>NC_089043.1:19060000-20327500 GCF_034140825.1 Oryza sativa Japonica Group | reverse complement strand
ACCGCCACGGGGGTTGGGGATTTCTTTCCCCTCCTCCAAGCCAAGCCGGACGCGGACGCCACCGCCCTCGCCTTCACCTCCATTTATACCTCCGGCGAGCGCCGCGGCGGCGGCGACGCACGCATCCTTCCTTCCTCCTCCCGCACCACCGGCGACCGGTAAAACGGAGAGACCCGTGGGCGAGCTTGTTCGAGGCGGGGCACCACCACCATGTCGGCCCCCGCGGCGGTGGAGCAGCGGCTGCAGGCGCTGCGGCAGAAGCTGGGGAGGAAGCAGCACTTCGAGGAGGCCGTCGCCGACCTCGCCGCCGCGGTCCGGGACCACCACGCCGCCGCCTCCCCCGCCCTCCGCGATCTGGTAAATGAGGCCGACCTCCCCTAGCCAGCGCCCCCCCCCCCCCTCTCTCACCTCACGTTACTTCCCGATTTCCTTTCGTTGCGGCCTGGGTTAGGTCCAACGTCGCCGCCGCTGTGGTAATGATGAATCTAGGTTCGATTGGTCCGGTAATGGAGTAGAATTCTTACTCTAAAGTCATCATCAATGGGCAGAAGAAATTAAAATGATCTTCTCTGGGATTGTTAATCCTATTAAAATGATCTTCTCTGGGATTGTTAATCCTATGAAAATGATCTTCTCTGGGATTGTTAGTCCTGTCGTGTCAGTAAGGAACACGTCCTTAGAATAACTCATCTCATCCCAACGAAATTGTTCCTTTTCTTTTCTCCAAGTAGCTTGATATCTAAATTTATAACAAGAGGCTAAACGTTACAAGTAAATACCAATCAAAATGCAGTGAAATCAGTACGTACCCATCAAAATTTACATATTCTTCAAGCTAGCATGGAGCATGGTTAAATTCAAAGCAAGCAATAAAAAGAATCTGCCGGAGTAGTAGTTTATTATAATCCAATGAATCGGCTTGGTAAGATGTGACGTTAACGTTAACATCGCCCAATTCACGGGAATCAAGAAACCGAAATAACGATCACCATGAACGATTGGAATTATTTGTAGACAGAAGTAGCGATGAGTGACAGAGTAATCTGGCTCAGGTGTTTCCTGTGGCTTTATGCACACTCAATCGAGCAAATGAGGAATGACATACATGGACAGAACTATGCTAACAAAAGTGATTTCCTTGGATAATACTAATCCTTTTGTTTCATTATCTTCTGATGAAGTAATCCTGTTAATGTAAAAACTTCTGATTTTTTTAAGTTAAGGTTAACTTCTGATGCTGATGCTTTTTTAGTTAAGGTCGTCCTCAGGGATTCCATTTTTGTGTACCAGTATACCACACCCCTACAATCAGTTGTTTGGATTAGCATTCTTTTCCATACTCTACCTTCATTAATATCATCCATCATATCGACATATATAATGCTCATTTAGCACAATCTTTTGTTCTTTGGCAGATGTATTCTACAGTTTGCCGTGTGGCAACTGTCCTTCAGACTAGATATACAGCACCTGGATTCTGGCGTGCTGGTCTGAACCTCTTCTTAGGTACAGAGAAGCTGGTAACTAATCCTTCAGAAAAGGAGCAACTGAAGACTTTCATTCTGAGGGCCCGGGAGCATCTTGATGAGAAAGAGAACGAGGAATCCATGCCAAACAACAGGGAAACAGGTATGTCATTAATAATTGAATAGGATGATGTGACATTCATAGACACATCTGCATACTTAGATTGGCTATACTCTAATGATTATTCTGGAGGCAACCTGTGATGCATATGCAATTAAATTTATTTCTTGGTGAAATTGATAAACATAGGAGTTCTTCAAGTACATATTTGTCTGCAGTGTATTTTGGTGAAATAAACTTTCCTTAAAATATTCACCCTTATAAATATCTATTTGCTAAGAAGATGTAAACTTTTTTTTCCAGATACAAGATTTCTTTTTGAAGGGCATCTTACAGTGGGACCTGAACCTCCACCTCCTGCCTGGCTTGTTGCCCAGAATTTAGCACGAGAACTTAGCATTTTAGCTGAACCTTCTGGAGATCAAGGTGCGAACAACAACGGAGAGTCCAGGGCTGAGGAGATGGCACCTGCTGCTGCTATAATGAATTTCTTAAACACCATGACAGTGGATGGAGACCTAGAAGCCGCTTTGGAAGAATCTCTGCAGGTAAGAAAGAACAATTCTTGAGAGAATCAATTTATTTGGTATACTTATTTCATTATTTTTTCAGCCCTGAACTTCTATGTTAGTTTCTTGTTGCACTTTTGCACACTGCAAACTGGAGTAGTATCCAAACTGTGCACAACCATAGGCTTTTGGCCCATGTTAGGTGCTATAGAGAAACAAGCAAATTTGATAAATTTGTTGAATGTCTTGATCAGTGGTTTGTAAAATGATTTTTCAATTACTAGTCTGCTGCGCATTCAAGTGCTGATCAAGTTGCTAAAAGTGGAGCTCATCATGCTTTGATGCATGCCAAATTTCTTCATGTTATTATGTTATTGCAATTATCAACTTGGTTTAGACCCACATTCTCAAATTTATATAAGCTTGTCACTTGCTACAACGAGAAGGATATACTTGTATCTCTTATGATTGTCTAGTAACCACCACTGAAATTCTTCGAAAATGGAAAGCCCGCATTTCATCATTTTGTCATTCAGTTCAATAGGGTAACAAGATTTGCATATTGTTATGGATCTTGAATTTGGAACTACTATTTTCAGAATGTGATGGCGAATCCTAAGGTGCCTCCAGCTTCAAAGGAAGTCGTTGCGAATCTACCAGTTGTAACCGTGACAGAAGAAATCATAGCTAGATTGGGCAAAGAGACTCAGTGTGCTGTTTGCCGGGAGAGCTTGCTGGTGGACGACAAGATGCAGGAGCTACCGTGCAAGCATCTTTTCCACCCTCCATGCCTCAAGCCATGGCTGGTAATGTCCACATAACCCCTTTGAATCATCTGAAAGTAGCCTCGACGCATCGTTACAACTCGGTGTAGCTGAACATTATACCCATCATGGTTGTGTTGTGTTGCACGCAGGACGAGAACAACTCCTGCCCGATCTGCCGGCACGAGCTGAGGACGGACGACCATGTGTACGAGAGCCGGAAGGAGCGGGAGCGAGAAGAGGAGGAAGACAGGAAGGGCGCCGCGAATGCTGTCAGGGGTGGGGAGTTCATGTATGTCTGAACATCTGAATTTCAACCGAACGTGATTATCTCTCTGTAACGATTTCCTGAAATTCAGAGTGCACTGGAGTTGAAAATTCATGTACAAACAACGTTTGCTTCGGTTCACCACCGTATCTTCGTTGAATGATACTACCACTATACAGCCAGCTTATTACAGCATCATTGTTCGTTGATGTGCATGTGATGAAGTACTTGAGTTGAGACATTGTTATTCTTTTATTCCCTTTTTACACACAGTATTCAGTCGCGTTAGTCTCCTTCGAATATGGGGGTGGTGAGATAACGGATGACGCTGATGATAACTATTCGATGATACAAATGAATAAACTAAGCATTGTAAAGTTAAATTTTATTTTAACAAGGTTTCCTAAAGAAATAGAGGACTAAGATTTTTTTTAAGAGAGATTGTACCGTCGAGATTGAACAAACGCGAACTATATTACTACTGTAGCCGTTCTACGAGCTTAGTAGCACTCAGAGTTTCCTAAACCGTCGGGACCGGGGTTACCACGCGGTAACCGTGAACCGTTCAAAATTTATCAAAAATTTAAATTATTTTTTAAATTTATTTAAATTTAAAGAGGTTACTGCGGTATTTCTATTACCGTACCTCGGCGATAAGACCGGTAACCATGGTAACCGCATCGTTTATCAGTAATGTAAAACCTGGTAGTAGTAGCCTAGCAGAGTAGGTTGTGTTGGTGGTCACTTGAAAAATTGCGATTCCATGGGCTGATGCCCTTACGTGGGCCCACCACCCACCCCTGACGAGTGGGGCCCACCAGGCAGCGACCCCATCACACGTGAGAAGTCCAGTCCACAGCTCGCTCCATCGCTGCGATTTGCAACACGGCGAGACGGATCAAACGGGCGCCTGCCCCCACGAACTAGACAAGCAGCAGGTCAAGCACCCAACCCAAAATCCCAGAGAAAAACACACAAACAAAAACAACATACAACTGCACACACCCTGCCGATGCAGCGAACGTGTCCAAATAAATTAAAAATCCCCCAATCGATCAATATACGCTGCACCACACCACATACTCAAAAGAAAGAAAAGAAATCCCCCCAATCCCCATTTCCAGCGAAATCTAATCTAATCATCTAAAAATTCCCTTCCCTTCCCTTCCGTCCGAGCCAGAGCAGTAGTAGTAGTAGAAGTAATGAGGAAAAGAAAACGAAAAGCGCCAAGAAAACAACGCACCAACACATCCACAGCAGCAGCAGCAGCAGCAAGCATCATCGGCTCAGGCTTCATCAGGAGAATAGGTTAGATGTGAGAGGAAGGAAAAAAATCCGAGGAAAAGTCTCGAGCCCACCCCCCACATCTCCACTGCTGCAGCTTTGCTTGCTCGAGAGAAAGAAAGAGAGAAAGAAAATAAAATAAAAATCTCTCACAAATCTCTCTCTCGCAGCCGTCAAAATCCAATCTTGGCGCATCCCCGGCCGCCTACTGTTCTCGCCCCCCCTCTCTGGTAATAATTGTCAGGCTGGTGGTTGGTTTGCTGCTGCTAATAATCGAGTCTTTTCCTCCCAAGGAGAGGCGTTCAATTTCTTGGTCAGGATTTGTGGAGGTTTTTCTTGGATTCATTTCGTCATCTCGTCGCGGAGCCAAAGCTTTTGGTTTTTTTTTTTCCTTTGGTTGGTCTTGGCTCGATCGGGATGGATGCGGGGTGGGTTGGGCTCGCGTCCAATTCGCCTCCACCACCACAAGTACGCTTCTTTTTTATTGTTTCCGGAGTGGGGATTGTAGAGAGCTATTTCGGCAATCGCTAGGGCTCCGTGTGTGTTCTCTCTCGCCCACTTTACTCTTTTTTTTTCTATATCATTATTCCCCTTTGCCCTCCAAATCGAATCCTCTCTCCCCTCCTGCGGCGCCGCGGGGAGGGAGCGATCTGGGGAGGGGGAAGCCGTCGATTGACTCGATTCTGTGTCGCGGGGGCTCCGATTCGGCCTCTGAATTGCGCCCTGGTATGTTTGCCCCGCGTCGATTCGTGGGTTCTTGCCGCGGATTTGGTTGGATTTATTTAATTTTGTGTGATTTGTTCTTGCTGTTGTTGTAGGGTTCCATGAGGGCGTGAGGTGAAGTTGGGGAAGAGAGAGAGAGAGAGAGAGAGGGGGGTAGGGTTGCTGCGGCGGCCATGTCGCAAATCCAGAGCTTCTCGCGGCAGAACTGCGTGCTCCTCGCGGTGCTGTGTGGGAAGCACGCTGAGAAGCGTGCCCAGGCGAGGTCGGGGCTGGAGGCGAAGCGGCTGCGGCCGTCGTACCCGTTCCCGGAGCTCAGCTCGTCGGGGAGATTGGAGGTGAGCTAGCATTCTCGGTTGGTGTTGTGGGGGGTGGTGATTTGTTTTGTTGTGCGAGCTGAAAACGAGGGAGATTTTCGAGTGCAGGTGCACACGCTGTTCAACCCGACACCAGAGCAGTTCCTCGAGGCGCAGCGCGTGGTTCAGCCCAACTTCTTGTACATCCAGGGGCAACAGCTTGAGGATGAGAAGGAGATTGGCTCGCTCGTCTGGGGGGACAATGACGTATCTGATCCGCAGGCGTTTAGTTGTCTCATCAGCCCGCCATTTCCGACCATAGTAAGCACAAACCTTTTGTCGAGCGTATGCAATATTTGTACTCTTTAGTTGAAAGAGCAGTAGAGCAACCTTTCCTTTGTCTACTATTAGCTGTTAATGGAAAACCAAAAAAGAAGGCCTCACAACTGCATCATTTCCTAGTTACATGATGGTCTCTGATATGTTCTGGGCACCACATTGTAGTGCCATACCATGGTATGTGAGAATTTGAAAACTTCCTCTGTCCGGGTGGTGCTAACCCTGCTTAACGGTTGTCAATACAGGTTTATCTGGAGGTTCCAATTGGTGAAAAACTTGCTCAAGCAGTTCATTCAAAGGTAGAAGTCTTCCATTTTCCTTTTTCAATATTCCATCTTGTTAATCAACCAAACCTTATAACATCGTTTTGAGACTGTAGTTCGTTCAGAAGTACCAAACGTTTTCCTTTTTTAGTCTGTCTCATTTAGATCATATCTTAACCCTACGACATAGTAGTAGTACAGTGCTAGTAGTTTTTCAACAAATGTCTAGACTCTGTAGGACGAAATTTTTGCTCTATAGATTCTTTTATCTATAAACAAGCACTGAAATGTTGAACAACCAAGTATGCAGTACTATTTTACACATGACACTATTTGGAATTTAGCAGTGGTGATGTTTCATTTCAGGGGATTCCATACGTAATATACTGGAGAAATTCATTTTCATCATATGCAGCATCCCATTTTCGCCATGCATTAATGTCAGTGGTTCAAAGGTACCAGCATCCTTTTCCCTCTCTACCATCATCATCATATGGCAATAACAACTAATAATTTTCTTGTATATGTAGTTCGGTGAGCCATACTTGGGATGCTTTTCAGCTTGCTCATGCATCCTTTCGATTATACTGTGTAAGAAACAACCATGTACAAAGTGTTAAGCTTGGGCCTCGTCTACTAGGGGATGCTCCAAAGATAAATATAACCCCTCCTGAGAATGAGATGGTTGAGGAGGAAGGTTCTTCAGATGTGTTTCCAGCTATAAAAATTTATGATGATGACATCAACATGAAATTTCTTCTTTGTGGAGTTCCTAGCACACCGGTAAGCTTTGGTATTTTATATCCAAATTTCCTTACATCTTATTTCCTCTATTGTACGAATTGGTTTAATGGTGTTGTTAACCTCTTCTCTTCTGCAGGATCCTTGTTTGTTAGGTTCATTAGAAGATGGCCTGAATGCACTTCTGAATATTGAAGTATGGAATAAAGCATTGCAGCTCTACTGTACATTGATTATTTTTTATGGACCATGGAGTAAATTTTACACTATTTCCTGAAGAAAAGATGGAGTATAATGATTCTATGAGCAACCTTTGTTTTAGATACCTTAACTCAAGTTTGAAGAAACTAGGATCTCAGTATGTTAGATACTATTGAAACTGTTCTGTTTTCTTAACATTACAACATTTTGTTTTCTTGTTCAATATTTAGAAAAGGGATGTATTTTGCGTGTTAATTGTTCTGATTAAGGAAAGAGAGGGAGGGAGCGGAAATGTTTTGATGTACTGATGTGGCTCACAACAGCACTATGCATGAAACCACCCTAAATAACACCACACAAATAAAATCTAGATAGACATCTTAGTTTCAGTCTACAAGATGCTAGCAATAAAATGGTGGTTCAATTTTTTACTTGGCACCACCAAATCTCAGACTATGTTGTACACATGCTGGTTCTGAAAATCTGAAGTTAGCAGTCCATCCTTTTCTTGTATTATTTCTTGGTCGAAGGATGCAAACACATAGACTAGCATAGTGATATTTGATGCATCAGGATTTCTTTAGTTATTATCCACCAAGCTTTTATGCAAGTTCTTTCTTCTGTTTGTGTGTTGTTTTTGCAACTTATTGCTCTATCTAACGGTTGATCTTGTTTTTGGCAGATTCGGGGGTGCAAACTTCAGAATCGAATCAGGTACGTTGAATTGTTGTCTGTTCTAGCTGTTTACATACCCGTACCTTTCTGTAGCATACTACCATGTCCATGACTCCTTTAGTTTTGTGCCATCTGTCAAGTTTGATTGTCATGCATAATGCTGTCAAGTTTCTTTTAGGGGTGGACAAACTGTTTCAGAAAATGTGTACTAGTGATCCTTTTTTCCTTTATGTTAGAGCTACTAATAAACTGTAGCTTATACTGTATACAATTTGCCTTATGCATGTTGGAGTTGTCCCAATATTGATTTTCCATCATACTTAAAATACCACTTAACAAATTGTTTTCTCTTCTGCTGCTGAGTATAGTTGATAAGACTTCTTTCATATGTGGCAGTGCTTCTCCACCACCACTTCATGCTGCATCCTTACCACGTGGAATGGTTACAATGCGTTGCGACATCACTACGTGCAGTTCTTCTCATGTGTCACTTCTTGTTTCTGGTAGCGCACAAACTTGTTTTGATGACCAGGTATGAATTTCTGCGAACCTGGATATATAATTCCTGATCTTACATGTACAAAATTATATGGCATCTACCTTTCTGCAGCTTTTGGAAAGCCACATCAAGGATGAGATCATTGAGAAGAGCCAACTAGTCCATGCTCTGCCAAATAATGATGATAAGTTATCATCAAGTGTGCCTTTCACTTCAATGTCCACAGCTTGTGGGGCTTCTACCTTTGAAGTTTGGATGACCCTTCCTAAGTGGGCAGCACAGGTTGGATAACTGTATTGAACACACAAGATATGCTGTGATTAGAAGTGCAGGGTGTGCTTATTTGCTCATATTTTTATTCATTACTTGGCTTCTCTTTATCTTTTTTTTTTCCGATGCACCGACTGAAAGTTCATAATGTTGTGTAATTCTATTGTAAAAGGCTCTTCTCATGCTTTTGCTTTTGATCTCCAAGAACAGTGATTAGTTATGAAAGCAACAAAAGTCTTCAATCTCATTATCTAATCCTCACATGTAAAACATTATTTGTTAATCTTTGACTGACCATCAATATTTTTATCTGAATAATTAGGTTCTGAAGCATTTAGCGCCAGACATCTCATACAGGAGCTTAGTGGCACTTGGAATTGGTTGTATAAATGGCACGCCTGTTGCTTCATTTGATAGGCGAGATGCAGACCGCCTTCTTTTCTTTTGTACAAATCAACACAAAGATTTGGCTATTGAAAATGGCCCATACTTTCATCTGCCAAGATGGTCAGCATCTCTTACCAAGGAAAGAGTGAAGGTGGGTCTGGAATCGAAACCAAATTTGTTAGGTGCGAATGGAATTCCTGAGGACAAGAAACGTCTGATCGAAGGGCCTTCCTCATCTTCCAAGGCAAAATTGAAGCCTGCAACTATGAGGCCCATTCCTCACTCTAGAAAGCAACAAATGCATCCTTTTATGGGTTTCCTGGAAGCTACTGTTCATGAAACTAGTCAGGTTAAGCCAAACTTGCCAGCTGCTCCCCCAGTGAAGCATAATTCGGTACCTGCTGCTCCAGCAACACATAGAAAATCAACTTCAGGGCCATCTCATGCTCAGTCAATCATTCAACTGAACCCACTGCCTCTGAAGAAACATGGATGTGATCGGTTGCCTATTCAGATGTGCTCTGAGGTATGCTTCTTGGGTCTTACATGAGGATGAAGTGCTTCTATACAAGTACATTATCGTGCTAAAATAATGTGTTTAACCTTTTTCTAGGAGGACTTCTTGAAGGATGTCATGCAGTTTTTAATTCAGAGGGGTCATAATCGACTCGTACCTCATGGAGGACTAGCTGAATTTCCTGAGGCCGTCCTTAATGCGAAGCGCCTTGACCTATATAACTTGTACAAAGAGGTAATGCTAAAATTAGCACATTCTGGTTTATGCATAGCAAGGTGATCAGAAGAAGACATTTTCTTTGGCTCGTTTCCTGACGAAGTGTTTGTTTTTTCAGGTGGTGTCTAGGGGTGGCTTTTATGTAGGCAATGGTATAAACTGGAAGGGTCAAGTCTTCTCGAAGATGCGTAACCATACTGTGACAAATAGAATGACCGTATGTATCCACTATTTACTACTGTGACAAATAGAATGCGTAACCTTGAAGGCATTTTCTTATTGGATCTTAACCTGTGCCACTTTTAGCATGCTATAGTTTTGCTGTTATCTTAGTGCCACTAACATATGTCTTTATGCCATTTTGTTCACACTACTTTCACGTATTAAATTTATCATTTCCTTTGTTGGTGAGTCTGGTAAAAGCTACTAACTAATTGATGGACTACTCAGCTTCAGCATCATTGTCTTTCATCTATGTTGAAATATATATACGGAGTAGTAGTTCATTTTGATGTAAATTCATCATAAAGTGCCACCTTATTTATCTCTGCTACTACCTTCAACAAATTCTGTTAAGTGAAATGTTAAATGTTAACTGTACACATTTGTCCTAAAATGTTTAGGGTGTTGGAAACACACTGAAAAGACATTACGAAACATATTTACTGGAATATGAGCTAGCTCATGATGATGTAGACGGGGAATGCTGTTTGCTTTGCCACAGGTTTGAGGACATCCCTTTCTATGCCTCCTTTGGTTCCCCAATTTGCGATTATGGTTTGTCATAATCGAATCTAACACCATCTCCTGTGTAATTCCAGTAGCGCTCCTGGAGATTGGGTGAACTGTGGTTTGTGTGGTGAATGGGCACATTTTGGTTGTGACAGACGACAAGGCCTAGGCACTTTCAAGGTTAGAAAAAAAAAACTTTTAGTTCAGTCCTTTTCTATTGGCCATAGCTTGATCTTATATGAGTCACCTTCTTTACAGGATTATGCAAAGACAGATGGGCTGGAATACATCTGCCCTCACTGTAGTCTAGCAAACTATAAGAAGAAACCTCCTCCCCAAAAGGTAGCTAATGGCTTTGCGAATACAGTGTCTGTATCACGAAATGTTTAGTTTTCCTTTCTTCTTTTTTGCCCTGTGTTTCGGGGAGAAGAGCCCAGTAGAGTAGAGAATAGGCAGGCTGCTGATAGAGAGAGGAAGGTGTGTAGTGTTGTGATCTGTATTACCCTATTAATTTGGTTCAGCGTAGGAAGCTTAAGTTTTATATAGAATGTAACAACTGACAACACAGCTAAGCTACTACGGTAGCTGGTCAAATTAAGTTAAGAGCCTGTTGATATATGTTTTGGTTGTATCTCCTGTTTCTCCTGACACAAGGATTGTGCTTAATTTGCACTCAGGCTTTTTTTGTTGTTGTTGACACTAACTGATAAATAGAGCCTTATTTCATTCTTTAAAATACAATAATTCCGTGATATTGTATTACATCCTCTGATAAAAGTACATTCCAACCATTTAAAAATGTAAACATTTCTGTTTTTGGTTATGCGGAGAGGGAATGGTACTACGTTCGATTTTTTCTCTGGTCTTAGGACAATATTTATTTTTTGGACAAAGTTTATGGTGCTATGCAAGTGCTTTAAACGATTAATTCACATCAGTTTGTTTGTTTTTAAACTAAGTGTTTTAAAATTGATTAATAGTCATATTTATTTTACTATCTGACTAAAGGGAGGGAAGGAGTAGTTCTTTTTTTTCGGAATTAATCCAACCCATTTTAGCCTGTACACACAGTGGACTAAGGTGTAATACAATACAAATAGGACTTGTCCCTCAAGGGGTAGTTGATTACTTGATTATTACAGCCATACAGTACTAGATCGTAGTCTGATAACTCCTTACATCATAGTAACAAACTGATCAAACACTAACACCAATTCCACGAGTTTTGCATATAGGCGCATAACTAAAACGCACTTGCAGTTATAATACGGCACACATGCATGGAGTCCAATGGACCGATGGACATTACACAAACAGGAAGCTAAGCAAGCCAGACGACAAGCAACAGCTCCGCTAGCTGTATCTCCTGTGTAACTCAAGGCATGGCACAGCTGCCGATCTTGTGATCTGCCAAATTCTGTTGCTTCACGAAGCTCAATCGATCAGCCGCGAAACTCGTCCATGAACGCCTCATGGAACGCCTGGAGGCTGGGAACCATCGCCGTGATCGTCTCCTCGCCGGGGAGGATGGTGCACCGGATGTGCGATGTCCCGGAGACCTTTTTGCAGGAGGAGACCAAATCCTAGTCAGGCAAATGCATGCACAGCTTGAGACAAAAAGGAAAAATTCTCTGAAAAAGAGGTGGGTTACTGGGTGAAATCCAGAGCCTGGGACGACGGCGATCCCCGTGGCGTCGAGCAGGCGGTGCGCGTAGAACACGTCGGGGGAGACGCCCTCCAGCTGCGCCGCTTTGATCGCCGCCTGTGGCAGGCGCAGCCGTGGGAAGAGGTACATGGCTCCCTCGAACTTGTTACACGACACGCCTTCCAAACCGTTGAACGCTTTCTGCAAAGCCTACAGGGTAGGTTAAAATTAAATCGACGTGAATATTTTTCTTACATATAAGGAGGACGCACACCGCACTCGCTCTACCCACACACGCCAGGGTTTTAAATTTCTAAATTGCTATTTCTGCCGGGGGGACCGAAATTTCGGAAATTTCGAATTTTTTTGACCGAAATTATTTGAAATTTTGAATGAATTTGAATAAAATTCACAAAAATCTGCAAAAAAACCGAAAATTTTGGGCGAGATATGAGCTTGCCGGTGGGGGTGGGGGGGGATTACCGAAATTTCGGAAATTTCGAAACGAAGTTTCAAACCATGACACACGCGGGTTAATCATGGTGGGAGAAGAGGATTTTTTTTCTAGCACACAAATTCTGGTTTTCGACATTGTGTGATGCAAATTGGATATATCTGATATAAATTTGCTGATATGTGTATTTTGTTCCTGACCTTTGCGCGCTTGAGTAGAGATGAATAAGTCTCTTCCTTCTCGACCATGAAAATCTCAAAAGCCTCATCCCCTAGCTGCAAATCTCACCCACAAGTCAGTTAAAACACAAGTTTGAAGGTGTAAGGTGTAATAAGTTCTCTATGGTTCTCCTATAAACTAAAAAAAACATTCTGTTTCTTAAATTTTATAGGCAAGAGTCAAGGGAGAACTTCACAAGGATAAAAAAGTTCAGCAAACCTCCGTCAAAGTACTTCTATTGTACAACCAGATTGTGAAGATACTAATATGCTAAAGACGAAAATTGTAGCGAAAGCATCTTTTAGGAAACCTTAGGTGGATCCATAACAAGGCTGATAAGGATTTGGCCAGCTATGTTGGGACAAATAGTTAGAGAAGCCAACTTGTACATCTCATCGATCACATCATCTCCAAAACCACAAATCTCCATGTAGCCTCCCCTTCTACCACATTCTCCATAGTATCCTGCAAAATTCAGAAATCAGAAGACAAATTTTTGGAAGATACTCTGGTTGACATGAAGACTTACCCATAGAGACCGAGTGAAATGACACTATAGAGAGGTCATGGTGATCATAACCAAGTGATCTGGCCACCTTTTTGAAGGAATTGAACCTCTTATTCTCTGTATAGACATTTTCTTGGTATACCTGTAAATGCATTTACATCACTAATCTGCAAGACAATTACCTTCGATATAACCGAGTTTTTTTTTTCAACACGATGAATCTAATTTGAAATATCAAACAATCAGCAAGTGTGAACCTCATCAGCAAGAATAACCAACCCTTCTTTCCTACAGAATTCCACAATCTCCTCCTGGTTGGTTATAGACAGTACCTACAACAAGGGTTGCAAATGTGGAACAAGAAACTTCTTTAATGACCTGAATAACAGTTAGATACTTACTAGCATTATGTGGTGCTATATAGGATATAGGTTGCAGTAATTCTCGAGAAATCTTTTGATTTTCCTTCATTATTCTATCAAGTCATGAAACTGTAAGATAAAATAAAAAATATTCAGCACACCTGGCCAGTAGGATTGCCGGGATTTATGACCACCATAGCTCTAATAGTCAAACCCGATGCACGGGCGTCCTCTAAACACCTCTTGACTTCGAAAATCTCAAGCCCCCAAATACTGTCTTCAGTAAGATTATACGGTACCTTCAATTCAATTTAGATCCTTCGTTATTTCTTGCATATAATAACACTTGAACATTCATCCACTTGGAAGTGTTTTTCGGACGTGGAAAAGGTGCATACTCTAACTTATAACCATTGTAATGATGGTGAGTCAAAGAGTTCAAAAAGAGACTGCGAAAAGGCAAAAGGGAAATAAAATAAGAAATAGGGAAGAAACATTAAAAAAAGGAAAAAGAACTGTATAAGGTGAGGTTAGCCCTCCGTGTTTTTTTTTTTTTGGCATGATACTCCAAGTTGTTATTGGAAGTTTGAGATACCATTGGCATATCAATGGACACTTTCTCGAAAAATCCAAATGCTAGCACCGTACCATTGTTCCACCATGAAGAATAATAGAAGCAGAGTATAAGGGATATTCAGGCAGCGGGCACAAAATGCCATCTTCATGGGACCTGATGAGTATTTGCATCATCATGTTGATCTGAAAAAGGAGGGTAATTAAGTTGAAGATATCCAGATAGACCAAGCATCATTCTGTACTAATGGAGCTTGGAAATGCAGAGCATTACTGCTGAACTTGCTCCATCTGTCAGAAAAATGTTATCTGGTTTTGATGGAAAACCATCTCTGGCAGCTATTCCATCAGCAACTGCTTCACGCAAACCTCTGACTCCCTGATATATGTAATAACAAGTGTAATGCACAATGAAAAAGGTTAAAAATCATCCTAGGACAACGCCAAGTAAAAAACTTTTTTTTTGTTATTTGTAAATAAGGAGCATGTATTTACAGTACCTGACTACTAGTATAGGAACCAGAATCTCTGCCTGGAAGTGATTCAATAATCTTCCTGGCTCGTTTTAGCGCACATGGACTGCATTTGTAGATCGAAAGAATGTCAGTCATTTTCTTTTTAGGCCAAAAATTTATTGCCACACAAGAAGTGAAAATAATTTGCAATGCTTGATATATATTCCCTCCGTTTTATATTATGAGACATTTTGACTTTTTTAAAAATCAAACTTCCTTAAGTTTAACCATATCATAGAAAAACATAGCAACATCTACAAACACCAAATTAGTTTCACTAAATCTAGCATTGAATATATTTTGATACTATATCTATATTGTGTTGAAAATGCTATCACATTTTTTTCATAAACTTGGTTAATGTTCTTAAAAAAATGACTTAGAAAAAAAATAAAAATGTCTTACAATATCAAATGGAGAGAGCACATGCTAAGTTTTTTTTAAAACGAATCGGCACCAGACTGTGCCCATTTCATTGAATATAGTGGGAAAAAGACTGTACAAAGCTAAAACTTTGGAAATTTACATAGGGAAAGTAAGGTTATACTGTTTGTCTATTTGGTCCAACCTGAATAATGCACGAGCTTCGTCTCTGTCTATGAGAGATGGATTGTCACACAGAGAAAGAACCTAAACGCAATAATTGGAGCCATCAAGCCATCAAGCAGAAATGTACGTACAATCTGTTGAATCAATTTGGAATGTAGGGAGTTTAAGAATGCTAACCTCGCGAAAGAAATTGATTGGTCGTTGGCCAAGAGCCTGAGGGTTCCCAAGATTGCAGTATATTATCTGCTGGGAAGCAATCAATTTGCACACTTACAAAACATTCATGTACCTATAGTACTACTACATGTATGTGCAGAAACACATTTGTATTGCAAGCTTGAACACACCTCTTGAAAAGGGAGAGAGCCTGGATTTTCGTATATCTCCTTCTCTAACCGCTGGTTGACGCATAGGAGTAGAGTATTAGCAAAAAGAGGATATAAAACAACATATATGCTATTACCTCTGTTTTTTCAATCTCTCTTTTTCTTAAGTATCAAATGGAGTTAACTTTTTTTTCTCAAACTTTAACCGACAGTATTTATTTAAGTAACTCCTTCGATCTGTACTCTGCATGCAACAACCTTCTCAGCATGCATGCAATGGGGTTGGAGGATGGCTAATTGGAATCTGAGATAAATTTAATCTAGCGCTACTTAACGAAAAGACAACTCCTTTGCTCTCTCCCACCTATAGATAGCCATAAGGCCCGCCCAGCCTGGCCCGGCCCAGGCATGGCTAGGCATGACCCACCGGCCATCGGGCCGGCACGGCCCGGTCAGCACTTTGTGCCGGGCCATGCCGGCTCATGGGCTGCACCTCCGGCCCAGGCACGGCCCACCAGTAGTCGGGCCATGCCGTGCCGGCCCGAAGGCACGGGTGGCACATCATGCCTTTTTTTAAATGAATCTATTTTTCTTCCCTCCTCTTTGGGCTGTGACATAAAATAAGTCTATTTTTTCTCCCTCCTCTTTAGGTTGACATATATATAGCTAAAATAACTATATTTTGCGTCCCTATTCTTGAACCGTGGCATATAATATGTCTATTTTTACTCCCTATTCTTTGTGTGTCGGGCCTGGCCTAGGCCTGCCCAACGTGCCGGTGGGGGGGGGGGGGGGGGAGGCACGGGCCAAAATGTTGTGCCGTGGGGCGGCCCGTCGGGCCTCAGGCCTTTTGGCCATCTATACTCCCACCATCACTGAAAGGTTATATTTTACTAGTGGTGATGATATGGTACACTTACATGTTGAATTTTAGGAGATAGTGGACATCAACTTATAATAAGATAGGGTATGTAGTGAGCTCATGTTTCAATGTACCAATGTATATATTGTGGAAGGAGTCTTTATGGGAGTCAATAGCATGAGCTATCCATGGAGTAACTAACGACTACCCATAAGAAATAAGAATATCTCTCTCCTTTGCTCCCCTCTTCATCTTTTGTGTTTGATGTTACTTACTACTCCCTCCGTTTTAAAATGTTTAATACCGTTGACTTTTCAGTACGTGTTCGACCATTCGTCTTATTCAAAAAATGTAAGTAATTATGTATTCTTTTCATATCATTTGATTCATTGTTAAATATACTTTCATGTACACATATAGTTTTACATATTTCACAATTTTTTTAATAAGACGAACGGTCAAAGATGTGCTAAAAAGTCAACGGTGTCAAACATTTTGAAACGGAGGGAATACATTTTTATTTGTTAGTGGGTCCCATGATTCCCATCCCATGTTTGTAGCGATAGAAATAGAGATAACTGAAGTCTATTGTGACAGGGCCTAACCGTACCATAAGGACTACTTAACCCGTATACATTGCCCTTATCTTATGATCATAAGTATTGTATAACATACTACAACAAAAATTAACTATTTATGGGTCTCATCTCAAGGTAATTGTAAGCTTCAAACATTGGCTTTGCCCTCAGTGTAGGTTGATGAGATTTATAGTTACCCGTGCGTGGCGGACAATCTCCCCACATGGCTCGTAGGTGAAGATCCTGACCTTCAAGACGAATGAGAATGCGCACATATTTGATCAGTTAATAAAACTCGATCGAGCTAGCCATCGATCGATCGATCGATCGCGAGCTGAGGTTCAGATCGACGGAGGAACGCAACGACGCACGTAGCCACGTACCTTCTGGTTTATGGTCTCTGCGGTGATGGACGGCGAATGGTTGTACGACATGGCGCCGGCGAGACGAGCAAGCGGAGCGTGCGGTGTCGTCGGTGAAGATGAGGAGGAGGAGGAGGAAGCTGCTGCTGCTGCCTGCTGATGCTGCACGGCGCGTTCGTGTGCGTGCGCGTGCGCTGCTAAATGGGCGACGACGCGAGAGCTTCTTGGGCGGTCGCTAGGCAGCGTATGCAGGTGACACGTCCCGGGTAGGGGGGGAACACAGACACACTGGGGCGTCGGACCCGTGTCAATCGATCGCGGGGTGTGTGTGGGCGCGCGTACGTCGTGCCGCGTTGTACGTGTGGCAGACGGAGACGGAGCGCGCCGCGGTGGTTCGGCGCGCGGCGTCAATGTTCGGCGGTGCATGGTGTTCTCTGCTTTCTCATCGATATGATCGGGCTGGCGCCTGAAATTTGAGAAAGCAACTGGATGCATGCTACATCTGTATTTTAATAGATGATGACTATGATATAACTTTTGAGTCCCATCCGTTTCAGAAAAGTGAATTTAGAACCGGATGTGATATATTCTAGTATAACGAATCTAGACATACATATGTCCAGATTCATTGTACTAGTATGTGTCACATATAGTACTAGGTTGGTTTTTTATGGGACGAGAGAGTATGTAATTACAGTTTATTTTGTTGTGAGTTATTTTATCACTAAAAAAACTTTAAACATGATTTATATCTTATTCATTTGCACAAAGTTTCTAAAATAAGACGAATGGTCAAATTATGTGTCCAAAAGTTAATGGCTTCACCTATAAAAAAAAAGAAAATATAAGGGCTCACCAGTCCTCACATTAAAAAAAATAACTATATCATACCCATTAGGACTTCTTTGATTTGGAAAAAATAGCATTATTATTCGTTTATTTAAAGACATATGCCGTTACAATTTGATAGAAATTAAAGATATGCCATACTTATACCTCTTCAATGCATTTATCAAAAAATTTGTACTAAACTATACCCCGGCCTCCTCCTTTCTTCACTCCCTTCTTCCTTCTCCCTCTTTCTAATCTGTCATCTCTTTCATCGGTTCAATCGCCCCTGTCAATGGATTAACCTAACCACGCCGCTGCTAGCTCCGTCGCCGGCGACCGTGGTTTCAACTGAATCTTGGGTAAGAGAGGAGAGAGGGAGAAGGAAGGAGGGGGTAATTTTGTATAATTTTTTTATATAAATGAAATTTAAAGGGTAAGTAGAGCTATATCTTTAATTTATGTCAAATTGTAATGATATATTTTTTATGTTGAATTTTAATTAATCTTGTGTTGGATTCTATGTGGACTCTTTTTCTGTTATTTATTATTTTTAATTCTGAAATTCAGTTATTTCTAAATTATATTATTATGAATCTTATTTTTATTTTTGTAATTCCAAAATTTATTTATTTATTAAAAATTTTAGTTCAACTCATATTGGATTATACATATGGACTCTCTTCTATTATTTCTTATTTTTAATTCCGAATTTTAGTTATTTATAAATTATATTATTATTTAAATCTCATTTTTTTCTTTTTCTAATTTCAGAATTTATTTTATTCTTTATTCTGAGTTTAATTAATCTTTTATTGGGTTTTTTATGTGATGTTCTTTCAATATTTCTTTTTTTCTGAATTTCAATTATTTCTAAATTATTTTTTACTTAATTTTTTCTCTGATTAATATAAGGTGGTGTTTGGATCCAGAGACTTAACTTTAGTATCTGTATTTAAACACTAATTTAGAGTATTAAATATAGACTACTTACAAAATTAATTACATAAATGAAAGCTAATTTGCGAGACAAATTTTTTAAGCCTAATTAATCCATAATTAGAGAATGTTTACTGTAGCACTACATAGGCTAATCATGAATTAATTAGGCTCAATAGATTCGTCTCGCGAATTAGTCCAAGATTATGGATGGGTTTTATTAATAGTCTACGTTTAATATTTATAATTAGTGTCCAAACATCCGATGTGATAGGGATTTAAAAGTTTTAGTCCTATCTAAACAGGATCTAAGTGTTTTTAGTCTTCACCACGAACGTGATGGCTTCTTTTCGAACTGTCCTAATAGATTTTCGTGGCACTAAAATGTAGCAATCGCTGTCTGCCTCTCTTAGGCTGCTCCCTCTTCCTTGACCAATGTTTATAGGCTTCTAGCTGCTTCCAATTTTTGTTGGTCGTTTTCTAGCAAGAGAAGATTCCACTTTGATTCGATTGGTGTCTCACTGTCTCCCCATCGATCAAGGTGCTTGATGCCACGGCCACCATCCTTTCGTTCCCTCCACTTCGTCTTTGGCATCAAATTTCTGGCACCTCGGCATCTCGAAAGCAAAAGATGGCAGATGCCCCAGGATTCATCAGAGCTTTTTTACTTGTGTTCAGAATCATTCCACGAGTTCTACTCGACTGAGAATCATTCGCATCCTCTAAAAATAATCGAGATGAAATTTACACGCACAGGAAACTAATTTATCCAGAATTTACCAGGTTTTTTGCACATAAGCAGGAGCAGGTTACAGTTAAGTTGCACACTTGTACCCATGAGACCTGGAAAGCTTCTTTCCCCCACCAAACATTTCGTGTTCATTTGAAATATGAAACTGCATGCAGTTATGCGTATACGTTTCCTCAAATTTGCCTCAAATTACTCAAAACCTGGCTCTCTCTCTCTCTCTCTCTCCTTCCTCCTTATCAAGTTTTTCTTAATTACATCGATTTCTCCATATTTTACAGAGAGTACAGTAGAAAATTTTCTTTTGATCATATATCATCCAAGCATGGGTCACGGTCTCATCAAGTATAGCATACTGTACTTCGCTCGTGCTAGGCTACGGCGAGTAGTCTCCTCGGCGAGCCGCCGCGGATCGCCGCCGGCGGCGGCCGCGGCGTCCGATGATGCAGGCCTAGCCGCTCCTTCTTGGCCATGGCGTCCCGCTCCCTCGCCTCGTCCGTCATGATCTGCTGCCACCTGCACTCCTCGCTGCAGAACCCCTGTTCACCCCTGCATCCAAGCAAACCACCCCAAAATTCAGGCGGCGATCGATCGAGCTCCAGCTAGCCGCCGGCCCGCCGCCGGCCATGTCGTCGGCGTGCCGTTGCCGTACGTACGTACCTGTACATGTACACGTCCTTGTCGGGGCCGAGCTCCAGCCTGCACAGGGAGCACGCGCTCAAGAAGTCACCGCAAGGACGCCGCCGCCGCCGGTGACGCGCCGCCGGCGGCGGGGACACCATCTGCATCTGCTTGAGGACGACATGGCCGTGCTGCTGGCGGTGGTGGTGCCTCGTCTGGGCGAGGACGATCTGCAGCCCGACGACACGAAGGCGCTGCTGGTGGATACTGATGATACCGTGATCGCCATGGCCGTCGCCGTGGTCAGCGCCGAGGTGCTCGGCGTCGGCGGCGCCGCCACCCTCCTCCCCGAGATGGAAGATGCTTCTCTGCCGGCTCGGAAGCATGGTGGAGTGGAGCGCGCGGGGAGGAGGAGAGGCCCGCAGCGCGCGGCGGCGCCTCGCACCAAACGGAGCTCGCCTCCTCCTCTTCTTCTTCTCGATCTCTAGTGGCTTTGCAATGGTGAGAGGGAGGGTGTGTGAGGGGGAGAGGAGTGATGGGTATTTAAAGCCACTCTGTCCACACACACAAGTGATCACTGGTCACTAATTAAGTAATTAGTATTGTATATAATTATCTTCTTAATATCTGAAATTGGGGCCAAATGATGGTAAAAATGGTCAATTTTCGGTTATTGGAATTGGTAGCCAAGTTTCTTTTATTCCACTTTGGCTGACTTAGCATATACCGAATGACATGCTAGAATTTATTTGATTTTGGAATGTTTTTTCAATTGAACTTGTTTAGAGGGAGTTGAGGGTTTTTCCCTTCACCTTATATGGTTTGATTTTTAGGTATCAAAACTCGTTGGTTATGTGTCTTATGGTAGAGAGACCGGGATGTAAATCAATTTCATTATTTTTTAAAAAAAAGATGATAATGATACAATTTTTTTTTAACAAAGATGATGATGCAACTGATGCTGCTGGGAATTTGACAGCAATGTTGATTGTGCTAGCTAGCTAGCTAAGCTGATGAATGATTGGTATTTTGTGGGAGTGAGAATTAAAGCTGTAGTTGATGCCTTGCTTTTCTCTTCTCTGCTCTTGTTTGTTCTTTCAAGGAAAGCATGAGCTTGCTAAAACCGATCATGGAACAGACACGGTGACAGAGTTAGTGTGGTCAGTAAAACTAGAGATGAACAATGGAGTTAGTGCGGCAATTGTGGAATCTAACCGTGGTTTTTCCTCAGCAAATCCCGGGAAAAAAGTCAGACGAGTGCGTTATCACCAGTTGGATCAAGATAATCCTGCAGTCCTAATCACACATCACCCATAAATCTAGAATTTTCTCTTTAAGTGGTTTACTTTGCTTTCCGACGCACCAATACGGTGGTAGGATCCAGTGTTTGTGCTCAACGTTTTTATTCATGATCGTAAATCTTAATGTGCATGATATACTTCCTGACAGGAACTTTATCATCTCCTATTCTCTTCTGGATCCCAGATGTTGCAGTAATTTAAGCTGATCATCCACTTAAATCTTAAAATGATTTGGTTTTTCTACGTTTTTCTTGCTCATTGTTCAGTTCAGTAAAACCAGCATGTGCTACTGTGCTACACCTACACTGCTATTCTGCTGCGAGAATTGGCCAAGTTGCCGCTCACTTTTGAGTTGTGACTTGTCACCTCTAGAGAATCGCTGAACTGCAGAAGTTATTAGTAGGCACGAATCTCCTTTACCCTTTTCCTCTCTTTTGGCCAAACACGAAAAGATGCAACACCCCCATTGTACTTACAACTGGACGATGCAGACTTGAAGCAGGCACGAATCTATAGGCCACGCAAAAGAAACTCCTCCAAAAAAAAAGAAAAACCGCGCATCTTTCAACTGCAAATCTGAAAATTCCAGAGGATGATCATTGATCAAGAAGCTCCTCATCAAGATCAAAGATTCTCACTCGTGCAAGAATCCATCAGTAGTACTACCTCCGTCCCAAAATAAGTGCAGCTGTGGATATTCGTGCCCAACGTTTGATCGTCCGTCTTATTTGAAAAATTTGTAAAAATTTTGAAAATATTTAGTCACACATAAAGTAATATTCACGTTTTATCATCTAATAGCAATAAAAATATTAATCATAAAAAATTTTTAAATAAGACAAACGGTCAAACGTTGAACATGAATGTGCAAAACTGCACTTATTTTGGGATGGAGGGAGTAGATTCGACCCGTTACATTCCAACCAGAGGCCTCTGCCGCTCGATCTTGCTACACTGATACTGACATGGATTTGGATGCTTGACGCGTTCTCCGCCTAATCTTCCCCCCGGCAGATTGATGAGGCGGTAGGCATCACTGATGCTGTGCTCCCTGTTGGAAGTGAAAGCGGACCGGAGAACCAATTCCACAGGGGCAGCTGCTGCTGGACCACTCGAGGTAGAGGTTTCATCTCGTTCTAACAGTAGAGTGATGGACAGGAGGAGGCAGGGACAGCTCGACAAATCATTGCTCTTTCCTCTCTCCCGAGAAACGATAGAATTTATAGTTATACCCTGGTTGCATAATTGGAAGCTCGCCGTTGATGAGGAAGAAAGGGACGCCGACGATGGGGACGCCGCAGCCCGGCGGCTCAGTTCGGTCGGCTTATCAACTGGGCCGCCTGGTCCGTGTCGGGGACGGCGCGATGGGCTTCCTCAACGGCCCAAGTCACCCAGATGGGCCTATGAAAGTAGCCCATTTGGGTCACTTCGATCGTCAGATCGGATCGAGACTACTCATCTTTTCGCTTATACTTATACGAGCAAAGTTTTAAAATTTTAATTTTAGATTTAGAGTTAATTTTAAAGTTTTTTGTCGTTGTTTGTTTTCCAGTATTTGCTTTTAGATCGCTAAAAACACATACTGTGTTCATTTTTTAATAGATGACGCCGTTAACTTTTTCTCACATATTTGACTATTTGTCTTATTCAAAAAATTTACGTAATTATAATTTATTTTGTTATGAGTTGTTTTATCACTTATAGTATTTTAAATGTGATTTATATCTTATACATTTGCATAAAAATTTTGAATAAGACGAATGGTCAAACATGTGAGAAAAAGTCAATAACGTCATCTATAAAAAAAAAACGGAGGCAGTATATTTTTCGTTTGTAAAATATGTAGTTTGAGTCCTACCGCTCTTCCCTGATTCTGGCGGCACGCAGCGCCGCCTCCGCCGTCTCTATTTTCTTTTCTAGTTGAATCTCTAGTCGACGTAGAAGAATTCTTCTATACTTTCTGGTTGAATGTCTAGTTGACGCAGAAGAATCCTTGTATTCCAAAATTTTCATGGAGCTTTCTCGCAGAGAAGAGAGTACATTGACCCCTCCAAGAAAATGGCGGGAGCGTCCGAGAATGGCGGCCATTGTTGCATGCCAAAGCTTCTAAACATAGCTTCCACAATCGTCTCCGGGCCCTTCTTTTTTCCCGGGAAGCGTCAGCGCGGCCACATGAATGAACCCTCGTTCTCCAATGCCTCCGGCCTTCTTCCTCCTCCGTCCTCTCTGCCAATGGTGATGTCAGGCAGAGAGTGTGAGAGAGAAAGAAGAAGCAGTCAATAAGGAGGAGGAGAAAGAGGAGTGGGGGAAGAAGAGAAGAGCTAGGGATAGATTCCGGCCATGTCGTCGGCGTTCGGCGACTTCGGCCCGCTCACCGAGCGGCGCCGCGCCGAGAAGGCGCGGCAGCAGCGCAGGCGCATCATGATCGCCCTCGGCACGGTGTCCATCATCATTATCCTCATCGTCATGGGCGCCGCCGCCATCACGTACAGCGGGAAGAAATCCGAGGAGGACGAAGGCGGCTCCAAGGGCTCGTCGAAGGGGAAATCGAAAGGCGGCGGAGGTGGAGACGACGAAGACGGCGGCGGCGGCGGCGGCAAAGCGGACCTGCGCGCCGTGTCGAAGAGCATCAAGATGATGTGCGCGCAGACGGACTTCGCGGACTCGTGCGCCACGAGCATCGGCAAGGCGGCGAACGCCAGCGTGTCGTCGCCCAAGGACATCATCCGCACCGCCGTGGACGTGATCGGCGGCGCGGTCGACCAGGCGTTCGACCGCGCCGACCTGATCATGAGCAACGACCCGCGCGTGAAGGCCGCCGTCGCCGACTGCAAGGAGCTCTTCGACGACGCCAAGGACGACCTCAACTGCACGCTCAAGGGCATCGACGGCAAGGACGGCCTCAAACAGGGCTTCCAGCTCCGCGTCTGGCTGAGCGCGGTGATCGCCAACATGGAGACCTGCATCGACGGCTTCCCCGACGGCGAGTTCAGGGACAAGGTCAAGGAGTCGTTCAACAACGGCAGGGAGTTCACCAGCAACGCCCTGGCGCTCATCGAGAAGGCCTCCTCGTTCCTCTCCGCCCTCAAGGGCTCCCAACGCCGGCTGCTCGCCGGGGAAGAAGACAACGGAGGAGGAGCAGCGGACCCCCACCTGGCCCTCGCCGAGGACGGCATCCCGGAGTGGGTGCCCGACGGCGACCGGAGGGTGCTCAAGGGCGGCGGGTTCAAGAACAACCTCACGCCGAACGTCATCGTCGCCAAGGACGGCAGCGGCAAGTTCAAGACCATCAACGAAGCTCTCGCCGCCATGCCCAAGACCTACAGTGGAAGGTACGTGATCTACGTGAAGGAGGGCGTGTACGCCGAGTACGTGACCATCACCAAGAAGATGGCGAGTGTCACCATGTACGGCGACGGCTCCAGGAAGTCCATCGTCACCGGCAGCAAGAACTTCGCCGACGGCCTCACCACCTTCAAGACAGCAACCTTCGGTATAAACCAATATCAGAGCTTCCGCCATTGACGCGCAATGTGATCGATGGCGATTTTTGCAGCGGCGCAAGGGGACGGGTTCATGGCGATCGGGATGGGGTTCCAGAACACGGCGGGGGCGGCGAAGCACCAGGCGGTGGCGCTGCTGGTGCAGTCGGACAAGTCGGTGTTCCTCAACTGCTGGATGGACGGGTTCCAGGACACGCTGTACGCGCACTCCAAGGCGCAGTTCTACCGCAACTGCGTCATCACGGGCACCATCGACTTCGTCTTCGGCGACGCCGCCGCCGTGTTCCAGAACTGCGTCCTCACGCTCCGCCGCCCCATGGACAACCAGCAGAACATCGCCACGGCGCAGGGCCGCGCCGACGGCCGCGAGGCCACGGGGTTCGTGCTCCAGAAGTGCGAGTTCAACGCCGAGCCGGCGCTCACCGACGCCAAGCTTCCCCCCATCCGCAACTACCTCGGCCGGCCGTGGCGCGAGTTCTCCCGCACCGTCATCATGGAGTCCGACATCCCGGCGATCATCGACAAGGCCGGGTACATGCCGTGGAACGGCGAGTTCGCGCTCAAGACGCTCTACTACGCCGAGTACGCCAACAAGGGGCCCGGCGCCGACACGGCGGGGCGCGTCGCGTGGCCGGGGTACAAGAAGGTGATCAGCAAGGCGGACGCGACCAAGTTCACCGTCGACAACTTCCTGCACGCAAAGCCATGGATCGATCCCACCGGCACGCCGGTCAAGTACGACTTCTTCACTTGAATCCGAACGACCCTAGCTACCCGTAGCGGATCGGAGGAAGTCGAGAGGACAGGTAGGGGGGTTTCGTTGGATATATCTTGGATGGCGAAAGAGTTTCGGCTGTCACTATACACGAGTGGAAATGTTGCGAGGTGTACGCATGAACTCGCTTGTTGATCAGATATTGATCAGAGTTGAACGCGTGCTGTGTGCCTTAGTTTTCATTTGCGTTTGTATACTGGCTGTACGTATGTGTTTATGTAACTGTACATGATTTTTTTTTCTCGATCATGATTATATTTGAGTATAGCAGATCATTTTTTTTTCCATGGAGAGTATAGCAGATCATGAATACAGAGGTTCAGATTTACAGCACTAGAATATGTCCCATCCAATCAAAATCTTTTATGTTTTGGGAGAGGGAGTAGTAGAAAAGGCCTACTCCTAAATGGGAAACAAAATAAAGTATGGGATACTGAATTTTCATAAAAAGCCTACTCCTAAGTGGCAAAACAAAATAAAGCATGAAACAATGAGTGGTTGTTTGGTTCACAATCTATAATTGCCAAGGTTTATCATGTTTTCTTCGTCAAACTTGTCAAAGGTAAGGTCATCAAAATCCAAGCCATAATCTAAATAAAATCATGCTATACTATTTAGAGTCACTAAAGAGAAATATTGGATTTGCCAATATTTATAAAAAAAATATTGGATTTACCAATATTTTTAAAAAAAGAAATCTTATCACACTTATGAAAGTCATCCAAACACTCATCATGAATTTCTAACCAGGCATCGTCGGCCTTTGGGCTGATACGGCAAACTTTGCCGTTGCTTCATCAGAGCATCCATACATGACCTATGGCTGGATTCCAACCACCGTATCTGACAAGCACCTAACATCATCCTGCAGTACCTATTTCGGGATCAAATGAATTCAGAAAATCAGCACCAATTACAACCATGACATCCTTTCAATTCCTACTGGCTTAAATTAAGATTTACTTCAATTAGAAAAAGGTTAAGATTTTTGTCCGAATGTAAAAAAAGGTTAAGATTTAATTCTACGTGCGTTGACATTGCGAAAATGCTGCCGCTCGGTCGCCCAGGGGAGGGGGAGAAAATCGGGCGCTCCCCTCCTCCCCCCTCCACAACGTGTCCATGTGCTTCTACTGGGACCCCACCATATGTCCCTACTACTTGCTACATATCTTCACCATATACTCTATTGAAAAAAAAATCACATATTTTGGAAACCCCCTATTAAGGGAATTCGGTTTATTTTTTATTCCACCAAAAATGTTTCACCTAATGTACCCACAATGTTTCACTATGTATAAATCTAATGTTGCAGTGAACTGAAATACTCCATTGCAACAAAAAAAACTCACAGATTTTGGAAACCCCCTATTAAGGGAATTCGTTTTATTTTTTGTTCCAACGAAAAATGTTTCACCTAGTGTATTTATAATGTTTCACTATGTATGGATCAAATGTTGCAGTGAACTAAAACATTGTTTCGCTATTTGCTACTTTCTCCGTCCCAAAATGTAAGCATTTTTAAGGTTGGCACGGGTATTAAGAAAGTAGGTGAGAATGATTGAAGAAGATGTGTGATTGGTTAAAAAGAGAAAGTAGGTGAAAAAGAATGGTTGTGATTGGTTGAGAGGAGAAGGTAGGTAGAAAAATAGCTTTATTTTGGGACAAAGTGCTATGCTAGAAATAGTTACATTTTGGGACGGAGGTAGTAAAACATTATTTTTATATAAGGTGAAACAACACCCAATTTAAACGAGTGAAACATTTTTTATCTAATTAGTGAAACAATTCCGATATATCCAGTGGAACATCGTGCAACATTTAAAAAAAATTCAATAATAAGCTAAAATTTTTTTTCATCGGAATATATCCATGTATGGTCTTGTTTTGAAGATTTAATTGCAACGAATTTAATGGTGCAATCGGATCATGATTTAGATAAGTAATTTAAGAGAAAAATCAGTTTAAAGTAGTTTTTACACGTAAATCGGGCGCTGACGTCATGCTAGCGTCAGCGCCCGATTTTTTCCCAAAGCATCGGGCATCCGACGCTTAGGGCCTTCCTTGACATTGATCCTAGCCAGCTTTCTTTTTTATTCCATAATTTGTTCAGTTAGTTGTATGACTTCAGGCCTATTCTTTTCTGTAAAAATAAATTAGATAAATTTTTAGGTACTCGTGGCATGCTTTTTGAATTGCTAAACGGTATATTTCGTGCGAAAACTTTCTATATGAAAGTTGTTATTAATCCATTTTTTAATTTTGTAATAATTAAAACTCAATTAATCACATGTTATTACCACCTCGTTTTACGTGAAATTGTTAATCTTTATCTTTTAGGAGATTCTATCACCACCTCAGTGTTGTTCTGTTGTTATTTCTAACATGCTCATACTTGCACATTTCTTCTTCTTATTAATTATTAGATTCTCCATTCAACTGATGCGTAGATTAGTAACGTCCAGGGATTACAATTCCGACGAAAACCGGTCGAATCCCGCGAATTTTTGAGGTTTCGACAAGGCTCAAAGTAGAAGCCGTCTGAGATTTCGATGAGTTTTATCCAAATTTAAATTTGAATTGATAAAAAAGAAAAAAATCAAATAAAATCTTATAAATAGTATGATATTCATAGAACTTATTGGGATATAAATTTTCGAAAAAATTGATGTATTCCGTGTATTTACTGAAATTTACAATAGGAAAGAAAATAATAAAGAATTAAAAAAGGAAAAAAAATCTGTTTACCTCTTTTTCTAGTTATCGATTGAAATTTTGATGATTTCGCTCAGAATTTCACCAAAGCCTATCGGTTTTCGCAAGCTTATCGGTAAACTTAAGAAATTTGTATTTAAATTTTGGTTTATAAAATTTGTTCGGAATCGCCGGAGTTTTGTTCGGAATTTTGGCTTTCCACCGAATTTCGTGAAAACTGTCATTCCGTCAGAGCCCAAAACGAAAGATCATCTAGGAATCGTAAACCTGGTAACGTCCAAGGCTGTGTTTAGTTCGTGTGCCAAAATTTTTTAAGTATACGGAGACACATTTCATGTATTAAACGTAGACTAATAACAAAACAAATTACAGGTTCCGCCTGTAAACTGCGAGACGAATTTATTAAGCCTAATTAATCCGTCATTAGCAAATGTTTACTGTAGCATCACATTGTCAAATCATAGTGTAATTAGGCTTAAAAGATTCGTCTAGCAATTTACAGTCGAACTGTGCAATTGGTTTTTTTTCGTCCACATTTAATACTCCATACATGTGTCCAAACATTTGGTGTGACAGAAAAGTTGAAACTAAACAATTTGCTCAATTTTAATTTCAATCAAACTTTTAACTTTTAGCGTGAACTAAACACAACCATCGAACATTTGCTCATCCAGTTATCGGTCACGTTTGGATGCTCGAGATGAAAAAACGGCGAAGTTTGCCGTATCACCCCGAGACAGACGATGCCAACCCAACCAGAAGGAGAAACCGAGAAAGTACCTGTAAAAGCTGACTTCTGCACATGAAATGGAAATGACAGATGAGAGTCCTGCACTCTCTCTCTGCCTCGAGGCTCGCGCGTCGTCTCGGGACCAACGGTCGCAACAGTGGCGTACCCAGGTTTTTAAGATATGGTGGTCTAACTCAACTTGTTCAGCAAATCTACCATAGATTATATAGGATTGTAAGGTTTAATTTGAATTTACCATTCCAATTCCAATCGACCGGATATCCTAAAATTGAAATGAGATTGAACATTTAAACCTAAAGAAAAAAAAACCCTACTGTTAGGGAGGAGAAAGAGAGAAGCAGATGAGAAGTTGAGAACCTACTATAGTGCTGTTTGCTAACGTGCTGTTTGCTGTGCTTTGGTGTTGCGTGCCTCCTGATGAATGGAGTGCTGCTGATTGCTTTCTCCCTGCTGGTTGCTGCTGGCCTGTGGCACTGCGCGCTGGTGCGGTCGCTGCCCGCGGTGGCGCAGTCGCCGGCCGCCGACGTGGCGACGTCACAACTCACTCGTTAGTGCCTCAATGGACAGTGGTCGTCGTGACTCGTCGACTTGCGCGCTCGAAAATTGGAAACGACAATTGCGATGGAAACGAAGCGACGCGCCGACGCCCGATGCCCGACGCGGTGGTTGAATTGGCGAAAAAACAAAGCGTCAAAGTGCCATCTATATTTTTAAGTAGCGCATAGAGGTAATGGGCCATGGACCAGAATTCTATGGTGGTCCATGGACCACACGGACCACGTTATAGCTCCGCCCCTGGGTCGCAAGTCGCAACGGGATGGAACATGGTCCATGGAGTGATCAACAGCCCAGGAGTCACAGCTCCCTCTACGCACAAGAGTAACCGCACGACGCCACGCCATTACGTTCGATACCAGCATGGTTGTGGTGGCTCACGGGGTGGACCGGGGGAGCGAACTCGCCGCCGCCAGCGAGGAGGATGATGGGTACTCCACCTCCACCACCGATGACGACGACGACGACGACGACGTCGAGCCCCACGGCCCGGCGTCCTCCGGGCTCCGCTGGGTCCCTTACGCCGCGGCGGTCTCCGCCGTCCGCGCCCTGCTCGGCGCCTCCCACCACGACCTCCGCCTCCGCGCGCACCAGCTCTCGCGCTCGCTCAGCGCCGTCTTCTTCGCTGGCGCGGGGAACGAGGGGGCGGTGCTCGTCTGCGCCGACGTGCCGCCGCTCGGGCCGGCGCTGCGGGACGCGCAGCGCACGATGGTGCGTGTCGCGGCGGAGGAAGCGGACCACGCCGCGTGCGACTGCTACTACGACGCCGTCCGCGACGTCATGCGGCTGCTGGTCGGCGACGCCGGGCTGTTCAGGTCGGCCTTCTCGTCCCACTGGGTGTTCTTCTCCAACGTCGAGTTCCAGTCTCGCTTCCGCGGCTACAACCCGGCCCCCGCCGTGGCCGCCGCGTCCGCGCTCCGCTGGGTCCCTCACGCGGCGGCGGTGTCCGCCGTCCGCGCCCTGCTCGGCGCGTCCCACGAGGACCTCCGGCTCCGCGTTCACGGCCTGTCGCGCTCGCTGAGCGGCGCGTTCTTCGCCGTCGGTGCGGCGGCGGCACCGTTCGCGTCGGGGGCGCGGTTTCCGGAGGGGAAGCTGTTCGTCTGCGCCGACCTCCCGCCGCTGGGGCCAGCGCTGGTGGCCGCGCAGCGTGCCATGATGCAGGTGGCGGTGAAGGACGCCAGCCACGGCCCGTGCGACTGGTACTTCGACACCGTCGGCGAGCTCATGCGGCTGCTGGTCGGCGACACCGGGGTCGGCCCTGCGGTGTTCGACCGTGCGTCGTTCGAGTCAGCCTTCGCTCTCGAATGGGAGAACTGAACTACAGCAAGTTCAAAGTTCTTCAGATTTTCCTTGGTTTATGTCTCAAACTACCGGTCAAATTAGCAGTTTGTTCGTAATTCAATACATGTCCCAGCAAAATTAATCTGAAGAATTTGTGATTGCAGAATTTCGCACTAGATTCATAGGTGAATTCAAACAAGTTTTACTGCTAGCATTTTCTTCATTACAGGATACAGGGCTACATCCGAAACAAGCAGATTCCTAACAAGACAAACACAATGCAAAAGGCTCCTAGCCGCCGAAGCCGTAGAGGGTGCGGCCCTGGCGCTTGAGGGCGTAGACGACGTCCATGGCGGTGACGGTCTTGCGGCGGGCGTGCTCGGTGTAGGTGACGGCGTCGCGGATGACGTTCTCGAGGAAGATCTTGAGCACCCCGCGGGTCTCCTCGTAGATGAGCCCCGAGATGCGCTTCACCCCGCCCCTCCTCGCCAGCCTCCGGATCGCCGGCTTCGTGATCCCCTGGATGTTGTCGCGGAGCACCTTCCGGTGCCGCTTCGCCCCGCCCTTGCCGAGACCCTTCCCTCCCTTGCCGCGCCCCGACATCGACGACGATGGAATTGGGGATTTTTGGTGGCGATTTTTGGTTGATCTGTATTGGGGAGATAGGTGAGGGCGATGTTATATAGGATTTGGGTGGGGGAGTGGGGAGTGGGGAGCCGTCGGATGGGGAGCGATCCGCGTGAGTGGTGAGGAGTGCAGCGTGGGCCGTTGGATTGAGGGAGGCGCGGATCGGCGAGGTTGGTTTCGGGGAGTGTAGAGTGGAGACCGCGCGGGGAAATTTGGGGATTTCGTGGTGGGAGAGCGAAATTTTCGCGGTTTGGACTATGCGCGGCGCGAGCTTTGCGAGTTTTGCGCCGTGATGGATTTCGGCAGTCGGCACAGCCTTGCCTGGTTGGTTTGGTATTTTTGGAGCTCTGGGCTGGGCTGCGCTGGGCGCACTGGCAAATGGCAATGTGCTACGGATGAGGCGATGAGCATGTGCAGGTTTCCTCGGTAAAAAGTCTAGAAAGCTACGTGTCATGCCGTCTTTGATTACTTGTGAATCGTTAAAACCTGGACCCTTTTTCATGCAAATGATATGGCCTGCCATCCAGGAATCGAAGCATGGCCCGGCCAATGGACTTCTGAGAAACCAAATACTACTACCAAGGTTCCTCTGCCACCACCAGTCCACCACAGCTCCACAAGTCCACAACTATATTCCACGCAAAGGCGAAGAAGACTTGTTACTCTCTTCGTCCCATAATATTACAATCTAGAATTGGATGTGATGTTTCATAGTACAACAAATCTGGACATGCATCTGTCCATATTCGTTGTACTATGAAACGTTCCATCCAGTCTAAGGTTTTAATATTATGAGACTAAGGGAGTATATGCTTGCACTATACTTCTTCACAGCGTATGTGCTCTCTACTCCGCTGCAAATATGCAGCAGCCTGTACTCGATCGTGTGTTCCCTCCGCACCGCGTGAACCTGCTGCAAAAATCCCCAGAAAAACCACCATTTCTGCCTCTGCCAAAACCAACTTCGTTTGGGCCACAGCCACACACCGTGTACGCACGCATTCTGCCATGAAGCCGCAGAGGCTGCCGCTGCCGCCCGTCCCCGCCGCGGCGCTCCTCCTGCTCCCCGTCGCACTCCTCGCCGCCCTTCTCTTGGTCGTCTACCCCAACGAGTTCGCCCTGCAGGCCTCGCTGGCCGGCGCCGCCGCATGCGGCGATCATCAAGGCGGCGGCGGCGGCGGTGGCGTGCAGGCGGCCCCGGAGTTCCGGCTGCTGATCGGCGTGCTGACCCTCCCGGCGCGGTACGAGCGGCGGCACCTGCTCCGGATGGTGTACGCCCTCCAGCAGCCGGCGGTGGCGTCGAGGGCGCGCGTGGACGTCCGGTTCGTCTTCTGCCGCGTCGGCTCGCCGGAGGACCGCGTCCTGGTGTCCCTGGAGGCGATGGCGTACGGCGACGTGGTGGAGCTCGACTGCCCGGAGAACATGGACAACGGCAAGACCCACGCCTACTTCTCCAGCGTGCCGCGCCTCTTCGGCGGCGGCGAAGCCGCCTACGACTTCGTCATGAAGGCCGACGACGACACCTTCTTCCGGCTGCCGGAGCTCGCCGAGTCGCTGTCGCGAGCGCCGCGGCGCGACCTCTACTACGGGTGCATGGTGCCGTGCGACTACGTCCGCGGCTCGAACGAGTACATGTCCGGCATGGGGTACCTGCTGTCGTGGGACCTCGTGGAGTGGATCGTGGCGGCGGCGGCGGAGATCGAGGGGAGGACGGGCGGGCCGGAGGACCGGACGCTCTACTCGTGGCTCCGACGCGGCGGCAGGGGCAGGAACCGGGTGGACGTGAAGCCGGCCATGTACAACTTCCCCGGGAGGCACCCGTGCTCGCACGAGTTCATACCGGACACCATCGCCGTGCACCAGCTCAAGGACAACCGCCGGTGGGCGAGGACGCTCCAGTACTTCAACTTCACCGCCGCGCTCAAGCCGTTCTACCCGGTGATTTAGGTTGATCGATATATCGATCTCGTGAGTTTTTACCGCAATTGAATTTTTTTTGTTGAGCCGAGTCAACTTCGGTTCGTGAGATTTGTATTCTTTTGATTGTTGTATACGTAAAGCTGCAAATTAAACATTTCTCGATCCGTAGGAACGGGCGGTGAGGTGACCAGTGTACGTAACATGTTCGATTGTTCATCGATCCCAAGCGTATACTACCTCTATCCCAAAATAAATGTAGCCGTGAAAATCCGTGTCCAATGTTTAACTTTTCATTTTATTTAAAAAATTTATGAAAAATTTTAAAAAAATTAGTCATACATAAAATATTATTCATGTTTTTATCATCTAATAATAATAAAAATAGTAATTATAAAAAAATTTTAAATAAGACGAAATAGGATGAATAGTGTAAAACTAGTACGAGCGAGTCGATATCAAGCAAATTAAAAGCGAGCACATGCACATGCAGAGGCCAGGCTTGTTTAATTGTGTTACAAGCTTGGCCAACCGGACATTCCACTCCACTGCAACACCCTTCTCTTGCTCAGCGCGCTCACGTCGAATCGTAACAGTTCTACTTAAAAAAATATGTTGTCATATAGGAGTATTTTTTTTCTTGATTTGAGTTATTTTGTGATTACTATCTCTCCGTTCATGTTTCTATCTCTCTGCTACCTCTTCTTTCAAATGGGAAATTTATTGTTGTAGGCTGTGTTCTTCCCTCTTTTTTCCCAACTCACCTTTCTTGTTTTCCGCGCACACGCATTTATTCTCAAACTCCTAAATAACACTGGTAGGAAAACAATCTTTCTGTACGAGGACCCCTTTAGATTGCAGATGAACCGTAACTAACGGCGTCTGCAAAAATCGACCTCCATTTTAACGTACGACTCCCTAAGAGACCCGCATGTAAAATTCTATTTTTACAGACGGGTCTCTTAAGGGGTCGCATGTAAAAATAAGTCTATTCACATGCGGGCCTCTTAAAGATCTGCATGCGGATCTCTTAAAGATTCGCATGCAAAATTATCTTCTCTTTATTACAGTTTTTCCCTCCTCACCACTTCAAAATTTTCACCTCTTATCCTCTCCTCTTTCTCCTCTCTAATATTTCCCCCTCTCTCTTCCTTCACCTCTATCTTTCTCTCATTTTCTCCTCTCCCTCTCTTTCTCTTCGTCTCCTCTCTCTCTCTTTCTCTCACCGAGCGGGAGGCACTGGGCAACGGGCGGTGCGGCCGACGAGCAGGCGCTGGGAGCAGGCACCACCCCACGACACAGACTACGGCGGCGGCACTGGGGGGCATGGGCGACGGCGGCGGCCCTCTCCCGCCTGGATCCGCCGGTGGTTGCCCTCCCCTGCTCCGATCCGCTGGCGGCGGCCCTCCCCCGCCTGGATCCGCAGGCCGGTGCCCTCCCCCACCCTGATCCGTCGGCTGTGGCCCTCCCGGTGCCTCCTCACCGTGACAGGAGGAGGACGACGTCGACAGTGGCTGCGAAGGCTTAAGGACGACGGCGAACCGGTAGTGGGTGTATTTTTCGACTTTTGGAATTTTTATTTTTTTCACGATTTTTCCTTTTCGCTTGCAGTTGCACGGGCCGCATATCTCGTCCTAAGCTTCATAATCCGTTTCATATTAAAATACAAAATTTATCTCAATTTTTATTAGCATATTTTTCAAACGGTTAAACCGTGATTTCGTAAAAAAAAACTTTATGTATAGTTGTTGCTCTAAAATATTTAAATAAATCTATTTTTTCAGGTTTGTAGTAATTTAAATTTAATTTATCATTTTCAAATGATTTTCTTGTTTTAGATGTCCTTACTTAATCTCCATCTTCATAACTTTTTGGGCAGATTTTTTCAGATGTAGTACTACTATGTGGTACGTATACATCATAACAAATCGTTGTTTGTTGCTTTTGCAATTAGTATATAGTCAAACCACTTTCGTTCGTGGTACTGTGTGACTGTGACTGAGCCGGAAGCTAGAAGCATCTCCTATCATAAAGTCAGAAAGTCAGAGGGACGTGGTCACTTACGTGTGGGCCCATAAAGGTGAGACCCACCTATCAGCGACCCACGTCTCTCTGATTTTACGTTAGAGGAGCTCTGTCCGACTTAGCCTTCTCCTATCATCAAATTGTATGGACATTATCACGGAACTATTATAAACATTTAAGAACTTGCATGCCACTCAAATAGTTATGATTTATTTTTAAAATAAAAAAAGATAAATTAATATATGATAAATTACTTCATAAACATGCAAGGTAAAATTTAACTAGTACATATTGCAATGCAAAAAACAAATTCAACTATGAATATACGTTATGAATATACGTTAACTAGCTGTAGTTTAATGTTTTTTCTTGCTGGTAAAAGTTGAATTTTAATTAACTGATATATCACGTGTTAATACAAACTTTTATTTTTTTAAAAAAACATCATAATTATTTGAATAACATACGATTAATGAGGAGGTATTCTCTCGAGAGTTTAAAATCCACCTCCATCATCATGCCAGGAAACTCTTTTAATCACATGGGTGGATGTTCTCCCGTTTATTGTATGCCATTTAAATAATTACGAAAAAAATAAAAAAATATGATAAGATACATCAATATGCAATATAGATGCAAGTTAAAATTCAACCTTTACGAATTGTAACAAGAATAATAAATAAAACTCAAAATTAGTATAGGTATATTTGCAATTAAATTTGTTATCTTTGTTACAACTTGTAAAAACACATGTTTGTGAATTGATATATTAGATGTTGATCTATCTTGTTATTTTTTTTCGTTATAATTGACATGTAATGAATGAGTGTGACGTCCACCCGTCATCTTCCGCTGCTTCATAAGCTGGATAACTGCGCAATGCAACACCCCGTAACCAGGCCATTTCGTTCGTCTCGTCGTCTCGTTTCGCCGGTTGGGATTCGGGAGCCATGAAGCAGGCCACGTCGTCGCGCTTTCCGGCCACCTCGTTTTGCTCGCTGTGCCTCCGCCTCCTCCTACCCCTCGGACTCGTAGCCATGGCGCTGTCGAGCCTTGTTGTCCTCTCCGTCTCCGGCTGCCTCAGTGCTCCGCGCTCCCGTCCCGTCGTCGACAACACTAACAACGACGGCGGTCTAGGTGCTGAGACGACGGCCGCGAGGGAGCCGGAGTTCCGACTCCTCGTGGGGGTGCTGACCACGCCGAGCCGGTACGAGCGGCGCGGCATCCTGCGCCTGGCGTACGCGCTGCAGCCCGCGCCGGGGGCGCAGGTGGACGTGCGGTTCGTGCTGTGCGACGTGACGGACGCCGCGGACGCGGTGCTGGTGGCGGCGGAGGCGGCGCGGCACGGCGACATCCTGGTGCTCGACGGCTGCAGTACCGAGAACATGAACGACGGCAAGACGCACGCGTACCTCTCCTCCGTGCCGCGCCTGTTCGCGCCGTGCCCCTACGACTACGTCATGAAGGCCGACGACGACACGTACCTCCGCGTGGCGGCGCTCGCCGACGAGCTCCGCGGCAAGCCGCGGAGGACGTCTACCTCGGCCGGGGCTACGCCGTCGGCGACGACCCGATGCCGTTCATGCACGGCATGGGCTACGTCGTGTCCTGGGACGTCGCGCGCTGGGTGTCCGCCAACGAGGACATCGTGCGTCGCAGCGGCACGCGCGGGCACGAGGACCGCCTCGTCGGCAGGTGGCTCAACGCCGGCGGCAGGGGACGGAACCGGTACAACCTCAAGCCGCGGATGTACGACATCAACTGGGACATGGACGAGTTCCGGCCCAACACCATCGCCGTGCACAGGCTCAAGAACAACCGCCGGTGGGCCGCCGTGTTCCGGCACTTCAACGTCACCGTCGGCATAAAGCCATCCACAGCGGCAAGGCCACACAACTAGAATCCAGTGACAAACGGCATAATCGCTAGAAATGGATGTACACTATATATATTGGCTGGACACAACAATGTACTCCGCTATCACTCACTTCTATTAAGGTGTGTTTGAGGAGAAGGGGATTGAGGAGATTGGGGAGATACGCAAAACGAGGTGAGCCATTAACTCATGATTAATTGAGTATTAACTATTTTAAATTTCAAAAATGGATTAATATGATTTTTAAAGCAACTTTCCTATAGAAATTTTTTTGCAAAAAACGCACCGTTTAGTAGTTTGAAAAGCGTGCACGCGGAAAACGAGAATCAATCTCCCCTATCTCCTCATAACGAACAGAGCCTTAGTCTCACCGACTACGAATGTGTAGTTACATCGAAATTAAACCAGGCCCGGTGGGACAAGTGCCTCAACGCCGACGGTTTATGTATTTCTGGGCCTTGCCATCCTTCTGGGATCAGAATGGCCCAACCGAACAACGAGTCATCAGCAATCAGTTGGAAATATGTCTATTTTGTCTCCCTCATTTCTTACTCTGTTTTAAAACAGAGTATAATTCCGGGTAAAGTCTTGTCCAAAATCCTTCGCGTCGGTCGCTCAGGGGAAGGAGAAAAATCAGACGCTCCCTCCCCACGTGACGCGTGCTGCCTCCTAGGCCCCACCACGTGCCCCTGCCCCCACCTGCCATGTATCTCCACCACATACTCTATTGCAACAAACCACCCACATAACCTCTATTAAGGGAATTCGTTTTATTTTTTGTTCCACCAAAAATGTTTCACCTAATGCACTCACAATGTTTCAATGTGTATGAATCAAATGTTGCAGTGAATTGAAACATTCTTTTACAACAAATCACACACATATTATGAAAACCCTCTATTAAGTGAATCCGTTTTATTTTTTGTTCCACCAAAAATGTATCACCTAGTGTACTCGTGATGTTTCACTATGTATAGATTAAATGTTGCAGTGAATTGAAACATTCTTTCGCTATTTGCTGAAACTTTGTTTTTATATAAGGTGAAACAACATCCAATTTAAACGATTGAAACATTTTCGATCTACTTAGTGAAACAATTCCGATATATTTGGTGTAACAGTGTGCAACATTTAAAAACAATTCAATAATAAGCTAAATTTTTGTCATCGTAATATATCTATGTGTGGTCTTATTTTAAAAATTTAATTGCAATGAATTTAATGGTGCAATCGGATCATGATTTGGATAAATAACTTAAGAGAAAAAATAGTTTAAAATAGTTTTGCATGCATGCATGCTGACGGTCAGCTGACGTGGGCGCCCGATTTTTTGCACCCCAGATCGGGCACTCGACGCGTAGTGCCCTCGCGGGTGTTCGGGTGCGTGAGAATTTCGCGAACTGTTGCAATAGCTTTCCATCCCTTCTTTTGTTCCTAATTATGCTTATAATCACCAAGCTAACATTTGTTTCGGTTAAAAGACCACTTCACATGACCACACATCGTTTTTCAGTTACGAGTTTGTTTTTCATTTGTTTCGGTTATCTCTCTATCGGCGATGTAGGCGCTGCGGGGATGGCGGGAACAGCAGAAAGGGTGCTGCGCACGCTAGCAAGGAGGACGTTGGAGGTGGCGGGTCGAGGTGAGGAAGGGGTTGCAACGCAGTGGGAGCCTAGTAATGGTGAGGAAGGCGGGAGTATGCGGCGGCAAGGAGGGCATGGTGAACGGTGGCGAGGAAGGCGCTGGAGATGGTGGGCTGCGCGAGGAAGGGGCCAGTTGTGGCGCGGCGGACGGCGGTGAGGAGGGCTGGAAGCAGTAGGCAGTTTGGTAGCTGTGAGCTCGATGGAGCCCAGACAGATGGGGGATGGAAGAAAGAGAGGTGAGGGAGGAAGTGGACGACGCGAGGGTCGAGGTGGTGAATCCAGTGATGCCCACGCTTCTCCTTCCATCTCCTCTCTTGTCGGCCGGAGGAGAAGGAATAGGAGGGAACCTCAACGAACAACGGGATGTGGATTTGGCAATCGGCTTGGTTGCTGGCTTGATTGGAGATTGAGGGCAGGGGTGAAGAGGGGAGGAGGGAAGAAGGAAGAAGGGAGAAGACTGGAGGCAACCGCAGCTAGCAAACACCTGTGTTGTTGGAGTCCTCTAGCTCGGTAGCTATCGGCCTCCATGGAAGAGGAGGGAATGTAGCGCCCGTTCCGTCGTGGCGCCTAGCGGGAAAATTATCTCTTAAAAACCCTAATTGCGAAATTTGTTTCTTTGCTTGTTGTCTAGTGTTCGTGCCATCTCAAGATCTCAATCCCCGATCTATCGTCGAGTCCAATCCCGAATCCAATCCTTCCAAATCAAATTCCTCCACAAAAGTCTATTTTGCCTCCCCCGGGGGTCGATGGGCCGATTTCCTCCCGGCCCATCTCCCCCTCTCCCCCGGCCCTCTCCCCTCCCCGGCGCGCTCCGCTCCCCCCCCCGCTCAGCTCCGCTCCACCTCGCCCGCGCGCCGCGCGCGCGTGCGCGAAGAGCCGCGCCGAGTGCTCCTCCTCCTCCGCTCCGCCCGCGTGCGTGCGCGTGAGCCGCCCGCGCCGAGCGAAGTCCTCCCTCTCCGCTCCCTCACTGCCACTTCCCGCGCGCCGTGTTCGCGTGCGCACGCCCGCGCGGACGCCGCCCGTTGCAAGCCGCACGCGCGTGCCGAGTGGCCGACCGCCCGGTCGCCGCCGCCGTTAGCCTCTTCACGCGTCTGTCGCCCGTGTCGTCGCGCCGCTCCAAACCGCCCGCCGTCATCGCTGTCGTCACCGCCCGGCCCCGCCACTCCGCGCGCAAGCCGCCAAGGGATGGAGGCAGCGCCCCTCCTCCCTCTGCCGCGTCGCCCCCGCTCCCCTCCTCCTTTTTCCCGAATCGGCAAAAGGGCAAGCCCCTTTCTCCCCCTCCTTTTTCCCCTTTTCCCCCCGCCGGCGTCATCCTCCCTGTCGCCGCTCTGGCCGCGACCGCCGAGTGCCAGCTCGCGCCTTGACCGCCCTAAGTCGGTTCCCAAACCGACATTGCCGCCCCCTTTAAACCCCAGCTCCTTCCCCTCCAATCTCCCTCGTTTTCGCCTCCTCGCCATAGCTGCCGCCCCCGTGCTCTGTTCGCCGTCGCCGTTCGTTGTTGCGCGTGTCGAAGGAGTCGGCACGAGTAAGGACGCGGAAGGGGACTTCGGCCGCGCCCTCTCCTTCCTCTTCCCCGGCCCGAGGCCGGAGAGATTACTCCCGCGCCGTCGGCCTCTCGTCACAGCGCCCCTCCTCATCTCGGTGATGCCTCCCTCTGTTCTTCCTCCTCGCTCCATCTCCTCCCCCTAGCTTTCGGTAGTAGCTCGAGTAGACTCCCCGTAGTTAGCCGGCGCCACCCCGACCGTTGTCGTCGCTCGCCGCGTGCTCGCCGCCGTCGCCGCTCGAGCTCCGTAGCACTCACACGTCACCAGCCTTGCTCGGCGTAGCTCCGTCCAATCCGACGCTAGCATCGAGTTCCCGAAACCGCGTAGATGCTCTCACCGCCGGGAATCGACCCCTCGTGGCCTCGCCGCCGTTTCCCTCTTCCCTCCCCGCCGGTTGTCGCCGCCGCGATTCGCCGCCGTCAAGCTTCCTCCGGCAAATCCGAGCCGTTGGCTCGTCTCCCCTCATCACGAGCAACCGCCCGGTGTGCTCGCTTTTGTCCGTATCGCCGTGGTTCGCTCCGCCGCTCGCTGCCGCTGCCCGCCGTCCATTCGCGGCCGGGTCGTCGTCTACCTCCCGCCGGCCCGCGTGGCAGCCACGTAGGCGCCACGTCGGCGCCAGCTCAGCCTAGACCGGGTCGAGCCGACCCCGGTCAGTCCCTCCCCGTGCGCGCGTTCCACCGCGAGCCGTGAGGCTGCGCGTGGGCCCGCCGCATCCGCATCCACCGCGAACCGCGCACGTGCACCGCGTCCCTCCCCCGCCCGCGCGCATGAGCCGCGTACTCCCTCCGCACGGTGAGCCAAGCCGCTGACAAGCGGGTCCCACCCGGGATCGCGCATGGTGAGCCCGGTCCACCGGCGCTCTCTCTCTCTTCCCTCCCGCGCGCGCGCACTTGGGCCGCCTTGGGCCGGCCGACCCATTTAACTCGGCCGGTCCGCTCCAATTCCCTTGGGCCGCGCCTTAGCCGCCCGAGGAAAAGTCTATAATCCCTCCCTCTTTTCTTTTCTTTTCTTTTCCAAAAAAGGATTTAATTAAATCCTTTTCTTTTTGACCAAAAAATCCAATAATCTTAGAAATTCAATATCTTCCTAACCTTAGATCCGTTTGACTCCGTTCAACTTCCAAAATTCCTCAAATCTCGAGATCTATCTAATGGCACGCTTAGAGGTCATTATTAGGGTTTCATTTTCGCCGTTTGTTGAGTTGTCCCGTTTCGCGTGTAGTTTCGGAGCCCGAAGACCCGCATTGCGAGGATTTCGAGGATCAAGCTCCAGATCTCGAGCAAGGCAAGCCACCTTTGAACATCTTGAGCCTATATTTGAAATCTAATTATATTGCTTGTAAAATATTATGCATTGATAGGATTGCACTTAATCTGTTGTTCCGTCTGCAAGGCAGATTGGCAGACCTACCTAACTTGTTGCATTTGATCCTTCCATTGTTAATTGCTATACTATGTCCCCTTGTAACCATCCAGTTGCGCCTCGATATTCGTGCACCCTGTGCCAGTATCGACGGTCGCCTTCAAACTTAAAATCTGAGTAATAACTTGGGTAAAACTGGAGTTTTACAAAAGACTTGGAAAACCCGACACCTGGGTCGGTGCTTGCGAACTAAATGAATTTCCAAAACCGCGGACCGGGAAACGTACCGGGTGTACGGTTTCCCGCTCTCGCACTTAAGGACCGATTCCTTGGAATTTCATCCAAACATAAGACAAGTACAACCACATGGGTGGAATGGGACACCCCTGGCTGAGTAACTAGCTTATCAGGGGAGCCTTGATGCCGAGAGACATGTGGATTCGCCGGGGTGGTGTCGGGGAGGACCCCTGGGCTTCCTGGCACAGTATGGTCTGGGAGCTAACCTGTTGTTGGTCTGGGACCCCTCTCGTCGGCGTATGGTAAACCTGTGTCGGCTTTGGAAATGCCTTGTCATGAAAGCTTGGAGGTCTCCCGACGTGGCTGATCCCCACGGGCTGGGTGATCCGGGTTAGTAATGTCATGCGGGTAAAGTGTACCCCCTCTGCAGAGGTTAACAAACTGTTCGAACAGCCGTGCCCACGGTCATGGGCGGATGTGAGGTGATTCCTAGCGTAGTTTGGTTTGACTACTGCTTGTGAAATTGCTGTGTGAAAAGGGGTTCGGTGTTTGAAAAATCTGCAGCTGATGGGATCAGCTAGGCCCGGGTGGCCGTTTGAAAAGTTGTTGGCCCGGGTGGCCGTTGAAAAAGCTGTTGGCCGGGTGCTAACCTTGTTTAAATTCTAAAGACTGATACATTGCACATACTCCGACCGGACGAGACGCACTGTCTCATCCGTGTCGTTTGAGAAGCACTCACTTAGTTGTTTCAGAAAAGAGTTCAAATAAAAATTAATTGCAAAAACATCAGCCTTTCCTTGAAGCCTGCATTAAACACTTATTTCCCATGGCTTGCTGAGTACTCCCGTACTCACCCTTGCTCTATATAAATAATTCCCCCCCAGTTGCTGAAGAAGATGAAGCGGATCCTGCTGATGAGGAGTTTTTCCAGGAGCAAGCCGGCTACGATGAGTTTTAGGGTTTCGGCCTAGTTCCCAAGTCGCGCCTGTGTTGATTGGTCCAAGTCCTGGCTTCCGCTTTCCTTTTGTAATGCAGTTGTGAGCTCGGGATCTGTCCGCAGCCCAACATGACTGTACATCTACTCTATAATAAAGAGACCTCTGTTGCTGTGATATTCTGTCTCCCTGTGATACCAGCACTGTTTCCTGGGACTGGTATCGATTAACAGGTTAATTTGAAGCGTCACGGGCTAGTTCCGGTCGGGACTAGTTCGGGGCGTGACAGGGAAGACATGACCCACCCTGCATGAGCTCACCTCTCCGTCGGCTGGCTGCCACTGCTATCATCGTCGCCTTCCTCCACGGGCCAAGGAGGGCGCTTGCTGGCTCGCTGCCTCCTCCGTATCTACCCGGCTGGGGATGAAGAAAATGGGGGAAGAAAAGAGAAGAAGGTAACATGTGGGACCATTCATTATCTATCTATTATATTATTAAAACAGCTTTAAAAGGAGGCACCATGTTCGCTGTGGAAGCTAGAAATTCCTACATTATTCAGAGAAAAAGAAAAGAAAAAAAGAAAAGGAGAGCCCAAGTAGAAGTACAATTTAAAATAGCTGAAATTCGGAATTAAAAATAAGAAATATTGAAATAAGTTTCCATATAAGAATCTAATACGAGATTAATCAAAATTAAAAACAAAAATAATATAAAATCCAAAATTAGAAAAGCAAATGAGAGTCCAAGTAGGAATACAATATAAAAATAGCAGAAATTCAGAATTAAAAATAAGGAATAATAAAAGAAGAGTCCATATAAGAACCCAATACGAGATTAATTAAAATTCGAAATAAAAATAAATAAATCCAAAATTAGCAAAAGAAAATAAAAGAAGAGTTCATGAAGGAAACAATTTAAAATTAGCTGAAATTCAGAATTAAAAATAAGCAATATTGAAAGAAGAATCCATATAAGAACCCAATACGAGATTAATTAAAATTGAGAATAAAAATAAAATAATATCTAAAATTAGAAAAAATTAAAAGAAAATTCAAGTAGAAATACAATTTTAAAACAACTGAAATTGAAAATAAAAAATAAAAACATTAAAAGAACACAATACGATATTAACTAATTTTTTTTAAAAAAATTCTGAAATTTGAAAAAGAAAAGTAAGATTTCAATTAGGAATACAATTTATAAATAACTAAAATTTGTGATAAAAATAAAGATTATTGAAAGAAAAGACCATCTAAAACACATGACGAGATAAATTAAGAAACATGCCTATAAAGGAGTAGAGTGGTGGCGGTTGATACGAGATATAAAAATTGTTAATAAAACACCAAATAGAATCCTAATGACAATTAAAAGGAGGGACGTCAGGCATGCCGTGAAGCAAACGAGTAAGACGGTTGCTGGGACTTCTAGAAAGTAAAAAAAAATAACCCCATTGATAATCATATTCAATTTTTAAAATCTCAATGACAATAAAAAGGAGAAGCAGTGGGCGGGGTATATAAGAGTATAGTTGCAGAGCCGCTGACGGTTGACGGGACTTCTAGAAAATAAAAAATGAATTCAAATGATAGTTATGTTCGATTTTTAGAATCATAATAACAATAAAGAGTTGGCGGCGGACGGGCTGTAGAGGGGCATAGTGGCATCGTTTGATGGGACTTCTAAAAGTTATAAAAAATAAAACTACAAGTCCAATTTTTAAAGGTTTGAAACTTCCAAAAAGTAAAAAAGAACCAATGATAATCATGTTCGATTTTAAAATTTCAATGACAATAAAGAAGTAAGGTAGCGGGTTAGCCGTAGAGGAGTACAATGGCAAAGCCGTTGACGGTTTGGCGGGACTTTTAGAAAGTAAAAATGAACCCAAACAATAATTATGTTCGATTTTTAAAATCTCAATGACAATAAAGAGAAGAGACAATGGACGGGCCGTAGAGGAGTATAATGGCAACGTTTGACGGGACATTTTGATATTATAAAAATGAAATCCAATGTGACAATAAACTCTAAAAACTATAAAATCCAATTTTTAAAGGTTCCAAAAAGAATGAATAGAAATAATGGTAGATCGAGCAAGCAAATAAAGAAGGAGATGACATAAGGGGTAGCAATTGGTGTGACTTTTAAAAACTATATAATTAGAAACATAAGGATGATAAGGTTTCGTCTTTCAAAGTCTTAAGACAATGAGATAACTATTTAATAAATTTTAAGTAAAAATCATACTAAAAAAATATATGATTTTGTTTGGGTGCTAGCCGTGTAATTGCGCAGGCCACCTAGCTAGTTATATTATTAAAGGAATAGAAAAAGGAGCCTCCACATTCACTCTCATAGCCTAGAAATTCTCACATTAATCGGAGAAAAAGAAAAAACAGAGTCCATATAGAAATACAATTTAGAAATAGCTGAAATTCGGAATTAAAAAATAAGGAATATTAGAAGAGAAGACTAGAGCCCATATAGAAATATAATTAGGAAATAACTGAAATTCGGAATTAAAAATAAGAAATATTAGAAGTAGAGTACAGAGTCCATATAGAAATACAATTAGGAAATAACTGAAATTCAGAATTAAAAATAAGGAATATTAGAAGTAGAGTATAGAGTCCATATAGAAATACAATTAGGAAATAACTGAAATTCGGAATTAAAAATAAGGAATATTAGAAGTACAGTACAGAGTCCATATAGAAATACAATTAGGAAATAACTGAAATTCGGAACTAAAAATAAGGAATATTAGAAGTAGAGTATAGAGTCCATATAGAAATACAATTAAGAAAAAAATAGAAATTCGGAATTAAAAAATAAGGAATATTAGAAGTAGAGTATAGAGTACATATAGGAATTTAAAACTAACTAAAATTTAGAATAAACATAATAAAATTAAAAGTAGAGTTTAGAGTCCGTATAAAAATATAATTTACAAATAACTAAAATTTGAAATTAAGAAAAATATGGGATGAAGAGTTTAAAGTCAATATAGGAATATAGTTTAGAAGTAACTGAAATTCGAAATTAAAAATTAAATAATATTAAAAGATGAGTTTAGAATCCACGTAGAAATACAATTAGAAATAATAAAAATTCAGAAATAAAAATAAATAATATTGGAAGAAGAGCATAGAGTCTATATAGAAATACAATTTACAAAAAAAATTTGAAACTAAAAAAAGAAATATTAAAAGACGAGTCTAGAGTATATATAGGAATATATATAATTTACAAATAACTGAAATTTGATATTAAAAATAATTAATAACTAACACGTATATAAAATACAATATGAATATTACAAATTAGTAATTAGTAGTTTTGTAAAGTTATTGCAAAATTTAAAATTATGTTGTCATTTTAATATATTTGAATAATATAAGGGGAAAACATATATGCTATTATATGAGAGAAAATATAATGATGCTAGCTGCGTAATCTGCGCGGGTCACTATGCTAGTTTTATTAAATATTGCTAACAGCCATTGTTGACTTACTTTTTTTTTTATTTTTTTGACACCTTGGAATGCCACGTTAACCTCCCCAGTTCAAAACCATCTAAAACAGGAGTTAGGGGGTTAATTGTCTAGTATGAAAAGTTGATGGTATTGGCCCCGTTTGGCACAGCTCTACCTCCCAACTCCAGCTTATCTGGAGAACTGTGCCAAACGGTACTGTCATGGTTACGGATAAGGCATACCTCATATCCCACGCCTTATGGAATATACGGATACGGTATACCTTCATGTATACGATATGTTTCCGTATGCGATAAGGGAATTTACAAGATATTATGGAAAATATCCTTATGGGCAAGTGATTATCAGAGTCCTATTCAGAGAGGATTAGGTTTATTCTATATCGTGCAGGGTTTGTTGTCTCTGAGTTCTACTTGGAGACTAAGGCAACTCACGGTATAAAAGGCCGCCTGAGGGTTCAGATCATTGTATCACAACACCAACACCCCCACCATAGTTTACGGAGCGGGAGGACGCGAAGCCCACTTGCCGGGAGATCTCATCGAATCATCTAGAGAAGGATCTCGCCAGTAACGCCGGATTCTTTTGTTCTCTTTGTACTCTGTGATTTTTCATATCAATCTCATACAAACTAGATTAGGGCTATTACGTAACGAGGGGCTTGAACCAGTATAATCTTTGTCTCCTTGTTTGTTTTGATGTCGTATCATGTAGATCCTCATACCAACGTACCCCAATACCCTATTTATCCGGTCTACGGGTATCCCCCATCGATAGATACATATTCTTTATTTTTTTAGAGCAGAGTTAGCAGAGCTGCTCCACAAAATTATACTACGGGATGGAGTTGGGTTTTTGCTGCTCCACAACTCCACTCCACCTCAAAAGAACCACTACCTTTTTAGTGTATTTACGTAAAAATACCACTAAACTACCCTTTCCTACCCTTCTCCTCCCGTTGTCTCTCCTCTCCATCTTCCTCCCCATCCTCCTCCGGCGTCTTGCTGTGGCTGTGATAGCGGCGTTTGCGTTGGCGGCGGCAGGCGTTGGCGGCGGTGGCGATAGGTGGTGGCCCGGGGCGGCGGAGGAGATGCGGGGGCTGACCAGCAGCGGCGGCTCGCGGGCTGCCTGGCGGCAGCAACAGTAGGGTGACGTCTACAAGGTGTTCGACAAAATGGCGACGAGGGATGTGGTGGCGTGGATCTGAGTAATCTAGCCAAATACTTTCTATACCCGTCTCAGCTCGTATAGGAGCCAGCTCTTACTGGAGTTGGAGTTAGAATTGGGAGTTGGAGTTTAGAGCTCTATCAAACGGGACCTGAATATCTGCTATTCACCACGATAGTAAGAAGGGTAATTCAGATTTTTTTTTTTTAAAGATCACTAGGCTATACGGGTGGCTTTGGCGCCTATTGCGACCTATCGATCACTACATTATCATCTCGAGTGATTAGAATCCCCTCTCTTGGCAACCGTTAGTGCCACAGGGCCCATCGGCATAGCTCAGCTTGCTACGCGACGCATCTATATTCTGTAGCTGCTGCTGCTGCCGATCGATCGAGCTGTGTGATGTCGCCGGCGCTTGGAGTCTTGGAGCTTCATCGATCAGTTTCCTCCGGGACCAAACTCCATCCGGCGACAGTGCTGTTGCTTGGTTCCTTCCGTGTACAAGTACACACGGCCGGTCCCCTCCTCTTCCATGTCCAGGGACCAGTGGGATGGAGACTTGTGAATTTGGAGGTTTAATTTTCCGAGTCGTTTCCGATGACCTTTGACCTGACCAGGGTCTCAAAGATACTCCTATGACGGTAAGTAATCGGTCGCGGTTATCAATCTTATCAAGTCGGTTCGAATTGAGAAACCGTGCAGTAAGCCGGCTAAATACGGGAAAGGTTCAGTGTATATATCTGCAAAATTTGTTCGGATTTCACCGGTTTTTGTCGATTGATTTCGAGCTAATCAGGTAGGACTGTTGGGTATCGACAAGTTTTCTTTGTCTCCAGAAACGCGGGGAGCACGGCTTGAAAACGGGGGCTCCTCGCCGTGGAACAATTCTGCTCGTACAGGCTAGTAATTACTTAGCCGAGAAGCACAAAGATGACGAGCAACAGGAAGAAAACGCGGTACAAATTCTGGACGAAACACGACTGGAGATGACACCAGCCCATGACCAGGATTCGTCACATGAAACAGCGATGTGCGATTTGATTGGAATCAGTTCTTGGTAGCCCGTTACTTTCAGAGCCATGAACACAAACAACAATGCCATCAGCATGTGCGAGCATAGCACAGCACGGCACGGCAACTCAGGGACTAAAATTTGATTAATACTGGTATCTGTATACTACAGGCTTCGACCCTACTACTAGGGACCATATGGCTTTCTTTTCTGCCTCATATTCAGAAACTTCTCTGCATTATTGTTATTATTATTATTCCTGTTCAGAGTTTGATCCGATCATTCACCGGTAAGGCTAGGCATTTCGCAGCGGGGAAGCCGTCGTCGTGAACGGCACTTCACGCTCTCCTTTGACTCGGCTGCTATTATTGAACGGCGACAGCTCAACGTGCCATTTCTGAACCTCTATGGGATATGGACTCGTTTCGTGATTAACTTAACCTTTGTGTCAATAACGAGACAGAGCAACCGTCTCTGTCAAAAGAAAAAGAGAAGATGTTTTCTGTTTAATCGTTCGAAAGCTATAAAACTATTACACACACTCATATATATATCGTCCTTGGCGATTAAAAGATCAATGTAAAAAATAAATCATAATTGAAAACTCTAAAATTAAATTCAATATTAAGTTTTATTTGTAGATAAGTTAAAAGGTAAGCGATGGGTGTTGTTATTACTGCACGTGGCGAGTTCTAACTGGCCAGCGCATCGCGTCAAGCTAGAAAGAACTCTTGTCTTGTCAGCTGTTCTGTTCGACGATTTGTTTACAAAAAAACCAAGTTAGGCAGTGGAATTTCTTAATGGAATTCTTGATTACGTGAGCTTGATTAGTGCGCGTATAACAGCTACTACAGCTCGTTCTGCATTGCACCTACCAACCACGTTGTCTCCCGTTGCATTTGCATGCGGCCATGGCGATGAAGGCGCCGGCGTCGTCCAACTCCTACCTCCTCCTCGCCCCGCTCGCGCTGCTCCTCCTCGCCGCCGTCGTCTTCCTGCTCCCTTCTCTCAACGGCGCCCGCGTCGGCTCCGATGGCGGCCTCGGCGTCCTCTGCGCCCGCCGCAGCGCTGGCGCCGAGGACTACACCGTCGCGGCGCCGGCGGCGCCGAAGGAGGAGGAGAAGCCCGAGCTGAGCCTGCTCGTCGGCGTCCTGACGATGCCGAAGCGGTACGAGCGCCGCGACATCGTGCGGCTGGCGTACGCGCTGCAGCCGGCGGCGGCGCGGGCGCGGGTGGACGTCCGCTTCGTGTTCTGCCGCGTGGCCGACCCGGTGGACGCGCAGCTGGTGGCGCTGGAGGCCGCGCGCCACGGCGACGTCGTGGTGCTCGGCGGCTGCGAGGAGAACATGAACCACGGCAAGACGCACGCGTACCTCTCCTCCGTGCCGCGCCTGTTCGCGTCGTCCCCCTACGACTACGTCATGAAGACCGACGACGACACGTACCTCCGCGTGGCGGCGCTCGCCGACGAGCTCCGCGGCAAGCCCCGCGACGACGTCTACCTCGGCTACGGCTACGCCATGGGCGGCCAGCCGATGCCGTTCATGCACGGCATGGGGTACGTCGTGTCGTGGGACGTCGCGACGTGGGTGTCCACGGCGGAGGAGATCCTCGCGCGCAACGACACGGAGGGGCCCGAGGACCTCATGGTCGGGAAGTGGCTCAACCTCGCCGGACGCGGCCGGAATCGCTACGACCTCAAGCCGCGGATGTACGACCTCAGCTGGGACATGGACAACTTCCGGCCGGACACCGTCGCCGTGCACATGCTCAAGGACAACCGCCGGTGGGCGGCGGCGTTCAGCTACTTCAACGTCACCGCCGGGATCAACCTGCACCACCTCTCACCATGATCGATCGATCGATCGATCACCTCTTCGATGATCCATAATTGTTGTTTGTTAATTTCTTCCCCGTTTGATTAATTCTAATTAACTAATCGTTCGACACATTCTTTAACGGGTTTAATTCGATTCGTGCATTGGTTGTGCGGTGCACGAACACGGATGCGCGAGCTGTGCCTCGGTTTGACTCGCTCAAATTCGATTTCGGCTGCTCGATTTCTTGGTGATCATCGGGTTGATCCTGTTCGATCGATTCGTCATTGATCGCCTCGTGACAACGATAGGTGTGGTTGTAATTGGCGGATTGATGAGAAACAGCACGGTGTGTCCGCGTGTGGAGGAAATGAAAGCATTCAAGATGGGGGGGTCGCCGGCTGATGGATATGATAACTCAAAGTTTGTATCCATCTTCTTCATACGATTAGGGTTGATGCAAGTGGTCCGCAGGGTGAAGCTGTAGTAGACTTGTAGCCTCCAAAGTGGAATGTGCTTGCTCTGCTTGTTATTAGCTCTGTAATTTGCTTGTACTCCTCTTGCAAAACGTAATTTGTCAAGGCTGTATATTTCAGATAGCTTTGCCATATCAATTTTGGGGATTTCCTATGTTGTTTTTGGTGGTCTCACTCAAAAGAAAAGTGCATAACAATAGTGCAAGATGTACTTAACCTTGACTGGAGCAATGTCCGTTGCATTCTCAAGCATTAAACCTGTATATCACAACCTACGATCTTATTATACATTCGGTAGTTTGGCTCCTAAGGTGAGCAATTTGTTGCCTCGAGATAGATGGACATTTGTTCTATCACGGTGCTTGAGAAGATACTAATAGAAGGTACTCCGTATGTACCATGTCATATACTACCTCTTTTGGCATTCAAAAAAAAAAACTAGCATGGTGGCCCGCGCAGATTACGCGGTTAGCATCATTATATTTTCTCACGTATAATAGCATATATGTTTTCTCATTTTATTATTAAAATATATTACAATGACAACATAATTTTAAATTTTGCAATAACTTTACGAAACTACTAATGTGTAATAACTACTCTAGTCTCCTCTTCTAATATTCCTTATTTTTTAATTCTGAATTTCAGCTATTTCTAAATTGTATTTCTATATGGACTCTGCTTTTTCTTTTTCTTATATTAATGTGAGAATTTCTAGGCCATGAGAGCGAACGTGGAGGCTCTTTTTTGTTCCGAATTTTAGTTAGTTTTAAATTCCAATATGGACTCTATACTCTACTTCTAATATTTCTTATTTTTTTATTTCCAAATTTCTATTTTTTTTCTTAATTGTATGGAGGCTCCTTTTTGTTCCGAATTTTAGTTAGTTTTAAATTCCAATATGGACTCTATACTCTACTTCTAATATTTCTTATTTTTTTATTTCCAAATTTCTATTTTTTTTCTTAATTGTATGGAGGCTCCTTTTTGTTCCGAATTTTAGTTAGTTTTAAATTCCAATATGGACTCTATACTCTACTTCTAATATTTCTTTTTTTTTATTTCCAAATTTCTATTTTTTTTCTTAATTGTATTTCTATATGGACTCTATACTCTACTTCTAATATTTCTTATTTTTAATTCCGAATTTTTGTTATTTCCTAATTGTATTTCTATATGGACTATATACTCTTCTTCTAATATTCCTTATTTTTAATTTCGAATTTCAGTTATTTCCTAATTGTATTTCTATATGGACTCTAGTCTCCTCTTCTAATATTCCTTATTTCTTAATTCCGAATTTCAGCTATTTCTAAATTGTATTTCTATATGGACTTTGCTTTTTCTTTTTCTCCGATTAATATGAGAATTTCTAGGTCATGAGAGTGAACATGGAGACTCTTTTTTTTTCCGAATTTTAGTTAGTTTTAAATTCCTATATGGACTTTATACTCTACTTCTAATATTCCTTTTTTTAATTCCGAATTTCTGTTTTTTTCTTAATTGTATCTCTATATGGACTATATACTCTAATTCTAATATTCCTTATTTTTAATTCCGAATTTCTGTTATTTCCTAATTGTATTTCTATATGGAATCTGTACTCTACTTCTAATATTCCTTATTTTTAATTCTGAATTTCAGTTATTTCCTAATTGTATTTCTATATGGACTCTATACTCTACTTCTAATATTCTTTATTTTTAATTTTGAATGTCAGTTATTTCCTAATTGTATTTCTATATGGACTCTATACTCTACTTCTAATATTTCTTATTTTTAATTCCGAATTTCAGTTATTTCCTAATTTGTATTTCTATATGGACTCTATACTCTACTTCTAATATTTCTTATTTTTAATTCCGAATTTCAGTTATTTCCTAATTTGTATTTCTATATGGACTCTAGTCTCCTGTTCTAATATTCCTTATTTTTAATTCCGAATTTCAACTATTTCTAAATTGTATTTCTATATGGACTCTAGTCAACTCTTCTAATATTCCTTATTTTTTAATTCCGAATTTCAGCTATTTCTAAATTGTATTTCTATATGAACTCTGTTTTTTCTTTTTGTCCGATTAATGTGAGAATTTCTAGACCATGAGAGCGAATGTGGAGGCTCCTTTTTCAATTCCTTTAATAATATAATAGATATACTACCTCCGTCGCAATTATGTTGCTATCCAACATTTTACTAGCTAGTATATATTCTCTATTTCTCTCTGATTTTAATATATAACATAGCCGACTCTTAGACATGATGTTTGATTATTCGTATAGTATAAATACATAAAACAATATATATAGTCATGCTTAAGGAACCTTTAATAATAAAACAAATCACAACTAAATAAATATTACTTAGGTTTTTTTTAATAAAATCAATGGTCAAATATCATATCCAAAAGTAAACAATGCCGTATATTACTAGAAAGTACAAAACTTAATTAATCAATTGAAGTAGACATGCATGGGTACGCGTACATTCAGGTTGTATTCTGAGAAAGAAAGACCAGACCAAGTTGGTTTCACTGTATGATCAGTCTGACCGACTTTGCCATAACACATGCCATATACCCAGAAAAGGTCTAAACTTTATATTTACAAAATAGAGAGAACAGGTCAACACTATATCGATCTGCTAGTAGAATTCTTATGTTGAATTACTCAACAGAAGACCAGCTGCATTAGCCAATTAACCCTCAACGTTTCGAAGTTGCACGAAATCGATTTTTTCACTGAAAAATCACGATCTCAAATTAAGGCGATCATACAGGCAAAAGCATCCGCAAGAATTGTCAATTTCCCTGCCTATTAATCTACCATCATTTGTATAAGTTGGTGAGATCTCGGTTTCGATCGTCCTCCAGCCAAGGCATCAGGCATGTCATGAACAATTGAACACACACCGGGCATATCTATCGCGCAAGTAGTAGTAGCCGACAAGCTTGCCTGTTCCCAGCGACCTTCTTCTGTTCCAGCCGCCCCCGAACTCAAAACGATCACGCCAAGTCGCCAACAATGCATGCTGGAAGCTGGATGCCTCGAATCTCAGCATGAATGATTGAATGATTGCTCACTGTGTACTTGTTATTTTAATCAAATCCCTTTCGAATTTTCGATGTACCCCTGAGCTGTCCTTCCATACATTGGCGATAAAACTAGAGCTCTGGAGGGCTGGGGTATATCCCCGGCCGTCTGCCACCTACCATATGGCGTTGGCCGTTGAAACATCCCCTGTCATGTGGCACGAGACAACCCAAAATTATCCAGTAAACTTATCGAGTAAGGTTCCTTGTCGCCGTTGATGACGGCAGCCTCGACGACGATCGATCGATCGAGCCCGTGTCGCGTACTCCCGTGGGTGATGCCACATTGCCATTGCCACGACGACTTCTTCCGCGAAGAACCGTTCGTTTCCACCGACGCTTTTGACACGAGATAGAGAGAGAGGGGGAAAATGCTGAAATTTTAGTCCCACATCGCTAAACCAGCGCGCGTTCGTGCCTGGTTATAAGTCGAGTACGGCTATAGCTCGAGTAACGCGCGGGCCGCGATCGTGCGAGGGGCACTTGCATTTCCCCGCGAGATTTTTACGATGAAGACCGCATCGTCGTCGTCGTCGTCGTCGCACGGGTTCCCGGCCACCGCCTCGCTCTGCACCCCGTATCTCCTGCTGGTGCCGCTCGGCCTCCTCGCCGTGGTGCTCGTCGTCCCCAGCCTCGGCTCCTCCCACGTCCGCTCCGACGGCCTCGGCGTCCTCTGCCACGCCGGCCCATCCACCGCCGACGGCTACCTCGTCACGCCGGGTGGAGATGCAGCTTCCGCTGCTGCTGCTGCTGCTGAGACGAAGGCCGTCGTGCGGCCGGAGCTCCGTCTGCTGGTGGGGGTGCTGACGACGCCGAAGCGGTACGAGCGTCGCAACATCGTGCGCCTGGCGTACGCGCTGCAGCCGGCGGTGCCCCCCGGCGTCGCGCAGGTGGACGTCCGCTTCGTGTTCTGCCGCGTGGCCGACCCGGTGGACGCGCAGCTGGTGGTGCTGGAGGCCGCGCGGCACGGCGACATCCTGGTGCTCAACTGCACGGAGAACATGAACGACGGCAAGACGCACGAGTACCTCTCCTCCGTGCCGCGGATGTTCGCGTCGTCGCCCTACGACTACGTGATGAAGACCGACGACGACACGTACCTCCGCGTGGCCGCGCTGGTCGACGAGCTCCGGCACAAGCCCCGCGACGACGTCTACCTCGGCTACGGCTTCGCCGTCGGCGACGACCCGATGCAGTTCATGCACGGGATGGGCTACGTCGTGTCCTGGGACGTCGCGACGTGGGTGTCGACCAACGAGGACATCCTGCGGTACAACGACACGCACGGCCCCGAGGACCTCCTCGTCGGGAAATGGCTCAACATCGGCCGCCGGGGCAAGAACCGGTACAGCCTCAGGCCGCGGATGTACGACCTCAACTGGGACATGGACAACTTCCGGCCGGACACCGTCCTCGTGCACATGCTCAAGGACAACCGCCGGTGGGCGGCGGCGTTCAGGTACTTCAACGTCACCGCCGGGCTCCAGCCGTCCAACCTGTACCACTTCCCATGATCGATCAATTTTTGTTTTGTATATTCTGATTGTTTTTATTTAATGTTGTTGAGGCGACGTTGGTTGATTCCGCCATGGTAGCGTACGCCATTCACATTCTTTCTCTGGAATTTGTTATTTAGCAATTGGTTACATTATCTGATTGCGAGCTGACAGCGTGGCTGAGCCAAAGCGAATTAATAGTACAATCATTGCACACAGGTCGCAATATGTAGCGGGGGAATGCAGCCATTTGCTTCTCCTGATGATTTCACTCCGTCAGTTAATTCCGCTTCTTCACAACAGCTAATTGAAAACTTTCAAATTACTAAGACGCAAATTCAAATTTTGGTACGAACTATTCTGGTTGGATTTAAACACGTCCTATTTCGGAATCACAACCGAAGCTTTCGGGGCGTCAGCAAGCTTAGCAGTACGGCTGTGAAGACACCCGTGGCGAACAACCGAGCACATAATTTTGTCGTCCTGTAGACAGTTTGCTGTCGCATTTCACCGTCTTTGCACGTACTCCAGTTAAAAGCGGATGGAAAGCGACTGCCCCAACACTTACAGTTTTCCCACTCGTTCCTTCTTGGAATAAGTTCACCTACCATTCCTTAACTATTCGTCGAGTCTGTATGACAGCCCTAATCCCTAATTCCAAAATTCTTCACCCTTCAAATGTTCAAAACCATGCAATCAAGGGTCCCATGATAGTATATATAGATGGTTTCGCTGATTTCATTCTAGTCAGAAAAAAAATATAAGGTCTACATATAAGTGAGATAAAAAAAATATAGAGCCCACATATCTTATTTCTTTTTTTATTTTTCTCTTTTCTTTTCTTTCTTCTCCTTTGCTTTCCTTTCCAATCTTATCGACACGCAGCCCGCCGCCACCGACGCTCCGCTCTGCTCCGTTGGCCATGCTCTAGCCTATCGCCGTCGCCACCGCTCTGCTCCACTCCGCCGGCCTCTGCCGGCGCTCCGCTCCGCTTCGCCAGCCGCGTGCTCACTGACCACGCACTCGCTGGCCACCGCCGCCGCAAATTCAAATTTTGATACGAACTATTCTGGTTGGATTTAAACACGTCATATTTCTGAATCACAACCGAAGCTTTCGGGATTGACTTAGCAGTACGGCTGTGAAGACACCCGTGGTGAACAACTGAACACACAACTTTGTCGTCCTGTAGTCAGTTTGCGGTCGCATCTCACCGTCTTTGCCGGTTGTGAAAAGCGGATGGAAAGCGACTGGCCCAATACTTCTTCCGTCCAAAAAAAAAACAAATCCTAGATTTTCGTGTTTAATGTTTGACTATCCGTGTTTTATGAAATTTTTTTATAATTAGTATTTTTATTATTGTTAGATGATAAAACATGATTAATACTTTATACGTGACTTATCTTTTTAATTTTTTTTCATAATTTTTCAAATAATATGGACAGTCAAACATTAGATATGGAAACCCAGCGTTTATTTTTTTTTGAGACGGAGGGAGTACTGGTACTTGTGTTTTCCCACCGTTCCATCTTCCGTGCGTGTGTGTTAGCTAAAGGAAAAAGTACACAGAAGGTCCCTCAACTTGTCATCGAGTTACAAAATCATCTCTCAACTGCAAAATCAGATATATGACGTCTCTTAACTAATCAAAACTAGTTATAATAGAGCTTTCGGTGGTTTTGAGACCGGTTTTATCCTACGTGACGGCTGAGTCAGCGTGGGACCCACGTGGGCCCCACATGACATGATGACACGTCATCTCTCTCCCGTCCTCTCTCTCTCTCTCTCTCTCCAATTCTCTTCTAATTCGCCGGTCATGCCGGCCGGCCGAAGCAGGGGCAAGAGCCACTGGTGGTGGGGCTAGGGGGGTCACGTCGCCAGCGATGGCCCAGACAGAGTTGGGCGTTGGTGGTGGCGGGCTGGCGGCGCTGGCGGCGGCATTCCGTGACCCGCCGCAGCCTTTTCACATCGGGGCGCGGTGGATTGCGAGCACCACCGCGTCGCCGTTTTCTCCTTCTTCCCCGCCACCGGCGTCGAGCTCGCGCTGGAGGAGCGCGGCCTCATCGGAGACACGGCTGCCGCCACAAGGATTACGGCCGTGAGGCAGCTGTCGCCACCGCCTCCGCAGTCGACGTCGTCGCCCGTGCAGCTACTCCCAGTGAACTGGAACGCGTCCCAGATGTTGGGGACGAAGTTGGCGGCGAGGAAGATGACCGTGAGGAGCTCCGCCGTGATCGCGCCGAACCTCCGGTTGTCGCAGGAGAAGGGCCTCGCTGAGGGGAAGAGGAGGCCGTCCATGTTGAATCGCAGCGCGCGGAACACGATGGGGAAGACGAGCATGTCGTCCAGCGTCGCCTCGCCGAAGAGGAGGAAGCCGAAGAAGCTGGTGGTGGTGTACACGACCAAGCCGAGTAGCAGTGACGCCCGCACTATTGGCCTGATCAGGGAGTGGTCCTTGAGCTCGTTGTGAATTGTGTGCACTGAATGCAGTGGCAAGTTAATCACATTCCCACAGAAAAATGCAAACTTAGCTGGTAATTAAAATGTACCGTTGTAATGGAAAATGTAGGCAGTCACAACTCACAAGAACTGGAGCTGCAGTGGGAAGTCTCCAGGTGGAGCTCCAGTCATGAACATCAGGGAACAGCTTAGGCATCGGAATCTGCCCTTTCATCAGCTTGATGGTGGCGATTCCGACAGTGATCACCACGAACACGACGGCCAGAGCAACCGACACGGCCGGCGTGTATTTCAGTGGATCTGAACTCATCCCAGGGAAAAAGAACACAAGCCATTAGAGTCACAACGAAATGTTCAGTGAAGCTGACCATCACGCCGACGTTGTTGACGATGACGCAGAGCTAGAGGATCCCCCTGCCGAAAGCACCGAAGGCGTCGCCCATGGCCTCGCCGTACGAGGTGGCGCCCACAGCGCGGCTGAACCAGACGAGGAGCTCGATGGAGGCGTCCGTGAGCACTGCGGCGAGCATCACCAGGATGAGGCCCGGCACGAGACTGAGCACCTTCATGGTGGCCGGGAGCGCCATGATGCCCGCGCCGATGATGGTGGTGGACAGGTTGAACACCGCGCCGGAGAAGGACGCGCGCGGCTCCTCACCCCGCCGCCTGCCGGCCGTGCAGCTGCTCCCCCACCGGCGTCCGTGAAGAAAAGAGGAGAGAGAGGAAGAGAGGTGGAGAGGGGAGGGGGAAGAAGAGGCTGACGCGTGGGGCACACGTGGGTCCCATGCTGAGTCAGCTGTCACATCAGACAAAACCGGAGTTAAAACCGCCAGAGATTTGTACTGGTTTTATAAGTTGAGGGATGCTTTATATCTGGTTTTACGGTTCAAGATGATTTTGTAATTCGATGACAAGTTGAGGGACCTTCAGTGTACTTTTTCCTTAGCTAAACAACCTAGCCCAGCTAAAATGTCCGGCCCAAACCAAGCTAACCCTTTCTACCCAACCCAACATGATCTGGCCCAGAAACACGGCGGGCGTACGTCACGGACCCGATCACGATTCACGCTACGTGTCAGGCCTGATTAGTAGCACCCCAGCTCCTAAATTTATTTTAACTCTAAGTAGAGTTAGGCCATTTCCAACCCAAGACTAGACATAGTTTTTATAAACTTCACATCATTAAGAAACTAGTACTAGACACTATTTTTCTAATGCAAACACCACTATTCCAAACATAAATTTAATGCCACTTATCTCATATGATGACTTGGATGTTGTGTAGAAACCATGTCTCATGCAAGACATGGTTTCTTTCTCTTTCCTTATTTATTCACTTGCCACATCATTTTTCATCATATGTGACAGCTTATTTAATACTATGGACACCATCCTAGTCATTGGGTTAGGAATGGCCTTATGGATCAATTTAAACCAAACTCTCCCTCTTTATTTCATTTCATGAGTGTCGTAGCCCCCGCTCTATTTTTTTTTCTTTTAAAGTTTAGCTAGACTTCAGCTTCAACAGAAATAAAATTGGTGCTGAAACTCTTGCAAACTGACCCAATCTCGAGCTCTCTCGATCAGCCGCGGCATCGACAGCGGTCCGGCAAACCCAGCGACGCCGGCGTTCATCCTCGGATCCGATCACACTCACACCATGGTAAAGGCTCATGCGCTCAGCAAGATGCCCCAGGGCTGACCCACCCTGGCTGCCCGGGCAAGCCGTTCTCTCTCCCGATTATCCCCGGTCTCAAAACCACAAAAAGCCTTGGATCTCGGCTGCCTTTTTCCCCGCTCCATTGGCTAGTGCTGCTCTGCTCCTCCTCCTCCCGCTCAGCTCACTGCTCTGCTCAGCCCGGGGAGGGGGGCATGCATGCAAATGCAGGCGAATCATTTCCGGGCGCACAATCTCGCTTCGTGCCGGCAGGCAGCTTAATCATGGGCAGAATTATTCCCCCGCGGGGCCCCTAGCCCCCTACTCCGCTCCATCGATCGATGGTGAATATGGCTGTGTTTTTAGATTCCAACTTATTTTTTAAACTTTCAATTTTTCTATCACATTAAATGTTTTGACATATCTATGGAGCATCAAATGTGGATAAAAAAAACTAATTGCACAGTCCGACTGTAAATCGCGAGATGAATCTTTTGAGCCTAATTACGTCATGATTAGCCATAGTGCTACAGTAACCCACATGTGCTAATGACGGATTAATTAGGCTCAAAAGATTCGTCTCGTAGTTTACAGTCGGAATTTGTAATTTGTTATTAGTATACGTTTAATATTTTAAATGTGTGTCCGTATACTTAAAAAAAATAGTCAAATTTTTACAGGGTCTAAACACGGCCGATGAAATCCATCAGCCGGCATCCCGCCGACACGAGCCAGGCAGTCGCTCGATTCATCACAGTCCCAACACAACACCGGGCGGATAGATAGATATGCGTCCCAATGATCCCCAGTGGTGGCCTTTCATGATTCTGGCATTCTGCGGCACTGCGCAGATGCGAACAAGGGAGAAAATGGGCCAAATGGGAGGGGGAGGATGTTGCAGAAGAGCCAATCATTGTGTGAGATGCGCCTCCATGCCCTGCCATGTCCTGATGATGCACACTGACACTGTGAACGAGAGCAACTGATCAAGCGAGGTCTATGGCTGGTCCTGCCTGCGTCGTGCCCGGCTAGCTAGGTATGGGTTATATGTAGGATCATGATTATACACTTGGTTGAAGCACCCAAGGACCAATCGATCGCACTGCCAGCTATTTTAGTTTATCTTAATTAAAACCAACATGCTCCCTCCGTCGAAAAAAAAACTAAACCTTAGAAGAGGGCGCATTTCCTCCTAATATCACAAATCTGGATAAACTTATATCTCTATGTCCAGATTCGTTGTACTATGAGGGGTCAAATTCTCTCATAGATTGAATATTTTTAGGATGGAGGGAGTATATAATCGATTAGTTATAAGATTATCTTTATTTTTATTCTCTTCTCTCTTCCTTTTACTTATGTATTTAATGTACTACCTCCGTCCCAAAATACTCGTTGCTTTAAGTTTTTGTTTGTAATTCTTGATCATTCGTTTTATTTAAAAAATTATGAAATTATTATTTATTTTATTTGTGACTTGCTTTATTATAAAAAATACTTTAAATATGACTTATCATTTTTTTATATTTACACTATTTTTTAAATTAAACGAATGGTCAAACGTTGTAAGAAAAAAAATCAAAGCGACCACTAATTTGGAATGAAGGTAATATTTGTCTTGTAGCACGTGCCGAGTTAGCTGTTTATGAGAGTCAACACCATTGATTTTTTTTATCGTCTCTCTTCTCCGTATAAGTTTATAGCTAACTTATACTCTCTCCGTCCTAAAATATAAATAATTTTAGCTGTAGACTTCGATATACAAAATATATATTATTGTGAAGCATAAATTGCTATTAATAAAATACCATTTAAAAGTATTAATACAGTCACATGGATTGTAAATGCGTGAATGTGATGGACTAAAAAATCTGCGGTTCCTAATGAAAAAAAAAACAACAACTAGACCAGAGAATGAAATGTGTTTATATTTATAGAAAAAAAGTTATATTTTAAGAGGGATGTAGTAGTTTACTATTATCCTTGTCCTCCTGCATAAGAGTAAGTACAATAGCAGGCTATAAACCAGTTATAAACACATATCGAGAAAGAAAAGAGAAGAGAGAGAAGAAATCGGGCTACAGATTTGTAGCTAGCTGCAACACTGACTCTAAGACGTTATGTGTATATAAGAGATGGGACCGGGTATTAATGGTGTAGTATATTTTTATAGTTAACTATTGTATGAATGGGCTATTAGATTAGCTATAGATGATTTGGAGCCGGTAGCTGGCTAAACTATTAAACTTGCTCTAATGCAGGCGCCCGAGATGTGCCTGAGCGAGCCGCCAGGGATGGGCCACGGTGTGGCATGCATGCACACGCACCTCGATCGGAGATTCCCACAGAATTACCAGCACAGCTATACGCTCTTCGACCGGTGAATTCCGATCCAGTCGCAACCGATGTCTACTACTGCTACTACTGCGACGCACATTGTCGGCAAGAAGAGGACGACGGGCGTGTGTAGGCGAGCTAGCACGTCTTCTTCCTCGGCCACGGCCCCAACGCGCGCGGCGGCTGGCAAAGCTAGGCAGGCGTACGAACTCGTGGCCGGGAAAGCCGCCGGCGTCGCGCCGTGCAGGGGCCAGCCTGCTGCCGTCCATCAATGCCTAAAGGGATCCTATGTCTCGACGCACCAAGCAGCTAGCAGCACAGTGCAGCTCTGCTCTGCTCTGAGAGATTCGGTCGTCTGCACTGCAGTGGCCCTGTTGGTTTGGATGCCGTCTTGTTTTCTTTACCACTTCCACTCCTACGGGATACTAGTAGGGCTAGCTGCCTTGGCTCCAGTCCAGAGTAGCTGTCTCTCTATCTCTGCCTGCTGCGACACATGCGTCTACTGCTGCTGCTATCTCTAGCAGTGAGTGGTTCATAGCAAGCTGGCCAGTGGCACCACCACGAATTGAGAACGATCTGCCGTTCAGTTCTTTGGCATATTGCTACAGTAGTGGTGGGATCAGGATATTTCACTGCACCACGCCTGGGATCAGGATATGTGGTTTTAAAGATCATCAAATCATATATCAGTGATAAAAGAAACGGTTCAGTCGAACTACATAGGATCTCAATCCGTGGTGGTGGCGGCTGCTACTCTACCACGATGCTCGTCGCGTCGAGTGTAGGAGTACTGTGAGAAAATGTGACAGCGTTTGTATCCTTTGTTTTATTGCGAACTGTCTGCATCCTCACGTTGTTCAAAGTGGCAGTGGATGCATTATCCCGGTCTGTGGATGACGAGCGACAAAGCAGCCGTTTCAGCATTTACTGTACCACACTGTCATTGCTGGCCCTTGTAAGCTTGTAGTAGCAGTACACGACGTCCTTCCGTTTTGACTGATCTAGGAGTAGGCAAATTGACTGCACAATATCGCTCCTCGATTCGATTGTGTTTTTTTTTTAACACTGATGAAAAGGATTCACATTTCTGGCATTTGCTCTAAGACGTATAACCAATAAAAAACTAAAAAAATAAAAAAAAGTGAAGTTGTCATAAAACTGAAGAAAAGACATAATATGATGGAACAAAGCTCAATTCGATTGTGCATGTAGGATGGAACAACAAGAACTAAACCAACCAAAGTGGGTGAATGGTTGATGTACCAAAAACAAAATCTTTTAGCGGAAACAAAAGTTCCCAGCTATTCTCTCCATTTCATAATATATAAAGTATTTGCCGGTGACCCAATATATGCGCAGACCAAGAAATAACAAAACCCTAAAGAAAAAAATAGGAAGAAAATGATGGATACCCCTTTACTCTTATTATCTTTATCAGCTGCAGTTAATAATTGAATTTTAAAACTAATTTTAGAGTTGATTTTAGAATTATTTCATCACATTATATTTTTAAACACTAGCTCTTTTAAGAAAAAAATCGACTATAATGACACTTATTACTCTTGTGCTCTGATACCACTAGTTATAATATATAGCCTAGCCCACCAACTATAAACCCACAAAGCCAATCAAAACTACAACTCTAGATGCTAAGCCTACATTACCCAAAAGCCTCGTCTCATCCCCCACCATTTCAGCTGTGTTGCCTAACATCAATATCTGATGTACGAGTAAACCCAACAATCTTCACTGTCATATATCGTGTCCAATAATTTGCAAAGACTTATTTCGTACACCTGACCTCAACCGTGCCTAACAACCTCCGAAAACTTATTAGAGTATCCATGGTGTGGGAACTAAGGGGAGCACTAAGGGAATCTTTCTACTATAGCAAGGGTACTATACATTGCAAAAAACAAGTTTTAGGCTATCAAAGAACAAGCCGGGTCTTCCCATGAGGCCAGGCTATTCATATAAACAAGCATTACTCTTTTACCCAAGCCATGAAGAGGACCAATAGAAATACAAATTTTATTAGATGTGGATCCCATTGTATTGTTGAAGTAGGTTATACATTGCACAAATCGATGTTTGGTCTTATGCTTTTATGTGGGACCTACCTTAATACCTAAGGGGTACTAATACATTGTGGATGCTCTTATGGACACACCCTCAACCATGAAGCTCTAAAAGTTCTTTCAAGCCTTCAGACCTTAAGTACCACTTAACGGAATGCATAGCTCGACCCGTCAACTATCGGATACTCACGTTGCAATGGGCATGTCCCACCATAGGCCTATGCAACTAGAAACACAACCCAAAAGTTAGAACCGCTCGCACATTTTAAGTTGTACTCCTCCATCATTAATTATTAATATGGGACTAATCCTAATGTTTTTTTTCCTTTGACTTATTCCTTTCATCCAAATGGAGCTACGGTACCTAAAATCCCTATGAGCTTGAATTCTCTATTTTTCATTTACTGTTACTGCATTTCAGTGGAGCTATAAAAGTGGAGCAGAGTGAATCATAGGGTATTTTCTAAAAGCAATCCAACGATACAAAGTTTTGCGTAGGAAAAAACAGGAACTACACTTCCAATTCCACTAAAACCCTTTCCTGACAAGCCTGCCGTATATCCAACCTCTACGTTGACGACGGACAATGAACTGCAACTACTTGCTTAGGGCCTGTTTGAGAGAGCTCAAAATTTTCAGAAGCAGTTGAAAGCCAGTTTTTAATAATCTAGAAAAGCTGAGTTTTTCAGTTTATGACTTCTACAATTACAGCTTTTTAGAATCTGCACCAAAAGCTAGGTTGTTTGGGGGGAGCTTCTGATTCTAGGAGAAGTGGAGCATCTAAAAGCTCCCCCAAACAGGCTCTTAGGCTGTGTTTAGTTCCTTTCAAAGTTGAAAGTTTGGGTTGAAATTGGTACGATGTGACTGAAAAGTTATGTGCCTATGACAGATTGATGTGATGAAAAAAGTTGAAAGTTTGGATCCAAACACAGCATTAGCTAGAGAGGCAGGCAAGCATGTGCATTTGTTGGCTGCACCTTTGCCAGTTTGCCGCTGCACACGTACGCACCAAGTGTGCAGTGCTAAGGGGCTGTTTGGGAGAGCTCCTCTAAAAAAAATGAGCTCCTCTCCAGGAAATCTTCTCCACCGTGGAGCTCCTGGAGCTAGCACCTGTTTGGGTAATAATACATATGGTCCAGCTCCAGATTTGGTAGGAGGATGAGTGAAAGGACTGTTTTGCCCATGGATCTTGTATGGATGTTGATTACTAATATATAGTGATGTTTAATATTTCTCACAGCCATAACAATAATAAAAAATAAAATATATTACAAAATAGACTTGTTGCAAGATGATGCAAGTAGCTATTTCAAGAACGGTACAAAATTAGCTCGAATAGCTAATTTTTTTATAATAAAAAATAAAAAAATTATAAAATAGACTTTTTTCAAGACGATGCAAGCACCTATTTCAATCCTGCTGCGAGAGGTAATGTTGCAGCAAAACGCCAAAACGGCCACGATCGAGCTACACAGTAGACTGGAGAGCGCACAGTCAGAGTGCAAAGCAACACGCATGGCAATGCTGCTACTGTACTAGGGAATTGCACCTCCGAGTAGCTAATTTTTTTATCGTAATATTTATTTTACATCTTAATGGAACACATGCAAATCTGCCACAATTGAGAAACGAGTTGGGAGCAAAATCCGCACATAGCAAAATCCGCACAAGGTACCACATTTTAATCAAAGGTTCATAATTGAAGTCCAACAAAGATACATTATCATCTTATGTCTTACAAATCTAGCGCCAAGAAATTGATAAAGCGGTGGCTAGTTCATCACGGAAGAGATCCATAGTTCCTGCACTTCTTTCGGGAGTTGACTCATCACATGCCGTTCGAGGAACTGCGTATTTGTTGTACCGTTCTGGTATTGTTGGAATAAAATTAGGGTCACGATCAAACCTAGCAAAATCAGGATCCTCACCTCCATGCTCACGAATGTAATTATGAAGGACCATAGCAGCCTCAACAATCATTTTTTGCTTGTACATGGGGTAGCACGGCATCTTGTACAGAATTTGCCACTTCATTTTTAGTAATCCAAATGATCGCTCAATAACATTGCGGATGGAAGAGTGCACACGATTGAATTTTTCCATTGGAGTATTGGGTTCCATACCTCTGTGCCACTCTGGTAAATGGTATCTCTCACCCTTGTATGGAGCAAGATAACCAGGACGATTAGGATATCCTGCGTCAACAACATAGTATTTGCCTACAAAAGATAGCATAGTATGATTATTGATACATTTTAGTAACACATGCACAGTTAGCACAAATAGAGAGCATAATACAAGTGTGGTACCTTGTGGAGGATGAGGGAAGAATTTTTCATCCACTCTTAATGCATTGTATAAAACACTTGTGTCATGCATAGCTCCCGGTTGACCCGTTGCAACATAAGTAAAATGCATGTCAAAGTCACAAACGGCAAGCACATTTTGAGTGGGAATTCCAGTTTTTCCAATATATCTAATTTGCTCATCAGGTGACAATGACACACGGATATGAGTTTCATCAAGAGCACCAATACAACCTTTGAAATGGGGAAAAGCTCTTCTATCATCCAGTACGCGGGGGACGAGCTTGCTGCTGGGCAGCGCCGGTCGGCTGGGACCCGCGCCCCAGTGCGGCGCCGGCGGGTGAGCAGCCGCGCCCCACGGCGGCTCCGGCGGCAGGGCTGCCGTGCCCCAGGACGGCTCCGACAGCGGGAGGCGGGCAGCCGTGCCCCAGGGCTGCTCCGGCAGCGGGAGGCGGGTGCAGGGCGGCTCCGGCAGCGGGAGGCGGGCAGCCGCGCCCCTGGCCGCGCCACTGACCGGCAGCAGGAGGCGGGCAGCCGCGCCCCTGGCCGGTTGCGGGAGGAGGGAAGCCGCGCCCATGGCCATGCTCCAGTTCGGCGCCCATGGTCATCTCGGCGGCCGGGACTTCCTCCTCTAGGCCGGATCCATCTTGGACAGAGGCGGATCCGGCCATCTCGGCGGCGGCGGCTCTAGGGTTGGCGGCGGTGGCGATTTGCCTGCAGACTCGGGCGGCGCTCTGGTGGAAACATTTTTTTCACGAATGAGGAACGGGAACGGGACGGTACTGTGGAATAGAAGCGAATCGTTTTTTTGTAACCAATGGCAATGGTGGGTAATTTTTTACCATCTCCATGAGGACATATGACTCCAGGTTTTGGTGGAGTACCCCTTGAGGAGCTCCAGAATATTCCTGGAGATGGAGCTGCGATTCAAGAGCCGGAGCTACTCCACTACTCGTGTTTGGCAAAAAAAACTTGGAGATGGAGCTATTTTCTTGGAGAGGAGTCCTGCCAAACAGCCCCTAAGTACTACCGAGGACCATATACGACTAATCCCTGTCATCCAGCTAAGCTGTACTTCTTTGGTCCATAAAAATCAAATTTAATATGAGACATAATACATTATAATACTGAATATGTACATGTTTCTATTCAGATTTATTTATAATATTAAAATATATCGTACTATATTTGATTTTTAGGAACGAAAAGAGTATATCCGGACATTGCATTGCGTGTGCCCTGAATGTACTTGTGCACTTCGTTTTTGTACCCATGCTTGCACCGGCCAGGAACGGATAAGTGTGAGCCAAGTTGTCGTTTGTGTCGGTGCCAGTTCAACCATTTAGCAATGCACAGTCTAGCTTAAAACAATCACAGCCAAATCCAAAAAGAAATTGTACAAAAACTAAATAAACTAGACAAAAATTTCAGCCCCTTTACCAATAGGAGATCTTCTTCTATAGTTCTATGGCAGGAAATTTTAAGAAAACTCGGTGGAGGCTTATGTACTCTTAGTGCCGATAATGGAGGCTCGAGCCCCCTGCCACGCTTATGGTAAATCCACCACTAAACACACTGATGTTCCACTATGTTAAGTCTTAAGTTGATGCTCAAGTGAAAAGTGGTCTTACTAATCCACACCAGAGGCTGTAGCCAACCCCGAGCGGAAAGTGAAAAAGTGAAAAGTAGTCTTACATGAAGTCTTTTTCTCGACTTAATGTTATCGATGGCCTTGATTTTTGTTTTTCACTTCCTTCTTAGTTCATCCTTTGATTGTCCAATTCTTTTTTTTTCTCTCAAGGCGAGTTTATGTGGTTTTATCTTTTACCATAGGTTCCTAATGAAAAAAAAAAAAGCTACTCCATCAAGTTAAATAGTTGGAGATACATATTTTAAGGGTTTAAGAGAGAACAGCAGAGGACTGATGTGCAAAATTGTTTAGGCCACTGTTCAAAAGTACTCTACCATGCTATCTACACCACAAACACACACTTGGTGTGTGTCCTGAGTGGTCTTCTATTGATGTTGCTACATGAACTACTTGGTACTAAAATTGACAAAAATGTCTCGCACTCGCAACTTGTTGATGTCCATGGTTGCTGACTGATACCGATCGACCGGTATGTTTGTATCTTTACATTATTGAGATACGGTCAGTCTGCAATTTTGAACTGCAAGCGTGAAAACGAAATCACCACCATGATTATTTTTGGCTTACTACCATTTGTCGAAGTTGGTCTCAAAAGTAAATATGGCTTTATGTGTTACTACACGCAGCCACGTCCCTTTGTTTTTCTCACCGCTGTTGAGAGTGCAAGCGTGCGCTCCTTTGAATTGGATGATTCATGATTGACAAAGGATTTTAGAGAAAATAATTCTTATAGGATTTTTTTCCCTAGAGGCTCCTTTGATTCGTAGAAAGAAGATATTTTTTTTATAAGATTATATTCCTACGATCAATTCCAAAGAAAAATAGGCACTTTATTTTATTTGGAAGTAACAAAAGACAAATTTCGAATGAATAGGGACAGGAGACACCATTTACTTGAAATTTGTCATTTTTTTCTCTCAAATGAAGTTGAGTTTGGATTTAAGATTTAGTGAGAATTTATTTCATATATACACCTATCTCTAGTAAAAATTTTTCATGGATTTACAAACTTTTAGGTATGATTTTTACGAGTTTTCAACACTTAACTAATATTCACAGGATATTTCCCCTAAGATAAAACATCTTAAAAACTTTTCTTTGGTTCAATCTTTCCCGTGTTACAATTAAAGGGCTTCTCTCCTTTTGTTTTCACCGGATTTTTTTTTTTAAAAAGAGTCTTACTACGTTGCTCTCTACTAATAGTCACTACGCCAGATCCTCACATCTCTGACGGCATAGTTGTGGCAGGCCGAAGTGCTGGTCACTGAAGACCATCACCTTTGACAGGTATTACGGGATGCCGTCATCGGTGAGCCATCCGGTTGTGGCCCGTCACAGGTATCTAGGCACCTGTGACGGGCCAAGAATGGAACCCGTCAGAGGTTCCTCTGACGGGTTCCATTCTTGGCCCGTCACAGGTGACTAGATACCTGTGATGGGCCGCAACTTCCCGGCCCGTTAGAGGTGAGGTTTAGTCACCTCTGACAGGTTTAAGCCCTAACCCGTTTGAGGTGAGGTGTGTCATGGTTATGGATACTGTCAGCGTTATGGATACCACATATCTAATAGTAGTCGACTAAATCTCAACAAGACCCACCACATAACATGTCTTATACGGAAACAACCTTCGGATTTAGAAGGAGTTCCGCATAAGGAAGGATGAATAGAGTTCTACATGGAAACGACAAGGACTACTCGGATTGTATCCATATTGGTTTCCCTAGTTTTACTTGGACAAGGGGACACCTATATGTATAAATACAAGGTCCCCTAGGAGAAGAGGGGACACAATCAACATACACGGAACAACAAAAGCCAACATACGCCAAGACAAGTCGCCGGATATCGACGTCAGAGATATGCCTGGACGGACCCTATCCGGTACCTACGGAGGCCGGCCGTAGGGTTCTAGCGTTGTCTCTGATGTCGCTGGACACAGATTCGAGGAGGAAGACTACCCTGTTATCGACTACGTGATGATACTTCAAGCCACCATGTCGACAACAGATAGATAGGATACCCCAAATATTGTACTGGTGTGATTATGGTGAATAAGAGCAACGACCAGCTTCGGCCAACAGGAGTAGGGTTATTACCTGACAATTCAGGGGCCCGAACCTTTATAAAAATCACTGTCTCCATCTCTTTTACCTCAGTCTCGCATATATCCTAGTACCAACTATCCTCATACTATGCAAATACTGGAATCGCGACATCAAACGTTGATAGATACCACATAGCTAATAGTAGTTGACTAAACTCGGCAGGGCTCACCATGTACCAAGTCTTATACGGGATCATACCTCTTATATAAAAGGAGTTCCGGATAAGAAATGATGAATAGAGTTCTATATGGAAATGATAAGAACTACTCGGATTGTATCCATATTGATGTCCCTAGTTCTACTTGGACAAGGGGACATATATGGGTATAAATACAAGCCCCCATAGGAGGAGAGGGGCCAAGCCACAAGATCAACATAGATCAATACAAGCCAACACACGCCAAGACAAGCCACCAGATATCGACATCAGAGATTAGCCTAGACATACCCAATCTAGTGCCTACAGAGGCTGGCAAGAGGGATCTAGTGCCATCTCTGATCTCGACGAGCTCATATTCGAGGAGGAAGACTACCCTGTCGTCGACTACGAGTTGGTTATCCATGTCGCCAAGTCGACGACAGCTAGATAGGTTATCCTAAATATTGTACTTGTGTATTTCAGATGAATTAGAGAAACACCGGCTTCGGCCAACAGGATGTAGGGCTATTACCTGTGAGATAAGGGGTCCGAATCTGTATAAAAATCCTTGTCTCCATCTCTTTTACTTCAATCTCGCATATACCCTGTACCGACGATCCACATACCATCTAAATACCCTAGTCGAGATATCACTCGTCCACAAGATACACCCCTATATATACCCCCAGGGGGCCCACCACCCACCAATCCGCCCCTTCTCCTCCTCTCCTCCGCCCCTACTCCCTCCCCATATCCTCCATTCTCTCTGCTCTCCTCTCTTCCTCCTCTCTTCTCTCTTCCTCCACCTGCCCGTCGCCCCCTTCCCTCTGACCGCCGGCTGCCGCGGCCTCCCTCCCACAACCGCGTCGCCATCTCCTTCGCTCGCCGCTGGCCTCTAGGAGCTCGAGCAAGCCGCCTCCTTTGTGCACTGCCCAAGGTCGATCATTGGTCACCGTCTCTTTGTCGCCACGAGCTCCTAGCTGCCAGATCCGTTCTCCAGGTGGTTGGGGACCACAGGATCTAGATGCCCCCCATGCTCCAGCAGTCGCCTCCTTCTCCCTCAATCCCAAGGTCACCGGCCACCGTCTCTCCGCCGTCTCGAGCTCCTTGGCGCCAGATCTGGTCTCAAGGTGGTCGAAGACCACTATATCTGGACGGCCCCAAGCTGTAGCCACCTCCTCCTTCGCCCTCTGCCCCAAGGTCCCAGCAGCCACCACCTCCAGATCCGCTCAAGCGACGACGACGACGACCGCCAACAGTGGCTTTAGGATTTCATCATCAATGGAAAGTATCTATTTTATTCTCATTAATTTTGTGATGCGTTTCATATTGATGGCAAGTCTTTGCCAGATCCATTCTGGAGCTTGCAGGTGCTGGCCGGATCTGGAGCTTGTGGGTGGATCCGGGCCCCAATCGTGGGATCTGGCGGTGGTGAATTCCAGATCGAGCTCCGCCGCTAGATCCCTTCCCCTCAGATCCATTGCCGCTAGATGGAGTTGATACTTTCTGTTCTGTGCCCAGATGAATATGATTGTGATGATTTTTGTGATTTTGTTTTGTGCCCAAATGATTGTGAATGTGAAGTGATTTTTTTCTTTGGCCAGATGAATGTGATTGTGGACGATTTTGGTGATTCTGTTTTGTGCACAAATGATTGTGAATGTGATTATTTTTGTGATTTGTGAATGCCTAATGAAGGTTTGCGACTAGCTAGGCTTATAATATTTTTCCCCATTTTTGAGGTTTGTGGCAGGTCCCAACTCGGACCCCTCACAGATAAGGATTACCATCAACGAGTTAAAATATTTACCCGTCACATATGAAGGTTACATGTGACGGATTTTAGTTGTAGTCCGTCAAAGGTAACTCTTACCTCTGATGGGTCTTTACTCGTCACAGGTGACCTAGAGGCATCAGTGACCACTGATCTGTGACCAACGCTTAACCCATCACAGGTAAGGGCATGAGCCCATTAGAGATGACGTGATCCAATGCAGTGAGTAGAAAGCAATCTGAACTATTGATGTTATTTAATCGAACGGTTCGGATCTATTTATAGTATTACCACAGTTAGCGGTAGTAAAACACGGAGGAAAATTATTGTAAAAAAAGATGGGAGAGGTATAATCATCTTTTAGCCATGACTAAACCTTTTTCCCTTTTTTTGGTTTTTTCAATGGAATATAAGCGATACCAACACAATGGGTGCTCATAGATCGATTTAGCCAGGAAAAAACATAAATGATAAAATAACCTAATCATTGTATTAGTAAATTACTGATTTATCCCTAATAATACTGGTAATATAATACTAACAGTAGAGAACACCGGAACATCGCTCTTAAGAAAAACATGCTATTTCGATCCTTCTGTTTCACTTATTTATACCATGTTTTCTTCTATGGTACGTTTCCAAAGGGCCATAAGGGCGTTCACAACGCACCGAGGTGGCGTTCAGCCTAGCAGCCAAGAACCGATTATTCGATGCCACATCGGCAACTCGCGGAGCCAAACGAGGTACTCGGAGCCAAACTTCGATACTCGTTCTTGGAACCAAAAAACACGAGTGGCTTGGCGCAGGCATCGGGCCATCGCCGCTCAACCCGCACCTGGCGCCGCCGCCGCTCGACCCGCCCCGCCGCCTAGTGCCGCCGCGGCTCCGGCCGTCCCGCCGCTCGACCCGCTCGCCACCGCCCGGGCCACCCTGCCACCTAGCGCCGCCGCCGCCGCTCGACCCGCTCGCCGCCTGGCGTCCGGCGCCATCGCGGCTTGGGCCGCCCCGCCACCTAGCGCCAACGCCGACCGGTGCCACCGCCGCCGCTCGGGACGCCCTGCCACCGCCGCCCGGTGTCGTCGTGGCTTGGGCCACCCCGCCACCTAGCGCCGATGCCACCCAGAGCCACCGCCGCTCCTCGGGACGCCCCGCCGCCGGTACATGTAGAGAGGAGAGAGAGAGAGGGGTTGAGAGATGATAAGTGATGAGAAAGAGCAACAGAGACACGGAAGGTCCTAGCCTTATCCTCCTCCTCTACTGTGGAGTGTGTGACTCTCAAAGGACTTGGGTTAGGTGGCAGCTCAGGAACGGCAAGTGCGGTAGCTGCATTGCTAATGCCCTAACGTGTGCCCACGGAATGATTACCACTCGTGCGAGTTGCAATGTACTACTACTACTAAACTCTGAAATGGTAGTAGCAATATTAGCGAAATGAGACAACGGCAAACTACCAAGGCACAACTAGGCATTGAAAATTGCAGGAAGCAGGAAGGTAGTACTAGTACCTTTCATTTACAGTCCACAACGAGTCGGTGCAATCTTTGTCGCCAAATATTATCTTTTGTCGTACATGCAGTAGCTGAATTGACTGCAGGCCTGTTTAGAGCAGGTACAATAGCGGGCAAAAAAAAAAAATAGAGAGAAGAGTAGCGGGTTACAGATCTATAGCCAGCTGCAGCACGAACTTTAAGACGTAATATATATGACAGGTGTAACTAGGTATTAATAGTATAATAACTAACTATTGTATGAATTGGCTATTACATTGATTATAGATGATTTGGAGCTAGTAGTGGGCTATACTATTAAACTTGCTCTTAAGATCCCATCCTAAAATTTTTCACCCTGCCACATCAAACGTTTAATAAAAGTATTAAATATAGATTTAAAAAAACTAATTGCACAGATTACGACTAATTTACGAGACAAATCTTTTAAGCCTAATTGCTCTATGATTTAACAATGTGGTGCTTCAGTAAATATTTGCTAATGACGAATTAATTAGGTTAATAAATTCTTCTCGCGGTTTACTGACGGATTCTATAATTAGTTTTTTATTAGTGCCCAAACACCCCATGCAACACCCTATATAATACCTGATGTGACACGTCAAAACTTTACACCCATGTATCTAAACACCCCCGCATGCAAACACAAATTTATGGGTGGGCATTCGGTCTAACTGAAAATTTCGGTCTCGGTCTTCGCTCTTTTGGTCTTTTCGGTCTTTGAAAAGTGAAGACCGAATTTCAGCGCAAAAATGTCAGGCCCGACAAATTCGGTCTCGGTCTCGGTCTCGGTCCTGACCGAAATTCAACAACATTTTCATATATGCAAAGAAATAATGGAAATTTTCAACACAAAAATCACAAAAAAGATCCGTAAACACTTATAAGTAAAGACTCTTATTAGGTTGCATGCCTAGAAGAAGTAGGAATGTGAAAATTAGAGTTTAATCCTATTAAACATAGTGGATTGAGGTTGCATCTAGACATTTTTGATAATTCGGTCTTTTCGGTCTATTCGGTTACACGAGGAGACTAACCGAATTGACCGAACAAAATTCGGTCTTTCACTACCTAGGACCGAATTGATGACCGAATTTCTCGGTCTCAGTCTTTTCGGTCTCTATCTCGGTCTTTTTGGTTCGGTTTTTTGGTTCGGTCTTTTTCTGCGCACCCCTAAACACAATGCCAGAGAGAGATTGACGGAGACATGCATGGCTTGTGAGTTGTGAAATACAGTGTGGATGCGTGTGAACTTGGGACCTGTTATTCAGCCATTAGTAGTACTATTTTCTCAAAATAAGGTAAACCGACCATTTTACTTTCATGGTGAAGAAACTCCCATTTCTTTCCAAAAAGAATCCAATGTTGTACTGGTCTGTTCAGAGCGGTTGAATGAAAAGTAAAAAAAAATAGTTTCAGAAAAGGAATATTATATAGTAAAGCAATTTTTGCAATATCCCCCCAAGCAAGGTACTCCACTGTACATATCAATCTCCCTTACCGGAATTGACAACTGAGGTTATTTGTACATTTTTTTTATATAAAACTATTAACGGTTTACACCGTCTGCTTGTTGGCTTAGGCCCTGTTTAACTAGGTGAAACCCCGCGCATTGCTGCGGGAATTTAGTATGATAATAATAAAAAAATAACGGGTAAGATAGCTAGATAACATCATATTATATAAACTAATGTGGTTTATGATAATTTAAATTTAAATAGGATGTAGAATAGTGATTCAAACGTAAAAAGTAAGGTGGTATGACTTTATGGAAGAGATAAAGTAGGGAGATAGTTTAGACTGTAGATTAATCATCTAAAGGCTAAAAAAAATTGATGTGATATGACTTAATTAGAGGAAAAAAGGAGAAATATAATTTGGATCATAGATTAATCATTTAAGCACTAACTAAGTGAGGATGAACTATATATAAGTATATAGGATATCATAAAACATAATAAAGATATACATTGAAACATTATGTGAATTATGTTGGATGATAATTTAACATGTTTGTATTTGAAAAGCTCTTAAATTATAAAAACTATAAAGATATAGCATGTTTGCACGATGTTTAAATGTGATGATTGTTAGTGGATGATGATATGGCATCTTGTTAATTAGTAGATGATGATGTGGTATCTTGTTAGTGGATGATGATGTGGCATCTTTGAATGTTAAGCTTAAGGAGTTAGTGGGGGATAACTTTATACTAAGATAGGATTCCAGGGTGAGAAGTTTTAGCGTGTCACATCGGATATACGTACACATATTTGAAGTATTAAACGTAGACTAATAACAAAATAAATTACAGATTCCGCATGTAAACTACGAGACGAATTTATTAAGCCTATTTAATCCGTCATTAGCAAATGATTATTGTAGCACCACAATATTAAATCATGGAGCAATTAGGATTAAAAAATTCATCTCGCAATTTACACGCAATCTGTGTAATTGGTTTTATTTTTTTTGACTATATTTAATACTCCATACATGTGCTCAAACATTCGATGTGACATGGTGAAATGTTTTTGCGTGGGAACTAAACAGTGCCTTATCAGCAAAATTTTGATTTTTAAACTTACATTTAGAGTTTATTTTTGGTTTATGAATTGTGCTCTGGTTTTCAGCCTTGGTTTTTAAATCCCTCATAACTCAGATGCAAAAGTTTTTTTTATTGCTTTGTTCATTTTTCTATTAGCAGTAACTGAACTGATGAAAACCATTAAGATCGTTTGAAGACCAACCTATAGGAGGCCTTAAGAATAGTATGTGTATTGTGCAATTGTGCATCTCATTGGGACACCTAAACTGTTCATGGTTGAGTGCCTTCCAACTCCCAAGAATCTTGATACCAAAAAAAAAAAAAAGGGAACTCCCAAGAATCCATGGTCCAAGAGTCCAAGCCCACGGTGTCAGCCACCTAGGGAAAAAACGAGTATTAAAACACTGGACCGAAAAAAAAATGCAACGAACATAAAACAAAAAAAAGGTAAGAATTGAAGTAGCACGCTCTTTCAATTCTACGGAAATTAAAAGGCAGAGCTAACAGAAAGATGAGCCTTTTGATTACACCTCAGGGAAAATAAATCAAAGGAAAGTCTTCCAAGAGATCTAACCTTTTGGTTATTTTTTCTATGCAATTGGTCATAGGATTATAATTCTATAGAAAATTCTCTATCTTCTTATTCTGAATCAAGGGGCTCAAAATAAAAGTCCTTAGAAAGTTGAATCCTCCAAAAAAAAAAAAAACCTTTTCCTACTCTATTTCAACGGGAGCCTTGCACCAATTGAACCCTCTGCCAAAAGGATTGTACAGTAGCATCATTACAATGTACTAGTAGTTCATACTCCCTCCGTTCCTATTTTAACATTTTGTTTGCGTTGTTTAACCATTCGTCTTATTAAAAAAATTTAAAATTATTATTTATTTTATTTGTGGCTACTTTATTATCCAAAATACTTAAGCACAATTTTTATTTTTTATATTTATATAAATTTTTTGAATGAGACAAACAGTCAAAAAAAAATGCAAACAAAATATTAAAAATTAAAATGCCTTGTATAAAGGGACGGGGGAGTATCAGCGTATCTCCTCTCCACCCTCGCAGTCCAAACCGAGCAAGATCTCCCCTGTTTCTCTCTCTCTCTCAACTGTGAACTCTGAACTCAATCCAGGAGATCTCTCCATCATGTGTTAATCTGCATCTTTGTCTCCATCCATCTCTGCCGCACTCAATCACACTGCAACTGCAACTGCATCAAGAATCCATCCATCCTTTCTCCCTGCCAATAATTTCTCAAGAAAAAAAAGAAGAAAAAAACTGTCGTCTCTCTCCGTTGATAGCGACCTTGCCTTGCGTTGTCTCCGGCTTCTTCGCCTATAAATCATCGTCTTCCTCCTCCTCTTCGCTTCCAAAATCCTCGAGATTTTCTTGTTGCATTGCATTGTGGAGGGGAGAGGAGGAGGAGAGATGAGGGAGTACTGGACGTCGCTGGCGTCGCTGATGGGCGCGGTGGCGTTCTTGCAGGGGGTGGTGCACGCGGTGTTCCCGGCGGAGCTCCGGGCGGCGGTGGCGCGGCTGCTGGGGCGGGCGACGCGCGCCTTCTCGCCCTACTGCTACTTCGACGTGACGGAGACGGAGGGGATGGGCACCAACGAGATCTACGACGCCGTGCAGCTCTACCTCAGCAGCTCGGCGGCGCCCGCCGCGGGGGCCAGGCTCACCCTGTCGCGCCCCCACAACGCGTCGTCCTTCACCTTCGGCCTCGCCGCCAGCGACCGGGTGCTCGACGCCTTCCGCGGCGCCGCCGTCACGTGGGAGCACGTCGTCGCGCCGCGCCAGGCGCAGGGCTTCTCGTGGCGCCCGCTCCCCGAGGAGAAGCGCCGGTTCACGCTCCGGATCCGCCGCGGCGACCGGGGCGTTCTGCTCCCGGCGTACCTCGACCACATCCTCGCCGCCGCCGCGGACATCCGGCGCCGCAGCCAGGACCGGCTGCTCTACACCAACGCGCGCGGCGGCGCCATGGACGCGCGCGGCCTGCCGTGGGACCCCGTCCCGTTCAAGCACCCCAGCACGTTCGACACGCTCGCCATGGACCCGGAGCGCAAGGCCGCCATCATGGCCGACCTCCGCGACTTCGCCGACGGGAGCGCGTTCTACGAGCGCACGGGCCGCGCGTGGAAGCGCGGCTACCTCCTGTACGGCCCGCCCGGGACGGGCAAGTCGAGCATGATCGCCGCCATGGCGAACCACCTCGGCTACGACGTGTACGACCTCGAGCTCACCGAGGTCGGCAGCAACGCCGAGCTCCGGAAGCTGCTGATGAAGACGACCTCCAAGTCCATCATCGTGATCGAGGACATCGACTGCTCCGTCGACCTCACCAACCGCGCCACCGCCGCGGCCGCGGCGCAGCCGCCGAAGCCGCGGGCGAGCATCGACGGCGGCGCGATCGACCAGGACGCGGCGGCGGCGCCGGCCGGCGCGGCGGCGCGGTCGATCACGCTCTCCGGCCTGCTCAACTTCACCGACGGCCTCTGGTCGTGCTGCGGCTCGGAGCGCATCTTCGTCTTCACCACCAACCACATCGAGAAGCTCGACCCGGCGCTGCTCCGCTCCGGCCGCATGGACATGCACATCTTCATGAGCTACTGCACGTTCCCGGCGCTCAAGATCCTCCTCCGGAACTACCTCGACGACGACTCCTCCGCCTCCTCCTCCTCCGCTGCAGCCGCCGCCACCATGGCCGGGCTGGAGACGTGGATCGACGCGGCGGAGATCACGCCGGCGGACGTGAGCGAGGTGCTGATCAAGAACCGCAGGAACGGGCGCGAGCAAGCCATGGAACAGCTCCTCGAGGTGCTCAAGGCGCGCGCCGAGAAGCGCCCGCCGTCGGCGGCGGCCGGGAACGCGACCGGCGGCGGCGACAACGAGGAGGAGGAGGAGGAGGAGGAGAAGAGGGCATTGGAGAGCCCCAAGGAAGGCGGCGGCGAGGACGGACAGGACGAGGAGACGGAGGCCAAGAAACAGCTGAGTGAGTGAGTGAGTGATAGTGAGAGTGAGAGTGAAAGGAGGGAAAAGGGAAAGGTTCAAAATTTCCCTGTTTGGTGACATCTCCATGGCACTTTTCACGGCGGGGATGATGCAGTGCAAGAAAGGAGCTTTCTTGAACCAAAAAAAAAAAGAAAACTTTTCTTTGTCTTCATTTTTATGTCCTTAATTACCCTCTTGATGCCTGTATTACTACTAGTTACTAGTGCTAGCTTAGTAGGTGCCTCCTCTTGAGTTAGTAGTTTTCTCCGGCAATAAGGATTTAGCTTGTGAAATCATATGAGGTAGTAGTAGTAGCATTGTAGGAGTTTTATACTTCGTCTGGTAATCTGAAGCTCTGAGCATGTGCTTCCTTGATCTGATCCTCTGTTTGTAGTGTCCTAGTGAGAATGTGCTGATTCTCTTGGTGGTTGAGTAGCAGTTTGAAAGTGGAGTATACCACATCTTCTCATACTTAATGTGAGTTGTTTTAAATTTGTACATAAGGATTAAGAAAACGATTCATTCTGGAAAAGGGGAAAATATAGAAGAACAAGAGGTTCAAATCCTATGGTAAAAAACAAATGTGAAAAGGGTGCAAATAAATTCTTTAGAAAAGAATCTGAGAGTGCCAAAACTGCTGACCTGTAATTGAAATTAGAGGAGCAAGGATATTTTCTTTGTTCACTTGCTACAAAAGACGGCACTTTTTCCATGAGATCTCTTGGAGGCCAGCCGGCAGAGTTGTTGGGGGTGGGTCTACGAGTGGTCGAGTGGATCAGAGTAGTTTACTGCTTCTTTCTCCTGAGCTTGGATATGTCCGTGTTGATTTGTTCTTTGGATGCCCAGTCGCATCCAAGGCCGATCAAAATGCGACAATGGATTTTCACATTTCCTCATTCCATATCAACCAAAAAAAAATCCATAAAATACCATTGACAAACACCCAATCCAAGAGATATCATTAACTCCAAGAGTCATTAACGAATCAATCTTTCATAAAATACCATTATACAAACATTTTTGTCCTAGAGTTAATTTTACCATCCTTTAGAAGATATCTGGAGGTATCATATTTTCTAGTGTAAAATTTAGTACATCTAGGTATTAATCTTATGGTACTAAAAAATTTATTGTAAAAATTTGGGTACTTCAAGGTATTTTTTTCAAGGTTTGTAAAATTCCTATTGCCCCAGAAATACCATTGCCGTTAGGTTTCTATTAGCAACTCTCTGTATATGAAAATACCATTTTACTCCCATGAATTGTTGAAAGTTGATTAAATTTTTTGCATTTCGGTCAACTTACGATATGTAAAGAGCAACCTACACTAACGGATAGATAGTTTTAAAACTTTTAACAGTTTATAGGGGTAAAATGGTCTTTTTACAACGTTAACGGAACGTTCTCACCAAAAACCTAACGGTTATGGTATTTTTGAGACAAAAATATTGTATGATAGCATTTCTAAGTTAGGTTTGTTGATAGTATTTCTCGTCGATGATATTTCTTGGATTTTCTTGAAAAAAAATTGGGAGAAGGCGCTGAAACTGCCTCTGCCTGCCCTGTCCCGTTCGTACTGTGTACTACTGCTTCGCAGCTCACTCCGAACTGGAGTTGGATCATGTGCTGTGCGCTCCAACGCGGCGCCGTGTCCTCTCTGCACAATAGGACGGGGCAGAAAAACGACCATCTCGTGTTGCGATGTGCGTTTCTTGTGCACGCACATGTTGTTTTTGTGTTTTGCTGTTTCATGTGGCTTTCATTGTTTGCCTTTTTTTTCTATCAGTCATTGCTGTTAAAATTTAAACTCGAGACATAGTACTTAATTGTGTTTCTCTAATCATATTCTACTTTCCACCATTGGCATTTGAACTATTAATAGTATAATAAAAAATAATTGCCAACAATTTATTTCAGTTGTATCATTTAGTGTTTAGTGGACTTATCAGCAGTAGATCAACCAATTAGAGATGAACTATTTACGAGATACTACCTCTATTTCAAAATAAGTTTATCTAGTACCGGATGTGTCATCATATTACAGGTTTAAACAAACGGTTATTTATATTAGGATGTGTGATATCTTATAATAGGATGAAAGAAGTACTTCCTCCATCCCAAAATAAACACAGTTTTGCATTATTTATCTCCAACGTTTGACCGTTTGTCTTATTTAAAAATTTTTTTGTAATTAGTATTTTTTGTTGTTATTAGATGATAAAACACGAATAGTACTTTATGGGTGACTTTTTTTTAGTTTTTTTATAAATTTTTCAAATAAGACGAACGGTTAAACGTTAGACACGGATCTCCATGACTGTACTTATTTTAGGACGGAGGTAGCCCTACTATAGTCCTCCAGGTAATGCTTGGGTCAAATGGTGAATAATGAGCAACGAGCCCAATGGCCAAAGGACGAACTGATCTGATGCATTCGGAAAAGGAATCTACGATGCATGTTCCGTTTGCAACATTCCCCTGCTGATTTTCTCGTGGTTTAATCTACAGGATTTTGTTGTGCCCCATTTGTTCTTTGGATACTGCCTGCGAAATCGCAGGATTTGCAGAAGGAATCTCGGTGCCTTGATATAATAGTAGTGGCACATCATCATCTGCCGCAGGCTGAAAGATCACAGTAGATTATTTGGACGAGGGCCTAGGCCACAGGGGCATGCGCAGTTTGCTGCAGTCTAGGGTGTGTTTGGTTCACTGTTAAAGTTGATGGGATATAGTGGTCTATATTTTGTTAGATACTGCGGTTCAGTTTTTTTGTTTGATTGTGTGAATATGACGATCCAGTTTTTTATTTGATTATAAGGACAATGAAGGTGGATTTGGTGATCCAATTTTTTGTTTGGTCGAAGAGAGTAGGGTGGATTTGTAGGTGTGGTCACCTCTCACTTGAGACGGTGAATATAATCCATCAAATTACATAATACAATTTTACACCACTACCTCCATTATAAATACACATAGAAAAAAAAAACAGGGCCGGATCTGGGGCTCACCGTTGCCGCCTTCTCCTCCCGCCGACCGCCTCCTCCTGTCGGCCGCCGCTCGCCTCTTCCCGCCGCTGCTTCCTCCCGCCCCGCCTCCTCCCGTCGACGCGGCGCTCGCCGCCCGCATCGTCGTCGTCGTCACCGGGTTCTCATCGTCGTTGTAACCGTTGCCGCGTTCTAATCGTCATCACAGCGGCGCTCATCTCCCGCGCCGGATCTCTGAGCTCACCGCCATTCCCTCTTCCCGCCGACGTGACTCTCGCCGCTGACCGCCGCCGCGACGTTCGCCACTGCACCCTTCTACTGCCGACGCGGCGCTCGTCGGCCGCAACGCCTCCTCCTTGTCGTCGCCGCTGGGCACGCATCGGCGTCGTCATCACCCCTTCTCTCTCCATGGAGGTGACGCGACCCCTCATCCAGCTCGTCCGTCGCTCGGGTGGCCGCATCTGACCGATTCGGCCAGATCCCTCTGTCCAAAATCTGAGGGGAATATTCCCCTTCGAGCCATCCTATCCAGTCTTCGCCCAGCAACCAAACACCCAAAAAAAGGGTCGTCATGTCCTATCAACCCAAATCCTCCCATCCAAACACACCCTTACTATAGAATGACGGTACTGTGTAGTGTTGCCGTGGCGCACCGCGTACAGCGGCACAGCCTCTCGTTACTGGGAATGTGCAGGAAATAATGCCTTTGGCAGTTGGTACTCCACCTTTGGCAAAAAGAAAAAAAAATCAGAGCTCGGCAGTTGGTAATTCTATCTAGATTTATTGTACTGATTATATCAAATTTATAATACTAGAAAGAACAAATTACCTCTGAACTATTGTGTTAGTCCGGTTTATCCCCTAAGCTCGAAAACCAAATATTTTACACCCTTAACTATGTAAACCGAATATATTACCCCCTAACTCAATTCGAAAAGTTTTATCCTACACATGGCACTCCAGTCAACCAATTTTTATTAAAAAAAGTTTGTGAGCACTACATGTCAGCTTCTCTCCTCTTCTCTCTTTCTCTTTTCGCCAATGAGGCAACAACGGGCGCCGAGAGGAGTAGCGTTGCGGCCTGCACATGCACCCTAGACGCCACCACCTCCTCCTCGGCGACGACCTTGCTGCCCTCCCCTTCGTCTCCGTCTCCGTCTCTGTCATGGGCGCGGTGGTGATGGTGATGGCGACCCCGAAGTACGCCATTACTCTCCCTCCCGTGCTTCCCTGTCTTGTCGTCTCCTCCTCTACCTAAATGCCATGGCAACCCAAGCCCCACGCCCACGTCATCTGGCCAAGGTGAAGTAGTGCTAGGTCCCCCCACTCTCTACTGGTTGTTAGCGGCGAGGATGGCCCCTCCCCACCTCCCGCGCACACACACCCTATCCTTCGCTAGCTTGTCCTGCGTCAAAGGATGCACAAATCTGAAGAAAAAAAAGAGAAAGAAGAAAGAGATAAGGGGGAGGAAGTGGAAGAAAAGAGAAGAGGAGACACCGACGGGTGGCGGGTGACATCCCTCGTCGTCGATCTACTCCTTTGCCACCTCGCCCTCGATGTCGTTTGCCGCTGCGGGGAATCTCGTAACTCCTGGTGCCGGAGTTAGCGGAGAGGAAGGAAAAGGAAGATCTGGCAGATGGGTCCCACTATTTTCTATTTTTTTTAAAGGTGATTGGACCGCCACGTGTGCGCCACGTATGATCCAAAACTGCTATGGGTCAAGTTAGGGGGGGGGGGGTTTATTCGTTCGATTTAGAAAGTTTGAGGTGCCAAATGTCTGGTTTTATGCTTTAAGGACGTAATTCGTACCGACGCAATAGTTAAGGGGGTAATTTCGTATATATTTTTTTACGGAAGAAATACGTTATTATTACTATACTAGTAGTAATGACGTGCACAACTCCGGTTATCCTCGAGAAAAAAAGGTATGACATACATTGTGGACTTCAGGTGCAGGACGGGCCGACCCGTCACTTTTAGTGCTATTGTCACTTTCACTTGGGATGGAATAAGTTCACCGGAGATCCCTCAACTTAATAGCGAGATTTTTCGATATCTCTCAACCACAAAATCAGAAATGTTCGCCCCTAAATTCATTCAAACCGTTCACCGGAGGTCCCTTGGCAGTATTTTTGCCCGATTTTACTGACGTGGCATCCTAGTCAGCAAAAAAAAAATTTCCATGGAACCCACATGTCAGCTTCACATATCTTTTTTCTCCTCTTCACTTTTCTCTTCACCGGCGGAGCGGCGGTGGGCGAGCGCGGCAGTGGAGCGGCGGCCAGCTGCGGGTGGAGCGGGCGGCGGACAGAGCATGGTGGGCGGGATGCGGGCGAAGCGGACGGTGAACGAGCACGGAGCCACGGCCCACGGGTCACGAGAGGTTCGGCTGCCGGCAGGGCCGGCCAGCGACGCAAGAGAAGGGGAGGGTGTCGTCGGCGGCGGGAGCTGGCCGGAGGAGGAGGTCGCCGGCGAGCGCGCTCCTGCTCCTGCTCCTGCTCTGGCTGCTACTGCGCAGGCGCGGCGGCGGTGGCGCCGATGCAGCCGAGCTCGGCCGAGCGACGGCGGCGCCGATGCGGCTAGGCGCGGCTGGCGGCCGCTCGGCGCGAGCGTGGCTGTGCGGCGGCGCCGGCCCTGGCGCAGGTCGCGGCCTCGGCGGTGCGGCCGGCGTCGTCGTCATCCCTCCCTCTTGCGGCCACCGCATCCAGTTCAAGCTCTACGTCCTCGACGACGAGGTGCACCTCGGCAACAAGGCAAGTCGATCGAACAATCTTTTAGCGATTATCTTTGCTGTTTAAGGATTAATTAACTGTGATTGATTCTTGATTGCTTACAGGTGATCAAGGACAAGCTGATGGACGCCATCGAGGGGCATGTGCTGGGAGAAGCCAAGCTCATGGCCGTCTTCTAAGACACGAACTCTCTGCATTTTGACATCCCCAGCGCACGGCGATACCTCCCGTGACGACGACCAACGACGAGCCCCTGTATCGGCGATACCTCCCGGCCGCATCAGCAGCCAGAGCAGGAGCAGGAGCGCGCTCGCCGGCGACCTCCTCCTCCGGCCACCTCCCGCCGCCGCCGACGCCCTCCCCTTCTCTTGCGTCGCTGTTCGGCGCCGCCAGCAGCCGAACCTCTCGCCCACCGCTGCTCCGCCGGTGAAGAGAAAAGTGAAGAGGAGGAGAAGAAGACTGAAGAGAAGGAGAAAAAGAGATATGTGAAGCTGACATGTGGGCCATATGAATTTTTTTAATTTTTTTTTGCTGACTAGGATGCCACGTCAGTAAAACGGGCAAAAATACTGCCAAGTGACCTCCGGTGAACGGTTTGAATGAATTTAGGGGCGAACATTTCTGATTTTGTGGTTGAGGGACCTAAAAAAATCTCGCTGTTAAGTTGAGAGACCTCCGATGAACTTATTCCTACTTGGGAACCACTTGGAAACCGGGTAAAAAATTGGCCTGCCCCTGTCTTGATGGAAATATCTGGCCCATTAGGTTCCACAGAATTCAGGCAGCAGAGCATGCAAAGGGCAGAACTACAGACTAATCATCGCACACAAAATTCAGACTGACAAATTGATTAAATCGATAGGTGAACAATTCGGAACAGGAACATAAGCTTGCGGGATTGAGTTAAAACCAGAAAATACGATCCAGAAATTTAACAAAGACCACATACAAACACCATTAATTTTCTGAGATGTTTTGATCACAACAATTGTAATTCCTTTACGTAAATCAATAACACTACTGCCGAAAATCGAGTTGAACGTCACAACAGTCCACGGCATCGGATTGCGATAAAATAGAATGCAACAATTCAGAATCAAAATGATAGACTAAAATATACGTCTGAATTGATTGGAAGTGTAGGATCGTAAAGGGTATTTTCCACCCCAAAAACTAGCCAATGAGGTGATGGGCTCTCCCACTTAGGCCTCTCACAGTGCGGTGAGCTGGCGCGTGATCTCGTTGTGCCACATAGGATTCGGGCCGACGTGGAGCTAGCGAGCGATACCATCCTAGGGTGCTAATCCCCAAACAGAGGAGCGCAGAACCTGATCCAAGTGAGGGAGCGCGCGACGCCGAAATCCCCGGGAACGCGCGCTATGGGCTGCGTCTCCTCGCCCTCCCGTGACCTTGCGCCTATACCTCCTGGCGATCCCGCCACACCGATTTCCTTCTCCCGCCACCGATTCAGCCGCGTCGAGAATCCTCAAAATCAGCAAGCAAAATCAACAGATCGCGGCGGCGAGCCGACGACGTTGCAAGGGGAATCACACAAGAGAACCACGCCGACGAGGACCACACAAGAACACAAGAGGAATCACACAAGAACACAAGAGGAATCACACAAGAGGACCACGCCGTCGGCCGCCAGCACGACTAGGGAACCCCGCCACCTCCAAGCCTGGGCTCCATCGGCGCGTCGTAGCCCAAGCTCAGTGGCATCGGAGTCATCTCCTCGTCGCCCTCAAGCTTGCCGCTGCCCGCTTCCTGCTCGCCCGCTTCCGCCCTTCTCCCTCACCCTCTTCATCCTCGGTGCCGTCCGTTCCCACCGCCCCCGTCGGCGGGAAAGGCGGACCCGTCCGCCGCCACGTCGATTGATGATGGAGCTGACCACGGCGGCACCGGCGGGGTTAGGATCAGCGGCGAGGCCGGTGGCCACCCGCCGGATCTACTCCCCCACCTCCTCCTCCTCCTCACCTCCGCCGCGTGAAGGAAGGAGGCGAGCTCGCGGTCGACTAGGACGAGGCGGCGCGGTCGACCGAGACGAGGCGGCACGGTCGATGGGGAGGAGGCGGCGCGGTCGACGGGACTGAGGACAACGCCGTCGCCGCGCCCGATGTGCAGCCGTCGCATGTTGTGCGGCGGCGTCCGCTCGAGCTCCGCCACACCGAGGCCGCGCCGCCGCGGCATGGGAGGTGAGGAGGGGCGGCGGTGCGGGAGGGAGGAGAAGGAGGGGCGGCACGGCTGAGAGAAAGAGAAGGGGCGAGGTCGCGAGGAAGAGAAGGGTAGGTGAGGAATTAATTTCCTTCGCCTGCCAGTGCCCCCATGTGCTAGGGTACGCCCACTGTGGGCATTGTAGTCTTCAAAAGTAGCTTTATCCCATTAGGTTACTCGAAATAAGATACCTGCACTGTGGGCTTGAGTGTCTTTGGATCACTTTTTTGGGCTAAGCCCTCTATTGCGTGCCTTGCACTGTGAGAAGCCTTATATCTTAGATCCTTTGCCCTTCCACAAGGAACGTGGGACTATTCAACAATCTCACCCTTCACACATTGGTGTCCCTTAGCCCTTCACCGTCCTCCCCCCACCCCCCACGGTCCATCAGGCCTTCACTTACTATGTCCCTCGGGCTAGAGATGTTGAACTAGCTAGGCTCCGATACCAATTGTAGAATCGTAAAGGGCTTTTCCCACCCTAAAGCTAGCCAATGAGATGAGGGGCTCCCCACTTATATCTTAGATGTTTTATCCTTCCACGACCAATGTAGTACTGTTCAACAGGAAACACGCACTTGAACCTGTCCTTCCACTCAAGATGCAAGAGCAAGAAGCGTTGCCATGCTCGAGATGCTGTCTGTAGTCGCTTCCGCGGTTGCGCACTTGCGCTCAATCCACGCTAGGAGGAAGAGAGATGATGTCGTTGAACCCTGGAGCTTAGCTGCAGTAACAGATGTGCCCTTGAAGATTTGCTGCTACTACTACTCATCGATGGTTAAGTAGTCGTTGTCGCTGATCCCTGTCTCGTGGCGCCCTGCCTACGTACGCATGTTTTTGCTTCCGCGTTCTCTCGAGATGACTCGCGCCCTAACCCTTGTGTCGTGTGCCGTGGCCGCGGTGGTTTCGCGGTCCGAAGGTGCAGGAGCAGCTGCGCGCGCCTGCACCTGCACGTACGCAATCTTTTTCGTGGTCGATTCGTACCACTACCCACCTGGAGCGGGAGTTGACTTGGGCAAGGATATGGTGGCATGGCACGGCCACGCGATATCTCGGTTCTGTGTGATTGATTTGATTGATTGATGCATGATGCCTCACGTAGCGGGAGGGTTTTGGACTTTTGGTCAATGTCAGAGCCCAAAAATCATGTCTCCATCGTACACTGGGCCATAAATTTGGTCAACGCTGCAGGCCGTGACAGCAATGGGCAGTGGCAAGTACTTAATAGGGGATGTGACCCCTCCTATATTGATGTATGTGGATACAGTGGGTGTCCACATATATTGTCCTAGGAGAGGACTAGATTGATTTTTTTTTTGAGACGAGGGAGTACTACACCTGCGGCAAATACGGTGTACACGTCGCTCGCCATTGGGCAGGCAAGGCCCCATGGGTAGTAATCCCTCTGTCTCAAAATATTACCCTCGTCCCAATATAAGTGTAGTTATGTTTTTTCATGTCCAACGTTTGATCGTTCGCTTATTTGATCGCAATAACCAAAATAGAAAAAAAAATAATAAGATAAACACAAGACACTTCACTTTGTGGATGCATACTAATGACATATTTGATCTATTAGTTTGTCAAATAAATAATAAAAGTAATATATTGCTAGGTTCGTTAGGAGCTCGAGTTGAACTTTGATAAAAGCTCGCGAGCTTAGAGCCTATTTAGTAGAGTTACAACTCCTAAATTATGCTTCAGGAATTAGGTTTGGAGTGGAGTTGTGGAGCAGCCTAAACCCAGCTCCACCTCTCTATTCATTTTGCGAGAATGCTCCACCCAGCTCCGCTCCTATTTCTGTTGAAGCTGAAACTGTTTGGCTGGGCTCCAGCCTCAGGAGAGGCACAGGCTGGCACAAGCTCGTTAGGAGCTCGGTCCGTTCATTGTGTTCGCAAATTGGCTTGAGAAAGCTCATTTCTTTGCTGATCAGCGCCTGCGACCGTTCATTGCTCACGTCTCCTGCGGACGTGCCGCCACGAAATCACGCCTTCACGCGGGGGTTTGCTGGTTCGATCCCGTGGGGTTTGGTATCGGTGCAATGCAACTTCATCTCATCCGCTGCGCCTGCGTGCGTACAAAACGTATCACAGGTGCTCCATCGATCGCACATCATTCGCTGGAGCGCGACCAAGTCGAGTCGAACGAAACCAGCCGTCCCCTCCCCGTACGTGCGTTGCGTCTGCGTGTGGGTTTCGTGTGGCGACGAGCGGCTGGGCCGCGATATCGCGCGCTCGGTGTCCCGCTGGGCCTGTGCCCTGTGGCGCGGCTGCGCGAGAGGTGACACGGAACTGGGCCGGTTAAGTTTTGGCGCCGAGGTGACGGTTCGAGAGGAGAGAGCTGGGCCGGTCTCTGCCAAAAGGAATAAGATCACTTTGACTCTCTCAACTCACCACCGAATCTAAATCGTATCCCTCAACCGCAATACCAGAAATCTTGACCCCCCGAACTTGTAAAACTGATGCAATTTGACTCCCTTGGTGATTTTGGAGAGCAGTTTCACTGACGTGGCGCACACGTGGCAGTGTTGACTTAGTCTTTGTCCCGCGTGGAACTGACGTGGCGCTTATGTGGCATTAAAATAAAAAAATATATATGGGACCCATTTATCACTAAAAAAATGTGTGGAACCCACTGACATGTAGGTCCCACATGTCATCCTCTCTTATCCTTCTTCCTCCTCCCTCTCCTCCCTTCTCTATCTCTCCCTCTTTCTCTTCGTGCGTGGGGAGCGGCGTTCGAATCGGCGGCGGCGACGGCGGGCGATGGACGGAGTGGCTGCGGCAGGCGGGAGGGCGGGCCGGAGACCACTCGCTTCGCGCCGCTGCCTCGAGGCCGAGAAACGCCGCCGCCGTGGGCTTCACCAATGGGAAGACGGCCGAGGAGGAGGCAGCCGCCGTGGGCTTCCCTCGTACTGCTGCTCCCAGTGGTGCCGGAGATAGACGACGCCGAGGCGCTCGCCATCAAGCCAAGGAAGGACCAGCGCGTGTGTGCCCGTGGCGTCCCCGCTCGCCATGAACCACCTTCCTTGCGCCGCTCTTATGTTTGCAGTCACCCGTCAGCCGCTCGTCCGTTTCCGCCCCCGACAACGCCGACCCGACGCCCCCACCCATCTGCAAACTCCTCATCCATCTCCACCCCTACCGAATCAACAACATCCTCAAGCTGCTCAATTCCAGCAACAGGCAAAGAAATCGTCAACAAAGACTACGTGTGTACAGATGGACGCTCGGCGCAGACGTAAGTGCCTTCTTCAGGAGTTTATAGGTTGTTAGGGGCTGAGCTAGAGGAGCTCTGCCGCTCGCTGATTCATGGGCTCCATAGCAGAAAAACCAAATCGAGAAGAAACAGAGACCAAACGAGGACGAACACAAAACAAGAGTGAGAGGGAGAAACAGATGCAAATGCAGATGAGATGGATGAAAATACAAGGACCAACTACCCAGCGCCGCCACCACTCCGGCACCTGCCCGCCGTTGCCGCCACCGAGCCCCCGCCTCCGCCGGCCATGTCAAGGGGGAGTCAAGGGGGAGGGAGAGAAATAAGGGAAAGAGGAGGAAGAAGAAGGGTAGTGAGAGAAGATGATATGTGGGGCCTACATGTCAATGGATCCCACATATTGTTTTAATGACAAGTGGGCCCGTATATTTTTTTTATTTTAATGCCACATAAACATCATGTCAATGCCACGTTGGACAAAGACTAAGTCAACACTGTCACATGTGCGCCACGTCAGTGAAACTGCTCTCCAAAACCATCAAAGAAGTCAAATTGCACCGGTTTTATAAGTTCAGGGGTTAAGATTTCTGGTATTGCAGTTGAGGGATATGATTTAGATTCGGTGGTCAGTTGAGGGAGTCAAAATGATCTTATTCCCTGTCAAAATCGTGACCAACTCAATGGTCCAAAACATGGCGACTTGCTAGAGGCCACCGTGGCCCGGGTACCGGCCAGATCTTTCAGCCTTCAATGGGCCTGTAGAAGGGTAGGATTTAGCCTGTATTGTGGGCTTCCCGGATGGGCTTTGTCCTGACCCAGCGGTTTTATTTTATCTGTGCACAAGGCTGGGCAGGAGAGCAAGACCGTTCCCATCTAGGAGTACTGAAGATCCCATGGAAGAGTATGTGGCATTTTACATACACAACAAACTTCAATTTTGTTGTGAAAATCAATCTCTAGGAGATAAGTTTCTTGTGTGCCAATCTTAACCAGAGTAGAGATAAAATTTATCTCCTCCTAAGACCGCTATATATAAAAGGGCGCAGGGTGAGATATATATGATTGACTTGTACTCCAGATTTGATCTATAATGAAAAAAGAGCTCCACCTTATATATGTGTTCATTGTCTACTTCTACAGGTTTATAGCGTATTCTTCCATGGCAAGTATAGTACACCCTCCGTAAAAAAAAAAAACAATCTTATGGCTTTGCACCTACCGTACGGAAGGAGTGTGCATGTCCATACCATACATCACCATATGACAGATAGAGAACAATTTCCTCATAAGAATAGCAATAATTGTTAATTATCTGTAATGAAGAAATAGCTCCACCTTACATCTGTGTCCATAAGAATAGCAAAAATTGTTAGTTGTGAAAAAAGAAAACTATTTAGAGCAAGTGGTCTAAACAATGTACTCCCTCCGTACTCGTAAAGTAAGTCGTTTTGGACAGCGATACGGTCTCTGAAACACAACTTTGACTTCTTGTTTCTATAAAAATATTTATTGAAAAGTGATATATGTTTACTTTTATGAAAATATTTTTCAAGACAAATCTATTCATATAATTTTTACATTTTCAAACTTAACAACTTGAGAGTTATTTATGATTTATATTCCTAGGAATTGACTTAAATATTATTCTAAACAATTTCCTTTACGAGTACGGAGGAAGTATTAGAAGAGAGTTTTCATTTAAGAAGACATATTTCTGAAAGCGTGTAGCAAATAATCAGCGGAAATCATTCGGTGTTGAACACGTCGTCGAAGAAACGGGACCATCACCAACCGAAGGTTAAATAGCAGCAAAATTGTTGCAGGGCTTGACCTAACTTTTGCCATACTCTTCCCGTACACATGATCTTCCCGGCCGTCCGGGCATATCTATCTATCAATCTTTCTTGTGTTGTCCTAATCATGTTCGATGAGACGGATCTAGTAACAATCCTCGCCGGAGGTCGATCCATCCATCCATCCATCCATCGATCGGATTCTCTGAATAATTGGTTTGTATGTCACACCGCTCCCTGTCATTAGCCAGTCTCTGTCTCAGCAGCTAGCAACAAAAGTGCTTCGTCTCCACACCGTACCAAAGGGTAAAAGGCAAAGCCCGTTGCAGCGCTAGCTAGCTAGACCTAACCTTATCAGCAACTGCTCTGCACTAATCATTGTCTGAAATTAAAGAAGGCTCTTCCTATATTTCATCTTCCTAAATATATTTAGGGACTTCTTAGTTGGCAAAAAAAAAATTAGTCCATGCATATCACATCGGATATACGGACATATATTTAAAATATTAAATATAGTCTAATAATAAAACAAATTACACCAGAAAACTGCGAGACGAATTTATTAAACCTAATTAATCCATCATTAGCAAATGTTTACTGTAGCACCACAATGTCAAATCATGGCGCAATTAGGCTTAAAAGATTCGTCTCGCAATTTCCTGGTGAACTATGTAATTGTTTTTTTCTAGATTAATACTCTACGTATATGTTCAAATATTCGATGTGACAGCGTGAAAAATTTTGTTTGGAAACTAAACAGGCCCTTATTTGAATGATCCTGTCTCCAAAATTTATTACAGTACCTTCCTTTCAAAATGTAAAAGGACTTCGACTATGTATATGGATAATTAGTCAAAATTCTTTATATGTCGGGATGAAGGTATAGTAGTTAATATATAGTTCTGCAGATTTATCGATATAGATGCATATCCTATCCTGCATGCGGCCTGATCATGTCGGATAACGTACGGACGCTGCGCAGTGCGCAGGGTTCATTGCATGCGCATCACGATGAAGCTAGCATCAGTGTACTCTCCTCCAGGCTTCAGCGCACAAATCGCCGGCGTCCAATTTAATTAGCACTGCACGATCCAGGCTTTGCAGCGGTTGATCAGAATATGTTTTCCGCAGATCAAGCTTTCAGGCATTAATACGTGTACGGTACGTCCGTGCAGAGAGATTAATTTAGACAATTATTCCTAACTACTACTCCTATATAGGAGTACACATACATTTTCTTCTGTGCATGTACGTATCATGCACGTGTGTGGAAGCCTCGTAGATGTATTGTTGAATCGTATAGGGATACATACAAGATTACTAGTATGTAACTAGACGATTGTATTAAGCTTTAGGGGATATATAAGGCTTGGTTTTCAAACAAGTCTAGGATATAGATGGAAATGCATCCTAATCTACTAGTATAATATATAACCGGGTACAATACAATCCTCATTCTGTACTTGACAGAAGGACCATGCGGTTTGTATATGTGGATGAATTGGTAATTTGAAGATGAATAGTTAGTATATATGCGCAGCAATGATAGGAGCATGCAGAAAACAGCTTGTTCATCAGATGAGCATGTCTAGCTGCCACTGATAATATAAGCCACAGTATGTGTTCAGGCCTTCAGGGCACCCGGCCCTGCCGACGGGCGCCAGACTGCCGGCCGGCCAGCTGATCCTGCTCTTCTTCCTCTGTGCCAATCTGTGCAACTGAGTGGACAAAAAAAAAAAAAGAAGATGCGCATGTGATGCCAGCCTTCCGGTATACTAGTAGACTTCGAGCCTTATCGGTTGCCCTAGTAAGCCAAACAACTTAGGTGGTGTTTGGATCAGAGACTAAACTTTAATCCCTATTATATCAGATGTTTTGACACTAATTTAGAGTATTAAATATAAACTATTTACGGAACTAATTACACTGGTGGAGAAACCATCTTTCGTCGGTCGGCCGATTTCCACAATAGTCCCGGATGCAATAAAAACAGGGGCTAAAGATGATCTTTAGTCCCGGTTCAAAAGGGTAACGGGCATATTTGATCTTTAGTCCCGGTTTGTGTTACCAACCGAGACTAAAGATCATCTTTAGTCCCGGTTCGAATGCTGTCAGGGCCTGTCAGGCCCCCCCGGGATCTTTAGTCCCGGTTGGTAGCACCAACCGGGGCTAAAGATCACCGGGATCTTTAGTCCCGGTTGGTATTTACCAACCGAGACTAAAGATCCCGGTGATCTTTAGCCCCGGTTGTTGCTACCAACCGGGACTAAAGTCCCACCCCTATATATATGTCTTCTTCCTCCTCCAGCTGCCCGAGCAAGCTTCAAAATTTCTTCAAAAAAGAGGGGAGGTCATGCCAAAATTTCTATTGAATTTATTTTGGTGATTACATACAAATCGGAGGTGCCTAAAAGGTTTGCAACTTCATCCTCCAATGTTTTTTTTGTCATACTACATTTGCACCTATGTTTTGCACACTTTTTTTGTCTCTAAAATTTAGTTGTAAGTTGATGAGAGAGAAAATGTGTGTGGGGAAGAAAGAATATATAGAAATTTAGTTCATTTGCTAAACAAGGTTTTATAAAATAGTTGAGAAGGAAAACTCTAGTGAAAGTTAATCTTAAATAATAGAAAACAAACTAAAATGAAAATTAAAAGAAGTAAAACACATTAAAATTAGTTTAAAACTTTACAAATAGTTTTTAAGAATTATTTGGTGTAATATTTTATGATTTTTGTATGAATAAAGATATCTTATAATTATTGTATGACTGTCATTATTGTAAGAATAATTATTTGTGTACGGTTTTTTTGACTCATGTAGATGGATCGGCAATGGATGTACGCTGACCGGCGGTCCAAAGAGTTTATTGACGGCGTGCACTATTTTTTGAGAGTGGCCGAAGCTAACAGGCAAAGGGGTTTTATTTCTTGTCCATGCAATAAGTGTAAGAATCAGAAGGAGTATTCTGCATCCAGGACTATTCATTTCCACTTGTTTGAGTCGGGGTTCATGCCAGGCTATAATTGTTGGACATCCCACGGAGAGCAAGGTGTTGAAATGGAAGAAGATGAAGTGGAAGACAACAATATTCCGAACTTTGCTCAGTATGTTGGATTTGAAGGAAATCAAACGGGCGAGGAGGAAATAGCTGCTGATGGTAACGACGTTGCGGATGATCTTGGTCAGATGTTGCAGGACGCCAGGGAGGACTGCGAAAGTGAAAAGGAGGCCCATAAATTGGACAAGATGTTGGAGGACCACAGAACTTCGTTGTACCCAGGTTGTGAGCAAGGGCACAAAAAGTTGGATACCACTCTGGAGTTGTTGCAATGGAAGGCAAAAAATGAGGTTAGTGACAAGGCATTTGGCGATTTATTGAAACTCGTCAAGAACATTCTTCCGGGGGGAAACAAATTGCCCGAGACAACGTACGAGGCTAAGAAGATAGTCTGCCCGTTAGGACAGGAAGTTCATAAGATTCACGCATGTCCGAACGATTGTATCCTATATCGCGGTGAGGAGTATGAGAACCTAGAAGCATGCCCTGTTTGCAAAGCACTACGATACAAGATTAGACGGGACGATCCAGGAGAAGTTGACGGGCAGCTAACAAAGAAGAGAATTCCTGCTAAGGTGATGTGGTATTTCCCTATAATACCACGGCTAAGGCATTTGTTCAGGAACAAGGGGAATGCTAGAATGTTGCGATGGCACGCTGAAGAGCGTCAACAGGACGGGATGCTGAGACACCCCGCCGATGGTTCGCAGTGGCGAAACATCGACAGAAAATTTAAAGAATTTGGAAAGGATGCACGAAACATACGGTTTGGTTTGAGTACGGATGGCATGAATCCTTTTGGAGAGGCCATAGCACTTGGCCCGTTACGATGTGTATCTACAACCTCCCCCCCTGGCTATGCATGAAGAGGAAGTACATAATGATGCCGATTATTATTCAAGGCCCCAAGCAACCTGGTAACGACATCGACGTGTACCTAAGACCATTGGTCGAAGATCTTAAACAGTTGTGGAAGAAGGAAGGTGTCCCCGTGTGGGACGAGGACAAACAGGAGGAGTTTAACCTACGAGCGCTGCTGTTCGTAACCATCAACGATTGGCCTGCACTTAGCAACCTATCCGGACAGTCCAACAAGGGGTACAAGGCTTGCACTCACTGTATGGATGAAACAGAAAGTACGTATCTTAAGCACTGTAGGAAGGTTGTATACATGGGTCATCGTCGATTCCTTGCAGCAAACCACCCGGTACGGAAGAAAGGCAAGCACTTCGAACATAAGGCCGACCACCGTACGAAGCCTAAACATCGCAGCGGGAAAACAGTGTTTGCTATGGTTAAAGATCTTAAAGTAGTGTTCGGAAAGGGGCCTGGAAGCCAGCATATAGAGAGCGAAGATGGTCACGCGGCGATGTGGAAAAAGAACTCTATATTTTGGGAGTTACCATATTGGGAATTCTTGGACGTACGCCACGCAATCGACGTGATGCACCTCACTAAGAACCTTTGCGTAAACCTTCTTGGCTTCCTAGGTGTATACGGAAAGTCGAAAGATACACTGGAAGCACGTAATGATCTGAAGCATATGGAACAACGTGGCGACCTTCACCCGGAACCAAAGGAGAAAGGAAGCCATTACTTGAGTCCAGCCAGCTACACTCTTAGCAAGGCAGAGAAGGAAAGTATGTTTGAATGCTTGGATAGCATAAAGGTACCGTCTGGATACTCCACGAATATCAAGCGAATAATAAGCACGAAGGAGAAGAAGTTCACAAACCTAAAGTCTCATGACTGTCACGTGTTGATGACACAACTGCTACCAGTTGTAATAAGGGGTATCCTTCCAGACAATGTCCGGGCAACAATAACAAAGCTATGTGCATTCATGAACGCAATTTTGCAGAAGGTCATCGATCCGGATAGATTAGAAGCCCTTCAGAATGAAGTGGTGCAATGTCTCGTCAGTTTTGAGTTGATATTTCCACCTTCATTTTTCAATATAATGACGCATCTGCTTTGTCACCTTGTGAAAGAGATCCGTATTCTCGGGCCTATGTACCTAGGCAACATGTTTCCTTTCGAGAGGTACATGGGCGTTCTGAAGAAGTATGCTCGTAACCGTGCTCGTCCAGAGGCAAGCATCGCCAAGGGTTATGGAACAGAGGAGGTCATCGAATTTTGCGTAGAATTTATCGAAGACCTTCGCCCAATCGGGGTACCTGAATCACGCCATGAAGGGAGAATACGGGGAAAGGGAACTCTCGGAAGGAAAGCAATAACGACGGTAGACAACAATTTATTCCGTAAAGCCCATTTCACTGTTCTGCAACACTCTTCATTGGTAGCTCCTTACATCGAGGAGCACTTGGCTCTAGTTCGCGCCAGGAACATCGGTAAGTCCGATGCATGGATTACACGACATCACATTGACACTTTCCCCGCGTGGCTACGACAACATCTCATGGGTAACGAGTCGATCAACCAACAACTTGCCTTCCTGGCGAGCGGACCGTCTGGGTCGATCGCGACATTCCAGGGATATGAGATCAATGGGTACACATTCTACACGAGAGCCCAAGACATGAAGAGCACGAACCAAAACAGCGCTGTTCGTGTCGATGCCATGGGACACGATGGAACAACTGCCACGTATTACGGTGCCATCGAGGACATATGGGAACTTGACTATGGTCCTCTCAAGGTTCCTCTGTTCCGGTGCCAATGGGTTAGGTTGACTGGTGGAGGTGTAATGATTGATGACAGTGGGATGACAACTGTTGACCTTAACAAGGTTGGATACTCGGACGAACCTTTTGTCCTTGCCAATGATGTAACGCAAGTCTTTTTCGTGAAGGACATGTCTAGCAAAGGAAAGAAGGGCAGAGGGCCTGATGAGCCTAAGCGTCAAGTGGTTCTCCCAGGCAAAAGAAAAATCGTCGGAGTTGAGGACAAGACTGACGAGGATTACGATCAGTTGGATGGGCAACCCCCTTTCACGGTGACGATTGACCCTAGCATCCTCCTATCAAATGAAGACACCCCTTACTCACGCAGCGATCACAAGGAGGGAACAATAGTGAGGAGAAAGTACGTGCCGTAATTATTGTGTACACGATGTAAACTATTTTGGATGTATTGATTATCCATATAAATCAATTGATGTATGGCATATGTTAATTACGCACGATTATTAGAGGTTTCAACAAGTTTAAATCATGTATATGCTAGTTATATGTGATACTTACAATTTTTAAAAGTTTTAAATCACACAGGTGGCAATTTCATATGTATGTTAATTAGAGTTTTTAACATTTAATTTACTAGCATTCATATGCTAATTATAATTGACTAGAGGATTTTTAAAAGTTTTAAATCACGCAAGTGGCAATTTCATATGTTAATTAGAGTTTTTAACATTTAATTTACTATCATTCATATGCTAATTATAATTGACTGGAGAATTTTTAAAAGTATTAAATTTAATATATTTTTAAAACTATCATTCATATATTAGAGTTTTTCACAATTTAATTTACTATCTTTCATATGCTACTTATATATGACTATTCGAATTTTTAAAAGGTTTAAATCATGCATGTGGCATTTACATATGTTAATTAGAGTTTTTAGCATTTAATTTAATATAATTCCTACGCTAAGTACATATGATGATTACAATTTTTATTAATTTTAAATCATGCAGTATGTACATACATATCTTAATTAGAGTTTTTACCAATATAATAATATCATTCATATATATGCTAAGTATATATGATTATTGGAATTTTTATTAATTATATTTGCTTATTACAATTTATCCACTTAATTTATTACAGACAAAAATAATTTTTCGAAGTAATTGTCATTAATCTTTGTACTTTAAATAATGTTAATGCATTAACTTCTATTTTATAAACACATATGTAAGCGAAAATCATATGCAGTGCTATAATCTTTAGTCTCGGTTCTTAACCCTAACCGGGTTTAAAAAGAATTTCGAAATAGCGGGAAAAGATATTTACTCCCGGTTGTTGAGAACAACCGGGACTAAAGATATCTTTAGTCCCGGTTGTTGAGAACAACCGGGAGTAAAGATCTTTTCTTTACTCCCGGTTGTTCTCAACAACCGGGACTAAAGATATCTTTAGTCCCGGTTGTTCTCAACAACCGGGAGTAAAGATCCGGGGGTATATATATTCCCGGTGCGCCCTCGTCTTCTTCACTAACACTTAGACGTTTTCGGCCGATCGATCTCTCTCGGCCTCTCTCCTTCGCCGCCACTGCCTAGGGCAAATCCCCGCGCCGACGCCGCCGTATCTCGCCGTCGTCTCGAGCTCATCGTCCTCGCCGCCGCCTCCGCCTCCTCCGCTGCCGCCGCATCTCTGGGGTGAGAGCCGCCGCCGCCAGATCTCCCTTCATGCATCTCGATCTCTCCGATCTCGATCTCTCTCCGTCGTGCCGCCCGCCACCAGACGCCGCGCCACGACGACGACGCGCCATGACGACGACGCGCCATGCCGCCGCCTTCGCCGCCGCGCAACGCCGCCGCCGCCGTCGCCACGCCGCCGCCGCCTTCGCCGCCGCGCGCGCAATGCCGCCGCCGCCACGCCACGCCGCCGCCGCCACGGCCCCGCAACGCCACGCCGCCGCCGCCGTCGCCACGCCGCCGCCGCCGCCGCCACGCCGCCGCGCCAACCGCCGCCCCGATGCCGCCACACCGCCGTTAACGAACGAGAACGAGAACGATCGAACGAACGAGAGCGAGAACGAACACGTCAACGTACGTTGCCGCGAGAACGTGAACGAGAACGAGAACGATCGAACGAACGAGAGCGAGAACGAACACGTCAACGTACGTTGCCGCGAGAACGTGAACGAGAACGAGAACGAGAACGATCGAACGAACGAGAGCGAGAACGAGAACGATCGAACGAAGACAAGCGAGAACGAGGGAACGAACGTGAATGAGAACAAGCGAACGAACGTGAATGAGAACGAGCGAACGAACGTGAACGAGCTAGGGAACGTGAACGAGCGAACGAACGAGGACGAACGTTAACGTGAAATGCAATATATATATATATATATATATATATATATATATATATATATATGTATATATATATATATATATATATATATATATATATATATATATATATATATATATGTTACTTCGCATTTATCCTAATACATCTTTTTGTATCTTGCAGAAAAGACGTGTTGTCGGAGTCGTCCGTCAAGCCTGAGTGGAAGAGCTAGCCCTAGAAGGAATTGGAGCAGGCAAGTGACGTAATAATATAAATGATTGTTATATTTGTAATGCAATTAATTAAGATTATTAGACCTGTAATTAGACTTATCATATAAGATTGTGTAGTGTTCTAATATTATTTGAGTTTTAATATAAGATTATTTTATTGCAAATTAGACTTAGTATGACATTATTGACTACGGAATTGGTGCGACTCCTAGCAATTGACTATTGTAGTCTTAATTAGACTTAGCATATACGCACGAAACACTTAGCATACATGACTATTTTAGTCTTAGCATGTAATATTATTTGAGTTTTAATATAAGATTACTTTATTTGTAATTAGACTTAGTATGTAATTATTGACTACGGAATTGGTGCGACAAGTAGCAATTGACTATTGTAGTCTTAATTAGACTTAGCATATACGCACGAAACACTTAGCATATACATGACTATTTTAGTCTTAGCATGTAATATTATTTGAGTTTTAATATAAGATTATTTTATTTGTAATTAGACTTAGTATATAATTATTTACTAGCTAGGGTTGTATAATATACGTCACCTAGACTTAGCTTATATCACGATTTATAATTAGACTTAGCACGTAAGGTTGTGTAGGGTTCTAATGTACGACATTTACACTTAGCATACATGACTTAGATTGTTAAAACATAAATGTCTCGTGACTTAGTAGATGTTTCTTGTATCAACAGATGGCTGACCGCGATGAGGAACAGATATTGTACGATACAATCGCGGAGGGAAGCAGCCAGTACTGGAATGAAGAAGAGGGGAACGAGGATCCAAACCAGTACTTGAACGAGGAAGGGAACGTGGAGAGGGATGCGGAGGGGAACCAGCAGGGGCACGTGGAAAGGGATGTGGAGGGGAACCAGGAGGAGGAGGCTAGTGGTAGTCAACCCTCCGTTGGACAGAAGAGGGCACGCGGGCAACGAGGTGCAGCGAAGAAGCTTGAGGGTCGGCACATCATAACGGAAGTGGAAGAAGATGGACGTCCTAGTGCCCCGGCCGAAGCCGCCAAGAACTATGTACGTCACAGCGGTTGGGTTGTGCGGGATAACGTGCCTGTTAGTACGGTGTACTGGCGAAGAACAAGGGCACGCGGAGATCATGAGAGCTTTGTCCCAGATTCGGAGAAAGAGATGCTGTGGACCACAACGCTCGAGACATTCACCCTTCCTGCGGGTACAGAGGACAAAGTGAAAAGGTGGACTCTGAAGAAAATGGCAGAACAGTTTCAGAGCTTCAAGGGAGATCTGTACCAGAAGTATATACTGAAGGGGCAGACACCGAACTTCGACACATTCCCAAAGCTAAGGGATCACTGGGACGAGTTCGTTGCATATAAGACAGGTGAACAAGGGCAGGCGATGATGGAAAGAAACAAAGAAAATGCCGCCAAGAAGAAGTACCATCACCACTTGGGGTCAGGAGGCTATAGCGTCGCGATGCCGAAGTGGGAGCAGATGGAGGCTAGCTTGATTGAGAGGGGTATTGAACCGGCAACAGCCAATTGGCCGGAACGATCGAAGTTCTGGTACTATGCTCACGGTGGAACGCTCAACCCAGCTGATGGCTCACTGGTCTTCGGCGATCAGATACGAGAGGCTGCGCGACGACTAACAGATGCAGTGGAAGCCTCCTCTCAGGGCACGTTCCAACCAGACAGAGATAGGGACGAGCTGACACTCGCCCTGCAGACTCCAGAGCATCCAGGATGAACACGAGGGAAAGGGGTGATTCCTTGGAAGATTGGTTTCAAGGAGGACATCCACACGTACAGGAGTCGGATGAGGAGCAAGAGAGATACCGAGGCGAAGATTGCAGACCTAGAGTTCCGGGTATCGAGCTACGAACTCAACATGCAAGAGGAGGTGGCAAGGAAGGTTGATGAACGCATGGCCGCACATCGGTCCCATGATCCCCAGCCGACCATTCCTCCTGCAATGGTGAGCCCGTCAGGAAACCGTAGCAGCTGCGCCTCAACGGGGCAGGTAGGATCACAGAGCATGGACGCCATGCAAACACAGGACGAATCGACCTGTCCCGTTGATGACATCACTCAGCGGACACCATGTGAGCTGCATATTCCTTTCAAGAACTTATCAATAAAGGTAAGATTTAGCCATTCCGCTAGTTGCTGCTTATATATGTTGATTACTAATAAATAATCTCTCACAACATGAAGGTGGCGTCGGGCATGGCCATCCCAACGGACCCTTCAGGTACTTACCACTGCAGGCCGATTCCAGCAGGATACTCGAAGGTCAAAGTTGAGTTGGTCGAAGGCGCGTACGAGGACCTCGAGCTGGATTACCCTGGAGGAGACGGTGAGACGCATCTACGAGACACATGCCATGCCATTATTCTATGGCGCAGGCGGTACATCATCCTCCTTGGGCGACAAGCGGCGTCTCGTGCACCATCTCCTCCGGCTCCGCCTTCTCCTCCTCAGGATCCTGCACCGTCTCCTCCTCATGCTCCGCCAGCACCGTCTCCACCTCAGGCTCCAGCATCGACTCCTCCTCAGGATCCTGCACCGACTCCTCCTCGTGCTCCTACACCTACTCCCCCGCAAGCTCCTCTTCCGGCACCTTCAAAGTCAAGGGCCCCCCCAGCTCCACCGCCTGCCCACACAAGGGCAACGAAGAAGGCGAAAGTTGACGCCGCCAAGAACAAGGACCCGGGGTACGATTGCACGCAAGAGGAGCTTGACGCTTACGTTGCATCAGAAGTCAAGAGACAATTCAAGCCTCGAAGTCCACAAAAGAAGATTCCTATAGACCCCAGTGTCAGGAACTTCTTCAGGGGTATGTCTGCATCTGTCAAGGAGGCCATCAAGCTATCGGACTATGAGCGAACGCTGAAGAAAGCATCTTCTGGAAAGTCCAAACCAGTCCCTCAGCTTGGAGAGCAACCAAACCAGGAGATCGAGCCGTTGGTGACCGGTAAAGAAATGACGATAGAACAATTTATTACTGACACCGGTCTAACTACGGATCAATTGCTAGGAGTCGCACCAATCGAAAAGGCGGAAGTGAAATACATGTACGAACTCGGTAAACCGCTTGTCAAGCCTGAGCTGCTGCAGTCCCTACCCACACAAATGTACAAGTTCCATCAGCTGTACATGGAGATGAGCGCCACCGGTAGAGAGATGATCGGAGCGAGGATCAGGGACACGGACTTCTTGCAAGGAGATGACATTCTCTGGATCAATTTCAGGGGAATCTACGAACTATACCAGCTGGACGCCCTCGACGTCTCTATTATGAGTTGCTGGATTTTGTAAGTATATCGTTCAGTTAGATTTCTTACTATACGTCTCCTTTAATTAATTAGGTCCTTGTATATAAGTAGACTATAGAAAATAATATACTCCCTTTTATCGTTGTAGAATGGAGATTCAAAGGGCCCGACGGCGGAGGGTTTTCGATACTGGATTCATCGACCCTCGGAAAGTAAACGTCGCAATGCTCGACCAATATCCACAAGAAACAGAGGACAATCTCGTCCATCTCCTGAAGGCGCAGCATTACAAGACGTTCATACTGTTGCCATACAACACAGAGTTAGTTTAATTTTACTGTCTTCCTACATACCAAATTTCATTCCCGTACGAACTTGCTAAGTGTTTCATATGTAATGCATCCCACGCACATTGCAGATTCCACTGGGTGCTTTTACTCTTCGACCTGGAGGCCTGCACCGTCAACGTATATGACTCAATGGATAAAAAAGAGTCTACGTTTGACAAGGTTTTCGAACTTATAGACAGGTACCGTCATAAGTTCCTTTGTTAATGAAGAAAATCTTGTTATGTTAATTGCTACTACGAATCATAGCTTTAAACTCCATGTAGGGCTTGGTATCGGTTCCGTCATTTGGTCCGCGGCAAATGGAGAGAAAGACTTAGGCGGAAGTTCAAATTTCCTGTGAGTACACATGCTCTACATTTATATTTCTCCGATTCAAATACATACAAGTGTATATTAATTAGATCTCTCGTTGTTTGTCATTTATTTGTAGTGCGCAAAGCAAAAGCAGGGAACTAACTTGTGCGGCTATTACGTGTGCGAGTATTGCCACTGCCTTGCAGACCAAATCATCACCACAAGAGAGCTCGATGTACGTACAAATAAATTCAAAATTTCATTACGTAGCGATTTCTTGTTTAATTACTAATCAATTTCATACATTCATATAGTTTATTCACATGAGGGATAACCTGACCACACACAAGGAATTTATCGCGGCGGTTCAAGAACAACTCATGGGATTCATCAACGAAGAAATCCTTGATCCCAAGGGTGAATTCTACTACGACGGAAACACAATTCACCGGTCCTTAGCTTCTGAGCTAGCAGCGAGTACTACTATGTCGAAATCGTAGCTAGCTAGGACATATAATGGATTGTAATTAATACATGACTACATATGTTTCTATATGCATGTGTACACATTTTCTATAATGTAAATATATTTTGGTCATATATATATCTATATACATATGCATTTGCATAACATATATATGTATAAATACATATATATTATGCATGTATACATATAATATAATATAATATATATATATACATATATATATGTATGCATATATATGTATTGAAACATATATATGCATGGTTTATATATATATATATATATATATATATATATATATATATATATATATATATATATATATATATATATATATATATATATATATATATATATATATATATATATATATATATATATATATATATATATATATATATATATATATATAAAATATACCATGCAGCAACAGGGCCATGCAAAAAAAAAAAGGTCAGCTCGATCTTTAGTCCCGGTTGGCTGAGCCATCTTTAGTCCCGGTTGGTGTTACCAACCGGGACTAAAGATAGATCTTTACTCCCGGTTATTTAGTCCCGGATTGGTACTCCCGGTTTGGAAACCGGGACTAAAGGGGGGTTACGAACCGGGACTACAAAGGGTTTCTCCACCAGTGTTATATAAATGAGAGCTAATTCGCGAGATAAATTTTTAAGCCTAATTAATGCATAATTATCACATGTTTACTGTAGCATCACATAGGCGGCTAATCATGGATTAATTAGGCTCAATAGGTTCGTCTTGCGAATTAGTTCAGGGTTATAGAACGTTTAATACTTCTAATTAGTGTTCCAACATCCGATATGTTTAGTCCCTGGATCCAAACAAGACTTTATTAGAGGTAAAACTTTTATATATTTATTTGTAGCGACTTAAAAACCCACACTAAAAAGAATTACATTGAAAGTATCTTAAAATTAGCTCCAAAAGTATAAATTTTGATTTTCCCCAAAAGAGACGAGAAGCATCATTGTCAGATGCAATAAGTACACAAACGGCATATGCGTTGTTTCTCTTTCTTAATCATATGCGTGTACATTTGCTGGACATTTCTGATCCTAGTGTTTGTCCTAAGGCTGGTCATTATTTTTTTTCTCCCTTTCTGGCGCAAGCAATGAATTAATGTGTAAATTTCAATGGAGGAGCAGAGAGAAATATGCATGCCTGAATGCTGCCTCCGACGAATAGATGAAATCTGCTAGCTAGGGGAGCTAGCAGATGATCCAAATATATACGGGCGCCGCTGTATCGTGCTTTCAGAGAATTAAGAAAAACACACGTTATCTTAGAAGGAACACATTTTAAAAACACAATAACATTGTACTACTCCAACATAATACAACATTGTACTTTTTAACGACTAAGACGAGAACATTTCACGAGCATATATAGTGTACATATATATATGTTATATGTATGAACACAATGTAATGTTTTGACATAGCTAGCTAGCCATGTGGAACCGTATCCTCTAACATTACACACTAATGTCATGGTGTGACATTCCTTTGATCCACACCATCCATTCTAAATCAACGGTCATAGATTATTTGGCATACAATTAATCAAACTAATTAGTAGATTATGTAGTTAAACAAATTCCTTTAGATCAAATATATTATCAAGGAGGCAAATATCGCTAAATGCTACAGGCCGGAATCGGCAAGTAACTAGCACATGACGATAATGGTTTAACTTACCTGTTAGACGCAATGATTAGCATATGAACCTGTTAAGGAATGAATCTCGTGCATCAATTTTCTTTGTGTTGCCTCATCTTCCATAAGAAAAAGACAATTCTCTTATAATCTACAAGTTGGTGGGCTCATGTTAATGAACATGAAGGGACTACTTTAGTGCTAAAAAAATTTTCTACTCATTAAGTATGGTAATGTTTAACTACATAATCTGCTAATTAATTTGATTACTTGTATGCCAATTAATCTATAGCCATTGATTTATTTTGGATGGTCTGGATTCAAGAATGTTACACCATGATATTAGTGTGTAATGTCAGAGGATACGGTTCCTAGCCATGTGGCCGGCGGTTTGTTCTTTGGGTCCTACCTGAGATAACATACCAAAAAGTTATTAATTGGCAACCACATATTTAAAAATACAATGTATGTATTGATGACTAAGACTAGAGAACTATTCACGATATATACTATATATGTAAATACTGTATGTATGGCTAGCTAGCTAGCTAAAAGCAAATGTACGTACTGTTTGCTGACTAAGACTGCAAACTGCTCAACATATATAATTCCATGATATTGACATATATGAGAATCAATATGTAGATTGCACTGAACGCAGAAAATCGAAATAATTGGGTACTGGCTACTACAACAATCCTAACCACATGGTTATATATGTCACACACTCACACCACTGTATAATAATATATTGTGGTTTGTTCCATGGGACCTACCTAGGGTAACGCACCGAAAAGTGATTTATAGCTCCATTGGTTATTACCTAAAAAACCAAAGAAAAAGTCAAATTTTAAATTGTAAAACTTAATTTTAAAGTTGACTTTGAGATATTTTCAACGTAGATTTTTTCAGTATTGGTTTTTAAGGCACTAAGAATACATATATATAAAAGTTTTACACACAAAATATTTTCTGATATCGCTAATAAGCCGTTACGGCTTATAAACAATTTTTAGCCCACACTAATTATATTGAAAAACATAAAAACACCTGTGCAAATTGAAACATAGCGCCATATTCTGTTTGTATGTTGCGACCTATCAATCATATAGATATTCCTCTGTAACACAATGCACCGCGTTTGACGACTAAGACAGGAGAGGCATTCATCATACCATATAATTATCTCGCGACATATGTATATGGTAATATATGTACAAATCTTTTTAGATATATAATGATATGTACAGATTGGCCAGCTAACACAATATAGTGTTTGATGATTAGGACTAGAACTGTTCGTAATAATTCCATGATCTGGACTTATGTCGGCTAACTCTACCGAGGGGATCAACCTGTAGATTTCACTGTACGCAAAAAGTAGAATTATAGTGGTGACAGGGTTGCTACGAGAGTCCAGACAACATGGTGGTTTGCATATCACTCCTGTGCAATATACTAATTAATTGTGGTATATATTATTGAATCCATTGGTCCTAGCCAGTATACATTTTTTTAATGTTTTTTGATCATTTTCTGGTCCCAATATAATGGTAATGGCATGCGCACGACTCTAGATAGGTTTGAAAGGACGCTGGCAACGGGGAAAACGCGACATTGCCATATTTGTCATGTACGCCAGCCGGATTCTCTTGTCTTATCCATCTCAAATATATATATATATATATGACCATGGTCAATTTACTGTTTCTGTCGCAGTGGGCACACACCCTCTGTCCCGTTTGCCAATTGAAGCCATGCAAGAGTATATCTGTGCGTCGTCCATCATTTAGGTATACTCCAGCTAGCTAGGTTATGACATACTCCCTCCGTCCAAAAAAAACTCAATTTCTGGGTTTTCGTATCTAACGTTTAACCGTCCGTCTTATTTAAAAAATTTATAAAAAATTTTAAAAAGGTAAGTCATGTATAAAGTACTATTCATATTTTATCTTCTAACAATAATAAAAATACTAATCATAAAAAAAATTTATATAAAACAGACGATCAAACTTTGTACACGAAAATTCAAGAATTGAGTATTCTTGTGACGCAGGGAGTATAGGGATACAGTTGACGATATCCCTGTTGTTGAGCATCCTGATAGACTGACGGCACTTACTCGCCACTCTGCTATAGTATGAGATCAGCAACACTGCAACAGCACTACAGTCTACAGCAGCTAGCCCCTGCAGGCACAGTCTCACCTCTGAACTTGAGCTATTTTCCCCCATCGATCGATCGTGGATTGCTGATCGATATCAATGTGTGTGTGCATTCGCGTTGAGACAGAAGCGATAATCAACAGGCCACACAGTCTCTGCTGCTTGTGTCTCCGAGTGCAGCATGCGCAAGCTAGCATTGCATTATTATGATATCGATCGATCTCGCGTTCAGTAAATTAGTACTCCCTCCGTCCCACAATATAAAAGATTTTGAGTTTTTATTTGTAACGTTTGACCACTCGTTTTATTCAATTTTATTTTGCAAATATAAAAAAGAATAGTTGTGCTTAAAGTACTGTAGATAATAAAGTAAATCACAAATAAAATAAATAATAATTATAATTTTTTTTAATAAAACGAGTGATCAAAAGTTGCAAGCAAAAACTCAAAATCCCTTATATTATGGGACGGAGGGAGTAGTAAAAGAGAGCAAGGGAACATATAGGGGCTGTGTTTAGTTCACATAAAAATTGGAAGTTTGGTTGAAATTGAAACGATGTTATGGAAAAGTTGAAAGTTTGTGTGTGTAGAAAAGTTTTGATGTGATGGAAAAGTTGGAAGTTTGAAGAAAAACTTTGGAAATAAACACGTCTATACCTATATATCGTCGATTGTACCGATGACGTTGAATTTCACTGTTTGAAAGTTAACCGGAGAGGATTCACCGAACCTGCAAACCTATTATTGCTCCGATATACTATGTCAGATCGATGCAGTCATATGCATGCACTTCATATATGCACCGAGCCTAATACGCGTAGTACATATCAGGGACAGTTCCAACAAACAACGAATCCATCACGGCCAGGACGAGGATACGATTTTCCCCAATTTTACTGCAAATAAATCTCTTGTATCCAGGCGTCTAGCGTTTGTCCTGAACCCATGAGATGATTGATGCTATCTGAAACGAGGAGCAAGCGTCCAGTTAATCCAGTGGATGGGCCAGCAAGTATTTTCAACCACCCTGGGGGAAATTCTCAGCTGGTTCCTTCTATACGATCCAATTAAATGGCGAAAGAACATCAGGAAAAAAGATAAAGTACTTTATCACTACTTAAAAATAACTTTTTTTATCATGTCAAAATCTATTTTTCACCCAGAGATGTCAGTGAAAATAATGATTTTTCCATGCGGTGGTGCATCCGCACGCGAAATCCCTTTTTCGCATGCGGTTGCTTATGTTGTCCACCTAAAAATAAAAAAAAATAAAACCCACCCAAAAGTCGAAACCCGAAATCCTATCCCCGCCGCCCCCCACTCCTTCGCTGGCATCGGTGGATCCCACGTCCACTGGCCGTCTGAGCTCGCCGCCGCCTCGTAACCTCCGGCCATCGGGACCGATCCAAGAACTCGAGGGACCAAGGCAGGAGAGGCACTGGGATCGATGCGGTTGGGGGCCGAGCCCGCTGCCACCCAAGCTCACCTCTACCACAGTCGTCCGAGCCCATGGCTGATAGATCCGCCGCCCCGTGTCCTCCGGTCGTCGGGATCGAAGAAGATGAGGGAGAGAGGGAGGAGAAGCGACGGGATCTGTGCAATCGGAGGCCAAGCCCACCATCGCCTGATCTCGCCGCAGCCCTCGTCAATGCCGCCGTTGCCCGAGCCCTTTGGTTGAGCCCTTGTTGACGCCGCTCCTACTGTCACCCGAGCCCACCACCGCTCCTGCCGTCCGTCGAGCCCACAAACCCGAGTAGAAAGTTAGAGATGCGGGGTGAAGTTGAAGAGAGAAGGGATAGAAAAATGAGTGGGGAGAGAGAAAGGTGAGAAGATAAGGATGGGGACTTGAAAATTTTTTAAAGTGCTGAGAGGAAATAGAAGAGAGAGGTCAGACTTGTAGGGGGGCCTCTTAAAGACCCGCTTGTGAAAATGCATTTTCACATGTGGCTCTTGAACTGACCCTCGGGAGAACGATTTTTGCAGGCGAGAGTAGTTTTGGCCCGCCTACAAGTTAAAAGGGGTTTCATCCAGAAAAATTAATTTTGTAGTAGTGTATGGTGCCAATAACATTGATATGTATGTCTGATAAATGTTATATTCACACGTAGAATAATTAGAAGTTTCATGTGTTATTTACATCTTATAATCGAAAAAAGTACTAGATTAGACACAAATTACTACTATGGATCTACACATAAGTTGTGTCTAATTAATCTAATACTAGGGTTCTATATTATATTTTTACAAGTGAGGGAATATCTTACACCCATATATAATAATGTATTGCGGCTTGTTCTTTGGGTCCTACTTGAGATAAGGTAAAAAAAGATTGATTGCGACCACTTATTAAAAAATAGTATCTCTATCCTATAAAAAGGTTTTTTTTGGAACTATAAAAAGTTTTTCAGTTTACGGATACAACGTTTGACTTTTCGTCTTATTTTAGAAAATGATTATGATTAACTTTTTTTTATTGTTATTAGATGATAAGATATGAATAGTAATTTATGTGTGATTAATTTTTTAAATAAGACGGATGGTTAAACATTGAATACAGAAACTGAAAAATAAACTTATTTTGAAATGGAGGAGTAGTACTTTTGCGAATTTAAACATAGATAGCCATATTCTGTTTGTAAGTTGTGACCCCTCAATCATATTGATAGTCCTTTGTAACACAATGCACTGTTTGACGACTAAGACTAGAAAGATATTCACCATTATACCATGATTATTATCTCGTGAGTTGCGACATACTCAATTTAAATATTGAGATCTGGACATCATGGAGTCCCACGTAGTTTGCGCATACACACACACACGTTAATATGAATTATCTAAAAAAATATACCCTAATATGTGTACAGATATGGGCCAGCTAACACGATGTAAAGTTTGATGACTAAGGCCTTGTTTAATTCGTGAAAAGAAAATTTTTGGGTGTCACATCGGATATTTGACTGGATATCGGAAGAGGTTTTTGGACACGAATAAAAAAAATAATTTCATAACTCGCCTGGAATCAGCGAGATAAATTTATTAAGACTAATTAATCCGTCATTAGCACATATGGGTTAATGTAGCACTTATGGCTAATCATTCACTAATTAGGCTCAAAAGATTCGTCTCGCGATTTTCATGCAAACTGTGCAATTAGTTTTTCATTTTATATATATTTAATATTCTATGCATATTTCTAAAGATTTGATGTGATGTTTTAAGGAAAGATGTGATGTTTTAAGGAAAAAAACTAGGAACTAAACAAGAGGCCTAAGACTATAACTACTGTTCGTAATAATTCAGTGATCTGGACACATGTGGGCTACTGTACCGAGAGGATCTACCTATAGTTTTCACTGTTATGAAAGTTGAATTAGTGGTGACGCTACAAGAGTACAGTGCAGACAACATGGTGGTTACATATATCAGTACTACTCCTGTACAATATATTAATTAATTGTGATTATAGATTCCATTGGATCCTTAGCGGATGTTAACCAGAAAGCTGTTGACGTGTGTTTGCCAAACATATGGATACTATAATACATTTTTTATAACACAAAAATATAATATAATGTTTCTTAATGATCATTTTCTGGCCCCAATGCCATGTGTCTCTACATAAGTTGGAAAGGACGTATAATGCGTGCGCGCGGCCACGCGGATAATATGCGTCGCATTGCCATGTAAAGATGCATATTACAGTCTCGTCTCTCAGCCATGTTATAACCAATTTGACCATGCATGGTTAGTAGGTTCCTCAAACTGTTTTTAGGTGATTATTACCACCCCACAAGTTTGACGGTTACCTGCGAGATATATCATGGCTTTAAAAACTAAGAAGATTACCGCACATAATAACCGCGATAACCGTGCGGTAACCGCACGGTTTTGTCACACTGTACCTATTGTTCCTTACCGGTTGAAGCCATGTGTGTGTCTATTATTTAGATTTAGGTGTGACTCTTGCTCCCAAGACAATTCCATCTTTTTATCTAAGATACCTTTACTTTTATCTTTTTATCTACCATCGGTTCCGTAAACCGATGAATTTTGTTCCTTCAAAATCTCTATCTATTTCTTACCTGCCCAATATGCTCCCTCCTTTCGGAGAGTAGCGTAAGACTTCTTAGGTTTGGGGAACCTGATCAAACTTCATCTTTGTATAGTTGGTTTTCCTTTTTTTTTAAAAAAATATATATTTCCTCTATTTCACAGTACAAGATTTGTTAGCATTGTCCATATTCATTTAGATGTTAATGACATATATATGTGTTTAGATTCATTACATCTATATGTATATGAGCAATGCTGGAAAGTCTCATGTACATTGTGAAACGGAGGGAGTATTTTTTTTATTAATGAGAGGTCTTGTGATTTTTTTTTCTAAACCTTGTTTTATACCGACAAGGTCAAAGATAAAGTTACTTTGAACAGGAGGGGATGCATATGTATCAGTCCCACTGACGAGACGCTGTTCATCTCGTCGACACTGCTAAATTGATTAATCAGCGAGAGGGAAGCAGCAGCAGCACACAACAGCAGCTATACCAGGCACACACAGTGTCTCCTCTGAACTTGAGCTTTTTTCATCGATCGATCGGTTTGCCAATTACTGATCGATGTGCTGACAGCATGCACCGATCGATCGATAATCATGGCCCTGTTTCTTTCATCACCAGTTTGCTTGTGTCACCAAGTGCAGTATGTGCATTCATTATGATAATATATATATTGATCTGAAAATTATAGTGAAAAGGGGAACATATATATGTACCAGAGAAGAAGCTAGCTACTGATGACACTGAATTTCTTTGTTTAAAGCTTCCGGCCGGTCGGAGAGGAGGATAATTCACCGAACCGGCAAACATATTATTGCTCCTACATATGTCAGATCGATGAAGTCATATTTGCACCTAGAACGTACATGTCAGGGAGTACTGTTCCAACAAAGCAACGAGCGACCGATTAATTCATCAAGGCCCCAGGATATGATGCGGCTGATCATGCATGATGCCCACTTTTACTGCTAATAAATCTCTTTGCATCGTCCAGGGCTTCCAGGCGTCTAGCGTTTGTCCTGAATTCTGATATGGTGATATATCTGAACCGTGGAGTAAGTGTTGATCAAACCACTACGAGGGAAGTTCTCTGGTTTGTTTCTATACAATCCAAATAGTTGCGAAAATACCAGGAAAAAAATATAGAAAACAAGCTTTATATGGTGTCAAAAAATTTCAGCTATATTGATTTGTATGCTTGATAAAGCTGTATGCACTCGTAGAATAATTGGAAGTACCATGTGCTATTTATATCTCAAACGCTTATAGCATAGAAGATCCGAAAAATTGCAGGACAAATAATATATGGGACCATATAAACCCGTGACACATTAGGGCACACTGTCAAATTGACACATAGTCACCCAACAGAAAATGTGACACGTAGTGGTTCACCCAACAAAAAAGACACAGACACAGACCTAGATGTGACAACGCATAAACATAGATTTATGTTTTGGTAAACGTAGATTTAAGTTTTTGAGCCACGTGATCATTGTTAGCCAAGCTAACCAAGTCTGTACATGAGTCTAGGATAAAGAAGATGAAATACTTAAGGTTAGGATATGAATTAATGCTTTGATTTGGTAAACTAGTGGACATTTTACATAACCAATGGCCATAAATAGAGAGCATAAGGCCGGGTAACTTACTGACTTTTATGCATGACTTTGGCATACTAATGCTAAAGTTAATACAGTATTAGAATTGTATTTGATGCATTTTGTTGATTCCATTTCTAAAAAAAATATTTGTATTTGCATAGAACTATGTCATCAATCTATAGCATTATAATAAATATGTACCCGCATGATTGATCGTGAATGACCGTCTCTTCTCTCGATTAACATGGTAATATAACTTATATTACGTAGTGAAAGTGGTGGCTTCTTCAATTAGCCTTTTTTTTCATTATAACTAGTTAGGTGCCCCGCGCAATTGCGCGGCTAGCACCCACAAAATTATCTATTTTTTACACATGATTCTACTTAAATTTTGATAAACAACAATCTTGTTGTCTTAGCGCTTTCGCAGGCCGAACCTTATCATCCTGGGTTTCTATTTTTATAGTGAAGTCACACATGTTGCAACCCTTACTCCTTATTACTTCCTTGCCACCTTTTTATTTGATTGCCCGACCTTCACGGAATCTATTCAACATCCTTAGAACATTTAAAAATTGAACCTTTATTTCCTAAAGTTTATTGTCTTGTCGGGTTTTGTTTCTATAATTTTTAGATGTCACGTCAAATGCCGTTACTGTACTCCTCTACGGCAAGCCAGCTGCCTCCCCTTTTTATTGGTTCCTCATACGTGCGCAGACACAGCTTCCTTTTGAAGTTTTACTTTGTTGCCAAACTAGGTGTTTGTTTTTGGAAATAGACCGAGTTATCCGGTGCGTGAAGCGGCATGGAGTCCGAATAGGTTAGGCGTGAATTATCCGGTTCGGTTACACGGTGTGGAGATCGTGCAGGCATCTTGATCACGCATCCTGTTATCTCTATATAAACTGAGCCACCACCTCCACACAACATAAGCAAAAACAATCTAGGATTCGCCTTCTTCTCTGTAATGCACCTTCGCTCGTATTCTACTCCATCCCGCCCGTCAGTGTACACCTGCGATCGGGAGAGCAAGTCTCCGGAACCTTTGCCTTCAACGTCTTGCACTGGGAGAAGACGCTTATAAGGTTTTTGGAAAGCACTTCGCGTAACTGCTCGTTGTTCGTGCACTATGGCTCATATTCATCTTCGTTCGGGTGCTACATGTTGACGTCAATACCTGTACCCTAAGTTGTTCCTCTTGTGCATGCTGCTTCGCCAAGCTGAATCTCTTCCGCGGCAGAAACAGAACCTTCGATACGTTCCTAAGATGTTTCACATATTTGATCCGTTCATATTTTAACCTTCTAGTTTACATGTCTAGATCATACGACGTGTGTCTACTAGTTTTCACATTTAATGTCATGATTTATTTATGTAATAAATTAATTTTACATGTGCTTATATTTCTAACATTTACAACTGGGTTAGGATTTCGCAAAGTGGACCGTGCGCTCAATGAATTGCTTGATCGTACAAATTGTGTCCATAGATGCAGGATTACCTCTAGTTCATCATTTTTCATGTCTGCGTATTTGAGGCTGAATTTGTGACCAGTTTACGCAAAACTATATCGGGGCTGGGGAGGAAGACAAGAGAGGAAGACTGAATATGAAGACCACTGTTTGTTCTTTTGGGAGAAGCTACTGCCGATGAACAATGAGTAACGCAGGCCGGAATGGACTTCAGAAATTCAGATATGTGTACATGTCTCATTAAATCTATCTGAATTCTGAAAGCCTGTGTGCTCCTAAAGTCGTAATTCTATCCAATGGATTCTTTCACTTGAGATGTCGTCGTTGAGTATGACTGGAGCTGTCAAGCTATAATTATAATTATAGAGTGATTTGGTGTGTAATAATTAAGCTAGCTAGCTTGGGCAAAAGGGTATAATTGGAGTCTCTTCATCGCACTTCCCAGGAGCTCAGCAATGGCGCTCGTTCATGCGTCAGATCGGTGGGTTCCTGACCTGATTGATCTGATCATGCGTAGACGGGAAAAAAACATGATCATGATAGCACAGCGTCCTACATATATATGTGATGCTTCTTAATTAATATTCAATGGAGAATTTCATTCAGTGAACAGAAGCATCGATCAGGCTTCTACACCAAAAAGAACATGGTAGCCAAAAACAACAATCGCACTACATGTAAAAGAAAAGAAAGGAAATGAGCATGTTGTTTGGTTAATTAATTAGCTAGCCCGTGTACTAATCCGTCGCTCCAAAGATATTGTAACGCTAAACCAATGAGACGTCAGATCTCTTTCCCTTGAAGTAAAGATCGATCAACAATTTTTGCCACCGGCATGTGGGGCCTAGATCAGACACCTGGTTCTTATCTTAGATCCAACCGCCGAGCAGTACTTGCACAGTAGATCTTAATTCTTTCTCCTCACAGGCCATGGCCCATTCAAGCATTCGGGGTCTAATTATCCCCAATTAATACAGCGGTACGTACGTAGGTTCATATATTTTTAATTAATGTCACAATATTTAACGACAGATGGTTAGATGTTAATTCTCTATTTTTGCCTGCACACGTCGTGGGCAATTCTGTACATGCTGTAGTGTAGATAAAATGCCCGTGCGTTACAACCGATAAACTAAAATTATAACAAATATAAAAATATTAGCTTATTAGGGTTTAGTTTATCATGATATGAGCGTTTAATAAAATATATTCCTAAAGAAATAAAAAAGTTCTAAAAAAAAGAAAAAAAAAGAACACATGAAGCGTGCCAGCCTGCTAGAGCATTCGCACGCATAACCCATAAAGCGCGGATGGCCCAATAGTCCTGTGGCTCGGGAAGGAAGTTATATGAATTTTTATAGTTTTTCAGCAGTTTTAAGTAATTAAAATGATACTATATATCTCAAAATAGAAAATACTTAAAATATTGTGAGAGAGAGAGAGAGAGAGAGAGATAAACTAATTTCAGATTGAGTGCGTGCGGCCTGGAAATGTCGCCGGTCCGACACGGGATCGATATGAGCTGTTCGTTTTGATGGACGGCTCAGATCGATTCCGAAACCATCAAAACCGCTGATGCCAAAAAACCCTTACCCTAATTTCACATTTTTCCCTCCCATCCCCCCACCGCGGGCCACCTCCCCTTCCCTCTCCCCACCGACGGCACCTCTCCTCTCACTACTGCGCTCCCTCTCCCCTCCCCACACTAGCATCACTGCACACCCTCCCTCGTACCCCTCCCCTACCGTCAGCCCCTTTCCTCCTCGTCGGGGTGCCGCCGCCGTCCCGCTCCTCGCCAGATCCGGCGGCTCGGGAACTAGCTCCTCCATGTTCCTCTCAGCATCTCTCTGGCACAGCGGCGGGTCGGCGGCTCCCCGCGAAGCGGTGGGTCGACGGATCCCCAGCGCAGAGGTGGGTTGACGGCTTCCAGGTGGCACGGCAGCTTAGGACCTGGCCCCCGAGCTCGCGACCTCCACAACAGGGAGATGGCGAGGAGTAGCGGCGACCTCCTGCTCACCCCTCCCTCTCCTGTCATTATCTCTTGTGTTAATTTTAATATTTTGGATGATTTTGTGATGATTCTGATTTAGATTAGGATTCTGTTTTTGAGTTTGATTATGATGATTTGGGATTTGGAGAGGTGCGCGCGACGTGGGCGGCGGACTAAGCCGGACGAAAATCCTCCTACCGGAAGCCTTACGAATTTTTTATTAGGTTTAGATATAGACATGTCTACTCATGCGACGATAAATAGTTATGACACTATATTATATTCGACCAATGGACAAATGAAATCTTTTGTCATTTTCATTCCCTTTAATTTGAAGCCTCTCTTTTCTCCCTCTCTGATCCCCCTACATGTGTTAATCCCCTCGCCCCCAGCGTTTTTTCCTTAATAAATTAGCGAGCGAGAGAGCTAGTAATACGTATCCCTCCTCGTGCATCTCTCTCACACACTCTCTCGCACAAACTACATCATTTGGGATTTGCTGCAGAAGCAGCAGCTAAGATAGCTAAGCTAAGCTAAGCTAGCCTCACTCCATGCTCACCACTTTCTCGGCTTTCTCCCAGGAGGGTAGAGGAGTAGCAGCTACTAGCGGTGGTGGTGGTCCTTTCACCGGGTGGTGCTCCTCCCGGCGGCGGCGGCCGGAGGCGCCGGCAGCCATGGATCGGTACAACGGCGGCGGCGGCGGCGGCGAGGAGGGGGATGAGCAGCTGGACCTCAACCTGTCGCTGCAGCCGTCGCAGGCGAACGAGCCGCCGGGGTACTTCACCTGCACCTACTGCGACAAGAAGTTCTACTCGTCGCAGGCGCTGGGCGGCCACCAGAACGCCCACAAGTTCGAGCGCAGCGTCGCCAAGCGCACCCGGGAGCTCGCCGCGGCGCGCCGCCAGCAGGCCGCCGACGAGGAGGCGCGGCGAGGGGCAGGGACCACCACCACCAGGGAGCCCACGGGCAATGCCTCGTCGTCGTACCAGAGGGCGTCGCCGCCGGCGGAGGCTCGCCGCCGGGACCTCCTCACCGACGACATCGACCTGTCCCTGAAGCTATGATCGATGATTAGTTAATTTTCTCGGCGCCGGCTCCGGCTGTGTGGCTGGATTCCTGCTTGTATATGTGTTCTTGTCACTGCTGGAAATCTCATATGATGATCAATGAAACGAAATTAATCTCATCTTAATTCGTCTCCTTTTCGTGTTGCTGGTTAATTTGCGAATTCATCAATGATTGAAACCAATTGTGTTCGCCCTTGCTATCTGGAGAGGCAACCGTCGGCGGCCGGTTTAATGATGAAATTTTTGACTGACACGGGGTTTAATTCGCATTTCTTTCTTCCATGAATGCTATATAATCTGAAGAGGCAACCATCGGCTGGCCTTTTCTTCCTTTTCATTTCAACAAATGCTCTCTTCATCTTACAAATTCAATCCATTGCAATAATTTTACATCAGAGCCTAGAAATGCAACCAGTTCTAAGGCAGGGTTTTTTCTCCTCCCAAAATCTCGGGAGTGCGCCCGAGATAGCGATATCATGCTAAATCTCGCAAAGAGAAATTCAAATTCTTGATAAATCATAATTTAATATAGAGAACTTAATTTTAAAATATAATGAGAATTGAATATAAGCAAATTTTCTAGCTAATCGGTGAAAATCTCGAGAGCGTCTCAATTGTGAGATCTCGTTGAGAAACTGACCGAACTGCAAGGGGAAGCTATATATCGCGGTGTACTAGTTTTACTGGTTTGTAATAGAATAGTGTACTGACTCAGCACCTTTTTATTAAAAAAAATACTGCCAGGCGGAGCCCAGTCAATTAAATTTGTTACTGGCTTAATTTACTGCACAGCTGTAAGGATAAAAAAGAAAAGAATAACCTCTGCTCGGACACACAGCTAGCAGAGGTAGCCATATAGCCAATGGATAGCTAAAGCCGGCCTCATCAATAATTCTTGCAACACCAAACCTGTGGACGATTTGGCGAGGTGCATGTGTGGTCCAGTTGTATGCCTTTCACCACGGCAAATGGCTAGGCTCATCTTGTCGCTGCTTAACGTTCTGTAGCCGTTCATAAACACACGTGACTAATTACCTTCCCTCTGTCGTTATTGGGACAGTGATACCAGCTGAATCACTGTGATATGTATATAATTTGAAGAATGATGGCAACAGGTGGTTGTGAGATGCTGTGTCTGGGGGCACACACACAAACTGGGGACATGTGGAGAAAATGGGGCATAATTAAATTCTCAATATTTAATTTTGTTTTTTGTGTATCTAGATTTTCATCTCGAAACTTCAAAGGCTAATTCAGTGGGCCGGGATGCAGACAAATACGTACTACCATGTTATTTCTCACTTGGTTCAGCTATACGAATTTTAACTTGAAGCTGATATGTGATTTTTAGCTTTTTAAACTAGTTCTAGGGGGGTTATGGGGGTGTTAAGATTCAGGGGTATAAAGTTTTGGCGTGTCTCATCGGGTATTATATAGGGTGTCACATGGGGTGTTCGGACACTAATAAAAAAACTAATTACAGAATCCTTCAGTAAACCGCGAGACGAATTAATTAAGCCTAATTAATCCGCCATTAGCAAATGTTTACTGTAGCACCACATTGTCAAATAATAGAAATTATGCTTAAAAGATTCGTCTCGCAAATTAGTTACAATCTGTGCAATTAGTTATTTTTGTAGCCTATATTTAATACTTCATGCAGGTGTTCAAACGTTCGATGTAACAGGGTGTAAAATTTTGTGGTGGGATCTAAATGCCCCCTATATTTGTTTCTTTCGTTGTCTTGTTTTTATTCCATGATTGCTAATGCTAAGAGCACACGTACAGGTGTGAAACATTACCAAAATCATTTTCAAAAATCGAACTTTAATACTCAAGATCGCTTTCGACTATGATGGGAGCTGAACCAAGCGCTCAGTATTTTCTTTTTCCCATTTAGACATCGATCGGTGGCGTTGTTGAATATGGCGTAATTCCACGTCGATGAAATATCTCTCTGAAGACTAGTAGCTTGCTGCAATGCTCTCCGCGACAGTTCAACGTTGCTGTCAGCAAACAGTGTTTCTGTATAGTGGCTCTACCATCCTCCTTTTTCATGCTGCTGGAAAGACTCCAGCCACAAGCACATGTGAGAATTTTTTTTTGTTTATTAATCTGATTAAGAAGTTGGTAATACAAGGAATAAAAGAGCATCTGATTTTATTTCAAGGTAGTTTGACGGTTTGGATGAGGATCTACCATTAATTTCCAGTATGCAAACTCATGAGGATTTGCCCCCCTTTTGCCTTCTCGCTGTTTGATGATATATGATTTGGCCTACCTTATCTTTAATTGTTGGAAAATATGGAGTGGAAACCACGGCTTGAGTGTAAACTTGTTTTTAAAACCATTGCATAGAAGTTTTTAAAAGAATCACACATATAGATAATTAAGATGATATTAGAGAACCTACAAAATTGTACTACCAAATTCAATTTCATTTGTGAAATATAGTATTAACAAGCTGCTATGAAAAATCACTATTCCTCCTTATTTTTATATGAGAAAATTTCACATAACCCTAGATATTGTGGTCTAAGTTGCACAAAACAATATGGGTTTTGGCACATGGCACATAACACTAGGTATTATGGCTATAAAGTTTTACAAAACCACATATTAATAATTTTGATTTTGGTCTACCACACTTTTGAGTTCTATAATCAAATTTCAAATTTATGAGTTATTTATCCTCATATAAATGTCACATCCATGTAAGTAAAACCTTTTAAAATTTTGATATAGGAGTATGCCAATTTGGTTAATGACGTGGTTTGCGAAACTTTAGGACCATAATATCTGGGGTTATGTGGCATGTGTCAAAATGTTTATGACTTTGTTCAACTGGACCGTAATAGGTGGGTTTATGAAATTTACTCTTTTAATATTTATCCTAGGTTTGTGACGCAATGCGATAAATTTTAGGGCAGATAATGTAGTGGTTTCTTTAAACGTGAGTAATGAGATTTCGTGGCACATTTCTTTTTGCTTAGTTAATCATGAAATATCCATCAACAGAATTATAGCTAATTAAGCTTCCCACTGCACGATATCAGTGGCGTTGCTGGTCGAACACTTTTGTGAAAGGGATTTTAATTTGGAATGCACATCAAGTAGTTTTCCGCCGATGATCAAGCTTGCAATTGTGAGCTATAGAAATTTTATCCATAAAAAAGTAAATTTTGATACATGACGCTTTTACGGCTGTACACCCAAATACATGATATGGTTGTAGGAAACCTAAAAAAACAGGTAAATATTAGAGAGGATAAGTTTCCCCCAGGCCAAGTGGCCAACACCTTGTAATAGCCGTTGCCATGGATATCGTCGTCGCCTCCAATTTTCATGCATGGGATTGGAGAAGGGAATATGTGGTCTGGGTCTGGTTCGAAGGAGCAAACTTATCTCTTTCACAAGGTTTCTCTCTTCATTCGGCTTGAAAATGATAAAATATTAGATACGGTGTCCCTATCAAATTATAGTTTTTTCGGTGTTCTACCACATCACATTTTTCATGTGACCAATAGTAAATACTACGGAATTTGAGTGTCCTTTATTTGGTTCACTACCACAATTTGCATCACCTTGCCACAACTTAAGTTAGCCAAGTTTGACTAAAGTTAGGCATCTGTTTGATTCGTGCCACACTTATGATAAGATTCCTTCATCATGATGTGGGTCCCACATGTCATTGGCACAAAAAAGTGTGGTAAGCTTGCTCTCCTATGGTTGAAGTGTGGCTTCAATTTTGTTGGTCATATGTTAGGCATGTTAATTAGCTAAATAAAATATGGCAAGTTTTGGAATTGTGGGTATGCCAAACAAACAACCTTAGTAACATTTGCCATAAAAAAATGAATAACCCATATAACACTATAAGCTTTGTTGTCGATGCCAAGGCGAGGTGGTGTTTGATCCAGGGACTAAACTTTAGTCCCTGTCATATCGGATGAATTTGGAGTATTAAACATAGACTATTTACAAAATCAATTACATAAATGAGAGCTAATTCGCGTGATAAACTTTTTAAGCCTAATTAATCTATAATTAACGCATGTTTACTGTAGCATCATATAGGCTAATCATGGATTAATTAGGCACAACAGATTCATCTCGCGAATTAGTACAGGGTTATAGAATGGGTTTTATTAATAGTCTACGTTTAATATTTATAATTAGTGTCCAAACATCCGATGCGATAGGGCCGGGACTAAAAAAGTTTTAGTCCCATCTAAAGAGGGTCTCATGCATGCAGCAAGCACACTCTGCTTCTCCCTGAAGCAGGAATATTATTCAAGCCCACAAGAAGATGGCCGGCTACATTGTTGGGGTCACAATCGTAGCACATTGTGGCAAAGCATCCACACGTGCTGGCATGCGTGCGTACGTGTGTGGGACCTGGACGGAGAGCTCTTCAATTCTCAAGCCCGCGTTCTCAAATCCTAGCCGGTCGGTGTCTTGGAGATGCGTACGTTGCTGCTATCCAAACAGATGCCCCTGATCAAAGTTTGTCACTGCAGGCCGGGGCTATATGGACCTCATATCAACTTGAAAGTTGAAAACTTGAAATGCACATCTAGATATATATTCTTCCCCCAACTTTGTATGGATCAGTTGGATACATGCAGCAAAAAAAAGGTTTTTCCCATTTGCAGCACCTTACATGCATGCTATCCAATTGTGTGGAGCATATATGGATATCTAATCTTTTCTCATCTTTTACTTAATTTGTGCATGAAGAAAAAAGAAAGAATATTTCTATACTTTGAATAAGGATTTCTTGTCAATGAAGATAATATTTATGTTGATTTATGGGCTTCATAATACTCCTTCCGTCCACAAGCATAAGGAATTATTGGTTGTTTAATAGAGTTTAAGGTTAACCTGAAATTACTTTAATGTCCTAGGAGGAAAGATGGCGTCTAGCAAATGCATGGAGCAACAAATGCAGTTGTTGGATGGGTTAAAAAAAAGCAATACTCTAAAAATCAAATTCCGAAACAAAACGTCGCTTGTATTTGTGGACAGAGTGAGTATTTTTCAATGCATACTATTTAATTTGTACCAAGGAGGTATTTTAGTTGAAATAAAACAAGCCTACTCCCCCATCTAAAATATAGTACTTCATGGGTTTAAAATTTGTATGCAAATATAAGAACTTCTAGATCGAGTACACTACCCAATCACTCTACAACTCCCTACACCCTGTTTAATGGGAGTTATTATAGTCTTTGATTTTCCTTTATCCTTATCATTAATAAAGAAATAGAAGTCCTTTTATTTTAGGATAAGAGTACTCTCGGTGATGTGGAATGACTAGGCATGCATACGGACCCCACTATTAAGTACTAACATATATCTACTACTACAGTTAAATATTTGGCATCTATGTCTGAGATAAGAAACATTTACATGCATGCTTCTGATTCTTTCTCTTGAATAAAATGACAAGTTCTAGAAAATGTTATATGTGAAATGGAATGATTATATATATATATATATATATATATATATATATATATATATATATATATATATATATATATATATATATATATATATATATATGAAAAAATAACGGAAGAATTAAAAGCATATATATCTGGTGGGTCCTAAAAACCAGATTTGTCATTTCATTGGAGATATATTTCATCGATCAGATTAGTACACATCCTGAGCAGCACGACCTGCCTCCCCTGGCTTGGTTAATTTTGCAGTGGTGGCAGCAAACAACTTCACTGTTGCTTCCAGTATGCAGCCTCGTACACATTGCTGTCTCTGTCCCCTTTAACGCAGAATTATAACCTCGTTTCATTCCACACGACAACACATAGTGAAAGCGAAATATCACCAGTGGCCTTATTTTTCCTCGAATATGGCCACAGAGAGCAATGGAAAAGGATGAGGACGTATTTGGGAACATGCATCGAACGTGTTTTGTATCTCTATGAACATATATGATAGTAGTAGCTAGAAGTAACTGCATGCTAGCAAAAATCTACTTGCCCCGTTCCAAAAATATAATAATTTTCTGGCTCTATATTATTTAGATAAGTGTATGTCTAGATACATAGTTAAGAGTTATTACTATACGTTCTGAGATGAAGATAGTAATATATTAGTTGTATAGCTATGAAATAATTACTAAACAGGATGTGTATACTAAACAACAAAATTTACAAACACCACATTTATATTAGATATATATTAATAGTCCGATCACTCTCTGACTCGAAACAGCAAAAGTTACAAGATCAAATTAAGCACACACTGGAGTATATAGTATATTTAAAAAAGACATCGCTAGCTAGCTCGTGCGTTAGTAACAGCAAATTTCGTGCCTCACATTTGGAGTGTACTGTCGTGTGTCTCCCAAATGGCCTTATCTGCAGAGGGCACATGCAGAGTCTCTGGTACCCACTGGTTCAAGTTGTTTCCCTATCGCTCGTACTGTCAGCTTTGTTCCTTTCAACCCAAATCATCCACATGCACTACAGGTGTAGCTATTCTAATGTAACCCCACCATGAAAGAAACGTCGATCCAACAGAGAAAAGGAAACTCTTTTGATAATTGAAGGATCAACCGTACCCCCCACACAAACACACACGAGCCTCCTATGACCACAAGAGAGGAAAAAAATCACTAGTTACCCATCAGGCATCACATAGCCATCAAATCGATCGTTTACATGTCTTCTGATCTATTTATAGCTACTACTCCGCTCCAAAATAATAATAATAAATCGTAGCTACGAATACAGACACCCATATGTTTAGATTCGTAGCTAGGATTGTGTGTTTTTTTCGGACGGATGGGACAAGTCGTTAGAAAAAAAAGAACTATTCATAGAATGTGACTTGATCAATATGTCAAAAACACATGTGAGTATATTTGTTTGGTTCACAACAGTCTATGCACTGATCGTTATCTCCTTATGAGAATATATCCGCACTAGCTAGTACAGAATGAGCAATAGATGTCTCCTAACTATTGCCGGCCGGTTGATGTGTTATGAAAAGACACGTTACCGGGCTCACTTTAGTAATTACAAACTTTCTTATTCGAAGTTAACTACAGTGCTAAGTTTGCATTATAAGTTACTCAAAGTTATCTAGAGTGTTAAGTATGTATTATAAGTTTTAGATTAGAAGAGTAGAAAGAATTGTGTACGCTATCTTGTGTGTGCTTTAAATAAAACATGAATACTACTTTATGTGTGACTAATTTTTTAAACTTTTTCATAAATTTTTCAAATAAGAAAAACAGTCAAACATTAAATATAGAAACCCACAACTGCATTTAAATTGGGACAGAGGTAGTACTCCTTCCGTACTCATAAAAGAAGTCGTTTAGGACAATGTTTAAGTCAAACCTTGGAAATATAAATCATGAATAACTCTCGAGTTGTTGAATTTGAAAATGTAAAAATTATATGAATAAGTTTGTCTTGAAAAGTACTTTCATAAAATTATACATATATCACTTTTTAATAAATATTTGTATAGAAACAAGAAGTCAAAGTTGTGTTTTAGAGACCATGTCGTTGTCCAAAACGACTTTCTTTATTAGTACGGAGGGAGTATAGTACTAGGTAAATTAATTATGACCATGATGTTTCAAAACCGATAATAGCTGGTTTTGAACCGGTACTGATTGTTGTTTCTGCACAGGTACAACTCAGAATACTATTTCACTCTTTTTCAGACAAAGTTCTTTCTATCTTGCGTTTCACATATATGCATGCATGGTTGCTAGGTCAGTTATGATACAATCGGTTCTCTCCCATTACTATGATATAAAATTGACCTATCTATCTACATATACATGTAGTAATTGGACATATGGACGAAGAATCCTACTTAATTATTACAGAAATAATAAATAAATTTGGTCATGCATCCATTTAGGAGACTGAATTATTATTTTTGGACAAAACAGATAGGCCCTATTATAGCGACTGACATTGCAAGAAGAATCCACAAAAATTGTAGTTACTTAAAGATTAATTTTAAATTTTGGAATTAGATCAATAAGGTACAGAAATCTCATAGTTAAGTACGGAAACCATACGCGCACATTCATCCATACATTCGTTAAGCAGAAAAAAAAGGGGGTACAAATGCGTGGAGAAAGATGTCCTAATTAAGTTCGAGCCCTATGTACTGCACGCATGTGAATTCTGGTCATACATGCATCTAGGAGGAATAAAATTATTTTTTTTTACAGAAAAGAGGGGTCAAATAATTATAATGACTTACATTAGAATAAGAATTATATATTTTGGAATTAATTAAATTAGTAATATGCTAAATCGTGATCCCGAGACCAACATAGCATTATAGTCATTAATTCATATATTTTTTAAAAAATATACGGAATATTTATAAATTATGGATTTAGAAATTATATTGCCAATAAAAACTTAAATTAATACTCCACCAAAGACAACACTATATATTTAATAATTAAGCAATGCCAGTTATTGGTAATTATTATTTTATAATTTTTACCATATATTAAATAAATATAAATAGTAAGTTGATCTATGAGGCAAATTCTACTATTGTACACTGTGCACGCTGTGAGACCCTGGGCTCTCGCGGGAATATATATACAGAATTTGTGCGATTTTATTTTTTCGCAGCCGCCTCGCTCGACAACACATATCGAAAGCGACGTTTGGTCAGGGACCAGGACAACCCTACCTGTCCACAAAAGGACACAAAAGGCTGGCCAAAAGGGAGCGAGCTTCCACATAAACTAGCTATAGCCACCCAGGAAATACTCCTAGCTACTAGCTCCAACCCTCAAGAACCAGGAGTATGGGCAAGTACTCCTACATGAAGTATCATTAATTGGATATGACATAGTACTAGAAATACTATAGTTATTGTTATTTTGGTTTAAGTATGAAGAAATATATAGGACTTACTCCTTGTAAAATATAGCTGCTTGAGACATGTTCAGACCCATGGTAATAGAAAATGTCTCAATATAATCCTATATATGTATGTGCATTGAAACTGTTTGCATATATGAAAAATATCATGTCTACCTAATGTAAAAAAAAGTGTTTTTCCTAAATAGAAAAAAAATCATAACTAGTGTCATTTCCCACTTCCTTTCATTGTGTAGATAAATAGATGCCACTATGAGAGACACATACCAAGAGCAGCAGAGCGCTGGGATACTACTACTTCCTCTGCCTATAAATATATAAGAGACTTTAGATTGTTTAGCGGAGTTTAGGATTGATGATGTCTAGGAGTTTACTTAATTAGGAAAGATCATGCTCAACTATCATTGAATAAATAAATACAATTGTTGGATGGATTGAGAAAGTAAGACTTCAAATTAAAGCATTCATATTGTAGATCGTGGATGAACAGAGAAGTCTAAAACCCCTTATATATTTATAATGAGCAGAGTGAGTAGCTTCCACATATAACAACTAATCTAGAGTTAATCTCAATATTATACCCTCTTTTTTCACTTGTTATTTAGGACAACATATAGTCTATAATGCACAATTTTATCTCATTTTAATTATATATATATAAATATTGAAACTACAACTGCATGGAAGTATAGTTGTGATTGATCCACTAATAATATCATTTTTATATAACAATACTTAATACTTTATGTATATACATATGATTTAAGATTTTCATTTCTGAAACATATATTTAGGGTTTTAAAGATTTGATAGTATATACACATGAGAGAAATGGAATCCTATGCGATATTGTTGGTGTAGTAGCAGTCACTTACAAGTGGGTCTGGTCTCACATATCAATGACTCATATCGTACTAGCAATAATGCGGAGAATGATTGTTCACATGTGAGGTAGCATGTCCGTGTACCATTTTTCGGTTGACAAACCCTTTGCCTTCTTCTGAGAGCACCTCTAACATGGTATTAAGGGTGTAGTAGCAATCACTTACAAATGGGTCTGGTCTTATATGTCAGTGACTCATACTGTACCAGCACTAAACAGAGTGCCTGTCCACAGGTGAGGTAGCATGTCTGTGTATTATTTTTTTGGCTGACAAACCCTTTGCCTTCTTCGAGCACCCTCAACGTGGGCTACTTTCTGCCACGCTAAGAGCATTTTTTTTAATTCAGAGCAGCTGCGTCGACCCCATCAAAGTCTACAAATGAGGTATTCCGATAATAATTAGCCATTGAATATTTCTCAAAAAATTGAATTAAACAATACTGTACACTCCTCGTGACATCGACAGGATCTCTAAAAAATGAAACTTACTTTTAATTTCTAGCAAATCATCATTTAGACGATCGGATAAAACTATATCCTTGTGAAAGTGCTTTACTTTTCAAAGCGAAACTACCCATATGATTTTTATGCATATAATTAATCAATTTCATGCGTCCACAAAATATATCTACCAGCTTAGTAGTTAAAGGTAACTATGTTTTAGGATTGAAAAATTGACTTCAAACATGTATACATAAAACAATATATTTTCTTAACAGGCATACTATTTTTTTCTGTGAAAATAATGCAAATTTTCTATAAGGATGGTCAAATTTGTCCAACTAGCTAGGAAAGATATTTGGCTACTGGATTACTGGGAGCTAGTCTCTTAGAAGTAGGAGATTTTGTGTGTGTGTGGGGGGGGGGGGGTTTGTTAATTTGGGTACTCTCTTGGAGATTATAGGATAGAATGCTGCGGTTTGCAGATCATCGAAGGCTTGTAGGCCCTGTTTAGTTCCTCGAAAATGAGAAAAGTTTTGTTGTTTTGGAGCACTTTTTATCAAAATGGATCTAAACACTAGTAACAAAAGTTGGCAATTTGACATTTGTCATTTGGGAGTCTAGAGTAGCAAATTTTGCCAAAAAGTACACTGGGAGCCGTGCTCTCTCTCTACTAATAAAATGGCAAAGTTTTACCATGCATCTAAACACCAACTAGCAAAACTTTAATACCAAATTTTTTGCAACCAAAACTTTTGCCAAAAAAATTTGCCACAACAAATTAATATAAACAGGCCCGTAGTTGAACTACTCGTCACTCATCACATCACCTTGGTTTTTGGATCCAACGCAGATTAAAGAGAACTTCTGCATTGGCTTTGCTATCGATCAGAAAATTAACATATGGTATACCTATCTCACAAATGCTCGTGTTCTAGAATTAGTTTTCGATCGAGGTGGTTATTTGTGAAATATGTTTGTTAAAAGAACTGAATTGCAACAGGTGGCCGGGGGGTTAATGGTCATAAAAATAAAAAGGCCTAATAAAGACTAGGCCTGACTTCAAAATCTTAAACGACAGTCATGGCAATATGCCCGCAGTTATATGGCCAGTCTGCTGGCTATACTTATTTTAGTTGAACAGTCTTAGTCATTGCCTAACTGAGATCCCGTTGTTAACCAACATGAAAGTAAATTAAAAAGGTTAGAATCTCTAATCTGTAGCTCAGTTTGAATGGTAGAAACTAGACTCCATTTGAAAACTAATTAAAATTTTCCCGATCACACCTATAGATAATACATATACTTTTAAGTAAAATATAATTAATAATAATGTAAATTGAAAACCTAAAAAAATATTGCTCTGGAATGACAGGAAATAAACCTAGTGACAAATGAAATCTCCAATAGTACGAAACTTGAGCTGACATAAACTACTACTGCCTCTATCTCAGAATACAAGAATTTTTAGTGTTGAACACGGTTATTAAGAAAGTGGGTTAAATTAAATAGATAAATGTTATGATTGATTAAAGAAGGAGAGATATATGAGGAAATTGAATGGTGGAGGGTTATGATTGGTTAAGAAGATAATATTGATGGAGAAATTGTTATATAGGATATATTCTAAGACAAATTTATTATTTTATAGGACAGAGGAAGTACTACGATTTAATAGTACCATTGGCGATCAGACCGCCACTCTGTCACCAATCAGATTGCCCGCGTACAAGCTAGTACTTTGTCCTCTGTATCATAACCGATGTTCTAGCCAACTATATCCATATCACACATTGGTCATGCGCGTGATCTCTTACTTAAAATAAAAACATTCATCTTTGTCCTATCCAATACATTAGAACAAGTTTAATAAATGATCAATAGCTAGCTATCTCTAATTTTATCTGCATCATTTACTCATTGATCAGAAGCTAACTTGCACAATACATCACCTCTAGTCGTGACCTTTTTTTATTTTGTCATAAATTTTTTAAATAAGACGACGGTCAAATGTTAGACACGGAAAAACTACATTTAAAATGGGACGGAGGGAGTACTATACTCTATTTCTCTATCCATTGTTGAAGTTTGTGTAGAGTGGTGACTCTTTAATTCTCTCTCTCCCCTTCACATAGAAGTCATCTAAGCCTACAGTACTCTACATGATATTTTGAGCTAGCCCTTATAAACTTAGGGTGTGTTTAGTTCACATCAAAATTAAAATTTTGGTTTAAATTGGAATGATGTGACGGAAAAGTTGGAAGTTTGTGTGTGTAGGAAAGTTTTGATGTGATAGAAAAGTTGGAAGTTTGAAGAAAAAGTTTGAAACTAAACTTGGCCTTAGGCTGTGTTTAGATCTAGAGGTGAAATTTTTTGCCATGTCACATCGGATATACGGACACACATTTGAAGTATTAAACATAGTCTAATAATAAAACAAATTATAGATTCCACCTGTAAACTGCGATATGAATTTATTAAGCCTAATTAATCCGTCATTAATAAATATTTACTATAGCACCACATTGTCAAATCATGGAACAAATTAGGCTTAAAAAATTTGTTTCGTAATTTACACGTAATCTGTGTAATTAGTTTTTTTTCTATATTTAATACTTCACGTATGTATCCAAATATTCTATGTGATAGGGTGAAAAAACTTGCCATGATCTATCCCGCCCTTATTGCATCTGCTCTTAGATATTGGCCCTGTTTGGGGGGAGTTTCTCCCAGCTGCAGCTTTTTCCCAAAAGCTGCTTCTGTTAGAAGCTGCCCCCAAACAGTCCACAGCTTCTGAGAATCTGTAGTTACAGATTCTGAAAAATGAACTAAGAAGCCAGAAGCTGGAGAAGTTGGGTTTCAAAGCTTTTCTAGATTCTCAGAAACTGATTATCAAACAGCTGCTTCTCAGAATCTAAAGCTCCCCAAACAGCACAATAGATAAGCTTGCAATGCCCAACACTTGAACAGTGCGTTCAAATCCGTACAAGGTGGTCGTGGGCGCGGCTGGTGCAGGAGCTAATTTAGGTGAGAGAATCTGAGGGGACAGGCAGGGGCAGCTTTAGCTCCCCAGCTTTTTAATTATGATAATAGTACATATAGATGTAGTAATACTCCAGCTGCTCCATTTTCATCTAGCATGCATGTTTCTTCGATCTCCCTTTCTGTTTCAAAGGGCATGTTTTCATTTGGTATATTCGGTAGCACTGCTCTTCCCCTGTTGGTGGTTTATTTTAGCATTAGATCTACTATTAATGCTAACACCATGAATAATGAAATCCGGAAAGTTGAAATTCTCATTTAATTCCGCATGCGATAATTGAATATATTCTCATTTAATGGCCGTGACTTGTTTGCTTTTAATTTCCAACGGTTAGGGAAGAACGGACGCGATATAATCCGATGAGATAGCTTTGGTTGACAAAAGGGTAACTTGGTTTGATAAGAGATCGAAGGCCACCAGTTGGATCAACTCCAGCAGCTTACAGCCCCGTCATTTGGATTATTCGAGAAATAAACCAAAGGCATATTTGCAAACGAAAAATAATTTATGAATAAAACTTGTATATACGTGTTCTTAACGATCTAAAAGCAAAGGCTGAAAAATAAACTACGATAAAAAAAAAACCCCAAAATTAACTCCAAATTTAAGGTTAAAAATTTAAATTTTGGCTGATAAGTACAAACGAAAAGGTGAGACCGTTGGTTTCTTGTAATGACCGTCTAAAGCTGTGTTTTTAGATCAGGGGTGTCACATCAGATATACGGACACATATTTAAAGTATTAAACATAGTCTAAACCGCGAGACGAATTTATTAAGCCTAATTAATCTATCGTTAGCAAATGTTTACTGTAGCACCACATTGTCAAATCATGACGCAATTAGCCTTAAAATATCCGTCTCACATTTTACACGCAATTTGTGTAATTAGTTATTTTTTTTTGTTTATATTTAATACCCCATGCATATGTCTAAACATTCGATGTGACAGGGTGTAAAATTTTACCGGGATCTAAACCGGCCCTAAAATAAACTGCCTGCGTGAAAACTACAGTTACCACGAAATGAAGACGTACGACTGTCACTGAGAAAGCCGTACGTTGAAATTGAGACAAAAGAGCCAAGCGATTAAGCTAGCTAGCCCCAGCAAAATTTGAAAGCGAGAATCAAGCTGCAAAATTTGAAGCGAGAATCAAGCTAGCTAGGCATCCAGTGAGAAAATCAATTGGAGGCCAATGAGCGGAGAACACCTGGAGTTTGGTGGAGCCAATGCAAATTGGCCAGTGGGATATATATGATGATGGCCCCGGATCTCTGTAGCATTTGAAATGACTGACTTGCAAACGACGAGCATGAGACAAAAACCAAGGCAGAATTTAAGCAGCAGCAGGAGTACATGTGTGTGTATATGGTCCCTCGTCTTTGCACAGAGTCTGTGTAGCTCTACCTGCCGGTGTCAGCCAGAGCTTAGCTAGCTAGCTAGGCAGAGGCCACATATATACTAGAGGTGTAGTACATGTATGATGTGTATATGTATGGGTCCTACGCACAATTACTACTGCCATTATTGTACGTAAGTATGTTGCCTAGCAAAGTGCAGAACAAGAGCTAGCCAGTTGGGTTTGGGTAGCTAGATCTCTCCAACGCTTTGTGGCCCTCGATCTATCTATCGATCCTGTGTGTGCATACACACTCAGATGCAGAGACGATCGATGAAGCAGATAAAATGTTTGTGTTTTCTCACAGCTTACCCTTTGCTGCACCTAGAGATCGATGTTGCCTAGCTAGAACAGATTCTTGTAACCGTGACGGGTCATCTGTAACGAGCTGTGCAGAACCGTTATAGATGATTGAGTCTGTAACGGGCTCGTTGGCCGCTTTATCCCCACAAGAATATAATGGAAGAAACAGCTAGAGCTTCAGCTTAGCTTACAGCCGCATCGTTTGGTTGTTCGGTGGAATAAAACAAACGGCATATTTGTAAAAAAAAGTAAATTTGTGATTAAAAACTTTTATATATATATATATATATATATATATATATATATATATATATATATATATATATATATATATATATATATATATATATATATATATTCTTAGCGATATAAAACTAAAGGCTGAAAAATAAACTTTGATGAAAAAACCTTAAAATCAACTTTAAATTTAAAATAAAAAAATTAAATTATTCCTGATAAACATAAAGCATAAGCGAAAAGACGAGGCCCTATATTTAGCTAGCTAGCTGCTGCGGCGCGACGATCGACGTCGACGGCAACGTCCGACCTAATAATGGCGATGGGAGCCCGCCGGGATCGATGGGGATCGAGAGCGCGCGGCGGGTCACCCGCCGGAGCCCAGGTACGGACCGACGGCGACGCGCGGGCGCGGCGTACGTGTCATGTGCGCTACAGGTCGCCACGCTGCCGCTGGCCTCTCTGTGTGTGTCGTTCGTTTAATTTTTGTTTGTTCCGTTGCGGAAGAACGCGCGGGAGCTAGCCCCACAGACCACCGTCGTCTGCAGCCTTCAAATTAATTAACACCCACACTGGCTAGCTACTACCCCCATATGCATGCATGTCTTCTCATTGATTCATTTGTCTTGGAGCCAAACATGCACACTAGTATATGTTGTTTGCATCTTGTGCTTTTTAGCACGGACATATACATCCACTGATCTTTATCTCTTTGGAGCTTTGCGCGCGTTCGAGTTACAATCACAATAATACACAAACGTTGAGTTGGCGTATCTTGAAATTGACGGAATCACCACGGATACTAGTTAGTATATATTTTTCACTCCGTATAACTTGATGATATCTAGTTGTACGTCTGGCAACAACAGAGGCTGGAAATAGTGTAAATTATTGATGTTATGTGAAAATTAATAAGCTAGGTAAGGAGTTTGAACTTAAGTACTATATATATATATATATATATATATATATATATATATATATATATATATATATATATATATATATATATATATATATATATATATATATATATATATATATATATATATACACAGTTGTCTACCTAGCTAGAGCTGCATGTACTATACGAAGGTTTCCCTGCCTGAATATTATACCAGCACGATCCTTCCAAAATTGAGAGCAATTGCAGCCGCTTTCAAGATCTGGCCCGACATGTCACGACATTAATAGCGCCCGCACACGTCCTCGCTCTGTTTGTTGATAATCTCAACTTAAAAGTATAGTACATGCAGTACTCTCGTTTTTTTTTGGGGGTGATTGGATGCTTACAGTGTACTTAATTTGCACTTCTAATGAAATCCATCTCCTCTAAAATATTAGCACCGTCATGTACATGTCCGACTATTCAGAGCTGCTTTTCGATTTTGTACTTTAATTCGATCCCCATCTCTGTCTATATATATATATATGCTGTGCCCTTGTATCATCCGCAAGAAAATAACTCCTTTTTTCAGATGATTCTCTTTGACCCCATATATCCTCTACTACTAGTGGTAATATTTTTTTTGACTGGAACTAGTGGTAATATTTAGGATTAGAGTTTATATATATACTGGTGGTAATATTTAGGATTATAGGTTTTTTTTCTCTACCTAGCTTCTTTATTTTGGAAAAGGACTAGCACGCAAATACGGAGAATCTAAAAGGGGGAGACGGCAAAAGCTAGCAACACAACCCAATAACAAGCCAAGTGAAAGGAGCTCAATTATCTAAAGAATTAGAAGCACTATTAATTTAGTGTATACACACAAGAGAATAAGATGCATCATCATTAATTATTGATTCCTAGCTGAGATTTTGCTCACAAACTATATTCATGCTTTAAGATAGTAAAATCAATTGTTTTCCTTCAAAGGGAGGATTAGATGCTAAGAAAAATACTATATGTACTGTACTATACATAGATTCTTGTGTGTGTGTGTGTGTGTGTATTGCAAGAATCAAATGGTCCAAAACATCATTTGCTCCATCGTTTTCTTGTTGGCCAAAATTTAAAATTTTAAACTTAATTTTAGAGTTGATTTTAATGATTTCTTCATTGTAGTTTACTTTTCAATATTAGCTTTTAAATCACTAAGAACATAGATATTGTCCAGTCAAAATAACACTGATAGATATTAAAAATTTACCCATAAATTATTTTTGGTTTCTTTGTTTATTTTTCCATAGCTTATCTGTCATAGAGCAAATTAACGATGATACTGTAGGTTATATTTGTGAACAATCCATTTCAGTGTACGTACGTCCTTGGCTTTACCATTGCAGTTGAGATGTCAGGCAATTGAGTGTTCCATTGTGACAGTACGTGTGACAATCCTTTTTACTATTGGTGTTTGCATCTCACTCTTTTTGCCACTGTAAGTTACTATACTGGCTGCATTCGTTTCCAGTAGTTAGGAACTCCCCCCTCTAGCACACAAAACAAAGCAATGGTTTAGTGCACGATTAATTAAATATTAGCTAAAAACAGTGAAGAAATGGATTGACATGATTTTTAAAAGCAACGACTCTCCTGTAGATTTTTTTTTCAAAAAGATGCACAATTTAACAGTTTGGAAAATGTATGCGCGGAAAACGAAAAAAAGTAGAGGCTAGGAATGTGTAGAGAAGAACACACCCCAAAAGTAGTTGCAGGTCAAGATGTATCACAACACATAGATATGTGTGCGTTACCGGCTACCTAGTTTAACACTACTACTCCATTAAAGACACACTTAATGATGAAAGCAATAAATGCAGCGAATCACGGGATGGTTGGATCGGTAAAGCGGTAAATAATATTTTAAAATATTTATATTTATGAATAAATTTTAAACGATAAAAATACTACGCAGAACTTTATTTAGATGAATTACAATATCCAACAAGATATATTAAATGAAGAGACACCACAGCGCTGGTAGGTACAAAAGGAGCACCTACATATATAACCCAAAGTTTAAATGAGGCACATGCGTGCATATACTGTGTGGGTAAATTTCTCGTATGGCACTAAAATTTTACGCCGATGCTCAGCTCCTCTGTAGTACACATCATGCACATATAACTACATGAGGTAGGGTCGTGGACCCACATGTTAGTGAGACACAGCACACGCCGATAGTAAAACCAACGGTTTCTTGTGAAGCTTCGAGTGAAAAAAAAATGATTGACGAATAGCGATCGATCTTGATAGCTAGCTTTAGCTACTATATGCATGTCCTTGCTTGATAAAAAGCGTATGTACAATCTGTGATCGATTTTCTTGTACATTTTTTTCCCCTGAGAATCAAGTGACACTAGCTCATCGTGGGCATTTCCGTTGCCACTAATCTACCGAACTCGAACGTGCGCGATATATGTCCGTCCACTGGCTCAGTGGCCAGTAACCTGATCCTGCGGAATAGTGTAACAAGGCCCCTATATTTAATCATGTTTAGCACAAGTAATTCCTATTGCAATTTGCAAACCAAACTTGCTTTTCTCTCTCTCACACACACACGGACACAGAGAGAGAGGGGTAGCCACACGCACGGCACAGTAGCGTAGACTGTGCTATAATGGAGGTGAATAGGGGGGAGGAGGAAGACGTGAACCTGGAGCTCACCCTCTGCTACACCTCGGCCTCCTCGCCGGAGCCCATCGGCTTCTTCCTCTGCATGTACTGCGACCGCAAGTTCTACAGCTCGCAGGCGCTCGGCGGCCACCAGAACGCGCACAAGTACGAGCGCAGCCTCGCCAAGCGCCGCCGCGAGATCGCCGCCGCGCTGCGCGCCCACGGCGCGCCGCCGCCGCCGCCCGCGCCCGGTGGCGCCGGCGCAGCTGCAGCTCAGAAGGCGGTGGGCGTGGAGGCGCAGCAGAAGCACCAGCACGCTCCCGTGGTCGGCGGCTTCGCGCGCGGCGGCGGCAAGAGCTCGCCGCCGGCCGCCGAGTACGGCGACGGGCTGGACTTGTCCCTCAGGCTTTGATGCCCTCCTCTCCGGCGCCGTCGGCTTCTCTTCGCTCGCTGCTGCTCTCTGTTGTTAATTTCTCGGTATGTCGTCGATCGAAGCCTACTTAATTAGCTAGCTTTGCCGAGTTCAGTCGTGCCAAATCTCTCAATTATTGGGCATTTTCTTTGTGTGTGTGAGTGTCAAGAACATGTTTTTGCATGCTGCTCTCGTGTGTTTGCTGGAATTTTTTTATCGATCTGTGCCTCCCTCTTCTGGTTGAGTTTGCTCCGATGATCGATGGAATTTCCCCCAATTTACCAGGAGAGATTTCGCCAATTGATGGAGATTTCGGCTGGTGTATGTTGTCTCCTTTTTTTTTTCCCTCTATCGATTAGCTAATTTGTTTTGGGCAGATCTGTAATAAAAAGTGTGTTTCGTTGAGAGGCTTCACCCAAATGATTTTTCAGATTGTGCATATTCCATGTGTGAATCTCCATTGACAATATCAGATTGGTGTACTCTTTAGCAATTAATCATACCATGCCCTCCTATTTCCCTCTTAAAATCAGGAAATACACTGCCTCCAGAAAAAAGAAAACAAATATGCTCCGGTGTTTTTTGTTTGGGATGAGATATGCTTTAATTCATTCTTTCCGCTCCTCAAAACGACAACATATATATATATATATATATATATATATATATATATATATATATATATATATATATATATATATATATATATATATATATATATATATATATATATATATATATATATATATATATATATATATATATATATATATATATATATGTGGTTTGTCGATACGCTAATACTATATAATATATTGCCAATCACCACTTGGGCATAAACATATATAGGCTTATGTACACGTAGATAATAATCAACAAAAAATGTATTGCTTCTGAATCAGCAAGTAAACGCCTCATCTGTTCTTCTCTCTTTTGTTGACATGATAATCGGAAGAAATCAAACTGCATACTCTCCTAGCCAAGGGGAACTGGCATACTACTTAAACTTGTAGTATGTAATTAGTTCTGACAGTATTTCTTTTATTCTTGGAATGAATGGCAGAGCTCTGCCTTTTTTTAGATAATAGAGCTCCTGCCATTAGTTTAAAAGAAGTTTCTCACTGTCATCTATCTTTCTCTCTCTCACACACACACACTCACTCACTCTCTCTCTCTCTTTCTCTCTCACACACACATGTGAATGTACTGCGTACACTGTAAATGCTCTCATCAGCTCACACACACACACACTCGCTCTCTCTCTCTCTCTCTCGATCTCTCTTGTATCATCAATAGACGACTAGACCATTCGATCATCACTGATGAAATGACATCCACTGGTGAATATCTATCTTAGCTAGCTAGCTTTCTCCCAGCTGCAGTTTCTTGTGATATATATCTAGCCTTCTTTCAGTGTACAAATCTATCAAGAAATAACACACTATATGTCTCTCTAATTGATTAGTCCGGTTTTCAAAATTTTGATATGAAATTTCGGACCTACTAGTCCTATAGGGGTAAGCCACTCTGATTAAAGCTTCAATCCAAATCCCCCAATCTCCTCCTTCTTCCTTAAGGCTCATCCCTTTCGTGTGAATAAGCTAAAAATATGGCGCTAGAGAGTATCTCAATGCCCTCCACAACTGCGCTCCTTTTCCTCTCGGCATGACAAGGGCTCTCCACCACTCATAGCTAGCACGTTGCGCCAAATACTAATGTGCATCCCTCCACCTGTGTTACCACCTCCCAGTATTCTCTTCGTCAGTCTTTCTTTCCCTCCCGCCCGCTACCCAACAAGTTTCACACAAATGTTTCCACTCAAATGCATTGAAAAATTATAAGTACTTAAAAACCATATGAATATCTTTTGGATAGAATTGTGATATTTCAGAAATTTTGAGCACACCCAAAATTTATTTGCGTCCAAACGTTTAAAACATGTAGCAATAAAATAGTCAAGGATCATAGATATTGCATATACTAAGAGCATCTACTCTGTAGCGCATTATGCTACTAGCATTCTATCATTTATAATCATTGGTGGGACACATTTACTACTTTAGGAATGTATTTGCTGCAATGGTTATTAACTAAGCACTTCGGAGTAAACTTCTGTTAATATAATTTACAAATAAATTAATTTATGTTTTAGTTAATTAAACAAACCCTTTTGGTTGCATATACCTCTTCTTTCCAATAAATTTATGTGAACATCATTGGAAATAGCAAATAACAAATTAAACAAAGATTGTTTAATTATAGACATTGAAATAAACAAAGGAAGATGTGTTGTAATAATTTCAACATTCTTATTTAATTTGTTTTGAATGTCCATGTAATGTATTCAATATCTAATTGCAATCACTCACTCTAGTCATGAATACTTTTATTTGATATGGATATCCATTTATCATTTTGGACTTTAAATATCAAAATTTGCTTAAATATTTAGACTGGCATATAAATATGTATCAATTCATAATGAAAATATTAACTTCCATAATATCATAAATATAGTGAATATCATAAATATTTTAAAACAGAAACCAGTGGTCAAAATTGTGTTTAGAAGACCATATCATATAAACAAATGAAAGTGATGAGATAAAGTAATGCTTTTTATATATATCATAATGAGACTATAGATCAATGTTTTAGCTCACCCAATTAATATATGTTTACATGCACACAGAAGATTATTGTAAGAATATTTTAAATACATGAATTTACAAGGAAATTGTAGTTCAATATGATCCTAATGTATTTCATTAATTGAAGTGAAATTTTGTGCCAATCAGAATAACTATTGCAATAGTAGTACTTCTTTATAAAATTGTAAAAAAGTTTGTGTTAATTTAGTACTTATAAATATAATATAAATAAGTTTGTTGTCCCTAATGAATTTGAGTTTAAATGCAAAGTTTTTTTAGTAAATCAAGAATTCATTTCCCACAATATGTAACATATTGTTAAGTTTCATAAACGATATGGTATGTTCAAAGCATATCGAACTCAAAACAGAAATGTAGAGAAACATTTTAAGTCCATCCAAGATAATTTATTATGTATCAATTGAGGCAGTATTTATGAATAAACATTGAGATATATATTTAATTACCATACATTAGACATATTTAAAGGTGAAAATGTCAAAATTCCATACATTTATTATTTGCTAAAAACTCCACATTCAATGGTTTCACTTGAACTAAATCATCTTTGGTGCAAATCCGTGTTTGCCACTTGCATGTGGATACCTGAAATGTGACTACCTTATTGTATATCATGGGAAAGTGAGTTTATATTGATTGAACTTGTTTTTCTTTGTAACCGCTAACAATAGGTCATAATGTTGTGATTGCATTGTAGATGTGACTGCAATGTAAATTTAAGATGATTAAGATCTAACAAGATAACTGTTAACCACCATGAAAGATCTTGGATTTCTTATTTCAATGTTATATGGAATTATTTTTATTATTTCATGTTTTCCCTTTAGATCAATTTACAAATGAACATGTGATTCTCGATTTTATTTATGTCCTTAAAAAATTTTACCCCACACTTTTTGTGGTATATAGGTATCATCAAACATTGAAAGTCTATGTGCCATGTTCCAAACAATTCATAAGCAATCGTGAGTCAAGATCAACACTGCGCATGTGCTATTATGAGTAATTTGGTAACAATACGCACCACCACACATGTGCATGTGCTCACACAAGCCAAATGGAATTTCTTATTGCCACAATTGTCGAATATATAACCGAACTTGTTTCATTAGATTATATATAATATAGTCCTTATCGTGCAAGTGTCCAAGCCTAATAAGGATTTATCTTCGCATCCTCATTGATAAAATTATACCTAATTGATTACTCGTTTAAACTAGAAAAACACCTCTCGGCTAATGGAGTGGTGGGAATACATTTATGTATGATTCTACCCAACAAGGTTAAATTATATGCCCACGATGACACATGAGTTCCCTTCAGTAGTTTATAACTACACATACCAACTACTCAAGACTGTAGTACCACGCATATTGTTAGTGAGCTACCAATTAGCATAGCCTAAACATTTGGAGAACATTGGACATTAATTTGGATGCGTGAACATGGATTGAAGTCGAGATACTAGGTCTTTAAAAAGCAATAAGTAAATTGTTTTGATTACGACGTCAAATCTTTTGGGAGTGGGTATATGACACATCCTTGTCAAGGTGCACTAATTAGCTAGCTGGTAGGCGCAAGTATTGGTACTTTAGTACTATACTATTAATTCTAAGATGTAGATTCATTTAAATAGACCTCCAAGTTTAAATATCTGTAGTATAAACATTTTCCATGAATGACGAAACACAACCACACTAACCCTTCTATATAGATAGTTTGAAACCAATATTTTCGATGGACTTCTCAAACCGTTTGTAATACCACTGTTGTGCTAGTAGTTGCCACCACCACCACCACTGCCACCGGCATGGGTTCCATCCTTGTTGTTGCCACCTCACGTCTAGTGAACCCAGTTTGTCATTGCCCAAAACGTCTAGATCTGGTAGTAGCAAGCAAGGAGGAAGAAAGACGATAAGGAGATAGTGGAACCAGGCTCATCTTGGGAGGAGAGGGGCCCACTCAAATCAAGAGGAGGAATGAGATGGAGGGGTCTTAACTTATGGAGGAGGAAGAGAAGGCGTGCCGCATAGAGAGGAGAAGACATGCAGTGACTTGAGTGGGTGTTTGGGTCAGGTTTAGGGGAGGAGGTGGAGTAGGGTTGATTATATTTTATTTTTTTAATACAATGGAATTTTATATTATTAAAACACGGAGTATGAGTATAATCTATACAGCTCGGTTCAGATCCAATGGACAATAATATTAGAGAATGTTCTTTCTATAATACTAGTAGAATTTTTTTTTTTGAAAAATGTTTATTTGTTTTCCTTAGATATGACGTTTTGAATATCTTAATTAAGGATGAAACCTCATTATAGATGGGTTTGTACAGAAAATGTCTATAATGGCATCATGAGGATGGTTTTAAACACTATATATAATTATAAATCTCATATAAGCCTTTATACACTGATTAGTGGAAAAGGAATTAAGTTGCACTAGCCAGCATGGTAGCCGGTAGATCTAATCCAAAAACGAAGGCCTTAGAAGCTAGTATAGGGTTCCATATCAATTATGGGGTTGGGTTGTTCGTTTGTTTATGGAGAATGCGCACTTAATTTGACCATCTTGCTGTGCTTACTGATCGTGGAATTAAGGTGGCCTGCAGCGATTTGATCGATAGTGCAGCACATGACATGCATGTATATATGCGCATTGCTCGATCTACCAGCAGCTTGTGTTCCACTGCGACGCAACAGATATATATATATATAGTCATAAATAAATTCAAGAATAGTTTAATTTCAAGTGATGATCAATATAATTAACAAACCCCCGTGCATGCATGTATGTATATATGGGTATGTGATACATTTGGGACCAAACTAACAAATAGGCAGAAATGATGATGAAGTCCAGCAATTACTTAATTCACATACATAGAAGTACCTGTCCACGAATACATATAAACATTCTAAAGATCTAAAACGTGTTCACATATATAAGCATTTCAGAGTACTACATGTCCCATCAATTACTAATTTAAATTTCTCCGCATCTTCCTTAGTCACTAGTGGTGAATCTAGATAAAGTTACAGCCCCTTCCCATGTACATATAGCAAAAAATTTTAACGGGGCTTTGTGGGGGCTCCTATAGTACTCGTGCCAGTAGTGGAGACTCGAGATCCTGCCGCCCCCATGCTAGATCCGCCCCAATCACCCTCCTACCCCATCCATACCTTGTTACATTAGAGGCATCCAAGTCTTTTCTCCTCAATCTTAGTCTTTGCTAAACAACCTAAAAATGTTTTGGTATTTGTGAATGGAGGAAGTAGTATTATTAGTTTTTATAAATCATCTACAATATGGCTTCTCAGATGTTATTCTCTATGAGATACTCCCTCCGTTTCAGATTGCAAAATGTTTTAGTTTTATCGTCATAAGTCTAAGTTTTTTTAACTTTGACCAAGTTTATATATAGAAAATCAATTAGCATCTACATCAACAAATAAATACACTACCAAGATAATTAATTTCATGGTGGATTTTGATGAAACTAATTTGATGTTGGTGTATTTTTTTTATAAACTTATTCAAAAGTAACTTATAACAAAACTAAAATTAATACATTATAGAATGGAGGGATCATATGTTACATGTCTGAATATATATATCCTTGTGCATTGATCATGTTTGTGCTCTAAAGTTCTAATAATAGTGAAATCAATAAGCTTTTTTTAACGACTCGCACCAGATAGTGCGAAGTTAAATAATAGACTAGTATGACATATGTAGGTGGATGTTGTGAACGGTAGGCGAGAATATATTAATTGGTCGATCATCCATTCTAATTTGGTTCAGTTTGGTACACTAGCTAGCTACTCTTCTGCATGTAGTATATATCTTCTGCACGACTCTTCTGCGCGTGTTGTACACATCGATGCTATCTTCTAGTACGGGTGAGTAAACTGTACACTCCATACTGCTAAATACTCCCTCCGTATTTTAATGTATAACGCCGTTGATTTTTTAACCAACGTTTGACCATTCGTCTTATTCAAATTATTTATACAAATACAAAAATACTTATGTCATGCTTAAAGAACATTTGATGATGAATCAAGTCATAATAAAATAAAGGAATGATAATTACATAAATTTTTTTGAATAAGACGAAAGGTCAAACGTTTGTTAAAAAGTCAACGGTGTCATACGAGGGAGTACTAGCCAGATCGATCACTAGCAGCAATAATAGAGAAAACACGGCTGTTATGACTTCCCTGCAAAGCAAATGTTCCATGATACTATATATCATTGCCCTGTAAACCTTGCACGGCACAAGGCAGGCAGTCAAGAATAATATCCCTATTATATATTGCGGTTCGCTGTGATTGATAGAGCCAAGAGCTTGATGTGCCATGTGTTGTTAGCAGCGAGATCGATCGATGACGAGATGACGCAGCATATGTACTGTCAGGTCAACTGGTTAACTGAAATGTAACGATCAATTGGCCGAATTATAAGTCGACACTCGATCATCATCGATCAAAGGTTGCCGGCCGGGTTATATTAATTGCTGCTTCGGTGAGAGACCGGCCGCACATTCCTTGATGGTCCAAATGATGGTTTCACTTGTGCTACTATTCCACACACGCGTCTCTATTGCTAGTAGGTAAGGTATCATTCAGTAAGCAATATAATGCTGTGTAATCCCTCCGTCCCATGAAAAGCGAATCTAGCACTGGATGTAACACATTCCAGTACAACAAATCTAAATAAATGTATATCCAGATTCATAGTACTAGGATGTATCACATCCAATACTAGGCTGGTTTTTTTTATGAGACAGAGAGAGTAGTTATTAGCAAGCAAAAGCGATTGACTCGATCAATAGCTTTACCACTAGTACAGAATATCAAATATGTGACGAACAGTCACACATGTACCGATTCATCTTACATTCGGCATATACGAGACATTTCATATATACCCACCAACCCACCAGCAGGGGTGAGCATTCGGTCTAACCTAGAAATTCGGTTCGGTTTCTTGGTCTTTTTAAAAATTCAGTCTTCAGAATCTCAAGACCGAGCAATTCGGTCTTCGGTTAGTTCAGTTCGGTCTCGGTCATAGACCGAACTAACTATAACAAAAGTTTGAACAGCAAAAAAACAAATCAAATAATCAGTACAAGATCGATGAATCAAGCAATTAGGCCGCAGATGACACACTACAAATTGGTCACCAGCAAATCGAGCATGATTTAGAAAAGAAAAGAAGTAAATCGATACTGCCAATCTGCCATGACTTGAATCCATTGATCCGATGATCTCCTTCAGTTACCACACCACAAGAAGCTCCAGGGATTAGATCCCATCCATCCCATCGTCTCCTGCCGTCGCTCTTCTTGGCTTCCTGCACCGTCGCTCCTATCACTTTGCTCATGGCCGGCCTCTTCCACCACCGAGGTCTCCAGTAAGACAGCGACTGGCGCACAGCCACTTCCGCCTCCGGGGTGCGGTTGGCCTGGAGGCGGTGCACAGCGATGGAGGCGGAGGCGGGCTAGCTGGAGGCAACGCACGACGATGGATGCAGAGGCAGGCGGGCTGGCTGGAGGCGGCACACGACGATGGAGGCGAAGGCGGGGGCGGGAGGCGGCACACGCCGAGATGGAAGCAGAGGCGGGAGGCGGCGCACGCCGATGCGATCAGGCGAGCACGAAGGAGATGAGAAGACGGCGTGAATTGAGGAGGATGGGAATGGTTTGGATAGATGCGGAGCTGGAGGGTACCTCTCTGCCTCTAGGGTTTCTACCTAGTTAGTGGGCTTATTGGGCTAACTAGATTTATTGGGCCCAATTCGGTTCTTTCGGTCAATTCGGTTAACTGTAGCCGCTGACCGAATTGACCGAACAAATTTCGGTCTTTCACTAGTTGAGACCGAATTTCTCCGCCTCGTTCGGTTCTTCAGTTCGGTCTTATTCTGTCCATCCCTACCCACCAGAAGCCCGTATTGTAATATATAGGTTTCAGCTCCGAACTTCCCGTGAATATATGAGCGTATGGTACATATTAGTACTAGGCACATACAAGATATCCCCATCCACCATAAGCCCGTCCTGTAATATAGGCGCTTCAGGTCCAAATTTCCCATGAATCAACATGATGTATACCATATGCATTGCAGCTGGCCGTGCACCTTGATCAAGCTATATATGTAACTACTGCAGGCAGGCTCCAGCGACACACTCAAAATCTACGCTGAATCGAAAATATCCAAATATGGTTGGCACGGACCAACACACATAAAAGGCTCTTTAGCTTTAGCTGCCATCGCGGCCGGTACTATGTGCTATATCTATGTTCCATCGACGAAAAAGACACACGGATGATGCGAAATTTGCAAACGCCTGCACATGCATATCGATTCAGGCCGGCAGCAGTCATGCATATGCTCTCCCAATCTCCCATGCAATAAAATCGCTGCATCAAACCGGGGCGTTGGGGGGCGCACCGTCGTGGTCCCCGGCGGCGTGCGTGGTCGTCGTCGTGGCCGGCGGCCGTAGCAGCAGCAGCTGCCATAGCTGTGGTCATGCACGCACGTACGGCCTCGGGCATCATGGCAGGACGACTGACTGAGGTGCGGGTGTGGTTTGGAATGAACCGCGTCTCTGAGATGGTCTCTCAGCTCAGCCATCCAGCCAGCCTCGGCATTCGTGCGAAACCGGAGTAGTAAGGGTTTCCCAAACTGTCGGGGCCAGGGTTACCGCGCCCCAGAGGTAAACACGGTTACCACGCGGTAACCGTGAAAACCGTACGAAACCATGCAAAATTTATCAAAAATTCAAATTGTTTTTTTTAATTATATGAATTTAAAGAGGTAACCGTGGTTTTTCTATTACCATACCCCCACGGTAAGGCCAGTAACCGCGAGGCTATCGGCTACCGACGGTAATGTAAACCCTGCTAGTAACAGGCTTTTTTATTCAGTTATGCAGGAAGAGTACCGACCGAATAAAGATGGGGTGTTATTACAAATGCAGCTGCATCCGTCGAAAAAAGCATTTCAACATACAGTAGTCGCAGAGACCATTCACCTCTGGGACTTCTGGAGCCGGTTTTCGCCCACAGTTGCAAAAGGTTTTGGTCCCCCGGAGAAGGACGAAGGGGTGGCAGGTGAGGTCTTCCCCCATTGGTTGGGAGACATGGACTACCCCGGGATGCGAGCAGAACAAGATAGGACCATGGCCACTTGGCCGGCATCTTGGTTCCCAAACTAGCTGTGCCATTGGCTCACAATCCACAATCCCAACACACGTAGTAGCCCACTTTGATGTGTAGTACATCAAACTACATCTGTCAATGGGGTCAGAATCACTACAGTTCGTCGATGACAACGCTTTATGCTATGGCCCAATGGACACATATGGGCAGAGCAAAACCAATTCACTGCGCTTCGAGCAAAGCCATTCATTAGCCCAAGACTTTTCACCCAGCCAATCACAGATGTGGAGTCACAGAAAAAACTAGCAATGCACTCAGCCACAATTGCTGGCTTCCACATCCTGCTGGAGCTGGTGCGCTGCGTCCATGCCATCGATGTCTGTCGCGTCAGCGGTGAACTTCCACAAGATTGCGAGGGAGAAAACTCCCAACGGGCGCGAGCTGGATGCGTAACTGCCTTCGTACATGTTGCCTCTTTTCACCACGACCACCATTTCAGATTTTTCTCTGAGGAGGAGATCTATGACATGCTCGACAGAGGTGGACGTAGGAACACATAGCGGTGGTCCTCTCGACATTGATAGAAGAGGCGCATCGATCTGAGAGCAGATTTAAAGGATTTTAGAGCGACAAGAGAATACTATAATACCGACAATTATGTCGGCACTGAAGCTGTTAAGAAACATTATATCATTGTACAAAGTTTGATAGAGGTGTGGCATCCTCTTGCAACCAATCATGCTTCTAGCACTAGAGATAGACTGCCGATGAATTTTAAACGATAAGAGCAAACCTATGGTTCATCATGGACAAGCCGAATTTTAGCAAACTCCCAAATCAGTTGAGTTTGTTAAGGCTAATATAGCAAGAAAATTAGTGGCGTATCCTCTTGCAGCCAATCGTGCTTCTAGCACTAGATAGACTGCCAGCCATTTTTTAGTTAACTCCCAACTCCCAAATCAGTTGAGTTTGTTAAGGATAATATCGCATCCTCTTGCAGCCAATCGTGCTTCTAGTACTAGATAGACTGCCAATGAATAAAGGATAAGGGCAAACCTATAGTTCATCATGGACGAGCCAATTTTTAGTGAAGTCCCAAATCAATTATTGTTAAGGCTAATACCACAAGCAAATAAGTGTGGTAGCCTCTCACACCCAGTCATGCTTCTAGCACTAGATAGACTGCCGATTGAGTTTAAAAGGGTAAAAGCAAACCTATGGTTCATTTCATCATGGGCAAGCATTGTTTTTAGTAAAGACCAAAATCAGTTGAGTTTATTAAGGTTAATACTGGAAGGAAATATATACGCCCTTGAATGAAAATGAAAAACGACCAAAATTTGTTATTGGTTTCCTCCTTGTAATATAATCCTTGACCAAACTTGAACTGTTTGGAAGAGAAGCTAAGGTGGTTGATTTTTTTTATCCTAACACTGGTGACTGGTCCCTGCCGCTAAAACAAGTGCTAACCATTCCACTAGCTTTCGTGCAAGGATCAACGCTATTATTGCTGGTACCAACTAAAGGAGATAACGTACCTTGGTACAATCCTGTCGGTGAACAATACCCACGCAGCTTCCCCAGTCATCAACAATAGGAACTACAGGATCCTTGAAGAATCGCATGACAACCTCCTCCAAGATTAAGTCAGCATGCAATGGCTGGGTTTCTTGAAATGGAATCATATACTTCTCAACAGGATCATTCAAGACAATCTGTGATGCCAATAGACATACTTCAGATATGGCAAGCAGAGTGCAGTGGAGAAAGGGGTAGAAAAATATGAACACAGCAGGCACCAACCTGTGGAAAAACATGAGGTCTAAGAAGAGAGTTGGTGAATCCAGACAGGGTTTCAACTTTAACTGCCACCTGGTACAAACAGAATAAAATAAACTTAAAAAGGGGTGGTGCTTTACACATTACATTAGGGTGTGCTTAGTTCGCAAAAAGAAAATTTTTGGGTGTCATATCGGATGTTTGACCGGATGTCGGAAGGGGTTTTCGGACACGAATGTAAAAACTAATTTCATAACTCGCCTGGAAATCACGAGATGGATCTTTTGAGCCTAATTAAACCATCATTAGCACATGTGGGTTATTGTAGCACTTATGGCTAATCATGGACTAATTAGGCTCAAAAGATTCATCTCGCGATTTCCATGCAAATTATACAATTAGTTTCTGTTTTTATCTATATTTAATGCTCCATGCATGTGTCCAAAGATTTGATGTGACGTTTTTGGGAAAAAAATTTGGGAACTAAACCAGGCCTTAATAGAACTGTCAGAACAGAAAAGAACGTTTGACTTTATTTTGCAATGAACATTTGGTTATTTTCTACATGCTTCTGGAACCAGGTCCCAACTTCAAACTAAACCCGCAGTTTCACCCATTCAGAACAACATGAAAATATTCAACTTTTAGGCATCAGGAAAAGAAAAGATATAGTTCACAGGTCTTCCTATTTTTTTACTGTTACAACCAAATAGATTTTCATAAGACATTGACAGGATAGTTCACTTAAAAATAAGGCCATAACAAGATTGCACAGGCTTGAAACTTTTTTTTTCTACATAATATTATGAATATCTTATAAACTAGATATGCAATTTCACACCACTTGGGAAGCCTTAAGGTACAGTTTGCTGAAACCAATTATACTCTTCAGAAAATTTGCAGTATTTGTTGTATGGCTACAATAATGCACAATAGTGAGTTCAGAAACATCAGAGACTATGCTGACAAGAATTATGTAGTTCACCCGTGTAATACTAATGAATCTTAAAATATAAAAAATCTAGGTAAATGAAATTATATTCAAGAACAAATTATTCAAGCATACATAATGTGTTCAGAAATATATAATAGGGCGGGCGCAGCCAGACTGGAAGCGTTCAGTTTTGCATTGTAAGATCAAAACATGCCAAGAGCATGTAGGTTCACATAAGAAGTTAGGATTTCAAGATAATTGTTCCATGTCCATGATGTAGCTAACCTTTATAATCAATGAAGTGAAATACTATTTAAGAACACAATCGAAAGAAGAATACCATGCCTACTCTACTTGTCCAAGAGAAACATTCCTTCTCATTCAGTATTCTTCTTAGAAGTCCTCTAGCCATGTCAATCTGGGGGAAAAAAGAGTCTTTTAGTGGTAGAATCATGAAAATTTGAAGTCTATTTAACAAAGAAAAGCAAACACATCCAAGGAAAAAAAGAATAACAGAAATCCTAGACAGAGAAGCAAACTCATGAACATTGCACTGCTGTGTTATATTTGGTACTAATATATAGGCTAAGTGGCAGTTTAGCATTTAAAGCAGACCTTATTTTAAAATAATTCTGCTTTCTCAAGATATTGTGAACACATAACACTAAGCTCATATAAATATTCAATTAAGCAATAAAATATAATTGGAAAAAAATTCTTTGAGCTCAGGGGAGCCATTTTGTGAAACCAGCATAATGTACATTTTACTGTTCCAAAATAGTAAAATACCTAAAATTTCATAGAAATAATGCACATAAATTTATGTAATCATGAAAAAATTTCAATGTAAATTCATCCATTATATAAACAACATAAAAGGGCAACAAGTCAGTCATGCACAGCTCATATTAAAGTATTGTTTGTTTTCTTTCATTATTCACAACAGGGACATATATTAAACTAGGTGAAACCCCGCGCATTGCTGTGGGAGTTTACTATGATAATAATAAGTATAATGTGTAAGATAGCTTAAACAATATAAGCTTACATAAACATAAGTTTACATAAGTTGATGTAATTTAAATTTAAATAGTATGTAGAATGATGATTCAAATGTAAAAGTACGATGATGTGACTTTATGAGAGAACAAAAGAAAGAAGATAATTTAGACCATACATCTAAGGGCTAAAACATTGAGATGATATGGCTTAATGAGAGAACAAAAGAACAAAGGTAATTTAAACCATAGATTAATCATCTAAGGGCTAAAAACAATTGATGTGATATGACTTAATGAGATAAAAGAAAAATAATATGAACTAAGTGATGATGAACTATATAGGTATATATTTCATAAAAAAACTATATAGGTATATAGGATATTAAAATTGATAAGAGAGATATATTGAAATTTATGTGAATTATGTGGAATGATTTAACATGCTTACATTTTAAATCTCTAAAATTTAATAAATTATTAATTATAGATAATATAGCATGCTTGCATGATGCTTAAATGTAATAATTGTTCGTAGATGATAATGTGACATCTTTGCATGTTAAGCTTTAGGAATTAGTGACCTCTAACTTATAAAGTTAGAGAGGATTTGGAAGGTTCATAAACTTTATGACTTTATTGTGTTTTCGTTGATGAAAACACCAGCTCCCCGGGTTCCACATATGTTTTCCACAAATCACAATGCATACCCATCTATTATAATATGAAAAATGGGAAGAATATACTTGTAGTCAAATAATGAAACATCATGGACCTTTGAAATCACAAGAAAAGAAAATAAAGTTTTCTGTTCTTGCTAAAAAAAATCAAAGACATTGAAAAGGGTGCATGTTGGAATAAGTTGATTTATTGGATGAAAATTGTTCCTTGATCCCTTTAATACTAAATACATTTTAGCATTTTCACATTCTTGACAGGGGTGTCAATAGTTTAGACTAAATTTACACAAAAGGCACTACTGTTTTCCTACCTAGTATGCACCTCAAAACAGAAGATGATGCTATTTACCCATCCTAGTCAAAATTTAGTGAAGTTAGGAGTAAGATGACCAAAGTATTTCATGGTTAATAATCCGAATCATATTATCAAATAAATAAATTTCATGTCTACCTGATTATTATTGAGGGCAGCTTCCATTAGTAGTTCATCTGCCTCTTCTTTTGCCGAACGGCTAATTGATCCAACTGAATCTGGCCACATGCGTTTGTTCAGTCTCTTGACCATATCTAAATCACCTATGGTAGCAAAAGCTCTCATAATTGAAAGATAAAGATGAGGTTTGGGTCTCAAGTCTTTGTTGTTGCCAGCCTGCTTTATTATCTCACCAAAAATGCAAAGAGCCCCTACAATGGCACCACCACCAAAAATTAAACACCATATTAGAGCACATTTCAGTTATTGGCAGTACTATATTTCACAACATACAAGATTACACATTCCAATTTGAAGGCCATAGTTGAACAACATAAGCACATAAAGATGAAAAACTAAGTCTGTAGCCTAAAGAGCATAGATTGAGATAAAAGGCCCTCAGACCTAGTTGAGATATCCCTGGACCCAAGTGTCCTGATGGTGCCATGGTGGTAGCAGCACAAGGGCAGGGGAGAAGAGGGAGATAATTGCTTATTTGCTTGTTAATGAATAGCCATACAGACCCAATTCCGAACAACCTCATGAACAGTAGCCATGCGTGAATAGTAACCACATGGTTACGGTTCATGCGCAATGCCGCTGGCAAAAGAAAGGTTTGCCTGCTGCTTGCCTGCTCCTACATGGCCCCTAATGGGCTGCATTGCAAAGATTCAGTTAGAAATTATAACAAAAATGAAGACAGAAAGTGGGGCCTAGGCCACTCTTTAGTTAACAATATTATGATCACAACTAGAAAACTCTGCAGTGTTAAATAGCAAACTCCCCAATATAAAATGTTAATATCTTACCGTTAATAGACCCACAGGCTAGCAAGGCATCTACCATTGCTGTGTATGCCGTCCGGTCAATAGAAATAGGTGCAGATTTCATCTCCACCACAATCTTCAAAACTGAATAAAGGTCTTGGCTATTTCCTAAACCCTGCAAAATGCTTCAATAACTTGTACCGTTACAAACTATTAAATAAAAAAAAGATAGTGATACATTTTGAAACCAAACAAGCCTATACACAATAAATAAAAGGTCACAAGACATCTTTCCTGTCAAACATGTTTTTCAATATTAAATACCTCAAAAACTCTTTAAAAAGCAATATAATATTTAACAAAACATTCTAATAGAAGTAGTTTACCAGCGAATTCAATATCACTGTCTGACAAAGTAACCAATAAAGAAGATTTTACTGTAAACTTTTAACTATTATTTTTTGCTAAGACATGTACAGAGCTACTGCTGTCCACAGGTAATATAAGCTGGCAGGCGTCATACCTTAAGTAATGTTGTGTAGGTAACAGCATCTGGAAGGAGTTCAGGATTATTATCCCTTTTAGCTTCTTCCTGCATTGTAATGTAAGCAACTCATTTTCATTATACAGGCTATTTTGCGCAGATGCAAAACATTTTTGTGGCTAAAACTGGCCTTTCCAACACTTGTGTGACACCTTCATATCTTCCAGAAATCGGATAGCCATATCAATTTCTGCTGATTTTACACAGGCAGAAATTATGGTGTTGTAGGTCAATCTATCAGGCTTTAAACCTTGACGTAATATCTCATCTTTCACAGTCAAAGCTCCAAGAGGGAAGTTGCTTTTTATGTATCCCTATAGCACATTCAGTTTGGAAATTTGAGTGATTACGGCAGTGATTAAATAAAACATCTATATTAATAGTTAGGGGAAGAATAAACAGAGACACCTTCATCAGCAAGTTGTATAGTAAGACGGAGTGGCCTTCATAAAGGACTTGGCGAAAACGGGCAACAAGAGCATTGGCACGCCGCATATCTCCTATATAGATCGAAGTTCAATCTCATCAGTAAACAGCTAGCTAAGGTGTGTAAGAAAAATATTGATAGAGGAATAGGCCATAGAGCTATCAGTAGAATATTGTGGCTAGAACAAACAGTTGTGACAAAACTATTATACTCCCTCCATCCACAAAAGTTACACATATTACTTTTGACACCAAGACCAAGGAGAAATTAAATCACCTTGGATGTTACAAAATCAAGGAGTGAATGCAAGCATACAACCAATGAGTATCTAGATGACTCCTTGGGTTCTAATAAAACATTTAATTTATCTCTTCATTTAAGTCTTGAATGCATAAAGACTACAAATAGGAACAACTTATTTGGAAAAACTCAAATGTGAAATAGGTGTAACTTTTATGGATGGAGGGAGTATCATCCTAACCACCGTGCGCATGCACCTAATCTAAGTCTATACTAACAACCACGACAATCATTTGCTAAAACTGATCAAAGGAATCATTTCTAGCCATTGAAAGACTTAGTTCAATAACACTGATCACTTGTTTATAAATACATAGATAGATTTAGAGACCACGAATCTATATATTCTATATAATTGGAACCCCTTAGTGTACTTATTTCTATATAGAAGCCACCTCATGAGGCCACATCATCACATATGAAACCTTGGATGGTGTCTTAACAGTTCAGATTAGCACATAATCTTTCTAGCCTGTATGCGTCCTTTTCTGCTGCTGGGTTAATTAGTCATTTCTCATATCCATGTATTGCAATTTACAACTGTATATACACACTAACATCCCGCAGCAACGCGCGGGGTGTCAGCTAGTATTGTATTCCAATAAGTGAGCCAATTAGATTGGAACCTATAACTGTTCTGATACAGAGTTGAGTTTCATGAATTAGCTTTTCATTCAAGAAGAAAAATAATTCAGAATACCTGTGCATCCTAGTATTCTAATAACAATTATATACTGAAAGATAAAAAGGTAAATCTTGTACCAACCAGCTTCAATAAGGGCATTTAGAAAACCACAAATAAGATGAGGAGAGAGCCGGGGACTCCCAATAGAGGTATCTTTCTCAATTGACTCCAGTATCTCAAATGCGTCATCTATCCTTCTCGCTATCCCCAGACCCTTCAAAAAATAGAAAATGTAGCAGAATAAAAATATGGATGTAAAACAACTTCTACAAAATATTATCTAGGAATTGGGAACACTTTGAGATTTAAGTTAATCCATTTGAGTAAACTGTACTGGTTGTCCTTAAATTTGTTTGGTGCGCTCATCCTGGTCCCTAATCTTTGAAATTGCAAATTTAGATCCTTAATCTTATTAAATGTACCACAAGAAGTCCAAATTTATGATGCCTGCATCCAGCTAACGTGGCATGCCACATGTAGCCACGCTGCAAGTGGGTCCCTGGGCCATGGATGTTAGCAACAGCAACAGAGGGAAATGGTGGGCGGTCATTCGAGAAGACGGGTGATTTGGTGAATAGGAACAATCGTGAAGAAGATTTGGATTGCAGTGGGCTTTCTGCGAGATTGACCATGTGCACAAGGACTCCCTTACAATGTGGCTACACATGGCATGCCATGTCAGCTGCAGGATGCGGTCGTGTCGAATTTCGACCTCCAATGGTACATTTAGCAAGACTAGGGATGTAAATATACAATTTCAAACATTAGGGACCGAGATTAGAGCACTGCGCAAGTTTAAGGACCACCAGAGCAATTTACCCAATCCATTAATAGGTGCGATAATTCTGAAGGATAGACTCTTCGAGCAAAGAACAATAAGAATGGAGTTGTTAATCAAGAATTGGCACATTGAGGGCTCAGACAATCTGACATGGAAATGACATTTAAATAAAGTTACTGGGAAAAGTAAAGGGGGGTGAACAACTTTACATTCACCCATAAAAATTCCAATTGATTCTTGAGAGAAAAAAATATTAAAAGGAAACCTAACCAATTTGGAACATTTTCTTTTCCTTTTGTGAGGTGGAACATTGATTTCTAATGGAAACAATATTGTTTTATCTCAGATTGGCTGCTTCTTACTTTCTTTGATAGAATATGATGAATTTAATTACCACACAAGAACTCATAGAAGCACCTAGAGTCTGTTTTGGGCCAAAATGAATAGGTTGATGAGAATTTCAGGGAAAAAATATATAATACTGCTCATAGATAGCCCTGCTTCTCTAAACTGCTTTTTGGTGTAAAATGTGTTGCCACAGTTATCATAACAGGAACAGCTACTGGTTAAAGAAAACATATATTCTGTTTGTGAGAACTACTTGTTTTTCATTAGCAGCATATGATCACTGAAAACAACCAAGGAGCTTCATTGAGTAGTTTGGGGTATCTATATTCTAGAAACAGCAATTAAGTAAGCAGTCACACATTAAAGAATACACATTCCTCTATTTTACACAATCACACATTAAATAATACACATTGTTTAATGAATTGCGTGTGCCACTCAGTTCAACCCAAAAGCTTAAGCCAACAAGGAAAGGCCGGGCAATTCATTTGTACTCCAACATCGTTGTCTTATCAATGTGCATTCCGTTGTTATAATCTTAGCATCACAAGGGAAATCGGTCGGGACTCATGTCGTTAGCCCCTTCCACCTCGTCCCAACTCCTAGTTCCCCCAAATCCTATCCACCACCAGCCGTCATAAGACGCGACGCGCTACGAGCCTACGAACAAGGGGTGTATGTATGTATACGTACATACATACATACATACATATATATATATATACGAACAAGGGGTGGGTATATATATACATATGTATGTACATATATATATGTATACATATACATATGTACGTACATATGACATATATATATGTATATGTATACATATATATATATACATATATATTATATATATAGGTATATATATATATATGTATGTATATATATATATGTATGTACGTACGTACGTACCTTGAGCAGGATGCCGTAGGAGACGCCGTCGACGCCGCACCCACCGGGGCCGCGCATCTCGTCGAACAGGCTGAGCGCAAGGCCGACGTCGCCGCAGCGGACGCATGCCTCGAGCACGGCGTTCATGACGATGGTGTTGAGCCCGGCCCCGGCCCCGGCCCCGCGGTCGACCGCGCGCCGCCTGGCCGCGCCCACCTCGTCCATGATCTGGGGGAGCTGCCTGCGGCGGGTGAGGTCGACGATGCGGGAGGTGAGGCGGCGGAGGTCCGGCTGCGGCGGCGGGGACGATGAGGGGGCGCGGCGGCGGCGGCGGCGGGCGCGCGGGGGAGGGGCGGAGGAGGAGGAAGAGGAGGGGAGTCGGGAGGAGTCGGGAGGAGGGGAGCGGCGGGGGGAGGGGGAGGAGGGGGAGAGGAAGCGCGGCCGTAGCAGCATCATCTCTCGATCGCCGGCGGGCTGCGGCTGCGCTCCGAGACGAGCGCGCGGGGAGGGGAGGGGGATGAGGGGAGTGGATAGAGCGGTGGGGGAGATGGTCGGCTGTCGGCGTGGCGATTCCCGCGGATATCTGGGCCCGCTCGCATCTCACACCGATTTGTGGACCCTGTGCGGTTGTTTTCTTTTTTTTTTCCCTCGTTTCGAAATGTTTGACACCGTTGACTTTTTATCACATGTTTGACTGTTTGTTTTATTCGAAAATTTTAAGTAATTATTAATTCTTTTCCTATCATTTGATTCATTGTTAAATATATTTTTATGTAGGCATATAATTTTACATATCTCACAAAAGTTTTTGAATAAGACGAACGGTCAAACATGTGCTAAAAAGTCAATGGTGTCAAACATTTCGAAATGGATGGAGTATCTAAAGGACTCTCTGGTACTTCAGATGTATCGAAGTGTATCTGCATGGTAATTATTCTACAGTGTAACTATAGTGTAACTGTTGTAATTATGATTTAACTTATTAAACCTTGCATTTATTGGTTAGATAATATTGGGATGTTAAGCATGACATGTGCGAAAATTTCTTTCTAGCAATTTTTTTCTTTTCATGCACAAATCTCAAGGCTATCTGATGGTCACAAATCTAAAAGTTTTGGAGGCAAAATTGTAGCAAATCCCTTTTTTTATTAAAGTGTGTTCACAGTATACGAACATATATGGTAGATGTAAATAGGTGCAACAATTTATAAAGTGTTTGTTTCGATACAATAACTTGCGTGATCCATACGAAATAAGGTCAAAAGAGGCCACATAATCAAAATGAGTGATATGGCACTGAGATGGGTGCTAGCTCCGATAAATGCAGCCCGCTCCTGCCTCTCTTTATTTTATTTGCAAAAACCCAAAGACAAAAGCATAGAGATGATATTTTGCACAAAACACCACAATCTTGCCTTACCTATTAACCACATCCGCCCAGCATCGTACAGGGGAAAGGATCTAAATAAAAGAGGCAACCTATGATCATGAAAACTGATTACTGAGCTGACCTAAATCATCAGCAACAAGTGTGGTACGAACGCGGCCAAACTGACGAGGTCAAAGAGCAAACCCACAATTAGGGATCGGCATTAGGCTACACTGCTACGTTGGTTGGTGGTGGCTATGCCGGCCGGCCGGCATGACACCAGCTCTGAGATCTCTAGATACACATGCTCCAGTTTACGGTGAGATTATCTTGACATAGTGCCATTGTGTTTGAACTTAATTCATACATTGTGATATAATATTTGCTCAGATTTTGATTGAGAAACGTGAAATTTGAGTTGCGTAAGGGTATTTCTTGCGAAAATAATGCTCCATTATTTCTTAGGGTTTTGCAACTTTTTATTTGGATGGCAATTCGGTTCTTATGATGTGATCTTAGTAGATTATGTGTCCTATTTATGATCTATATCATTTTCTATGTATGTGCTATCGAAACCATTGCCATCGAAGACGGAGGGCTAAACTAAAAATCTCAATGTTCTTGAAATCGAGCTCGCCATTGTTGATAGATATACTAACTTTCTCTCACGGAAAGAGGGTAGTGGTAGCCATTTATCTTCTCCTCCTATTTTAAGAGGAAAGTGTTGCAATGATGATTGATCCATTTGATTACCCTAGACCAAATGTTCAAGGTGTATGCCTAATCCAGTAGCCCTGTAAGGGAGGGTCGATATCAATAACAACATTGTACTTATGCATAAAGTACAGTTGGCATGCAATATATTTTGATAATACACATAAGTTGTGTATATCTTTGTATTAAGAATGGGTGATGTATATCTTGCTAACCTAGCCAACAAGTGAAAAAGAAAAATGAACACAAAAGAGTACACAATATTACCTCTCACGACATCGATTGTCCAACCAAGCTACCACTATGACGCTATGTTAGTAGACCCACCAAAAATGCAACTTCTTCTACCAATCTCACACCATTTTCGTCCAGGTGCATTGTTATTGGTTAAACACTCAATTGTTCATTTTCCTTCGAAATCAACTAGGTAGCCAAAGTGATAATCGTGTTGAAACCTCGGCGAAGATGCACACTTACTTTCTTCCTACTCTTGCACTACCATTAAAAGAAGGAAGTTGTTGTTGTTGAGAAACAGGACAACTACCTAATGGCATTTAGGATCAGCCACTGGAACTGCCGATATTCTCAGCAGGCAATGTGGATGTGATCAATGGTTTCTTCCTGTTGATCACAGAGCACACATAGGGGTGGGTGGGATATACCTTGCTTACTCAGCCGATCATCCGCCCAACATCAACGGTGAGCAACAAGCAACGCTAAAGTACTGGCAGTGTTAGGGGCTTTGCTTTCCCAGATTGGGGCTGCTGGGAAGCTCACACGCCTAAAGAACATTGTATTGTAACTTGTAAGTAGACCCCGTGGAGTAGTAGCCAGAGCTCTGCCAACGCCTGGTGATGGAGTATGGTTGCTCTTGGCTCAAAACAACTGAGGAAATCATCGGTCAGGCCTTTAGGCAGTCCATGACCGTCTAAATAGTTAAGCTTCCCTAGAGGTCATCAATCCAACGCCGGTCACTCAGAGCCTCCTGCACCATCCACCTCCATCGAATCCTTGTCGGTACCATCCGATGAAGCGGTGGTGCAAGACTTTGGAGGTCAGTGCTTTGTAGCCATTGATCTTCCTTGAAGAGGATACTCTAATTACGATCTCCCAACTGGCAGATGATGGATGCTACAGCGAAATCTTTCTCCAAGTTGGAGACCTGCATTGGTAGCCCCAGGGGCAGAGGCAAGCCTAGGGCAACTTGGGCTTGAGCCCTAGGCTTGCCTCCAAAATCATACATAAATTAGGTTAAATCACCATGTAATGTTAGATAAAAATCAATAACTCATTAGTTAAGCCCCAGGTTAGCCCTACTCTTTAGTAATTTGTGGCTCCGCCACTAGGTAGCCCCCACCACAGCTTTGTCGTTGTCTGTGCATGACGACTAGATCCACCGAGAGCACAATGAGACCCCTATAAGATGTAGGTTGTGAATGTTCAACCCGTCGTACTACTTTGGAGCACAAACTTTGTCCCAAGCGAGCCAACAGTGTCTTACCCTACCAATCCAAAGGAATTCTTAGCGAATTCGATCAATCCCCTTAATCACCCGTTTAGGTGGTGAAATGATGATTAGTGTGTAGATGGGAATAGAGCTCAGAACTAATTTGACTAGTGCTACTCTCCTGGCAGGCGTGAGCTGCCCTACTTTCTAGGATGACAAACGTCTAGCGACCAAATCCACCAGGAGCTGGAGATCTTCTTCCCTTAGCTTCTTGGTCAACAGGGGTATGCCTAGGTATTAGTAAGGGAAACACCTCACCTCGTAAGGCAGCTCGCTGCGGATGAGCTCGATGTAGGGGTGGTAAAGGGCCTAACATTTTAGCCTACAAAATTTGAGGGCTAGGCCTAAAATGGGTAGGTTGAATTTCTATTCATTTTCGAACTAAAAGTATATGAGGTCTAGGTAGGGTTGTGAAAGAACTCGTGGGGATTGATCCATTACCACCCCTAGCTCGATGTCATTGTCGCTCCATTTGATCAGGATTGTTGACACACTTGCTAAAGTTTGTCTGCAACTTGTTGCCTCCTCGAACAAGTTTAGTATTTTCTTTGCCACTTGGAAGTCTTGGTTGGTCGCGGAGAAAGAGCACCACATTGTTTTCCGAAAGGGATATGCGGTGCGGGATTGGGATCGGCTGCAGTAAGCCCTCCTCTTTTGCCTTGGCAAACAAGGTGCTTAAGGTATCCATCACAAGGACAAACATTAGAGGTGAGATCATATCGTCTTAACGTATTCCCTGACCGTGCTAGATCATCCGCCCTAGTCACCATTGAGGAGTAAGAGTTGGTATGCAATATGCATTATCCCGTGAATCTTAGTTCAGTGATGGTATGCTACATTGCATGAGTAAAATGACGCTTTCTACTAGACATCAGTGAATGTAACTTAGTAGCTGATGGCAAACATAAATAGTGGTGTTTCTTTGACTTAAGTGAAATTGTAAAGAAAATCTTGCTACTTGACAATAAATCATATAATTGACCTTTTCTTGATAGCATATAACGGTTATGTTTCCTTGTTGCAACTTCTCTTTGTATTATATTATTTGGATGATTTTCAAATGGGATAAGTCCATTTGACAACTCCGAACTCTTCGCTTTGTCTAAAATAAACCCCCAAACTCTAAAACTGAGTATTTGACACCCTCTAACTTTTCAAACCGTCTAATTTTAGCCCCTTAGTGGAAACCAACGCAAATTTTCTTATGTGGTGCCTACATGGAAACTTAGCTATAAAAGAACATAAAAAGGTGGGACCCGTAGGCCACCTCCCCTCTTTCCTCTTACTCTTCTTCTTCCTCTTTCCTCTCCTTCTCCTCTTCGAGATGAATGACGAGGGTAGAAGGCCGTTGATGAGTTCCCGAGCTTAACAAGTAGAGTAGCGAGGCAACCTCCCTGAGCTCAATGAGGCGAGTGCCGACGACTTCCCTGAGCTTGTGTAGCAGGCCCAGCGGCATCGGCTCCTTCATTGAGCTTATCGTGGGATCGAGGTTGTGCTGCTGGCACTTGTCTTCTCTGACCTCGGCAAGTGGGTGTTGGGGGGGGGAGAGCTCTGGGTCTACGATGACAGCAACACTTGGATAGGACGAGTGGCAGCGGATCTCAGAGCTTATGATGACATCGAAGCTTGGGTAGGAGGGGCCGATTACTGCCCATCAACCCTCCTTGGAACTTGCTGGTGATCCCGTCTTCTCCGTGCTCAGCAGTTCCTCTTCTCCAAGCTCGCCGCCAACCCCCCTCTTCTCTGACCTCAGCCAAGGGGCAAGCTCCACATCGAGCTTGCTGCCAACCTTCCTTTTCTTCCGAGCACGACCAAGGGGGTGGGCTCGGCACGAAGCTCTCCGCCGACCCCTTTCTTCTCTATGCTCGCATCTAGCTCGCAGCTCCGTCCATCTCGTCATGGCTGCCTCAAGCTCATAGAGGGAGGGAGTCGAAAGAGAGGGGAAGGTGAAAGAAGACTGTAGGACCTGCTGACGTGGTGTAAACCGCTCAGGGGGTATAAAGTGAATGGTATTAAAAGTTAGAGGGTGTGAAATATCCGGCTTTAGAGTATTGGGTGTATCTCTACTATTATAAAAACTGAAGATGTTTTTGCTAGAATTTTGGTTTGTCATCCATATTTGAGTCGGTTTTTAAGTTCGTTCACTTTTGAAAATACAGAACCGTGTTTGAGTTAGATTTTAAGCTTATTTCCTATTGGAAGTAAGTCGTATAAGAAATCTTTTAAAAAAACTCACATGCTAACTTCAAATTAAATACGGTCTCCTAATTGCAGCTCATGATTTTCTGAAAAAATATCCAATCAAATTTTCACAGTGAATTTTACCGTAGCTAAACCGTATAACAACAATAAAATTAAAATAGCATTTACCCGTTCCAATGCATAGACTTTTTTTTTCTAGTTTTAGACAAAAACGAAGACTTCATAGGTGTAAAATAGACTTATCCCTTTTTTTTCCAAACGGGCCTGAACTCCGCCCATCCTACGCTTATTACCAAAAGGGCCGGAGTACAGCCCACCACTCCCCTCCCTCTTCCCCCCTCCTTCTCGAGCCTCCGGCGACGACGACGACTCCCGCCGCTCTTCCTGGTCCATCGGCGGCGAACTTCCCCGCCGACGTGCCAGATCTCAAACCCCACTAGCTCCTCCGGCGAAGGCGGGGGACCAGAGGATGATGGGGAGCAACAGCGCAGGCGGAGGCGGCGGTGGCGCCATGGTTCCGGGGGGCATGGGGGGAGGAGGGCCCATGGGGGCAGCCGCCGCCGGCGGCGGCGGCGGCGGAGACGGGCGGCACGACGACGAGGCGGTCCTCACCGAGTTCCTCTCCTCCCTCATGGACTACACCCCTACGGTACGGCGCCTGCCGCCCATCTTGCCCTAGCTTCCCCCTCTCTTGGGTTTCGTGTCTGATGCGGTGGTGGTGGTGGTGGTGGTGGTGGTGCGGCAGATTCCCGACGAGCTGGTGGAGCACTACCTTGGCCGCAGCGGCTTCTACTGCCCCGACCTCCGCCTGTAAGCACCCCCATCTATCTCTCCAATAGTTCAATCTCTTCTCTCTTTCAGGAAGACTGCACCGTGCCTTCCAGGATGGGCCAATTGGTAGTTATTAAACTGAAATTCGTCCAGTGCCCGGAAATCACTGAAGAGATTTGGACTGAATTTTGCCTGATTCTTAGTACGTACAACATGGTGACAGTTAGATCTGATTGAGGCTGTTAGGATTGCATTGTAATGCAGCGTGTTGCCATTCTAGTCGAGGGAGAAAATCGCTGTATCCCTTTCAGCTTGGTGATTGTTGGTCGTCATGTGTGACAGCATGGCCTTATGAACCATAATTTTTGTGTTCTCTGCAGAACGAGGCTGGTTGCTGTAGCCACCCAAAAGTTCATTTCGGACATTGCAAGCGACTCTCTTCAGTATGTAACTTTTACTGCCTCATTCGTTTTGTTTTCCAACTTAAACGTATGTGCGATTATTTTGTTCCTTTTTAGTGGTTATCGATTCTTGGAGTCGAATTTTCGTTACCTTCAGATAGTGAATGAGAAATATGATTTCTGATGATGGTCATGAACCATGAGGTTTCTTGCATCATTCATAAATGGAGGTGTATGCAATATGCTTCATTCTTGAGATGTTGAGTAGCCTCATTTCTCCTATGCTGGCAGCTTTTTGAGATAACCATGTTGATTTTAGGCTTGTTTTCTTCATACTGTCAACTTGCATCTTCTTTGTGCTTCCTTTTTTTTGTTTCTATCATCCTTCTCACATTATGACCATGGAATGAAACATCAAACATGGTATCTTATGTCTATATTGTTAAGACAATAGATTGCGAAATATGCATAACATTGATGTGGTAGGGAATCTAATTTCAGTACTGACTGAAACTTTATGTGTAAAGTCAAGCTTCTTATGGTGTTGCTTGTATCATAACTTGTGACAGTTAAAAGGTATCATGCACACTAATTTGTTCATCACATGATTATTGTCCTGAACTAGGCACTGCAAAGCCAGGGTAGCAGCACCTATCAAAGATAACAAGAGCAAGCAACCTAAGGTGGGTTTAATTGCAGTTGGTGTACCATGGTACTACTAGCATGAAATCAGTACTTTTATTTACTGGTTCAGTCATTCTGTTCTTCAGGATAGGCGTCTTGTGTTAACAATGGATGATCTTTCCAAGGCCTTGCAAGAGGTAAACCATTTTCCTGTTGAATTTAAGCTTTCCCTTTTACTGCAGCTCACCAGTTACCACTGTACTTTACGTGATTGAAGTCACAGTTTATTCAGTTTGACGTATAATTGCAATTATTAGTTTTATTAGGACTTGAATCTCTGCATTAATAAATCTACTGTAGAATGGATTTAGTTAACCTTTTTTAGACCAATGGGATTACTTGTTAATGTTTTTTTTAATGAAACAAGTAGCCAAATTGATCAGTTGTATATGCTTCACGATGCTCACGATTAATCACAATTCAGATAGACTAATCAACTCAACAATCAGTCACAGCCTACTTGTATTGGAATATTTTACCAGAAGAACAAATGGGAAACTATTTTGATCCCTTGAGGGGATGTGCCGCTTAAAAATCATCTAAACGGTTATGAAAAATTCTAGAAAAATTTGACAACACTTATACAACATATCTATACAACTTCACAAAATCTTAAGTCCAAATTCAACTCACACATCGAGATATAAAAAAAGACAAATTCAGCGTATAAATAGTACCGCACTGTTAATATCTGAATTTGTCTTTTTGGGTTCTCGATGTGTAGGTCGAATTTGAACTTTATTTTTGGTGGACTATTAGATATAATTGTACTCTACATTGTCAATATTTTTCAGAATTTTTAACAACTATATTTGCATTGATTTTGAAAGAAAAATATATACGAGGGGACATCCCCTCGAGGGATTAGAATCCACTCCCCAGAACACATACATTATAGTACATGAAATAAGCATTTAAGCAGACCTGGGATGAGCTGCTCATATACAGGGATGAGCTGCTCATATACAGGTCTATTTGACAAATGATCTTCTATGCTTTCCCTTCCCAGCAATATTCTTGGCAAATGACTGATTCAGCTATAATCACATCATGGTCAGTACACTTATGTTTACAATTCCATGGTTCAGAATCAATCTACCTTCTACACACGAAACCTCACACAAAAGGGCATCCTTGACATGTCACAATATCACATAACTCTGGACTGTAATGCTCTACAGATGAGCTATCATTATAGAAGCTTTGTGCTTTCATGAAATATGTTTGTTCCACATACTACCAATTTGAGATTTATTTTTGTTTTCTAACATGCTGGCAGCTATCAGTAGATCATCACGTCATTTGATAGAATTAGATTACCATTGTCCAGCGTTTAGTATTGTAACTCCTAATTATCCTAATTAGGCATTTATGTTTGATGCATTTTGAGAAACTGGCACTTTTTACTCCCGTGTCAAATGCCAATATAGATCACAAATGTGTACATCAAATCCTCTATGGTGGTGCAGTAAGCTGGTAACCACTGACTATAGGCTAGTAGGCTCCTTTTTACCAAACATGTATACCAATGCTTAATTTCTGATGTGCACCATACTTATTTCCTTGCAGCACGGTGTGAACTTGAAACATCCTGAGTACTTCGCAGACAGCCCTTCTGCAGGAATGGCTCCTGCAGCAAGAGAAGAGTAGACTCAACTGAACTCAAAGTGAAACCAGGGACTATGTAGGGAGCATGCAAATGAATGACCATGTCGGCATCCTTACCCAACCTTATTACAGCATGCAAATGAATGAACCTGTCAGCATCCTTACCGACCTTATTACAACCTGATGTCTGTTCCTTGATATACTATTGACCATTAGCTTGTAACTAATAGTCTAATACCACTGGTTGCTTCTGTACTTAGTATGAAGTACTATCTGTGCTGATTGATTCCTCTGTGTGAAACCTGTTTTAAATTGCCTGGTGGATCCTTGACAGCTGAAAACTAATTGACTTTGCAACATGCTATAGCTTTTCACTACTTTGTTTCTTGATGTTGCGTTGGCAAACATCATTTCTCAGTGAAAATGCAACATGCTATAGCTTTTCACTACTTTGTTTCTTGATGTTACGTTGGCAAACATCATTTCTCAGTGAAAACCGCAGGGAGGTCTGGGAGTGATCTGGGGCCTGGGAGTGATCTGGAGATCAGGTAGGTCTACCTTATCTTCTCATTATTATATTGCAGGAACACAAGTCAAATCTGCATACAATGTGTATAGCGTCTGAAATAGTGTAAGAATGCATTGCTGAAATACAAAAGGTATATCCTGTCAACTTGTCATCCAAGAGCTATTTAAGTTAACAGTGAACTTCGTGACATTGTCACACAGAAAAACCCAGGTATAAACTAAATAAAGGGCCATGATTACGCTAGATTAGTCGAGTGGGTTATTGGACAATCTAATTATTAAGATTTCATACATATGTTTTCTGACAAATAATTGTATAGTTTTCATAGCATAATAACTAACCGAAGTGTCTGTTTATGCAGCTCATTCTGTCAGCAACTTTCATGCTCTGAGTCTCTCAGAGCCATAGCCTGATAGCCACGCCCTTAAGTGGAAGGGTAAGTGTCCTTTCCCAATCATTTGTTCATTGAACATTAGTGTACCTTGCAATTGAAATTGAGTGCAAATGTTCTTGACCGTCCACATATAGCAACATGAACCTGCAAAGGTCGGCTCATGTATACTTCAGACGGCAGTACAGTGTCGTGGTGCATGCTTGACCTTGGATTGTTAATTTGTCATACATGAAATAAATTTCTACCTGATGTTCCAAAAAGTAAGTTTATGTAATGATACTTACGAAGAAACTCGATGTACTAATTGATCTCTTCAATGCAGCTTGGATTTCTGACAGGGACCAGCCCTATTATCATAAGTAGGCCACCAACCCACCATCAGAGTATCTCAAGTTAAGAAATCTTATATGCTCTGGTCACTCTATAATTTCAATATGCATGATGGTCTACATGCATTTTAGAATATCTTCCTCCTCAAGTCATCTATGTTATCACTTGTCGGAACTGGAGAATATCAGAATAACTTTGACTTCATCTTGGGTATATTTCTGTGATGACCATATAGGAGTATTTAACAAAACATGGCCGGTGCAATTATATTATTGAAGATTAATCTAGATGGTTACTGATGTGAAAGTGATCGTGTTTGAGTAGACACTGTTCAAGGATCCCCTGGTTGAAATTCCTGAGGTTTACAGCGATTGGTTTACTGTTTTTCACTGCGTCACTTTTGATTTCGCACTCAAGACAAGTAGCTGCGTCACGTTCGTTTGGTTTGCGTTGACTGTCACATCAAAATGAGTTAAACACTTAAAGAACGTGATTAACACTGTAAGTAATTTTCATGACGATCGTAGATACTCACAGCTCGTAAGTTTCAACACAAGGAGTACCTAAAGTAATGATTTCGATCAGCAACTAGTACTGGATAGTTGACCATGTCCTTGAGTTGTGGCAAGTTTATTTTGAATAGTCACATAGCCTATTTGGATTAATTTCTAGTTACATAGCAGCTAAACTTGAAGAGCTGTTGCTCATTTGTCGGTAAAATAAAAACCACAAAAGGCTAGAAAAGAAAAGGGAGAGATCTTACTTAGCTGCACACTGGTCCATTTATTATTATTGGTGATTGATTTGCGATTAATTTGAGCTTATCCTAACAGGGCCTTATTTTGTCTGCCATTATTGACAAGATTGTGCAAATGACAGCTTGCTGACAACAGCAAGTATAATTAAACAATAGCAAAGCACGCCTTGGATTCCTAAATCCAAACACAAAGGCAATCAAGGCAAAAAAACAAGGGAGAAAAAAACACCCACATATCCTGCTACTTTACCCTCTGATTGCCTACCCCCTCAAAACCTTACTTAGCAAAAGTCTTCCTTCTTTCTCTAATCACCTTTTAGTACTTGACACTATCATATATTATGGTCTCCTTGCACACATTCCTTTCTGGAAAGTTTTCCAAATGATCCTTGCCTTTACAGTGCAATCTACCTCTCATTTCAATCCCAAACCTGCAGGTCAATGTGGGGCTCTTTTGTGCCGGCCGGCATCAGGGAAATTGTGCAGCATCTTAGGGTGTTCTCATTAGGTGTTCTTTGCGATGCTGGTAAATTGGTGTGAAGCTGGAGCAACTTGGTTATGATTCTTGTTTCCTTTTGTCTTCAAAGAATGTGTAGGGTGTCTACAAAGAATGTGTAGGTCGCATTGAAAAAACCGTGGCATGAAAAGTGGTGTAGAGGTTCTGGGTCATGTTGATTACCTTTTCTTTGAAAAGGGAAAAAATGTAGTTATTTTTCAGATAATAATTCTCTGTGCATTTTAAAGTTTTAGAAAAATTAACATGCTACGATCAGAGAAATTTGACCATGGTCAGTGTCTGGAGTATATAGCTTGCTACGAGCAACGAAATTTGACCAAAATTATCAGAGCATAATAATATCGCTTCATCGTTTATCACATCATGCTGCTAATTTGGGGCAGCTAATAAATTGCATGCATGTTGACTTGAATTAGATTAATTGGTATAATTGTCGATGACATTGGTTACAACGACATGGTAACTGATTTGTCACGGTTTTTCCTAGCTAGGTTATTCGTCTCTTGGTGAAGAAAGTGATAGTAATCTTGTCTGGTGAGATCCGGTCATTTGTAAAAAGGAAAATAAAAAAGCTTGAAAATTTGTCACATGGCCGGAATATATGTACAAACGTCTTTTCGTAATGGTTGGATATATGCGTGTCCATAGGACAAGTGGCTAACTGGAACATGTATGTAGACGACGTACACGTAACAAATCATTATTAGCAAGAGCCGTACCTAAAATTTTTGGACCTGATGCTAAACACAAAATAAGAGTAATTCACTATAAATTATGTATGTATATTAAATAGAGTTTCATAATTAGATCCACTTTTCAGTTAGCAGCAGGGCATCTACAATTAATCTGTTGGGAGGGATCTCCACTGTCTCTACTCCTTACTTAATCCATATCGTGGTTAGATATCGTCTATGCACAAATAGGAGAGTTGGAGATCTACCAAACACACTCCTTTATCTAGCTATGCATCTGTGCTACTGAGCGAGTAAGAATCGTGCACAACTGTTGGGGAGATGGATTTTCATCCTTTGAGGAACATCCCTTCTTTTTTAGCATGCCGCCTAATAGTCATTAAAATATTTGAAAAATATGGATAACATAGATCAATATAAAATATAAAAGATATCATTCCACAAACATGCAAAGCCAAATTTCATTTCTACACTTTGAAAAAAACAAATTAAACTAAAAAATTGTCATCGAACACGTGTATATGATTACTTGTCGGATACAAGGAGAATAGGCCTGTTTTAGCCAAATCAGTGGAAGAAGAGAGAAACTTGAAAAAAAATAGAATGAGTAGGTTGTAATTAAAACATATTGGAATGTCGAAGTGGATTGAACAAAAATAATTTTGGGGCACCTCTAATTCAACCAGCAATAGTTACTTTTTTTTTCCAATTACTCGGAAGACATAAACACACCCACACCACCACCACACATTCATACATATGAATAGGTCTCTTAGCCTCTTAGGCTTGCTTTGGTACAACTCTTGATCTTATATCTTAATTTGTTGGATAAAGTTTGTATAGTGGTTTGACATTTTATAATTTCTATAAGACGTGAACAATGACTCATTCAAATGCTATGGGGTGTTCTCAAAAACATAAGTCCCTCGACTTATGTTTTTGAGAGAGGTTTAGCCCCTCTCTCCCAAACACCCCCTATAAATGTAATAACAGATCTAGATTCATATATTCTTAGAGCTAGAAATACCTAGCTACAAAGATTCTTGGATCTGAAGCTATGCCAAAAACGACCTTAACACATGCTTTTTGAGCGATAAAATCCTTGGCCTCACTATTGAAAGTATATATATCCATATATGCGTTAAGAAAACATTTAACCCCTCTACATAGTGCATGCCCAAATATCCATTCAGTTCCCTCCCACTGCATTCCACCATAGTGATGCCACATGTACTTCACCACCTCCCTCTTCTTCTGGACACCTTTCTCACGACGCCATAGCAGCCACCTCGTGATTCGACAGAGGAGAGAGTAGTTGGATTGGGGATGAATCCGGACCAGAGGGGCTAAACCGCTAAATGCTTTTTTTTTACCATGGTGCCTTTTGGAGGTGGCTGAACTAAAATTTTCATCCAATGTAGTACAACCACTTTAGCCCCTAAGACTAGTAAAATGTGTTCTCGATTTGTTGTTATACATTAAACCATGATTACGGATCTAAATGTGATTTTTTTTAATATTATGAATCTAAGTGATATCACGGTATAAGTTAAAAAGGACCGGTAATATACGAGACCATAGTGTGTAGAGTGTACGTCTCCACATGCGCACACACCATCACATGTACTGATGTACACGTCTCTTAGAGTTCCCTTCAAAACAAATACTCCCTCCGTTTCACAATGTAAGTCATTCTAGCATTTCTTACATTCATATTGATGTTAATGAATCTAAACATATATATCTATCTAGATTCATTAATTAATATGAATGTGGGAAATACTAGAATGACTTATATTGTGAAACGGAGGAAGTAGCTAAAATTAAAGGTGAAAATCTGGGATGATAATCGGATTGGGTTGTGAATAATGCCCTGTATAGCCGTATAGGTGATGCACCTCTGTCCGATTGGGTTGATGGCATCAAATCCGTGCCATACGTACTTTGCGACGTATTTAGACAAAGAATCGTCAAAATAATCAGTAGTGGTGTACTAATTAACAGGCGCCGCAGGAACTTAATTAGTGCGCTGCATCTTATTTTCTCACTGCATTTGTCGCGAAAAGACGTCGGCACCTCGATCGATCAGCTTAGCTTTTTGATCTGCAGCTCATATTAGCCAATGTTCTCTTATTGATTAGGAATATATAAAGCTTAATTAATTGCTTAATTAACCTTTTTCCTTTTTGTCACAAGGGTTGACGAAACTTCACACCCTTTCACAGATGACGGGCACTTTGATTAGCTCTGCATGCTTGACCAGAGCTCTAATTATGCAGTCTAATTTAAAGTGTATGATGGTGATCAAGTATTTTTAATATACATACAGTGGCAGATAATGACACTGTGCGTATGATGACATTTGTTGAGGGAGATAGATCGAATGGTGAGATATGTTTATCACTGAAAGTTGCCATATATATAATTAACAGATAGGATTGTTAACTTAGTTAATTTTCCAGTTACTCAAAGTTCTCTTCCCCTATGTATGATCTTCCCTAAACTAAATTATAACATGCATATCTCAGTCCATATTTAGCTAGCCAGCTGAGTACTGTACTCTGCCTGTACTACTGCAAAACTTGCATGTGATGATGCTCCTAATGATTAAGAAAATGGTAGTTAATTAAGTTGATGCAGCCATCGTTGCATGCGCATTTGTATATGCTAGATTGGTCATGATGCTTCCAAATGATAAGGGTTTGGTTTTATACATGTGTAATCGGCAATATAAATAGGCATTGTTGTCGACGATTTATTGGCGTACGGACGCCGCTGACTTCTGCCTTTCGTCGATGCGTATAAATATATGTACTTATACGTAGATTGTCATGAAAATGAAAATACTGTCAGTATTCTGATAGTTATATATGTCTGACCTGACCCGATGCTGAGGCAAGATGTGCATTAATTTATATCCGGATAAATTAAGAGGTGTGCAGATAATCATAAATTTTTCCACATGTGAAAGATTTATACAATTTGTTAATTTAACAACATACATATGCTACCTCCGTTACAAAGTATAATAACTTATGACTATGAATCTGACCAAATACTACTTTAGGAGGGTTTATAATTTCATTTTACATATTTACGTTAAGGGCATCGGAACTTTTACTAAATTTAAACAATTTTTTTTACTGAATTTGACTAAATTAAAGAAAATAAAAATTTTGGGCGAAATAGTTTTGTGTGGGGTGGGGACTGGGGACCTGAAATTTTGGATATTTTGAACCAAAATTTTAAACACTGGTAGTTTTGTTTTATTTTATTTCTAAAATAGAACTTTGCTCTCGTCGGCATGTATATGTATATATAGTACCTACACCGGTCACACTCCGGAGTCCGGCCGGATCGACTCTGCTATGTCAACGGCATATAGTAAAAGTTGCATTACAAAAGTGTTTGTCTTTTACTGAGATTAATATATAGTGAGATCATAGGCCATGCCTGATGTTCATACGTAATTCATACATGACACCCTGGGATATATCGGTCGTTAATTTGGATGTTGATAGTCTTCAAAACGAGATATTTTTATGGTTCTCACAAAGAAATACTCCATCCGTCTCATATTAAATACATCCATGAGTTTCCATGTCCAACTTTGATCATCCGTCTTATTTGAATTTTTTTTTATAATTAGTATTTTTATTGTTATTAGATGATAAAATATGAATAGTACTTTGTCTATGGCTTATATTTTCTATTTTTTAAAAAAAATTAAATAAGACGGACGATTAAAGTTGGACACGTAAACTTATGGCCGTGCTTAAAATAGGACGGAGGGAGTAGAGGGGTACTCCCTCCATCCCATAATATAAAGCACGCACGTATTTTAAGATTCAACATTTAAAATATTTGACCAACATTTAGTATAATATGAAATAAATTTTATTCATTAAAAATTATATCATTAGATTGAGATTTAAATTTACTTTCATATGGTTATAATTTTCTTGCCAGAAGCCTTATAGAATATGAGAAATTATAAGCTAAAGATTACTTTTGGAGACCGTGCTAACTTTGACCGCGCCTTATATTATGTGATAGAGGGAGTATATCATAGTGTTAAATAAGAGGCATATACCTTCTGATCTAAACATTGGAAATATCTATGCTATATATACAATTACCTCCTCAGGATTTTTTTTTTAAAAAAATTTTATCTCATTAATAGTCAACTTTTGGATAGAGAAAGTACCACACAATGCATTCTAAGATGAAGTGATTCTAGTAAGGAGGAAGTAAAAATTTAGAAATAACGCCTTCAAATTGGACCATCCAGGTACATTGGGTATTTCATTTATACTCCAACACCTCCCTCCTATGTCGAGGCGCTTTCTCAGGTCTCAAAATGTGCAGTACAATTTAATTATATCAGCCAAAAAATTGAACTCGAGACCTTAAGTTGTAAGGCCACATTTAGATGCAAGCATCGGACTGTTCATTCAAAACTTTAAGCTAATTAGGAAAAAGGACAATTCACTTATATTTATTTCAACACTAATACATTTAGCAAAATGTGCTTCAAAATATATGGGTTGTCAGAATTGCCTAGGTATAGCATGATGGTTAAAATCCAACCAGGAGTGTTTTTTTGACATAGAAATCCAACTCGAGTTCATCCAGCCAATAATGTGACAAGTCCGGGTACAGCACGCAACAGAGAGAAAAAATGGCCTTTGGGAAGTAAGATTGATAAGCGTTGTGAAATTGGCATGCAATTTTCAAACACATATATAGGCCACAAAAGTTTACCCTCTATCTGCCTGTTACATTATTAATTCAGAAACGGGAATTAATTAAAGATACTAAATTAATGCTCATTCTAACATGGCCTATAAATTGTCATGTTAATCGACAAAAAAAATGCACCATTTAGTCGCAATGGGTCCATAATGTAGTGTAGAGATCAATCAATACAATAATATACTACAAAGTACGAAGGTGTTTTATTTATGAAAATACAAGTCAATAGTTGTACACAAATCAAAAATGCGTACAATTATGTAATTGAGTTATATATCAACTTTGATTTTCATTCTAGAATCTATAGCTCTGCTTAAAAAAATTGTTAGTTGCATATTTATCATATCTTTTTGTAGTTTTAAACAGTACTCTCCACACAACACATACCCTGCAATCGACAACACGACCCAACTAATAGAAACTATTATATACTCCCTCGTTTCCTAAATGTTTGACGCCGTTGATTTTTTTAAACATGTTTGACCGTTCGTTTTATTCAAAAATTTTTGTGAAATGTGTAAAACTATATGTATACATAGAAGTATATTTAACAATAAATCAAATGATAGGAAAATAATTAATAATTACTTAAATTTTTTGAATAAGACGAACGGTCAAATATTTTTAAAAAAAATTAACGGTGTCAAACATTTTGGGATGGAGGGAGTATAACAAATATTTCTTTAATTACCTCCCCTAATTAATTCGATTATAATGGTATAAGCATCACATCAAGTCTCTACAAGATGGCCTAATACAAAACACACTTTCTTTCTCCCCCTTCACCATCAGGTCTCCTTGCTATAAAACTCCCACCCTCACCTCCCGCCACCATGTCCACCCACCGGCACTGCACCGCCGCCGCCGCTGCCGCCGACAACGACGACCCTGACCATAAACGGAGACGGCTAGCGCTAGTAATAATAGTGTACGCCGAGATGGGCAGGGCGCCGTGCTGCGACAAGGCGACGGTGAAGAAGGGCCCGTGGGCGCCGGAGGAGGACGCCGCGCTCAAGGCCTACGTCGACGCCCATGGCACCGGCGGCAACTGGATCGCCCTCCCCCACAAGATCGGTACGTGTCGCGCGCGACGCCGCCGCCTTGAGATGACCGTGTTGATGAGTATATGGCTGATTGCTCACCGGCCGGAGTTGGTGGTGGTGGTGTACGCAGGGCTGAACAGGTGCGGCAAGAGCTGCCGGCTGCGGTGGCTCAACTACCTCCGGCCGAACATCCGGCACGGCGGCTTCACCGAGGACGAGGACCGCCTCATCTGCAGCCTCTACATCGCCATCGGGAGCAGGTACGTATATAGTGGACCGGACGAACACCTTTCCATTTCCAACCACTGCGACGACCTGCTCGATCGATCATGGCCAAAAGCTAAGCTAATCGATCGGTGATCATGGCAGGTGGGCGACCATCGCGGCGCAGCTGCCGGGGAGGACGGACAACGACATCAAGAACTACTGGAACAGCAAGCTCAAGCGCCGCCTGCTCGGCGGCGGCCGCCGGCCGCGGGGCGCGCCACCGCGGCTCGTGCTCGCCGGCCCGGGCCCCGCTGTAACCGCCGCCGCCACGTCGCGCAACGCCATGGCCGCGTCGGCGATCGAGCGGATGCAGCTCAGCGTGCGGCTGCGCCGCCTGGAGGCCGCGGCGCCGCCGCCGCCGCAGCCCTTCACCTTCTACGGCAGCAACAACCTCGCCGCGCCGCCGTGGCAGCAGCCTATCTCCCCGGCCGCGGGCGGCAGCTCGGAGATGCCACGGCGGCTGCATCACCACCACCCCTCCGGCGCCGCCGCTACCTCGAGCTACTCCGGCCTGATCAGCAGCTGGCCGTCGTCTCGCTCCCACATCATCCACGACGCCTGGCTCGACGCCTCCTCCACCCCGCCGCTGTCGACGACGAGCATGGGCGACGCCGCCACGACGACGACGACGGCCGGCGGGGAGAGCTCGAGCTCGACGCCGACGGTGAGCACGGCCACCACGCCGTTCATCGGCGGCAGCATCGACATGGACGACGAGATCGACATGCTGCTCCAGCAGATCAGGTGCTTCGATGAGAACGGCGACGACGGCGACGACGACGCCGACCAGCGGCTGATCGTCGGCGACGAGGCCGCAGCCGGAGCAGAGAACTACCTCAGGGCATTGATAGACGAGGCGGCAGCGAACGGTGGCGATGTCGGCGTTGGCTCCTGGAGCTCTTGCTCTACTCCAGGAGTGGACTCCGTGTTCCATGAGTATGCTCAGCTAGACTACGGACAGTATAATTAATTAATTTCGTAACCACACGCTGCGTGTTATTATTCTACAAATGTTTATTATGCAACTGTGAAGATATAATATCCGAAGGAAATGTCTATGTATATTTTGACACATGTTCTTCCCCAAATCAGTCGAATTTTGAGCCGTCTCCATCCAACTGTCGAATTGTTAATATCTACTCCTCAAGATGAACGTGGATTGGGTTGTTTTAGAGAGAGAGAGAGAGAGTATGTATATGTCGAATTTTGAGCTGTCCGATCTCCATCTAACGGTTTAGATTCGTCCAACTGTCGAATTTCGGATATCTATGTATATATATGTTGACACATGTTCTTCCCCAAATCAGTCGAATTTTGAGCCTCCGATCTCCATCCAACGGTTTAGGTTCATCCAACTGTTGAATTGTGAATATGCATGTGTGCAAATTCAGTGGTTTCTATTCTGAATACTTTGACATGGTTTATGCTTATCATACTACGTCAATGCTGAAGAAAAAGAAAGACGTGGTTTTAGATATGGATATGAGTTTGTTAATTATCCCCTTGGACACATGCTTAGCCTAGTTTAAGGTCTCTGCATTATCTGTTAATCCATAAAGTTGTAGGATGTAGATGTTACCTTTGGGTTAGGTTTGGGTGACATGAGCTTTGTCGTTTAATTACCAGCAACTGTGTACAGACATACAGTGCCAACACTAGCTGTGTAGCAAGTGGCATTGCCGACCTAATTTGTGAAAAGAAATCATAGGTACAGGTTGGTGCTAGTACTCTACTTCAGATGAAACTGCAGGCAGCAGATATATATTGACAATCAAATGAATCAATAATTACAGTGAATCAGTGATCAGTTATGTACTCGTTCTTGATCTTGTTGAGTGCTTCTGTTTCAGAAGGATGGTGTTCAAGTTTGCAAGAGATGGAGAAACTAATCCATTATTGCCCCCTCTCTGAATGCATGTATGCAAAAGATGGTGGGTCAGGGCCCTGAACAAAATCTTCTCTATCTTCTTCTCTTACGCTCTCCACATCACTGCCTGAATCAACATTTTCGATAATGTGATGATCAGGTGTGCTCCATGGAGTATCAGCTGTAGTGTTAGCATTTGACACTGCTGGCTCATCCAATTGTGGAGCATTAGGTCTATCACCCTCGTGGAATATCTTTAGGAGGATGGCAAACCATCCACACCATGAACTCTGACTACTGCTGGCGCTGCTCAAATCATGCCGATGATTATAGAGGGTTATGACAACATGTAGGAACAGTGCCAGCAGTGAAGATGCTCCAGTGATGATGAACAGCCCAAGAAAGCTGCGTAGTGTAAGGCTGCTTGAAGTTTGGGAGTCATCTTTGTCAGGGCATGTTCTATTGTTGTACAATTCTCTCTCCAGTTGGGCCATTCTGTTGCTTGATGTGAAGTTCAATATTCCCCTTGAAATCTCAGCAGTGAGCGGGGAGCCTAGAGGGAATGCCTGCGGGAGTAGAAAAGAAATGAGGATTGTAACAGGTGTTGATGGTTAAATTGCCAGAATGAAGCTGAAGTGATTGCATTTATCATTTAACTTTTCGCTTTAAAAATGGTACAAAAATACTTAGGGAACCCAAAGAATTTAGCTGAATATAAAAAGGAAGTCTAAGAAAACTAGATTGCAATATCATAAACTAGATATAGTGCCAAAGTTAATGCGGTAAAACAATGTGAATAAGGTGCTTAGTTACTTACAAAACCAAATCCATCGAACTTGTAAGTTGGGCCAACCATAGTATAGTTGTGGCAATACTTTGAAAGAAACACCTTAAGGTATGGTATCTCATCGACAACTACAGCAACTCTACCAGTTGATAGAGCCTCGTTGTATTCATCAGGAGAGTCAAGGGCAATCAACTTTGATTCGTCAATTTTCAACCTTTTCAAAAGCTCAGGCATGAAAGAATCATTGAGGTAGCCAACGTTGGCCCCTTTCCTGATGACTTCGTCTAAATTGGTGACTGTTGGCTGAAGTTGTTCCACTGTGAGAATTGAGCTCAAGCTTGCAGTATAACTCCGCTGCAATATCAGCACCACGAAAAGCCAAATAACTAACAAAACTCTTGATAAATTGTTCACAATCTTTTGCCGATGAGCAAAAACAAGTGTGGAGAAGGCGAAGTAGAAGACAGATCCAATTTGATTGACTGGTGGTCCTCTGAAATCTTCATTTGTTCTGTGCTCAATAAACCAAACTACAAAACCTGTTAAGACAAAGAAGGCCGCAGTTCCTAACCATAAGTCAGCTGTTAATGGCTGCAGAAACGTCCATGCAGTCTTCTGTCGCTGGTCCTGGACTGGAACTAGCATGCGCACTCCTGACTCAGTATAAGGAAGAGTGAAGTCCACATATAAAGATCGGTTGGCCAAGATTGTTATATCACCAACTGCTGCATCGAAGTCCTGCCAGAAGATCACACAAGTTGATGGAGAAAATAAGTTAGAAACTGTAAGTCTTTACTGGTTTGTACTGCAGAAAATAACACTAGTGCACTACTAAACACCCAGGAAATGCAAGGATTCACCTACAAACTAAGAGGGACACTTTTTCTTTCCTTGGGATTCATCAGGACAGTAATTATATTCTTTTCCTGATTGGAGCTGGCCGCAAAACTAATTAATAATTGAGAATTATTAAGATGTAAGAGCAGGTGGCAGTTTAGGCATATCAGCTGGTGAATTAATGTGAGACAACTGAGCCCCCAAATAATAAAAAACATCTACTACAAAATTCTACTCTATGAAATCTTATACCTGTCAATATACTAAAAAATAATGGTCACTTAAATACTTAACAGTGGTTCTGCATACTTGAGGAGAGCAATAAGGAAAGCATAGTGCAGGTAAGTCCATATTATTTTTGATAATCTACAAAGAGCAAAGTGTAAGAAAGAAAAACCCATGCTTACGTTCTGATAAACTTTGTAGATAAGTTCATCGTAAGTTCCATTACTTTCCCCCTTTCCATTTCCAAACTCCACATAGTCATGGGGTATTTTGTAGGGTAATCCATTAAGAACTTCCTCGAATACCTCAATGCAGAGTCCTGTGAAATTATATTTTTCTTTCTTTATAAAACCAGAAAACCCAGGTTTTGCAGGCACGCCTATTTTGAGTGTTTTATTCATTGGAAAGAGCCACCCCCTTGGTACAGTTGTTTCTCCTCCTGGCCATATGATTTCATTAACATCAGCTTTCGTATTTAGACCCCTGGAAATGTTAAATTCTGGTGTCCAAAAACCAACTACTCTTTGCTCCTCCCCAACTATATTTATTATCTCATAAGTCATCGATAGCAAATGCATGTCTTGAAACTGAAATTTCCCACTCATGCCTTGGAAATCAATATTCAAGAGTGTGCTCTGGAGCTTCTTAGCAGCATTTGAAGTATTGATCCTGTCAAAATCAGTCGACCCGTTGTTTTTTTCAGACAGAAGAAAGTCTGAGTTAACATATCCAGCCTTCTCTGCTGCTAACGCTAATGCCCACACAGTGTCATATGCGTAGAGACCAGATAATGTGGGCTCACTCAATGTGGTGCCTGGATTTTCAGACTTATACATCTTGCGCCATCTCTGCCTGAAGTTTTGAAGTTGTTTAGTATCATTAACATAAGGTTTCATCCCAATAACTCCTTGCATCACATCAAATGCAGGAGAACCAACTACATCAAAGATGTCTGTTAAGCCATAAGCTGCAATCCAGACAAAGCCCTGGCCCATCATCCCTTCATCCTTGGCATGCTTGAAAAAACTAAGAGCTAGCTGATACGACATGCGCACGACAAATACGCTTGTCCATTTTTCCTTTAAGCTTAAGACGACTTTCTTTATGTCATCAGCTCCAGCTGACGGGTGTATCTTGCACCTGTGGGTAACACGGATCTCGGCATTCCTTAGGGCATCAACAAGGTCAGGAATGAATCTTGTATTGGAGTCATCATCTTCGATGACAGGGATGACGTCCCTCCAATTGAATCTTTGAACAAGTGACGCGATAGCTTCTGCTTGTGAGGAGTCGTTCCATGCCGTCCTGATGAAGTATGGAGTTTGGCTGGCCGTTCGACATGGGCTATTTGCAGAGAATGAAACAACAGGAACCGATGATTTTTCCCCAAGCTCCGCGAGAAATTTGGCCTGTGCTGATGTCTGTGGCCCAACGATTGCTTGCACATGGACATTTTTCAGTAGATCGACACCTGCAACATCGGTTATACTAAAAGTTAAAAGAACATTTTTACAAGAAAAGGCTCAGTATGTAACAGCTGCAAGTAGTACTGCCACTAAAAATCTGAACTACCCTATTCAATCCTCATCAGACAAGTGAAATTGGCTCTGACCCCTGCAATGCATCGGTTAATTTGCTGATCTATTCCAACACAAAGGTTTAGATTACACAGTTTATTTTTCTCCTGTCAAGAGAAAACCAAGAAATCCTCCGGGCGCATGGTTGCCAGCGAAACAGTAACTCCTAGATGGGGACGCGGCGAGGGCTACACAGCTCAAAAAACTCATCTGATTTAACTGCCGCGACAGGATTGGGGGAAGAAGAAGCAGGATAACCTTCTCGATCGCTACGGCCGCGGCGCGCGGCGACGCGGAGCCCGGAGCGCGGGAGGGGCGCCGCCACCCCGGCCGCCGGAGCTCCGGAGCCGGAGGCGAAGCTCGCCTCCGCTGGAAGATGTGGGCTCGCCGCAAGCCCAGCAATCCTATGCTACTGGACGGTAGAAGGCCCATGAAAATGTCTGGCCCATTTACGGCCCAACAAGCGGGCAGCCGCTGCTCCGACTGAGCGGCGGCGTCGTCGTCTACCTCCCGCTCGCTGGCGGCGAGGAACGAAAAGCGGCGGCGGAATGGGAGGAGCGCGGAGCGCGGAGCCCGGAGGACGGCCTAGCTAACTTACGGGGAGAGAGCGAGCGCACCTGCGGAGGCGGCGTCGACGGCGTCGAGGCGGGTGTCCCGGAGGTGGAGCCTGAGCGCGGTGGTGTAGCTGGCGCGCTCCTCGTCGGCGTAGAAATCCTCCACGGCGAGCTCCATGCACGCCCAGCTGATGTTCCCCAGCCACGTCCTCCTGTCCAGGATCACCCCCACCTCCACCCTCCTCCGCCGAGCAGCCGCCGCACCTCCTCCTCCTCCATCGACGACCACATCCACTCCCCGAACGCCCAACGAGAAGATCATCAGCAAGAGGACGACGACGAGCGGCATTACGAAGGCTAATCTTGCTCCAGCTTCCATGGACAACGACCCTAAAAAGCTCAGCTACTCTACTACTACTACTTGCGAAGTGAGCAATGGCTGCAGAATGAAAATCATTCCAGTTCCAGATACCCAAGAAAACGATCGCTCGCGTCCATATATTTTCCTCCCAACTTCTCAGCAAGCTAGAAACGGCTTAGCTCAGATGCATTATTCAACAATTCAAGCATGCATGCACGCAAACGGTCAAGCTAGCTAGCCACCGTAGCAGCATGGACCATGGAGATGGCGCGCCTCAGCTCGCTGGGGGTAAACGCGTATGGGAAGGGAAGGAAGCGTGATGGGGCAGCACAGCTACAGCATGCAGCAGATAGGGTTGGGGAATTGGTCAAAGTCGCTGTTGCGTTGTACGCCGCGGCCTCCGCGCGTTGTTCGTCGCCGCGCGGCGCTGTCTGTCTGTCTGTCCGTCCGCCGCTTTCACTGACCGCCTGACCCGACGGAACAGAACAGTAATCTCTCTAAATATCGTAGGATTGCTGAAACATGCTCCCTCCGTTCCACGATGTAAGTCATTCTAGCATTTCCCACATTCATATTAATGTTAATGAATCTAGATAGATTCATATTGATAGTATCATATTCATTAACATCAATATAATACTATCTAGATTCATTAACATTAATATGAATATGGGAAATGCTAGAATGACTTACATTGTGAAACAGATGAAGTAAATACTTCCTTCGCCCTAAAATATAACAATTTTTGGTTGAACATATCCTCCTGTGCAGAATTGTAGTATTAGGATATATATCCTATCCACCCAAAAGTTATTATGTTTTGGGTCGGAGGGAGTACTACATAACAACATACTGTTCTAATGGAATAGGCAATGTCATAATGACGTTTGCATAAAACTTACAGGGTATCATGTCTTATACCGAAGATACCATGATGACATCAGCATGGTACTTATGTATTAGATATGATATGAACGGAGACTTATGTTTGGTTCTAGATCCGAAACCTATGATACCTATGCTGATGCTGATATGGCTCTGGTATCATTCTAATGTCAACATGGTACCTAAGTATCTGATATGATATACCTATGGAGTGTCATATCTGATATCGTAGATATTAAATCTAGAATCTATAAGGTATCATGCTGACATAAGCTATTCCGTTGAAACGGTATACCGTTATATAGTCCTTTTCACTTGCTGAGGGTAGCACGCCACGTCGCCACCTCATCGTTTTTTTTTACTCAAAATCACCCTACACTTCTGGCTAATTGCGTTCCAGTTTTAGTTACCATCATCCGTTCGATCTTAGGCTAGGATTGGCTGTTTTTTTCCGAGCTATAGGATCAGCGAAGCAAAACTGGACAGTCCAGTCGTCCAGATCCCTCGAGTTAGTACAAAACACCGGGGATTACCGTGGTTGCGTGCTTGGATCAGAATGAGGGGCGGTTGAAATAGTCAGAGGCCTGACCCCTGAACGTGTGTGTGAATGTGAACAGGTGTACGTGCTGCATTCGCCGGAATGGCTTGAATTGAGTCTCCGCATCAGGACGGGCTCTAATAATAGTGTTTTTTTTTTGTTTGAGATGAAAGTTTTGTTTTTACGAAACTCTTCAGTCTTCAGTCTTCAGTCCTCAGTCTGTTGCGGACTTAGGCTGTGGCTGTGTTTAGTTCGGCCCAAAGTTTAGAATTTGGTTGAAATTGGAGACGATGTGACTGAAAAGTTATGTATGTATGAAAAGTTTGATGTGATAAAAAGTTGGAAGTTTGAAAAAAAAAACTTTGAAACTAAACACACCCTGTTTAGTTTCTAAAATTGGGGAGAAGTTTGGGGAAAGTTGGTAGTTTGGAAAAAAATTAGGAGTTTATGTAAGGCTGTGTTTAGTTCATACTGAAGTTTGGAAGTTTGGTTGAAATTGGTACGATGTGATAGAAAAGTTGTGTGCGTATGAAAGGTTTGATATGATAGGAAGTTGAAAGTTTGGAAAAAAAACTTTAGAACTAAACAGGGTTTTGGATGTGATGTGATGTGATGGAAAGTTGAGAGTTTGGAGGAAATTTGGTGAGAACTAACAGGGTCTTACACCCGTTCTTTTCAGCTTACTCACGATATTATTACTCTGTTTCAAACTCCGACGAAGAAAAAAAGCAGAGTAGTCCAAAATGTCCCGGTCCCAGTCATATTTCCACATGGCACTAACGCTCACATACTTCCTTCCGTCTATACGGTCAAATCGCTGTAGTCTCTGCATATCAATCGATCATTCCCTCCCTTCCCTTCTGGTGCAGAAACACAGGATGATAGGAAGAAATTGCCGTGGTTATTGGTTGCTTAACGCCTAGTAGGCTAAACATGAAACGGTCAGAAAAACAAAAGTCAGAATTTTACAAACTCAGAGACGTGTTAATCTCTGACGCGCGCAAGAACACCTGAATTTTTCTACAGCGTCAGTTTCGCACGGAAGCGACTGAACGGTAGTCCAGCGGCTTGGCCGGTAGGAAATCAAATTTTGGCGTTGGCATCACGTAGTCGAATTTTCTCCATCGAAAACGACTTGAATGAATATATCAAGAAATCACTTAAATTGCCGGCCATTGAAAAAAAATATATGTATACTTCCTTGCGACCTGCAAGTCGTAACAGTGACTGATTCTTAAAAGAAAATTAAGTCATATAGTAATCTGAAGGAAGTTTTTTAATTTTGATGGGCCATTTTTCATAACTTATACTGAGAGATGCCTAGCCCAGCCCAGCATAGGAGGATGAATTTTGAGCCCAAACACATATGTACTGGGCATGACCAGGGTTTCCCTTACCGTTGGTAACAACACGGTTATTGTGGTAACCACGCTTATCGTAGGGGTACGGTAGGGGTTACCGGCGGTAGGATTTAATAAATTTTACCCAAATTCAAAATTCTAAAAAAATTGAAAAAAATTTGTGGATGTAATTCTTGATTTGTAATGGCAGATGGTGAAGAATTTTTTTTTTGAAAAGGAGTAAGATAAATTTAAATTTAAGGGCAAATCAGAAAGTACATTAGAAAATAGAAAAAAAATGAAAGTACATTAGATTGTTGTTATTTAATTATTATGTTATGAAATTTTGAATTGCTTCAAAGTTTATAATAATGCCGAATATTTGTATTTTACACCCAAAAGTTAGGTTTACGAGTATCCTATATATTCTTTTAATTATCCCCAATTTCTACAACCATTTAAGTGTTTTTTTTCAATTTTCTGCTACACATTTGACGATAACCATGCCAAAACCGCGAAAACGCTGATTTTTTAATTCAAATATTTGAAGATGGATTTTACGCAGTTTTAGATGGTTACCGCTGCCTTACCGCGGAGGGCGACAACCCCTCCAAAAACGGCAAGGGAAATCCTGGGCACGACTGCAAACAGCCAAATCAAATTTCACTACTGAAACTTTGCAAATTTTACAATGTAGAGTTGAATCAATATATACAATTAATGACAGGGCGACAGGGGAACTGTAATTTGTAAATTCCCACCCCCTATTAGAATTATTAGTTGTTCTTGTTCAAACTAATTAATCAATCTGTTCATCTTTTCATCATCGGTCAATTTCGCTAAGGACATGGAGCACCGGTCACTCTTCAGGTTTTGCTCCAGAAGCTGTCAGAAAAATGGCAGTTAAATCCGTTGTTACTGGCCTCTGCCATTCTCTCCAGCGCCGTCGGGATCGCGAGCTGCAGTCGTCGTCGTCGCCTCCTCCTCGTTGGCTTCGCCACCGGCCGGCTCGATCTCGCCGCCGGCCATGGTGCTCGACGGCTGCGGCGACCAGGCGCCCATGTGCAGGCTGATCGGGCTGCCGGCCGCGTCGTGCACGACGGGCGGCGAGGCGGCGGCGCCGCCGTCCTTGGCCTTGAACGTGTGCGCCGAGAGGTCCCTGCCGTCGTAGAGCTCGGCGAGCCTCCGGAACGGGTGCGTCGACGTCGCGACGATGTCGCGGATGGCACCCCGGTTGGAGGCGACGAAGGTGGCGAGGTGGACGGCGCAGCAGAGGAGCGAGGTGGCGCCGGTGATGAGGAAGAGGCCCCAGAAGCTGCCGAAGCTGAGGCTGTCCGACGTGAACGGCCCGCCGGCCGCCTGCGCCGCCGCGCAGCCGTCGGACTCGCCGAACCACTTGCGCTCGATGAGGTTCATCTCCTCGCTCTCCGTCAGCGCCAGGATGGCGCGGGACAGGTCGGCGACGTACGGCGAGCCCTTGGGGAAGGCGAAGCCGAAGCCGCCGGTCTTGTTGGGCTGCCCCCCGCCGCCGCCGCCGGCCATGGCGAACCTGTCGCAGTAGGACTTGAGGAAGATCCTCAGGTACGGCGTCTCGTCCACCACCGCGCCGATGGTGCCGTTGAGCAGCGCCTCGTGGAAGCTCTGCGCCGCCCCGTACGGCACCAGCCTCGCCGGCGGGAACCCGGACCTGGTCATGGCCCCCCGCATGAAGGAGTTGTTCATGATCCCCACGCGCTCCGCGCCGCGCCACAGCGCCGCGTAGCCGGCGATGGACGGCTCGAGGCGCGGCACGGTGAGCATGGAGGTGAGGCTGGCGGTGTAGCTGGACTGGAGGATGAGGACGACGAAGAACCAGACGACGGCGGCGAGGCGGGCGAGGTTGCTGCGGAGGTCCTCGCGGTGGGCGAAGACGAGGGTGGAGAAGCCGAAGTAGAGGAGGGTGCCGAGCTGGTGCCACGGCGGGCCGCGGAACTCGGCGTTGCCGCGGTGCTCGACGAACCAGACGGCGAAGCCGGTGAGGAGGAGGAAGGCAGCGCTGGCGAGCCACAGGTCGTAGCGGAGCGGCTTCAGGAACACCCACGTCCGCTCCCCGCCGCGGCCGACGTCCCGCAGCGGCGCCACCATGGCGATGCCCGACGCCATGAACGGCAGGGTGAAGTCCACGTAGCTCGACCGCGCCGCCGTGATCGTCATGTCCGCCACCGCCGCGTCGAATGCCTGCACACAAATTTAATTTAAACGCCATGGATGTACATCAGTTGAGCTCTCAGCTCAGCTCGCAGGATTTCAATTTTTTTTAAAAAAAAATCTTGGTGCATTCTAATTCTAGCTGGTTACATGCCGTCTACCAAGGTTTTCAAGTTTCAGTTAGAAGTTGCTAAAATGACTTACATTGTAAAACGGAGGAAGTATATCACTTAATTTATATTTTAAAGTATTTTCATGTGATACTAATTTTATATTCGTTAGGAACATAACATGAAATAAATTATTGGTCAAAGCATATCATTGAAGACCGTGTAAACAAATATAGATCTTATAATTTAAGATAGAGGGAGTACTATGAGAAAATCCCCTATGTACCCATGAAAGTTCACATAATCCCTTCTATACCCCTGAATTTTGCTCAATCCCCTACATACCCCTGAATTTTAGTTTGGATCCCTTCCATGCCCTTTCCGCTAGTTGACCGTTAAATTCTTTTGAAAAAGTCCATTTTGCCCTTTGCTATGAAGAAACATAATAAATTAATGAAGTATATTGTTGGAATGTAAAAATTTATCGGATAGGATTATTATATTTATGAATATGTGATGCACCATATTATTTGTGACAAGTTTATTTTTACATATGATATAAAAAGTTAATACTTATTTATTAGTTATTAAAAGTTCTTTTATGTAGCATATGTGTTTTCATAGTAATACAACAAATTTGTTTATTACTATCAGAACACATATGCTAAAAAAAATCTTTTAATAACTTAATAAATAAGTATTAATTTTTTATGTCATATCTACAAGTATATTTATCGTAAATAATATGGTGCATAACTATCTCATAAACATAATAGTCTCATATAACAAATTTCTATGCTCCAACAATATACTCTATTAATTTATATATATGCTTCTTTATACCAAAGGGAAAAATAGACTTTTTCATAAGAATTTAACGGTCAACTAACGGTCAACTAGCGGAAAGGGCATGGAAGGGATCCAAATTAAAATTCAGGGGTATATAAGAGATTGAGCAAAATTCAGGGGTACAGAAGGGATTAGGTGAACTTTCAGGGGTACACAAGAGATTTTCTCGAGTACTATTTAGCAACCTATTGCACCTAGAAAAGAAAATATATTTAATACAAAATTTAGCATAACGATCTCGAAAATAAAGATTTCAGTCGAGATCTTAAAAATTGCTAGCACTACACAAATTCATACAAAAAACTGGTCATATCTTCTTGGGCCAATCAATTAGGCCCAAGTCAAACTCTAACAACAAATGACTTGAAAAAAAATACTACTTGTTTCATCTTCCAAAGAGGGGGGGGGGGGGGCGAACTGGTCCATTTTTTCCAATTAAGTGAAGTCGTCAAGTGTCTAATTACTTAATTCTCGAAAAAACACGGTCTTGTTGGGGCTTTCCATGTAAGTACATAACCTAACCGTTTGGTTATGTACTTACAAGAGAGAGAAGAAAAAGAAGGCAAGGCTCAAGCAAGTTTACTTAAAAGTCTATATACAAGACAACACCAAAATTGCAAGTCGTTAGGACACTAGGTACCAGTGAGTTGAAGAAAATATTGATTGGCCATTGCTACTGGTCTTGGGTTCTATATGCGACAATATATATCATATATATATACACATATATACAAGTGGTGCCAACTCAGCTAGAGTTTTCTTGTAAAATTTTCATAGATATTATATCGAGTATTCAAGCACCCAATTCCAAGATATGGATGTGTTCTTTTCTTTTGGTAAATGAATGATGAATAGCTAAATGATCCTCCCTCCTTCCCTAAATGTTTGACACCGTTAACTTTTTTAAACATGTTTGGCCGTTCGTCTTATTCAAAAACTTTTGTGAAATATGTAAAGCTATATGTATACATAAAATTATATTTAACAATGAATCAAATGGTAGGAAAATAATTAATAATTGCTTAAATTTTTTGAATAAGACTAACGGTCAAACATGTTTAAAAAAGTCAACGGCGTCAAACATTTAGAGAAGGAGGGAGTATGTGATAATTATTCGATGGTACAAATGAATTAATTAAATATTTTAAAGTTGAAAAATGCATTCAAACAGTTTTCTAAGAAATTAATATATGAAAGTTTTACTCTATTTAGGAGTTTAAGAAGCATGCCGCTGAACGGATTGGAAGGGATCCATTCCTTGAAAAAAAAACACCCACTCCCTCTATACTAAATTAAAGCTATTTAATGGTTAAATTAAGTACCAGAATGTAACTATTTTTGAGTTCTCATGGTAGAGATGTATTAATCTTAATACTCCTCTTTTTCCACGCGTTCACTTGTATTCCCTATCCCGCTCCGCTCTAGGTATAGAGGAACATTAAATGAAGGTATTTAGACTCATTTTTTTCACTTTTAATCTACGGCCGTGTTTAGATTTAAAGTTTGAATAAAAAACATCACATCGGACTTTTCTACACGCAAAAACTTCTAATTTTTCTCTCACATTGTTCTAATTTCTTCAAACTTCTAATTTTAGCGTGGAACTAAACACACCCTATGTGTAAAACTCAAAGTATATTCTGGCAGAGTAGCTGCTACTCCTATATGATGAAAAGTATTAGTATTGTTAGTACTCACTAGTAGTATTATACAGTTGTATATATACACTATAGCTAGTCTTTTACTGGTGCTATACTATACTGCTTCTAGTATAGTACAGATCCGGCAAGATTTCAATAGATTATTCAGACAAGGTACGTTCAGTGGGCAGCCTGTGATCATCGGTTTCATCAGACTCTGATCATTCGCTCGCGTCAACCGTCAAGCAAAAGCAAGCAGAGTTATAATTGGTTATTTGACATTATTTTGACTAGTCGCCATCCGTTCTGGTAAACATAATGAGCTGTTTGATAGCAACAGTATGACGTACAGCGCTGACTTTTCTCAGTTCTAAGTCAATTTTCTCGACGCCAGATCATTATCTGCCCATAAATTACCCATCTCATGGGATCTGATCACCGAGAACTGCGAAAAAGGTTCTTAATTATATATAGCGGTCACATTCATTTCATGGTGAAAAGGAAATACTCCCTCCGTTTCGAAATGTTTGACGCCGTTGACTTTTTATCATATGTTTGACCGTTCGTCTTATTCAAAAAATTTAAGTAATTATTAATTCTTTTCCTATCATTTGATTCATTGTTAAATATATTTTTATGTAGGCATATAATTTTACATATCTCACAAAAGTTTTTGAATAAGACAAATGGTCAAACATGTGCTAAAAAGTTAACGGTGTCAAACATTTAGAAACGGAGGGAGTATGTCTCTACTATTTTTAAAAACACAGTCAGTCCTCTTTCCCTTTCCACCCTAATCCCACGTATAAAAAACCGCTAAAACATCTGTGTACCCAAAAAAAAAACTGACTAACCAGGAAAAAAATATGGGAGTAGAGGAAAAATTTTCTGTAAATTCTAAGTCAATTTTCTTGACATTAAGTCAGTTTTTTCTTGGCCCATAACGTAGCCACTTTTTCCTGTAGTTCTGATTAAAGGGAACCATAAAAGGCTTCTTTTATACTCTAGCAGCTCATGTTCCTTGGGTCAGGTCTTACAAAAAGTTTGGGCTATATATTACCGGCTTATTCGATCCCCAAGAAGAGGCATGGAAGGAAACTTGGAATTGAAGGTGATGATCAGGTCAATATTCCTCAGCTGGTCCAATTAGGAAAGGGTCCAACTTAATTTGATTTAATTCAGTTTTGGAGGAGATAGAGACAAAGACTGATACTGAAGCCACCATGGTCAACTCTTCCATGGTCAAGAGTCATGCATCATGGAGATTATTTCAGACCACAAAAGATGCAGAAATGGACGAAAGAGACCTAATATCATGGAAAAAGGCATAATAAAGTATATGTGTGTAAATTTGCCTGTTTGAATTATTTGTTTTATTGTATACATAGCAGGGTTTTAAATCTCCCGCTATAGCTGTTTGAGAAGGGTTCTAGCTATTTGCTCTCACGTACAATTTAGCCCGCTATAGCTGCCGCTATAGCTGTTTGAGAAGCTAATCGCTAAATGCCTTAGCCCGCTATAGCTGCCGCTATAACTCCATTTAGCCCGCTATAGCTGCCGCTATAGCTGTTTGAGAAGCTAATCGCTAAATGTCTTAGCCCGCTATTTAAAACATTGATACATAGGCATATCAAAGATCAAAGATATATTTCCCACCAAAAAAAGGAAGAAGATTTATTATTTGAGCTAATTGGTTTGAAAGAAGAAAAAAAATGGCAATTCAATTGTTGTTTTAGAATATATAGATCAGGCAAATTTAGAATAAATTTTAAAAATATCTAGCTAGCTTGAAAATAGTTAATTCCTTAAAAATGGACTAGCTTGATGGGTCATGTACATGCATGCTGTGTTTTAAAAATGTCTAGCGACAATATCTCTGACATAATATAGCGAGCAGTGCCAAAGGTGGCACCATTGGATTTGTATTCAAGACTACTATCAAGTGATTTTTTTTTGGCAGTTGTTGATGATATAATGTGAATTAAAAAAAATAAAAATAACAAAACATAGTGTTCCCAAATTAAACCGCAAGCCATGCTAATTTTCGTTTATAGGATATTGGATAGGTAATCGAATTCGAGTAAAATTTCCCACATATGTCAAAACTTGGTAAAAGCCAAATGAGACGTCGATATTGATCAAGAATTGGGACCGCATGGAGCCTGTTTTGGTAGCCGATCAAAGTCATATACTATGGTCGCTTCGCATTGGTCCCTTAGTCAAACAAAGTAGTCTAATGAGTCTCGATCGATGAATTTAATAGGATTCCTTTTAAATTCGATTAATTCTGGTGTTTATATACTGGCCGGGGACACTAGTACATAAAGAAGACTCCACGAGCACCACGCAAGTCTGCCGTTGTCTTACTTAGTTGACTGCAACTCTTTTAAGCAATATTACTTACTAGTGTACGTATTTATCAACGAATTTTCATGCGTGTAATTGATCAGAATGAACTGTAAAATTTTACCTAAAATTTCTCACTAAAACGTTACATATACTACTATATATATCCCCTTGTATGTTATTAAAAGAATAACATTCAATCCCCTTTTATCATAAAAACATGCCGCCTTGTACTTTCAGATGCAACTTGATTTAGCACTTATTTGTGGTGTAATGTACATATAAAACCCATCCTCCACCCAAAATTGATATGAATTAATACAACTATACAAGTGTAAAACAAAGAATTGTAAAACATAAAAAGAATATATGAATAATCGTTTAAATAGACCATAGAAAAACCGAAGGGACCGGATAAGAGATACTCCTAGATTCGAAGGAAATTTTTCAAAAGGTTGGAGGTCGTGCTAAATTTCCTCCAAAATCTCCATAAGATTGTCTATTCCATAGAGATTTCAAAGTAAAGGATATGATTCAAACCTTTGTTTCAAAGACTTTCTTAGGATTTCTTTTCCTAAAGAATTGAAATCCTCTAAATTTTCTATTTTTTTCTACAAATCAAAGGGGGACTAATTGAGCATGTTACTACTTATGACCGAATTATATGAGGAGGAAAGTGACCTAGATGCCCACTATTAAATTAGGGTTGTTTGGTAGCTCCATTGTTCAGCCTTCATCTTATAAGCATAAGCAAACATTTTAATTTTATGCCTTAATTTTAAAGTTGATTTGCGGTTTTTTCATCATAGTTGGGGGTAAGATGTGAATAAATTTAAACGAGAGAAGTTGATTATACTAGTACTGTGATCACTTATCTTGAGATAAATTTTGAATCCAACATAGTCACTTTTGGGAGGGGCGTAATATCATGTTATGAAACTATTTTTCAAGAGAAATCCATACGAATATTTAAAAAATACATTACATTTTCGAAGTCTTGAAGGCTTGATCGGATCCTTGTCCGAAACGACATAACCACATAAATATTTAGATTATATAACAAGAGGCAGTGCCTCATTGATATTTATAAAAGGTCCAAATAAATACCATGCTAAACTATCAATATATAGGATCAACCTAATATGTATATGTTCAAATATTATCCACACAATGGTATTAGTCACCAAGTCTGAGTTATAATATATTACAATGTTTTCAAATATAAACTAAGATAGTGGGTGTGTATATTTGCCAAAAAAAAACCATTATTGTTGTGAAGGAGTTCTTCATTAAACTGTCATATTAATTTCATGTTATTTTGTGGGTTGTGCAAGCAAGTTTTAGTAAATCAAACAATGTGTTCAAAGTTCTAGCAACTGTACATATAAACTGTAGTACTAAATTGAACAAAAAAATATACTTCCTCCTTCCCTAAATGTTTAATGCCATTGACTTTTTAAAATATGTTTGACCGTTCGTCTTATTCAAAAACTTTTGTGAAACTTGTAAAACTATATATATACATAAAAGTATATTTAACAATAAATCAAATGATATGAAAATAATTAATAATTACTTAAAATTTTTTAAATAAGATGAACGGTCAAATATTTTTAAAAAGTCAACGGCGTTAAACATTTTGAGATGGAGGGAGTATATTTGATGTACTAGAAGCACAAGCACTTACCCCATCAGCAACCATCTGCACCAGCTTGTCGTAGGGCATCGACTCCGCCTTCACGTACTCCACCGGCAGCGCGTACGGCAGCAGCCGCACCGCCGCCTCGAACACCTCGACGACGAACCCGCCGGCGGTCGTCCGGTTCGTCGCCGCGTCCACGTCCAGGTGCACGATCGCCCGGTACCCGGGGTTGACGCTGCCGGGCACCGCCACCCGCAGCCTCCGCGCGCTCGTCGGCACCACCCACCCCCTCGGCACCACCGTCGACTCCCCCGGCCAGATCACCGGCGCGAGCTCGCCCCCGCCACCGCCGCCAACGCCGAGGTGCCGGGTCAGCCCGCCGTCCTTGGTCCAGAACCCGATGCTCCTCTCCTTCCCTCTGTCCATGATGTTCAGCACGCGGAAGGCGTGCACCGCGAGCTCGCCGTCGACGAGCTGGAACCTGCCGCCGAGGCCGTCGAACGTCGTGCTGGTGATCGCCTCGAGGAACTTCTTGCCGGACCTTGACTTGCCGAGCCCGGCGAAGTCGGTGGGTCCGCCCTTGCCCCCCACGAGCCCACCCTGCGGCGGTGATAGGTCGCCGGCGGTGAGGTGTTCGGCGGCGGACGCGACGGCCCACGCGGCGTCGTAGGCCCACACGGCGTAGCTGCCCATCTCGGCGTGCTCCGCGTCGGCGGCCGGGTGCTCGGCCATGAAGCGGCGCACCCACCGCCGCCTGACGTCGCGCAGCCGCGGCGTCGTCGGCACGTAGGGGGCGAGGCCGATCACCCCCTGCGGCGCGTTGATGGAGCCGAGGAGGCCCGTGAGCCCGTCGGTGATGACCCACGCGAAGCCCTCGCCCATCATCCCGGCGGCCTCGGCGGCGGCGAGCACGCGCCCGGCGAGGTCCGGGCGCGCGTGCAGCACGAAGGCGCGCGTCTGCAGCGACTCCATCCGGTACATCGCGGCGGCGACGGCGTCGGCGTCGGCCCCCGCCGGGAGCGCGCAGCGGTAGGGGACCTCGGAGCCCTCGGCGGTGAGCGCGTCGACGAGGAACGGCACGAAGGCGGCGCCGTAGTCGTCGTCCTGGTAGACCGGCACGACGCGGCGCCACCCGAAGAGCCTCGCGAGCGCGGCGATGGCGCCCGCCTGCGCCGCGTCGCTCAGCGCGGCGCGCGCGAAGAACCTCCCTCCGCCGGGCGACACCGACGGGCTGGTCGCCGAGAACGACACGACGGGGACCTCCGCCCGCGTGGCGAGGTCGGCGACGAACGCCGACTCCACGGAGGACTGAGGCCCAAGGATGGCGCGCACGCCCCGCCCCTCCATCAGCTCCAGCGCTGCAGCACGCGACGATCGACGTCCATTAATTCATCATCACAAGCTCAAGCTACGAAACGAGACGAAACGAGCGTGTCCGTACCGGCGGAGGCGGCGGCGACGACGTCGCCGCGGGAGTCGCGGTGCAGGAGGCGGACGCGGGCGGGGGACCGCGGGAAGGCGGCGTAGAAGTCGTCGAGCGCCATGGGGATGGTGGTGTTGGCGATCTTGCCGACCGGCGAGCCGCCGTCGATGATGAGGCCGACGGTGACCGTCAGCGGCGGCTGCGCCGCCGCGAAGAGGAGGTATCCGAGGAAGAGGAGGAGGAAGAGAGGATTCGGGGTGTGACCAGCCATGGAAGAGGCAGAGAGAGAGAGAGAGAGAGTTGTGGTGGACGATCAGTTCGATCGGCGAGCGAGATAAAAGTCGCCGTGTGAGTACACTTGCCCATTTTTTTGGCGCCTTATGTACGATTCGGTAAGTTTGGTTGAAATTGGAACGATGTGACAGAAAAATTGGAAGTTTATGTGAGTAGAAAAGTTTGATATGATAGAAAAAATTAGAAGTTTGAAGAAAAATTTAGGATCTTAACACGGTGTAAGTGGGGTTGCTTGGAGAAGAATTTTCTATACCGGGTGTCATTCTCACCGAAAGTTACAAGGAAGCTCTAACGATTTTGCTATATCTCACTCGAAAGATTTTTTCTTATCTCTCACTCGATTTTCTCACTCAAATTTACAGTGTTTTTTCTTGTAAGTTACAGTGTAATTTATAAAACTTACGCTGTAACTTTTGTAAGTTACACTGTAATTTTTGAATCTTCACATGTAAATTTTAAATTTTGTATTGGATTTGGTCTTTTTCTTGAGGATATGGTAATTTAGTGTTCATTATGGTGTTTCTTAATTGCTTTTTGCTTTTTATTATATCTATCGGATTTTAATCTAAAGATTAAAAATCTGTGTGATACAATCATAAAAATCTTTCGAAAGATGTATAGGTACTCCCAAGCTCTAATGATGGACGCATGTATAATATTCTACAAGCTAGAGCCCATGTAATTCTTGGCTGGAGCAAGTCATGATAAAAGTAGAGGAATAAGTCTATTTTACCTCCCTCATCTCTATTGCTTCTCATTTAATCGCCTCACTCAACCACAAAATTGGGTATAGCATCTCGCTCATCTTCGCAAACCAGTGCAAATTACCTCCTTCGGTAGTTTTGGAAGCGATTTCTGCTGATGTGATAGATTGACTTGCTGTGTCTATAGGTGCGACCCAAATGTCATCGACTTCCACCTTATCTCATCTTCCTTACCTCCCCTCTTCTCTCTCTTTCCTCTCTTCCTCCTCACTCACCTTATAGCAGTTCGTCGGCCAGCGAGCTCCTCCCTTTCATATCTCTGTTGAGGAGATCTCCTTCCCTAACACGTAGACGGCCAGCGAGCTCCTCTCGCAAGGGCTGCGGCTCTTCTTTCCATGTGCTCGGGCGGCCAGGTGGAGCGCAAGGAATGGAGGTTGGAGAGGACGCTGGTGATGGGTGCTTGTCCCCCCGATCTCCGGCGGTGGTGCTCACAGTATGGCATGAAGATCACGAATTCCTCCCCCTTCTTGGCCCTACAGGCTTACCCGTTGCAACGTTGAGCCACCGCTCTTGCTCACATGCCGGCACCCAAGCACGCTTCACTAATGTCTCCTAGCGCCACGGTCCCGCTCCGCCTCCTCGCTCACATCCCCATCCGCACTGCCTGTACCACCGCCGCAATCCCCCTCCTCAGATCATGGCCCACCTAGGTTGGATGGGTCTATTGTACCAAGCTAGCCATAGAAGCTCTTCAATCTTCACCTCTCCAGCGATGAATAGTTCGCATGTGAACGATAGCTGAGGTGAAATGTTGTTCCTTTGGTGATTTTCAAAATTGGATTTTCTTTTTTCCCCTCTTATCATCTCCCGCTTTTTATAGACATTTTATACGCAACTTTTTGCGCTAATACAGAATAACATATCAAACATTTTAATTATTTTCTCTGATTAGGGTGGCACGTAATCGCCACATAGACGCCACGAGGGTACGTAGACCAAGTCAATATACCATGTGGGCGCCACAAAAGGATAAAACCACTCTTCAAACCGCTAAGGGTAATTTACACTAGTTTTATTAGTTGGAGGATACTTCGTAACTGCTTTTGTGGTCAAGGGATGCAAATGAAATTGGGCCTATAGTTCACAGATTTAAAGTGGACTTTTTCCCTCAGCAAAAACATAGGCCGAATCAGGCCAGGTCCATTGGGGTTAGCCTGCAAAGATCAAACAGGACTGGGCCGGGCCATGTCCGTCTCGACGAGTTGCTCCGGAGAGGGGGGGGGGGGGAATAAGTTCACTTTAGGTTCCTCTATTTGTTGGTCAGTCTGATTTTCGTCTCTTAACCACAAAACCGGATACGACCCGTCCCCTAACTTACAAAACCGGACAAACGAGGTCCCTCGGCAGTATGGAGGGCGGTTTTGACTGACGTGGCGTATACGTGGCTCCTTTGACTAGGTCTTCGTCCCACGTGGCAATGACGTGTCGCTTACGTGGCAATTTTATCCCAAAAAATAATAAAAATAGTAGGACCCATATATCAGCAACACAAAAAATAATTTAAAAAGGTGGGGCCCATGTGGTCCCACATGTCAGCCTCCCTCTTCTCTCTATCCCTCTCTCTCTCCCCCCTACACTGCCAGGAGAGAAGGGTGAGCGGCGGCGCCGAGGCGGCGTTGCTCCGCCCACCGCCCGCGGCCGCTCCATTTCGCCTCGCTTCCTCCCGCCGCCGGCAAGTGCAGAAGAACATACACATGGCGATTCCGTGGTCACTAGGTTACATGAACTGAATAACCTTGATACTGAATTGTGTGATCACTAGTGTTACCTTTGATGTCTCGATGTGTCATTCCATCGGGTGCAGTGTTCCTGTTCAAGCACGCCAACTCGAGGGAATTCCAGCTAAGCCCTGGAGGGAACGAAGACAAGGGCGCCATTGCCGAGCAGCGGGTGTCGCTGCTGCGATCGTGGCTGCTGGCCTGCCGCTGCTCTGCCGCGACAGCAACGGCACGGACGCGCCGGTGTTGAGCAGCATGGAGAGGACGTCGCTCCGTCCACTGCCCACCGCCGCGCCGCTTCGCTCCGTCGCCGCTCCGCCCATCACCCCCTCGGCGCCGCCGCTCGCCGTTCTCTCCTGCTAGTGTATAGGGGGATAGAGAGAAGATGGAGGCTGACATGTGGGACCACATGGGCCCCATCTTTTTTAATTATTTTTTTAGCTAACATATAGGTCCCACTATTTTTATTTATTTTTTAGATAAAATTACCATGTAATCGCCACGTCAATACCACGTGGGATGAAGACCTAGTTAAAGGAGCCACGTAGGCGCCACGTCGGTCAAAACCGCCCTCCATACTGCCGAGGGAACTTGTTTGCCCGGTTTTCGTAAGTTGGAGGACGGGTCATACCCGGTTTTGTGGTCAAAGGATGAAAATCAGACTGACCGACAAATAGAGGGACCTAAAGTGAACTTATTCCGAGAGGGGGATACAGGAGTCAGGAGGTAGCTAGATGAGCGAAACGGTGCCTCCATGGCTCCATGAGGCCTTTCTTGAAGAGCGCGAGCTTAGCGAGGTCGCGAGGAGGAAGACGACCACCTGCAACACCTGCGCGTTCACGGAGTTGAAGGGGATCTCCACCAAGAAGTTGACGACGGCGGGCTAGCTTGGCCAGCGCGGAGAGGACAACCTGCTCGACGCTGGCCTCGCGCCATATATAGCCGCCGCTTGATCCAGGCTCACCCATTAATAGCAAATCAAGAATAAATCTTAGTGCGGTGCTAATTAATTTAGTTTCAGTACTGTAGCGTGCCTGTGTTGCCGTTCTTTAGTTTATTTGTCATCAGACTTTCAGAGCCTGTTAGCTTTAGCCCGCTTCTTCAGCTGCGGCGCGTGTGTGCTCTTCTCGATGCTGTAGCCTCCCCTCCTGTTGCCGTCGCCACCACCATGGCCTTGGTGATGTTGGTCTGGAACGACACCACCGCGCGCGGGACCACGGCCATGGTGGTCCCGTCTTTTGGGGCAGCGGCGCTGGGGGATAAACCCTAGCAAAGAGAGAAGCTAGGGGGATTCACGGGCGTCGCCGGAGGAGCAGCAGCGTCTTCATCGGGGGCAGCTCGGGCTCCGCCCCTGCTGCACGACGAGAGAGATGGAAAAGAGACTAGAAAGCGGATGGGAATGGAAGAGGGTATTGTGGTGCTGACACGTGGGGCCATATGGGTCTCACGCTATCTTAACCGCCATATCAACCAAAATTGAGAGTTATACTGCCTTTGGACCTAATGTGACCGGTTTTGCAAAGATACGGATGCGTTATACTCCCTCCGTTTCTAAATATTTTACTCCCTCCATTTCTAAATATTTTGCTCCCTCCGTTTCTAAATATTTGACGCCGTTGATTTTTTTTAACATGTTTGACCATTCGTCTTATTAAAAAAATTAAGTAATTATTAATTCTTTTCCTATCATTTGATTCATTGTTAAATATACTTTCATGTACACATATAGTTTTACATATTTCACAAATTGTTTTGAATAAGACGAACAGTTAAACATGTGGTAAAAAGTTAACGGTGTCAAATATTTAGAAACGGAGGGAGTATCCAGTTATTCCGGTTTAGGGACGATTTAAAACTTAACGACAAAATGAGGGACCTCAAGTGTACTTTTTCCGTCATTTAATGAGCCGTTTCGGTTTACCGCATCATGCTGTGATGGGCCGTCCGGTCCAGCCTCGGACTTTAATGGGCCGCAAACCAACGATCATTGCAGTCTCAGGTATCACGGCAGACAGCGTGCAGGAAGCAAAGAAAACGAAATCGAAAGATTTTTCTGGGTTTGCAACCCAGAATTTGCTTCAACATACGTACCATGCATGGTTTTCAAACGGGATATTAGGAAGTGAGTATTAAAAACCTGCCGCAATTTTTTTTTGAGAAAAAATTCAGATGTAGTGTAATTGTACTGTAACTACGATATAACTCCTTATATTCAACAATGGTTTGGTTAGCTAGTATTGGGATTTTACGCGTGACATGTGTAAAAATTTCTTTCTAGTAACCTCGTTAAGTACAAATCTCAAGGCGATCTAATAGTCACAAATCAAAAAGTTTTGAGGACAAAACTAGTTCAGAAATTGAGAACTGCGCCAACAAGCAGACAACGATTAGAAAGTGGATTCGCATCCGATAGCAAAATATCTCAGCACGAATCCTAGCGCCGAATTGAACGGCCAAAAAATAGAACGTTTTCAACCCCCGAAACTGTCGACAGCTAATAACTAGCAAAACCGTATTGGGAAACATGCATGGTTCAGTTTTCCTCCCGCAATTTTCTCTTGGTTGGCCAGTTAGGACTTTTCCCGTTCTTTTTAATAAAGACTATGTTTAGATGGGACTAAAACTTTTAAAACTTTTAAGTCCCTATCACATCGGATATTTGAAAACTAATTATAAATATTAAACGTAGACTATTAATAAAACCCATCCATAATCTTGGACTAATTCGCGAGACGAATCTATTGAGACTAATTAATCTATGATTAGCCTATGTGATGCTACAGTAAACATTCTCTAATTATAGATTAATTAGGCTTAAAAATTTTGTCTCGTGAATTAGCTTTCATTTATATAATTAGTTTTGTAAGTAGTCTATATTTAATACTCTAAATTAGTGTCTAAATACAGGGACTAAAGTTAAGTCCCTGTATCCAAACACCACCTAATGCATGCAGAGAGAGAATGAGTAGGGGATAAAAATGAGTTGAAAAAGGGAATACTAAAGTTTGGATGTCTAAACGAGAAGAAAAAACTAAGTGGTATTAACATGTCTAGTGGATCCTATAGCTAAAAAAAAACAGTTTTGTGCGATTAATCCAAAAACAAAAAAAAAGCATTTTTTGGACAGAGTGAGTTTCAGTCGTCAATGCAATTGCGCATGGGTAAGCAGCAACTAATCCAGAGACATTGAAATAGATAATTGGTGCTTATAATTAATAATGCACCTAGCCAGGAATTAATAGCTAAAAAAGGACATGTGTATATATATGTGGAACTCACTGATTAAACTGATTTGGGTCTTTACTGAAAAATTGGCTTGTCCACTATGTGAATCATACTACAAATATTGGTTGCTGTTAACCTCTTGAAACTCATCAATTAGCGGTGTAGCTAATTAACCATGATTTGCTGCAATTGCTTAAGGGACCCGGCCGGCCGGATTGAGATAGGTGCATTAATAACTTAAGCAGTTATCATGGGGTGCTAGTGCAACCGCTTAAGGCCGTGTTTAGTTCGTGTGCTAAAATTTTTGTAGTATACGGATACACATTTAAAATATTATATGTAGATTAATAATAAAACAAATTACAGATTCCGCCTGTAAACTGCGAGACGAATTTATTAAGCCTAATTAATACATCATTAGCAAATGTTTACTGTAGCATCACATTATCTTAAATCATGGCGTAATTAGGCTCAAAAGATTCGTCTCGCAATTTACATGCAAACTGTGTAATTAGTTTTTTTTTTCATATTTAATGCTTCATGTATATGTCTAAATATTTGATCCCACGGAATTTTTAGAGTTTGAAGGGAACTTAAAAACTGCCTAAGTTACAGTCAGGCCAGCCACACCAGCCGCCGTCAGGATTCGTACCATGATATAATGTTTCTTAATTAAGAGCTCCCATTTCAGTGCCGGCTTAATCATTGATACTCTAGTACTCCCTTAAAAAATATAAAAAAATATAAAAGATTTTGGAAGGATGAGATATTTTTTTAGTATAACAAATTTGGATAGAGAGCATATACAGATTTATAGTAGTAGGAAATATTCTATCCTTCTAAAATCTCTTATATTTTTGGACGGATAGAGAATATTCTCTCGGCTTGGCAGTAGTTGGCACACTAAACACACCTTAAACCTCATCTCAGCTGGATATGCACCATCTTGTTTCATGTTGAGAGGACCACCGCTATGTGTTATATCCTCAACCTTCGTCGAGCATATAATGTTATTATATGATATTACTTGCATGTTCTCCGTATGTTGCAATGAAATTTTAATTTTAAAAACTAACATTTTTGTCAATCTGTTTTCCATCAGTTTTTAAACATCTTAGTTCTTGATTAATTTTTCATATATCTTTTCAGCTCACGGATGTACTCTCTCTCTTTTCAAAATAAGTTTATTTTTCACACATTCTACAAATATCAATACAAAACCAAAACGGCTATAATACTCTTACTTTATCAAATTCCAATATAATTATTCCCTAATTTATCTACTCTCAATATATTTATTCATTATTTTCACAAATTTTAATTCAATGATTACTTAAAAAGAAACTTATTTTGAGTCAAGTAGAAGGAATAAAAATAAACTTATTATGGGATAGGACAAAACTTATTTTGAGACAGACACGAGGAATAAAAGTGAGCTTACTATGGCATAGGACAGAGGGAGTACATTTTAGTTGAATATGCCCTCCTTTTTATTAAAAAAAAAGTGGTGGTGAGAACCATGATAGATATTATTCACCACTCAGTTTCATCACTTAATTCTTTCAAAGCTCCTTTCGAAGAAATCCTAAACGGTGGTTTCATGAAAAAAGACAGGGGACATGCACAATAGGAGATGCTCATATATAGTTCATATCTGTACTCTCTCTCTCTCTCTCTCTATAACAGAAAGAGTGACAGCTAGCGATCAATCAATCATTTCCATTAGTACTAGAAATGGTAAGCTTTGCCAACTCCATATCTTATATGTTGGGTGATGTCACACCCTGCAGTTCTCCTCCCAAGCCTAAAATTTAATTTATAAATGACCCTAAGAAAATGCCGGTGCAAATCAAGAGAAAACCCTAAGAAAGTAATACAAATAATAATCGAATCTGGCATGTGGAATTTTTCTTGAGTTCTACATGTCGAAAGTCACTAACAGGATTTTTAGAGGAATTTTCAGAGCCCTAGAAATAGTTTTAACCAATTAAAATTGAGCAAGCAATATTTTAATTCCAGGGAAAATCCTTTTCTTCCTTTTTCTTTTTCTTTTTCCCCCTTTTCTTTTCGAGTGGGCCGCCGGCCCATTCTCCTTTCTCCTCTCCTCCCGCTGGGCCGGCCGAAGGCCAAGGCCCAGCTAGGCCGCGCGGGCCGGCCGCCCGCCTCCTCTCACCCGGGTCGCCGACAGGTGGGCCCCACCTGTCGGGCCCGTCTCCTACCTCGCGCCCGCGCCGCCGCGCCCGCAACCGCTGCCGCGCCCACGCCTCCACCTCCTCCGGGCCACGTCAGCCACACCCGCGCATGCGCTGCACCTCCCGCGCCCACTCCCCTCTCTCTCCCGCCCGCGCCCGCGCCCGAGATGGCCGGGATTCGATTTTTGAATCCCGCCTCTCTCTCCTCCCCCACTCCCCCACGTTGGCTGGCGATTCCCGCCTCCCCCGGCCACGTCCGGCCCCCTCTCTCCCTATTTAAGCTGCGCCGTCGTCCCCTCTCTCCTTTTCCCCATTTCGCCGAACTCCCTCGTGCTCCCCATCGCTCCCGCGCCGTGCACCCACCCGCCGCCGCCTTTCCCGCCTCTCCGGCCGCCGCTAGCCGCCGCTAGGCTCGCCGCCGCACCGCGCCGTCGCCGCCGTCGGGTTCGCAAGGACGAACTCCACCCCGTCCGCCCTTCCTCCGCCGGGATTCGTCGCCGGAATTCGCATCCCCTCGTGCTCTGGTGAGTTCTACCTCTACCGCCGCCTTCGGCCATGGATGCCGGCCGCCGTGGTTCATCTCCCTCTCTCTAATCTCTCTCTCCTCCTTCCTTAGGGCACCCCGAAGCCCGTCCGCCGGTAGCCGTCGTCCTCCCGTGGCTTGCCGTCGCCGTTCGTCGTCGTCTTCCTCCGCGCCGGCCACCCTCGGTGAGGCTTCCTCTCCCCTCTATTCCCCTCCCTCTCCTTCCTAGCCGCCGCTTAGCGCCACCGCCTTCGCGTCGCCTTTGCGCCGTCGCCTCCGCCGCCGGTTGCCGTCGCCGGCAACGCGTTCGCGCGCGCGTGCCGTCGCCATTGCCGTGGCTGGTCGGCCGGCCTTGAGCCGAGCCGAGCCGGGTCGCCGCCGCCCGTCCGATCAACCCCGGGGGCGATCTGGGCCGTCGGTGGACCACCCGCGTGGTCCCGGTCCACGGTGGATCACCCCCCTTTGAGCCGCTGCCGAGTGGGGCCCGCTTGCCGACGCCCCTTTTCCCTCTCTCCCGAGCCGCTGACCGGTGGGCCCCGCATGTCGGCGCCGCGCCCCCTTGATGACGTCAACCCTGGGAATTATTGCGCAATAAATGATTTAAGGACTTTTTGTTATAGTAATAAACACAGTGAATCTTCGAAAATTCATAACTAATTCATCCGTGCTCCGTTTAAGCCCATTCAAGTCTCAGTAAATCAAGAAAAATGAGTAGAATCCATTAAAAATGGTTTTGTTCTCTGTTTCAGTAGTCTTATAGCCTGTTTGCAATGTTTGCCTTGTATGTCGCTAGATTCCGGTTCTTCCGACGCTCCGGTGTTCTTTGAAATAGTCGCCGAGGTTCCTCCAGCAGCAGAGCAAGGCAAGTCATGCTTGCCACTTGAACATGTTGATCCTATATTGCAAATGCTCTATTGTTTTTCTTGAAATACTGCATCGTTTTATAATGTTATTATGGGATGTTTACCTATTGTCATAGCCATGCTATTGTTGTACCATGACCCTTTGTCAGCTTGGGGTTATAACATGACTAGAGATTGGACTAGGGATTGCTTAGCCATGCTTAGTTCAACTAGTGCACAATGGGGAAAATCCTATTAATGTTTAGACTGTTGGTTCTAATGGTATTGTTGGATTAGTGCCACCGCTTTGGTGTTGGTTAATTAAAATAAATCACATGGTGGGCTGTGGGTGCATGGTTTTGCTGGTCGCACCCATGGCAGTTAAGGACCGGTTCGCGGGATGCCCTGGAAGAACTTATCGTACTTACCACAAGCCAGCGTGGGCAACGGCTGGGCTTGTAGTGTAGCTTTCCTCTAGCTGACGCATCCAGGCAAGGGTGGGCGTGATAGAGCGGGGCGGGCCCTACGACGGCCTCTGTCGCTTCCGGATTCACCTAGGCACGAGAGGGGACTGCCCGTTGCCCGCTGGGGATGGGGGTGAAACCTGAGGTGTGGTGTGCTTGGCTAGAGGGGGTTATGCGAAGGGTCCTGTCACGGCCTCTTTTCGGTATGTCGTGGTGGCATGTCGGCGCACGGAAACGTGTCGTGGGGTTGTGTCTTGTGGGTACAGTTGTACACCTCTGATCAGAGTAAAACTATTCGAATAGCCGAGCCCGCGGTTATGGGCGGTCAACCAGATTCACCGTGATTAGTCTCACCCTAGTGTAATCTATTGAATTTGGATAGTTTAGGTGGATGGTTGGGCCTGTTGCAACGTGGGATAGCGTTGGACAGTGGATAGTTAATATTAATTAATTATTACAACTGTTTAAATCTTTCAACTTCTGTTTATAAATGCTCGCTTTATGCAAATAAACCACCCTAGCTCTCCTTTGATAATTCCCTGCATCATACCCCTATTCCGGTATGACTTGCTAAGTACAGTGGGTAGTACTCAGTCTTGCTCTATTTTTTTCCAACCCCAGAGTACGAGTATGTGTCAGATGGAGGTTTCTCCGAGGAGTAGGCTTCGTCCGTGCCGTCGAGGATGCCTGTGGAGTGGTGTTCCCGCTACAGTTCAAGTCAAGGCTTAGCTCCTGTTGTCTTTCGCTTTTCCGCTGCATTTATGTAAGACTTTTATGATGTTTGTAAGACGTGGGTCTGAATGTCAACATTGTCGTTTGTGTACCCCGGCCGGTCTTGGACGGGGATTTTAATGCACATTCTGCTTGAAATTCTATTCGGGAATTTCTGGGCGTGACATGTGAAATAATAAAGCTTTCTAGCTTTCTGCTCGCGTACCATGCATGCAGATGCTGTCCATATATATATCGCCAAACATATGAGAGATATGTATTGCCAAACAAATGAGAGGGCCAGTGTACCTGCAAGACAGCACCCGGGTTTGCTGCTATGCTACGGTGCTTCCAGTACGATCTGCTGTTGCTTGCACAGTGGTGCATATATATAGCCTTGGGCCTTGTTTAGATCCCAAAATTTTTGGCTAAAAACATCACATCAAATGTTTGGACATATATATGGGACATTAAATGTGGAAAAAAAAATCAATTACACGGTTGCATGTAAATTGCGAGACGAATCTTTCGAGTCTAATTACGCCATGATTTAACAATGTGATGCTACAGTAAACATTTGCTAATAACGGATTAATTAGGCTTAATAAATTCATATCGCAGTTTACAGGCGGAATCTGTAATTTGTTTTGTTATTAGTCTATGTTTAATACTTCAAATGTGTGTCCGTATACTTCAAAAATTTTACACCCAAAGAACTAAACACACCCTTGTTGCATTGGCGTCCGAAATCCGCATTAGTGTGAAAGGACGATGGGTATACACATTGGCCAGCACTATTTATTTAAAGAAAACGATATAAAGGCCATTGCGCTCACAACGCGCGGACTCTAACCCCTATAGATATACACACACCCTATCCCCAATGAGTATCTCCGTAAGTCTGAACCGGTGTATATTCAAATTGACAAAGTTAACATGAGAGCTTCGCTATCGATGGGTACGTCGCCTCCGAAAGAATAGGTAGCCGTACCACTTGACAATTGACACATGTGCTTGCATTTATGCTTATTAATTGAATACGAGCTGTTATACACAGTTATAGCACTACTTAAAAATGATTTTTACAGATACCTGATATTCTTTTTCACATGTGTAAAAAAAAAAAACTCCTGTGGAAATGGCTGAGGCCGTTTCAGGGTCACAAACTCCTGAGTGAAAACTTATTTTTATAGGCGTGTTCTTAGGAAAAATGCCTAGGAAAAGTATCTCTACTTTTGAGGGTGGATCTCTAAAATTAAGAGCAATACTATATAAAGAAAAAAAAATCTCATTCATATGAAATTGTGTGATAATAAACTTTATATTAAAATTATAGCTATCAACGAAATGTAGTTTAACTTTTTTTTCAATTAAGATCGTTTAGGAGCTGAAATACTCGTTACAAATGACCTCCGATATGGACATCTTCGATATCAAAATTGCTGAGCTCAACGATATCTACAAGTTTACTGTTGAAATTTTTTATATTCAAGATTGTTTAGGTGCCTAAATATTTGTTACAAGCTCAAATGTTTGTTTTACAACTGGTTCTTTAGAAGTCCAAACTTATTGTGATAAACCAAAGCTTTGTGAGATTATTAAAATATTTATTTTAATATAACATAATTAATATTTTCACAAAATATTTACTTTATTATGTTCATTCAATTAAACAATTATAGAGACTAAATGACATAAGTAAACAATTATATTGAAAAAAATACTTGAAAGAAATATGGACCGAACCATATTAAATAAAATATTGTAAGGATCACATGGAAAGTTTGATTTACCTTAATAGGAGTTAACATAAATTTTCAACAAGTTTTTAAAGTTTAGCCATTTTCAAATAAAGAGAAATGTTTTTGCATGCGGACTTCTTAATGTACCGCTGTCGGTGACATGGGACCGGGAGTATCATGACTTAGAGACTTGAGGCAGAAACGATCACCCACGTGGCCTAACCCCCTCGGGGGGGGGGGGGGGGGTCGGGCCCGAGGGTGATACGACCGCCCTTCTCTTTGTCTCCCCGAGGGGTCGGACCGCTCCCGTCTCGGCCCCGAGGGCCGAGGCGCCCCGACCCCTTGTGGGTTTTGCGCCGCGTATATGGGGTAGGTGAGCATAGCGGGGCTCACCTAACCACATTTATTGCGGTTTGGACGAGCGCGTCACGCCGCATGTAACGCAGTGCAGCGCGCTCGTTTATCCGGTCAGTGACCAGTCACAGACCGATCAGATCGTGGGTTAGGTGGCGACAGGCGGTCTGACGCACGCCTCGCCCCATCCCGTCAGGACGAGAGCCTCCAAGCACTCGTCCCTAGCCGGAGCCGGCGTGTTAGCTCCTGGAGATGGCACGTTGGTTCCGGTCAGATATATGCCAGGCTTCATCCTAACCATTACAGGCAAGATATTGTATGAAGAAGGGCGAACATGCAGATTGTTAAACTGACACGTGGTGGACAAGAATGACCGATTTGTGACCGGTCTGACAATGGTCATGTCGTCAGCAGACAGCCATGTTCCCACGTCGCGCCTGCTTTCGGCGGAAGTGGAGGTAGGTATGGGCCGTCCCATCAGAAGGTCATTCGGACGGCAGCCATACAAATCTCCGTCCATTGATGAAGAGAAGTCAAATTGAAGGGAAGAGAGGATGAGTCCCCACACAAAAGAAAAAAAGAAAGAGATGGTGCATGTGGTATCCCCTTGAGATATAAAAGGAGGACCTTACCCACTTAGAGAAAAGAAAGGGAAAAAACGATCCCAGAACGATCAGGGGGCTGGCTCGCACTTTGTAGCTCCTTCATACACAGATCCACCAAAACACAGGAGTAGGGTATTACGCTTCTCAGCGGCCCGAACCTGTATACATCGCCCGTGTCTTGTGTGTTTCCACTCTCGCGAACTTTCCACAGGCTAGGAGCTTAGAACCTCACCCAGGGCCCCCGGCCGAACCGGCAAAGGGAGGCCTGCGCGGTCTCCCGGTGAGGAGCCCCAAGCTCCGTCATCTGGCGCGCCAGGTAGGGGGCTCTGCGAGTGATCTTCTGAGCTCTCGCACTCTTTCGTGTGCACCAAGCTTCTCCTGTTCAGCCCAATGGCCGAACAAGCAAAGGCGCACAACCTCTCTCCGAGCGTTAGCGGTGACGATGGGGAGCCAAACCCACGCCGTCGAGCTCGTACTCCACCGCCCCCTCCACGCCAAAGTCCTAGGAGGGAGGAGGTGCTCGAGAGGGTCGAAGGATCCGCGACTTCGACATCCACGGGTGATGGAGAAGGGCGCCGAGATGGGGAGCGTCGCCTCCTCGTCTACGGCGACGGCAGCACGCCCCAGGGCGCGCTCCAAGCTGCGGGCGCGCTCCTGCGTCACCCGCCTGTCGTCCCTGACCCGGAGTCTCCAGCCCAACGATGGCTGGATGACGTGGCCAACTTGGTCATGACGGCACGGCAGCGCTTAGGTGCTGGTGGGCGGTCCTCCGCCACCAAGACCTCTGGCGCTGCTACCACCGGCTCCGTGTCGTCAAGGCGGAGGGCGCGACGAGCGGCGGCTGTTGCTCGCCATTCGGCTGCCACTCCCTCGTCAGCGCCTCCGACCCGGGAAGATCAGCGTGGGGGGCCAGATGCCCGCATCGATATCGAGCACCGGCGTAATGGTCGGCGTGCTCCCCACGCAACGGAGGGCGCCTCCTCGTCCGGAGTGTCACCTCAACACGGACGCGGGGATCAGCCCTCCGTGCCCCCGGTTGGTGGTGTCGGCTGTAGAGCCTTTATGGCGAGCCTTCGGAACGTCCGTTGGCCCCCAAGGTTCCGGCCTACCATCGCCGAAAAATATGACGGGAGCGTCAACCCCGCCAAGTTTCTCCAGGTCTACACGACCGGGATCGAGGCCGCCGGGGGTGACGACAGGGTCATGGCGAATTTCTTTCCCATGGCCCTGAAGGGACAGGCACGGGGTTGGCTAATGAACTTGCCACCCGCGTCCGTCCACTCTTGGGAGGATTTGTGCCAACAGTTCACCATGAACTTTCAAGGCACATATCCGCGCCCAGGTGAAGAAGCGGACTTACATGCAGTCCAGCGAAGGGATGATGAGTCACTTCGCTCATACATTCAGCGGTTCTGTCAAGTCCGCAACACCATACCATGCATCCCTGCACACGCGGTGATCTACGCGTTCAGGGGGGGTGTGCGGCACAACCGCATGCTCGAAAAGATCGCCTCCAAAGAGCCCCAGACTACCGCGGAGTTTTTTCAGCTCACGGACCGAGTGGCTCGTAAGGAAGAGGCATGGACCTGGAACCCCTCCGGTTCCGGTGTGGCAGCTTCGGCCGCCCCCGGATCCGCTGCTCGGACAGGGCGGCGTGACAGGAGGAGGAAGAAGAGGTCAGCCCATTCCGACGACGAGGGTCATGTCCTCGCCGTCGAGGGCGCTTCGCGGGCCACCCGAAAGGGGAGGCCTGCGAGCGACAAAAAGAAGGAGGGCGGCGCTCCCAGTAGGGAGCGCCCAACCGGCAAGTGGTGCATCGTCCACAACACCTCCCTTCACGACCTCGCGGACTGCCGCGCAGTCAAAAGTTTGGCTGAGCGGACGAGGAAGTGGGAGGAGGAGAGGAGGCAGGAGCGCCGAGAGAGCAAGTCCCCGGCGGTTCCTTCCGGCAATCGGCGAAGTAAGGCCAAGCAGAAGGCCCCCGCCGAGGACATCGATGACGGCGATGATGACCTAGGTTTCCAAGAGCCTGGGGCCACCATTGCCATTGTCGATGGGGGAGCGTGTGCTCACGTTTCTCGCCGGAGCCTCAAGGCCATGAAGCGAGAGCTTCTGGCCGCGGCCCCTACTCATGAGGCGACGCGCCGGGCGCGGTGGTCGGAGGTTGCCCTCACCTTCGACCAGACCGACCACCCACCATGCGTTGCCCGGGGAGGACAGATCGCAATGGTGGTTTCCCCCACTGTTTGCAACGTGAAGCTGGGGCGTGTCCTCATTGATGGAGGAGCAGCCCTCAACATCCTTTCCCCCGCAGCCTTTGACGCCATCAAGGCCCCGGGGATGGTGCTCCGGCCGTCCCAGCCGATTATCGGTGTGACACCGGGGCACACTTGGCCGCTAGGTCATATCGACCTCCCGGTCACCTTCGGTGGATCCGCCAACTTCCGCACGGAGCGGGTGAACTTTGATGTGGCGGACCTCAGTCTGCCCTACAACGCGGTCTTAGGGAGGCCCGCGTTGGTGAAGTTCATGGCGGCGGTCCACTACGCCTACCTCCAGATGAAGATGCCGGGCCCCGGTGGCCCCATCTCTGTCCATGGCGACCTCAAAGTCGCGCTTGCTTGTATGGAGCAGCGCGCGGACCACCTCACCGCCGCGTCCAAGCCCGAGGGAGGCGACGAGAGGCTTGGCACCTCCGCCCCCGCCGCCCCGAGGCAGCGGATAGTCACATGCGACGAGGTCCCGGTCAAGGAGGTTGCCCTGGGCGACGGCCCGTCCAAGACCACACGGATCGGTGGTCTTCTGGACGGCAAATAGGAAGACACGCTCGTCTCTTTCCTGCGGGCAAACGCTGACGTCTTCGCATGGAGACCGGCGGATATGCCCGGGGTCCCCAGGGAGGTGATTGAGCACCGTCTCGCCGTGCGGTCGGGCGCAAGGCCGGTCCGGCAGAAAGTACGGCGGCAGGCCCCGGAACGTCAAGCCTTCATCCGCGAGGAGGTGGCGCGACTTCTGGAGGCCGGATTCATCCGCGAGGTCATCCATCCGGAGTGGCTGGCGAACCCGGTGGTCGTTCCCAAGGCGAACGGCAAGCTTCGGATGTGCATCGACTACACCGACCTTAACAAGGCATGTCCTAAGGACCCTTACCCCCTGCCTCGCATAGATCAGATTGTCGACTCCACAGCGGGGTGCGACCTTTTGTGTTTTCTAGATGCATACTCTGGTTACCATCAGATTCGCATGGCTAGGGAGGATGAGGAAAAAACTGCATTCATTACCCCCATAGGAACTTATTGTTATACGACAATGCCCTTCGGGTTAAAGAATGCAGGTCCTACTTTTCAACGTACTACTCGAATTTCTTTGGGTAGCCAAATAGGACGTAATGTTGAGGCTTATGTCGATGACTTGGTTGTAAAGACGCGCAACCAAGAGACCTTACTCTCGGATCTAGCGGAAACTTTTGAAAGTCTCCGCTCCGCCCGCATAAAACTGAACCCCGATAAGTGCGTGTTCGGTGTACCCCAGTTCTGGTCGCCCCGGAGCCAAATGAACCCTTGCTACTTTACTTAGCGGCGACCCTGCAAGTGGTTAGTGCGGCGTTGGTTGTGGAGCACGATGAGGACAATCCTCATTCCGCGCACCCCCACCCTGTGCTGGCTTGGCCCGGGAGAGAGCAGGGAGGAGAGGCCCCCGAGCCGAACGGTGGCCCAAGGCCCCCGACGACCGGAGCAGGCCCTCTGCCCGCTTGTCAGACGGTGCCAGGTGCCCCCGACCCCCAGGATGGCCCGAGGGCCACTACGGGAAGGCCGCACCTATCGCCCTCTGACCCCGAGGCTAACCCTGTGCCGACTCGACCCGGGAGAGAGCAGGGAGAAGAGGCCCTCGAGCCGAACGGTGGCCTAAGGCCCCTGACGACCGGAGTTGGCCCTTTGCCCGCTTGTTCGACGACGCCAGGAGCCCCCGACCCCCAGGACGGCCCCGAGGCCACTGTGGGAAGGCCGCCCCTGTCGTCCTCCGACCCCGAGGTCGTCGGCACAGAAGACGAGTGCACCCCGCGAGGCCGCTTGGACAAGGAGCGCCCCAGGGATGTGGCCCCTAGCGAAGAGGATCGGCCCCACCGAAAGGTGCAGCGGCCCGTCTACTTTGTTAGTGAGGCCCTCCGGGACGCCAAGACCCGATACCCTCAGGCCCAGAAGATGCTTTACGCTATTCTGATGGCTTCAAGGAAACTGCGCCATTATTTCCAGGCGCATCGGGTCACGGTGGTTACGTCTTACCCCCTCGGCCAAATCTTGCATAATCGAGAGGGTACTGGACGGGTGGTGAAATGGGCAATCGAACTTTCTGAGTTTGATTTGCACTTTGAACCACGCCACGCTATCAAGAGCCAGGCCCTCGCCGATTTTGTGGCAGAGTGGACCCCAGCTCCCGAGCCCGTCTCAGTCCCCGAGGCCAGCTCGGGCCCCTCGCAGCTGCCTCACACCGCCCACTGGGTGATGCAGTTCGACGGCTCCCTGTCTCTTCAGGGCGCCGGTGCGGGGGTCACGTTGACCTCGCCGAGCGGAGACGTCCTCAGATATTTGGTTCGCCTTGACTTTCGGGCGACCAATAATATGGCAGAGTACGAGGGACTCCTTGCGGGACTCAGGGTGGCAGCTGGACTGGGGATCCGCCGCCTCCTGGTGTTAGGCGACTCCCAGCTGGTCGTTAACCAGGTCTGTAAGGAGTACCGGTGCTCTGACCCGCAGATGGACGCTTACGTGCGCCAAGTACAGCGTATGGAGCGCCATTTTGACGGGATAGAGCTTCGGCACGTGCCCAGACGGGATAACACGGTTGCCGACGAACTCTCACGGCTCGCTTCCTCGCGAGCCCAGACCCCACCGGGCGCCTTTGAAGAAAGGCTTGCCCAGCCGTCGGCGCGACCCGACCCCTTAGGGGAGACGGACGCACCTGACAGGCCCCCGATGCCCGTCGGAGTCCAGGCCTCGGGACCCGAGGGGAGCGCTCCCAGCTCCCTTAGATTGATTGCTTGGATCGCTGAGATCCAAGCATACCTCACAGATAAGACTCTACCCGAGGACCGCGAAGGGAGTGAACGCGTCCAGCGCATCTCCAAACGCTACGTGCTGGTAGAAGGGACCCTCTATCGGCGCGCGGCTAATGGAATCCTCCTGAAGTGCATTCCTCGGGAACAAGGCGTCGAGCTTCTTGCCGATATCCATGAAGGCGAATGCGGAGCCCACTCCGCCTCGCGCACCTTGGTTGGCAAAGCCTTTCGACAAGGTTTCTATTGGCCGACAGCTCTCAATGATGCGGTCGACCTGGTCCGGCGATGCAGAGCGTGTCAATTCCACGCCAAGCAAATCCATCAGCCGGCCCAGGCCCTGCAGATCATACCACTTTCATGGCCATTTGCTGTCTGGGGGCTCGATATCCTGGGACCGTTTAGGCGGGCCCCGGGCGGGTTTGAGTATCTGTATGTCGCGATCGACAAGTTCACTAAGTGGCCCGAGGCTTATCCGGTCGTCAAGATCGATAAGCACTCCGCACTTAAATTCATTAAGGGCATCACAGCCCGGTTTGGAGTGCCTAACCGTATTATTACGGATAACGACACCCAATTCACTAGTGAACTTTTCGGCGATTACTGCGAAGACATGGGCATCAAGCTCCGCTTCGCCTCACCTGCCCACCCCAGAAGCAACGGCCAAGTGGAGCACGCCAATGCGGAAATCCTCAGAGGCCTTAAAACCAAGACCTTCAACATCCTTAAGAAGCACGGCGATTCGTGGATTGAGGAGTTGCCAGCGGTGCTCCAGGCGAACCGAACCACGCCAAGCCGAGCAACCGGGGAAACGCCTTTCTTCCTCGTCTACGACGCGGAAGCGGTTCTCCCATCCGAGCTCACCCTGAGGTCCCCTCGGGCCACCATGTACTGCGAGGCTAATCAAGATCAGCTTCGCAGAGATGACCTCGACTACTTGGAAGAGCGAAGGCGGCGCGCGGCCCTCCGAGCCGCGCGCTACCAGCAGAGCCTGCGGCGCTACCATCAGCGCCACGTCCGGGCCCGATCACTCTGCGTTGACGACCTCGTCCTACGCCGCGTCCAAACGCGTGCTGGATTGAGCAAGCTCTCACCAATGTGGGAGGGTCCGTATCGAGTGATCGGCGTCCCCCGGCCGGGCTCCGTTCGGCTGGCCACGGGCGACGGCACAGAGCTGCCTAACCCGTGGAACATCGAACACCTTCGTCGCTTCTACCCCTAAAGGGGGATCGGGTGTCAGGTTTCGGGCTCGGGCCAACCCCGCACCCCCCTCGGGCGTGCAGGGTTGGCCGGGGGCTACCACATATGCATATTCTTATTTCTCTTATATCTGTATTTCAATAAAAGCATTTTCGATTTCCTAAAGGCTGTATCTGTGCTGTTGTTTCCTTTTGAAGGATCTTGACTTGAAATAGGACACTCGTGTTCAATCCTGCCCTCGGGGGCTCAGGTCAGCTAAAATCGCCAAACGGGGCCCAGAACCGAGCCGTGCCCCGGGGCGTGGTGAACTCCGGGGGGGAATCGGCAAAAACCCACAATCGGGTCACCCATAACCCTCGGTCACCACGCTCCCGGCCTGGCCAGTCTCGACATGTGGTTCTCCCCAGGCACTAGCCCCGACCCGGGCCATTTGAGGACTAGGACCTGGGCACGAGCCCTTGTTCAAGCCAAGACACAAAAGGACCGCGGCACAGACCATCCTCGTCTCATACACACAACAAATAGAATTGACACAAAAAATTTCCTCTTTATTTGATTGCAGATTAAATTAGTCTATACAAGAAGGGGGCCCGAAGGCCTCGGAAGAAGAAAAGAAGAAACTATTTAAAGATTGGCGGGGGCTTGGGGGCTCACTCCGATGCACCCGGGTCGCCAGCCTCGTCGCCACTGTCGCCCACACCACCGTCATCGCCCTCCTCGTCGGAGTTGAGGGCGAACGCGAGCCGAGGGGCCGAACCCTCGAAGCTGTGGATGATATGGTCGGCGGCATCCCGGACCTGCTCGCGCGCGCCGTCCTCGGTCCCGGGAGGGAACTCGTCCAGCGCCGTCCATGGGGAGAAGTCGGGGTCCCTGACCTGGTAACTCGCCAGTACGAGCTCCACCGCTCCTCGGGCGAGGTCCCTCGAGGATGACTTAATCGTCCCCTCGAGCTCCTCGGGGAGCCGCTGGAGAGTCCCGGCCATCTCCGAGAGGCGCTGGGCGAGGCCCCCCTAGTTGGCGGCGTACTTCGCAGTCCGCCCGCCCCAGAGGCCCGCCTGCCGCCCGGCGCGGTCTAGACGGGAGACGGCGTCCCGAAGCATGCCGGTCCCTACCTCGCCTGCCAAGCGGAGGGCCTCGACCTCCCCGGCGGACGAGTCTAGCGCGCCCTGCAGATCGGCGATGGTGTGTTCAGCAGCTGCGAGGCGGGCGGTTAAGTCACTTTCGCCCGCGGCCGCCCCGCCGCTGTGCGCCCTTGCATCCAGCTCCCTTGCCTGCGCCTCGAGTTCAGCGGCCCGCTGGTTCAGTGCGGCCCTCTCGGCGCGGGCACTTTCCAGATTGCGACGCGCTTGTTCCTCTTGCGCAGCCTCGCGGAGGGACAGGCTGTCCGCCAGCCGTTGCGCCGCGGCCTCGGCCTCCTCGAGAGCTCGCTCCCGCTCGGTGAGCGCGTCCTCGCGGAGGCGGAGCGCGGACTCTTCTTTGGCACAGGCGGCTTCGTGCACCGCCAGTGTGACCTCCCGAATAGCAACGGCGGCCTCGCGATCCGCCAGGTCCCTCTCCACGGCGCAGGCACGCTCTTCCAGCGCCATGGCACGGGCCTCAAGGGTTTCTTCGCGCCGCCGGGATGCCACCTCGGTCTCCGCCGCCCGCCGTTCTCGGGCAGCGGCAGCGTCAAGGACCCCCCGGGCGGCGTCGAGCTTTTTCCCTAGCTCCGCCTCCCAGCTCCCGTATTGAAGGCGGAGGGTGTCCTGCGCCTCGTTCATCACGGTGGTGGCGATGAGGGCAGCCCCCCGCTCCTCCTCCACCTCCTTGGCGATCTCCCCCAGCACCTTCCGACGGGCTTCGAGCTCTGTGACGTGCCGGCGGTGTGCCTTGCGGCCCACCTCCACCATGGCCTCCACCGAGCGTCGCCCCTCTTCGACACGCGCCCATGCGGCGTCAAGCTCCGCCCGCTCTGCTTGCAGGGCCTCCACCTGGGCACTTAACCCGTCCAACACCGTGGTGTTTGCGACGGCCAAGGCCTGCGGAAGGGGTTCTGCGCTCAGTGGAGCAACGGAAGGCGTGGGGAAGAGCCGCCTCGGTGAGGATGCCGCGCGGCTCGGCCCGCCGATGGACGTGCCGGACTCAGGGATGTCCCCCGGACCTGGCTTGTCCTGAGCGTCGCCCGAGGGAGTGGGCCCAAGCGATGCGCCCGCGGCCTCGTCGCGAGCTGCCTCGGAAGTCGTCGCCGCCTCGGCCTGGCGAAGTCTGGCCTCCTCCAAAGCGGCTTCTTCAGCTTGGCGAGCTCGGATGGCCACCTGGGCGGCCTCCTCGGCTTCCCGTAGGCGATCCGCGGCTTCTCGCCGGTCAGATTCCCGCCTCCGAGCCTCTGTGGTCGCCGGGTCCTCGGCCTCAGACTGGCCGAACTTGGAATGGCGGGAGGGACGCGACGGGATCTCGCTGAAACAGAAGAAAGACCAGAAGACAAACAAGATGGATGAGTGAAAACTCGCGTTGAGAGAATGAATACGGCCACGATGGGAGTGGGACGAACCTGCGAGGGGGTCGGTTAAACGACCACCTTGGAGGGGAAATGAGGTTTCCCCGGGATGGTTCTGTCCCCCCCATCTTGCGGAGCCGTTTCTTCTTCCGCTCCCCCTCGGGCTGCGACGTCGGCGTGGCCCCCTCGGGGCGCCTGCTGCTGGCACGCGCCGCCCCGCCCCCTCGGGGAGGAGATGGGGGAGGGGTTCCTTCCTGCTTCCTCTTCCCCCGGGCGTCGGCAGGGCGGTTGCTCCCCGGGCCCCCATCGCGGGGCCCAGAAGCACGACCCCCTCCCGGGGTAGATTGATCCCCCCTGCGGCTCCCGCCAGCGCCATCGTGGCCTCGAGGAGCCCGCTCCTCCGATGCCCCGACCGCCTGCATGATGGTCAGGATGGAGGCGCGGTCTGGATCGCTGCAGAGGGGGAGGACTCCTTGAGGAATGAGGGATGCCTCCACGGAGCTGAGATTCAGCACCCGTTGGACCACTATCTTGAAGTCCTCAGGAGCCCAGTCCCATCTGACCCCCTGGTGGGTCCTCATGTAGTCTTCGGACCCGGTGTACTCCCAGGCGCCCCGGGCGCGCCGCTGGAGCGGCGCAATCCGGCGACGAAGGTAGTCGCCGAACACCATGGCCCCTGTGAGCCCCTGGGATCGCAGGCCCGCCAGGCGATCGAGGACGGCGTCGTAGCCATCTCCCAGATCTACCAGCGCCCGCCAGTTGGAGGCCTGCGCTGGAGGCTGGCTCGGAAGTCGGAGGCGCGCTTCGTCGGCGAGGGGGGTGTAGAACCAGTCGCTCTTCCAATCATCCCACTTCTTGCGGAGGACGCAGGGAATGTAGCGGTTCAGCACCGGCCCCCGCGGCTGGAAGTAGCAACCACCAACCACCGACGGCGGCGACACCGGCTGTACGGTGAAGAACCACCGGAACAGCCGAAGGGACGGGCGCGCCCCGATGAACATCTCGCACAGGTGCGCGAAGATGGCCAATGTCATTACCGCGTTGGGGGTGAGGTGCGCCATCTAGAGATCGTAAAATTCCAGAACATCCATGAAGAAAGAAGAAAATGGCGGAACCAGCCCTGCCATAGCAAAAGGTAGGAAGAAGACGGACCGCCCCGGGTAGCGTGGCGCCGGGCATCCCTCGCCCAGCGAGACTATCTCCCGGCCGGTGGCAGATTCCAGCATGAAGCGGCGCGGCAGCCCGGCCTGTCTCTCGCTCACGATGCGGGAAGGCGGCAGCACGCTACCGTCAAGCGGAGTGGAGCCCCGTGCCATGACGCCGGAAGAAGAGATGTTTGAGAGCGAGCGCGTGTGGCGAAGGTAGGGCACAGGAAACAAGGAGTTAGGGCGCAAGCGGCGAAGACAAGGGGAATAATGGCGAGAGGAAGGAAGCAAATCTCTTCCTCGGCGACTTTATACCCTTGCCAACGCTGTGCCCGGCTCCTCATTTCTCGCGCCCACTATCTTGCCCCCTCGTTTCTCGCGCCCACGCTTCCACTAATCCCATTCGCCCGTTTGCGGTGCATGAGGTGGATATGCGGCTGTGGCAGTCGAGATGGAACATCTCGTGCGCGCGTTAATTACGCTCGCCGACCGAAGCGCCATCATCATATCTCCAGGAAAAACGAACCGGCTTGTCCCGATTTTTAGACCGGCCCCACCTGTCACCAGGCCTTAGGAAGTGGCGTCACGCCCGACCGCTTCCCTCGAGGAGGGCGATCGCCCTGGCATAACGCCGGGGGCTACTGTCGGTGACATGGGACCGGGAGTATCATGACTTAGAGACTTGAGGCAGAAACGATCACCCACGTGGCCTAACCCCCTCGGGGGGGGGGTCGGGCCCGAGGGTGATACGACCACCCTTCTCTTTGTCTCCCCGAGGGGTCGGACCGCTCCCGTCTCGGCCCCGAGGGCCGAGGCGCCCCGACCCCTTGTGGGTTTTGCGCCACGTATATGGGGTAGGTGAGCATAGCGGGGCTCACCTAACCACATTTATTGCGGTTTGGACGAGCGCGTCACGCCGCATGTAACGCAGTGCAGCGCGCTCATTTATCCGGTCAGTGACCAGTCACAGACCGATCAGATCGTGGGTTAGGTGGCGACAGGCGGTCTGACGCACGCCTCGCCCCATCCCGTCAGGACGAGAGCCTCCAAGCACTCGTCCCAAGCCGGAGCCGGCGTGTTAGCTCCTGGAGATGGCACGTTGGTTCCGGTCAGATATATGCCAGGCTTCATCCTAACCATTACAAGCAAGATATTGTATGAAGAAAGGCGAACATGCAGATTGTTAAACTGACACGTGGTGGACAAGAATGACCGATTTGTGACCGGTCTGACAATGGTCATGTCGTCAGCAGACAGCCATGTTCCCACGTCGCGCCTGCTTCCGGCGGAAGTGGAGGTAGGTATGGGCCGTCCCATCAGAAGGTCATTCGGACGGCAGCCATACAAATCTCCGTCCATTGATGAAGAGAAGTCAAATTGGAGGGAAGAGAGGATGAGTCCCCACACAAAAGAAAAAAAGAAAGAGATGGTGCATGTGGTATCCCCTTGAGATATAAAAGGAGGACCTTACCCACTTAGAGAAAAGAAAGGGAAAAAACGATCCCAGAACGATCAGGGGGCTGGCTCGCACTTTGTAGCTCCTTCATACACAGATCCACCAAAACACAGGAGTAGGGTATTACGCTTCTCAGCGGCCCGAACCTGTATACATCGCCCGTGTCTTGTGTGTTTCCACTCTCGCGAACTTTCCACAGGCTAGGAGCTTAGAACCTCACCCAGGGCCCCCGGCCGAACCGGCAAAGGGAGGCCTGCGCGGTCTCCCGGTGAGGAGCCCCAAGCTCCGTCAACCGCCCATTAAATAACTTTTACTGGTGGACTTCTTGAAGAGCCGCTCTTAAAATTTTATTTTCAGAAGGTTCTTACAAGAAAGTTCTTTAGGAACCGATATCTGCGGGTGGTTCCCATAAACGACTCTTATAAATGAGAGCGGTCCTAAAATTTGAGAACCATCATAATTATTTCACATGAAGTCGAATGATAGAATTTCATATAGAATTTGTAGTCCTCAACCAAATCTATAACATTATATATAATTGAACTTTTTTTTTTCTATTGAGAACATTTAATTAGGGCTCAGATATTCACTATCAAATCTTAGATCTATTTTGAAGGAAAAACAATTTTATAAGTTTTCAAATTACCTTGTATAGAGATATGCTTTATATCAAAATTGTAAAACATCATGCTAGTTTGTAGTTGATGATTTTTCTGTTTGATACCATATTTAGAGTGTAAAATATGTGTTATAAGTTTTAGAGAGGTGGAGATAAAATAATAGCATCCAACCTATGGGCATAAAATGATTCGTAGGTAAGGAAGCTAAACGCTGAATGGGAGGCAATCCAGATCCTCTGCAGTACTGCAGGTGCAGTACTGCTCACTGACATGTGGGGGCCCATATGTCAGTGAGCAGTACTGCACCCTTACCCAATGGGAGGTCCCAAGCATGTTCGAATCCTTTTATGCTGCACGTGCATACATTTCAGACGTAAAATCGTGTGATTCGATTGTGATTTACAATGGGAAAAAGTACAAATTACCCCCCTAACTATCGCGGTCGTCCGAATTACCCCCTGAACCACAAAACCGGATATTCTTCACCCCCAACTATGCAAAACAAACGAATTACCACCCTCGATCTAATCCGCGGTGGTTTTGGATTACGTAGCGTACACGTAGCAGTCCAGTCAGCATTCTATTTATTAAAAAAATATGAGACCCACATGTCATTCTCTCTCCTATCCCTTCTATCTCTCTCACACACACTCTCTCTCCTCCCGGCAATGGCGGAGGCAGCGAGCGTGGGGAGGCGAGGCGAGGTGGCGGCGGAGGCAGCAAGCGGGGCGGCGAGGCGGCGGCAGAGGCAGCGAACGCGGGAGGCGAGCGCGGCGGCGAGGCAAGCGGCGGGGCAGGGCGGCGCAGGCGAGCGGCGGCGGCCACTCCTCTTCCTCACTTCCCCTGGGTTACTCTGGGTTGCTTCGGTTGACGCGATTGTAAATTTCCCCGTGGCTTGTCGCATCTCGTTCATCGTCGTCTGCCTGAGACTTGACGGATGAGGAGGAAGAAGGGAGTGATTGGTTTCACGGTAAGAAAGGGAGGGACACGCGGGCGGCCGGAGCCGGTGGCCGATAGCCATTTTTTCATGCGTGGCTCCCTGGAGGTTCACGCAATTGGCAGTGACGCCGGGTCACCGTGCGCCCTGAGACTGATGGTTTTGTGCTTCTACCTGTTAATCTATCTGATTGTTTTGTTCTATCATTTGAGTTTTGGTGGAGTCCACGGACCGGACGCTCGACGAACAACGGCGACCCGTCCGCCGCCCGCCCCCGTGCGCCGTGCCCGCAGTTGCCTCCACTCGGCCGTAGCCGCGATGCCGTCGTCCGCCCCCGCCTCCGTGCACGCCTGCAGAGTGCAGACAGAGAGAGATTGAGAGGAAGAGGGGAAGAGAGAGAGATTGAGAGGAAAGTGGGGAAGAGAGAGAGGTGGGAGAGTATGATAGGTGGGTTCCACTATTTTTTTTATTAAAAAAACGCCGACTAGGATGTCATGTGTACGCCACGTAGACCAAAACCACCGCGGATTAGGTCGAGGGGGGTAATTCGTCTGGTTTGTATTGTCGGGGGTGAAGAATGTTCGGTTTTGTGGTTCAGGGGGGTAATTCAGACGACCACGTTAGTTTGGGGGGGGGGGTAATTCATACTTTTTCCTTTACAATGTGTGACCGTCAATAGATGCCTACTGAAATGAATTTTACGGTGGCCATGGAATTTGTCAGGGGATTTAGGAAACGACTGAAAAATGGATTACCGGCCGTCCGCACAAAAGCAAGATAACAAATTGTGGGTGATACATGTACTCGTCAATAGTGCGTGCTTTATGGGTGGTCGTGGATCAATTTGCTCAACTACTGACCATCCGTACAAATCAAATTTATAAGTTTTACTCCTTTCGTCTAATAATATAGTAATCTACAATCGAATTGAACATTTTATAGTATGATAAATCTAGATAGAAAATTATTCAGATTCATTGTAATATGCATGTTTCATCTGGTCGTAAGTTGTTATATAATAGTCGGAGGGAGTAAGTGATATCTGTCCTCGCTTTATGGATGGTCATGGAATTTTCTAGGCGATTTAAAAAACGCCTGAAAAATAAATTACCGACCACCCGTACAAACCAATTTGACAAGTTGCATATGTGTGATCCTTGTCGTCATCAGTAGTACGTGTGTCGCAGTGCCCTCGCGCGGGGCCGTGGTCTCGACGGCCCAGCGACCGTGCATGTACGTATGCCAAACAATGCCGGCCCCCTTCTAGCTGCTTGGTTAGTCAATCCGCGCGCATGCGCAAGCGGACGCGAGACACCAATATTTACTTTGCCAGTTGCGGAAGATCCAAACTCTAGTAATTTGGGTAGACACCCACTCGTTTATTCCATGTCAACTAAATATTTATTCAGAAAACTTTAAAAATACTACCTTTATTTTAAGAATATAATATTGAATAAGACATTACATCTTATTACTATAAACTTGGACAAAAAATATAAGAATAGTACATGATGGGTCCCTATTCATAATTATAGTATTACGATGTGTCTCTATTCAGATTTATAATTAGAATATGTTCCACCCAATACTATAGGTTCTTGTATCTTTGTGATAGAGTAGTAGCTAATAATATATACCACTAAGTAATGTATCACTCTATCAAGCTTAAATTTGACCTCTAGAAAATGTAAAAAAATAACAATCATTTTGAACGGAGAAAAATAACAATTTTAACTATGAACATACGTATGATCTATGATCTGATACAATTAAAGTTTAATTTGTTATTTTTTATTATGATTTGTACAAGTCGAACTCGGATTCAAGCTTATATGTCAAGTGATATATTATATATTACCTTATCTTGTCATATTCTTTAGAAAAAATTATATAACCACTTATATGACATATGTTTATGTCTACACCCGGGTGGTAAAAAGAATTAATTTCCCGCCGGTTTCCGCGGTCGGGGGCGCATGCATGGCGCGCGTGAGACGACACAAGTCGGCAGGAGTATGTGGCTTTTCTGGCAGCCGATCTCTGTTCATCTCTCGCGCATGCAGATCACCTGTGAATGATCCAACCGCAGCCAAGTGGGCTTAATTTAGCATGTGTGGTCGTCCGTCCTTGCAACTCTCAAATTCTTGGGATCTATACACTAGGATCTCGATCTCTCTACTTGGGGAAAAATTTGGGCCAATAGTACACTACTGCTGGCCCGGAACGAACAGGGGAATCGTACGTTTCGCTTTTATAATTTGCATGCATGCGCGCATTGCTCCAAAAGTACTCAGACATGCATTTGCTTTTATTGAGCTTACCTACTTAGAGGATGCCACGCTGGAGGTTTTGGAGTGATCTCGCGGGGTGATAGAGGAGCCTGCAGATGTGACGGCGGTTTTAGGAGAGAGAAGGCGGTTTGAAGCAACATGTGGTCTAGGAGAGAATCGAGGAACATGCCCGCTGCCGATGTCATCACTGCCACTGCTGCCGAGGTTGTCGTCTTCTCCTCGCCCTTGTCACCGCACAGATCTAGTGAGCATGAGGCTGCTGGATCTAGCAAGCTCGAGGTCCATGAGCTGCGCGGCCACACCTCGTCATGGCCCGCATCGCCTGCGATCCAGTCACGGTGGCCGGGGAGGGAGCCTTGATCCATGCCGACAGCGGCGACCGAAGGAGAGGCGGTGGTAGGTCGTTCTCGGTGATGGAGAGGAGAGAGAGCTCGAGATCGAGTGCCACCACATGGAGCTTGCCGCTGCCGATTTTGTCGTCCTCTATGGGGAGGGAGCTCGTCACAATAGTGGGGAGGGAAGATAGGCCAGGTGGGAGCACGTCACGGCGGCGGAGAGGGAGCTTGTCACAGGACCATCGCCGAAGAGGGATGAGTGCACCATCGCTAGAGAGGTCCAAGCCGAGTAGCGGCACCTCAATTCACGCCGGCTATAGCGACCAGAGAAAGGGAGGAGGTGGAAGCTCGATTTAATCGGTGGAGAGGGGAGAGAGCTCGAGCCTGTCACTGGAGAGGGGAGAGAGCTCGAGCCCATCTCCGGCAGAGAAAGGGAAGAGGGAGAGAGGTGGAGAAGAGCGCCGAGTGTTTTCGGTGGGGGATTCCGAGGGGAGGGGGAGTAGGGGTGGGTGAGGAGAGTGAAGGTGAGAGGCTGATCGATTTTTTTTGTCCCGGTTATTTTACCCAGGACTAAAGTTGGGTATCTTTAGTCCCGGATTGGGACTCCCGGTTACATAACCGGGAGTATAGGCACTTGCGAACCGGAGGGAAAGATCACTTGTGCAGCAGTGGTGGGCAGGCGAGCAGACAGCGATGGTGAGTAGCGGCGGTAGTGGCCTTCTCTCCTTCTGCGTTCTCCGGATCTTCAGTTCCGGTTGGTGTTACCAATCGGGACTAAAGTGGAGAAAAGCGGCAGTCCCGGTTGCCACATTTTCTTTTTTTTAATTGTTTGTTTTCTAGATGCGATTTGTTTTTTCCCAAATCAGATGGGATGCATATCCCCCAATAATCAAACCCCAAATCCCTAAATCAAAATATAACATCCCAAATCATATATTCACATCAGAAACCCTAAAACAAATACCACAAATCAAATACATCACAGATTACATCTCTGATCTATACAAGAAATTACACATCTCGGAATCACAAATTGTAAAAAAAAGAAAAAAGAAAACCAATCGGAAACCGCCCACCTGCCCGCCACCGGCCGCTGGCCGCCTGCTCACCGCCGCACGCGGGCCCGCTTGCCGCCGCCGGCGCAGGCCGCCAACCGCCCTCGTGCCTCTGCGCCACCGCCGACGCAAGCCGCCAGCCGCCCCGGGGTGGGCCGCCGCCGCGGCGTGGGCCACCGCCGCCCGGGCGCCTGGACTAGAGAAGGAGGCAGGGAGGGGAGGAAGGGGAGATGGGAGAGGAGATCAAGAGAGAGGAATGGGAGGACTTGCGCACGATCTCGATCTCGATCTGTTTTTAATGAGAGGGAGAGGAGAGAGGAAGGGGGAGGGGATAAGACCGATACTCGCGCGCGGTTTTCATATTTTTAAGTCCCGGTTGATATAAATAATCAGGACTAAAGATCTATTTTTAATCCCGGTTATTTATAACAATCGAGACTAAAAATGAATAGGGTCTGACTCGGCTCGGTAACTTATTGAACCGGGACTAAAAATGATCAAAAAAATTTATAACCGGGACTAAAAACCATTTTTACTCCCGGTTTTTTATGAACCGGGACTATTTTGGTTTTTGGGAAACCCGACAAAGATCACTTCTCCAGTAGTGCATTGCCGTTAAGGCTAGACCTGGCCGTCATGGAGATCGATCCCAAGGTGGGGCGGCTGACCGAGAACTCCATGTGGCGGGGAAGGTGTCGGTGTTCGAAACTAAAGGAGGGCGGTGGTGTCCACCGATCCACCACCGTCAAGATCCGGTCTAGTCCTCTCTTTTTATATGTATTGATTTATTATAAAACCAGTACAAATATTTGTTGTACCCTTTTTTCTGAATAAAATTAGCACCTGTAAATTAAGATTATAGGTGTTAGCTTTTTATTTTTGAACTCATGTGAGAGGTATAGGAGGATGGGGGAAAGGTCTATATAGGTGTCGAGTCTAGTGTTTCTGGCACCTATAGAAGTCAGTGTCGTCCCCTATTTGTTGTTCTGTAGTAGAGCAGGCGACAGATGGCTAAAACGTATCTACGTAATAGCCAGCAGCTACGCCTGCTTTTCAAGGATGGTGAAAAATCAGTATTTTCACAGGCAAGCATCCAACCGTACGTCTGCGTAGATATATTGCGTAGCGAAATAACGTGAAAATAAAAATCGTTTTTCCTTTTCCAAGTAGCGGCAGTTCGCCTCGCTATATAAAACCGGCGGCTCACCTCGGAGGCCAGCCGACATGCCGACCAGAACGCATAATGCTGCTTTTGCAACCGGTCGGTTCGTACGTTAATCTTCTCATCGTACCCAACTTGAGATTTTGCATGTGCGTGGCTGTCTCTTTATATTATATATTGCGTGGTCCGGCCGGGCGTTGTTAGTGTCAGTCGACGTCATATATTTGGATGTATCACACACACACACCTGCATGAATGGATCTGGCCGGATCGATCTGCATGTACAAGATAAAAAAAATTAAATGGGGCCATTGTATTTCCCATTATGGAGACATCCTTTACTCTCTGTTAGTTTGTCCTTACCGGTTTCGCTAAAGCTGGTAGTAATTGAGTAGTATCAATGCATACTGAGCATTGTTGTTAGTGCAATGTACGAACCAACAGTGACACTCAATAAATCACTGTCGGTCAAGCTAGTTAATGCCCTGTTTAGATGCCCGGGTAAGATTTGCTAATGACGAATTAATTAGGCTTAATAAATTCGTCTCGTAGTTTATAGGGGGATTCTGTAATTTGTTTTGTTATTAGTCTACGTTTAATACTTTAAATGTGTGTCCATATATCCGATGCGACACGTTAAAACTTTATATCCTTGATCTAAACACAACCTAAACTATCTCTCTGTGTTACTTTAGTCCTTGTTCCGTCCTTAAAAAAAAAATTCGAAGTATTCACCAAGAACCCAACCGCATAATCGTTCTCCTTTCCTTCCAAACAAATCTCTTGCCCTTTTTTTTTTTAAAAAAGAGTAAATTTCACAGAACTACAGATACTATGACCAAATTATCATAAAACTATAGATTTAACTCAGTGTATCATAAAACTACATATTTACACCAAATTTATCACAAAACTACACATTTAAGATAAAGTGTCACAAAACTACATATTTAGTAACTAAATTATCACAAAACTATAGGTTTAGAATCAATTTAATCACAAAGTAATGATATTTATAGCTCCACCATAACAATGGTGTTAGGGATTTAAACTCCAAAAGTTTTAGTTTTGTGATAAATTCAATATTAAATATGCATTATTATGATATTTAATCTAAAACATGTAGTTTTGTGATACAACTCCTTAAATATATAGTTTTGTGATAATTTGATCAAAATACCTGTAGTTTTGTGAAATTTACTCTTAAAAAAAACTGCTCTGAAAAAGCCCCCACAACCCAACCTATATATAGATCGTGAAAAATAGGTTCAGAAAATAAACCTGAATACTATTTATATCTCCTAATCACATTGCAATACACGAACATAACTAATATATCAGAAAAAAAAAGTCAAGCTAGCCACTTCCTCTGTTCCATATTATAAATCGTTTGATCTTTTTTGTCAAACTTTTTTTTATGCTCGATCAAGTTTATAAAAGAATATAGTAGTTTTTTAAAAAAACATATTATCAAAAATATATTCAAAGTTAGATTCAATGAACCTAATTTGATGTCTTATATGTTGCTAAATTTTTCTATATGTCGTCAAACAATCAATGTCATATAATTATAAAACCTGATACCGTTGTGTCCTTATCAGTGTTGGGTGAAGTATATGTATACCGCGAACTTGCTTTTCAGGGGCACTGATGTGCTCTTCTGTGATAGTGAGTAGTGACTGCAGGCCTGGGATGGACTGGATTGGGTTAGAACCTTTAGTTAATTTGCTTTTTATGCAATTAATTAGCTGATAGTGAAATCATAATAGTACTTACTTCGTTCTAAAATATAAGCAGTACTATTTATTCAGATTTACAGCTAATTAAAATTGCATGCTATATTTTGGAATGTTCAGATTTACAGCTAATTAAAATTGCATGCTATATTTTGGAACGGCGGGAGTAGAAGGTTAATTTACTGATACCTTACCTAACCAGGAGATGCAAGTAGGATCCATATCCTCATTTGGATTTTGGACCATCGCCTTTTGTGTGGCCACTGATGAAATGAAGGGGTTGATGCTGTTGGTACGTCGGCTTCGCCCGATGTATTATCGATAATTACGTTTCAGTCATGCACGCATATCCAGGAGCTGATGACATATATATAGTGCAAGCTAGTGTAAACAAATTTGTTTGTTCGGCCAACTTTGCTGCAGCTAGCTAGCACGTGACAAAAATCAAGCTCATCATGAACTGTTCTCTCAACTTGTATTGGATTTAGTGATCTGGTACTATATGTCGTATTTATACTGGTATAGAATAAGACTGCACCATCGGTTTGCAGGTATACACACGACAAACTATTTGTACGAAGTCCTGCTCCTCTCCGAAAGAGAGATTTAATTAAAATTATAATGTTGATGTATCGAAGCTAGTGTTGCAAGCGCATATGATATACTGTAGTCAAACTTTAGGAATATAAATAATTAATAACTCTCAAGTTGTTGAGTTTAAAAATATAAAAATTATATGAATAGATTTGTCTTGAAAAATGCTTTAATAAAAGTATACATATATCACTTTTCAATAAATATTTTTATAGAAACAAGAAGTTAAAATTGTGTTTTGGAGACCGTGTCGCTGTCTTGAACGACTTTACGAGCACGGAGTGAGTATATGCCATACCGCAATCAATTCTTCGTGCGGAAAAAGGATAACCGGCCGGACCGGGCTATTTAATTAAATTCTGGCTATTTGAGCTGGTATAACTCACCTAGCTACAAGATTAACCAATGGTGAGAATGCTAGCTATTAGCACTACTAAAAAATCGTTTTGTGCAAATTAACGATCGAAACAAATTTTCACGTGGGTCGGTAGACCACTCTTCTAATTAAAAGCCAATGGAAATAGTCAACTTTTATTGGTGGTTTCAATCATATGTGAATCATATCGATTTTCATGGATGGCATCCCAAGACTTGTCTATGAAAATTCGGTTTCCACATCAATGGTGGGGGTGGTCTAGGGACTAGCTAGACCACCATCGATTTTAGACTAGAAGAACCTCCTCTTTCAAATATATTTAGCCCAAATCTACTCTATAGGCATGGCCAATTGAACAAATTATGCATTTTTGTAATTTGTAATTTTCTTAGACAAATGTTAGTTTTAGTGGATTGTGATTTTATGATATATTATTGTTATATTTGTATCATATTTGAGAAAATTTTGCACGCGCGCCGCATGTATTTGAGGATGGAGGCCGAGGGATGGACAGGGATATCGATGGGGAGTTAGCGTCTTGGATGGAGACCTTTTTCGTGGTTTGTCTTGATTTTAATAGGCTATGGTTTTAGAAAACTGATATATAAGCTGTCTTCCTAGGAAGACCGTATGTAAAAATTAATTTTTCCATATAGGTGTAGATTATAGAACCTAATCACTATTATTAGAAATTGATTTATTAAGCAAACCAGGGTGTCTAGAAAAATATTTTTTTAAATAGTGTTGAGTACCGATACTGCTAGTATCACTACTACTAGCTGTGATTGGCATCATGGGGCAGTGCGGAGTGTCACACTACTGAAGCCTACTTTGCTGCATAAGATTCCAGAGCCCTTTTGCAGGTTTACAGGGTGGATCGAGTCATATGTACCCACATCCCCAAAAGAACTCACTGACAAAGAGGTGATTCTTCCTATTTGGAAAGAGTAATTAGGTACCGTCTCTGTCCTAGAAAAGGACAGAAAAATAAGTATTTTTGGCTTTGAATTAAGACAAGTAAAAAATACTTATATTTTAGAGTAGAGATAGTAATGAACTTGAACTTTGATCTAGCTGTTCAGGACATCTATATTATATTACTATAAGCAAATATATGTGGACATTTGTACGATTTTAGAAAACGTGCTGCTGTTGATAGTCTTGTACATTAGATTAAAATCCCTTTTCTCTTTTGCATTGCACTTAATGAAAAACATGACAATCGTATACAAATTCAAATATTGTTTATCACGCACACTCATCTTTTAGTCGTTGTGTCTCCAAGCTTTTTATTTTATTTTATTTCCCATTGTGTAGATCAATTCAACTAGAAAGATTGCCAGATGCATGGTACATTATGCGTAATGTTAAATGTTGTCAATTCTTCTTAGAATATTTTATCACTGTTAACTGAATGAACGTTCTTTAATACGGATAAAAATGTGTTATAATATTAAAAAAATAAATAAAAAATATATTTTTCATGAAATATATTACCAATCAGAAATATTTACCTTATTGACTTTATATATATATATGTGGCTACCTATTTAGATTTGATTGACTTTTAATAGTAAGAGTTAATGGGGTAATTTTAGATAACTACAATGGAGTAGGTAAGGAGCCTGATTCATTTACTGCTAATCACCCTATTCTTTTAAAATAGTGTATAGATACGATTGATATTTAAGGAGTGAGAAGTACACACATGAGCATGCACAATTGGTTTGTGAAATTTGATCCACCCCTATATTTGCTGATCGAATTAGATTAAATTGTAAATACTTGATCAATTAGAGGGATATATATATATATATATATATTGCTTTTAACATAGATTGGTGCGTTGAAACAGAGAGAGATTCATCAATCGAGTGATTTTTAAAAGACTAGCCATAGACCGGGAGAGAGAATTCTCTGAGAGGGATGCTAGAAGAGAGATGAGTCAACTCGATCGAGATCAAATTACTCATGTTATGTCCAGATTCACAGATTTATAGTACTAGGATATGCCACATCCAGTCTTAGGTTGATTTTTTATGGGACGGAGTGAGTACATTTCACTTGAGATAGGTAGAGAGCAGTCAGAAACTAATCAATCAAATGCAGTATTGCACTTCTCCTTTGCTAGAGTACGGTACTTTCTTCCCTTTGTTAATTGCTAGCAGTACTTACCATTGGTTGTGGAAGGGAAAATGACCTAATATATAAGTGGAGAAACCCCTTACCTCATTGGCTAGCTAGGTTTTAGGGTGTGGGAAATATCCTTTACGATCCTAAAATTGGTATCAGAGTCTAGCTAGATCAACATCTCTGACCCAAGATATAAAGTGTGTGAAAGCCTGATGGACCGTTGGTGCCTATGGGACCTGTATACCCGAGGGACCGTAGGGATACAGTGAAGGGGCAGTAAACGACTGAGGGTCTACACCAATATGTGAAGGGGAGATTGTTAAATAGTCCCATATTGGTTGTGGAAGCGCAAATGACCTAATACATAAGTGGGGAGCCCCTCACTTCATTAGCTAGCTTTTGGGGTGACAAAACCCCTTTACGATCCTACATGTTATTATCTATAATTATATATAGAGCATGCATTTATGTTTTATGATCAAGAGCCCGATGGCGCACTCGTAAGAAATATATGTACCATTGAAAGAGCATCTTTAGGTCCTCTTTGTTTAGGCTTATAAGCCAACTTATAAGTTGAAAAGTCTAAGTCTAAACAAACAAGCAGCTTTTTCGTTTGGCTTTTTCGAAGCCATAAGCCACTCTAACACTATTAAGCCAAAAGCTAGGTTGGAGAAGCTTTTTTGGCTTATGTGAGATAAATGTATGACTCCACCACTAAACTTAAATCTACTGGCTTATAAATCATATAAGCCAATAAGCTGACTTAAAAGTTTAAGTCATTAAGTCTAAGCCTAAACAAAGAAAGAATGAAGCGTATTTCTTTTTTCTTTTTTAAGTACTTCCAAATTTAATTAGAATATATGGAGATTCCCATGGATATACTGGAATAATTTCTAAGAATATAATTAATTACTGATGGGAAAACAGGAGAGGGATGATGCATGTGGCAAGATCAGTTATATGTACTGCGAATTAATAAAGCTTCTCACATGGAATATGCATAATTAATCTCAAGAACAATTAGCCAACAAGCCCGTCAACAAACATATCCGATCCGTCGGCACTTTTTCAGCGAAATTAATTAAGAAATTCCGTAATGCAAGCAAACACAACTAGAAGATTGAACACCGATTGATAATCAAGCACAGAAGCAGTACTCGTACGTATGGCATGGCAAAACACGTTCTGCGCATTCACAGAAGTAGCTAACTCCATTCCATACCGTAAGGTGTTTTAGTTTTATCAGGAGTTAAATTTTTCTAACTCTGGCCAAGTTTAATTTATATGAAAATGATAATATAGAATATCAAATACTCCCTCATTCAACTTATACATAAACAAAAATTATAAATTTGAATGTGAATAGTAAGTTGCATCTGTGGATCATTCGTTTTAAGAATCTTGTATTGAATAATATACATCTTAGTATTGTAAACCTACCTAGACAGAAATATAATAAGTACTAGATGGGCCTATTCTTAATCGTAGTATTATGGTGTGTGTTAAATATGTGATCCGAATTTCGGGCCCACAATATATTCGGATTAGTTATCTACTAGGACTTTACTTTATAGGATTAGTTTCCTATTAGGGCTCCTAGATTTCTGCTATATATATCCCTTGTAATCCACACGGGGAGGGTGCGACAGCCCAATGTATCCCCTGTGTTTGTATTCAATTCCTCTATAGTGATCATTGCCGGTCGGCGCCCATGGTTTTTTCCCGCAAGGATTTTCCACGTAAAATTCGTGTCTCCGTTGTGCATCTATTTTCATAACAAGTGGTATCAGAGCATTGGAGATCGATCTACTAATCACACAGCCACCGGTGTGATTTTTCGGATCCGAGTATACATCAATCTGATTGGCCTCGTCGTCGACGCCGCCGGGGAAGGAGCAGCAGCGCACGTCGCGGAGAATCGGCCGCAGCAGCAACGCGTCGTCATCGTCGCAGAAATCAATTCGGTGAGATTGAATCACCGGTGAAGCAAACCCGAAGCGGTGTCGACCAGATCGATTTAAGCAGGTGCTCCAACACATCGATCTGAATCACGTCCATCAAGCAACGTTGGAGAAAATCAGAAGCAGCAGCAGGGTTAAAGCCATTGATCTATTCCGCATGCATCCCGAGGAAGGAGAAAAGTCCAAGCCTTCAGTAGCCTTCTCGGTTCTGTTCATGTGAATTAAATTTCACATTGGAATTGTTACGTGCACACGCCCTTCGCACCAGGGATTTAAGCCTTGTATTGTTTTGGTTCTGTTCATGGGAACACAAATTCACGTTCCAAATTGCTATATTCATAAGCCAGTCTACCAGGAGGTTATGCACGGAGATCAACTTCGTTTTATGCACCCAGAGTGTTTCGCGTTTTTGTTAGGGTTTGATAAATTGTACCAGCAGATTTAGGATTTTATTCCCAAGGCGAGTTAGAAGTTTGATCTATCACTCCTGGATTGAGATGCAGTCTCGTTATGGCAAGTGAAGATGCAAGTTGGCGCATGTTTCAAGGAGGATAAGTCATGCACCTAAGATTAAAAAAAAAGTACATTCAAGTCGTCGAGAGGGAGCCTCGCTCCTGTCTAGATCACAAGGTGATCAAATTGTCCGGCGAATTTTGCTACCATTGTACCCAACATACCAGGAGGTTATCAGGGGATCTAAGTACTTCGTTTTTGTGCACAAGAATTTTTCGCGTTTCTGTTTAGATTCCAGAAATTAATGCCAGCAGATTCAGGATTTTATTCCCATGGCAAGTTTGAAGTTTGTGCATCAGTTTCGTGTTTCTGCTGGGTTCCACAATGTCATACCAACAGATTCAGGATTTGTTCCCAATGGCGAATTTGAAGTATGGTCTACCTCTTCTGGATTAAGGGTTTTATGGATTATAGTCCAAGTGACTATTTGGCGCACATTGATTTTATCATCACAAGGTTCTTTGGAGATTGAAGATTTTTATGCTACAAGGGAAATTCGTCTCAAGGTGGAGATTGTTAAATATGTGATCCGAATTTCAGGCCCACAATATATTCGGATTAGTTATCTAATAGGACTCTACTTTATAGGATTAGTTTCCTATTAGGGCTCCTAGATTTCTGCTATATATATCCCTTGTAAGCCGCACGGGGAGAGTGCGACAGCCCAATGTATCCCCTGCGTTTGTATCCAATTCCTCCATAGTGATCATTGCCAGTCGGCGCCCGTGGTTTTTTCCCGCAAGGATTTTCCACGTAAAATTCGTGTCTCCGTTGTGCATCTATTTTCATAACAGTGTGTCCCTATTCAGATTCATAATTAGGTTCTTATATCTTTGTGATAGAGTAGTAGCTAATAACATATATACCACTATATAATCACTCTACAACATGCAAGTTTATATTTGATTTCTAGAAAACGTAAAAAAAAACAATTTTAACTATATATGAACATACGTATGATATAAATGAAGTTTAATTTGTTATTTTTCTTATGAGTTGTACAAGTCCAACACGAATTCAAGCTTATATATATATCAAGTGATATATTATATATTACTTTATCTTATCTTATTCTTTAGAAAAATTATATAACCACTTACTCCACTACTAGTGGAGAAGTGCTCATCTCTCCCGGTTCGCAACCTCCTTTACTCTCGAGTAGCGAACTGGGAGGGAGAATCTAGACAGACTCGTGTCCAGATTTGTTGGATTAGAAAACATCCCATCCAATACTAGGTTAGCTTTTTGTGGGACGAAGGGAGTATATATATATATGATATGTTTATGTCTAGCCGGGTGGTAAAATGAGTTGATTAATTTCCCGCCGGTTTCCGCGGTCGGGGGCGCATGCATGGCGCGCGTGAGACGACACAAGTCGGCAGGAGTATGTGGCTTTTCTGGCAGCCGATCTCTGTTTATCTCTCGCGCATGCAGATCACCTGTGAATGATCCAACTGCAGCCAAGTGGGCTTAATTTAGCATAATAGCATGTGTGGTCGTCCGTCCTTGCAACTCTCAAATTCTTGGGATTTATCAGCAGTTGAACACACACACACCTGATACCCCTAGCTGCTAGGATCTCGATCTCTCTAGTCTTACATGGGGAAAATTTTGGGCGAGTAGTACACTACTGCTGGCCTGGCGAGTAGTACACCTGATACCCCTAGGGGAACGTACGTTTTCGCTTTTGCTCCAAAATTAGTCAGACATGCATTTGCTTTTATTGAGCTCACCTACTCAGAGGATGCCACTACTATAAAACATCAAATAGGTATCGGCACTCTAGATGCCAGAAGTGCTAAAACCGGTACCTATAGGCCTTTTTCCTACTTCCGCCGGTTGAAATCGTAAAAAAGATACCTTTAAAGAACTATAGGTGTTGGTTCTAGAGAAAAGTCGGCACCTATACTATAGCGCTGGTTTTTAAAAAAAAACCAACACCTATAGTATATTATAGGCGTCGGTTAATTTAAAACCGATACCTATAACAAATTATAGGTGTCAGATTTTTAAAAAACCGGCACCTAAGAATCAAGCCGAGCCGAGCTGGTGGGGCCCACTGCAGAAGAGATAAGGCCAACCACCACCGAGTGAATCGATCTTATCCTCAGATCTTAGGCTTCTCACCCCCACCGAGAGCACTGACTTCTCTTCCCCACCGCTTCTCTCCCCTCTCCGACCGGCCCTCCCCTCCACTCGCCTCGCCGGCCTTCCCCCCATCTTCCTCATGGCGTATGGTGGTGATGGCGGTGACTTCTCCCATCGTGCGGCGACGACGGGCGGCGGTGGCATCTCCCGCGTGCGACGACCACGGGCGGCGGTGGCGGTGACTTTTCCCGTCGTGCGGCGACGACGGGTGGCGGTGGCTTCTCCCATGTGCGATGACTACGGGTGGCGGTGGACTCTTCCATGTGCGGCGATGACGGGCGGTGGCAGCGGTTTCTCCCGCGGGCGGATCCGGTGGCTGGCGGCGGCGGCTCCCGATCCGGCAGCTGTGGCGGCGTCGGCCTCTCCCTTGACGGATCTGGCATACAGCGACATGAGTAATGGTGGAGTCAGACTTCTCGTTGTTCGTGGTTGTGAGTTCATTGTCTGTGATGTTGATTCGGGTTCTTGGATAATATTCATTGTTCTTGGTTGTGACTTTATTGTTTTGTGATGTGGATTGATTTCGTGGTTAATGCGGGATTTATTTTGGGGCCAAAGAGGGGTGGATGCGCTGGATGCATCGGTTGGTAATCGAGCTGATTTTTTCTGTCTGGTGCGCACCTAGAAGGTGCCGGTTCCACACCCAACACCAATGACCTAGGGTCATCCGCACCGCCTTCCGGGTGCTGGTTGGGAAACCGGCAGCAATTAGCTATTTTGTAGTAGTGTGCCACGCTGGAGGTTTGGAGTGAACTCACAGGGTGATAGAGGAGCCTGCAGATGTGACGGTGGCTTTAGGAGAGAGAAGGCGGTTTGAAGCAACATGTGGTCTAGGAGAGAATCGAGGAACATGCCGCCGATGACAGGACATGCTCGCTGCCGAGGTCGTCGCTGCACTCCGCCGCTGCTGGCGCTGCCACCGCAACCCGCCACTGCTGTCGAGGTCGTCGTCTTCTCCTCGCCCTTGTCCCCGCACAGATCTAGTGAGCATGAGGCTGGATCCGGCAAGCTCGAAGTCCATGAGCTGCGTGGCCACACCTCGTCATGGCCGCGTTGCCTGAGATCCCATCGCAGCAGCCGGGAGGGAGCCTTGATCCATGCTGATAGAGGTGACCGAAGGAGAGGCGGTGGTAGGTCGATCTCGGTGGTGGAGAGGAGAGAGAGCTCGAGATCGAGTGCCACCACATGGAGCTCGCCGCCGCTGATTTTGTCGTCCTCTGTGGGGAGGGAGCTCGTGGCAGCAGCGGGGAGGGAAGAGAGGCCGGTGGGAGCCCATCACAGCGGCAGAGAGGGAGCTTGTCATAGGCACCATCGCCGGAGCGGGAAGAGCGCACCATCACCGGAGAGGTCCAAGCCAAGCAGCGGCACCTCGATTCACGCCGGCTATGACGACTAGAAAAGGAGTGGAGGCGGAAGCTCGATTTAATCGGTGGAGAGGAGAGAGAGCTCGAGCCCGTCAGCGGCGGAGAAAGGGAAGAGGGGGAGAGGCGGAGAAGAGCGCCGAGTTTTTTGATGGGGATTCCGAGGGGAGGGGGAGTAGGGGTGGGTGAGGAGAATGAAGGTGAGAGGCTGATAGTAGGACCTTCAAGATTATAGGGTATATATTTCCTTTTTTTTTTTTATAGGACCTAAAGTATAAAAGTTCTAACTACTTGAAAATAAAAATTTAACAAGGGCAAACACGTAAAATCCTAGAGGCTTAACAGCTTATATTAAAGGGTGGTGTGACTTCTATGCATGTGACGTCCTGAGAGTGGCCTCCACTATTCATGTCCTTAGTACTCTACTAATATCTCACCAGACGGCCGCATGTCGTCATGTGGGATACCATAGTGGCAAAAGTGAAAGCATCCTTGTTTGGGTTTTGGACTTTACTAGGGTCACCACTTGTGTGTGCGTGCAGTCTTCCACCGATCGAGAAACAGTAACAGGCCCACTAAGAAACAGCTTCGCCTGGCGGCATCCTATTGTTGTGTCGGTTTCAGCCGATGTACTACTGATCCTTACTCAGGAACACGCATAGGGAAAAACTATATAGAAATATATATAACTACCAAATCGTACATAGTTTTCTACGAGGACAGAAAAAAAAATATTAGTAGTAAGTAAAAGAAGTACTATCCATCCTACATGTTTATATATATATATATTGAGTAGAAACTTATAGCCACGAGCCTATATTCTAGGCTCAGGAACTGGACCAGTTGGATAGGGTGCTGAACAAAAAGAACTTGACCATTTAAATTTTACTTGGACTATCTAATTGATATCCGTCAAAACTGGATATTACCACGTGGTATGTTCTATGAGGATCATCAGCCCAGTACTCTAGCTAATATGGACTCAAATACCTTCTCTATCCCCTTCACCATAAGGTTATCAAAGAATATGGTTTGTGATGGGATTTCGGTACTTGACAAAAGTACCTCAGTTTGTTTTTTTTTTTAAAAAAGAGACAAAAGTGCCTCGTTAAGAAAAATGAGAACCGTTGCAGCATCTATTTCCATCGGTACAACCATGAGGGCCAACAACTGACCACCTATTAAGAGAATTCAGGAGAAAAGTTTATATCTTTCGTATATTGTATTATTTAGAAAATACTAAAGATCTACAACGTTTGCTTTATAGATATATGAATTATTATATTAATCATGATATCTGGGCCAAGTTAGGCTAGAGTTTAAAATTATGTTACATTTCAATATTTCAGGTGAAATGTGAATGTATACTATTATACGTTAAAAAATTATAACTATAGTAGATCTGAGCGAGTCACCGAACAAGCTACTAGTTCCTTAAAGGGAAAATTTAAACCATGCCACACAAATTTTACAAAATTTGTGATATGCCACTCTGACCCACATGTCATTGACTTATGTGGGTCTTATATATCATTGAGATACGGGTGGCATATCTCAAATTTTATAAAATTAGGGTGGTATGGTTCCAACAAACCCCTTCTTAAATGGTTAGACTATAACGAAATGAAAATGAAAGATGTATGTTTATGTTTAAGATATTAATATATTTTAACACTACTCTATCTTTAACTATTCGCAAACATTCTTTAAGAAAAAGATAATAAATTAAAGTTTAAATTTTGGTGTTAATTATTTACACCATCTGTCACAAAATAAGTTCATTTGTAGATTTCTCTATACAAGTTTGATTGTTTGTCTTGTTCGAAAAATTTATGAAAAAAATTAAGTCAAGCATAAATTAAAGCACCATTCATATTTTATCATCTAATTACAATAAAAATACTAAACATAAAATATTTTTAGATAAAATGAAGGTCAAACTTTAGGCATATAAACCGATCTTATTTTAAAATGAAGGGTGTAAAAAAAAGGAAGGAGAGGTAGGCGGTATATATGCGACAGGTCAATAAATGTTATCGGGGGCCGGACCAAGTGTCCACCTGGCCCGTCCGTCCGTGGGCAGGACAACATATGTGTGCTGTGAGCTCGTCAAAACGTGCAGTGAAGCTGCTGCTACTGCGCAGGACGCCGACCGCACGTACGGCGCACACTGCAACTCCATGGAGGCCCGCTGTGCCGGCTGCTGCTTGCTGCATTTCTCGCAGCGCACAAGCTGACAAGCGGCGCTACGTACACAAACAAAGGAGCGCCAAATGATTTTTGTCTGTACTTTTGATACTTATCCGCGTGTATAAGTTGGTGTTTAATTTCGTTTGTTTCTTTAAATAAATAAATATTTGTAATTAAGTTGGTTTTTAAGTTTGTTCGTTTTTGGAAATAAAAAAAGAGTCGTATAAGAAATCTCTTTAAAAAAACTTACATGCTAATTTGAGACGATTGGACTCCTAACTGCATGTTCATGATTTTTTTAAATATATATCCAAACAAATTCCCACAGTCAATTTTACCTTAACTTAAAAAAATATAGCAATCATAAGATTAAAATGGCCTTCACCCGTTGTAATGCACGGGTATTTTTTTAAGTCTAATATGAAATATAACATATTTTTATTAATAAACATAGAAACAATAATAGTTTCAAGTTTCTATTTAGATTCATATGGCTGCGTTCCTTAGGAGTAGTTCCCAACTCCTCCTTCTCGTTTTCCGCGCGCACACTTTTCAAACTGCTAAACGGTGCATTTTTTTGCAAAAAAATTATATACGAAAGTTACTTTAAAAAAATCATATTGTTCCATTTTTTAAAAAAATATTAGCTGAAACTTAATTAATCACGTGCTAAACGTTGCTTCGTTTTACATGCCGGAGAGCGAGGGTTCCCAACCCTCACTCCCGAACATAGCCATAGTGCTGTTGGGATATGCTAAACCCCGAAGAGTATGAGTATTGGTAATTCGCCTGCCTCGCCAATATATATATAAATAAATAAATAAAACCTGATGTACGAGCTGAATCTCGCTGGCCTACATACTCCCTCCTTCCCTAAAAAAGGCAAACCCTGGGTTTCCGTGTCTAATTTTGACTGTCCGTCTTATATAAAATTTTTTTATAATTCGTATTTTCATTGTTGTTAGATGATAAAACATGATTAATATTTTATGCGTGACTTGTCTTTTTAATTTTTTTCATAATTTTTTCAAATAAGAGGAATGATCAAATGTTGGGCACGGAAATCAGGGTTTGTCTTTTTTTTTTTTTTTTGACGGAGGGAGTATGCATGACGCCTCGATCACATAGAACACTACACGTGCGAGCTACAAGCTTACTATCTAGCCGACCAAACGTACGCATGCCTACTGCAGCTTATTGCAGGTAGCTGCCTGTGGCGTAGCTTTCTGCGATCGTCGCACGTTAGCCTGTGCTCATCATTTACACACAACTATGACAGCATGCATGTGATTGCGGCCGGTCGTCGTGTCTTGAAATGTGGTCCATATGTGTCGATCGATCTTTATGTTGGGATCAGGGATCTTTATGTTTTCGAATCATATTTGGATTTGTTGTCACACACCTGCGTTTGCATGCATCGATCTGGATCTCTAAATAAAAATTGGGGCCGTTATATATAGTTTTAGCATTGAATGGGTCTGCACATATACCGTTATAAATTTATCATTTTTTTAATTTACCATTACAGCTCATATATTTAGAAACATACTATTCCCTCCATTCTAAAATATAACTAATTTTAAAATAGTGTCAAATCAAATATTTTTAACTTTAACTAATAATAGCAAAAATGTTACTAGATTTATCATTAAACAAACTATCATAATATGCAACTATTTTCATTTAAAACATCTTACTTTTATCGATATTATTAGTCAAAGTAGCATCATAAAGACTGTGTCGAAGCCTAAAAATACTAATATTTTGAGACGGAGGGAGTACTTATGTTGGTTAGTAATTAATTATAATGATGCTACTCCCTCCGTCCCTAAATATTTCACGCTATTGACTTTTTTAAGCATGTTTGACCCGTTCGTCTTATTAAAAAATTTAAGTAATTATTAATTCTTTTTCTATCATTTGATTCATTGTTAAATATATTTCTATGTATACATATAGTTTTATATATTTCACAAAAATTTTTGAATAAGACGGACGGTTAAATATGTTTAAAAAGGTCAACGGCGTCAAATATTTATGAACGGAGGGAGTATTAATTAACATACATATTTTACATAGTACAGGCTCTTTTTACTCCTATATAGTACAGAGACTCTTTTTACTCTTTTAGCAAAAGTGAGACCATCCTCATTTGGATTTGGACCATACATATGTCCCGTCCTCTTCCACAGAAGCAGCAGCACCACGGCCTCGATCTGATCGATGAAGTGAAAGGGTTGCTATGCTGCCGTTGGTTTACGGAACTATTGATTATTAACTTCGTTTCAGTCATGCCACCCAGGACCTGACATATAGTGCAACTGTACACAACTGTATGGCCCTTGCTGCAGCAGATCACAAAACTCGAGCTCATGACTAGACAGCAAAAAAAGCTCTGTGTATATATATATATATATATTCCGTATGTGCTACCTCCGTCTCATAGTAGTATAGCTAAAATTTCTTATATTGTCTTCTTAAAAATTCTCTTATATTATGAAATATAGAGTAATAACCCCTTTTGTTTTTTATTTGACCGACTTCACGTAAAAAAAGCAGCGGGCATATATAGAGAGTTTTAATGTTGATGTATCGAAGCTACAGTGTTACAAATGCATATATGCTTGCTATACCGATAGTGGTGAAGGTAGGGTCTAACCATGAGAAGACCAAACTTAACAAGTTATTACGATAATAAGAAAACAAACTGAAAATATACGTAAATTTTAAAGGTTTTCTATAGGCAACATATCGTATGTACGTAAAGAAACATATGGTAAGAAAAAAAGGTAGGTAGTAGCCATACTACGCATATTTATTCACTTTCATTTAACATTATTTGTACTAGAGAGACATCAGCAGGATGATAATATCATCTGAATTAAAAGTTTAGATAAATAGAGAAATAATCAGGAAGAAAACTAGATCTTGACAAAATGAACAAACTATCCATCTTGCAAGTATTAACTAATAATAATTTAGAGATTTAAAACTGAAGTGGAGAGCTAAATTATTGTGTCATACGAAGCGAGATCCTCTGTGTGTACTCTATGTGTGTGTGGAGAGAGAGGGCTGGCTTCGCCCCTGCAAACCCATCCTATTCTTTTGGATTTTTCTTGGTGTAGACAAAGTCTTGGATTTTGCTTGGTGTGGAAAAAGTTTAAACCGGGGCTATTTAATTATACTGAGAACTTGTGGCTATTTAAAATGTTATAACTCACCTACAAGGTTAAACAAAGGTACACTAGTAGATATCACTACATTTTCAACTAAATTTGACCAAAGTAATAGAAAAATAGCACTACTATAGAAAGGGTAAAAGGTGCCGGTTCGGAAACCCTAATAGGTGCCGGTTTTCTCTACCGGCACAAAGGAGGTGGCACTGATGATACTTGTCATCGGTGAACCGACACCTATTTGAACTCAAAACCGGCACCTATATGGATCCATACAAATTAATGACTAGTGCATTTTACATGTATTACCACATGGCAATTCAATTCAACGAGCGGGTGTGAATCGGAGTGAGAAATAATGAATATTTACCTTGTAGGCTTCAATCTTCAACCAAAACCCAAGAAAAATCGAGCAAAACCGCTTCCACTTCCTCTAGCGGATCGATGGGCACCCCTAACATAAATTTGAGATAAATCAAGCTATCAATGGATATTTTCGTGGCCTTAACATAGTTTGACAACCATTAATTTGACTAACAGCCATGACGTAGGTGGAAGAAAACATTAACACAAATTTAGCATTTCATCCAACAATAGACACAAAAAAGATAAAAAGAATTATCCCTAAAAACAACACCCATATCGTATTTTACATGCATACACACACGACAATTCAAATCAACAACGAAGAGTTAAACGGAGGGAGAAATAATGAATATTTACCTTTAGGCTTCAATCTTTAACCAAACACCACAAAAAAAATAGAGCAAAACCTCCTCCCCTCCTCGAGATGATCGGGCAAGAAGGAGAGGCGCCGCTCTCTTCTTGCTCAATCAGCTCGAGTGGCAAGGGATGGAGTATAAGTACTGCTGTCGGAACAAAGGTGCCGGTTCTAGACCCAAAACCGGCACCTTTGTCTTCCCAACCGGCACCTTTGTGTGGGGCATGAAAAGCACTATTGGAACAAAGGTGCCGGTTCTAGACCCAAAACCGGCACCTTTGAATTCCCAACCGGCACCTTTGTGTAGGGCGTGAAAAGTGCTATTAGAAGAAAGGTGCCGGTTCTAGACCAAAAACCGGCACCTTAGTCTTGTCATACAAAAAACCGGCACCTATGTGTGGGGCCCACCAACGGCTAGTGTCGGAGGGAGAATATTAAAGGTGCCGGTTTTGGATCGAGAACCGACACCTTTGACTTGTAATACCAAGAACCGGCACCTTTGTGTAGGGCCCACCGTCAGACATGAAAAACACTAATGAAACAAAGGTGCCGGTTTTGGGTTGAGAACCGACACCTTTGTCTTAAAACCGGCACCTATGTGTGGGGCCCGCCAACGGCTAGTGAGGGAGGGAGAAAATTAAAGGTGCCGGTTTTGGGTCTAGAACCGACACTTTTCTCGGACACAGGTTTTAGGTGTCGGTTTTATTTAAAAACCGGCACCTATTTAGAGATAAAGGTGCCGGTTTTTGAATATGTAGTGCGTGGAGATGGGCTCATGGGCAGGGAAGGCATTATAGGTGCTAGTTTTTGGTGTGCCGGCACCTATAGTGGCGACACCTATTTGCCTTTTTTAGTAGTGTAGAATAATATTTTCAACAGAAACAAATATATTAAAAATTATGTATTTAATGACGGATCTAATAAAATGATTTTAGTGTTATTGATGTTGCTTTCTTTTCTATTAATTTGATCAAACTTTAAAAGTTTGAATTAAGATAGAAGCAAAACATATTGTGTATAGCTACCTGTGCTTGGCACCGTGGGGAGAGTGCAGTACTACGGAAGCGCCGCATCCAAAGAAGTGATTACCTGTTTGGAAGAGTAATTTAGTGAATTTGAACTTCGATCTAGCTATACTATTCCATATTATATTATTAGAAGTAAATGTAAACATTCTTATAATTTATAAAAGTACTGCAGTACATAATCATACTCCTATATATATGGTCTAAAATCCCCTTTTGCATTTCACTTAGTGAAAAGCATGACGATAATATTCAATTTTAATAATGAAAAATATTGTGTGTGTGTGTGTGTCTATATATATATATATATATATATATATATATATATATATATATATATATATATATATATATATATATATATATATATATATATATATATATATATATATATATATATATATATATATATATATATATATATATATATATATATATATATATATATATATATATATATATGCTTGTTGCACTGTAAATAGTCATGAAAAGAAAATAAATAAAAAAAAATCAATATCATAGGTTACAATATTACTCCCTCTATCTTTGATAGTCATATTTCATCTTGGCACACAGACTAAGGATAAGTTATTCTATTTATCATCCATTTAAACATGCTACTAGTAATTTCTCGTAAACAAGCGATTCATTAATATTTACATTTCTCGATGCCCATGTAGCCAATCTTGTGTGGAAGAATGGAGAGTCATGCATTAAATCCGAGAAATTCATTAAGAGGATATAGGTTGTTGAATTGAAATATGCCTATCAAAAATAAAATTTTCATATTTGAAAATATAACTATCAAAAGTAGATGGAGGGAGTATATCACTGGTGGAGAAACCATTTTTACTCCCGGTTGGGAACCCCCCTATAGTCCCGATTTTCCAACCAGGAGTAAGAATTCGGGACTAAAGATCGCTATCTTTAGTACCGGTTCAAATACCCGGGACTAAAGATGTGGTCCCGATTAGAGGGTTTTTTTCTTTTTCTTTTCTCTCTTTCCTTTTCACTTTTCTTTTGCTATTTGCCCAAATCATCTCAGATCAAACATTCATAGCAAATCATTCACAGCATCATCTCAGATCAAACATTCACAGCACACAGCAATATAGTTCATCCAAATCATTCACAGCAATAGTGCATCCCAAATCATTCACACAATAGTTCATCAACAACAACATAGATCAAATCATACATTAAACACAGATCGTATCAGTCAACACAGATCGAATCGCACATTAAGGAAAAAAAGAAAAAAAAGAAAAAAAAAATCCACGGCAGCGCCGCCCTCAACCGCCTGCCGCCGCACCGGCCGCCGTCGGGTGCGGCTCTCCGCGTAAGGCCGCCGCCCAGCTGCCTCCCCCTTCAGATCCGACGGCGGCTGGCTGCCTCCCCTCCGGATCCGCTGCCGCTGCCCGGCTGGCCGCCGTGGCGCGAGGCCGCCTCCGCCTCCGCCAGGCCGCTGTCGAGTGAGGGCCTGGCCGCTGACAGTTGGGAAGAGAGGGGAGGAATAGAATGGGGAGAGGTGGAGGAGGAAGAGGAAGAGATAAGGTTAGTGAGGAGGAGATATAATTTATTAACTCCTCGATCTCACGCACACCTCGTCCTCTCCGCCGCGCATGCCGATCTTTTGTTCTGGTTTAGGATACTAGCCGGGAGTAGAAATGGATCTTTAGTCCCGGTTGGTAATATCAACCGGAACTAAAGATAATAGGGATCTTTTTATCGGTTGGTATTACCAACCGGGACTAGAAATATATCTTTAGTCCCGGTTGAGAACACCAACCAAGACTAAAGATAAAAAAATAGCTCTAACCTTTTGAACCGAAACTAAAGATAATCTTTAGTCCCGATATTTATTGCAACCGGGACTATTGTGGATTTTGGCTGACCGACCAAAAATGGTTTCTCCACCAGTGAATGTCACATCACAAACATGCAATATCATTACACACTCAGAAAAAAAAATTTATTGATGAAAAAACTGAAAATTTTCTATCCAAATTTGGTTATCTCGTTTCCGTTTGTGTACGTCAATTATGACTTGAAATTTGCAAGATGGTAGATTATGCCTATTGCAGAAATGTTATGAAATCTTTTCAGGATCTTTTATTACTATGTGACGTATTGATATTTAAGGAGTGAGAAGTAAACAAGTGCGTATGCTCTATTGAGTTGTAAAAAGCAGACTCAACCTCTATATTAATTTGCTGATCGAATTAAAATATGTACTTCTGAAATTTGAGACTGAAACGTTAGACATTGGATTGAGCAATTGATGGGATATAGATTGCTTTCAAGAAAGATTGATGCGTGGAGAGAGAGAGAGACAGAGAGAGATTGATTGATTGAGTGATTTCTACATAGATTTCGGGTGGCCGGGGGGGGGGTGCTAGAATTAAGATATACCAGCAAAAATACCCGTGCGTTGCAACGGGTGAAAAAATTTCAATGATAATATACGTTTCACTTGCATAACCATATCAATGATATTGTTTGTATCGATCGTTGTAGCTAAGGCATATCATAAGAAAAATAGGAACATCTTCAATGTAATAGCCCAACCTTGATGATGGCAACATTACCTATGCCTCCTTTACCCAAAAGAATTAGATTATTTATGTGGTTGTACACATATAATCTGAAATACTATTTCAATCTTATTTTTGCAACTAATAATAGGATTAACCAAATTTTACGCTGTCTCGCTTGGTCAAGTCTAGACAAAACAGAGCCAGCATGAACTATTTCCTTAATATATAATTATTTTTATATGATACGCTATCAAGAATATTAGCTATACTTAATAAAGTAGTCTGATAATTGCATACAAAAACGTGCAGGGCCTCCAATACAAGAGAGTAGATCAGGGAACATAGGCCGTATAGGAGATGGCAAAAAATAGATGATCCTATCCGACCCAAGCCTCGATCAATTTGATCTCGTTCTGAGAAAAAAAGCCCAAACAAGAATTCACATCAAAACATTCCACGAACGTTTTGGAAAAACCAAACCGACGCAGTAGACGATGGACAATGCAAACGATATGATTATTTTTCATGGAATCGAATGTTTTTTTTTTCCTAAAACCAGACAGCTTTTTTTCGCATTTCACAGTGCCAAACCAGATTTTTTTTATAAGCGTGGTTTTTTTTTCGCGTTGGGTAGTATAGTTTTTTCAGACCAGTTTTTTTATAAACTTTTTATAAACTACTTTTTTTTCTCGGTGGAGTCGGACGGTTTTTTTATCCGCTTTTCTCGTGTGGATTCATACTTTTTATATGTTTTTTTATATACAACGATTTTTATCTCGTGTTGAGTCAGACGTTTTCTCGAACCGGTATTTTTATAAACGACGGTTTTTCTCCTCGTGTTGAGTCAGTTGATTTTTCCGAACCGATTTTCCTATAAATGGCGTTTTTCTCGCTTTTGGGTCTATTTTTTTTTCCATTTTTATAAATGATGGAAACTTACCCGTGCGTTGCAACAGGTAAAGACTTGTTTTTCCAGTAGTACAACAACTATTAGGAGTTGAGGAATAAATTGAAAAAGCGTTACGTCCTACCTCCCTTCGCTCGGCCTGCCTCTTCTAGCTTCCGGAATACAATTTTGTGTCCATATGATGACAGAGCCGATAATCCAGATCAAATATACTCGATCTCTTGAGGGCTTTTGATCCACTTGATGTCCTCTTTCCTTTTTTCCCAAAATCGGAGCGAATCCACAATACTTGGGATAAAAAGGGAAAAATCATTGGTCGGCTATCATTGACAACCGTTAAATGGAGATTAAATCCGGTGAATTAAAGCCAAATTGAAAGGGGAAATCATGCGGGAAAGGATGAGGAAGGAATAGAGAATCGAATTTTGCAATTAATTAGAGGAGAAATGTATGGGTAGACATTTTATTATGTATAGATTTTGAGGCGGACATTTTTCTCTTTTTTTACGGGCTTTGAGTCGAACTTTTTTCCTTTTTTTATGGACAAGAAGTCCTTCTTTTTTTATATACACTCGAAAAATGTCCGTGTGTTGCAACGGGTGAATGCTAATTTTATACGGTTTAGTTTGGATGAAATTTATTTTGGAAATTTGCTTGGATATTTTCTTAAGAAAATAATAAACCGTAATTAGGAGTCTGACTTTCTTCTCATGTTAGCATGCTGAGTTTTTTAAAAAAATTTATTATACGACTTCTTTTATATGTTCAAAAGCAAACGAATTTAAAATCCGACTCAAACACGTATATGTATTTCTAAAAGCAAACGAACTTGAAAACCGACTCAAATACGGATGACGTACCAAAATACCGCAAAAACATCTTTAATTTTTATAATAGTAGAGATACGGACGAGAAGTCTTTTTTTCCAAGGGAGTCGGACATTTTCTTTATGGGGAGTCGGGCCTATTTTATATACAGTACAACTCCATTCACAAACCAGATATAATTAAGAACAGGAGATGTGCAAGCTTATTTGAAAACCTATAAGCAATCTATTTTCATGTTTGGTTATTATATATATGAAGCCTATACATTTAACATTTATGTTCAAGTCGATTGCATTGGCAAGTATAGTAGTCGATCTAACAGAGCATATTTGGTCGGCTTGAGGAATAGAAGGAATGAAGCATATTTTTTTTTCCAAAATACTTCGAAAATTGAGAATTAAGATTCCCAAGGAAATTAATACTGAACAATTTAAAATTATCGATAACCAAGGGAAATTTGGAGGGACGATGCAAGGCAGGATCAGCTATATGCATGGAATATGCAGAGAATCTGAAGAACATGAATTACAGATCACCAACAAAACAGATCACATGCCAAAATAAATTGGCTAACTGAGAACAAAAAACAACAACAACAACAGAGCTAGCTAGAGCACATCCGCCGGTAAACTCAATTAGAAGAATGAAACAGTACAGATTGATAAAGCTAGCTAGCTAGCTACAATGCTTCGACGACATACCCATCAAACAACACAAGACCAGTGGGAGTTGAGGATGCCGCGATTACAGCCTGAGAGACAAGTCCAGCCCGTGGGGGCACTCGACGCCGTACTCCGGCGAGCTGTTGCCGCGCGCGATGCCGCCGAGCTCGGGAGCAGAAGCGCCCTGGTGCGCTTCCTCCCTTACCTTCGGAGCTGCACGGTGCTGCTGCGCCTCCACGCTCACCGCCTTCTGAGCTGCTGCTGGGCTGGAGTACCTGGCGGCGCCGGCGCCATCTGCCGCGGGCGGCGCCCCGTGCGCGCGCAACGCGGCGGCGATCTCCCGGCGGCGCTTGGCCAGGCTGCGCTCGTACTTGTGCGCGTTCTGGTGGCCGCCCAGCGCCTGCGAGCTGTCGAACTTGCGGTCGCAGTACATGCAGAGGAAGAATCCGACCAAGGGTGGCTCGGGCGACGGCGGAGGGGTGTAGCAGAGGGTGAGCTCTAGGTTCATCTCGCCCTCCTCCTCCCTGTTGTTCACCGCCATTATTAAACTACCTAGCTAATTAAGCTACGGACCTGCCTATGCGTTTTTATTATTGATGTAAGCTAACGAGTGTGTTACACTATGCCGCAGGATCACGTTAATTAGGACCTATTTGGCACATCTCCAGCCCAGCCAAACAGTTTCAGCTCCATCTAAAATGGAGAAACTGAGCTAGGTGGAGCGCTCTCACATAATGAGCTAGAGAAGTGAAGCTGGGTTTACACAACTCCCCTCCAAACTCAACTCCTGCAGCTAAATTTAGAAGTTGGAGCTCTACCAAAAGAGCAAATGGACAGATGTCAGGCACATTTTTGGTACGTAGATGAGGAGAGTAAGTGCACGCGGAGAAGTTGATGGAACAATGTAGTTTATGGTTGATGTCAGGCTGACATCAGCATGAAACAAAGGAACAATATGGGGATACGTCAATTTTTTTTGAGATAATCCATGAAATGCCATTGATAAGCGTTAAATGGCTGAAAATGACATTGTCAGGCTGACATCAGCATAAAATGATATCGTCGTTAGGGTTCTGTCCATTCCATGCCGTTAAATACACCGTTCATCCTATAGAACTTAACGGCGCGAAATGGACGGAACCCTAACGGCAATGGCATTTTTTGAACAAAATCATTTGTACGATGGCATTTCTTGGAACTCACACTTATCGATGGCATTTCAAGAACTTAGACGCTTGTCAATGGCATTTCATGGATTATCTCTTTTTTTAAAACCTAAGGCAGAACTTTGTTCCATTCTTATATTTAGAAGAAGAGAATTGACCCAGTTTATAAGGAAAACCTGGCCTGAAAACTATACAACTGCACGGTTAATTACAGGAAAACCGGCTAAAACCCACCGGTACACAACTAACAACGACGGCGGAGCCCAATCGCAGGACGTCGCTGTCATGGTTATGGATACCACATACCTAATAGTAGTTGACTAAATCTCAGCAGGACCCACCACATACCATGTCCTATACGGAAACAACCTTCGGATATAAGAGGAGTTCCGATAAGGAAAGACAACTAGAGTTCTACATGGAAACGACAAGGACTACTCGGATTGTATCTATATTGATTTCCCTAGTTCTACTTGGACAAGGGGACACCTATGGGTATAAATACAAGACCCCCTAGGAGGGGAGAAGGAACACCCACCACGAGACAATCAACACCCAACACAATCAACATAGAAGCCTACATACACCAAGACACGCTGCCGGATATCGACTTCAGGGATAAGCATAGCTAGTACCCTACGGTGTCTCCGGATACTGTCAGGAGAGATGAAAGCGCTATCTCTGATCTCGCCGGGCACGGATTTGAGGAGAAAGGCTACCCTGTTGTCAACTACGAGTCAGATCGTCAGACCGCCATGTCGACAACAGTTAGATAGGCTACCCCAAACATTGTACTGGTGTGATTATCATGAATAAGAGCAATACCGGCTTCGGCCAACAGGATGTAGGGTTATTACCTGACAACACAGGGGCCCGAACCTGTATAAAAATCCCTGTCTCCATCTCTTTTACCTCAGTCTCACGTATATCCTAGCATCGACGGTCCCCATACTATGCAAATACCAGAATTGCGACATCAAACGTCGACAGTCGCCGCCAAGCTAAACACAATTGCGACAAAACAGCTCCCACATCTCAGAAGAAGTGTTATCGTTGCCGAGCTAGCCACCCAAGCGACCCAGTGGCACCGACTTCACAACCGCAGCGACCCTAAAGCCACGAAAGTCGCCAAATCGAAAAGCAACTCCAACATCCAACAATGGGTATCAGCCAAGCCACCGAGGAGCCACTTCCTTCACACGACCAGCACCAGAACTCCTTGGAAGAGACTGCAACATGTCATCGTTCCCGAGCATCGCCGCACCACATCAGCGAGCAGCTTTGACTTCATTAGCAGAAACAACCGAAGAGCGTGTCGGTGTCGCCCACCATAAGAATGAAGCGGACCCAAGAAGGCGAAGGCCTCGCTAAACACAAGGTATGAAAGCTTTTGAATCGAAAAGACCATCAACAGTCATCGATGTGTTGGCACTTCTCCGAAGCGACGCCCCCAAGGAGGACACAACTCGTAACGCCGCCGTTGCTCGTCCGAAAGTTGGAACAAGGTTTTCACATGGAGATTTGTGAGGGATACCAAAGAACGCCATGACAACGCCTCCAAGAAGGGAAACGGCGCCCACGCGCACCATCATCGTTGAACTGGCCCAAGGCATGGCAAGGCTTTCGCCAACATCTTCACATCACCCACACAAGCACCCCCACCATCGATGGCCACAGAATAGTCCATGACGTCTCACAAGAAGTCATACCTTGAAATGCCATTAATCCGCCAATAACTCCTACGGCAAGCCAGAACCTCCGCCCTCCCCTTAGTGTTCCCCACGACAAGAACAAGGTCCGACCAAAGAAGGGGGGGAAACCGAAAGGAGCGAGAACACTCGGCCGACAATGAAGAAGTCACCATCGCGAACGTCAAGCCCCATTCCTGCATCACACCAGCACAAGCCGTCGTCCCACCAACTCCATATCCGCACATCGCCGCACATGAGCCACGAGACCCGCCACTGGCAGAAGAAGCCCCTTGCCGAGCAGGAGGCTCGCTGCTAGCGAGCAACCCCGCCGTGCTCACCGGAGCCCGCCCGAGAGCCGCCTCGCCGACCAGCTGCCCTGGCTAGATCTGCCGTGGAGGCGATAGATCCGGCCGTGAATGGCCAGATCTAGCCAGGCTCGGGGGGCAACGACCAGCCAGGGCAGCGCAAGCTGGCGACACGTCCGCGCAGCCGCAGCCATCCGTCGACGCCGCTACCACCGTGCTGTTGCAGACGGACGCCGACGCTGAAGCCGCGACCTCAGCGCGAGCGAGTCGCCATTGCTCGCCAGTCCATCGCCCGCCAATCCGTCGCCTGCACCGCAACGCGACGCTGCCCCTCCGGCGACGTCTGTGCTACCGCAGCATTCGCCGTCACTGTTGACGGTCATTACAGACATATTTCGACCGCCAATATAACTAAAATAATGGAGAATTAGCTATGCTTACAATGCATGTTTGTTTTCAAATAATATATTTCCACTTGAATTTGGAGAATAACATGTTGCAGGAATTTATCATATAAAATAAAGAGAAAGTGGAGAAAACCTCACTCCTAAGCAAGCAAATGGATAAGGAGGGCCCACATGTCAGGTGTAACCGCTGCAAACCGCCTTAACTGCCAAAACCGCCATGAGAACCCACCTGCCAGCCACCCTACCAAAGCTGGAGGCCTGTTGGGCCTGCCAAGGTTCGCCCGAACCTGGGCGGCGCCCAATCAGCCTGGCCCTCCACGTGTACGATCCGGATGCACTCTTAGTGACGGTTGTGAGGGTAAAATGGCCAATTCGCATGGATACAACTGTCATACCGACCCTATAAAAGGAGTTCATTTCACTTCACAACACACTCAAGCAAGCTCAATTCCTCTTCATACATTAGTATTAGTAGTATAGTGCTAAGTGGAGTATTATAGAACAGTGTTAGGAGTCCTTGAAGTCTTCGGAAGAGTTTTCGGTATGGCTCTAGCAGCTATTATAATCTCTTCTGTAATACTTTCCGGATTAATGAAATACTCTTCTTTATATATCTTCGGTGTTTTGCTTAGTCTGAGTATTGGTCTTACTTTATATCTACATTATATTAATTATGTGGGTAGCCTACCAGAGAGGTGTAATGGTGCGGGTTTAATGTCTGATTTATCAGTTGCTCTATGTCGGGTGCACGGGAATAGAGTAGTATTTAGTAATGTAAGCAAGGTGCTTAGATTATTAAATATCATTAATTGGGCATATATGCTACGGGACAATAGAGGTGGGCCGCTGATAGTGACAGCTCAGTACGGGTGTTCCTCCACGTTAATATATATATTCCTAAGACAAATTCCTAGGGAGGGTACTCCTCCGTATTTAGCCCCGATTAGATAGCCATGACAGGTTGTCATAAAAAACTTGGTAACACGGAGTGGTCTCTCGAAGTACCAGGAGGACACTGTTAGGGGGTATTGGCCACATGATTGTATATTAGCAGATGTAAACTAGGATTTGAGTGTATATTAGAATAATAGGAATAGAGTGCTTTCTGTTTCTTCCACTTAGTTAAACTTATTTTATTATGAGGATTTGAATAGCTTAGCTTCGTGTCACTCTGCCCATATATTAAACTTAACCCCCACTTAGACTTTGATAAATACAAGTAATATATGTATAAAGAGTATTAGCATAGTCTACTCATATTATCATCCCTTAGGATTAAAAATACGATACCTTAGAATACTTTTGAGTGAAATGCTACAATCGTATATTCGTGTACTTGCAGATAACATATGTAACCATAAATATACTAGGACCATTTCTGCGTCATTGCTGGGAATGAATATTTCTAGTAATGTCGTTAAGAAATATCAACAAGCATTTCTGGCGCTGTCCTTTGCAGGTTAACCTTGATTGTTTTCACATGTTGTGAAAATAGGGTAGTGTATGACTAGTTTCAACCAGCTAGAAAACTTCAACGAAAATCTAGAATCTTTCTTCTAGAGCGTCAAACCTCGTGTTGTTCGTCCGCAGAAGAAACTCTCCGCACAGAAACCAGCCATCCAATCGCCACCAAGTTTCAGGAACATGGCCGAGAAGACACTGCGCGAGTTCGCTGCTCCCTCTGCTGACAACATGCCCGTTGGGCCGACTGTCAACACTGGTGACACCGATTTCGACTTGAAGAGCAGCCTGATAACTATGGCGCAGGCAAGCCCATTCTATGGCAAGACGAATGAGGACGCAAGTGCTCATCTACAATAATTTCTGGAGATCTGCAGCACCTACACGGTAAAATGTGTCAGTCCGGACGCCGTGAGGCTACGTCTGTTTCCTTTCTCACTTTTGGGAATGGCGAAGCAGTGGTTCTACGCGAACCGGGCGACAGTCAACACATGGGACAAGTGCTCCACTGCGTTCCTCTCAAAGTTCTTCCCGATGGGCAAGACCAACGCCCTTCGTGGAAGGATCTCAAGCTTTCAGCAGACAAGGGATGAATCAATTCCTGAAGCATGGGAACGTCCGCAGGAATACGTGGCTGTCTGTCCTCATCATGGGATGGATGACTGCCTCATCCTGCAGAGTTTCTATAATGGACTCACTTCCTCGTCCAGGGATCACTTGGACGCTGCTGCTGTAGGAGCCTTCTTTTCAAAGACGGTCCGTGCGGCCGTCAATCTTACTGAGAAGATGGTGTCGAACATGGGTTGGAGCGAAGAACGACTCCAGACCCGACAGTGTGGCATGCATACCGTCAAGGAGACGGAAATGCTGGCCGCAAAGCTAGATCTCCTAATGAAGAGGATCGACGATCAGGAGAAGGCCAAACCGCTGGTCGCTTTCAAAGCGCTGGACTCGCACCTCACCTGCGAGGTATGCGGGAACACAGGTCACTCGGGGAATGACTGCCCCGAGACCCGTGAAGAAGCCATGTTCATGGGGAACAATGGCTATCGGCCGCAAGGAGGCCAGGGGTGGAACCAGCCCCGGCCATACTATCAAGGAGGCAACAACGGCAACAACAATAATAACGGTAACTTCAATCAGCCCTCCTTGAAGGACTTAGTCTTTGCGCAAGCTAAAACTACGGATGCTATAAACAAAAAGACTGCCTTAAATGATAAAGTCCTAGAGAACATAAATGTTAAGCTAGAAGTCTTCGCTTCTGCTTTCCAAAACCAGCTGAGTTTTAACAAAATGATAAAGACTCAGTTGGCGCAGCTTGCTGCTCTGGGGTTTTATTTGGCTTTGGCATCTCTTGCTCACTATGTTTGGTGGTCTCACTCAAGTGTTTCTCACTCTCTCGCTGTTGTCTCTTAAGATCATCAAGTTTTATCTCTTGTGGCGTTAACGGTAGCAAGGAGATACGCTCGCCATGGTACATGAAAACAAGCTTGTTGGCGTGGCCACTAATATGAACATCATGAACATATAACCAAGGTCTTTCGAGCAGCAACTGGCATGCTTGCATTGGTACACCATCACACTCAACTTGGTCTTTATACTTGCCAACGGAGAAATGAACCGTCACAATAGTTTTCACCCGTAGTGCACCACAATCATTCAACCACTGCATCTTGTATGGGGCTGGGTGACGTCGTTGTCTCAAGCCTAATCTTTCCACCAACTCCAAACTAGCAATGTTGTTGCAGCTGCCATTATCAACAATAATACGACAAACAATACTATTGATAGTACCTCGAGTGTGAAAAATATTGTGTCGCTGACCATTGTCTTCCTTTGCAACTTGCACACTAAGCACTCGACGAGAGATGAAGCAATTATTGTCTCCATTATCTACTTGAATAGCATCACTATCCGCTTGCTTGTTAACCATCTCGTCTTCACGTAAACTATCATCCTTGGTCTCACTTGCAGATTCCCATTCACCCGTCTCAGTTACAAGCATGGTCCTCCTACTAGGACACTCAGCAGCAATGTGGCCATGACCTTGACATTTGTGACACACAATATCGCGGCTACGCGATGAAGATGTTGGTGTGGGAGCAGTAGGCCGACGAGACTCTGTGCATGCAGCTGGAGATGATGCCGAAGATGGTTGCGGCTTGGCTGTAGCAGCAGGTGGAGAGGCTCGTGTAGAGGCTCCCTGAGAATGATTGCCAACAAAAGTGGTGGCTTGCTGTGTGCGACGCCATGGAGCTGCATTGGAGCGGCCACTAGAGAACCAATTACGCCATTCTTGCTGAATGGATCTTTCCGTGCACTGAGCTTGGTCAAGAAGATCTTGCAAAGTGTTGTATGGAAACATCTTCACAAAATCAGAAATTTCAGCATTGAGACCATGCTAAAATCGTGCCTTCTTTGACTCATCATCTTCTCTAATTTGAGCATGGATCAAGAGCAGCTCCATTTCCTTGTAATACTCATCCACTGTACGAGTCCCTTGACTCAACACTTGCAGCCGATTGTGAAGGTCACGCCTATAACTTGAAGGCACAAAACGTCTTCTCATAACACGCTTCATTTCATCCCATGTTTCAACAGGATCACGATCCAACATATGCTGATTTTCTTGCATTTGATTCCACCAAGTGAGAGCATAACCAGAGAACTCCACTGACGCAAGATTCACACTCCTTTGAGATGAAAGATTATGCATTCTAAAAATTTGATCACACTGTTCTTCCTAATCAAGATAAGCATCTGCGTCTTCCTTTCCTGTAAACTTGAGAACACTCAACTTTACCCGAGCAACATTATCCGAGTCATCACGATCATGGTGACCACGATGATGTTCTCCATTACCAAGGACAGCACCTCGGCAAGGACGGGCATGCTGCTGCTCCAAATCATTCTCTCTGAAAAAAAACATCATTATCATCATATTCCACCTCATGGGGATGACCATGGAGCTCAAAACGACCGCCAAAGTGCGCAACGGGGCCATGGCCGCGCCCGTGAGCACCTCCTCCTCGTGCTCCAGCAGCTACAAAACCACGACCTCCACCATTAGGCGGGCCATGGAGTTCTGAATCAGCAACATCCGCCGATTGTGCATCCACAATATCATCCTTGGGATCACCAAACGGTGGCTGAACCGCTCCACCTCCAGCAGCCGGAAGGCGTGCATTTAGCAAATGTTCCATCGCTTGAAGAAGATTATTCCCTATTTGCTGCACCTCAGCCCGTGTGATAGGGCTGTCGGGCTCATCATGATTTTCACCATGAACACTCGGTTGAGAAGCTGCCATGTTAGCTCAAATAAAACATATAGTGGAAAAGGTAAAATTTTGGAATCACACAATCTCACCTCTTACTCACCAATGTTCTTATGCGATCTGAAGGACAGTGAGAGCGTGCAAAATGTGGCAGTACCCGAGTATGATTTTGTGATTGAAAGGATGCGAATCGAAAGAGCAACTTTGGTTTATGTGGAGCTAGGTGGGTTGATCAAAGGAAGGCTGTAGTGCTAAGACAAAGTGGCGTAAACCACACAAAGAAGGACGTGAACGTTGCTGTCCAGGCCACCAAAAGATAGAAGAACGAGTACCGCAGCACCACCCAAAACATACAACTTTCTGGTGTCAAAATATTCCTCTCTTTCTTCCTTTTTATGATTTTTTTCACTTCTTGACTTTTTTTACAACTTTCTTCTTTTTCTCTCTTTTTTTTCTTTAAACACGAAACAGCAAACATGAAACAAAAGGATGCCTGGGCGGGAAAAAAATTTGATGGTGCAAGATAACAAGAGGACTAGCAACGAGATGAAAACTTGGAAATAAACGACACAATATGACAGTACTACCAAAGGCTTGGTTTTTTTTGTGGACTATAGGATAGAAGCAAGATTAACAAGAAAACATGAAAATCTAATGAAAACAAGGTTGATATGTGGATGATAAACCTACCGTGTCAACGAAAGCTCCGATACCATATGATGCGAACACACTCGCGAGGGGTGGCCCGATCTTCATGGCAGTAGGTTCAAGACAGAGAGTGCCAGCGTAAACCGAACACAAGAGGGTAACTAGATGCGAGCAACAAGAGGATAACTAGCTTTATACCTGACAAGGTCGGATGCAACCAAGTGATGAGGGTGAGAACGATCCGAAGCCTCCTGGACTCTGACCCGTCACACCGAGCAACCACAGAACCACGATCCGGAATAACTAGCTTTATACTTGCCAAGGTTGGATGCGACCAAGTGGTGAGGGTGAGAACGATCCGAAGCCTCCTAGACTCTGACCCGTTAAACCGAGCAATCACTGAACCACAATCCGAGACTTATCCACACAAGAGGCCCAAGAGCCAAAAGCACGAATTAGGGGACACCAGGGGAGCCTTCTCACAAGTCCAAAAGAACTCACAAGAATAAAGGTGTAAGACACTTATGCAGTCTTCAGCAATCTCTCATACATGAGGTTTTCAATTGAACAAAAGTTGTCTAATGGATGGACTAGATGGGTATTTATACTAGGAACATCCCTCCTAGCTGAGGTGTGAACATAAGAAGCCACGTTCAGGTGGTTAAGTCTAACATAAATGAGAATGCAAAGAGTTTTCTTAGGTTCACGCATAGCCCTTCAGCTCCTGCGCGGTCTTCATTAAAAATGGCATAACTTCTTATTGGAGAATGATATTGAGGTGGGGTTTGATACGTTGGAAACTAGGTTTGACTCTCTTTCCAACCATGTATGCCATGCACCCCGTCTCTTGACTGGCTGGGTCGCACAAGCCTTGATATTTGAGCATCAACGTAAAAACAGCGTAAACCATCTTTTAGTTGGCGTAAACAGCTGCTGGTTGGGTATGGGCTGATTCCTCCTCGGCATAACCCTTGTCGTTCTCAATGTAACCCATCCTTCTTGACATAGTGATGATGTCCTCGGGCATACACCTTAGCAATACAAAGTTAGAGCATTTAGGTAGTATAAAATTCTCACTAAAATTTGGGTTAAGTTGAGTAAAGAGCGAGTTCACCTCTTGTTGTATTTTCCTAGTACGGCTGCATGTAATTGGACCATGATATGCTGGATCGTTATTGCTGAGACGCAATCCATCAACTTGGTTTACATCATCTTCATTTTCTTTATGTAATGTATGACGTACACCATCACCCGTGTTTACGTCAAGTGTAGCTGGGATGTCCTCATCATTTCCAATTTTAAAAAGCTACATATATCCGGTTGGATCTGAAGACCAGTAAAAAAATACTCTTATCTTTAAAAAAATATGGATTTAATTTGTAAGCACTTTGAAACTTTTGTAACATTTGGCTAAAGATTGTTTGGAACTTAATATGCACCAGGAATGAAATCAAACTAATTTGAAAATTGAAACTTTTGTAACATTTGGGTAAAGACTGTGAGCGATGAAGAGGGAGGAGACGGCACTTTGAAACTTTTCTAACATTTGGCTAAAGATTGTTTGGGACTTAATATGCACCTGGAAAGAAATCAAATTAATTTGAAACTTTTGTAACATTTGGCTAAAGACTGTAAGCGACGAAGAGGGAGGAGACGGGGAAGTCGGCGATTTGTCCCAACTCGGCACATGAAGAACGCAAGGCCGTCGAGGGGGTGGGGAGCCCAATAGTGAGCAATGAAGAGGGAGGAGGCAGAGAGGCCGGTGAGTTTGGCCGCTCTGCCTAGCGATGTGTATCGAGGAGAAAGGAGAAATAAGAAAGAAAGGAGGAAAGCGAGAATGAGGATGACATGTGGGGCCCACGTGGGCCTATCATTTTATTATTATTTTCTAGTGTAACTGACATGTGGGTACTATGGTTTTTGTTTTTTTTCGGATCAAATTGCCATGTAAGCACCACGTCAATGCCACATGGAACGAAGATCTAGTCATAAGAGTCACGTAGGTGCCAAGTCTCCCAAAACCGGGGACAATACTCCCAAGGGACCTCGTTTGCAAGTTGTGGATGAGTTGTATACGATTTTACGGTTTAAGGATGATTTTGTAATTTGGTAACAAGATGAGAATGACCTTTGATATACTTTTGCCAACATGACTGGGATGCTAATAGCCGTTCGGTTTACCGCATTACGTTGTGATGGGCCGTCCGGTCTAGCCATGTTGCTGACCAGGACTTAGATTATAATTTAATGGGCCGCAAGTCAACGATCACTGCAGTCGCAGAGATTTCTGGGTTTGCAACCCAGAATTTCCTTCAACTAGTCACGTGCCTATAGGTTACGACCAAACCAGATATAGGAAACATATGGCTCACACAACTACTTAGAAAACGATTTTTCAAGAGCCTTGTTAGATTGTAGACGGATCATAACTGACTGTGTCTACAAAAGTCAACTTTTGTTTTTGCATATGGCTTTTTAAGAGACCCGCTCACGAAAATCGATTTTTGCATGCGAACCTCTTAAGTGACCGCATGTAAAAATGAGCTCATTTTATATACTTCCCCTTAAGAGGTCCACATGTAAAAATCGATTTTCGCAAGCGGACCACTTAAGGAGCCGTCTAGTAGTCTAACTTGCCACCTATTTCCCTCTCAACACTACAAAAACTTTAAACTCAACCTTATCTTCTCTCTATCTCTCTCACCCTCCATCTCCTCTCCTCTCTTCTCCTCTTCAGTCAGTGGGTGGCCGCGAGGGTGGGCGCGACGGCGGACGGTAGTGGCAGCGGGTGGCAGGCGGTGGCGGCTGGCGGTAGTGGTGACAGCGGCCAGCAGCAGCTTGCGGCGGCGGCTAGGCGTCAGTCGACAGAAGCGGCGGGGCTAGCTCTTCCTGCCCGGATCCGGCGGCGGCGACCGTTTCTCGCCCAGCCCCGCACGGATTCGGTGGGCGGCTCGGCAATGATCAATGGCAGCGGCAAGCAGCTTGGCGGGGCTCCTCTCGCCCGGATCCGGCGGCGGCTGTTGTCCCTCACCCGGCTCCACCATGATCCGGCGGGCGACAACGGGAGGAGCCCGGCCCCGCGCTGACTCGGGAGCACCGACAGTGGGCGGCAGCGGACGGATCCGCCTTCCCCGAGGGTGGGAGCGGCAGGGACGGATGGCACGACACCGATGGGTGGACGGCGCGACGCCGACGGGCGGCCGGCGGCGGTGGTGGCGGCAGCGGACAGCGTAATAATTTTTTTCCGATTTTATTATTTTTATTTCTGCATGCGGGTGGCGCACCCGTAGGTGAAAGTAGCGATTTTCACAGACCTTTTCTCGCATACGGCCAGGCCAACCGCATGCGGAAACCCTTTTTGCAGCAGTGTCACTTTTCTCATTCTCCATTAATGCATGCATATATAGAAAATGCACAGAGAAAACGAGTAGGGGATAAAACGAGGAGGATATGGGAGTACTAAAGTTTGGATGTCTATACTAGTAGAAAACGACGCAGTGGTATTAAGATATCCAGTAGATCGATCCAATAGCTATAAAAAGACGTTTTGTGCGATACATCGATCCAAAAACTAAATAGGCATTTTTTCAAGGACAGAGTGAGTTCAGTCGTTAATGCATGCAAGATATTGCTCATGGATAAGCATGCAACTACTACATATATAGGTGATTATAATTAATAATGCACCTAGCTCGCCAGGAATTTAATTAATAGTGAAAAAAAAGAGGTACATGTATATGAAACTCACTGACTAAACTGATTTGGGTCTTTACTGAGAAATTGGCTTGTCCACGTTTGTGAATCATACTATAATAGGTTGCTCATAATTAACCTCTTGAAATTCATTAATTAGTTAGCAGTGTAACTAACCATGAGCTTGCTGCAATTGCTTAAGAGACCCGCCAGGCCGGCCGGCCAGCACACACCGACCGCTGTCAGGATTCGTACCATGATTATGTAATGTTGCTTAATTAAGAGCTCCCATTTCAATGTCGTCTTAATCGTTGATATTCTAGTATATTCACTACACAACAATACCAAATAGCTTGGCAGTAGTTGGCACTCAAAGACACCTTTAATCTCATCTCAGTTGGATGCACCCTCTCTTTTCAATGTTGAGAGGACCACCGTTATGTGTTCTATCCCCAACCACCGTAACAGTGCCGTTCCCACGTTGAACTACCCGGTGTCACAGGACTCCAATTCTAATTAACTAAATTAGATTATTTTAACTAGTATATCAGTTAATAATTATATAATTATTATGTATGAACTCTGGAAATTTTTGTTTTCGGCACTCCGTCCGTCGATCGAGCATTTATTCTATTATGATCTTACATGCATGTTCTCCGATCCGTACGTTGCCAAGAAATTCTAATTTTAAAATTAACATTTTTGTCAATTTGTTTTTCCATCACTTTTTAAATATCTTTTCTCATGATTTTTTATATCTTTGGGTATTAATTACAGACGTACTCTCTATATCCCAAAATAAATTCATGTTTCACTCATTCCACATATACTAATACAAAACCAAAAATTCTAGAATATACCTACAATTTATCAAATCGCAATCCAATTATTCTCTATTTTATCTATTCCCAATATATCTATTTCTTTTTTTCATAAATTTTGATGCAATGATTATCTAAATTATTTTGAGACAAATAGGAGGGGTGAAAAATGAACTTATTATGGGATGGAGCGAGTACATTTTAGTCACATGCTCTATTTTTTAATTAAAAATGCCATAAGTTAGTGGTGAGGTAATGAGTACATCTCTTCGTCGGATACGCGTATAACTCCACAAGTTACAATGACAAGTTGAAGTCTAGTTCGGCATCCGGAGACGACACTGATTTCAAATGGACCTAGCTCCTTCATGTCAACTTCAATTTAGGTGATCTTGGATTTGTTGGAAAGCTTATATGTTATCTTTCAGACAAATCTGGTCTCATATCCAAATTCATTTCGAGTCAATGGTAATTGTTAAAACAAAACAATGTTGTTGCTGAAAACGAACTTGGATCTTGGACCTTGTAATAAAATAGGCCCATCTCAGAAATGTCCCCTCCACCTCCACGAACCAGCACCTAACTCTAGCTCTATTTTTCTCTATAAATGTCTGTGTACACCTTCTAGAACAATTTGGTTTTTGTTTAGTTGAATTTTACCAAGTGTCATTCACCTTGTCTCTAATACTTGTTCGATTAGTCTACGAGTATAGATTCAGAGCTGCTAATAGTTGATGTACTGATTTGCTGGGTTGATTAGATCTATCACTTCAATCGCAAATATTTATTTGTGCTTAATCACATATTCACAATATTTAGATTGCATCTTATCTTTTTTTTTTTGCATTGTTCTTTCGTTTGCATTGTAGGGATCACGATTGGTACGATATCATTTGTGGTGTAGCAATTGTATGGTGTCCTGGATATTTGTTCTAGTTGGTATACACCTTGCAAACGTCGCACTCGATCAAAGCGAGAGATATCCCCTTAGAAGATCGGACCACGAGAGGGAGAGCACGTCATCATGAGGGCAATGATAGATTCACCATTAAGTTTCATCACTTAATTCTTTCAAAGCTCTTTTCGGAGAAATCCAAAACGGTGGTGTCATGAAAAAAGACGGGGGACATGCATGCACAATGGGCGATGCTCATATGTAGTTCATATCTATTCTTCTTTTTCTCAGAAAGAACCAATCATTTCCATTAGTAATAGTACGAGAAATGCATGGTAATAAGCATTATCAACTCATATCTCTGTATATGTTGGGTGAAATAGAGCTTTCTGGCTCGCGCGTACCATGCATATGCAGTCCAGATATATATCGCCAATCAAATGAGAGATATATATGGCCAAACAAATGAGAGAAGGCCTGCGTACCTGCAAGATATATATCGCCCGGGTCTGCAGCTATGCTTCAGTTCTTCCAGTACGATCTGCTGTTGCTTGCACAGTGGTGCATGTATATAGCCTTCGTTGGCGTCCGAAATCCGCATTAGTGTGAAAGGACAACGGGTACTATGTATACATTAATTGACCAGCACTATTATTTAAAGACAACGATATAAAGGTAATCTCTTACAACGCACGGACTCTAACCTCACCCTACCCCCAATGAGCATCTCCGGAAGTATGAACCGGTGTATATTCAAATTGACGAAGTTAAAAAGAGAGCTTCGTTATCGATGGGTATGTCTTCTACCACCGAAAGAATAAGTAGCCACACCACTTTGATACACATGTGCTTACATTTATGTCTATTAATTGAATGCGAGCCGCTAAATGCGTCACCTACACAGTTCCATTCCTACTTAAAAAATGATTCTTACAATTACTTGATATTCTTTTTCACAGGTATACCAAAAGAAAAAACTCATGTGGAAATGTTTGAGGCCGCTTTAGGGTCACAAGCCCCGTTAGTGAAAACTTATTTTTATGGACAGGTCCCTATGAAAACTGCTTGCGAAAATATGCCTATTTTCACGGGTGGTTCTCTAAAATTAAGAGCAATACTATATAAAGAAACAAAAAAGTACTCTTTCATATGAAATCAAATGATACTAAACTTTATATAAAAATTATAACTCTCAATGAAATGTAGTGCAATGAGTTTTTTTTCATTTGATATTGTTTAGGAACGGAAATACTTAGTTACAAACGACCACGGATATAGACTTGTTCTATATCAAATTGTGGAACTCAATGATATCTACAACTTTGTTGTTGAAATTTTTTATATTTAATATTGTTTAGGTACCTAAATATTTGTTACAAGCTCAAATTAATATATCTGTTTTTTACCACCGGTTCTTAAAGAAGTCCAAACTTCAATTTATTTTAAAAATTCATTTATGTCCGATTGTGATAAACCAAAGTTTCGTGAGATTATTACTATAATTCCATTAATATAAAATGATTAATATTTTCATAAAATATTTTCTTTACTATGTTCATTCAATTACATAATAAATTTACTCATATAGAGACTAAATGACATAACTAAACAATCCTATTAAAAATATATATATATAAGCAAATATTGTAATGATCACACAGAAACTTTGATTCACCTTAATAGGAGTTAACATGAGTTCTATAATTTTTTAAAGGATCTTCATTGATGATCTTTGAGAAGCGCTGATCATGCTTGCTCGGCATACTGCTAATGCTAAAAGGATATTTACAACTGTCCGGAAAGGAACTACTACTTTTTGACTTCTTCATCTTAAATTAAGGAAATCAAATATTTTATATTGGTTTTCTTATTGCACTAAACATGTATATTTTTACTCACTCTTGTATTTAATTTGGGTTTTTAAGTACCTAATGTTATGGATCTGCATGGTTTGGGAGTAGCACCCTTGGACTACACACTATTGAATTTTAGCTATGTTTCTGCTTAGCATGAGTTTAGCTTAGGAACTTGTAAAGGTCACTTAAAGTTATGGTTATTATTTTCATGTGGATTTTTTTGGAGTTTGGATGGTTTGGAAGGTGTAGATTATATCATTATTAATCTATCTTATAGTTTCTTGTCGTGGATGTCCGTGTTTATTGGAAAGACTCTGCCGAAATTTCTAATAATTTTTGGAGTTAGTATTTTTGCGTGCATTTTGATGTGGCACCCTAGATATGTGATTACCTGGAGCATTACAGCGTTACAGGTGTGGTCGTGGAATTTACCCAACGACTGACCGTCTATACAAACCAAATTGACAAATTGACAAATTGACAAGTTGCAAGTGATATCTATCCTCGCCAATAGTATGTGCATTACGGACGGTCGGGGAATATTCCATGCGATTTAAAAAATCGCCTAAAAAATAAATTATACCAGCCATGTACAAGTTGCACTCATGTGTGATACTAGTTGTCGACAGTAGTACGTGTCGCAGTCCCGACGACGGCGCGGCGACCGCGGCGCCAATCTGCTCTTCCCGCGCACGCAGATGCAGATCACTTGTGATTAAATCTCAGCTGTCGTGTACGCATGTGTGTGGTCCGGTCCTGTCACACCCCGAACTAGCCCTAACTAGCCCTGAACGGGACCAACCCGTGACGCTCCAAATCAACCTGTTAACCGATACCAGTCCCAAAAAATAGTGATGGTATCACAGGAAGACAGAATACCACAGCAGCAGATGTCTCTTTATTATAGAGTAGGATTACAGTCATGTTGGGCTGCGGACAGACCCCGAGCTCACAACTGCATTACAAAAGAGGAAAGTGGAAGCCAAGACTTGGACCATTCATCACAGGCGCGACTTGGGAACTAGATCGAAACCCTAAAACTCATCATAGCCGACTTGTTCCTGGAAGAACTCCTCGTCAGCGGGATCCATCTCATACGTGATTATTTATATAAAGCAAGGGTGAGTACAAGAGTACTCAGCAAGTCATGGGAATTATGTGTTTAATGAAAGCTTCAAAGGATAGGCTGTTGTTTTTTTACAATTGATTTTTAGTTAAACTCCTTTTTGGAACAACTAAGTGAGTGCTTCTCAAACGACACAGATGAGACAGTGCATCTCGTCCGGTCGGAGTATATGCAATATATCAGTCTTTGATAGATTCAAGATTGGCACCCGGCCACAACTTTCAAACGGCCACCCGGGCCTAGCTGATCCCGTCAGCCACAGATGTTCCAAACATCGAACCCAAATCCACAACAGCAATTTCACAAAGCAGTAGTCAAACAAAACTACGCTAAGGAATCACCTTACATCCGCCCATGACCGTGGGCACGGCTGTTCGAACAGTTTAACAACCTCTGCAGAGGGGGCACACTTTACCCACACGACATTACTAACCCGGATCACCTAGCCCATGGAGAACAACCACGTCTGGTGACCTTAAGGCTTTCATGACAAGGCATTTCGAGAGCCGACACAGGTTTACCATATGCCGACGAGAGGGGTCCCAGACCAACAACAGGTAGGGTCCCAGACCATACTGTGCCAGGAAGCCCAGGGGTTCTCCCCGACACCACCCTAGCGAATCCACTTGTCTCCCGGCATCAAGGCTCCCCTGATTAGCTAATTACTCAGCCAGGGATGTCCCATTCCACCCATGTGGTCGTACTTGTTATATGTTCGGATGAAATTCCAAAGGAATCGGTCCTTAAGTGCAAGAGCGGGAAACCGTGCTCCCGTCACGTCCCCTGGTCTGCGATTTTTGGAAATTCATTTAGTTCGCAAGCACCGACCCAGGCGTCAGGTTTTTCCAAGTCTTTTGTAAAACCCAAGTTTTACCCATCGTTGGATATTTTAAATTTGAGGGGAGGACTCCGACGTGCGTGTCCGAAGGCCCGTACATCGAAGTACAACAGTCGACAAAGGAGGTTTAAGTATTCAACAATTCAAGGAGGGTAATTGCAGCAATTAGGACTGGGGCCGGTAGGCTAAGCCGCGGCCAAATTTCTTGTGTTAATCCTATCCATGCATTATTTGCGGAAAAGAAATACTTAGATTTAAATTATAGGTGCAAGATGATCAAAGGTGACTTGCCTTGCTCGAGATCTTGAGCTTGATCCTCAAAATCCACGCACTCCGGGTCTTCGGGCTCCGAAGCTACACGCGAACGAGATGACTCAACAAACGGCGAAAATAAAGCCCTATTATTGACCTCTAAGCGTGCCATTAGATAGATCTCGAGATTTGAGGATTTTTGGAAGTTGAACGGAGTCAAACGGATATACGGTTGAGATTATTGGATTTTTGGTCTAAAGGAAAAAGGATTTAAATAAACCCTTTTGAAAAAGAAAAAAAAGAGGGAGGGGGAGCAAACTTCCCTCGGGCGGCTAGGGTGTGGCCTGAGAGAAGGGGCGTGGCTCGGCCGAGCTAATGGGCCGGCCGGCCCGAGAAGGCGGCCCAAAGGCACGCGCGGGGAGAAAGGGAGGGGAACTGGTGGGCCGGGTCCACCTCGCATGGTCCCGAGTGGGACCCACTTGTCGGTGGCTCGGCTCACCGTGAGCGAGGTGCATGCGGCGCGGCGCTAGGGTTGGGGTGGGTGCGGTGCACGCGTGTGGCTCGCGGAGGACGCGGTCCTGACCGACGTGGCGCCTACGTGGCTGCCACGTGGGCCGGCGGGAGGTTGAAGAAGGTGTCGGCCGGAATGGACGGCAGACGGCGGCTACGAACGGCGGGGCGAACCACGGCGATACAGGCGAAAGCGAGCACACCGGGAGGTAGCATGGGTTGAGAGGGGACGAGCCAACGGCTCGGATTCGACGGAGGGAGTTCGACGGCAGCGGATTGCGGCGGCGGCAACCGGCGGCGGGAAAAGAGGGTAACGGCGATGGCTCAACGGGAGATCGATTCGAGCGAGCTAGAGCATCAATGCGACTCCGGGAATCCGTTTCTAGCGTCGGATTGGACGGGACATCGCCGAGGAAGGCCGGTGACGGGCGGCTACTACCGAGTGCGGGCGGCGACGGCGGCGAGCCTACTGCGGGCGGCGGCGTGGCTTGGGGCGGCGCCAACTAGCTACTGGGGTACTACTCGAGCTGCTACTCAAAGCTAAGGGGAAGAGATGGAGTGAGGAGGGAGAACGGAGGGATGCCCTACCGAGACGAGGCGGGGCGCTGTGACGAGAGGCCGACGGCACGGGAGTGATCTCTCTGGCCTCGGGCCGGGGAAGAGGAAGAAGACGAGCGCCCGGAGTCCCCTTCCGATCCTAGCGCGCACCAGCTCCTCCGGCGCACACGATGGCGAAGGGCGACGACGAACAATGCACGGGGCGAGGCGACAATGGCGGAAGGCGAAAGAGAGGGAGATGGGTTTGGGGGAGGGGCTCGGGTTTATAGGGTGGCTATGTCGGTTCGGAAACCGACCTTGGGCGGTCAAGCCAGCGAGCTGGTGCTCCGGCTAGCGGGCAAAACGGCGACAGGGAGGATGACGCCGGCGGTGGAAGAGAAAAGGGAAAAAGGAAGAAAGAAAGGAGATTACCCCTTGTTTCTTTGGGAAAAGAAGGAGGGAGAGAGGGCGATGAGGCAGGAGGAGGAGGAGCTCTGCCTCCATCCCTTGGAAGCTAGCGCGCGGAGTGGCGGGGCCGGGTCGATGACGACGGCGATGACAGCGGGGCGGTTTGGAAGGGCACGGCTACAGGGCGGCAGACGCGGGCTCAGGCGCGGCAGGTGCTGACGGCGGCGGCGACTGGCCGGTCGGCCACCACGGCGCGCGCGCGCGCGCGCGGGGGAAGCAACTGTGGCGCGGTGGTGATTTGAGCGTCGGCGGGAGCGGCAACGAGAGGGAGCGAGAGCAGAGAGAGAGGGAGGAAAGAAAGAGAGAGCGAGCTCTCTCTTGCTCAGTGCCCGAGCGGCGCACGTGCCTCGCACGTGCGGGCAAGGATGGAGGGGAGAGAAGAGATGGGCTGAGAGGAAATGGGCCGGGGAGGAGAGATCGGCCCACAAACTCGAGGGAGGCAAAATAGACTTTTCGAGAGGATTTGATTTGGGACAGATTTGAGATTAGGGTTGGGATTCGACGATGGATTGGGGATTTGAGATCTGGAATGGCACGGACACTGGACAACAAACAAGAAACAATTTTCGCATTTAGGATTTTAAAGAGATAGTTTTCCCACTAGGCGCCACGACAGAACGGGCGCTACAGGTCCCATCCTTGCAAATCTCAAATTCCTAAGATCCTATATATCTATAAAATTCATCCCCACTAAACGTAGTTAATACTAATTCTCTCTTCTCTCATCAAGCCACATCATCTCAATTGTTTTTAGCCTTTGGATGATTCATCAATGGTGTAAATTGCATCTCTTCACATCACTTTCATTGTTTTAAGTCTTTGCAAGATTCATGAAGGGTGCAAATTGCATTTCTTTCCCTCAAAAGACACACCATATAACCCAATCATTTATAATCTTTGGATAACTGATAAATGTACAAAAATACATAAATACATGAAAAAAAATCGTATAGCAGGTAAGAAAGAAAATTTTAGAACTCATATCTATTATATTATCACGCAATTCTCCCGCAGCAACGCGCGGGGTACCTATCTTGTTTTTCCGACATCTCAACACACAAAATCATTTTAGGACTCGGTCTCTCTACATGCACTCCGGCCCGTCCTAAAATGTCTTTCCAGTGTTGCAGAGACATTCGAAGAATTTGTTATAAGTGTCTTTTAGTGATTTATCTCTATGAACTAAGAGGTATTTTATAAAATATCTCTATGGGGGCATTTTATAAAATATCTCTATGCAAAATAGTGGCACTTTATAGCTGCATTAAATTATGCGACAACTATAGAAAATCAATATAAAAAAAGGGAAGAGAAATTATCCCTTACCAATTGGATATTGAACTCATAGCCTCTTGAGTTAACCATTTTTATCTTTAATGAAATAACCATCTCAACCTCATATTACTTGTAAATATGTGTTTCCGTTGCATATATCTAGTTAATTAATATTTTAATATTTGGAAAAGTGTCTCTACAGAGGTTTAAATACCTAAAAAATGCCTTTACATATACCGAAAAGATATCTCAATAAGACAAATTTAACAAAATATACTAAAAGTGCCTCTAGAACAAAAGTATTTAGGCGATATTAGAAGTGACTCTAGGAAGTGTCTCTAGATTATAGAGCTCCAGATTTTAGAGTTAATTTGAAAATTGACTCTAGAAAAATGCCAATACATGGCGTTTTTGTTATAGTATAGGTTACTGGCACTGCCCACTTCATATAGGTGATTTAGATTTCGCGGATGTGCCAGAGGGACATTTAACTTTTGCCCACTTTTAAGATGTGGCAATTAATTATTTGCCACTCGCTGTCTATGACATGTGGGCCCTCATGTGTCTATGACATGTGGGTTCAGTGGTAAATTATTTAGCACCACTCGTAGGAGTGGCAAATAATTAATTATTCCTGTCCCCTGGGATGGTGCCAATGTCATTAGTGCCGTTATGTTGAACTACGCTACCAATGACGTTGACGTCACGAAAAAGATCTATTTTCAGAATAAATTCAGTTAGGAGTCTAAGCTATAAAATAAGTTTTTAGAAGGATATAAAATATAAAAAATTCAGGTATAGTGGTCCAGTAGTACACTACTGCTAGCCTGGAACGTGCGTTTTGCTTTTATAATTTGCATGCATGCAAGCTGCATATATTGCTGCAATAAAGTACTCTCAGACAGCAATAAAGTACTCAGACACATTTGCTTTAAGTACTCGACTGATAGCTCACCAGATCGGTAGCATGTCGTCATGTGAGATGGCCATAGGAGCGCAAAAGTGAAAACCACCCTCGTTTGGGTTTTGGACTTCACCAGGTCACCACATGTGTGCATTCATGCGGTCTTCCACCGAGAAACAGCAACAGGCCCGGCGGCTGTCGGCTTCGGCCATTGTACATGTATTGATCGTCGTTACCTAGGAACGGACATAGGGCAAGTATGTGTGTAGTAAAACGCCCATGTACTCTACAATTGATAAAAAATTATATTATAATATGTAAAAAGAAACACTCCATATCTCCCTCCGTTCTAAAATAAGTACAGTTTTAACACTGTTCATGTCTAGCGTTTGACCGTTCGTCTTATTTGAAAAAAAATATGATTAATATTTTTATTGTTATTACATGATAAAACATGAGTAGTACTTTATGTGTGACTATTTTTTTTAATTTTTTCATAAATTTTTTAAATAAGACGGACGGTCAAAACGTTAAACACGGATATCTATGACTGCACTTATTTTGGGACGAATGTAGTAGAATTCTGGATATGGGTGTGTTTAGTTACTGAAAAAAGTTAAAAGTTTGAAGAAAGTTGGGAGTTTGGAAAAAAAGTTAAAAGTTTATATGTATAGAAAAGTTTTTAATGTGATATGATGTGATGAAAAATTGGGAATAGGAGGGAAGCTAAACACAGCCTATGCGTAATAGAAACTTAGGGCTATGAACCTATCTCCTAGACTCAGGAACTAGCTAGAGCAGTTGGCCAGGGTGCTCAACGAATACTCCCTCCGTCCAAAAGAAAAAAAAAAGGTAAACCCTGGGTTTCTGTGTCCAACTTTGACTGCTCATGTTATATAAATTTTTTTTATAATTCGTATTTTCATTATTGTTAGATGATAAAACATGATTAATATTTTATGCGTGACTTGTCTTTTTAATGTTTTTCATAATTTTTTTAAATAAGACTGACGGTTAAAGATTGGGCACGGAAAACCAGAGTTTGTCTTTTTTTTTTTTGGGACGGATGAAATAGACCGTAACCAATCAAGTTTTTCTTGGACTACCGAATTGACATCAATTAAAAATTGATACTTCGGAAATCACTCGGTAAGACTGGCTAAGTATGACTCGGTAAGACATTATTACGCATGGAAAACTCATAACGATGCTAGCCATTAAATCTGCGTGTGCCACCAAGCTAGTTTCTTTTAAATGGTTAGACAATAATGAACGAAAGTTGTATGCTTATATTTTAGGATATTAATATACTTTTACATTATTGTATCTTTAACTATTCGTAAACACTTTTTAAGAAAAAGGAAAATAGATTAAAGGTTGCGTATTGGTACGGTGTTAATTTAGTTAAAAACGAAGGAGGTATATACACGGTATATATATAACAGATACAATGTATCGGGCAGCCAGAGTATTTCCTCCGTCAAAAAAAACCAATCTTAAATTTAAACTTGTACACGTACGTTCCGTTTTTTTGACGGAGGGAGTAGGCCCCTAAGCCACAGTGCCAGACCAAGTTGCCCACCTGGCCCGCCCGTCCATGGGCACGACGACATGTGTATGCTGTGAGCTCGTCAAAGCATGCAGTGAAAGCAGCAGCGCACCTCGATTGCTCCACACGGCGTACGTACGTACACCACCGTATGGCCCCCATATATCGATCGGCCATATGCATGGTTGCGGACGTACTGCCGGGCCGGCTGCTTGCTGCGCATTTCTGGCAGCTAGCGCACAATTCAAGCGGACACAGAACAAGGCGCGCGCCGCAGGTGCTACCGTTGTACTCTCTCCGTTTTAAAGGAAATAAATTTAGGTCATATTTATTGTTCGGATCCAAAATTTTATGAAGGTACGTACTCCTAGCTCTACAAATAGCTCTAAAAATAATCCATGGATCTGGATCTTCGATTTCGCTGATAACATTTGAATGAATCATTTTGTTATCATGAAATACTAAATTTTAAAACATTACTCCCTCCCTCTACTTTTGATAGTCATATTTCCAAATCTGAAAAATTTATTTTTGATAGGCATATTTCAATCCAACAACTTATCATCTTAATGGCTTTCTTGGATTTAATGTGTGACTCTCCATTCTTTCACACAAGATTGGCTATATGGGCATCGAGAAATGTAAATATTAATGAATCGCTTGTTTACGAGAAATAACTAGTAGCATGTTTAAATGGATGATAAGTAGAATCACTTATCCTTGGTCTGTGTGCCAAGATGAAATATGACTATCAAAAGTAGATGGGGGGAGTACTATAATTTAATACTATACAACCTATAAATTCAACATGAATATGGGATTTAGAGCTGTACTGGGCTCTAGCATAGGATGTTACATATTTCAGTGAATTGGATTACATTCTAATATTATAAATCCGGATAAAAACTACTCCCTCCGTCCCAAAATATAAGTATTTTTAATTATAAATCTGGACAATAAAAGTTGTTATATTTTGAGACGGGTAGTATGTTTCAATTTATTTATTTTATAGTGTAGGGAGTATTCGCGGTAGGCAATTCGCCTGCCTCGCTAATAATTAACCCGACGTACGAGGTGTACCTAGCTCGCCGGCCTATATGAACACGTGCGGGCTAGCTAACTAACAGACCAGATGTACGCATACCTACAGGATCAATGATTGTTCCAATCATACTTGGATTTATTGTCACACAATGTCACACCCCTGCATGCATGGATCTGGATCTGATCTACATGAAAATTTAGTCCATTATACAATTTTAATTAGCATTAATTTGATCGTACCATTATAAATTTATCCAATTTTAAATTTACTGTTACAGTTCACGTATTTAGAAACATGCTACTTGTGTTTGTTGTAATTGTAATGATGCTATTAATATACAGTTTCGCTAAAATACTGTCGCCACATTTTTTGTTTGTCTACAGTCGATCTCTCTTCTCTAGATCATTTGATCTCCTTTAAGATTCGTACTGTGGCAAATTATGGGATATAAACCAAACAATGATGCAAGACGTTAGCAACTATAAAAATATGGTGACAAATTTTTAGGTAAAAATACGTCAAATAAAATTTACACAGTAGTTACACCCCATTTACACACCACTTACGTATGTAAATTAGTATGGAATTTTGGGACTTACATATGTAATTTTAGGACTTACATATATAATTTTGGGACTTACATTGAAAATACACTAAAAATACATATGTAATTTAGGGACTTACAATGTAAATACATACCGACTATTTTTTGGTGAAAAATATGGCGTCATAAATATAGCTACTCACCTAATATAAATATTTTACTTATCCTCAACCTTATTGTTTTCTTTTTCCGGTAAGAAAAACACATTATTATCCTCTACTGCTCGCTCAGCCGTAGCTAGAGCAGGAGCAGGAGCTCTCTTAGCGAGCAGGAGCTCTCCTAGGCGGCATAGCTCGATGTCATCTAGGGTTCGGCTAGCACTCCTCTATCTGCAGGCAACGGTTTCGATAGATCGGCAGACGAGCGCGGCCGGGTGTGGCTGATCCAGCACTGTCTAGGCGATATGGCGCATATCAGTGATGGTAGAGCGTGGGGACACAGATCCAGTGACATTAGAGGTAAGAGGGCATAGATCCGGTGGCGCTCGGAAAATTTTGGGCCAACGCAGTACAGTCTGGATTTTATACTTTCTTTTATCATTTTTTAAAACTAATTTTATAAATAGACCTAAAAAACTTATTCTGGAAATGGATCTTTTTTCGATGCCAACATCATTAACACCGTGATTTAACATGGAGACGCTAATGACATTGGTGTTGTTCCCCTAGCCTCCCTACGAAAGCTAAATCACTTGTATGAAGGAGAATGGCGTCAATGTCATTGATGCCAAGAACCTATTTATAAATAATAAAAAATAAAAAATGGCTTATTTCTAATAAAAAAAAGTATTTACAAATACGTCATCAGCGTCATCAGCGCCAACAGCGCTGATGGTCTATTTATAAATATTTTTACTATAAATATGTCTTTTTTATTACAAATAGGTTATTTTGAAAAAGATTACAACAACATGCCTTATAGAGGCATTTATAAAATGCTTTTGTACTGTTGTAGAAATATTTTGAAGAATGTACATAAGTGTTTTTTGTTGATTTATCTCTACGAACTAAAATAACCCTATGCAAAATAGAGGCACTTTATAGAGACATTAAATTGTGCGTCAACTATAGCAAATCAATGTAAAAAAGAGAAAAAAAATATTATCCCTTACCAATAGGCGATTGAACTCATTACCTGTTGAGTTAACCATTTTTATCTTCACTGCAATAATCATCTCAACCTCATACAATCACTTGTAAATATGTGCTTTGCGTTACTTATATCTAGTTAATTAGTACATATTAATATTCGGAAAAGTGCCCCTACAGAGGTTTAAATGCCTCAAGAAAATACCTTTATGTGCAAGGCAAATTTTAAAGTGTTGAAAAAATGTCTCTACAAGATAAATTTAATAAAATATGCTTAAAAACGTTTTTAGAGTAAAAGTATTTTAGGTGATTTTGAAAGTGCCTCTAGAAAGAGAGTGTCTCTAAACTATAGACTCTAGATTTTAGAGGTAATTTACAAATCAGCTCTACAAAAGTGCCTCTGCATAAGGTTTTTGTTGTAGTGCAGGTCATTGGTGCCATTCCCCCTTCATATAAGTGACTTAGATTCCGTAGAGAGGCTAGAGGTACGGTGCCAATGTCATTGGCACTATCATGTTGGACCACGACACCAATAACGTTAGTGATTAAAACGATCTATTTCCGGAATAAGTTTATTTAGAGCCTATTTATAAAATAAGTTTTAGGAATATATAAAATATAAAAAATTCAGGTAGTCCAGTAGTATAGTACTGCTGGCTTAGGGTGGATGTCGAGCCAACTCAGTTTGGCTCGGCTTGGCTAGCTGTAGTTTGTTTAGATAACGAGCTGGCTCGGCTCGGCTTGTTTATCTGACCGAGCAGAAAAGGCAGCTCGTCTCATGCATGCTCACTACAAGCTCGAGCCAGCTCGTTTTTGCTCGCAAGCCAGTGACTTGCAGGAGGCCGGCAGCAGGCTACGCAGCGAGCGATGGCATGGTCGAGCACACGTTTTAGCATGAATCCAGCACAAGCAGCTGAATTTGTGAGATCCAAACTAAGGAACATTTGATTGAATCTTGCAGTTGAAACAAAACAAACGAAACACTACATGACAGTGAGAACCGAAATCTCGACATGTAGAAAGACAAAATTTACATGTGTGAACCAATTTTCTAAGACTCCTGGTGGGGCTTCGAGGCTGTGAGAGTGGCCTTGTCCGTCGCGGACTCCTTCCAAGACTTCGTGCTGGTTTGCTACGGTGGAGGATTTTGCGGCTGGTTAATTTGCTACTCCCTCCGTTTAACAATATAAGTCATTCTAGTATTTCTCAAATTTATATTGATGTTAATGAATCTAGACATATATATCTATTTAGATTTATTAACATTAACATCAATATGAATGTGAGAAATGCTAAAATGACTTACATTGTGAAACAGAGGGAGTACTGCGGATCTGAGGAGAGCGGCTGGATGGGTGGACGTGCTTCGGCGCCGGCGCACGGGTAGGATTGGGCGACGTATTCACTGTCGTTCATGCATGTAACTTAATTATAATTTTCCGATGTATTGAATTATTTATAGCTAAATAGAAAAATAGGGATTTACTTATATAATTTGTTGGTATTAAATTATCGTTCCGGCCAAAGTTATTTGTATCTTCTTATTTTTATGATTATATTTCCTTCATCATTTATTCCCAATTGTAGTATATGGTTTGGGATTTTAATTCATGTCAATAATTATGTTATTTGGAATTTGTTGCAACACACAGATATCACTATAAAAAATGATTTTTTTTGGATGAGCATCCCAATAGGTTACAGACGGACCATAATTGTCCGCGTATGCAAAAATCGAACCTAATTTTCCTTTATGGCTCCTTAATACATCTGTATGCAAAAATCAATTTTTCCATACAGATTGCTTAAAATATCCACACGAAAAAATAAGAATATTTTCACATACGAGACACTTAACTCACCCGTTTGCAAAAATACTCACGGAAGATACCCTCTCCCTTTTATTCTCCACTCATCTCTCTCCCATCACCCCCACTCCACTCCCTCCTCTCCTGGCGCTCTCTCTCTCTCCCCACCTCATATCCCTTCTCCCTCTCGGCAGTAGGCTCGGGTGGTGGGCAAGTGCGACGGCGAAAGCTTCCTCCTCTCCCATCTCCTCCCTCCCGACAACGGTGGAGGGCTCGGGCAGCGGGGGAGGGCGGGGGAGGTGCGCGACGGCTGATGGCGGCCACCCTTCACCCACGTAGCAGCGGAACTGGTGGTGGGGGAGGTGCAACGATGGTGGAACCTGCGGTAGGGAGGTGTGGCCGCCCTACTCCTGCGCGGCGGCGGAGGATCGGGTAGTGGGGAGGCGCGGTGGCGGCGGATCCGGTAGAAAGGAGGCATCGTGGCAGCTGATCTGGCTCCGGCGATGGTGACAGGAACGGGCGAATCCAGCCGCCCCTAGCCCCCTTCGTCCCCATGACACTGACGAGAACGAGGTCGACGGCAACGACAATGACAGTGGCTTCAAGTAACGACGGCGATGACGAGGAGGGCGGCGGTGGCTTCTAGGGTTAGGGTTTTGTGTTTTTTGGTTTTCTATTTTTTTTTCGGATTTTTATCTTTTGCATCGGACGATGTAAACACCCACACACGAAAATCGGACTTTGACGTACGGGTGCACCATCTGCACGTAAAAATAGTGATTTTTTAGACCATTTGATGCGTGCAGATTGCTATACCGTCTACGAAATCTGGGATTCGACGGTATGGAAAAACCGGATTTGTAGTAGCTGAATGGTTGCTATGCTGCCGTTGGTTTACTGTCGGCTTCCGCCGATCGATGTACGGAACTATTGATCATTAGTTATATTTCGTCATGCAACCCCCAGGACCTGACATGCATAGTGCGACTGTACACAACTGTTTGGCCCTTGCTGCTGCAGTACACAAAAATCCTTGCTGCTGCAGAACACAGAAATCAAGCTCATGACTAGTTTACCAACAAAAAGGCTGGACTAAAATATAATAATATACTATTTAATACCATTTATTTAGATTTATAGTACTGGATAGCGTCTAATATAATATTGCATTGTTGTATTTTAGATGAAGGAAGTAGTATTGATACTCGTTTTATGTATAACATCCATACTGTTTTCTCAACTTGTATATTATTTAATTAGTGATCTTGGTACTATATATGTAGGAGAATATAATTAAGATATAGCATCAGTGCACGGGTTACACCGCGACAACCATTTTTTACAGGAAGTCCACCTCGGAAGAGATATAACCCCCTTTTTTATTTGACCAACATCATGTGAAAAAGAAAAGGAGCGAGTGTATATATATAGAGACAGAGAGTTATAATGTCGATATATCAAAGCTACAGTGTTACAAACGCATATATGCATGTCATCCGATAGTGGCCAAGCCAGGATACACTGCTGGAGAAAGCTTTTGTAGCTCCGGTTTGCAACCCCTTTAGTCCCGTGTAGCAAACAGGAGCTACGAATCCGGGACTAAAGATTCATCTTTAGTTTTTTTTTTTCTCTTTTTTGCAACATGAATATTTCATTTCAAACCGTCCTCATTCACAAAATCATCCGCAAATTCAATAAGAAAATCATCCACATTCACAAATTCAACAACAAAATCATCCACATTTAAAAAAACATCATAAAATCATTCACAAAAACATCTAAAATCATCCCATATTCTTCTACCTTTTCTACTCCACGGCGGTCGCGGCGGTCGACGGCCGCTCCGGGCGCCGCCCTCCTTCCGCGCGGCCATGCCGCCAGTCGCCGCCCTGCGCAATGGCAGGGCCCCCGCACGGCCACGTCGCCGCCAGCCGCCGCCCCCCGCTCCGGCGCCGGGCGCCACGGGCCGCCAACACCTCCGGCTACCTTCCGCTGCTGACGTGAGGGTAGAGGAAGAGGGGAAGCCGGGAAGGGGAGGAGGGGAAGAAAAGATAGAGGATGTGAGAGAGGGAAAGAGATAGAAGAAGATAAGGCTGAGAGGAGGAGGGAATCTTTGAAATTTTTCTCTCTCTCTCTCCCTCCCATGCGCGCCTTTTGCTTTCTCCATCCCGCGCGCGATTTTTTTTAATCTTTAGACCCGGTTCGTATAAACAATGGGGACTACTGTGGTTTTTACCTATCCCACAAAAGATAGTTTCTCTGGTAGTGATATACGTATGTGGTGGATTTTATAAGTGATTATGATAATAAACAATATACAGTAAAAAATAAAAAATATACGCAATATTTATGGGCTTTCTGTAGGCAATATTTATTGTACAAACGTAAAAAAAACATGGTAATAAAAAAAGATAGGTAGGTAGCCATACTACACATATTAAATTTGTTCGCTTTCATTTAGCACTATTTGTACTTGGAGACATACCACCAGTGATGATAATGTCATTTAAGTTAAAAGTTTAGATAAATAGAGAACTAACACTACTACAAAACGATTTTTTATGGCGTTGCCCTATAATTTTCGCTGGCGGTTATAGGCAAAAACCGCCACTAAAAATGTAACGAGGGGTGAAGGTTTACGGACCGCCATAAAAAATTGGTTCTCGCTGGCGGCCACGCTAAGAGGCCCGCCACAAAAAATAGCTCTATTTTCGCTAGCGGCGGCGCTAAGAGGCCCGTCATAAAAAATCAGGTTTTCGGTGGCGTCCGATTTTCGCTGGCGGCAGGTAACAGCACCGTCAGCGAAATAAAATTTAACGCTATAAAATCACCGCCCCCGCACCAGCCTCGTCCGTATCCTATCTCTCATCCTCATCCCTCTACTCCCTCTCTCCCTCCAATCCTCCAGCGCGAGGCAACGGAGGACTGCACGGTGAAGGCAGCGACGAGCTCGGGCGCAGGCGACGGCTGGCTCTCGAGCACATGGGCGCGGGTGGCGGCTCTCGGGAGCGGGCGGCAGCGCTCAGACGTGGGCGGGAAGGCCGGATCCACCGCCGCCGGACCATGGGGAGGGTGGCATTGACCTCGACGCCTTCAACCGTGCTCTCGGCTCCCTCCTCTCTGACCGTTCTGCCCTGTGCTCCCATCTCCCTCCTCCCCGACTATGACACCGTCCTGATCGTGCTCCCAGCTCCCTCCTCTCCGATTTGAATTTGTTTTTGTGCATGTTGTTCTAGATGAAGCACATGTTTTGATCTGTATAAATGATGTTTGATCTGGTCTAATGATGATTTTGTATTTCATGTTTGAATTTTGAAATGAGCACTGAATCTAGATCTGTAGATGTGGATTTGAATTTTGAAAATGAATCAATGGGCTTTTCTCCAAATCATCTTCCCTGGCGGCTAGGCAGCTGCATGGGTATTTTTTTTGGCCCAAAATAGATTTTCACTGGCGTCCGATTTAACACAGCCACCAACGATAATTCATTTTCGCAGGCGGCCGTCTTAAGCCAACCGCCAGCGAAAATGAATCTTTGCTGGCGGCTGGCTTAAGATGACCACCAGTGAAATTGAATTATTGCTGGCGGTCGATAACCGCTAGCGAAGATCTTGATCTTCACTGGCCTTTGCTTTGTGGCGGCTCCAAATTCCGCCAGCGAAAAACCCAAATTGGCCGCCACGAAAGATGGTTTTTGTGGTAGTGTAATAAGAACAAGAATCTAGATCTTGACAAAATAAACAGAAAATATCCATTATGTAAGTATTAACAAATAATATGGAGAGGTAAATTATGTCATAGGAATTGAGGTTCAGTCCATGATAAAACATTATACCATAGCAAAATTTGCACTCGAAATACTATGTGATAAAAAGATGATTATTAAGAGAGAGAGAGAGAGGGGGGGGGTGGCCTGTCGTTGTTGGACCTCCTCCAAACCCCTGCATACCCATCCTTTTCTTTTGGATTTGGCTTCCTGTGCAAAAAGTTTAAACCAGGCTATTTAATTACTCCGAGGACTTCTGGCTATTTGAAACTTTGTAACTCACCTACAAGGTTAACCAAAGGTACGCTAGTAGAGATCACTACATTTTTAAACGTTTTAAATTTGACCAAATTTATAGAGAAATACAGCAAAATTTTCAAAAAATATATATATTAAATGGTGGATATAATGAAACTAATTTAGTGTTACAGATGTTACTACTCTTTTTATAAACTTAATCAAACTTAAAAAGTTTGAATTAAGATAGAACCAAAATGTATTATAGTATGAATCAGATGTAGTATATATAGCTAGCTGTGCTTGGCATTGTGGGACAGGAGATACCCCTCCGGCCCAAAAAAAAAAAAAACCTAATCCTAACTGTAAACCTGGATATATACATATCTAGATTCGTAGCTAGGATTTGCATTTTTCTGGGACGGAGGGAGTATTAACTACTTGTAATTAAAGATTTTCCACTGGACCCACATATCATAGACACAAAATACTGAAGCGTAACATCGCAAGAAGTGATTACCTATTTGGAAGTAATTAGGTAGTGAATTTGAACTTCGATCTAGCTACACTATTCCATATTATATTACAAGAAGTAAATATAAACATTTTTCCGATTTATGTATAGTCCTAATTAAATCCCATTTTGCATTTCACTTAATGTTGAAAAACATGATGATAATATTCAGTTTCAATCATGAAAAATATTGTTCTTCACTCATCTTATGCTTGTTGCACTGTAAATAGTCATGAAAAATAAAATAAATATATATATATATATACACACACACATGGGGTGCGTTGTATTACAACGCACCCACCCCCCCCACCCCCACCCCTCCTACACGTATTGTCATCGTAGTAAAGTATTTACTATGATGGACCCCTCCACCTCCCCCAGTCTGGCGCACCTTTTTTAGTCTGTCTAAACCTTTAATTTGGTTAGTAACCGGTTTACTACATGAAGAACTATTTTCATTGTAGTAATGTATTTACTACAAGGGAAGTGTTGGTTCTTATTTCTAATTATCCTCCAAACCACTCAGTATCTATACCAATAGTAATTTTATTACTATGAATTAGCCGCTAAATATGTTAGAAATAATTGTTTTGAGTTTTATAAAATCCATTCATAATCATAATCATTGCCACCTTATTTAATTACTTATTATAGGAGATGCCTTGGTTGATTGTTTAATTATCTGCCCAAACCCCTCCATATCTGTACTGATAGTAATTTAATTACTATGAATCAGCCGCTGCAAAATTTCCGTATGCATGTACATATGTTGCTTTTTTAATCTAAAGTCCTTTTATATTTTATATATATTACAACTGAGTTTTATAAAAATCTATCCATAATCATAATATTTTCCACCCTATTTAATTATTATTTATATTCAACAAAGGCCAATGTCAAATCCATGATAATTATTTTAATTTGTAGTAAATATTTAAATTGCTATTTTTTTGTTAATAATATTCTTTCGATCCTGGATGGATAGCAACGAACGTTTCCTAAAGGCACGCTTTTTTTTTCTTGGACTAACCAGTCAATCGGATTGATTCCCCATCTTCCATATCCTTTCTGTTTTTATCGCTCCGCAGGCGGCGGCGGCGGTTCCCGGCGACCGTGGGCTTGTGACGGAGGACACCGGAGGGGCGAGCCGACGACCTGATTCTGCGTCCCCTGAAGGGCTTGCTCCGACGACGCCGGACTGATCAGCCTACCGCCGGTGACGGTGTGTTTAGAATCCACGGCCAGCCACCATTGTTTCAAAGAATCCTGAAAACGTGAGATCTGCATCCCCCAGCCCTACATACTCATCTCCAGCGAAGCTTTTTCTCTCGACTTTGAAAGCCCTATGTGAGGAATAAACACACTACCTCCTCGGCCTTGTATGGAATGCATTTTTTCCGGATCGGGAGTCCACTGATCCATAACTACCTCCCTACATTCCCATTTTTTTTATAAAAATAACATTTTAAAAAAAAACCTTCGAAATTACAGCGCACAATGCATTCCAGAAACAGTAATTTTAACGTCCAGTAAAAATTTTACTACCGACTCAATTAATATATTTAAAAAACCATAAGTTAATAAGGGCAAAAATCATCGCTGTGCACTAATTAAATCAATAGTAAATTGTTTGCTAACTGAAAAAATGAGGTTCTTATCGTAAGATAATTACTAAATCGCACGTAGCTTTTCCCTCCGTGATGACAGTGCGATCGAGGATGAGATTCTGCAAGCATCTATCAACAATAGTACATTTTTTGCTAACGATATATTTATATAGTCATAGTAAATGAGTTACTAAGTCAAACCTTCAGAGGTTACAGGTGTGACACACGCGTTACTCGGCTTGTTATTGCGGAAGCAAACCAAATAATCCTCAGTAACTCCATTACTGCTAGACCAAACATCATAATTAAGTAACTACTTTACTCACACAAACTAAAAAATATTACTCGGTTGGTTAGTGCGGAAGCAAACCAAATAATCTTCAGTAACTCCTTTAATGACAGACAATACCATCAGTAACTACTTTACTCACACAAACTAAAAATCTTTCTCGGTTGGTTAGTGCGGAATCAAACCAAAGAATCATCAGTAACTCATTTACTGACAGATCAGAACAACATAATCAAGTAACTACTTTACTCACAGAAACTAAAGATATTGCTAGTAATATTGTTACTAACAATCCAACCTTGACTTTGTGCGGCCTGTGTGCGACAACTGGGAGTGGGTGGGGTGCGGGGGGTGTTGCACCATCAAATTTCTACGTATAGTAACTAATTTACTTATAGTGTAATGTGCCATTTTCTAAGATTTAGTAATAACTTTACTACACATTATTTTGAAAAGGTGCAGGGGATCGGTGGGTGGGTGGGGGGAGGGGGTGCTGTGAGGGGAGTAGTTTAGTTATTACGCACATATATATATATATATATATATATATATATATATATATATATATATATATATATATATATATATATATATATATATATATATATATATATATATATATATATATATATATATATATATATTACAATATTGTATGTCACGGCACAAACATTTATTACCATTATACACTCAGAATAAAGAAACAAAAATTTGGCTATGAAAAAAATTGAAAAATTTCTATCCAAATTTATTTGTTTCGTTTCTGTTTGTGTACATCAATTTCAACTTGAAATTTGCAAAATGGTAGCCTATTGCATAAATGTTGTCAATCTTTTTAGAATAATCTTTTATTACTATGTGATGTATTGATATTAAGGAGTGAGAAGTAAACAAGTGAGTATGCACTATTGAGTTGTAAAAATCAGGCTCAACCTCTATATTTGCTGATCGAATTAAAAATAGGTCCTGCTGAAATTTCAGACCGGAATTTTTGAGTGGAGTGATCAGTTAAAGGGATATAGACTGCTTTCAAGAAAGATCAGTGCGTGGAGAGAGAGAGAGAGAGAGAGAGATTGACTGATTGATTGAGTGATTTCTACAGACTTGGGGTGGGGTTGGGGGGCTAGAATATATAGACATATCTCTACCAATGATGCTAGAAGAGGGTTAGAGGGATGAGGCAACTAGAGAATTAGTGAGAGCATTACTCACATGAGACAGATAGAAAGCACAGTGAGAAACTAATCAATCAAATGGAACAATATATAATCAGCAAATAAGTTTATGCTAGGATTAGTATTCTTTCGAATTCCTTTCAAACATTCATATCTTCTTTGCTTTCATTGTTAACTACTACATATAGTTGAAAGCGATACACAACTCCATTCACAACCACAAATAATAAAGAACTGGATATGTGCAAGCTTAATTTGTGAACCCAATAAGTAATCCATTTTCATGTTTGGTTATTATATATATGAAGCCTAGCTACATTTATGATCAAGCCGATTGCACTGGCAAGTAGCCGATGGACAGAGCATATTAATTTGGTCGGCTTGAGGAATAGAAAGAATGAAGCATATTTGTGTTTTTTTTTCAAAATACTTCGAGAATTTAGAATGAACATTCCCAAGTAAATACTGGAACAATTTCAAAGTATCAATTAACCAAGGGGAAAATAGGAGAGGGACGACGCAAGGCAGGATCAGTTATATTGCGAATAAAGATTCTCAGATGGAATATGCAGAATCTGAAGAACATGAATTACATATCACATGCCAAAATTAATTGGCTAATTGAGAACAAAAAAAAAAACAACAACAGAGCTAGACCATATCCGTCTGTGAACTCAACTATAGAAGAATGAAACACCGATTGATAAATATATATCAAGCACACAAGCACACAGCATCACTAAAAAAAACACATTCTTTACGTAGACGCAATTTGGGAGGAAAACTAGCTAGTTATTAGGGGCCTGTTCAGATTGTAGCCAAAACAAACCTTACTAAATTTTGGCATTTGGCAAGATGACAATATTGCTAAAATTTTAGCAGGATTTCTTCTATATTTACCAAATTTGATAACAAACTAAACGTAAACATTTTTTATGGTTGAAAATGGCATCAATCTGAACAGCCTATAAGTTTCAACTTACCTGTCAAACAACAGGACGATGGTTACAGCCTGAGAGACAAGTCCTGGCCGTGGGCTTGCTGGACGCCGTACTCCGGCGAGCTCTCGCCGCGCGCGAAGCCACCGAACTCGGGAGCAGAGGCGGCGGCGCCCCGCTGCACCTCCTCCGCCCTCACCTTCTGAGCTGCTGGAAGGGGATCGGACCCGGCGCCGTAGCCGCCGTCGTGGTTCGCAGCCGCCCCCGCCTGGAGGACGACCGCACGGTGCGCCAGGATCTCGGCGGCGATGGCCTCCCGCCGGAGCTTGGCCTGGCTGCGCTCGAGCTTGTGCGCGTTCTGGTGGCCGCCGAGCGCCTGCGAGCTGTGGAACTTGCGGTCGCAGTACATGCAGAAGAAGAATCCGACGAAGGGCGGCGGCGGCGGAGGGGTGTAGCAGAGGGTGAGCTCTAGGTTCATCTCGGCCTCCTCCTCCCTGCTGTTCACCGCCATTAGACTATCTAGCTAGCTAAGCTACGGACCTGCGCCTATGCCTGTGTGTTTATATATGTTGGCGGCAGTAATTACTCTATTGATGTAAGCGTGATTAAATTCAGCACCTAGCTAACGAGTGTGTTACACTATGCCGCAGGTCAGGTTAATTACTGGAGCAACAAGTGGACGGACGTGCGTACGTCAGGCACGTTTCCAATACGTAGATGATCAAGTGTTAGACCAGCCCCAACCCTCCATAGCATTTAATATATTGCCACATAAGCAAAGATTTGACGTGGCAAAAGTGTTAATGATGAGAGAAATAAAAAGATGAAGAGATGGTTTCTCGTGCAATAAATCATTTCTACACAAGAACCAAAAATAAAAACAAAGGGGTATAGAAAGATAAAAGAAGAGAGGAGAGAGGTGATTGGATGAGAATTTAATTTGAAGACACTATCCATTAAATATATAGTTTTTATACATAGTGTCTATATGACATGATAAGTATGGAAACTATTTAATAGTTTCTGGGTTAGAGATGGCCTTAGTGCACGTGGAGTCGTTGATGGAACGTTGTAGTTTTTGGCCGACATCAGTATAAAACAAAGGAACAATATCGGGATAAGTCCATTTAACCTCCCTCAACTATCGTGTTCGTCTAAAACACATCCCCTCAACTATAAAACCAGGAAGCGGTACATCCCTTAACTATTCAAACTGTTTAATTTACAACCCCAGCCTAAACCAAAGCGGTTCTCACCTACATGGCAATAGAAGTCAATAAAACAAATAAATAAAATTGTGGGACCCAAATGTCATCCCCGTCATATTCGTTCTTCTTTCCCCTTCTCTCTGTTCCTTTTCTCCTCTGCGCACCTGTCTCGCACTACTTGATGCACCTGTCTTGCACTACAAGTGTGGGCACCAGTGAGCCGGCCCGGTCCTTCTAAGCCCGACATGAAGAGAGATTTGGAGATGCCACATCCACCGACATCCTCTGAATCCTAGCCTCGAGCTCTCTAGAGGATCTAGCCGGCTTGCCGCATACCTCCACCTCCATTGGACTAGCTAATGATGGCCTCCTAACATGACTTGCGATCTAGTCATGAGCCGCAAGCTCCACCACCATCGTGAGCCTCAAGTTTCGTCACAACCCTCAAGTTCGGAGAGACAATGGCTGGCTCGGGGATAAGATTAGGCAGAGAAAGGAGGGAGAGGAGAGCATGATAGTGGGCCCCGCATTTTTTTCCGTTTTTGCTGATGAAGGGGAGGATGGTAGATGGGTCCCATAATTTTATTTATTTATTTTGCTGAATCAGATTGCCACGCAAGCTCCACTTGTGAAAACCACTTTGGTTTAGGATGAGGGTGTAAATTATATGGTTTTGATGGGTACATAACACTAGATCATGTAATGAGGTCCTAAAATAACTAAATACGACAATAAAGTAACCTTTGACGGTATCTCTATGCACTACTAGAGAACCCTACATCTCTCCCGGTTCGCAACCCTCTTTAGTCCCGGGTTGCAAACCAGGAGGGAGAATCCGGGACTAAAGATGGCGATCTTTAGTCCCGGTTGAAATACCCGGGACTAAAGATGGATCTTGGGGTTACCAATCGGGACTAAAAATAAAAGCGCCACGTGCCTAGGGCGCTTTCTCTTTTCTTTTTTTATTGTTTTTTGCTATTTGCATATTGATTTCGCACCGAACTCAACAATAAAATCATCCACACAGAAACATCACAAAATCATCGACAAATTGACATCACTGATTCATATGCAACTTCATATAAACATCTAAAAATCATCCACAAATTTACATCACAAAATCATCTACAAATTCACCCACAAATTTATATCACAAAATCATCACAAAATCATCGCAAAATCATCACAAAGTCATCGCCTCCGGATTGCCCGCCGCCTGCCACCTCCCCTCCGTCTGCACCGCCACCGGCAGCCTCCCATCCGCGGGCTGCAGCCGTCCCCCGCCACCTCTACCGCCGCGCCGACGCTGAACGGGGCCGCCGCTCGCTGCCGCGCGGGCTGCAGCCATCCCCGGCCGCGCGGGTTGCCGCCGCCCGCTCCCTCGCGTAGGCCGCCACCCCTGCCGCAAGGGGCCACCACCGCTCGCTCCTGGGCGGGCCGCCGCCGCCACTCACTCTCGGCAAATGCCATCCACCCGCTTGAGGATAAGAGAGAAAGAAAAGGATAAGGAGGAAAGAGAGAGTGGAAAGAGGAGGAAAGGGAGGAGGAATTGTTAGCACGTGAGGAGGAGAGGATAAGGGCGAGGGATTAAATACTCGCGTTACTAAAGATAGAGAGTGGCGGGACGATTTCTGAACTGGGACTAAAAATTATATTTAGTCCTGGTTGATAACACCAACCGGAACTAAAGATCATAAAAGTGTGGTGGGCTTTTCAACCGGGAAAAATGATTTTTAATCCCGGACTATTGTGATTTTAGACCGACCCAGCAAAGATCAGTTCTCCAGTAGTGATGGGCGAGTGGGCGTGCAATGGACCGAGGAAATTAATATAAAACAGTAAATTTAGTATAGTCTAAAATCAATGTACATAAATTAAAGAAGTAATTAACTAAACCCGACAACAGAAATAACTCTTTCTAGCTGGTTTAAATAACTATATAGGGAATAGCTAAAACTATAATTAAAAATTTGATTAAACCTAAAAGTAATTTACATAAATAAAAAATAATTTATATAAATCATACTCTGTAAAGCCAAATTATACAACTAGATAGTATCCGTACTATGCACCCATTTTTTTTGACGCCTTACAGCTTCGGTGAAGTGGTGACCGTTAATTATGCCGGGGATCAAAAGCTAAGGTGAGAACTCACCGCAAATTACAAGGCCCCTAACGAGCGACTGGTCGCGCGGGCTCCTACTACAGCTGCTGCTACTGCTCTTCTAGTAGTAGTAGTACTACTACTCCTACTCCTACTGTTACTGCTGCTCTGCTCCTGCTACTACTATTGGCGCGCGCTGCTACTGCAACTACTACAATAGTAGTACTACTACAATACTACTACATGTATATATACGTATGTATATACTTTGTATACATTTTACATACACATATATACATTTTGTATTGATAAAATACAAAGTTTGTACATATGTATACAACGTGTGTGTATACTTATATATAACTTTTATGTGTACCAAAACATTAACGTATAAAAAATATACATGTATACAAATTTTATATGTATATATTAAAAACCGAGAAAAAAAACACGAATACAAATTTTGTATGCGTACAAATACAAAATTTGGTATACATACAAATATAAACTTTACATACGTATATCTTAAAAAACCGGAAAAAGGAAGAGAGAAAAACGAAAAAACCAAACCAGAAAGAGAATCAAAAAAAAGGAAGACAAACCGAAAAAAACAGAAAAAAAGGGAAGAGAAACGAAAAAAACCAAACAGAAGAATCGGAAAAAAAAAACTCTCGCGCAGGCGCCGTTCGCCGTCCCCCTCCACGCGCGACACGTATCCAGTCGAGCGGGGCAGGGTGCGCGCGACTGCCGATTAGCTTTTTCGAATTACAAGGCGCACGCAACGTACACACATGTACAGTCATTAAATCGAAGACTATATAAATGGGCCACATCTATTTATTCATAGATAGGTTACAGCCCATATGATACTAGATAGGCCGGAGCGGTCCATGATAAAATGGGCCAAATTACTGGGCCATGTCCTTGGGAACTAGCCAACAAATTAATTTAGATGAAACTGGGTTGGCACTTGGCAGCCAGGTAAATAATGGGCCGCGAGTTTTTAATCGGATGCAGAACCCACGATCAGCGGCAGACCACGTGCAATTTTGCTGTACATTCGTCGTTAATTTTTTTTCTAAAATTTTTTAAATGTGAATACAGTATAATTGTATAATTGTTATATAGTAAATTGTATGTAAATATAATATAAGATTTGTGCAAGCGGGGAAAGAAAAATCATAGAGCGCGCAGGTGAGGGGATTCGATTCCACGATCTCTGCTTCACTGAAATACTGTGTTATTGTAGGGTTTTTAAAATTTACGTATAAGTTATATCATATATGTAGTTCCAGAAAATGTATCGACAAGTATATACGTAATCCTGACCGTGGATACGTATATATTCACTGCATGCTTATGTTCAACTTCTCGCATATATGGTCCATGTCATATTCTTGAATTCTTCCCTTGCTTGCAGCACAGAATTCCCTTGAAAATTCCTACAACCTTCACCTCAGCATGGAGTTATTCTCAAAACATGCGAATATAAAACATAGCAAGTGGTGGAGTTCGAATCCTATAGAGAATAATGGAGCGTACGAAAAACGTAGGAATTAGAAGAAAGATGGACCATAAAAAGATTTTTTTTTTAAAAAAGATGTTGGGCTCAAGTTAAAATGAGCATTTTTTGAGCTCCAGCTAGATGCTCCTAAGCACCCTACAGGCTACAACCATCGAAGCTTCCATCGTCTAGTAAGAGCATCTCCAACAGTCTCTCCAAATCGAACTCTCCAAATACCCATATAGCCAACTCTCCATCTGATTTAGCTAGTCAAACTAGATGCTCTTTCCAACAGACTCTCTATTAATCCTCTCCAAAATAACAACGGACCCACGCGTCAGCCTCTACACCTCTTCTTCTTCTCTCTCTCCCCCTTCTTCCTTCTTTTCCCCTTTCTTTCCTTCCCATTCCCTTCGCTGATGCCGACAGCGGCCGCGCGCGGTGGCTCGATGATGCGGGGAGGCAGGAGGTGAGACGCCGTCGACCTCCCCTCGAGCTGCCAGATCTGCAAGGCGGCGGCGGCGGAGCTCGGGGCGGAGCTCGGCGGCGACCGCTCGCGACGACGACCAGGGGCGACGACGACCTCGATGATGCTCGGGGCGGAGCTTGGCGGCGGCGGCGGCGACGGCTCGCGACGACGACCTCAACGACGACCCGGGCCGACAACGACCTCAACGATGCTCGGGGCGGAGCTCGGCCGGCGGCGGCGACGGCTCGCGACGGATCTAGAGGGGAGCGACGGCGACAGCGGCGGCTCGCGACGACCTCGACGACGACCTTGACAGTGGCTCCCTACCGCCGCCGCTGCTCGCCGTCGATTTTTGGCAAGCGGCGGTGGCAGGGATTTCGGTGGCAAAGGGGGAAAGAGAGCGAGCGGATGCAAAGAAAGAGAATGGGGAATAGGTGGGGCCCACAGATGGCTAGTGAGTTTGGTTGGCCAAATTTAGCTAGTGAGGGGAAGGATTTGGCTAGCCAAATGGCTTGGCAAGTTGAATAGAGAGGCTGTTGGAGCACTTTTTTTTGCTAGAATTGACAAAATTTAACTTGGAGAGTCTTTTGGAGAGCACATTGCTGCTCAACTGGCTGAGTTTGTTAGAGCAACTCCAATAGCCTAACACAAGTCCCTGCAGGATAGGATCTTGAAGGCCATCAACCGGTGCCTGGAAAAGCACTGGACAGTCTGGACTGATACGGTTAGAGCAATGATGGTCTTCAATAGAAAATCTTCAAACAAATAATGTAAGGGTGCTGGCAAAACAAAGATGACTGAGGTATTGAATTTGTGGGATGAAGTTATATGCACAAACTTCAATTCTAATTAACGGACTGTTTATATATCCGTTGACGGAAAATCCCACCTCCCATCCCATCTTTTAAATTTTGGACCATTGGATTTGCTTTAAGATTCGTGCAGAGACATTAACCCTAGCGCTCCTCCAGTCCTCCTTCCGTTCCCCTCGCATCGCTCATTACGCCACCACATCGCGTTTCCTCCGCTCCGCCCAATCCCCCGCCACCACCGCCCCACCGTGCCGCCACCCACCTCGCCGACTGGTCGGAGGGCGCCAACGGCGCCAGCGAGACCCCCCGGCCAGCCTCCTCCCCTCCCTGCTCCTTCCTCCCTGAGCATCGGCGACAAGATGCCACCGCCACAACCGCTAGCCCACCGCCCTCCTCAAGCCCCACGGCTCCAGCGTGCCCAATCCACCGCCTCCCCCGGCCATCCCTCTAGAGTCGGCGAACTCCTCCCCTCCCCCCTCCCTCTCCCACCCCCACTCCACCCCGGGACCCTAACCCGTAGGGTCCTCTGCCAGAGTCTAGGGTGTCGCCGGCGCCGGAGAAGAAGAGAACGTCGCCGGAGTTGGAGGAGAAGGCCTAGAACACGAATCTCGAAGCTTATTCGGTGTCCCAAAATCTACAAGATTTGGGGATGTAATTTCTGTCTAAAGAAGGTTAGCAATTCCGTTTAACTAATTAACTTCATACATAGTGTACACAGGGAATTAACGCCTTGATGGCAGCAATGAAAGCAGGTAATACTCGGTGCGTAGGGGCAGTTTCGATCCGTTTCTCGCAACTTGGACGTTGATCGACCTACTTGCAGCTCACTCATGGTGTGGAAAACTGAAGGAGGGAAACGAAAGGGCATATAGCCTAGTGGTTACAGTGATCTGAGTAGTATCTCAAGATCTTGAATTCAAATCTCCATAGGAGTGAATTTCAGATTGAGTTGTTTGCGGGCTAAGTTCCCTATTTCAATGGCCGTATATATCCGGTTAGATGTAGAGGCCGGGTAAAAAATACCCTTCTCTAAAAAAAATTGCAGCGAGCTGTAAGTTCAACTAGAGCTACAAACTGCGCATCGTCGCATGGACTTCAGTCGCACCGTCCACTCGTGGGTAGGGGTGGGCAGAAAAAGACCGAACCGAAAGACCGAACCGAAAAGACCGAGACCGAGAAATTTGGTCATCAATTCGGTCCTAGGTAGTGAAAGACCGAATTTTATTCGGTCAATTCGGTTAGTCTCCTCAGGTAACCGAATAGACCGAAAAGACCAAAAAGACCGAATTATCAAAAAATGTCTAAATACAACCTACAATCCACTATATTTAATAGGATTAAACTCTAATTTTCACATCCCTACTTCTTCTAGACATGCAACCTAATAAGAGTCTTTACTCATAAGTGCTTACGAATTTTTTTTGTGATTTTTGTGTTGAAAATTTCCATTATTTTTTTTGCATATATGAAAATGTTGTTTAATTTCGGTTAGGACCGAGACCGAGACCAAATTTATCGGTCCTAACATTTTTTTCGCTGAAATTATGTCTTCACTTCACCTGGTGCAGCCGTGCAGGCACCCGGGGCCGGCGCCGCAGCCGCTGCAGGTTGCTTGCCGCCGGCCGGCTGCCCTGGTTGATTAATTAGTTGATTACTTGCTTGCTTGCCGCCGGCTCCCGGCCGGCTGCCCCGGCCCCTTGAGATTGGACAAGGAGGATTCTACGTACTCAGGTGAGTGCAACACCGATACAATCAATACATGGTCGCTAAATTTGCCATCACCAAATGAAAAATTGAATTTTTTTCTAACATTGTGATTTTATCTGTTAATATGTAAATAGCCATGTGCCCGTGTGTACTAATGATGTATAGTCCTATGTTAGAGTAATTTGGTTGTTCCAATAGTTGGACAAACCGACGAAGTCACTAGCTAGTTGTGTGTTTCCGACTCACTTGCGGTGAGCATATGGACGCTCGCAATCAACTATTTGGTAAGATTTTAAATTTAGATTTGTAGTTTTGTAGTGTAATTTATATGAGTTAAAGTACTATAATAACTTTTGAGGTAACATGTATGATGTTTTTTATATAAATATTATTTCTGAATGCAATTTAAATATTTATGGTAATAATTCAGTATATGTATCTATTGATTATTATTATATAGTATGATAAAGGTTTCTATATTTAGTTTCGCATCGGGGCCTTAAAAAGTTAGGACCGGCCCTGTCTAGGTACCATTAATTAATTTCGACCCATCCCCTAATAGAAATGGTAAGCAATATAAACTGCAAATTTGTGTTGATATCGAATTTTACTCCATCCATTCTAAACTAAAATATGTATAAGCATTTTTGTAGGACTGATTCTAATGCACTGAAATTTTTACATTTTCAGTGTCTGGCTAGAAAAACCAAGCAATTCAAAATTTAAAATTTGACCTCTAACTTAACTGATCAAAGAGATTTTTCTTCTCTACCTTAGAACCTAAAAATGCTTATCCTTTACTAGAACGGAGCTACTAGCAGTAGTATATGCGTTGAGCGCGCCTGAGCAGGAAAAAGATACGAGCGGCGAATGAAATGAAGGATGGTTTAATTGGCTGTCCAGTTCAATGGACCATATATGCTGATCGCCACTGTCATTGACGATCTGCTTTAACTGATACTGACGCTGTGAAATGATGAAAATAAAGTAATCTCTGATGCTCACGGCCGGCAAAGATATCCGTGGACCCGATCGCGATCGATCGATATATCAATATTGCTGTGTACCAATTAATGATCACGGCTGCAGGTTTAATTTTAGTGCACCAAGACGTCACGTACGGGAGATGGTACAGGCAATGCATGGTCCTTAGCTTGTTCTGCTCTCTCTCTCTCTCTCTCTCTCACACACACACACACTCCAGTCCATATATGGCAAAACAAATGAGAGAATTGAAGGTCTTTGCTGCATTTATATATGCCGGCCTTTGTGTACTGCTTTCGACCCCCACCGTATGTTTAATGCTTCTGTTGCTGTCGCCGTTGCTGCTGTGCCAAGTGCCATGTGCAGCTATGCTGATGCGCGTTCAGGGCTGTCTCCAACAATTTGGGGCCCTATAATTTATTAAAAAAAATCATGTCTAATGTAAATAAAACATATTTTCGCTCAATTATATAGATGTAATATGTGGTATAATGTACAATATTTCAAAATATATTATGATAATAATACTAAAAGAGTGATGAAGAAGGTAGTGAGGGCAGGAGCCAGGAGCCCAAGAGGCAGCTGCATACTGCAGAGCTGCTCGATCGGAGACTAGAGTCTGGGGCTGTCGCCGCTGCCGCTAAGAATCGCAAGCTGTATCGTCACCTCGCCGGTCACCGCGGCGTGGAATTTGGATCGACAATCTCGTCTCATTCTTGTAGCAGCCACGGAGCACGCAATCACGGAATTGGGATCAATGCGACGATGTTGTAGTGCCATATGCGTGGCCACCTGGGCTTGGCGATTTGCGGTAAATGGATTGTGGGCCTTCATCTTCATATGGACCCCCAAAGAATCATAGGCCCTATGTGGTTTCCTATTTGGCTCGTGGCGGCGCACTAGCTCGGTGTACGCCATGTTGCTGCGGGACACGGGCGCTGCGCTCTCTGACCATCTCGACGGCAGCGTACGCCATCTCACTAGCTCGCAGCCGCGCTACTCACCTCGCCAACGCCGGCAGTGTCAGGTAGCGGCGGCACCATCGTCTTTACCATCTTTTCCCTCCCCTTGTGCCATCCGCTAACCCCGCCACCAACCTACACCTCATCGGTGCCTCCCACCGGCGCCATGACCAACGAGCTCGAGGTCAAGAAGAGGAGGTGAAGATGACGGTGGCAGCGGCAGTGGAATCGTTGTGGCCTGAGCTCCCAACGGACCACCTCAGCCTCATGCTATTGTGCCTGCATCCCTCGTTGACTGCATTCGCCTCCGCGCGGTTTTCTGACACTAGCGCGCTGACGCCAAGTAGCAGATGCCGCCTCCTAGCTACAAGGGGAAGGAGGACAGCTCAAGGAAACGGGCAGCGGTGGATCTACCGACTTGCCGAAGACAAAGGGCGGAGTTGGCTCCTCCTCACAGCATGACCGATGCTCTTGGATGGGGATCACTACTGGAAAAATGATCTTTGTTGGGTCGACCCAAAACAATAATAGTCCCGGTTCCTAAAAGAATCGGGACTAAAAATGATCTTTAGCCCCGGTTGAAAACCCCACAGCTATTATATGATCTTTTAGTCCCGGTTGTTGTTATCAACTGGGACTAAAGATGACATTCCCTGTCAGAAGCATGTCAGGGGGCGTGGATCTTTACTCCCAACCAGGACTAAAGATCGTCACTTTAGTCCCGGTTGGTATTACCAACCGGGAATAAAGATCATCTAGATCTTTAATCTCGGTTGGTATTACCAACCGGGAGTAAAATTCAATCTCTATCCCTTATCCTCTCCTCCACAATCGCAACCACACAGATCCTCCCCTCCCCTCCTCCTCTCCCCTCGAGATGGACGCCTTCCTCCCCTTTCTCCTCCCCTCCCCTCTCCTCCCCTTCCTCCTCTCTCCCCTGGAGACGGAGGCCCTCCTCCCCTTCCTCCTCCCCTCCCCTCTCCTCCCCCTCCTCCCCTTCCTCCTCCCTCCCCTGGAGACGGAGGCCGCACCGTGCGGACGCGCGGTGGATGGACGGACGCGTGACGTGCGGTTGCAGGGCGCGCGCTGCTGTGAGTGTGCTGAGTAGTAGCAGTAGTAGTGGCGCCGTGATTGGAGCTTGTTTTCTCTCTTTTTATATATATATATTTTGTGATTCACTAATATGTATAATTTTGTGATTGATTGTATGGGTCTGAGATGTATAATCTTTTATGTATTTGATTTGTGTGTAATTTTTTTAGGATTTGTGATGTATTTGATTTTTTTATATTAGTAACTTTAAGATTTGTGATGTGGATTGGGATGTTACTTTGATTTGGGGATTTGGGGTTTGATTTGGGATGTGCATGCCACTCGATTCAGGAGAAAATAAAAAAGAAACAAAAAAGAAAAGAGACCATCTAGACTGCTGCTATCCCCTCTTTAGTTCCGGTTGGTGATCTTTCTCTTTAGTCCCAGTTTTTGCTACCAACCGGGACTAAAGATTTATCTTTAGTCCCGGTTATTTCAACCGGGACTAAAGATAAGCATCTTTAGTCCTGGATTCCTACTCCCGGTTGAAAACCCGAGACTAAGGGGGGTTACCAACCGGGAGTAAAAAAGGTTTCTCCACCAGTGGATGGGAACAACGGTGGGAGAACAGAGATGGGGAAGAAAAGAAGAGGGTAGGATGGAGGAAGAAGATGGAACTGACATGTGGGTCCTACATCTAACTATCTAAGGGTATTTTGGTCTATATGATGGAAAACGTGATAGCGATAGTATTGTTCTAATTTTGTGTGAATTCGAATGGCATGGATACGAATAAAATAATTGTATTGACGTTTACATGAAAAAATATATTTGCAATGACATAGATCCAATTAGCCTTTTTTTAAGGACGTATTAATCCCTTTATTTCACTATAAGATCCGTAATTTTTTTGGTGGCCAACTGATTTCTTTGGCTCACTATGTGTTACATCCAAGAGCATTTACAATGTAAAACATTTACTATACGTACTATAGAACGATCAAATAGACGACAATCCTATAGGCGCCGGAAACTCTCTACATCAGACCTATAAGGCTTTTCTCGTGCTCAAGTGCGTGCCCGCGGGACGCCGAATTCGGCACCTATAATTGGGGAGCATTATGGATCGTCTGAATTATGGGTGTTGATTGTTTGCACTAACCAACATCATTTTTTGGGCTCCGCTAATAGTCGCAATCAAATAACCGTGGTAGAAGAGAAGATGGAGCACTGTTGCAAGTCGAGTGAAAGAAGAAGTTATAGGGATGGCGGCAGCGTGTCGTCATTTGAAGCCTAAGGTTATTAATAATAGCTTTAGTAATTGAAATGGTTAGTCATCGTTCCGTTATATCGATTGATTTTTATATGCAAAGTATATATGCATATGGTCCATGCAGAGGTAGGGGTGCCTATCTGGAGAAAGCTACCACTGGTGGAGAAACCCTTTGTAGTCCCGGTTCGTAACCCCCCTTTAGTCCCGGTTTCCAAACCGGGAGTACCAATCCGGGACTAAAGATCGCTATCTTTAGTCCCGGGTGAAATAACCGGGAGTAAAGATCGATCTTTAGTCCCGGTTGGTACACCAACCGGGACTAAAGATCGAGCTGACCTTTTTTTTTTTGCATGCCCCTGTTGCTGCATGGTTTTTATATATATATATATATATATATATATATATATATATATATATATATATATATATATATATATAAACCATGCATATATATGTTTCAATACATATATATGCATACATATATATATATATATATATATATATATATATATATATATATATATATATATATATATATATATATATATATATATATATATATATATATATATATATATATATATATATATATATATATATATATATATATATATATATATATATATATATATTATATGTATATACATGTATAATATATATGTATTTATACATATATATGTTATGCAAATGCATATGTATATAGATATATATATGAACAAAATATATTTACATTATAGAAAATGTGTACACATGCATATAGAAACATATGTAGTCATGTATTAATTACAATCCATTATATGTCCTAGCTAGCTACGATTTCGACGTAGTAGTACTCGCTGCTAGCTCAGAAGCTAAGGACCGGTGAATTGTGTTTCCGTCGTAGTAGAATTCACCCTTGGGATCAAGGATTTCTTCGTTGATGAATCCCATGAGTTGTTCTTGAACCGCCGCGATAAATTCCTTGTGTGTGGTCAGGTTATCCCTCATGCGAATAAACTATATGAATGTATGAAATTGATTAGTAATTAAACAAGAAATCGCTACGTAATGAAATTTTGAATTTATTTGTACGTACATCGAGCTCTCTTGTGGTGATGATTTGGTCTGCAAGGCAGTGGCAATACTCGCACACGTAATAGCCGCACAAGTTAGTTCCCTGCTTTTGCTTTGCGCACTACAAATAAATGACAAACAACGAGAGATCTAATTAATATACACTTGTATGTATTTGAATCGGAGAAATATAAATGTAGAGCATGTGTACTCACAGGAAATTTGAACTTCCGCCTAAGTCTTTCTCTCCATTTGCCGCGGACTAAATGACGGAACCGATACCAAGCCCTACATGGAGTTTAAAGCTATGATTCGTAGTAGCAATTAACATAACAAGATTTTCTTAATTAACAAAGGAACTTATGACGGTACCTGTCTATAAGTTCGAAAACCTTGTCAAACATAGACTCTTTTTTATCCATTGAGTCATATACGTTGACGGTGCAGGCCTCCAGGTCGATGAGTAAAAGCACCCAGTGGAATCTGCAATGTGCGTGGGATGCATTACATATGAAACACTTAGCAAGTTCGTACGGGAATGAAATTTGGTATGTAAGAAGACAGTAAAATTAAACTAACTCTGTGTTGTATGGCAACAGTATGAACGTCTTGTAATGCTGCGCCTTCAGGAGATGGACGAGATTGTCCTCTGTTTCTTGTGGATATTGGTCGAGCATTACGACGTTTACTTTCCGAGGGTCGATGAATCCAGTATCGAAAACCCTCCACCGTCGGGCCCTTTGAATCTCCATTCTACAACGATAAAAGGGAGTATATTATTTTCTATGGTCTACTTATATACAAGGACCTAATTAATTAAAGGAGACGTATAGTAAGAAATCTAACTGAACGATATACTTACAAAATCCAGCAACTCATAATAGAGACGTCGAGGGCGTCCAGCTGGTATAGTTCGTAGATTCCCCTGAAATTGATCCAGAGAATGTCATCTCCTTGCAAGAAGTCCGTGTCCCTGATCCTCGCTCCGATCATCTCTCTACCGGTGGCGCTCATCTCCATGTACAGCTGATAGAACTTGTACATTTGTGTGGGTAGGGACTGCAGCAGCTCAGGCTTGACAAGCGGTTTACCGAGTTCGTACATGTATTTCACTTCCGCCTTTTCGATTGGTGCGACTCCTAGCAATTGATCCGTAGTTACACCGGTGTCAGTAATAAATTGTTCTATCGTCATTTCTTTACCGGTCACCAACGGCTCGATCTCCTGGTTTGGTTGCTCTCCAAGCTGAGGGACTGGTTTGGACTTTCCAGAAGATGCTTTCTTCAGCGTTCGCTCATAGTCCGATAGCTTGATGGCCTCCTTGACAGATGCAGACATACCCCTGAAGAAGTTCCTGACACTGGGGTCTATAGGAATCTTCTTTTCTGGACTTCGAGGCTTGAATTGTCTCTTGACTTCTGATGCAACGTAAGCGTCAAGCTCCTCTTGCGTGCAATCATACCCCGGGTCCTTGTTCTTGGCGGCGTCAACTTTCGCCTTCTTTGTTGCCCTTGTGTGGGCAAGCGGTGGAGCTGGGGGGGCCCTTGACTTTGAAGGTGCCGGAAGAGGAGCTTGCGGGGGAGTAGGTGTAGGAGCACGAGGAGGAGTCGGTGCAGGATCCTGAGGAGGAGTCGATGCTGGAGCCTGAGGTGGAGACGGTGCTGGCGGAGCATGAGGAGGAGACGGTGTAGGATCCTGAGGAGGAGATGACGGAGCCGGAGGAGATGGTGCACGAGACGCCGCTTGTCGCCCAGGGAGGATGATGTACCGCCTGCGCCATAGAATAATGGCATGGCATGTGTCTCGTAGATGCGTCTCACCGTCTCCTCCAGGGTAATCCAGCTCGAGGTCCTCGTACGCGCCTTCGACCAACTCAACTTCGACCTTGGAGTATCCTGCTGGAATCGGCCTGCAGTGGTAAGTACCTGAAGGGTCCGTTGGGATGGCCATGCCCGACGCCACCTTCATGTTGTGAGAGATTATTTATTAGTAATCAACATATATAAGCAGCAACTAGTGGAATGGCTAAATCTTACCTTTATTGATAAGTTCTTGAAAGGAATATGCAGCTCACATGGTGTCCGCTGAGTGATGTCATCAACGGGACAGGTCGATTCGTCCTGTGTTTGCATGGCGTCCATGCTCTGTGATCCTACCTGCCCCGTTGAGGCGCAGCTGCTACGGTTTCCTGACGGGCTCACCATTGCAGGAGGAATGGTCGGCTGGGGATCATGGGACCGATGTGCGGCCATGCGTTCATCAACCTTCCTTGCCACCTCCTCTTGCATGTTGAGTTCGTAGCTCGATACCCGGAACTCTAGGTCTGCAATCTTCGCCTCGGTATCTCTCTTGCTCCTCATCTGACTCCTGTACGTGTGGATGTCCTCCTTGAAACCAATCTTCCAAGGAATCACCCCTTTCCCTCGAGTTCGTCCTGGATGCTCTGGAGTCTGCAGGGCGAGTGTCAGCTCGTCCCTATCTCTGTCTGGTCGAAACGTGCCCTGAGAGGAGGCTTCCACTGCATCTGTTAGTCGTCGCGCAGCCTCTTGTATCTGATAGCCGAAGACCAGTGAGCCATCAGCTGGGTTGAGCGTTCCACCGTGAGCATAGTACCAGAACTTCGATCGTTCCGGCCAATTGGCTGTTGCCGGTTCGATACCCCTCTCAATCAAGCTAGCCTCCATCTGCTCCCACTTCGGCATCGCGACGCTATAGCCTCCTGACCCCAAGTGGTGATGGTACTTCTTCTTGGCGGCATTTTCTTTGTTTCTTTCCATCATCGCCTGCCCTTGTTCACCTGTCTTATATGCAACGAACTCGTCCCAGTGATCCCTTAGCTTTGGGAATGTGTCGAAGTTCGGTGTCTGCCCCTTCAGTATATACTTCTGGTACAGATCTCCCTTGAAGCTCTGAAACTGTTCTGCCATTTTCTTCAGAGTCCACCTTTTCACTTTGTACTCTGTACCCGCAGGAAGGGTGAATGTCTCGAGCATTGTGGTCCACAGCATCTCTTTCTCCGAATCTGGGACAAAGCTCTCATGATCTCTGTGTGCCCTTGTTCTTCGCCAGTACACCGTACTGACAGGCACGTTATCCCGCACAACCCAACCGCTGTGACGTACATAGTTCTTGGCGGCTTCGGCCGGGGCACTAGGACGTCCATCTTCTTCCACTTCCGTTATGATGTGCCGACCCTCAAGCTTCTTCGCTGCACCTCGTTGCTCGCGTGCCCTCTTCTGTCCAACGGAGGGTTGACTACCACTAGCCTCCTCCTCCTGGTTCCCCTCCACATCCCTTTCCACGTGCCCCTGCTGGTTCCCCTCCGCATCCCTCTCCACGTTCCCTTCCTCGTTCAAGTACTGGTTTGGATCCTCGTTCCCCTCTTCTTCATTCCAGTACTGGCTGCTTCCCTCCGCGATTGTATCGTACAATATCTGTTCCTCATCGCGGTCAGCCATCTGTTGATACAAGAAACATCTGCTAAGTCACGAGACATTTATGTTTTAACAATCTAAGTCATGTATGCTAAGTGTAAATGTCGTACATTAGAACCCTACACAACCTTACGTGCTAAGTCTAATTACAAATCGTGATATAAGCTAAGTCTAGGTGACGTATATTATACAACCCTAGCTAGTAAATAATTATATACTAAATCTAATTACAAATAAAATAATCTTATATTAAAACTCAAATAATATTACATGCTAAGACTAAAATAGTCATGTATATGCTAAGTGTTTCGTGCGTATATGCTAAGTCTAATTAAGACTACAATAGTCAATTGCTACTTGTCGCACCAATTCCGTAGTCAATAATTACATACCAAGTCTAATTACAAATATAGTAATATTATATTAAAACTCAAATAATATTACATGCTAAGACTAAAATAGTAATGTATGCTAAGTGTTTCGTGCGTATATGCTAAGTCTAATTAAGACTACAATAGTCAATTGCTAGGAGTCGCACCAATTCCGTAGTCAATAATGTCATACTAAGTCTAATTTGCAATAAAATAATCTTATATTAAAACTCAAATAATATTAGAACACTACACAATCTTATATGATAAGTCTAATTACAGGTCTAATAATCTTAATTAATTGCATTACAAATATAACAATCATTTATATTATTACGTCACTTGCCTGCTCCAATTCCTTCTATGGCTAGCTCTTCCACTCAGGCTTGACGGACGACTCCGACAACACGTCTTTTCTGCAAGATACAAAAAAATGTATTAGGATAAATGCGAAGTAACATATATATATATATATATATATATACATATATATATATATATATATATACATATATATATATATATACATATATGTATATATATATATATATATATATATGTATATATATATATATTTCTATATATATATATATTTATATATATATATATATATATATATTTTTATATATATATATATATATATATATATATATTGCATTTCACGTTAACGTTCGTCCTCGTTCGTTCGCTCGTTCACGTTCCCTAGCTTGTTCACGTTCGTTCGCTCGTTCTCATTCACGTTCGTTCGCTTGTTCTCATTCACGTTCGTTCCCTCGTTCTCGCTTGTCTTCGTTCGATCGTTCTCGTTCTCGCTCTCGTTCGTTCGATCGTTCTCGTTCTCGTTCGTTAACGGCGGTGTGGCGGCATCGGGGCGGCGGTTGGCGCGGCGGCGTGGCGACGGCAGCGGCGGCGTGGCGTTGTGGGGCCGTGGCGGCGGCGGCGTGGCGTGGCGGCGGTGGCGTGGCGTGGCGTGGCGGCGGCGGCATTGCGCGCGCGGCGGCGAAGGCGGCGGCGGCGTGGCGACGGCGGCGGCGGCGTGGCGTTGGCATGCGGCGTCGGCGTTGCGCGGCGTCGAAGGCGGCGGTGTGGCGCGTCGTCGTCGTGGCGCGGCGTCTCGTGGCGGGCGGCGCGACGGAGAGAGATCGAGATCGGAGAGATCGAGATGCATGAAGGGAGATCTGGCGGCGGCGGCTCTCACCCCAGAGATGCGGCGGCAGCGGAGGAGGCGGAGGCGGCGGCGAGGACGACGAGCTCGAGACAACGGCGAGATACGGCGGCGTCGGCGCGGGGATTTGCCCTAGGCAGTGGCGGCGAAGGAGAGAGGCCGAGAGAGATCGATCGGCCGAAAACGTTTAAGTGTTGGTGAAGAAGACGAGGGCGCACCGGAAATATATATACCCTTGGATCTTTACTCCCGGTTGTTCTCAACAACCGGGAGTAAAGAAAAGATCTTTACTCCCGGTTGTTGAGAACAACCGGGAGTAAAGAAAAGATATTTACTTCCGGTTGTTCGGGAGTAAAGAAAAGATATTTACTTCCGGTTGTTCTCAACAACCGGGAGTAAATATCTTTTCCCGCTATTTCGAAATTCTTTTTAAACCCGGTTAGGGTTAAGAACCGGGACTAAAGATTATAGCACTGCATATGATTTTCGCTTACATATGTGTTTATAAAATAGAAGTTAATGCATTAACATTATTTAAAGTACAAAGATTAATGACAATTACTTCGAAAAATTATTTTTGGCTGTAATAAATTAAGTGGATAAATCGTAATAAGCAAATATAATTAATAAAAATTCCAATAATCATATATACTTAGCATATATATGAATGATATTATTATATTGGTAAAAACTCTAATTAAGATATGTATGTACATACTGCATGATTTAAAATTAATAAAAATTGTAATCATCATATGTACTTAGTGTAGGAATTATATTAAATTAAATGCTAAAAACTCTAATTAACATATGTAAATGCCACATGCATGATTTTAACCTTTTAAAAATTCGAATAGTCATATATAAGTAGCATATGAAAGATAGTAAATTAAATTGTGAAAAACTCTAATATATGAATGATAGTTTTAAAAATATATTAAATTTAATACTTTTAAAAATTCTCCAGTCAATTATAATTAGCATATGAATGATAGTAAATTAAATGTTAAAAACTCTAATTAACATATGAAATTGCCACTTGCGTGATTTAAAACTTTTAAAAATCCTCTAGTCAATTATAATTAGCATATGAATGCTAGTAAATTAAATGTTAAAAACTCTAATTAACATACATATGAAATTGCCACCTGTGTGATTTAAAACTTTTAAAAATTGTAAGTATCACATATAACTAGCATATACATGATTTAAACTTGTTGAAACCTCTAATAATCATGCGTAATTAACATATGCCATACATCAATTGATTTATATGGATAATCAATACATCCAAAATAGTTTACATCGTGTACACAATAATTACGGCACGTACTTTCTCCTCACTATTGTTCCCTCCTTGTGATCACTGCGTGAGTAAGGGGTGTCTTCATTTGATAGGAGGATGCTAGGGTCAATCGTCACCGTGAAAGGGGGTTGTCCATCCAACTGATCGTAATCCTCGTCAGTCTTGTCCTCAACTCCGACGATTTTTCTTTTGCCTGGGAGAACCACTTGACGCTTAGGCTCATCAGGCCCTCTGCCCTGCTTTCCTTTGCTAGACATGTCCTTCACGAAAAAGACTTGCGTTACATCATTGGCAAGGACAAAAGGTTCGTCCGAGTATCCAACCTTATTAAGGTCAACAGTTGTCATCCCACTGTCATCAATCATTACGCCTCCACCAGTCAACCTAACCCATTGGCACCGGAACAGAGGAACCTTGAGAGGACCATAGTCAAGTTCCCATATGTCCTCGATGGCACCGTAATACGTGGCAGTTGTTCCATCGTGTCCCATGGCATCGACACGAACAGCGCTGTTTTGGTTCGTGCTCTTCATGTCTTGGGCTCTCGTGTAGAATGTGTACCTATTGATCTCATATCCCTGGAATGTCGCGATCGACCCAGACGGTCCCCTCGCCAGGAAGGCAAGTTGTTGGTTGATCGACTCGTTACCCATGAGATGCTGTCGTAGCCACGCGGGGAAAGTATCAATGTGATGCCGTGTAATCCATGCATCGGACTTACCGATGTTCCTGGCGCGAACTAGAGCCAAGTGCTCCTCGATGTAAGGAGCTACCAATGAAGAGTGTTGCAGAACAGTGAAATGGGCTTTACGGAATAAATTGTTGTCTACCGTCGTTATTGCTTTCCTTCCGAGAGTTCCCTTTCCCCGTAGTCTCCCTTCATGGCGTGATTCAGGTACCCCGATTGGGCGAAGGTCTTCGATAAATTCTACGCAAAATTCGATGACCTCCTCTGTTCCATAACCCTTGGCGATGCTTGCCTCTGGACGAGCACGGTTACGAACATACTTCTTCAGAACGCCCTTGTACCTCTCGAAAGGAAACATGTTGTGTAGGTACATAGGCCCGAGAATACGGATCTCTTTCACAAGGTGACAAAGCAGATGCGTCATTATATTGAAAAATGAAGGTGGAAATATCAACTCAAAACTGACGAGACATTGCACCACTTCATTCTGAAGGGCTTCTAATCTATCCGGATCGATGACCTTCTGCGAAATTGCGTTCATGAATGCACATATCTTTGTTATTGTTGCCCGGACATTGTCTGGAAGGATACCCCTTATTACAACTAGTAGCAGTTGTGTCATCAACACGTGACAGTCATGAGACTTTAGGTTTGTGAACTTCTTCTCCTTCGTGCTTATTATTCGCTTGATATTCGTGGAGTATCCAGACGGTACCTTTATGCTCTCCAAGCATTCAAACATACTTTCCTTCTCTGCCTTGCTAAGAGTGTAGCTGGCTGGACTCAAGTAATGGCTTCCTTTCTCCTTTGGTTCCGGGTGAAGGTCGCCGCGTTGTTCCATATGCTTCAGATCATTACGTGCTTCCAGTGTATCTTTCGACTTTCCGTATACACCTAGGAAGCCAAGAAGGTTTACGCAAAGGTTCTTAGTGAGGTGCATCACGTCGATTGCGTGGCGTACGTCCAAGAATTCCCAATATGGTAACTCCCAAAATATAGAGTTCTTTTTCCACATCGCCACGTGACCATCTTCGCTCTCTATATGCTGGCTTCCAGGCCCCTTTCCGAACACTACTTTAAGATCTTTAACCATAGCAAACACTGTTTTCCCGCTGTGATGCTTAGGCTTCGTACGGTGGTCGGCCTTATGTTCGAAGTGCTTGCCTTTCTTCCGTACCGGGTGGTTTGCTGCAAGGAATCGACGATGACCCATGTATACAACCTTCCTACAGTGCTTAAGATACGTACTTTCTGTTTCATCCATACAGTGAGTGCAAGCCTTGTACCCCTTGTTGGACTGTCCGGATAGGTTGCTAAGTGCAGGCCAATCGTTGATGGTTACGAACAGCAGCGCTCGTAGGTTAAACTCCTCCTGTTTCTCCTCGTCCCACACGGGGACACCTTCCTTCTTCCACAACTGTTTAAGATCTTCGACCAGTGGTCTTAGGTACACGTCGATGTCGTTACCAGGTTGCTTGGGGCCTTGAATAATAATCGGCATCATTATGTACTTCCTCTTCATGCATAGTCAGGGGGGGAGGTTGTAGATACACATCGTAACGGGCCAAGTGCTATGGCCGCTGCTCATCTCTCCAAAAGGATTCATGCCATCCGTACTCAAACCAAACCGTATGTTTCGTGCGTCCTTTCCAAATTCTTTAAATTTTCTGTCGATGTTTCGCCACTGCGAACCATCGGCGGGGTGTCTCAGCATCCCGTCCTGTTGACGCTCTTCAGCGTGCCATCGCAACATTCTAGCATTCCCCTTGTTCCTGAACAAACGCCTTAGCCGTGGTATTATAGGGAAATACCACATCACCTTAGCAGGAATTCTCTTCTTTGTTAGCTGCCCGTCAACTTCTCCTGGATCGTCCCGTCTAATCTTGTATCGTAGTGCTTTGCAAACAGGGCATGCTTCTAGGTTCTCATACTCCTCACCGCGATATAGGATACAATCGTTCGAACATGCGTGAATCTTATGAACTTCCAGTCCTAACGGGCAGACTATCTTCTTAGCCTCGTACGTTGTCTCGGGCAATTTGTTTCCCCCCGGAAGAATGTTCTTGACGAGTTTCAATAAATCGCCAAATGCCTTGTCACTAACCCCATTTTTTGCCTTCCATTGCAACAACTCCAGAGTGGTATCCAACTTTTTGTGCCCCTGCTCGCAACCTGGGTACAACGAAGTTCTGTGGTCCTCCAACATCTTGTCCAATTTATGGGCCTCCTTTTCTCTTTCGCAGTCCTCCCTGACGTCCTGCAACATCTGACCAAGATCATCCGCAACGTCGTTACCATCAGCAGCTATTTCCTCCTCGCCCGTTTGATTTCCTTCAAATCCAACATACTGAGCAAAGTCCGGAATATTGTCGTCTTCCACTTCATCTTCTTCCATTTCAACACCTTGCTCTCCGTGGGATGTCCAACAATTATAGCTTGGCATGAACCCCGACTCAAACAAGTGGAAATGAATAGTCCTGGATGCAGAATACTCCTTCTGATTCTTACACTTATTGCATGGACAACAAATAAAACCCCTTTGCCTGTTAGCTTCGGCCACTCTCAAAAAATAGTGCACGCCGTCAATAAACTCTTTGGACCGCCGGTCAGCGTACATCCATTGCCGATCCATCTACATGAGTCAAAAAAACCGCACACAAATAATTATTCTTACAATAATGACAGTCATACAATAATTATAAGATATCTTTATTCGTACAAAAATCATAAAATATTACACCAAATAATTCTTAAAAACTATTTGTAAAGTTTTAAACTAATTTTAATGTGTTTTACTTCTTTTAATTTTCATTTTAGTTTGTTTTCTATTATTTAAGATTAACTTTCACTAGAGTTTTCCTTCTCAACTATTTTATAAAACCTTGTTTAGCAAATGAACTAAATTTCTATATATTCTTTCTTCCCCACACACATTTTCTCTCTCATCAACTTACAACTAAATTTTGGAGACAAAAAAAAGTGTGCAAAACATAGGTGCAAATGTAGTATGACAAAAAAAACATTGGAGGATGAAGTTGCAAACCTTTTAGGCACCTCCGATTTGTATGTAATCACCAAAATAAATTCAATAGAAATTTTGGCATGACCTCCCCTCTTTTTTGAAGTAATTTTGAAGCTTGCTCGGGCAGTTGGAGGAGGAAGAAGACATATATATAGGGGTGGGACTTTAGTCCCGGTTGGTAGCACCAACCGGGGCTAAAGATCACCTGGATCTTTAGTCCCGGTTGGTAATATCAACCGGGACTAAAGTTAAGATCTTTAGTCCGGGGGGGCCTGACAGGTCCTGACAGCATTCGAACCGGGACTAAAGATGATCTTTAGTCCCGGTTGGTAACACAAACCGGGACTAAAGATCAAATATGCCCGTTTCCCTTTTGAACCGGGACTAAAAATCATCTTTAGCCCCGGTTTTTATTGCATCCGGGACTATTGTGGAAATCGGCCGACCGACGAAAGATGGTTTCTCCACCAGTGTACTTCTAGCTATGCGCCTATCCCCTATTTCACACACAAAGGGTGCGGACGGATGGATGGACGGACAGATCGACATGCCAGATCAAGTGGACAACAGTATATATGGCTCGAGCTGTTGCTATGTATACAGACAGACATGCAAAAGGATAGGTATACGTACGTACTTGATCTGCAAATTGTGTGCTTTCTCGCCAAAGCGGAGAAAGCAGAATGCACTGGCCTGTGGTGTAGAGCTAGCCAGCTTTTGCATCCGTACGTTAATACTATAATAATGTTCGTCGTAAACAACTTGCGATTGTAGTTCATGTCCTTATGTATGTGGTCCGTGCCAATCATACTTAGCTCCTAGATTTATTGCATACGGTGTGCGCGTGTGCTTTTGGAGGGGAGACATACGCGGCCATGCATGCTTTCTCCCGTTTTTTTAATAACTGATCCTTTTCAAAAACTTATTTCGAAACTAGTACATGCAAAAAAAACTTTAACAAAAAATACGCCGTATACTCAGCGCCATTGACCTTGACGCTAAGCTATAACGTTTCAGCGCCAACGTCGTTGGCGCTAAGCTCTAATCCGAGGTGGCGTGAGTACGCTGAGTCATCATTTAGCTTGGCGTTGAGGTCCTAACGATTTAAATTAATGTGGAGCCATATCTAGCAAAGTCCCACTGATAGCACAATGGTAGTGGAGGTCTACTCTAACCTTAAGGAGCAGGGTTTGATTCCCATCCCACCTATTTCTGTTTCTTTTTAGTTTTCCCTTTTTCTTCTCTCTCTCACTCTTTGTTTTTTCTTTTTCTCTCTCTCACTCTTTATTAATATGTTTTTTCTTTTCTCTCGTTTTCTTTTTCTATCTTTATTTAGTTTTCCCTTTTTCTTCTCTCTCTCACTCTTTATTAATATATGTTTTTTATTTTTTCTCTCATTTTCTTTTTCTATCTTTATTTATTTTTTCCTTTTTTTCTCGTAATACTATCTTCAAAATATATAAATATATGTTTAATATGCAACTTTTTTTTGAATATGAAAAAAATATATTGAAGTGGTATATTATATGGCAAATGAGAACTTAAAATGAAATTTCAAATAAAATTCAAAATAAAATAAATTATAGAATTTGAAAGGAGCGTATACTTCTTTCATATTGGCACTCAAAATCAAATTCAAAATAAAACAAATTTACAAACAGAACAGTCATTTTTGTAAACAATAAGAGTGAGTAGGCAAGAGATAAAAACCCAAAAATACAAAAGAAAACAGGAGAGGAGGGATACAAGGATTCAATCCTGGCACCTTTGGGCTCACAACCTAAGCAATCAACCACCAGGCTATCACAGTTTTGCTTCTATATGTTGCTTGCGCTACTATTTAAACCGTTGGGACCTCAGCGCCAAGTTATTTGGTGCTAAGCTATGATGACTCAGCGAACTCACGCCACCTCGGATTAGAGCTTAGCGCCAACGACGTTGGCGCTGAAACGTTATAGCTTAGCGCCAAAGTCAATGGCGCTGAGTCCACGGCCTATTTTTGGTTGAAGTTTTTTTTGTAGGGGCTATTTTCAAAATAAGTTTTCTAAAAGAATCAAATTGTTAAAAAAAGGGTGTTTTCTCAACTGTTGCATTTGATGTCGTATTCTCTCGCCCTATTAACATCTAGTTTATAACTAAGATAAGCTAGGTAATTTTTATTTTTGAAACAGAATATGATCGTCATTTGTTCATCATTATATATATAGGTGAAATAGTCGCCAACCTACGTACATACAGGCTATTACAATTGGCATGAAAAAAAGTTCGAATTACCCTTAAAACTTATCCGACCAGTAGTCTAATTTATACACCCTTAATCTACAATAATGCCAGACATTTGATACCCAAGACTCCTAAATCTAGAGCGGTTTTAAGCATATGTGGTTCATACATGGTGATCCAATCAGCAGAAACAAAAAAAAAATTAGTGGGTCTAGTTGTCGGTGCTGCCTTTCTCCCCTTATATTTTTTGCCTTACTCTTTGTCAAACGCCTGCCCTCCACCAATAGCCCAGCTGGCTGCAGTCTCAAACTGTTGGCCGAGCTCCGCCTCCACCAGCCTCACCGAGCGAAGCTTTGCCTCCACCTCCGACCGTCGCCTCCACAAGCCTCCTAGAGTTGAGCTTCGCCTCCACCGTTAGTTGTCGCCTCCACAAGGCAACCCTCCACATGCCAAACTGATGTTGTCCTTTGCTACCAGATCGACGCAGTTGTGCAATCACCCATCGTCAAATCCATCTCTCCCTCTCCCTCTCCGGCCCTCTCGCTCTCTATGTGGCGAGTACCTCGAGGAGCACACTAGCGACGGGTGGTAGGCCACCACCGCCTTCCTCTTCCGCTCTTCCCATCTTCCCCTCTTTCCCAGCAAGCTTTGCCTCAAGATGCTCGTTGCTAGATGTAACTGCCTAGCCATTGCACATCGTCCACTTGACTCCCTCTTTTTCGCGCTCGTGGGATGAGCGTCAGCAATGAGGTCGCCACGGATCCACGAGTTATGTATAGGACGAGCTCCCTAGCAGTGACAACATTGAGCTCGAAGGCGCCCCTTACACCACCATGAGCTCTCTAGCAGCGGCGGCATAGGGAAGTTGTAACCAACAGGGGGCATCAGGCACAGAGTGGGAACATGCTCGACGATGGTGACCTCTCATCCAACGTGTCGTCCTCTCCTCGGTCTGGTGCATCCAGCGGGACGGGTTAGTCTGATGGTGAGATTCCATAGTGTTGTGGCAACGGAGTGGTGGAGGGTAAGGTGGTGGAGGAGCAGCCAGACCGAGCGACGAGCATTGAGGGAGTCCACATGACACGATCTGCCTCTAGTGTGAATGTGTAAAGGGCACGGACAAGTGGGCCGAATATTCTTTTTCTCCACTGTAGAATGCCACATCAGTTAGCCCAAAACAATGCTTAGGAGGGGGAGTGGGGGTAGAGGGGGGAGGAGGGGAGTTGTTCGTCTGGTTTAAAGAGTTAGGGTGTCAAATGTGTAGTTTTGTAGTTCAAGCATCGGACTATCACAATAGGTAGGGAGGTAATTTGAATTTTTTTTCCTAATTGGTATTATGAATAATATTTAGTTAGCTAGAAGGGTAGAAGAACGAAATGGGGTACTATATTTATATATATTCCATGCTTTGAAATGAAGATTCTTTCTCGAGAAACTTGGTCTCAATTAATTAACAAAAAATACGAGCGTGCCTATGTGTCAAACACAAGGCTTCCACTAGTATAGAACCGGGCATCCAAATCGGCCCATCTGTGGCGAAGGGGCGTGAGACCCATTATAAAGGTACTCATCTTTGTCGAGCCACAAAAAGCCCTATCACAGAGGCACCGAGAGAGGCAATATCTGAGTCCTCAGGGCCATGCCCGTCACCGATGACTCTCATCGGTGACGGGTTTGGTTGCAGCCCGTCAGAGGTAATCGGTGGCGGGACAGGCGTTAACAAAACTCTGTCACCGATGAGGGTAATGTCCCAACAAAGATGATGGTGAAGCCGTCACTGATGAGGGTTGATCTTTGATGGGGTTTGCACTACTACAGAAACACAAATAGGTGCCAGTTGGGAGACCTCCTTAGGTGCCGGTTTTCCTAACCGGCACCAGGGAGGCGGCACTGATTTGAAAATCAAATAGGTGCCGGTTCCTTAGAACTGGCACCTTTTAGGTTCGACGAATAAAAAAAAAGCGGCTCGAGAGTCGGCTCGATCGAGACAATGCATCGAGCTGAGCAGTCCCTCCTCCCACATCCGCATCCATCCACACCACAGCTAGAACAAGAATGAACAAAACAAACAAGAATATCATCATCCATCCACTCATATCCATCCATAGATGGATTCATCCACATATCACTATCCATTCATCCAACATTCATATCCCACAACACAAATTTTGGCACTCAAATTTATGCAGTAAAAAAAAGAATCACACCTCTTCAGATCCGCCATTGTTGTCGTCGCATGGTCGGTCGTCTTTGAGCCGTCACGCCACCTCCTGCCGCGACGTCTCCCGTCGGCGAGCCCGCCGCCGCGTCTCCTCCGCGGGCCCGCCTCCTGTTGCCACCAACTCTCGGTGAGCCCGCCGCCCCTGCCGCCGCCTCCCCTCCTGCCAGATCTAGCGAAGGGGAGGGCTCCTCCCTACGGCAGATCACCGCCTCCCCTCCTCGAGCCCGCCGCCTGCCGTCACCTACCCCCGGTGAGCCCGTCGCCCCTGCTGACGCCAGATCTGGCCACCCCGCCCGCCGCCGACGCCAGATCCAGCCACCCTGCCCACCACGGACGCCGCCTTTAATATATTATAGGTGATAATAAATAAATTACAACTACAAATTTCGTATAATATATAGCCATAGAATTTGCAGGTAGATAGATGTTGGATGTATAGAAGTGAACGAGTGTATAGAAGGGGTGTTGCCAATTTCATAAATGTTGCAGAGCAAGAGAAGAACAGAAGGAATAATCAATACATGACTTCTCCATACGATGATTGTAACAATGGAAAGATGTGAGCCAGTAGTGCACGAATAAACACATATCTGATATGTCGAGGATTCATTATAACAGTTACATATATTGGACCAAGCATGGAGAGCAAGGGTCGTTGAATATTTTAGATGAAACGAGCGATGGTACTACCCCTGCCTCTGCCCTAGCAAGCGCATCTAGAAATGAAGATTAACAATGAAACACACTGAAATTTGGAAGGGGGGTATTACTAGAGTGGTTTTGGGAAATAGGATTGGGATAATGGCAGGCGTATATTGGGACTTAAGATTCTCACATGGAATATGCACAATCTAAACATCACTTGGCGAAAACCTGTCAATGAAAAACACTTGAAGTACTCGCCGGCCGGGCGAGAAATACCCTTTAACAGATCTGCCATAATAAAGTTGTCTAGTTGAGAGTACTTTGAGACCAAACACAGAACAACACACAGACCAGTACACACCAAAATCGATCCATTGGCAAACTTCTTCTGAGAAATTAAGAACTCCATCATCAGGCAAACTGAACTAGAAGATGGAGACACATACCTGTCGATAATAAGAATAATCTAGTAGATCAACAAACTAACGTACACAAACAACATGTGCAAGAACATGTTCTTGATCTCTATAGACACACAGACATACAGAAACAACAGATTAGTGAAAGCCGAGGATGATTATTACAGCCTGAGAGACAGGTCCAGCCCGTCGCCGTGCTCGCCGCCGTACTCCGGCGAGCTCTTGCTGCTGCTTTCCACTCCAACTAGCCTCTTAGCTGATGGAGTGGAGTAACCGGCCGCGGCGTCGCCCTCCACCGCCCCCGGGAGCGCGCGCATCTCGGCGGCGATCGCCTCCCGCGCCGGCGCTTGGCGAGGCTGCGCTCGAACTTGTGCGCGTTCTGGTGGCCGCCGAGCGCCTGCTGCGAGCTGCAGAACGTGCGGTCGCAGTACATGCAGAGGAAGAAGCGGAGGATGGCCGGCTGATCCGGCGGCGAGGCCGAGCTGGTGAAGCGGAGGGTGAGCTCCTTGATTTCGGCCTCCTCCCTGTTCCCCTCCATTATAGTACTAGCTAGAACTGTAGTGTGTCTACGGACCTGTGTTTGGTTGGGTGTGTGTGTTCGAGAGAGAAGAGCTTTGGTTGGTGAGTGGAAATTACTGTGCTAAGAGTGATTAAATTCAGCACCTAACGGCCGGGTGTTACTGTTACACTATCCCGCAGGATCAGGTTACTGGATTGTCTCCGTACGCTTAAATTACATTGTGAAGATTATCCACCACTAGAGAAGAACACTATATTGGTGCTGGTTGGGCACTCCACACAGGTGCCGAACTCATTGCCAACACTGTAAAACGAGCACTGATGAGAGGAGGCTCTCAGCCTCTCAGTGCTGGATTAAGAACCAACACTGACATGATAATATATAAGTTGCATGACTTCGAAAAGAAAAAAGAGCTCACTCGGTGCTTCAAATTAATCCGCCAAAAATAAATCAAAAAGTCCTATAGAAAGAGAGTAACAAAATCAATTACATTCAATCCCGGATCATGGAATCAACAACATTCAACGTAACTTAGCACATCAAAGAATTCATTCAACTTAGTGTTGAAAATGAAGAATTCCGCCACCGTTGCTCACCTTAGGTAAAGTCCATCGCTGCTCAATGTAGGTGAAGTCCGCCGCCCACCAGCATTGCTCACCATAGGTGGAGGGAGAGTGATGCCGCTATTGAGTGGGCCGCACCTGTCAGATCTAGTCAACCCTAAGCTTGTGGTGGCTAAATCCAGTTGCCCCCGAGCTCTAGGTGGTCGGATCTGGCTATCCTCGAGCTAATCTAGACAACCACTTCTTTAGAATAAGGGATTTTTGATGAAATTTTAGAAGAACTCAATCCTATGGAAAATTTGCTTATGTGGCCCTTTTGATTAAAGGAATAGCGCTCCAAAATCCTTTGAAATTCCTTTGTATTGGCTCAAAACATAAGTTTGACATTAGGTCCATTCTCTTGAGAAAAAAAATTCATTTTGTGTCTATCTCTTTTCTGACTCCCGTGTTTTTCTACGCTCCACCTAGACGGTCATTTCTGCAATTTTCCTATATTTTTTTAAAATCCATAGGATTTAAAGTGTTCTCCTGTATTTTCCTATTTCTATATTTTAATTAACCTGCATTTCGAAGGAGCCTCTATATGTTTCTATATTACACGGTTAAAAACAGTTAAAAAGATTGACCCAATTATTTTTTTATTGAAAACACATCTCGTGTACATATAATATTTGTTGAAACCTGGATTTAAACTTTGGTGGATAGAGTTATACATTCAAGATTCCACAATGCCACCAAAACATCCCCCACATTCTTTGACGTTTGAGCAAACTACCTATAATTAAAATAGGTCTGGCATAAAAGGAATGACATAAAATCCAAGTGGCACATAAGAAATTTACGCGACTTTTTTTTTTGTCTTTGATAAATATTCATCTATATATATCCTGCAACGAGCTTTTACTGGTTGTAGCCTCAAACTCAATATATGCCGCAGAGGCTGCTGATGTAATCACGTTCCATATGAAAAGGACAAACTTGGGTTATATGTGTTCCTTTAATATGCACCCACCAGCTGTCAAGTCAGCGCCTCTTCATTTAAATTCAGCTGAGGGCCTGTTCGAAGGAGCTTTATAATTAGCAAAAATAATGCTATGCATACAATTTCTATATACGACCATTGTATGATTAATTGCTAACAAATGGTGAACTTCATGTGTTGCTACGTTAGAAAACGGCCGGAAAAAGCCATGGGCTTTGGCTGAAAAACGTTACGTTGTACGAGCATCGTACGCAAATAATCCTACGTATAGCAGCTATCTGTAATTAGCACATAATTAATTAATGGCATCACAATAAAAAGTAGTAGGGTCATAGGCTGAGATGGTAGCTTCTGATTAGTATATATATATATATATATTATACATTATGAAACCTGACAAGAAGGAATATTAGTTTACTTAAACACCGTGGGAATGCTTGAGCTCCACGTCAGCGTATTTTTGCACAAAGGTCCCCGAACTTCCAGTTAATTATGTGCCGGTCCTAGATTCCCACCGTCCGATCTTGCGCTACGATCGATCTGAGTCGTACATCTGTCCTACTGTGCCGGCGCTTCCACACCCGTGGTATCGTCGGATCGCAAACGGACGGCAGAGATTGCACCAGCCTGCGCCAAACCCTAGCCTCATTGTCCGCTTCCCTCGCAGCCTCGCAGGTGCGCCGCCTCGCCTGCTCCTCCCTCACGCGCGCCGGCCCGCAGCCCGCTCCCTCGCCCTTCTCCTCCCCTCGCATACGCCGTCATCGCCGTCGTCGCCGCCGCCGCCGTCGCTCGGTGCCCTCTCCTTCATGCTCTCCATCCTCGGCTACTCCTCCCCTCGCTTTGCGCCATTGCCGCCTCACCCTCCTCCTCTTATCATCGCAGTGCCGACGCCGTCCTCCTTGCCGGTGGATCAGCGAGGAGCCCGGGGCTGCCAGATCCGAAGACCCCGACCTCGCTGGTGGATCTAGCAGCCTGGAGGAAAGGGACGCAAGCCATAGCGACCCTCTTCCCCTCTTTCATCTCTGCTCCGCCATCACATCTCTCTCGATCGACCTATCCGCGCCGCTTGGTTGTTGCAGGTTTGTCTCGATGGCCGTCGGAATTGATGATCTCGACCAGAAGTGAAGGCTGCCACCCCTGCTCTCTTCTCCTCTTCCTCTCCGGTCCTCCACTGCTCCTCTCGACCCTCTTCCTCCCGCTCTCCGCGCCGCTCGGTGGCAGATCCAAGGGGCTATTTGGTCTCCTATGAGGAGGACACATGAACGCTAGGGTGTGGGGGCTGACCGATGGCTAGGAGGCTGGGAAGGAGAAGCTAGAGCCAGAGTGGCGCGGCTCAGACCCCAAAGCCACGACGACGGCAGGGCAGCGTCGACTATGGCTAGGTACAGTGACGACGACTGCAACAGCTTGGTTGGTCCTGCTCTTTTTTTCTTCTTCACTTCTTTTTTTGGTTCACTGGGAGAGGCAACCCACTACTGATGGGCATTTGAACTAACATGGCATCTCTCCTGGAGCAACTGTCAGTACTTGCATTGCAGTCAAATTGGCGAATCCAGAGTAATTTCCCATTTTGTCTCAACGATATGCTTTGTGCTTATTTCATTGTGATGTCTAACATATGTTCATGCTCCATCTCAACCTGTCAGGAAGTATACCCTGTGCGACATTCTAATTATGGGTCTCCTAATTTTCATATCCAAAAATAGAAGTATGAAGCTGTGCTAGGTCTGCTCACAAATGGTTCTTTGTGGAGCATATCAGTATATAGGTAAATTGTGCTTTAGATTTTCTCCTTAAATCATATGAAAAGTCTATATATGCTTCTTCATTGCGCATGACTGTTGCAGTACTGATATGACCCTTTGCCATGGACTCTCTGCGATCTTCCCATTGTATGGAGCACAAGAATAACATATACGCCAGATATTTAATCTATAGAAACTTCAATGTTGCACTTTGTCTTCAGAATTACCTATTGTCTAAATATACCATGTATCCAGCTGTAATACCAATTATTTACTTACATTTTATAGAGGAGTTTATCAAAATTGTTCTAAGATAATATAATATGGCAGGATATTTTTATAGTTTCATGGAGGTTTACACATTTAGTACCATAGCTTTCGTTTTACTAGGCTTTCTCAATGTTTCCTTAAAGGCATGAGATCATTTTTTTTAAACATGCTGCTGATGGCAAGTTAGTTTTTCTATGTAACTGCGGTGAACTGATACCAGTAATGTGCTCATCCAATCGTTAAAGAAAACTTGCGCTGAGTTAGTGATCTTAAGATAGTAACTGTCATACAAATGACCTTTTGTTAGGTGCAGCATTGTTTAGACTTTGGAGGATTCAACTCTTTTGAACTTATGTGAATGGAAGTATCTAATACTACCTGAGTACCTGTTCAGTCAAGAAAATCACATGCAAGGTATTTTGGATCTTGATAGGTTCTACACAAACTAATATCTAGCTTTTGGTTGATGAGAATTTCTGCTCCATACTGAAGGAGTTTGTTGTTGTAGTTGTACATATCCTGGTGGATGGGCTCACGTAATTTTCTGGAGCCTCAAATCCGCAATTACATTGTCAAATTTTGACTGACTGCCATGCTTGACTGATTCTTTACCTCATGCACGTGCTCTATGGACGCTGTAACCTTTTGGTTTAAGTGCATTGCTCAGGTGCTCCTGACGACAGGACTTCGTTGTACACAATTGTGCAAATTTGAGTGGATGAGCTTGTGTAATCCTCTGAAACTCCTATTACAGTTCCAGATTTTGACCTGCAGTTATTTTTAGTAATCATTTACCTTATGTCATTATTTTCTTTGTATGTGTATTTTTGCAGACTTGCAGGACCATTTTCTATTTTCTTATAAGCAAAAAGTGAAAGAACAAGAGTGACCCACAAAGCATGGCTTTCATTATTGAATCAGAAAGTGCAAAACTTAATATTCACATTGTAGAGAGCATATTTGAGGTTGAAAGATTGTACAGCTGCATTCGTGTAGAATCGATTTGCTATAGAAAGAAATGGTTTGTGGGTCACAGTTTAGTTGGACCAACCTTTTTCTCATTAGTCACCTTACAACTCACAAGGAGCAACACGTAGCAGTATAGCACTTTTTTAGAGGAACCATTTCTTCTGTTTGATGCGTGCACACTGTACGGCTATGATAAATCTTAAACGGGTGACAGGTAATTGGATGCACACTGTACTCTTGATTTGTGCAGCTATCCTTTCTTTCCAACGAGTGTGAATCAATCCCTTCAAAATTTCTTCTACCTATGTACGTATTGATGTAGTTGCGATCCAATTTGTACTTTTTTAATTGTTGCATGCTCTATGTATGTACATGCTTTTTATTTCATTCAATTTGGTATATACTATGTGAGCACAAAATGCATTCAAGTAATATTTAGTCAGTAGGTCTCAACTCTTCTCTAAAGGACGTAATGAATTGGATTTGTATACTTGCTCTGTTTTCATCTGACTAACTCTGGATTTGTATACTTTGCTCTGTTTTCATTAACTCTGAAACATCCTTACAATGCAGGTGCCATATAGTGTCGATAATTCAGGAAGGGAAAGCTATGTGGACAAAAAATGATGTCCTTTTTAGTGTTCCATGGTAGTTTATTTATTTTTACTTTTTCAATGATCGTTGTGACAAACATGTAAAGTTATCTAATATACTCCATAGTGTGTAGGGCTATGTCTCTTGGTATGAGAGCTGCTTTTGCTTAGCACACGATTTTACACATAGTCATCCGATCAAACGAATCAAAATATATTTGGATCTTACCTATATATACATGTATATCATTTTCCACTTAATGCTGAGAATTGTAGCTATTTCGTAGAAAGTTATGCTGTTATTATTATGTCTGATTGGTCGCACCAAATTATTTATAATCACACGCAGCGTAGCGCGTGATTCTTTCTAGTTATATGTTAAAGTTCATTACAAGCTTATGACTCGGTCACAAGAAAGAAAGAAAAAACAAGTTAAAACTGAAGTGTGAGGATAGTTCATTTCTCATGAGAAAGCTGACTCCAGGAAACCCAAAATAGGCGCCACATAGGACGACGACGGGGACAACACACCACATCAACCAAAACCGTCGTGTGACTCAATTTGTATTGGTTTCAGATGTTTATGGTGCTTTATATTTGGTTTTGTGGTTGGGGATGCGCTTAAAACTCAACCCCTATTTTCCTCGGAAAAAAAAAACTCAACCCTAATTGAAGGACCTGAATTGGACTTTTTCCTACACCGGTGAGGGAGAATGGGCCTTTGGGCTTTGGTTCCGTCAACTTATATCAGGTATCCAATATTAATTTAGGCCTACTGTGCAAACTACATGCTAAAATCTTTTTCAATTTTTTTTTACCAAACTGACACCGAGCCAAAACCCGGGGCTCAGCGGTTTTTTTCAGTTTTTTTGTCAAATCCCAGGGGACTCCTAGTAAAATCCAATCAATTTTTGTAAAAAAAAAAACCAGTTTAATTTTTTTTTAACTTGACTGAAAAACTGTAAAGTTGAGCAGAGCTGGTCCGAGAGGTCTGGTTCTCCTAGAGGGATTGTAAACCCTGGTTGTTGCACTGCTCATGTATAGGCATTCTTTTTTTTTTTAAGATAATAGAAGCTTTATTTAGACTCAGTTAATTACATCAAGAGCAAAGCTCCGGCGAGGACGAGGACGAGAACAAGGCCCGGTAAGCAGCAAAGCTGTAAGCTCGGGAAGCTATACTAGTTGCTAATGCTACCGGACATTTCCTTCGACAGGTGACAACCCCCCTGTGAGAACTAGCATTGCCTGACCCATTAATTGGGAAGAATAGCCATTTAGATCGCCTGCAGCTGCCAGTGCCAGGAGAAGCATACCTGACGGAGGCGAAGCAAGGAATCGGAGTGAAGAAGGCAGTGCCACTGCAGCAGACGATCGTTAGCGATCAGTCCATTACCTGCAAAGTCGAAATGGACGACATTTGATCAGGATATGCTTCTCTCATCTAGTGTTATTCTTTAACTCTTTTTTCAGTGTATTAAAAAAATTCAGGGGAGGAAAAGAAAATGCTTGAAGTTTCCTTGAAACTTCCCAAAAGAAAAGGACAGACATGATCTTTTAGTTCAAAATTGAGGGCGCGTTCTTAACAGCTATAATAGGTTGTTCATCACACACCACCAAAGATTACGATTTTACTAAAAACTTCCCACATCAGCAATGTTGAGATAACTCTCTAAGCTATTTGATAGCTTTATAACATTCAGTTAATCCATAGGAGAAATTTTCCTCTGTCCATAATCTACCCAATCATGCAGTTATAGAATGTTCCCTTAGAATGTTATAACAACAGCTTGTCAACAATTCCCTTGAGTCAACCCTTATACCCTGGCCTAACCTTCCTTAGTGTGGGTTGTAACCTCTTGAATCTTGGTGTATAAAGGAGAGCAACCTTTGAACCAATCAAAATCTAGGTCAGACAAAGATATTGTAAGTGTTGCTACTCCAGTACTAACCTTTGAACCAAGCAAAATCCAGGTCAGACAAAGGTTTTGTATGTGTTGCTCCTCCAGTGCTTACCACTTATTCTTGGTAGTGTACGTCCTGCACCTTACAATATTGTTCATCTTAATTCGTCAATCAACATCTCAATAAGTTTTTAATTTTTTTTATGGACCAAATTGATTGGATTGGATTGGATGGTCCTTGAAGCTTCAACGAACAGAAGCTCAATTGAATGTCAACCAAATCTGATTGTTGAATGTCAACCACATCTGCCAATTCTGGACTCTTGTGATCAGAGAAAATCCCATTGAGTTGACTTGCCATTACAAACAGTATAATCAGTGATGTACCCATAAATTACGATACCAGGAGAATATTTTTAGACCTACCATATGCACTCTTCAAGGAATATCCCATACCATTTTAAAAGAAGCTATCATTCTGTTTATAAATATAAATGATTTTTCCTAATAGCTCCCTGTTCAGGTATGTCTGGAAAATACAAGGAAATTCTAGCTTGCAAACGTAGGAAAAATGAGCTGGACATACACACCTTCCTCAAGTGGTCTTTGGGCCTTACGAAATGGTGTGTTGTGACAACGTATTTAATGCCTGAGGTTCTGAATTTTGACTCTCCTGGTATAATACGTTGTGTTTTTAAATATTTATAAACAAATTTATTACTAAAAGGTGAGTAATCAAAGTTTGAAGAATAGTAATTTCTGGTGACAAGTATAGGGAAACAGAGATGGTAAGATTTCATTTGCAAAGCCCATGCACTCTTCTAGGCGTTGCCGATCACCTTACTATTGTTTATATAATCTTGCCAGTTCCTTTCAATCCTATGAACAGCAAGAAGGAAGCTTATAATTTTAATTCAGAGACAACAGAGCCTATAATGCAATCTGACCAAGTCAAAGAAATGAAAAATCAGTGCTATAAGACTGCATGGCACCATACATTCAGTAACCAGCAGAGCAGACCACAGGATAGGGATGGAGAGAGCACCTGAGAGGGCTGCAATCTTCTTCTTGCTCCTCAGTCTGACTGTCGCTCAATATACAACTGAAAGTGGAACAGGTACACTGAATGTTGGAGTGATTCTCCATCTGAAATCGTTGGTGGGCAAAATGGCACATACCAGCATTATGATGGCTGTGGAGGATTTCTATGCAGTCCACAGGAGCTTCAAGACAAAGTTAGTTCTCCACATTAGGGATTCCAATGGAGACGATATCCAGGCTGCATCAGAAGGTACGTTTTAGAGTTTATCAACTGATATTGTCAAATTTCGGATCACGGCATCATAATGAGGCAAGATCATATAAAGAAGGGAACTTCAGAAATTTTAAAACTTTAATTTCTTTAGATTAAAAAGTTATAGAGGAAAAAAAGATTAAAAAAAACACTGAAACTCCATTTCTTTTCATTTATATAGCTTTTATTTTCACATTTCTCTTTTCTACTGCTGCTGCAAATCTTCAAAATATTATGTGCATTTACAACGTTAAGCTAAATCCAACAAATTTTAAGCTAAATTAAATTTCCTATGACAACTCCATGGATCTGTATTGAGTTAAAAGTGAGGACCTCCCAACTTGAGTTACTGAATTTACGTTTATACCACTGACTTTGCAAATAAATCCCTCTGTTCTGTTCTCTCTTATTAGCAACTTCTTCAATTTTGGAGCAGGAAAAAAAAAGAGGAAAGCTCCATACCAAATATAACTAAGATAAGTTAGAGCAAGCTCCCTGTTTTGCTCCCCTGTGCTCAGTGTCTGAATAAACCACTATCATAGTTCCGTATTAAGTGATTAGACAGTCAACCCATCATATTCTAAGTTATAGAACAGCTAGTTCTAGCTGCATAACACTCCTATACCTGCAATAATATTCTTAGAGAAAACCACAGTACAAATGTCCATTAAATTAATTGCTTTCCTATTCCATTGCAAAGCAATTGATCTGCTGGAAAATTACAACGTGAAGGCTATAGTTGGCCCACAAAAATCTTCAGAGGCTACTTTTGTGTCTGATCTTGGGAACAAGAGCCAAGTCCCAGTTATCTCCTTCACTGCAACAAACCCCACTCTATCATCTATCGATGTGCCATATTTTTTGCGTGGAACATTAAGTGATGTTGCTCAAGTGAATACAATTGCTGCTCTTATCAAGGCATATGGCTGGAGGGAAGTGGTACCCATCTACGAGGATACAGACTATGGTAGGGGCATCATACCATATCTTGCTGATGCCCTCCAAGAATTCGGAGCTTATATGCCTTATCGCAGTGCGATATCTAAATCAGCAAACACTGACCAAGTTGAGCAAGAACTCTACAAGCTAATGACAATGCAGACTAGGATTTACGTTGTTCATATGTCAGTGAACATTGCCTCCATTCTCTTCACAAAGGCCAAGGAATTAGGAATGATGAGCAAAGGTTATGCATGGATTTTGACAGATGGTATTTCGAATATTGTTAATTCCCTAAGCCCTTCAATTCTTGAGGAAATTAATGGTGCAATTGGTGTCAGGTTCTATCTGCCCGCATCAAAGGAACTTCACGACTTCACTGCAAGATGGAATAAGAGGTTCAAACAAGACTACCCAAATGATCCACCATCACAACTAAGCATTTTCGGGCTTTGGGGTTATGATACTACTTGGGCCTTAGCACAAGCAGCAGAAAAGGTAAACATGGCTGATGCCATATTTCAGAAACAGAAAGATACAAAGAACACAACAAGTTTGGGAACTCTGGGAATTTCTACAATTGGTCCGAAACTCCTAGATTCGATCTTACATAGTAAGTTCAGAGGTCTAAGTGGTGAATTTGACCTTAGAAACAGGCAGCGGGAGTTTTCCACATTCCAGATAATTAATGTGGTTGGAAGCAGGTCAAAAGAAATAGGCTTTTGGACAGCAAAACAGGGAATCTTCCGACAACTGAACGAAAATAAAACAACAAACATAAACTTTGTGCCTGATCTTGATCCAGTGATGTGGCCAGGAGAAGTATATACAGTGCCTAAAGGATGGCAAATTCCCACTAATGGAAAGAAGCTCCGTGTAGGTGTACGGACAAGTGGATATCCTGAGCTTATGAAGGTGGAAAAGAATCCTGTCACCAATGAAGTAACTGCCTCTGGGTATGCAATCGACGTATTTGAAGAGGTATTAAGGAGGCTTCCTTATGCAATACCTTATGAATATGTAGCATTTGATAATGGACAAGGAGTAAATTCTGGGAGCTATAATGATTTTGTGTACCAAGTTCATCTTGGGGTAAGACATTCTGATTCTCACTTTGTCAAAAAAATCCTATACAAATTGGTATGCCTACTTGAAAATTTTATTAAAGCTAATTTAATTATTCCAAGAAATTTATTTTTCACCAAATTATATTAGTCTACTCCTATTGGAACAATTCGGTGATCTTTCACGTAGTTCAGTTTGGATATATTTTATCTTCTTTTACATTTTCCACCATATTTGTATCATTTTTCCTGTTGTTTTCCACTAGTCACCAGAAAGTCATGAGTAACTGAAACAAGAGAATAAAAAACCTTACAGGTATATGATACGGCAATTGGGGATATAACCATCAGGTATAATAGAACTTCATATGTTGACTTCACACTACCTTATACAGAATCTGGAGTGGCAATGATAGTGCCAGTCAAGGACGACAGGGATAAAAATACATGGGTTTTCTTGAAGCCATTAACTACTGACTTGTGGTTTGGAAGCATTGCTTTCTTCATCTACACAGCAATTGTAATATGGCTGTTGGAGCGACGAATCAATAATGCTGAACTGACTGGTTCATTTTTTCGCCAGCTTGGGATCGCAATATATTTCTCATTCTTTGCAGATAGTAAGTGATGATATTAGGTTTTCTTAATCTTATGACCAGTTTAACCATTTAGATTTGTTTTCTCGAAATTATATCATTGGATTTATCATTAAAAATATTTTCATGATATTATAATTTTATTATTATACCTTAATTTAAAATGTTAAAATATGATGCTCAAAAGTTGCATCTTCAACAATTCAAAATCCTCAAGTAAAATAGAATGGATGTAGTATTTACATACGAGATAATGTCTACGTCACATTCAATGTCTTAGGAATTTCTTGGTGACTGATTGTACTTTGGTTAAAGGCAAGACAAATCCAAACTATACACTAAAAAAAATAGAGAGAGAAAGCTGACAAATAAGCAATTTATTCAGCAATTCCAGTTAATAACAAACAAAGGATACTGCAGTGGTAACAGTAAATTCAGCATCAATGTTTATTTCATGTTCTAAAATATAATGGTTCTCCATTTTGCAGGGGAAAGGGTGGACAGTATTCTGTCTAGATTGGTTGTCATTGTATGGGTCTTTGTGCTTCTTGTGATTACATCAAGCTATACGGCCAATCTATCATCAATGCTAACTGTGCAACAGCTTCAACCCACAGTAACTGATGTTCATGAACTCCTTAAAAATGGAGAATATGTAGGGTATCATAATGGTTCTTATGTGGGTGATCTATTAAAAGGACTTGGTTTTGACAGAACAAAAATTAGGGCATATGACAATTCAGATGACTTTGCCGATGCACTCACCAAAGGGAGCCAAAATGGTGGTATTGCTGCTGTCGTACATGAAGTTCCATACATCAAAATATTTCTTGCAAAGCACTGCAAAGGGTACACGATGGTTGGGCCAATTTACAAATCTGAAGGTTTTGGCTTTGTAAGTTAAATTGCTAGTAGTAAATACATACTTGTGAGTGTGAGCTGCTTATATTTATCAGCACATATGGAACATTTGGAAATGGAGGCATACATAACAAATACAAGATGATAACAAACCTGTGGACTCTAAACATAGCTATGTCTGTTATGAAACCCATCATCCTCCATAACCATTTACTGCAACAAGCAGTTTATCTACTAAAATTCATACTGTAACTTAACAGTAATTTATTCTGTGAGATGTCTATAGTGAGTAAGTAGCATTCAATATTGAACAATGTTGCAAGTAGTGTGTACCTATGACATGTTGTAACTGGTGGTTAGCTCACATTTCTTCATGTTGCAAACTGAATTTGGCTTCGAGGTTATAACTTCTAGAAATTGAAGAGCTTATGTATTCAAAGTCTTAGTTTTGGTTCTAGAAAAGAACAGAATGACTTAAAAAGTATAGGCAGTGGATTGATGTACCACCGATACAAATTTCATATGGTGATTTGATCAATACAAGGACAACAAAAACTACTACCTCCATTCCTAAAGAGATACTACTTATTTTCTTAAAAAGAAAGGAAGATAGAAAGGCTATCATCAATGGTTTTTTCTGTTGCTTGTAATGCCAGTCGAATTTAAAACAGTTACTTTACATGGTAGATAACCCCAGTACATACTTCCACCATTTCAGAAAGTGATCATTTCAGAAAGTGATAATCTATAAAGCTGATCTGGATTTTCCAGTTTTTAATCAAATCGATTTTTCTGAATTGATATTGCCCCTACCTATATGCTTACTTAGCCCATTGAGAAAAACTCAAAACCACAGTCCACAGGTATGTCATTACAAAAACTAACTGCAAGTGTGTACCAAAGCAATCTATTTTACCATAAACATGTTTCTCATATATTATGGAGAATTTTAGAATGTTCACCTTTTAAAAAAAAACTAACCATAGTTAGACTGTGCCTTACCTTTTTTTTTTTTCTGCTGAGGAATCGCTTCAATACTTATCAGTTTGCACATAGCTGAATTAGTTCTACTTCTTGTGTAGGCATTTCCTAAACGATCCCCACTAGTTTATGACTTCTCAAGGGAAATCCTCAGCATACTAGAGGGAGATTCTATAATTCATATAGAAAAGAAATGGATTGGGGACCAACATGCCTGTCAGAATGATGGCACCGTCATTGGCTCGAGCAGTCTAAACTTCAACAGCTTCTCGGGACTTTTTCTAGTCACAGGAGTTGCTTCAACCTCAGCCCTTTTGATCGCCCTGCTGATGTTTCTATACAAGAATAAGCACAGGATAAGAAACAGCATAAGCCGTGACCAGACTCGGAGCAGATATGGACCAGAGCACATAAACGAACAAAATGAAGAAAGGGTAATAGATTCCAGCCAGGTCCAGAACCTGCAATTGACAGTACCAGATGACTCTGAATACACATGCCAACAGGAGGAAGAAATATCCATAGAACTGAGCCCAGCTTCAGGGTTCCAACCAAGTCCAGATTTCTCATCCCAGGAACATCGAGCAGTAGCTAGTAGCACAATCGTAGCTAATTCATCTTCTCAAGTCCCTAGAATATGACCAGTAACATCTCCCATTTGCAAGTTCGTTCCTGAATGTCTGTGCAACGCAAACCAATTACCCAATGTCAACTGATAATCTACATTGCTCAGGTATCAGACGTAATCTAGCAGTGTAATGCACAGCAATGAAATCCAGGAAGCTTGTGGAAATGAAGTTGCTGACCAAAATTTGCCGAGAAACTTCCATCACTTTGCTAAATCTCGTCATGGGCACTTCGATGTTGATAATATAAAAACGCTCGCATTAGGAAAACAATCAGAAACGCTCACCTCCCATGGGGGAACAGGGGGCTCGAGACGCAGGCGCGCGAGGGAGGGAACCTTCTCGCCCTTGACACGGCTGTGGCGCCGCCCGCGTGTTTCCCACCGGCGGCGGCCCTCCGCCGGATCGCCGGCGGCAGCTAGCTTTGCCCCTCCTGCACAACCGCGCTAGCATGTGAACACTGGGTTTCCGTATTCAATTTTGACTGTCCGTTATAATTTGTATTTTTATTATTATTAGATGATAAAACATGATTAATATTTTATACGTGACTTGTCTTTTTATTATTTTCATAATTTTTTCAAATAAGACGGACGGTCAAACGTTGGGCACGGAAATCAGGGTTTGTCTTTTTTTTTGGATGGAGGGAGTATGCCACAAGTGTGGCATGTCATAGTTTATGTGGCGTAAAAAAAAGAGCCACACTTGTGACAAATTTTTGTTAACAAGTGAGTGCATGACGTATGGGTAATAAGAGTAGAAAAGTGTGGCATATGCTATACCTTTAGCTTCAACCTAACATTTACACCACAAAGTTAAACTTGCCTAACTATAGTGTGGCAATGTTTGTCAAGCAACCAAACAGCCCCTGAAACACCGGCCTCTAGATTCCGGAAGCCCCCCCCCCCCACCCCCCGCGCGGGCGCGACGGTGGAGGAGGAGAAGGGACGAGGTGAGGTGAGGCGGCGGCTCATGAAAAAAAAAACTGTGACGAGACGTATTTTATATTGAACTTTAGTTCTCATTACTATCTCAGTTTAAAATAGTTATAGGATTCAAAATTTATTACAAAATAGTTGTAGTTTTGTAGTACTCACTCCGTTTATATGCCGTTTTGATTTTTTTTAAGTTTGATTAAGTTTATAAAAAAATATAGTAAATACTTTTAACACAAAATAGATATATTATCAAAATATATTCAATGTTGTATTTATTTAAACTAATTTGGTGTTATAGATATTGCTATTTTTTTATAAACTTAATCAAGAAAAAAAAGTCAAAGATGTTTCACAAAGTATTTGAGGAGAGTGGACGATGTGAGGTGAGGTGGCGGCTTATAAAAAAAATCAAAGTTTCACGAAACTATAAACTATAGATGTTTTGACATGTAGCACATAATCTTAGTATTGTAGTTCTAAAGTTTCACAAAACTGCACGGTTGATTATTTTGACTTATTTTGTCACACTTTTTTAGTTCTAAAAAATTTGTGAGGATTTTAGCCACTATTTATACAAATGTTACATCCACTTTTAAAAATTTTGATATGATAGTATGCCAAAACAATTGACGGTGTGATTTTGTAAAACTTTAAGACCATAACACCCAGAGTTATGAGAGTTATGTGCCACATGTCGAAATTCAAATGGTTTTATGTAACTTAGTTCATAATATATATGGTTTGTGGAATTTACTTACAAAAACAGTGTTCTAGCGATGGAAACCTCATAGCAATGGGAACAAAAAAGGAAAAAAACGTTGCGTAATGACATTTTATAGTATTCATATTCGTCGATGATAATTTATAGAACCGGTTGCCAGTCCATAGCAAAATGTACAATTTCTCAAAAATAAAGGATAAATGTACAATTAGCTCATCTTATCTACTATTACTGGTTCAAACCTTTAATTCTGAACTAATCTTCCACATGCCAGCAACGTACGTCAGACTAGCTTCTTCCAAACGAGGATTTTATAAGCGTTGCTACTCCAGTGATCTTCACTTTATTCATGCTATCGTCCTGTCCTGCATCTTTTACAGTTTGTAGATTCTTTTTGGATAAATATTGATACTGGATGGTCCTTGAGACTTCAAGGAACAGCATCTGGCAGTCGAATGTCAACTGAATCTAACAATTCCCGACTATTTTAATTGTTTGTCAGAATATACACTTGGCATCGCAAGGAAGTCCCATGCATTGATTTGCTTTGCAGCAGGAAGTCCCATGCACTGATTTGCTTTGCTGCACTGCTGCGTCCATAAATTACAATACCATATGAGATTATTTTCAGAAATGTCATTCTTGAAGGAATCTCTCGTGTACTTTTTAAAAGATAAAAATTGCTACTGACATACTGCACACAGCAACAGGCAATGACCAATGGCTCTATAGCGTTCTTTTATAAGAGGAGCTGACTAGGTAAATTGTATACTACCTCCGTCCCCTAATATAAGAGATATTCACTATATTTTTTTAACGTTTGACCACTCGTCTTATTTTAAAAAAAGTTGTGCAAATATAAAAAACGAAAAGTTCTGCTTAAAATACTTTGAATAATAAAGTAAGTCACAAATAAAATGAATAATAATTCTAAATTTTTTTAATAAGACGAGTAGTCAAACAGTGCAAGCAAAATGTCAAAATCGCTTATATTAGGGGACGGAGGGAGTACACAGTAGTAGTAAAGTTGATCGGCAACGCCCGGAGCACATAGGCTCTACAAATAAAATCTTCCGATCTCGCTTTCTATTAAATACTTGTTCATACTTTATTCTTAAATTTTGAATACTCCCTTTTATAATAATTTGTAAATACCTAAACAAAGGCCATATTATCATAGTGCGGTGTATCATAAACATAACCATATATTCTCTCCATCCTAAAATATAAATATAATAACTTCTAATAATATATTTGGATAAAGATATGTTGAGATACATAGTTAAAATTTACTACTTCCTCCGTTCCACAATGTAAGATTTTCTAGCATTGTCTAAATTCATAAAGATGTTAATGAATCTAGACACATATACAAAACATATACATTGATCAATGGATATATCTAGGTAAGACTAAAAAGTCTTACAATATGAAACGGGGGGAGTGTATTTTAGGATGGAGATAGTAACTTTCATTTGTCATAATATAATCATTTCAAAATAATTGACCACTAACAGAACTAAGGCTGTGTTTAGATCTAGAGGTAAAAAGTTTTAGCGTGTCACATCGAATATACGGACACACATTTAAAGTATTAAACGTATACTAATAACAAAACAAATTACAGATTCCGCCCGTAAACTACGAGACGAATTTATTAAGCCTAATTAATCCGTCATTAGCAAATGTTTACTTAGCACTGTATTGTCAAATCATGTAGCAATTAAGCTTAAAAGATTCATCTCGCAATTTACACGCAATCTGTGTAATTAATTTTTTTTTGTCTATATTTAATACTCCATACATGTGTCTAAACATTTGATGTGATATGATGAAAAATTTTTGCGTGGTAACTAAACAGGGCCTAAGTACTATTTGAAAACTCAGAGAGTAATGCACATGCAACATACCAGGAGCAAGCAAGCAAAGCCAGCAGAGTTGAAGATTCAAAACCTACAACCATGTCAATTGTAAAAGGCGAGTCCTTGACTTACACAACATGCCAGCTCATTCTTCCCGCGTCTGCAACTTGCAACCCAGATTTTTCTTGAATTCCCAAAGTCGTCACCTTAACACGGAGCTATCCAGAAACATATCTTTTTATACTTACAAACAGAACGTTTAGCTTCTTACCAAAGAAATAGCAGTAGATAGCCAGAAGGAAGGTTAAATTTTCAATTCAGAGACAAAGAATACTATAATGCAATTTGACCAAAGCAGAACAATGAAAATTCAGTGCTATAAGACTGCATAGCACCATACATTCAGTAACCAGTAGAACCATCCGGGATGGGGAGAGCAGTTGGGAGGGCTGCATTCTTATTCTTGTTCCTCAGTCTGACAGTTGCTCAAAATATCACCAAAAATGGAGCAGGCACACTGGATGTTGGGGTGATCCTCCACCTGAAGTCGCTGGTGGGCAAAATAGCACGTACCAGCGTTTTGATGGCTGTCGAAGATTTCTACTCGGTCCACAGGAACTTCAAGACAAAGCTGGTTCTCCACATTAGAGATTCCAATGGAGATGATGTCCAAGCTGCATCAGAAGGTACGTTATACAATTGTAAGCTGTCACTAAAAATCATCAAAGTTTGGGTCATCATCGCATCATAATGTGGCAAGATCCTATGCAATAGTTATTTCTTTGAAGTTAAGGGAACTTCACAAATTTTAGAACTTCAATTTCATTATATTTAAATGTAATGGAGGGAAAATGATACAAAAAAGGCACTGAAACACATGTTTTTCATTTATACAGTTTTTATTTTCGCGTTTCTCTTTTCTACAATTGCTGCAAATCTTCAAAGCATTATGTGCATTTAGAACTTAATCCTAAAAATGAAAATTTTAAGCAAAATAAAAAACTAGAATCCCGTGACACCTCCACAGATCTGTATGCAGGTTAAAATCCAGTGTCTTCACAGTTCACACTTGTCTTATCGAATTTAAGTTTTTGCCATTGTATTTTAAAAATACAACCTTTGTGTAGTCTTCTCTATCTTTAGCAACTCCTTCAATTTTGGAGCAAAAAGAGAGCTCCGTATCAAATATAGCTATGCTATGTAGAATGAGCTCACTATTTTGCTCTGATGTGCCCAATGTCGTGATGAACACCTAATAAGAGGTGATTATACAGCCTAGCCATTATATTCTAAGTTATAACACCGCTACTTCCAGCTGCCTAACACCTCAAGTTGCACTAAGATTCTTATGTGTGCAACCACAATGTATGCACGTCTTACATGTTCTTCAAATTAACTGATTTCCTATTCCATTGCAAAGCAATTGACCTGCTGGAAAATTACAACGTGAGAGCTATCGTTGGCCCACAAAAATCTTCAGAGGTTACGTTTGTGTCTAATCTTGGGAACAAGAGCCAAGTCCCAGTAATCTCCTTCACAGCAACAAACCCTGCTCTTTCATCCATCAATGTGCCATATTTTTTGCGTGGAACGTTAAGTGATGTTGCTCAAGTGAATACCATTGCTGCTCTCATTAAGGCATATGACTGGAGGGAAGTGGTACCCATTTATGAGGATACGGACTATGGTAGGGGCATCATACCATACCTGGCTGATGCTCTCCAAGAATTTGGAGCTTTTATGCCATATCGCAGTGCAATATCTGAATCAGCAACTACTGACCAACTTGAGAGAGAACTCTACAAGCTAATGACAATGCAGACTAGAGTCTATGTTGTTCATATGTCATTGAACATTGCCTCCATTCTCTTCGCAAAGGCTAAGGACTTAGGAATGATGAGCGAAGATTATGCATGGATTTTGACAGATGGCATTTCAAATATTGTTAATTCTCTAAACACTTCAATTCTAGAGAAAATGAATGGTGCAATTGGTGTCAGGTTCTATGTGCCTGCATCAAAGGAACTTGATGACTTCACTACAAGATGGAATAAGAGGTTCAAAGAAGACAACCCAAATGATCCACCATCACAACTAAGCACTTTCGGTCTTTGGGGTTATGATACTATCTGGGCCTTAGCACAGGCAGCAGAAAAAGTAAGAATGGCTGATGCTATATTTCGAAAGCAGAAAGACGGAAAGAACTCAACAAGTTTGGGAACTCTGGGAATTTCTACAATTGGTCCAGAACTCTTAGACTCGATCTTACATAGTAAGTTTCAAGGCCTAAGTGGTGAATTTGACCTTGGAAACAGGCAGCTGGAATTTTCCACATTCCAGATAATTAATGTGGTTGGAGGCAGGTCAAAAGAAATAGGCTTTTGGATAACAAAGCATGGAATATTCAGGCAAATAAACGAAAATATATCAAAAACAACAAACGTGAACTCTATGCCTGGTCTTAATCGAGTGATGTGGCCAGGAGAAGTATATACGGTGCCTAAAGGATGGCAAATTCCCACTAATGGAAAGAAGCTCCGTGTAGGTGTACGGACAAGTGGATATCCCGAGTTTATGAAGGTGGAAAGGAATACTGCCACCAATGAAATAACTGCTTCTGGATATGCAATCGATGTATTTGAAGAGGCGTTAAAGAGACTTCCGTATGCAATACCTTATGAATATGTAGCATTTGATGACGGACAAGGAGTAAACTCTGGGAGCTATAATGATTTTGTCTACCAAGTTCATCTTGGGGTAAGGAATTTTGGTTCTCACTTTGTCAAAAACTGTTCTATAGATTGGTATACCCACATGAAAATTTTAATCAAGATAATTTAGTTATTCCCTTGCTTTTGCTAATTTTTTTTAGTTATATGTTTGTCAATAATATATAAAACATAATGATGTGAAAGTGCTTTTGACAAAAAGTCTACTATAGCATTCCCTTTAACAAATCTAAATTATTTTGTGTGTATTAGTGGTCAGAGTTTTTAAACTTAACAATTCACATTCTGAAATGAAACTTATAGTAGATGGGTATACAAAAAAAATGAGCAAACTATGTGAAAACTAAGGGAGTAACTTTTCCTTGTTTTATGTATAATAAGTACAGATTGATTAGATGTATGCTCAAGCATAGATTGCAGTACTGTTCCTTTCAGATTAAGTCTGTCTATGTTGTCTAGTGTGGAACTTCTTGGTATCCCCTCAAGGGGAGTAAAAAGTCTTTCATCAGATAAGGATAGATTGGCACGGTGTAACTATTGCCATTTTTCTATGATTTTCCCAAATCATCATAGAGTAACTGAAGTTAAAAAAGAAAAGGCATTGCAGGTATATGATGCAGCAATTGGGGATATAACCATCAGGTACAATAGAACTTCATATGTCGATTTCACACTACCTTATACTGAATCAGGGGTGGCAATGATTGTGCCAGTTAAGGACGACAGGGATAAGAATACATGGGTTTTCTTGAAGCCATTAACTACTGGCTTGTGGTTTGGAAGCATTGCTTTCTTCATCTACACAGCAGTTGTAATATGGCTGTTGGAGCGAAGAATTAACAATGCTGAACTGACTGGTTCATTTTTTCGCCAGCTTGGGATTGCAATATATTTCTCATTCTTTGCAGATAGTAAGTGATTATATTAGGTTTTCTTATTTACATGCAAAATACTACATTTTTGACATTTAATTCTGTGATTTAGGAATTTCTTGGTGACAGATTCTACTGGGGTTAAAGGCAAGATAAACCTGAACTATCACTACAAAATTAGAGCGAAAAAGAGCTGACAAAAATAATTTTATTCTGCAATCTCAGTCTTTAACTAACAAAAGATACGCTGTACTAAGAGTAAATTCAGCATTAATGTTTATTTGAATTTCTAAAAAATGAAGGTTTGTCATTTTGCAGGGGAAAGGGTGGACAGTATTTTGTCTAGATTGGTTGTCATCGTATGGGTCTTTGTGCTTCTTGTGATTACATCAAGCTATACAGCCAATTTATCTTCAATGCTAACGGTGCAACAGCTTCAACCTACCGTGACTGACATTCATGAACTCCTTAAAAGTGGAGAATATGTAGGGTATCGTAATGGCTCTTATTTGTCCGATTTACTAGAAGGACTTGGTTTTGACAGGACGAAAATGAGGGCATATGAAAATCCAGATGAGTTTGCTGATGCACTTGCTAAAGGGAGCCAAAATGGAGGTATTGCAGCAGTCGTACATGAAGTTCCATACATCAAAATATTTCTTGCAAAGCATTGCAAAGGGTACACAATGGTCGGACCAATTTACAAATCTGAAGGCTTTGGCTTTGTAAGTTAAACTGCTAAATATTTCTTTGCACAGAACATACCTCTAAAGTACAAAAATCCTTGTAAATATATGTTCGAGAGCTGCTCATACTTATCAAAACATACAGAACATTTGGAGACAGAGGCACACATAATAAATTTAAGATAATAACAAACCTGGGACTCTAACAGAGCTATTCGTGGTATGGAACCCATCATTCTCCATAATCATTTACTACAATAAGCAGTCTGTGACTAGTAAAGTCATACTGTAACTCTTTTGTTCTGCTAGCCGCCTATAGTGAGTAACATTCACTGTTGGATAATGTTGTACGCGGTACGTACTTATGATTTGTAGTAATTTGTGATTAACTCACATTTCTTCTTGTTGCAAATTGAATTGCCATGGAGGATGTAACCTCGAAAATTATTTTATGTGCTCAAATAGTTCTGAGTAAAAACAAGAATTACCGAAGTTTCACTTCCGACCACCCTCTATCCAATCTTTTTTACTTTGGACTAGGTTTTTTTTCCCCTTTGTTTCACTTTGGACCACCCTAACTCTTTTTTCTAGCCAACCTCTCCTCCAGCAAAGATGTGAGCTGAACGTAAAAGGGGAGACCATCGGAATGAGGGTGCCGATGTGCTTGAGGCTGTTGATGTGATCACGAAGAGAGTTTGAGTGGTCCAAAATGAAAAAATGACAAAAATACCTAGTCCAAAGTGAGAAGATTAAGTAAAGGGTGGCCCAAAGAGCAATTCACTCAAAAAAGTATAAGCAGCGTTTTGATGTATTATCAATACAAAGTTTCATATTTGTGATCTTATCAATACAAGGACAAGAAAATAATTCTTTTCTCAAAAAGATAACATAGGAAGGCTATTATCCTTGGTGTTTTTCTGTTCCTTGCAATGCCAGTCGAATTTAAAACAGGCGTTCTATAACACTGCTGTGGACAATTTTCCTTTTTTTTCATTGAATAAATTTCTCTTGTTTGATATTGCCCCTACTTGTGTGGTAACTTTAGTTCATGGAGAAAAACTTTAAACCACAGTGCATAGGCATGTCTTTGGTAACACTAACTGCACATATGTACCATGCAATTTATTTAGCTCTATTTCAGACACCAATTTATTTGTCTTAAACATATTTTTCTTGTATTATGGAGAATCCTAGAATGTTCACCTTTAAAATAATATTAGCTATATTTCAGACCTATAGTTGAGTGTGCATTTGCTGTTTTTCTGATGAGCAAGCGATTCATTACCTATCAGTTTGTACATAACTGAATCAGTTCAACTTCTTGTGTAGGCATTTCCCAAACGATCCCCACTAGTTTATGACTTCTCAAGGGCAATCCTCAACATAACAGAGGGAGATTCTATAATTCATATAGAAAAGAAATGGATTGAGGACCAGCATGCCTGTCAGAATGATGGCACCATGATCGGCTCAAGCAGTCTAAACTTCAACAGCTTTTCAGGACTTTTTCTAGTCACAGGAGTTGCTTCAACCTCAGCCCTTTTAATAGCCCTGATGATGACTCTCTACAAGAATAAGCACAGGATAAGGGACAGCATACGTCGTGGGCAGACTCAGAAAGAATATGAAAGAGAGACAATAAATGAACAAAATCAAGAAAGGACAATAGACTCCAACCAGGTCCAGAACCTGCAACTGACAGTGCCAGATGATTCAAATGAATATACCTGCCAACAAGAGGGAGAAATATCCATAGAGATAAGCCCAGCTTCAGGGATCCAAACAAGTCAGGATATTGCATCTCACAGAACATCGAGAAACGGCTAATAGAGGAATGGTAACTCGGCTAATTCAGCTTTTCATGTCTCAACAATATCGAGCCTGGTCACCTTATGTTTGCACCCCACATTATGTCCGCATCCGCATGTCTGTGCAAACAGAAACCAATTAATTATCCAATGGAGTGTCAACTGAAAATCCACACAGCTCAGGCACTAAATGGACACAAACCATCTAATCTAACAATTAAGTACTAATACACAACAATGCAGTCCAGGAAGCTTCTGGAGCAAAGTTTTGACTTAATCTGTATATAGATTCTGTGACTTCTGACATCTCTGTCGAGCTAGCATATATTACTACTACTACTAAACAGATATAAACAAGCAAATCAACAAACATGTCCAGAGCATGGATGATACATGCCGTAAAAAAGAGACACGATTGGTTCAGGTTGCATCCACATTAATCTCATAGCTAGAGCTATAGATAGTGTACCACCTGAACTGCAAATCGCATTGCTGCTTCTCTTCCACTCCCATTCGCGAGCAACCGACAGCCCCTCCTCCACCTCCGGAGAGCGGCCGCGTCCGGCACGGACTGCCCCGTCGCATACCGATTCTTCTCCGCCGTCCCGCTGGCGTCAGGAGGAGACACAAGGCGGAGATGCGGGCGGCATAAGGAGGGAGAGGAGAGAGGACGGGGCGCGGCGAGATCTGGCGAATGCTTTCGACGGAACGGATGCGGCGAGATTCCAGTATCAGCCATGTTCTCCGCAGCGCTCCTCTCGAAACCCTCCCTCCCTCTCCGTCGTCTCCGCCGCCCGCCGTCGGCGTCGCTCTCATCGCCGGGGGCGGCGCTTCGCCGGACAGCGGGTGGGGACTGGGAATCCATGCCTATCCAGTTATCACACCGACAAGACGGTCCCACTGGTCAGAGAGAGAGAGAAGGGTCCGTAGTTCTTCACGTGGCCCCTCAGATTACGTATCAGCGTTCAACTTTAATCATCCGTCTTATTTAATTACTTTTTTAAAAAAATAAAAAACATAAGTCACGCATAAAGTACTATTCATATTTTATCATCTAATAACAATAAAAATACTAATCATAAATAAATTTTAAATAAGATGGACGATCAAAATTTACCTAGTTGCAAATGACCTGGTGTAGCACCGAACACGACCTCTGTGGAAGCTTATCCAACAAGGCTCTGCTAGAGTATTTCCAACTTAGGGACGTGGTCCAAGACATCGGGCTATAAGGGGATGCGAAGGATTCCATTAGATGGACATTCATAGTGGGTGGAATATACTCAAAAGTATTTCCTATGGCATGTTCTTCATGGCGCGCGCACATTTGCAATGCGTTAATAAATATTAGAAGCTAGTATTCCCCCAACAATATGAGTAGAGAGTTTGAAAATTGCTAGAGCATGGTATTCCGTCCCAACTACAAGATACTTTATATGCTGATGTCATTCGCGCCTCCACTTCATACTCACGAGTCCACGCCTATGTCCCACCCCATGCCGTATGCTCGTGCCCCGCACCTTGAGTAGAATCATCAACTAGTGGAGAAGCATGGCGAGGCGCTAGCAAAAGATGTTTGGCCGTATTGGCTGGGACACTAGGAGGTGCTAGTACAGGTCATCACAGTAGCAGGGCGATGCCTGTAGCAAACACCGTAGGGAGCAAAAGTTGGAGCCAAACGGAAGGAGTGGAATTGAGAGGAGGAGACGAGGCTCTGGTAGATGGCTCGCCGATCGACTGAGCAGCAGCACCATATAACCTCTTACCGTGCCTTGATACCTAATACTTGGTATCAATGGGATATCAGCGGGTACCCTCCGTACCAGCCATGGTACCCTCATGTACCAAGCTTGTACATATAGGTATTAGCCGTTGAGTACCTATGGTTACCAACCGAGGATGGCACATCGCATGATGTACCTGCACACAATGCTGACGAGGATAGGGGTGGTATTCGGTCAGACCGAAAATTTTGGTATAGGTCTTCGATCTTTTGGTCAGTTCGGTCAATGAAAAGTAAAAATCGAATTTCAACGGAAAAATATTAGGACCGGCAATTCGGTCTCAGGCTCGGTCCTGACCGAAATTCAGCAACATTTTCATATATGCAAAGAAATCATAGAAATTTTCAACACAAAAATCCAAAAAAAAATCGTAAGCACATATAAGTAAAGACTCTTATCGGGTTGCATGCCTAGAAGTAGCAGGGATATGAAAATTAGAGTTTAATCCTATTGAACTTAGTAGATTTGTAGGTTGCATTTGGACATTTCTTTTGTTAATTCGGTCTTTTCGGTTAACGAGGAGACTAACCGAATTGATCAAATAAAATTCGGTCTTTCACTACCTCGGACCGAATTTTTCGGTCTCGGTCTTTTAAGTTCGGTCTTTTTTTCCCACTCCTAGACGAGGAGCATGATGACTTCACCAACCACATTGTTGCCTCCAGATCTAACAGCTTCATTGGCCTTCTCTTTCCATCACCTTCGACAATACGCCTAAGAAGAGGAGCACATGCCGGTCGGCATCCTCCTCGACAGCCTCTCTTTTACCTAGTTGCCCCTTCTAGTGGGCGCTGACATGTCTTAGAGCATGAGACAAAGAAAGAGGCCACAAGACTGAAGCTGTCCACCGCTCTTGCCGCTAGATCCAGAGGAGTAGCAGGGGAGGCCTAGGCCTAGGCTAAAAAACCTGCTTGCCCGCCCCGCTTGTATCCCTACTAGAAATGGCACTAGTAGCCCGCTTCATGTTGCCAAACCTGTCCGTGGAGAAGATTCCTCACAGCTAGAAGAAAGAAGAGGAACATGAGTTATTGGGAGGGAAAAGGAGCTAGGGGAAGGAGGAGATGGGGAGCATAGCATGAGAGGAGAAAGAGAGGAGTATGTGGGGAAAGATAAGAGTGAATGAAGGAGGAATAGGGAGCCGCGAAAGAAAGGATAAGTATCCTGTAAGTTGATGCTTAGACAGGATGTCGTGCATGGTCTAAAAAAAAAAAGACAGGATGTCGTGCAGTAGTACTTCACAGATAGCTTAGCAGCGTTTTGCTTTGTTTTTCGGGGGCAGCGATCATCGGACCGTTGTCCCGTCTAGACAGTATATTGTCGATAATGTAAACTCTGTACATTTCTCTCTCCTGGATACAATCTGGTTTGGCCGACCCGGCAAAAATGATTTACCTAGGCTGTGTTTAATTAGTGTGCCAATTTTTTTTTAATTATACGGACACATATTTGAAATATTAAACGTAGACTAATAACAAAAACAATTACAGATTCCGCATGTAAACTGCGAGACAAATTTATTAAGCCTAATTAATCCATCATTAGCAATGTTTACTGTAGCATCACATTGTCAAATCATGGCGTAATTAGGCTCAAGATTCGTCTCGCAATTTATAGTCGGACTGTGCAATTGGTTTTTTTCATCCACATTTGATGCTCCATACATATGTCAAAACATTTGATGTGACGAAAAAGTTAATAGTTTAAAGAAAAAAGTTAAAATCTAAACACGGTCCTAGTTAGAAGTACTGCCCAATTCTCTCGACAGCAATCTTACAACATTTCACTCGAAGCATTTACTGCTCAAAATAAGCTCGCAAACATCCTCTTCTGCGATGTCAACACGCGCATTTCACTGAGGACAAACCCCCATTGTCAAAACCATTAGTTTATGAACTGAAAGCAGTTCCGGAAGGATCCCATCAATTGGCTTTTAAATAAGCTACAGAAACCTCCTGCACAAATCAGTTTCTTCAGGAAAGAAGGCAACTGCTTTGAAACTTACATAAACAACTGCTACTCTCTCAAAGTCTCAATTGATCTAACGAAAGATTGCTTGCATCTGTGCAAGTAACTATTGCCTATTGCTTAGTGCTGTAGTACTGTCAGTAGCTTGCAGAAATGCAGAGCTGCATAATGGTGCACTGCATGGCTATGGACACATCATTTGACCTTCAAGGGTTCCAAAAATACAACTGAAATAGAGTAAAATAACACCTATGGCACTACATTATTTCACGCGTAAAGTTTAAATTAAGCTAGCCTTACTGTTTGAATTCCTCAAGCCCCTAGCCTTATAAGAGTGTAAGGCCTTGGGAGGCAAAGTCTTTCACAAACATTCCACAGCCACAGCACTGGTAATGGAGAGAGCACCTCAAACCATACTGTTCCTGTTACTCCTTGTCCATTTCACTGTAGCCCAAAATGCTAACAAAACTGGGGTAGTAGATGGGTTCCCAGTTGGAGTGATCCTTGACCTTCAAACAATGGTGGGGAAAATAGCACGGACCAGTATTTTGATGGCGCTGGATGATTTCTACGCGGCACACACAAACTACAGCACAAAGATAGTTCTCCACATCAGGGATTCTGGAAGTAATAATGTCCAGGCTGCATCAGCAGGTAAATGTTCTGAAGTCTTGTGGTACAATCTTGTAGCAATATGGATGTTTTTATTTTCTACTATTTTTTGTGGCGATGAATAGATGTTTTACTGTTGTGCTGCCTCCAAGATTCATTTTCAGGCCGAGTTTAGTTCGAAACTTTTTCTTCAAACTTCCAACTTTTCCATCACATCAAAATTTTCCTACACACACAAACTTTCAACTTTTCCATCACATCGTTCTAATTTCAACCAAACTTCTAATTTTGGCGTGAACTAAACACACCCTCAGTCACTAGTTTTCTTCAAAACATGCAGCTGCAAGATAACATATTCCACAGAAGTCCTTTTCTTCAAGAATCTATGTATGACAAAATTTCTCCTAGTACGTATGGCCTTTTCATAAAATCATTCAGCTAATTGCACAATTGGATAAATTACATTATACTCCACAATCTATTATATCTTGCATGTTCTTACACAGTAACACTATATATATTTTAGCAGTTCATGCCCAAATGTCAAATCAGCTAGTACCAATAGGTACAAGCGTTGTAGTATTAAATAGTGTTGCATTAGTTCCAGATCGGTTGTTAGATGAGGCTGTACTCATGGACAAACCTCCCCCTAGACCAAACACCAAGAGGTTTTGTTGTTCAATTGTCAACATATTAGCCAGCTAGTTACTATATAGTTTAAAGTAACTTGGTTCAAATGTCAATGCATGCAAATTAAATTTTAAGTTATGTTCTGCAAATTGGAGGTTTCATGAGTACCCATGGACCTTCTCTGTTTTAGGGCCTACCATAGATGCAACTTAGCAAATAAGTAACCCGTATCCATTCTCTTGCACTAGCAGGGCTGCCCACCATTTAAATTGTTTCTTAATCTAGTAGATTCAGTATTAATCTTGAATTAAGAAAGATAAGAGATCCCTGTTCAAAATAAAGTAAGTCATAATTGAGAGGAACCTACCACTGTTTGCTTCTGATTTTTTCTTTGCACCAACAACAGACAAATTTCACACTGGTTGGGGATCAGTCTACAGGACTTCTTATTCCCAAAGCTGAAGCCATGCATTCAGCTGACAAGAACGGAGAATGATAATATCAAATACCAACTGAGAAAACATATACTACAATGTGGTATCATATAACTGACCATTCAAGTCAACATTCAGTCATTCATATTAACCAACAGAAAGATTGAATTACAAGTTACTGACTTTGAGAAAACTTGATGGTTCAGGGATGCTCAGCATCCAAAAGGAAGCAAATGAGTTTCAATGTACCTACACTTTTTTAATGGGGTCAATCAGCCTTAGTTGTTGTACATGAATAATTGGATATCAATGCATGGTTCGAAAGAAATAATTTAACTACCAACAAATTAACAGAACATCGAAAGGTTGTAAACTAGTGGACCCTCGAATACCTAGTACTTAATCAAATTCTTTTTAAACAAATTGGTAAGTTCAATGTAATGTTTCATTCTGTGCACAATAAAGCAAACTCATGATTTTACTAAACTCTGAATAACATCCAGAATCAAACTTCAAGCAGATGTAGACATCATACCATGGAACTATCCTGCTCCTCTTGACGTCAATTAACTTTACGGCCACCCAAAATTTCACTAGACAAAGAGCACATGAATTCCTTGGTCAGCAAAATAATTTGGGTTTCCATGAGTGATTATGTCTAAACTGCATCTCAAGCCCATGAGTTTTGGGCTTCTGTCATGAGTAAATTGCTCTTGTTCATTACAGGTATTAGGTGATATAGTTTGGCAACATGTGCAAGATATGTGATGCTTTTGTCAGCCCTGAATCTGTAGCTGTTATGTTACCTTTTCCTTGAGGGAGAAGATTGTCATGTTCCTGGACCAAAGATTTGATGCCAAGTATTTCAGATTTCTCCATACGATATTTGACCAAAGTTAAAATGAGTATGCAATTCTGCAGTCCTTGATCTGATCGAGAACCGTAATACTAATGTAGTGATCCCAGAGAACTTCACGACCTGTATTTATCTCAAGATCACTAAAATAAAATTTCTAGGCCAATCTTTCCTTCACGACAACCAGCCCATCACAATCTTCCAGCTGCCTTAAATATTTTTGTGCATGCAACACTCAATGGCTCAAGAACATCTGAAATGCAATAATGCATTGCCACTCTAACCCAGGAATTTCTTTCTTTTATTTTTAGGGGATCAGCAATTTTTCCTGCTTGTATGATCATTAATTACAACTTGTTGATCTATGCTGCAGCTCTTGATCTTCTGGAGAATCACAATGTACAAATTATCATAGGCCCTCAGACATCCTCACAAGCTTCATTTGTATCAGATCTTGGAAATAGAAGTCAGGTCCCTGTAATATCCTTCACAGCAACAAGCCCATCTCTTTACTCTGCCAGTCTTCCATATTTCGTTCGTGCAACACTGAATGACTCAGCACAAGTGCAAAGTATTGCCTGCCTAATCAAGACCTATGGCTGGAGAGAGGTAGTGCCAATTTATGAAGACACTGACTATGGTAGAGGTATCATACCATATCTTGTAGATGCTCTCCAAGACATTGATGCACGTGTTCCCTATCGGAGTGTTATCCCCCTGTCAGTAACTAGTGAAGAAATTAGCCAAGAATTATATAAGCTTATGACAATGCAAACAAGGGTCTTTATTGTGCACATGTCATCTACTTTGGCTGCATCTCTCTTCACAAAGGCAAAAGAGGTTGGTATGATGAGCAAAGGATTTGTGTGGATCATGACAGATGGAATAACCAATATCGTGGACTCCATGAGCACTTCAGTTGTGGAGGCAATGAATGGTGCCTTGGGTATCCAGTTTTATGTTAATAACTCAGAACTTGATAGCTTCACCATAGGATGGAACAGAAGATTTCAAATCGACAACCCAAATGATCCACCATTAAAACTAAGTATATTTGGACTGTGGGGCTATGATACTATATGGGCAGTTGCCCAAGCAGTTGAAAATGTTGGGGTTAACAACAGAACATCAATTCAAAAACCATCAGTTGCAAGAAACTCAACAAGCTTGGAAAACATGGAAACTTCTGTATATGGCCCAGAACTCCTAAAGGTCATCTTGAGAAATAAATTCAGGGGTAAGAGTGGCTATTTTGACCTTTCAAACAGGCAGCTGCAAGTCTCCACATTTAGAATAATAAATGTATTTGGGAAAGGGTGGAAAGATATTGGATTTTGGAATGAAGGAAATGGTATTTTACGACAGTTAAATCTTGGAAAATCAACAACAAAGTATGCGGACTCAGTTTTGGACTTAAACCCTGTGATTTGGCCAGGGAAATCGACAGAAATTCCCAAAGGATGGGAAATCCCTGCAAGTGGAAAGAAGCTTCAGGTTGGAGTACACAAAAGTGCATACAAGGAATATATGACGAATCAAAGAGATCCCATCACAGGTGCAACTAAAGCAAGTGGCTTCTCAATTGACATATTTGAAGAGGCAGTAAAAAGACTCCCTTTTGCGCTACCTTATGAATATGTAGCATTTGACACAAGCCGGGATACAAGTACTGGAAGTTATGATGACTTTGTTCACCAAGTTTATCTTAAGGTGCTAAGATCATTAATGCTGTTTGGTAAAAAAAAAAAAGATCAGTAATGCTTCAGCTGTTCAGCATACAGTTTGTAAGCAAACTGCAATTCATGATATATGTCAAGAGTACATACGACAACTGCACATAGGAATATTATATGATATAATTAGGTGCTCTTCTCAGTTAATCAGAGTACCTATTTGTTCCTCAAAAATAGTAAAAACATATATTAAAAAGAAATTAAAGAATTCTTAGATAATTTGTACTAAGATTTTTTTTTTGCTTGATCAGTAAAACTATTCTCTTTGGTGTCCTTGCAGAAATATGATGTGGCAATTGGAGATATAACAATCAGGCATAGCAGAATGGCCTATGTTGACTTCACTGTACCATACACAGAATCAGGAGTGGCAATGATCGTTCCATCCAAGGGCACAGTAGATAAAACATGGATTTTCCTGCAGCCACTATCACGTGATCTGTGGGTTGCAACCATATCAATGTTTTTCTACACAGGATGTGTTGTATGGTTATTGGAACTTCTAGGCAACAAAAGAAATGTTCGTGAACCAATTCCCAGGAAGATTGGGATTGCGATATTCTTCTCCCTATTTGGAGATAGTTGAGTACACTTATCCCAGCACCTCAGTTATTTACAAAAGAGGAGTGTAAAATAGTGGATAAAATATCGAGCTGACTGATCTGCACTAAAAATCATTTGGTATTACCAGTGCATTTAACAAACCTACCTTGTTTGCTAGGAAACATGAATCTGGTAGTTTAGTTTCTTGAATGGTTCTACATGCATGTCTTGCATGATGCAAGCTTATGAGCCTTGAAAGAAACAAATGCTAGTTACATGCGTGCATCTTAAAATACTTAAAAGATGCATAGCTGGGCACAATGGGCAGAGAGAATTCAAAACAGATTTGTGCCTGCTGGTCCTAGGAGTGAATAAAACTATGGCCAAGCAAAGGCAGGTCCGTTGGAAGAAATATTGCTAACTACCTCTATTGGAATAGTGAGTTTACACTGACTACATTGTGGAGTTTAGAACATATAATGTATCCAGTGAGTTTACACTGACATGAGTTTATTATGAAAGACTTCATTTTTTTACGACTATTACAGGATAGAACTCAATGTTGTTAAACTAACAGGATGGAAAGGAAAAATGAATTATATGCAAGTAGGTGTCAGGTTAGAAACGAGTTTTGCTAATCAACTGAAGGAAAGTATAGCTGTATAAGGGAGTAGTTCAAGGAAAGAAAGCTAAGAAACAAGGCTAACATATCTTAACAAATATTTCTTATGTATTCACATGGTTGACTAGATAGAGAAAAGATGCAGTGTTGCTCATCTGGTAAATGAAACCAGCTAGAAGTAGACGTAAATTTGGCCATTCTCTCGGCAATCACAATTATGAAAATTGATTATTCCTTTTAACCAAGCCTTGATAAGTCGTTGCAAATTACAACCACTTTTTTGGAGAAAGTCCTTTTCTTGGAACTACAGATAGTTTGCAGCGAATTTCTTATGAATATTTTCTTTGTTACAATTCTTTCAGTTCAAAAGCATTTTTATTTGGCAATTCTATATTTGTGAATTTTTGCTTGGTATAACTGAAGATAACACTATATATTTTTATCAAAATTTCAGATGAAAGAGTGGAGCGCATCCTATCTCGGATAGTTTTGATTGTATGGGTATTTTTCTTCCTTATACTTTCATCAGGTTACACTGCAAACTTGGCAACAATGTTGACTGTACAGCAGCTAAAACCAACTATAAATAGTATTGATGAACTTCGGAAAAGCGGGGAAAACATAGGATACCACGATGGTTCCTTTGTCAAAAACCTTTTGGAAGATCTTAATTTTAACACATCTAAGATCAAGGCATATGATACACCCGATGATTTTTACAATGCACTATCAAAGGGAAGCAATAACGGTGGTATTGCTGCCTTCGTGCATGAAGTCCCATATATCAAATTGTTTCTTGCAAAGCACTGCAAAGAGTACACTATGGTTGGACCGTTTTATAAGACAGCAGGTTTTGGATATGTAAGTAATTTTATTTATGTTCCTGTTTGCAACATAACTCTTCAGTCAATTAGTTACTCTCGTATGTTGAAATACAAATGTGAAACTATAGATGTTGGCATGTTGCCTTTCATGCCTGAGTGTAAATTGAGGGTACGAATTTGAACTAATACAATAAGCTTCATTTGGAAGGTTAATTATATCCACAATTTCACAGAAATACCAAGGAAATTAGAAACACACAAGCTAAACAATGAGCAATCCAATTACTCTGAAGCATAGGGTTTGAGTGTAAATGTACACAAATTCAACTGGTTAGGCTTTTCAGTGCATATTCGCAATGTAAAACTATGTATCCAATTGCGTAGATTATATATAGCCCCTCCTGTCATGAATATTTGACACTTAGGACAACATCCTGTCAATCTTTTCAAACTTTGACCATAAATTTTATATTAGAATGAGTTTGCAAAATATAATTACTTTATGATATTATTGTAGTACTTTTCAAGGCAGATCTATACATGGCATTTTTTTTCCTTTTTAAGATAAGCATTTGGATTTTGGAAATTATTGATGGTCAAAGTTTCAAAAGTTTGACCAAATATTGTCCTAAACATGAAATATTTATGACTGGAGGGAGTACAAACTAGAGAAATACTATACGTTTTCTTAAGGGAAAGAATAATATGAAAAAGCCAGCTTATGAGTGAAAATGTGAAATCACCTTTGATAGCAAGCTCGTATGAACAACCAAATTTTGGGGAAATTGGATACATTAAGAAATAGCTAACATAATACATCTGAACACATCAAACTTAAAGTTGATGATAAATTTTGCTCTAGAATACTATATACAAATTAATAAGGATGGAATTGATTATTTTATCTAGTTATGCTAGTTCATTTTATCATTTACCATGTAATATGTTAAGTTCAGTTCACCTTGCTTTTAGTCCTCATCACATGGAAATAACCCCAAATTAGAGCCAACAAGCTAACAAAAAATCTACCTTTCTCACACAGGCATTCCCAAAAGGATCTCCTCTACTTGGAGACATTTCAAAGGCAATCCTCAGCATAACAGAGGGGGACATTATCATGCAACTTGAGAACAAATGGATTGGGTACCAAAATGACTGCAAAAGTGTGGATTCTGCGGTGGGCACTGTGTCTGATCCAGACAAACTTAACGTTGACAGTTTTAAGGGCCTGTTCATACTTACTGGAGTTGCCTCAACCTCTTCTCTTCTCATAGCTGTAATGATTTACTACTATGAAAAGAAAAAGTCGATGACTAGCATGCAACCTGACCAAAATGGAGAAGGTTTAGAAGAAAATCACAAGCCACAAGAAGTGAATGAAGGAGACAGAGAAGAAGAAAATAATCAGCCTGGAGCAAGTACAGGCCAAAGTGGCCAACAACAACAACAAACTGGAGCAAGAGAGATGTCTAACATAAATTTACAAACAAGCAGTGTTAGAAGAAATAGCTCAATTTTCATTTGGCATGAAAGAAATCTTGGTGCAAGAGTGGCACCCATTTCAAGTTCAAGTCATTTTTAGCTAAACAATTGATATTTATGTTCAGGATCAGGATGTTACATAAAGCAGTTTCAAGCTGAAAGTTTAAAATGGTAAAGTTTCGCAGAAAATGGCATGACATACAGCCACTAGTTGTGTTAATGTTTTTTCTTTACTATAAAAAGGCGTTAGATGATGATGCGTTCTGCATCCATCCTCCAGTCATTTTAGATTTTCTGTGGCTGCAAGTAGACATGTATGTGTTTTCTGTTCTTTTTAATCCTTTGCACATTTGCATCTGCAATTACTTAACTACTCTCGTATGATTGTGTATAGAGGCAACTTGCCATCTGCGCAACTCGCAGGCACTTGGTAGTAACCTAATGTTTGCACATAACCAAAAGACACAGTTGTCAGTATTGATCATTTCCCCTTTTCCTTTTGTTGTAAATTGCTCATGCATATCTTGTTTAAGGGCACAGATCGAAATCTGTTCTCCAGGGAAAAGATCTCAAAGCAGGTGACAAGTCGCCTCTAAGCTGAACCATCAGATGAGCATCTGAAACTGAACCTAATTGAGCCATCTGTTCAAGAATATTGCCACCCGCAAAAATATAAGACTGCTGAACTCCGCGTGCCAAACAGCACTTCCCTCAGATAGGATGATGAGCGCCAGCCCTTGCAATAGGGTCGCAAGACGAAATGCAAAAGAAAAATGGAACCTCGGCGATGTACGAGTACGGCACTTCTGATCCTTGATCACCAATTCATCATCGTCCTTCTATCAAGCACATCTTTGACATCGAGTGTAGGTTCATCTTGGCATTCTAACAAACATCATGAACGCATTGTTTCGGGAGCTGAAAATTGTGGTACAATCGTACAACTAAATTGCAATAGGCCCTGCCTTAACGATTAAATCTAGACACACCAAACCACGCAGCGTCCATCGGGTGAACTAACGTTAACCCCCACATTTCAAAGCCACGAAATCATGAATGGAAGGAGGTCTGCGGGAATAAGCCAGAGTTTCTCGCAGCGGGGGTCGTACCTTGTCGGAACGACGCAGCGTGGGCTCCTCGGCAACTGGAGGCATATCCTCTCCGGCGTCCATTGCCTTGTCGGGGAGGAGGAGCACGGATACGCCGGGAAGGCCTCTCGGCCGCGGCACCGCCGACGACGAGCCCTGCGGCCGCGGCAGCCGCCCAGGTGTCGCCGTCATCGTCGAGGTCGGCATTAGCGGTTCGTTTCTGGTCGAGTTGGGCTGGAGCTGGACTGCACGCGAACTGTTTTAGATGGGCCTAGGGCCTGAGAGTGTTATGGGCCATTGGATTCGCAAAGTAGCCCACGCGTTGCAACGGATCAGGCCCATGTAACCATGGATGGGGGCTGACCGGCTGGGAAATTGGATTGAGATGGTTGGGAAAGTGGAATGAGGATAAAGTGCTGGTGGTGGTGGTTGCGGATGCGAAAGCTTGGAAGAATGTGCGAGGAGGGGATAGAAGGAGAATGACTTTGCTTTTAAATTTTAAATACTAAGCAGTAGAGATAACGATATCGGGTGGCAAGAGCACATTTACTTCAAGAATTTCCATATCGTCAATCTCTATGAAAGAAAATCGCTCTTAAATTCTTCTTTTAAATAGGAAAACATATAGAATCCATTAACCTCATGAATTTTATAAGAATTTCACATACTCCATTGCATGAGCTCTAACTTATGTAGTACTATGAAGTGCTTACAGGTGTTGGTTCACAAGAGAATGGACGCATTCTCGACAACAATGTTGGAATTTTATCAATTTCTTCTGTATGACATATCAATGCCCTCTACATGAAGATGGTAGATCACGCTGGTCGACGGGTCAACTAATTGGTGATCCTCATCTTTTTTTTTGTTCAATCACATCCTTAGTCGTGACGCTTATTAGTAGCCAAAAAAAATTTGGTAAAATTTGTGAGTGTTTTTAGCGATTTAAGAGCTAATAATGCTGAAAATAAACCACAATAAAAAAAACATTAAAGTCAACTTTACAATTAAGTTTTAAAATCAAAATTTTGCTACAATTGATCAACTGAGGAGAAAATGATAGTTGTAGCAATGCTGGTCCAGGAGTAATAGGCAATTATCAGTATCATTTCTTATGATCGTCTCATGGGGACGAATCTGTTGAGAGAGCGACCTGGTGGTGTCGCAGCCTCGCAGGTGGCCAAGAGAGCACTTCCCTAACAAGATTCCGAAGCTCATATGCAGTACATGCAGACTAAGTAAATCAACGTGGTTTTAATGGTTGAGGAGAAAAAAAAAAGACTCGAGCTATAGCATGAGAAAGATAAAATATACTTATTTTTTTCATGTAATAAGGTAACCATCGTAAATCAACCTGGTTTTAATGGTTGAGGAGAAAAAAAAATAGACTCGGGCTATAGTTGAGAAATATAAAATAGACTTCTTTTTTTTCAAATCAGGGCAGAGACAAGTAGGGCTTAAGCCCTCGGCCTCCATCTTAAAATTTGGAGAAAACCTACATATAGCTCATCAATTGAGTTCTAGTTGAGCCTTAGGCTTCGATAACTTTTGGTTTTGTCACCGCATCCGATGTTTAGCCCCAGCTCCTATGAATACTCATGCTAAAATCTTTTCAAAATGTCTGGGTTGTTGCACATTTTCACTGAACGCAGTCATTTGGTTCTGGCGAGGACAAGGGCCGGAAGCAGCAAGCTACCTCAGGAAGCAGTCATTGATCTCACCATTGAACATTTTCCAGCTGGTGGTGAAGCGGCAGCGCCGCCGGAGCATCAGGCGAAAATGTTCAGTTGAAGGAACCATTAGAGCATGTACAATAAACCATTTTAGCTGGCGATAATGCATCCACACTGGCGTTATTGATATCAGGATAGGAGAGAGGGTGTGAGCGGACGACTAATTAATCACCGACTGCACACGAGCTCCAAGGCGAAAGAAACAATAGAAAAGAGCAGGACGAAGAGATGGCGACGGGAGCAGGCTGTGACGCGAGATACCAAATCCATTGAAGCTTGTGAATATAGCCGGCTGCTGTACGTATTAACTTTTTGCTGTCTCCATTGCTGACGTGTTCTTTTTTACCGCCAGCAGCCATCGCCATTATTGATCTTGCTCTTAGGAGTTTATTCTATTACCTATCCACAAAGTCAAAATGGACATTTGAGGAAGCTTCACTCATCGACAGCTATTATTTACTCTCTTTCAATATGTTAAAAATTCATAGAAAAGAAAAGAAAACGCGGGAAGTTTCTTTGAACCAACCCCCCCCCACCCCCCACCCCCACAACATAAAAAAGGATAACCAATGCGTTGTTAGGTTCAAAATTAGAAGGCTATGATACCATCTTCTCCAATATCTGTTATCTGTTAGGTCAACCCTTATGTACTGGCCTATCCTCTTGAATCTTGGTGTATGAAGGACGGCAATCTTTGGACCAGGCAAAAAATTTAGTGTTGCTACTCCAATGCTTGCCACTTATTCTTGGTAGCGTCTTGCATCTTACAATGTTCATCTTCATCAACCAACAGCTTAGTATTTTGTAAATTTTATTAGGACAAAATTGATTGGATGGTCCTTGAGACTTCAACGAACAGCATCTGATTGTCGAATGTCAACTATAATCCTGACTCTCTTGTTTGCCAGAACCATAGGCTTGACATCACAAGTCCCATTGACTTGACTTGCCATTACAAACAGCATGCTCAGTGCTGTGCCCATAAACTGCAAAACTAAGAGGTTATTTTCAGAGATATATCATTCTTCAAGGCTCTCGCACTTTGTTTAATTGCTACGGACTTACTGCACATAGGAAAAATATACATGCATTGGCCATTGACTGTCATTTCTACGAGCGAACTGGCTAAGTACATTATATACATGTATGAACTTGGTTGGCTGTTTACATCCCGTTAGATGTAGATGCCGGGTTTCTAATCCATTATCTAAAAGAAGTAGATTATCTACAATAGTAAGGTGAATGTCCTATTCTTTTCTCCAACAAGAGTTGGATGAAGATTAAGATTTTCGTAGCACGCTTTTCAAACTGCTAAATAATGTGTTTCGTGCGAAACTTTCTATATGAAAGCTGCTCTAAAATATCATATTAATCTATTTTTCAAGTTTGTAATAATTGAAACTCAATCAATCATTCGTTAATATCACGTCGTTTTGCGTAAAAAACTTAATATTCATCTTCATCTTCAGGAGAAAAGAACACCACCGAAGTGATGCCTACAAATGAAATCTCACCGTTGCCATGCAACCTTTATTTATCAAAATCTCGTCATTCCAAAGTTATCGGTGATCAAAGTTGAAATAATAATAGTCAAAGCTAACAAACATTTGGAAACAAAGGGAGTACCACACATCAAAGCATGCCAAGAGAGTCAAACATTCAGAGCAACTCCCCATGCCAAACGCGAGTTCCGACTTCCTTGACTATCACAATCCCATTCCTTGAGGACCAATGATTCACTTGAGGAAGGTGAAGGTATATATGCGTTTCCAGCTCATTCTTCCTGGGTTTCCAACCCAGAATTTCCACAGCCATCACCCTAACATGGTTCTATTCAGAAACGTCTCTTTTGTACTTATAAACAGAACAGTAGCCTCTTACGCAAGGAAGAGATTGCCAGAAGCAAACTTAAAATTTTAATTCGGAGACAATAGAGACTATAATGCAATCTGACCAAGTCAGAATAATGAAGGAAAAAAAAAAGGATAGGGCTATAAGACTTCATAGCACCATGCATTCAGTAACCAGCAGAACATCAACCAACACAGCATGGGGATGGAGAGAGCAGCTGGAAGGGCTGCAATCTTCTTCCTGTTCCTCAGTCTGACTGTTGCTCAAAATATCACTGGGAGTGGAGAAGATACACTGAATGTTGGAGTGATTCTCCACCTGAAGTCGTTGGTGGGCAAAATGGCACGTACCAGCATTTTGATGGCTGTGGAAGATTTCTATAAAGCCCACAGGAACTTTAAGACAAAGCTGGTTCTCCACATTAGGGATTCCAATGGAGATGATATCCAAGCTGCATCAGAAGGTACATTTCACAATCTGTAAATTTTAGCTAAGATTGTCAAATTTTGAGTCAATACTGCATCATAATGAGGCGAGATACGATAAAGAAGTTACTCCTTATGTCCCAAAATATAGCTACTGCTAGTACTTTGTTATGGAATACTCTTTGATCTTAGGGAACTTCAACAACTTGAAATTCTTTAGATTAAAACTTTATCGAGGAAACACACAGAAAAAAAAGCACTGAAACGACAAGCTTTTTATCATCTATATAATTTTTTATTACACACTTATCTTTTCTACTGCTGCTGCAAATCTTCAAAACAATATGTGCATATACAACTTCTCTTTTATAAATATCATAAATTTAAGCAAAAATAAAAGGCTGAATTTCATGATAACTCCATGGATCTATATGCAGGTAAAAGTGAGGGCCTCCCCACTTTTAAGTTTATGCAACTGTAATTTACAAACGAATCCTCCTATTTTGAGTTCTCTCTTATTAGCAACTCCTTCATTTCTGGAGAAACAAAGAAAGTTCCATACCAAATATAGTTAAGTCATATAGAGGGTGCTCTCTGCTTTGCTCAATGCCTGAGGAGTTTGGATGGGGCTAAAAAATTTTAGTCACTATCACATCGGATGTTTGGACACTAATTAGAAGTATTAAATGTAGACTAATGATAAAACCCATTTTATAACCTTGGACTAATTCACAAGACAAATCTATTGAGCCTAGTTAATCCATGATTAGCCTATGTGATGCTACAGTAAACATTCTCTGATTATGGATTAATTAGGCTTCAAAAATTTGTCTTACAGATTAGCTCTCATTTATGAAAATTAGCTTTGTAAGTAGTCTATGTTTAATACTTTAAATTAGTGTCTAAACATCCGATGTGAAAGGGACTAAAGTTTAGTCCCTGAATACACCACTATAATAAGAATAGCCATTATATTCTAAGGAAAGTTATAACATAACTAGTTCTATATGCATAACACTTCTAATTGCATTAAGATTCTTAGCTGCAATTAATATGAACACAGATATTCTTCAAATTAATTGTTTTTCTATTAAATTATAAAGCAATTGACCTGCTGGAAAATTACAATGTGCGAGCTATTGTTGGCCCACAAAAATCTTCAGAGGCTACATTTGTGTCAGATCTTGGGAACAAGAGCCAAGTCCCAGTTATCTCCTTCACTGCAACAAACCCCACTCTATCATCTATCAATGTGCCATACTTTTTGCGTGGGACATTAAGTGATGTTGCTCAAGTGAATACACTTGCTGCTCTCGCTAAGGCATATGGCTGGAGGGAAGTGGTGCCCATCTATGAGGATACAGACTATGGTAGAGGCATCATACCATACCTGGCTGATGCCCTCCAGGAATTTGGAGCATCTATGCCTTATCGTAGTGCAATATCTGAATCAGCAAATACTGACCAAATTGAGCGAGAACTCTACAAGTTAATGACAATGCAAACTAGAGTCTATGTTGTTCATATGTCAACAAACATTGGATCAATTCTCTTCAAAAAGGCCAAGGACTTAGGAATGATGAGTGAAGACTATGCATGGATTTTGACAGATGGCATTTCAAATATTGCTAATTCGCTAAGCCCTTCAATTCTTGAGGAAATGAGTGGTGCAATCGGTGTCAGGTTCTATGTGCCTGCATCAAAGGAACTTGATGACTTCACTACAAGATGGAATAAGAGGTTTAAAGAAGACAACCCAAATGATCCACCATCACAACTAAGTATTTTCGGGCTTTGGGGTTATGATACTATTTGGGCATTAGCACAAGCAGCAGAAAAAGTAAGAATGGCTGATGCCATATTTCAAAAGCAGAAAGATACAAAGAACACAACATGTTTGGGAACTCTGAGAATTTCTACAATTGGTCCGAAACTCCTAGATTCAATCTTACTTAGTAAGTTCAGAGGTCTAAGTGGTGAATTTGACCTTAGAAACAGGCAGCTGGAGCTTTCCACCTTCCAGATAATTAATGTAGTTGGAAGTCAGTTAAAAGAAATAGGCTTTTGGACAGCAAAACATGGAATCTTCAGGCAATTAAACAAAAATAAATCAAAAACAACAAACATGAACTCTATGCCTGATCTTAATCCAGTGGTGTGGCCAGGAGAAGTATATACAGTGCCCAAAGGATGGCAAATTCCTACTAATGGAAAGAAACTCCGTATAGGTGTACGGACCAATGCGTATCCTGAGTTTATGAAGGTGGAAAGTAATCCTGTAACCAATGAAATAACAGCTTCTGGGTATGCGATTGATGTATTTGAAGAGGTGTTAAAGAGACTTCCATATGCAATACCTTATGAATATGTATCATTTGATAATGGACAAGGAATAAACTCTGGGAGTTATAATGATTTTGTCTACCAAGTTTATCTAGGGGTAAGAAATTTTTACTCTCAATTTATCAAATTTATGCCACAGAAATCAGTATGCCCACTTGAAATTTTAATAAAGCAAATTTAATTATTCTCTGACTTTTCTTTTTGCAAAACTTTATTCATCTACCCTTATTGGAACAATTCAGGTGATTTTTTATGTTGTTCAGTTTGGATATATTTATCATTTGTTTTCTTACACAACATTTTCCACCATATTGGTACCATAGCAAGCATTGGCGCAGTCTCATGTATACAAATTTGAACATTATTTTTTAATTATATGTCAGTCAAAATTATCTTAACATAATAGTGTGAAAGTACTTTTGATGAAAAATACACCCTCCGTTCCATATTATAAGTCATTTTAGTTTTTTCCTAAGTCAAACCTCTCAAACTTTGACTGAGTTTACCAAAAAAAAAATACACCAACACTTACAACATCAAATTAGTTTCATTAAATCCACCATGAAATATGTATTGATAGTGTATTTAGTTTTTACTGTAGATGCCGGTGCATTTTTATATAAACTCGGTCGAAGTTAGAGAAGTTTGACTTTGGACAAAAGTAAAATGACTTACAATGTGGAACAAAGGGAGTAGTAGCGTTCCCATTTGATAAATCCTTTTGTGTATATCAGTGGTCAGAGTTTCAAAACTTGACAATACATGTTCTGAAATGAATTTTAATAGTCAATGGGTATATAATAAAGGAAAAAGTCTATTTAACCCCCTGAAGTATGTACTCCCTCCGTATTTTAATGTATGACGCCGTTGACTTTTTGACAAACGTTTGACCTTTCGTCTTATTCAAAAAATTTATGTAATTATCATTTATTTTATTGTGACTTGATTTATCATCAAATGTTCTTTAAGCATGACATAAGTATTTTTGTATTTACATAAAAAATTTAAATAAGACGAATGGTCAAACGTTGGTTAAAAAGTCAACGGCGTCATACATTAAAATACGGAGGGAGTATGTAAAATAGATTGCAGTACTTTTCCTTTTCAGATTGAATCTTTTTTATGCTTTCTACTGTGGTACATCTTGGTATCTCCTCAAGGATGGTAAGAAGTTCCATTCAGATTAGATAGATTGGCATGATGGAACTATACCCATGTTTTCTGCCATTTTCCACAAATTATCATACATTTCAAAAGTAACTGAAATAACAATTTTTTTAAAAAAAAACTTGCAGGTATATGATGCAGCCATTGGGGATATAACCATCAGGTACAATCGAACTTCATATGTTGACTTCACACTACCATATACTGAATCTGGGGTGGCAATGATTGTGCCAGTCAGGGACGACAGGAATAAGAATACATGGGTTTTCTTGAAGCCATTAACTACTGACCTGTGGTTTGGGAGCATCGCCTTCTTCGTCTACACAGCAATTGTAATATGGTTGTTGGAGCGACGAAGCAATAATGCTGAACTGACTGGCTCATTTCTCCGCCAGCTTGGCATAGCAATATATTTCTCGTTCTTTGCAGATAGTGAGTGACTATACTTGTTTTCTTATCTACATACAGAATACTGCGTTTGTCAAATTCAGTGAGAAAGAGCTGACAAAAAAGCAATTTATTTTACAATACAGTCTTTAACAAACAAAGGGATACAGGCATAGTAAGAGTAAATTCAGCATCAATGTTAATTTGAAGTTCTAAAATATGATGGTTCACCATTTTGCAGGGGAAAGGGTGGACAGCATTTTGTCTAGACTGGTTGTCATTGTATGGGTATTTGTGCTTCTCGTGATTACATCAAGCTATACAGCCAATCTATCATCAATGCTAACTGTGCAACAGCTTCAGCCCACAGTAACTGATGTTCATGAGCTCCTTAAAAATGGAGAATACGTAGGGTATCCAAATGGTTCTTATGTGGCCGATCTATTAAGAGGACTTGGTTTTGATAGAACAAAATTGAGGGCATATAATGATTTAGATGGCTTTGCCGATGCACTCGCCAAAGGGAGCCAAAATGGTGGTATTTCAGCTGTCATAGATGAAGTTCCATACATAAAAATATTTCTTGCAAAGCACTGCAAAGGGTACACAATGATAGGACCAATTTACAAGTCTGAAGGTTTTGGCTTTGTAAGTTAACTTGATAGATATTCTGTCCACATCACATATCTTTGAAGTTTGAAGTACAAAATCCTAGTAAATACATAATTGAGATCGGCCCATACTTATGAAAACATATATAAAACATTTGGAAATAGAGGCATACATAATAAAATCCAAGATAATAACAAACCTGTGGTCTCTAGACAAGATATGTGTGTTATGTAATGCCAGTTGAATTTAAAACATGCATTTAACATGGTAAATAACCCCACTAGATACCTCCGTTGTTTTAGGATGTGATAATCTCATAGTCTATAACATTGCTCTGGGCAATTTTCCGGTTTTCCGTTGAATCCTTATTTTCTTAATTGATAGTGCCCCTACTTATGTGCTACTTAGCTGATGGATAAAAACCTCAAACCATACCCCGCAGGCATGACTTTGCAAAATCTAACTGCAACTATCTACTCCCTCCGTTTCAGGTTATAAGACGTTTTGATTTTGGTCAAAGTCAAACTGCTTCAAGTTTGACCAAGTTTGTAGAAAAAAAATATTTTCAACTCAACACAAATTTATTATGAAAATATATTCAATTATTGATTTAATGAAACTAATTTGGTATTATAAATATTACTATATTTGTGCATAAACTTAGTTAAATTTAAAGTAGTTTGACTTTGACCAAAGTCAAAACGTCTTATAACCTGAAACGGAGGGAGTACCTTGCAATTTATTTACCTTAAATATATTTTTCATCAATATTATGGAGAATCTTAGAATGTTCGCCCTTAGAAATCTATCACATTAGGCCTAAAGTTAATTCTGCATTACTTATCGGTTTGAAAGTAACTGAATTAGTTATATTTCTTGTATAGGCATTTCCCAAACGATCCCCACTGGTTTACGACTTCTCAAGGGCAATCCTCAGCATAACAGAGGGAGATTCTATAATTAATATAGAAAAGAAATGGATTGGGGACCAACATGCCTGTCAGAATGATGGCACTATCATCAGCTCGAGCAGTCTAAACTTCAACAGCTTTTCAGGACTTTTTCTAGTCACAGGAGTTGCATCAACCTCAGCCCTTTTAATAGCCCTGGTGATGTTTCTCTACAAGAATAAGCACAGGATAAGGAACAGCATACGTCGTGACCAGACTCAGAAAGGATATGAAGCAGAGCGAATAAATGAACAAAATCAAGAAATGACAATACACTCCAACCAGGTTCACAACCTGCAACTGACAGTGCCAGATGATTCAGATGAATATAGCTGTCAACAAGACGGGGAAATATCCATAGAGCAAAGCCCAGCTTCAGAGATCCAAACAAGTCCGTATTTTGCATCTCATGCACAACAATAACTCAGCTAATTCAGCTTTTCATGCCTCTAGAATATGCCAAGTCACCTTCTGTTTGCACGTTCATCCCCGCTTGCCTGTGCACACACAAACCAATTTTCCAATGGCATGTCAATCAAAAAATCTAAATTGCTTAGGTATTAGACGGATACAAACCATCTAGCAGTGTAATGCATAGAAATGCAATTCAGGAAGCTTCTACAATGAACTGTTAACTTAATTTGCAGAGAAACTTCATCATTTGCTACATCTTTGTTGACTTAGCATACTGCTGAAAAGATGAACAGGCATTATAACAAACATATCCAAGGCATGGATCAAAGACGCTGTAAAGAAAAGAAAAGGTTGGTTCAAATTCCAGCCCAGAGCAGCTAGTGAGCGACATCAAGGAAGAGATCCTCATTTGGAAGTCGGCAGGATTTTTCACCACTTGTAATGGCGATAATGATTAATCTGTAATCCCTGTAGCATACAACTATAGCTTACATGGTTGGGATTGTTTCCCCAATCATTTCGACATCATATTATCGTTGTAAGCTTCTATTGTAATGATCCTTTCTCCCAATCTTAATGAAATTGGTCGGCCGAACTTTCGGCCGACCCGGCAATCAAATTTCAGCCCACGTTAATGAAGAACCGACCCTTCGAAGAGCTCTTGTAGGAGTACACTGCAATTAATACTACCCGGCAATCAAATTCCAGCCCACGTTAATGAAGAACCGACCCTTCGAAGAGCTCTTGTAGCTAGAGTACACTGCAATTAATACTGCCTGAACTGCGACTTTGCAATCTGCAACGAATCCCTCCTGTTCCTGTAGGCGTTGTCACGGCCACTACAACATTGCTCGCGCTACGAAAACAAACCAGAGACAGGCTGTTCCACCAATGGAGAATCTCGTATGTAGGGTAGAGAAACGCTCACCTCCCTCCCATCCCATGGGGAACAGGGTTCTCCGGACCTTCTCGCTCTTGCCACGGCTGCGCCGCCGCCCGCGTGCGTCCCATCGCGAGCCGCCGACAGCCACTCCGCCGGATTGCCGGCAAACATCCCGCCGTGCCGCCAGCCTCACCAACATGGAAACAAGCTAGATCTCTTGAGCCGAAACATTCCAGGACAACCTGAAACACCAAAACCTGCTCCTGCGGCAGCAATGGCGGCGGTGCCCGCGGCGCGGCGGCGAGGGGAACGAGCTGAGGTGGCCACCGGCGCGGCCCGCTTGTAGGCCCACTACCACTCACCTTCCCATACGTGGGAGGGAGTGGGGCCCACTGACATAGGGTCCTACTATTTTTTAATTTTATTTTTTTACTAACATGTGGGTCCACATATTTTATTTTATTTTTTTAATTGTTAAATCTTATTTCACGTGCCACATCATATGAAGACATATGGGTCCCACTATTTTTTAATTTTATTTTTTTGACTAACATGTGAGTCCACATCTTTTATTTTATTTTTTTAATTGTTAAATCTTGTTTCATGTACCACGTCAGCGGAAAACGAGTCAAATTAGCTGCGCCTCGAAACCGTCATCCAAACCGTCTTGAGACTTATTTTTGCACCGGTTTGTATCCGGTTGAAGGTCGAAAGTTGGATCATTGACAAATTAAGATTAGGGACCTCATATGAACTTATTCCTAGGCCATATCGCCACCTGCAACGCAGTCCAGGCGGCCCACTCGACAAGGCAGCCAATGGTTTTATACATGTCACGCAACCCAACAGAGATCACCAGCATGGAGATAGAAATGGCAAGAACACATTCACTTCAGGAATTCCACGCTGCCAAATTCTTTCTGAAAGAGAAACACTCTCAAATTCTTTCTTTAAATGAGAAAAGCTAGAGAATCCATTGACCTCATGACATTTTAGAGTAGAATTTCATAAGATTGCATACAGCTTTACTCCATGGTAATTAGCTCTAATATATATTTTTTTCATGCATACAGTTTACTGCATGAGCTCTATTTGTTTTTCAGATAATGAGCTCTAATATATGCTCCTACAAAATGCTTACCTTTTCCCTCCATGTTAAGTAGCTGTACCGGTGTTGGTTCACAGCACTGGAGAGAAGGGCTGCATTCTCAACAACAATGTTGGAATCTTGGTCAATTCTGTATGACACATCAATGCCTTCTAGATGAAGGTGGTAGACCACGCTAGTGGACGGGTCAACGGATTGGCGATCCTCATCGTTGCTGCAACCGTTGTCAATTTTGCTGCCGCCATTATCAGTGACATCTTTTATGGTCACATCATGGGGACGGATCCGCTGAGACAGCGACCTGATGTCCCAGGAGAGCACTTCCTTGACAAGATCCTGAAACTCATCTGCTGAAGCGTAGAGTGATTGCTTTTTCTGAAGTAAACAAAATTTGAATGTAAGTTAGATGTTTGTAGTTTGCTGTTCAGCTGACATAAAAATCTGCCATGTCATACTGCAGTAAGAAGCAGCAAATTTTACTTACTACATGCATCCAGCAATCAGAAAGTGAAGAAATGAAGTGCTCAGAAAAGTGGATAGACTCCACAGCTAATGCACCGTCAACCTGATTGGAAGATAATACTCAAAATTAGTTGGTGGTGGACAAACCAGGCGATCCAAGAGTAAACCATTTATAGTGTTGCCTCAAAAGCTAAACAAGCGAGCCTGCAGTTGAGATGGTTCTAAGTAGAAAATGAACTATAGGATGCTACTTTCACAAGATCACAAAAAAGTTAGTTGTGCAAACTGAAGTACTGAACCAGTGAGCTTTCAACCCACAGTACCTAAACAAAATAGAACAATAGATTCTCAAGATTCAGTCCTATCTACAATTTCACAAAAGATAAGTTTCTGAAAATGAGAAATGAATGCAACTACCTAAGGGTAAAACACCACACTATACATATCTCCAGTCATGTTGGGTCAGTGCCCCTTATAAATAGATAGGAGAAATGTGCTGAACAAATATTTTTCTAGAAAGAAATATATAGTATGTACCTCTAACCAATTAGGAATAGCTGCACCTTTAACACCATCAGAATATGGCAGATACGGTTTGATATCAAGCACGGGCTGTAGATAGAGGAGCATATTAGGAAGGTTCATGTGAGGCATGCTGAATCATGTCAATTCATTATGTACTGCTGGAGAACATAAGCACTTAATATGGTACCGTGCCATCAACCAAATCTACTCCAGAAAGCAAAATTGAATGCCCATCCACCGCCTCAACCTATGAAATGTTGAAGCAAAAAAATATGAAGACAAGTTGGCATGCTAAACATGACTACTACAAATGAGATACAGTCCAAGACAAATCATTCTACTGATTTATGTAGTAATTTGGGGGGCATGTAATTCCATTCGTATGTAAGTCAATTGCCATCAGAATCCAGACTAGCTTGTGTTGGTTATGATAAAATCTTTTCTCATCAAACCTATGTGGAAAGCTGTAACTGAAAACAATAAGAAATACTGGCAGTCATAGCTAGCACCATTCAGGTTAAAAACTGTCTGGAAGTGCACAATTGTTGCCAATAGCAAAGTTAAGTATACTTATATGAATCATGAATGCCTTTCCCGACTTGTCCAAAAAGGCAATAATAATTGGAGCCAACAATTGGACTCATATTACACTTTTACCTTTACTAGAACAAATGCCCGTGCGTTGCGACGGGTGAAGGTTATTTTAATCTTATTATTGTTATACGGTTTAATTAAGTGAACTTCATTGTGGGAATTCGCTTAAAATCATGAGTTGTAATTAGAGTCCGATCGTCTCAAGTTAGCATGCGATTTTTTTAAAGAGATTTCTTATACGACTCTTATGTATTTCCAAGAGAAAACAAACTTAATAAACGATCCAAATACGGATATGTATTTCCAAAAGTGAACAAACTTGAAAACCGACTCATACACAGATGACGTACAAAAGTACCGGCAAAAACATCTTCAATTTTTATAATAGTAGAGAATTGCATATGCTGCACAGATAATAAGAGCCTGCAGGGTTGGATCCTACAATACTTACCTTCGCTACACTGAGTCCAATTGGATTAGGCCGGTGTGGAGATCTAGTTGCCAGAACCCCCATCTTGCCCCCTTTCAACCTAGGTACTCTCACCTTCAACAGCAAAAGGAACATTTGATTAGTTGGTTCAGCCCCTTATCCTCAAAACATATAACATGACAAAGAATCATTTTTCATCAAGAATTAAAAGTACAAACTAAGGATTAAGCATTAACACCGTATCATACTTTTGCTTTTAGCTTGGACCTAGCAGGGTCATTCCACATTTTATCAAGGTCAGTGTTCAGATGGAACACATAAAGGATCCAGCAGTGCGAGTAATCGGCAAGTCCCTCAAGCGCTTCCGCAGGGACACGGGCTGGATCAAGCATCACGGTTGCTCTGGCAAGTGGCACCACCAAAGGCTGCCTCGGCGTCCCATTCCTGCAAAAAAAAATCACTCACTCTTACATTCTTACTACTCAACAAGTTCACCGAATCCTACAAAAGCACAACTAATTGGCTGAAATGAAGAGATGGCACCACCTAGTGGAGAAGCATGACTGCACGACACCGATCGAAGCCATGGGGAACGACTTGGGGGATTGGCTCAGCTTCTTCTTCTCATCCGAGCTGAGCTCTTGCTCGCTCAGAGCCTTCCTTAGCGACTGCAAGTAGAAAAACTAATCAAAAACGGGGGGAAAACGTGCAAAATTTGAAGGCCGTGAACACCGGTATCGAGATTTACGGATTGCGACCTGCTGCGCCCGAACCCTACCGCGGCGCTCGGCGGCGGCCTTCTCCGTGGCGGCGGCAAGCGAGGCCTCCAGCTCCCGGACCCTCGTCGCCAACCGACGGCACCTCCGACTGTAGAGCTCGCCTGTGGAGATCGGTGCAACGCCGGTGAGCAACAGGAGAGAAGTAAGTACCCCAACCGTAAAGCTATAAGAGGACAAGGGAATTCCCAGATGCGATATTACTTGCAAGAACGGCGGCAGCGCCGGCGATGGCGGCGACGGCGGCCGCGGCGGCGACTTGCTGCCGCGCCATGGCGGCGGCGGCGGAGGCGGCGTCCAGACCAGCGAATCTAACGGAACGGAAACATTGAGTTGGGTTACAGTCTCAGCATGGGCCGCTGAGGTCCATCCAGAGTCCGCGACACAGACTAAGACGGGACATGTCACAAGCTCGGCCCAAGTTCATGAGATGAATGGTGAACTGGGCCCAATACGGCCCAGTTCACGTCGCTTGAGTGGCAGCTTGGAAAAAGTACACCGAAGGTCCCTCAACTTGTCAGCGAGATAAAAAACGTCCTCGAACCGCAAAACCATATATGCGGGGTCCATTTGTCACCCGGTTTTATCCTACGTGGCGCTTTGACCACAGTCATCGGTGGTTGAGTCAGCGTGAGACCCACGTGTCAGCATGTGCACCTCACCCTCCTATCTCTTTCCCCTCTTCTCTCCCTTCCTCCTCCTCTCTCTCTCTCAATCTTCTCTCTGGGCTTTGGGCAGGCCGGCGCCGCCGGCCGACGGGGTGAGGCGGGAGAGGAGGATCGGCATCCGGCGACGCGGCGGCGGCGGCGACGATGACGCGGGAGCAGGGGAGCAAGGCGGCGGCGGGGGGAGCTGTGCCAGCCCGGAGCTGCCGATGACGATGAGGCTGAGCGGCGGGCAGTCGGCGGCGGCAGTGTCGAGGTGGCCTGCTCGCCGGAGCGGCGGCGCGAGTGGTGGCACCGGCGCGGCTCAAGGGAGGGAGGCGGCGGCCAGGTCGGCGAAGGGGACGGCGAGCAGGCGGGGCGTGATACGGGAGGCGAGTAGCGACTTGGCGGCTGCGAAGCGGTGCGTGGCGAGGAGCGAAACGAACTCCGTGCGGCATCTAAGTCACTCCTCTCGATCGATCTCTCCATTCATGGCGGGGAGCATGGAAGCGGTGGCGGCCCTATCCTTGCCCGGAGGCGCCGACAACGACGAGGTCAAGCGTCGTATCCCTGCCCGGAGTCGACGACGACGATGAGGCCGAGCGTCGCCACTCCCCATCCGTGACAGCGGCCCGTGGGAGGAGAACATGGCAGCGCGGCGATGCGGGAGCTGGAGGTGGCATCTCCCCTGCCCCTGAGAGCCGCCACTCCCCATGCGCTCTCCCATGCCCGGCGGCCGCGCACCTCCCACTATTAAGTTGCATGCACCAGCCAGTTGCACCTAAAAGCCTAAGCTGATAGGGAAAGACGGGCAATTCACTTTATACACTCCAACACTCCCCTTCACGCGAGACCCTCCTCAAGTCTCAAGGGTGGAATATTGGAGTGGGCTGCAATTATTTTATTTAATTGCGCGCCAGCCAGGATCGAATTCGAGACCTCTGGCTCTAATACCATATTAAGTTGCATGCACCAACCAGTTACACCTAAAAGCCTAACCTAATAGGGAAAGACGAGCAATTCACTTTATACACTCCAACACCCACTCTCCCCCAGCCGTCGTCATTCCTCTCCCCAGCCTGCTCCCGCCTCGCCGCTGCTCTTCTCCCCTGCCGGTCGTCGGTCGTCGGTCGCCGGACCTCCTCTCCTCTCCCGCCTTTACATCCTCGTCGGCGTCGCATCGCCCGTCATCGGCCACCAGACGAGCAGACGAGGAGAAAGTGAGAGAGAGAGGAAGGGAGAGAAGAGGGGAAAGAGAGAGATGATGTGGCATCCTGACATGTGGGACTCATGCTAACTCGGCCGCCACGTAGGACAAATCTGGCATCAAAACCACCAAGGGACCTCGGGTGACCGGTTTTGTATAGTTAAGGGATCTCGCATATCTAGTTTTACGGTTCGATGATGTTTTTGTATCTCGCTGACAAGTTGAGGGATCTTCGGTGTACTTTTCCTGGCAGCTTCGACGTTTGTGTACTGTGGTGTTCAACTGTTCTTAGGTCCCGTCAACATCAAATTATGGATTACACACGCTCGCGGTTAAATCTTGGAAAATTCGCTCCTATGGGGAGTAGAACCAGGACCTAAGATGCTACTGAGGCTCTTATAACCACTAGACTATAGGCTCTTTCGCAAGTAAGGAAATATTTTTCAAGTTCGGAAGCTGGCTTTTGTTCTCCATTTTCTTCTAAAGACAAAGCAGAAGATTTCAGTGTAATATGCACCTCTAAGCAAAATTGCGGACAGCTGTAACTTTAAAATACCGGCAGAGTGTTTTTCTTTTTCTTTTTTGAAACAGCTCATATGGTTCGAGAAATCGTATCACAAAGGTTCAACACCAATTGCAGTTGTTGCAGTTGTGCCGGGTTAAGAGATTCACCGTTTCACCGGCCATACATTACGAATCGATCTTCTACAGAATTCCGCTCAAAAAAAAAATCTTCTACAGAACCAATTAAGCAAAATTCGAAAGGTCTACAGCGGTCGTAGTCATATAACATGCATATTAAAGAGTATGAGCAGTCGATTTTCACGGACGAGTCAAGGATTAATACAAGTCGTTAGAATACAGTAATTGTACTGACCAATTCAGTATAATCAGTAGAGTTGACTTGCCATCGCTTGCTCGAGGCAATTAAAGAGAAATTCCCAGATGCTGAACAATCAGGATTTGCTCCTAACGGCGCCAATTAGTCATTAACAGTTTCTGGAATCTATTCCATGGACTGTTCATTCTACAAACCACCTACGAATCATTCCATATATGGTTTTGGATCCATCTGCGATAAACGCGTCATGAAACGCATCAAATTAGACGGTTCAAATACTTCCAAGTATCATACTATGATATACATGATAGTGATCTTGAGTTCTTGACCATTGTAGTCTTGCAGAGACGGTAAAGTCTTCTCAAGTTTTCAGCAGGTAGTCCTACAAGAGTATACAGTACTATATATAAGAGCTAGCCAGTGCTGTGCAGCGCAGTGCTCTGTGCAGGAGTCTCAGTTGTTGAGGTACCTGTAATGGAGAAAGCACCTCCTGGAGCCATCCTCTTGCTGATGCTCTTCGCCCATTCATGTGCCGTAGCTCTGAATGCGACGAACGACCCTGGAGCAGATGAATTCCACGTCGGGGTGATCCTGGACCTGGGATCGTTAGTTGGCAAGGAAGCAAGGACCAGCATCTCAATGGCTGTGGAGGACTTCTATGCATCGCATAAAAACTACAGAACAAGGTTGGTTCTCCATGTCAGGGATTCCAGGGGTAACAACTTCCAGGCTGCATCAGCAGGTACGTGCTCGATGTTCTGCACAATGAAGAACGCATCGCATTAGTATTGTAACACATTGTGAACTGTGATATCCGTCATCATTAGCCTGGCTAGGAACACAAAAGAGGCCGAAACATATCAATAGGAAGATAGCACGTGAAATATAGCGTCTTGTTTACTATATTCGTTGGGAGACCGAGAAAGTCATTTTGATGTCAATAAGAGACAGAAAGATTCGATAAAAAAAACAGAGACAGAAAAGAAAAAGAAAACCTGGGTAAAACCTTGTGTTCGAAGAATAAGTGAATTGCTCGCTCTTCCTCACCGGTTTAAGATTTTGGATTGCATTGGTGATGCATACATCATAAATTGTTATCAGAGCCAGATTCTTGAGTTTGCATCCTGACTGACACAAATGAAAGAAAAGTCTAATTATGTCAAACTCATGCATTCCAAATAGGTTCTGCGTCCACCGTCTCTCTTTCTGTGTCCACCTTGCACTGGGCTGGCTGTATGGTCATCTGAATTCTGAAACAAATAACTGTGTGGAACTAGACAAATCTAGAGCACTCATATTTAATCAGATGGCTAGTGCACATCACGAATAATAGGTGATGGCATCAACCTTTCAACTTGCACCGATAATTTAAGCCTCGTATAAGTTAGTGACCTACTACCATTTTTCAAGTGCTAAATCATAGTGTTTTGCTGGGATCATTATACAAGTTTTGACCAGTCAGCTAGAGTTTAGTTTGGAGAACTATTCATTTCCTGTCTTACAGACAAGAGATATTGCACGCCGTTCAGAAAAACAAATTGGGAGCAGTTGCTTAAACAACTAAGACTGCAACCAAAAGTACAAACAACCAAGTCCCCTCAAGGCTCTAGCTGATAAAATATTCGGTCCAACAAAAGACATTTTTTTTGAATTACTTAAATTAAATACTACATCGATTTGAAAGGATCTGTTAGAGGCTATTTAAATAATGCATTAAACAAAAAAATCATAATATAAGGAAGCGTCAAGTGACCTGTTAAATATTTCACGAAAGAAAATAATAGGTTATTTTATAAAAAATCGGCAACAGGTAAATCAATCAGATGGCACCATTTTCAAAGTACTTGCCAGTTGCAGTTCATTTAGAGCTATCCAGTCATCAAAAAATAAGATGTCTTGAGTCTTCTACTTAGGTTGATCATGTTCACAAATCAATAACAATATGTTCCACAGTACAAAAGTAAATCCAAAATTGCGTATAAGTTGGTCCACACAAATGTAGTCATGGCGATATAATAATGCATTTCAAGCATTGTTATAAGAGAATGAGACCCCATATTGCCTTGAAGCAAACAACAAAGCTGGGACTAATGAATGATGTCATCCAAAGATGATGAATGAAACTAGGCGAAATTTGAATTCTTGGCTCCTTGCAAACTTCTGAGGTAGATGTATGATATATATATATATATATATATATATATATATATATATATATATATATATATATATATATATATATTTATTTATTGTGGTATTTATAATATTAGTCCAAAATCTAAACTATATATTCCAAGTTACATCAATGGGTTGGGGTTTCTATGTCCAATCTTCCTCAGTGTTAAGGTTTGCTGCAATAAATTATGTTTCAATGAAGCATGGGCAAACCGGATCCCATGCACCAGAAGATTAAGATAGTATTTCAGTTTTCCAATTTTCAACTGTAAGCACATGAAAGTTCTTGATAAGCATACTAGTTATGCAGAGGCCGGGAGTGGGTATTAGAGTAATTGTATTATCTTGATGTAATTCTCTAAGATCAATAAAGCTTCCTTAATTCCTTTGTCTAAAAGAAAATTAATTTGCATCCACGCACAATTTATAACTACTGTTTGCTGCCTATGCAATTTTGCAGCTCTTGACCTTCTCAACAATTACAATGTGAAAGCTATCATTGGCCCTCAGAAATCTTCAGAAGCATTTTTCATGACAGATATTGCAAATATAAGTGAAGTACCTGTCATATCCTTCACCACAACAAGTCCATCCCTTACTTCTGACAATAATCCATATTTTTTGCGTGCAACAATAAATGACTCCACGCAAGTGAATAGCATTGCCTCTCTAATCAAGTACTATGGATGGAGAGAGGTGGTTCCGATCTACATAGACACTGATTATGGCAGAAGTATTATACCGGACCTTCTTGAAGCACTCCAAGGTAACGATGCCCGTGTTCCTTATCAGAGTATAATCCCTCAGTCAGCAACAAGTGAGCAAATCACCCAGGAACTATACAAGTTGATGACAATGCAAACGAGGGTCTTTATTGTACATATGACCTCTCCCATGGCCTCTGTTCTCTTCACAAAGGCAAAAGAGGTAGGGATGATGGATAAAGGATATGTATGGATCGTAACATTTGGAGTGGCCAGTTTAATTGGATCACTAAACCCATCAGTTTTGGAAGCTATGAATGGTGCCCTGGGTGTAGGGGTCTATGTTCCTAAATCAACAGAACTTGACAACTTCACTGTAAGATGGAATACAAGATTCCGAATGGACAACCCAAATGATCCACTGTTGAAACTAAGTATATTTGGCCTATGGGGCTATGATACAATCTGGGCAGTAGCACAAGCAGTAGAAAAGGCCAAGTCTACAAAAGACACAGTCCAGATACAGCATATGACAAACAGCATGACAAGCTTGAAAGTCCCCAAAGAAACTGAAAATGGCCTCAAGTTCCTCAATGCAATTTTGCAGTATAAATTTAGGGGTTTGAGTGGTTACTTTGACCTTTCTGGCAGGCAATTGCAGCCTTCCACATTTCAAATAATAAATATAGTTGGGAAAGGATGGAGAGATGTTGGGTTTTGGACTGCACAAGATGGATTTTCACAGCGATTAACCAGACCAAGATCAAATGGGACATATTTAAGTACAAAGCCTGACCTAAACCCTGTGATTTGGCCAGGAGAATCTACAAATATACCTAGGGGCTGGGAAATTCCAACGAGTGGAAAGAAGCTTCAGGTTGGTGTATGCACAAGTGATGGATACCCAGAGTATATATACGCTGAGAAGGATCCTCTTATCGTGGGTATGACTAAAGCAAGTGGCCTTGCAATTGAAGTGTTTGAAGAGACAGTAAAGAGGCTTCCTTATGCACTCCCTTATGAATATGTATTCTACAACACTACAGAGAATATAAGTTCGAGCTATGATGATTTTGTGTACCAAGTTTATCTCAAGGCAAGTAAAACATTATAACCTCGGCGTTTACAAAATTGTTTAATTTTTTTCACTCTCCCACTTCATATTAGTTTTAGTCCAAAGTCATGTCAAAAAATATGAAGAAAATCCAACATTTTATATATTGCCAGTAAGCTGCAGCTATGAAGATGGCTGCCATTATATGTTCATATGAGTGCATACTGCATAATCAACATGCTTCACTATTTTAAGGCATCTGCTTATATGTATTACTTTTGTTCCAAATTTATATAAGTCCTGCATTCTTAACTAACAAAATCAGTCATGTAAGAAATTGTTTATGCTCCATAAAATCAATCAAAAACCATATTCATGATAATTGAAGTATTAAACGTTCTAAAAATAAATTTCTACCAGAATATATTTTGTAGTAATATTATGCATCAAATGGTACTTTAGTACCATATCCATGTTTTTTTTCTAAGTAGTTCAGGACCCATACCAACTTGCGTTCAAGTTCTCTTTGTGCACTTTCCAAAAGTTATTTCGATGCACATGCAGAAATATGATATAGCGGTTGCAGACATAACAATCACATACAAAAGATCTTCGTATGCCGACTTCAGTCTGCCATACACAGAATCAGGCGTAGCAATGGTTGTTCCAGTCAGAAAAAGAATAAACACGACGACATGGATTTTCTTGAAGCCACTAACATTTGGAATGTGGTCTGCGAGCATCATACTCTTTATCTACACAGGGGTTGTTGTATGGCTGCTGGAGTTTCTTGGTAACAACAAGGCTGTTCGTGGCCCAATTCCCAAACAGATGGTTATGATATATTTTTCCCTGTTTGTAAAGAGTTGAGTATACTTGCCATTTTGTCCTATATATATATATATATATATATATATATATATATATATATATATATATATATATATATATATATATATATATATATATATATATATATATATATATATATATATATATATATATATATATATATATATATATATATATATATATATATATATATATATATATATATATATATATTCTGGATATGTAAGGCGTTAGGTCAACTTGGCAGATGTGGATCTTTGTGTGGAAAATATTTTGCAATCTTAAGATTGATAAACAAGTCCCTAAAGTTTCTAGGAATTCCTTGAAATGCGGTGTGTGACTCATATTTCATAGCTTAGATGACTACACGCCCCAAATAATGGACAATCTTGGGAATATAGATTTGTACAGTTGTAGGTCAAAAGTGATGTTCCACCCAAAAAAAAAACAAGACAGTATCAGTCAATTTGCAGCTTTTCTTCTCCACCTTTTATGTATTTATTTCCTTACCTGTAACTTTTATATATTTTTGTGATATTAATAGTAGATATTTCCCTACTATTTGTCTGTTACCCAGTAAAACAAAATAGATGATATAGCTGGACAACATAAGCGTATATAAAGGAAGGACTTTTCACAATTTGTGATTTATTGATGTACAACATGCCAACATTTAAGTTTGATATTTTCCACTTCAAAATAGCTCAACTCCTTCTTGTAACTTTTCAGAGGAGATGGTGGAACGCCTTCTGTCCCGGATAGTGTTGATCATATGGTTATTTTTTCTTCTGGTACTAACATCAAGTTACACAGCAAGTTTGACATCAATGCTAACTGTACAACAGCTTCAGCCAACTGTAACCGATGTACATGAACTCCTAAAAAATGGAGAATATGTAGGTTATCAGGGTGGTTCCTACGTCAAGGATCTTTTAGATGAACTTGGTTTTGACAAATCGAAGATCAGGCAATATGATAGCACTGACGGTTTTCGAGATGCACTTTCTAGGGGAAGCAGCAATGGTGGTATTTCCGCCGTTGTGGACGAAATCCCATACATCAAACTATTTCTTGCAAAGCACTGTGAGGGGTACACAATGGTTGGACCAATTTATAAGACAGCAGGCTTTGGATTTGTAAGTTTAACTTTCCTGTTGTATATTTGCATAGGCGCATAGATTGATTTACAAGCAACAAAGTGCCATCATATTTCAAGTCTGGTCTATTCATTAATACTCTCATATAACAATCTGAATCTAATGTGCTTCTCTCAGTGTTTGAGTCATAAGAGTATAAAATATTATTATTCACCTTTGATTGTGTAAAGTAAACAGAGTACTTACAGCAGTATTCTGATTTATGTCTTCCTTTTTTTAATTAAAGGATATAGGTAGCTGACCATTGCCTGCCATTGATTAATTGACTAACAGGATGGCTAGATGCCATTTGCTATTTATGAACAGAAAAGGATAGTGTTAACAACTTCAGTCTACTAATACAACAATTCTTTAGTCTCAACCAAGTTGAGATGGGCTAGCATATTTAAATTAATTAATTAAGGTTGAGTCTGGTTTGGGTTAAGATAACTCGGTTGGCTATCATTAACCCATCTTAGGTTAGCGTAACACACATCTTGTGTTTGCAAATTAACCTACTCCAGGTAGCAGTAGTGGTGCTCAACTAAATTTAGTTGGGATAGTAGTAGAAAAGGTAAGGGGTTAACCTATTCCTGGGTTAAGAGAGTCAAAAGGCTTAGTTTACCCTTCCTAACACGTGCAAAATAATCAGGGATATGTTGATAGAAGCTAATAAAAAGGCTACATTTCTTTCACAGGCATTCCAAAAGGAATCCCCTCTACGTGGTGACATCTCGAAGGCAATCCTCAATATAACTGGGGGAGACACTATCATTCAGATAGAGAATAAATGGATTGGAGATCAAAATAAGTGCCGAAATGTGGGTCCTGTCACTATTTCGGGTAGTCTAACCTTTGAAAGTTTTAAGGGTCTCTTCATTCTTACTGGAATTGCCTCAACTTCTTCGCTTTTGATCGCTCTGGTTATTTATTTCTACAAAAACAAGCAAGTTCAATCTGGAATTGGAGATGCAGAGCAAGATTTTCCACAAGAATTTAAAGCAGACACAATTGAGGAAGAGAAGGAACAAGAAGAAACTGGAGCAAAAGGGAAACAAAACATGAATCTGCAAAACAGCACGGTTAAGCGCAGTGCATCTATTGTCATTCATAGGGGCGAGAGAGCTACTGGAGCACGAGTAGTACCAATCTCAGGTTCGGCTCGATTTTAGCACAGCGGAATTCTTAATAAACGCAGGAAAACTCATACATCCGGAATAGTTTATCGATTGGTGAGGTGGCTTGACGGAAAATGGGCGATTGCTTTCATCGTTTAAAGGTTCATCTAATGAAGTTCAGCTAAGATTGCTTTTGTCCCCTTAAACATTTTGCATAGTATCTCAAAGCTTAGGTCTTACAATATTATACAAACATCAGGAGGCTCTCCTCTGGTGGAAATTTCCTTTTCCTTTTCAGATTAAAATAGCTTGGTGTGCTAAATTGTACCCCATGTTCCAGAGACAGGACAAATAAAACCATTTGATTTGGCATTGAACGATAACCAAGGAAATAGAAAATCTAAACGAACTAAAACATCCAACATGAATTTTATTTGAAGAGAGCAACTCACCTCTCTCTGGATGCCACCTCCATCAGGCGGAGACGTGGTCGGAGCCAGGGGCTACGAGTTACGAGCCGCCACCGAGGGTTTCCGCACTCCCAATCAAAAGGGCTCCGAGCTCCCCCTCGTTCAGAGCCGCCTGACTACCGCCATGAACAGAGTGAGCGAAGGAGGGGGGGGGAGGAATGGATGGCCGACCTGCTGAGACCGTACCCTGCCGCGGCGCTCGGCGGCGGAGAGAAGCATTCGATCTCCCCCCGGAGAATCCGGGACCATCGTCGGCTTCGTCGCCGCCTGTAAGAGAGAGATGCGTCGGTGAGGGAGGAGAGAAGAAAGGTAACCAAAATTAAAGCTAATAGGAAAAGGGAGCGCACCCGCAAAGAGCGCGATGTTACTTGATACGACGACGGCGAGGCCGCGGCGGCGGCGACCTGTGGGCCGTGCGGCCATGGCGTCGCCGCCTCGCCGCCGACCCCGGCGACAGGAGAACTTTGGGGTTGCAGGGATTAAACGGTAAAAACATGTTAATGGAGGGGCTCTCTCGCAAAACCTTCCCCGCTAAGCTGATCGTCCACGAAAGATTTTTTTCTTGTTCCGCCTCGATCTGGGCCGCAAATTCTTGATCCGACGGTTGATCCAGGCCCTTAATAATTACTTGGATCGCTATCAGTAGCAGCGGTGGTATCCAAGTTGGAAGGAGGGTCTCCAACGGTAAAAATCCAACCAAGAGGGTCTCCAACGGTAAAAATTCTTAGGCTGTGTTTCTTTTGGTAGGAGGGTTTTGGAACCCTTCCATCCGCACGTAAAACGGAGCGATAGATTAAGGGTGTGTCTAGTTCACGCTAAAATTAGAAGTTTAGTTGAAATTAGAACGATGTGACCGAAAAGTTGAAAGTTTGAAGAAAAAGTTTGGAACTAAACTCGGCCTAACACATGATTTTTTAGCTATAGAAAACTTTGAAAAATGGATCAATATGATTTTTTTAAAGCAACTTTCCTATAAAAACTTTTTTGCAAAACACGCATCGTTTAATAGTTTGAAAAGCGTGCGTACGGAAAAAAAACAAGATGAGTTGGGAACTCACACAAAGAACACAGCCAGTAAGGGGCCTTTAGGTGAAACCTATAGGTGGGGCCCACTCCCATGGGTCCATAAGTCTAGGAGATACATTCCTCTGACATACTGGTAAGGGCATTACCAATGCGTCCTATTTTTCCGAGGAGCCCAAACAGCCACGTACGAAAAAAACAGCGCGAAACTCTTCTCTCCACAACCTCCGCCACTCCTTCTTCCCCTTTCTCTCTCCCTCTCCCTCACTTCGGCTCCCATGGCGAGTCGCTCACCCCCTCCTCTCCTCCCACCGGCGGCGCTCCTTCTCTAAGCCAGCGCCGGTCTCCTTCCCCCACTCCACCACCGGCGCGGCTTAAAAGATAACACAGCGGCGGCGGCAGCAAGATGGCAACGGGCGCCTCTCCCTCCCTCGCTGGCAGCAGCGGATCGAGCTCGGAGGCTGCGGATCGAGCTACAATGGCGACGAATCGAGCTCCGATGGTGCCGCTGCTGGTGGATCAAGCTCACGCTCCTCATCTTCTTGGAGCCGGCAACGGCGGCTACTCGCGGCGCCTCACACTCCATGAGAATGGCTGCCTCACCCTCCTCTTGCCGGCCGATCTACTCACAGCAGCGGTATCACTGACGACCACAATGCGCGGCGCCGCCGCTTTCCCTTCTCCCCTCCCCACAACTTTGTGCGCCCTGCGTCAAATGCGTGTTGTTGCAGGCGAGGCTCTCGTAGCCAAAATAAGACACGGAAGCAAACTAAGGTCATGGGCCCCATCTACTTTTTCGTCCACTGCAACGAGTGTCCTACGTGGCTGGGCGAGTCCACACACCACGTAGGAGCACTGTGAAGGATTGCGATCTGGTGCAGTTGCCAGTGTAACTGCAACTTAAGCAGTTGCGCTGGCACCACATGATAACAAATTAATTATTCAGATCAATGCATCACTGGAGCACATGTATATTGTAGCAAAAATTATTCTTTTACGTGTTTTATAGCAACGAATCTAGACCGTTGGATAAAAGTACTAACATTCATTTGAATTTGAATACATATATCACATATATGAATCTGTTCAAAACACTAAACATCTTATAATTTAAAACAACAGGTGAAGTAATAATTTATAGACTATCGTAGTCACGCTTTACAAGCTCTTAAAAGGTAGGAGTATACTATAGGCCCCGTTCTTTTCTCCAATAAAAACTGGATAAAGTTTTGAATGAAAGTGGCATGCTTTTCAAACTGTTAAACGATATGTTTCGTGCGGAAACTTTCTATATGAAAGTTGTTCTAAAATATAAGATTAATCTATTTTTCAAGTTTGTAATAATTAAAACTCAATTAATCACACGTTATTACCACATCGTTTTGTGTAAAACACTTAATCTTTATCTTCATCTTCAAGAGATTCAAACACATCTATTTCAAAGAAAAACCTTATTCATAAGTATTTTTCAGAAAACCTTTTCAAATCAACTTGTTAAATTTATAACATTTTAAGTTCTTCGTTTGTAACCTCATATAATTACCATAAACTCTTCCACCCATCATTCCTTGGAATTGTTACAAGGCGTTAAGAGCACGCCATCATATAAGTCAATTTTTTTTGTGAGAAATCAATATTAGTATTATTTTGTTTACATTCGACGGTACATGAACGATTAAACGTGTCAAGGATTTCGACCAGAACTAATAGAATCTTCCAGTTACAGACTTACAGCTGAAAACGACGGTATATATCCAGTCAGTCGTTCCAAGTAGTGACATTTTTTCCGTCCAAGTACTACTAAAACACCAGCCACCGTCCATTGAACGTCACGGACTCGCAACCAAAAAAAAAAACAGATTTGGAGGGAGAGACTTTCCATCAAACATGAAAACCCCTGCTTACACGTTACGGCATACAAAATTCAGTATTACTTCAGAACAGCATACTCTGATTCACTAGTGCTCCATCTTAAGGTTAACAAGTTCACTAGATAGAGCCTAGGGATAAATAAACTCGTTAGGCCCCTTTGAATTGAAGGAAAAACATAGAAATTTTGGAGGATTTCAATCCTATAGGAAAATTTTCTATGATGCCCTTTGAAACAAAGGATTGAATCCTATCCAATCCTTTGAAATTCCTATGGAATGGACAACCCTATAGAGATTTTGGAGGAAATTTAGCAAGAGCTTCAACCTCTTGGTAACTTTTCTTTGAGTCTCTCTTTCATCCAATTCCTGTGTTTTCCCCGCGGTTTAATCAAACGGTCATTCCTGTGTTTTACAATTTTCTGTTTTACACTTACACTGCTATCAAAATCCTATGTTTTTCATATTCATATGTTTTCTCAATCCTGCGATTCAAAGGGGCCCTTATAATTAACCTTGCTATACCAACCAGGTTTCAACTTGATACCGTCACACCAAAAATTGATTCTAAATTTCTAATTGGTGTTTTGAATATTTGCTCTAGACTTTTGAGAGTAGTACTGTAGTAGGCATTTCACATGACAAATCTAACCACTAGTCCACAACATGTAACCGTGGGCAATGTTTTCAAAGTTTGACCGCATTGTTCTGCCACAAAGAGAGGAAAAAAAACACAACGCAGGGAAAATCAGTACTACACTTTGGGTGTGTTTAGTTCACGCCAAAATTGGAAGTTTGATTGAAATTGGAACGATGTGACGGAAAAGTTGAAAATTTGTGTGTGTAGGAAAGTTTTGATGTGATGGAAATGCTGGAAGTTTGAAGAAAAAGTTGGGAACTAATCCAGGCCTTTATTCACAAATCAATAAATTTTTTATAAGGACCGCAAGCAACCTGACAGATGGCTCAAAAGGATCTATAAATAAACGCCATAGCCAACAGGGCAAAGAGATTCTTCTGCAGACGACCTCATACTACCTGAAGAAAAATGGCAGCATGTGCTAGAACTGCACCGCTCCTACTCTTGTTAGCATTCAGCTTTGCATTTGCTGGAAGTGTTACAGAAAGAAAGGCAGAGGAATTCCATGTTGGGGTGGTACTTGACCTGGGGACGACGGTGGCCAAGGTCGCACGCACAAGCATGTCGTTGGCCGTGGAAGATTTCAATGCCGTCCATCCAAGCTACACCACACGGCTCGTCCTCCACGTCAGGGATTCCATGGGTGATGATGTCCAAGCTGCATCTGCAGGTATGAATCATTTGATTGCTTATGCAAGATTAGCACAAACTGCAAAATTTATCACTGGCTGAGACATGGATAGAAGCACACATCATTTTTATATTATCATGTTTTTATCTTAAAACGAGAGAATCCCAGCCTCTCGGTCATTCTTCTCTTAAACCATCAACCAACAATTCCCAGTCCCATTGTCACAGGCAATAAAAAACGAGAGGTAAAATTGCACGTAACATGATAACAGTTTTACATGATTTGTGAATCTTAGTTCTTCGGTGCAACAATATTTTTTGAGGATGACCAGGATGGAAAAGCTGAAGGGAAGGGATCTAGGAGAAAGATGGTACCGTAGGCGAGCAATAAAACTTTAATTAAATGAGAGTACAAGGAATAGAACTTTAGATGAGATGGTGAATATATCATTGTTTGTCTTGCTTTATTCATAATGGTAGTTCTGGTTTAAGAACTGTTTGAATATAAAATATTTGCTCTTATGAACTTTTTTGTTTATATGCCATTCGGCAGTTCTTGATTTGCTGGAGAATCACAAAGTCCAAACTATTGTTGGTCCACAGAAATCTTCTCAAGCTACATTTGTATCAGCTCTTGGAAATAAATGTCAAATTCCAATTATCTCATTCACAGCAACAAGCCCCACATTGTCCTCGCGCACTCTTCCTTATTTTGTGCGCGCAACGCTGAATGATTCAGCACAAGTGAATAGCATTGTCTCCATGATTAAGGCCTATGGATGGAGAGAGGTGGTGCCTATCTATGTAGATAACGATTACGGTAGGGGTATTATACCTTCCCTTGTTGATGCCCTCCAACAGATAGATGTTCATGTTCCATATCAGAGTGAGATAGATCAATCATCAACAAGTGAAGAAATCACACAAGAACTCTACAAGCTGATGACAATGCAGACAAGGGTATATGTTGTTCATATGTCCCCTTCATTGGGATCAGTCCTCTTTACAAAGGCAAAAGAGATTGGGATGATGAGCGAAGGGACTGTATGGATCATAACAGATGGACTAACCAACCTAATAGACTCACTTAATCCTTCAGTTGTGGAAGCAATGAATGGTGCCTTGGGGGTTAAGGTTTATGTACCAATTTCAACAGAGCTAGATAGCTTCACCAAGAGATGGTATATGAGGTCCCGAATTGATCACCCAAACGATCCAACAATGAAACTGAACATCTTTGGACTATGGGCTTATGATTCTATCTGGGCGATAGCACAAGCAGCGGAGATGTCCAAGGTTAGAAAAGCAATGTTTCAGAGACCGTCCAGCGAGAAAAACTTGACAAATTTGGAAACATTACAAACTTCAATTAATGGTCCAGCACTTCGGAAGGCAATGTTGCAAAATAAATTTAGAGGTTTAAGTGGCTATTTTGACCTTTCAGATGGGCAGCTACAAGTTTCCACATTTCGAATAATAAATGTAGCCGGGAAAGGATATCGAGAAATTGGGTTCTGGACTGCTCGAAATGGAATTTCAAAGGCATTAGAGCAGAAGAGATCACATCCAACTTATGAGAGTACTAAACCTGATTTGAACATCGTTATTTGGCCGGGAGAGGTAACAGAGCTACCAAGGGGCTGGGAACTCGCAGTACGAGGAAAGAAACTTCAAGTTGGTGTAGTCAAAGGCCACTATCCAGAATATATAGATGCTGATGAAGATCCCATCACAGGTGTTACTACAGCTAGGGGTCTTGCAATTGACGTATTTGAAGAGGCTGTCAAAAGACTTCCTTATGCCCTCGCTTATGAATACAAATTGTTTAACATCACAGGGATTGCCAGTTCAAGCTATGATGAGTTTGTCTACCAAGTTTATCTCAAGGTAAGAAATAACTTGTTTGGCCACCATGTTAAAATATAGGGGAAATTTTCCTCCTTAGTATTCAACATTTTACTTCTTTCGAAATAATATATGTAAATTTAAAGGTAGTTCCACTTTCTTTTCACCCACACATTCTGTTTGATCTAATGGCTCATGTTCATCATGGCAACCGATTACCCCTAGTGAGATAATAGATCACCCTTGAACGATACAAGGCAATAAAGGCATCCATTGCAGCATATTTCCTTAGCAACAGATAGAAAATTAGGAACACACTAAGTCGCTAATTATATGCGTGTTAACTATTGCGCTGACAAAATTACAGTCACAGGGTTTATAAAATAAAAGCAATATGACACTCACAGGATCCTTTTAAAAGACTCTGGTAGTGGTGGTATTGAATCTGTCACCTAACCTTTCCTCACTGGAGTTCTTTTTTTATGGAAATGCTCCCTCCTATAGTACATTAGTCCGAATATAGTTGAATTGATGTGTGTATAATCAAGGTGAACACTCCTGATGCACACAAGTGAATACCATATTTCATACAAATATATTTAATTTATTTTAGGCAATTCTATGGCATTTTTCTTTCATTTGTAGAAAAGCACAGGCATTTAGCTAGTACAAATAAAGTATGGACTTCATCAAAATAATTCAGTGTGGAATACAAATAGAAATCAAATATACGTTAAAGTTGAAATTCATATAATCTATTTGCATTATGTATATTACCATATCTCAAATTTTAAAGAACTATCTTATTTCTAAATAGTTTTAATTTCAAGGATGTATGCAGCAGTTATATCGTTTCAAATATTTAAAAGTATTGTCCACCGCGATACTTTTAAGAAAAAAATATCCTAAGTACATATTATATGTAATCATGATAAACAAATGTCATGCCAAATCATTGGCCTTTGGGATACGGTTTGCCAATATTTTAATGCATTTGCCAAAGCACTTTCAGCATTCCATTTTAACAAGTGACGGATGAAAGAGGGTATAAACAATTGGTATATATTAGAGAAGTCACATTAATTTGGCATCTTAGTTTTCTTAATCATGACTCTTTGTTTGTAAAAAGCAGCTCGCAGTTTGTTAACAACTCTCTTTGATACCCTGACAGAAATACGATATAGCAGTTGGAGACATAGCAATTAGGTACAACAGAAGTTTATATGTCGACTTCACTCTGCCATACACAGAGTCAGGGGTAGCAATGGTTGTTCCTGTCAGGGAAAGTATAAACAAGAATGCTTGGATTTTCTTGAAGCCATTAACGCCTGGCATGTGGTTTGGAACAATCATGGTCGTTATCTATACAGGAGTTGTCATATGGCTGTTGGAACTTCTAGGAAACAACAAGAATGTGGATGCTACTATTTCCAGACAGTCGATGACATCAATCTACTTTTCTATGTTTGAAGATAGTTGAGTGCCCTCATTGCAGTATATTTGTTTTCTATTTCACTTTGGATAGAAACACTAAGTACAAGATTAGTGTCCCTTTGCCTGGAAAGACATTATCATACAAAGTTCAATAGGGTGTACCCAATTTATATGGTTTCTACAAAACAAACTAAATTTATAATACATGACTACTGATGCTCCAGATACATGGCAAATTTGTCTGTAGTAAGCTTTAATCAACCTAGCATTATATTTAAAACATGAAAGAAGGCATATCAACATTATGTGTATATAGAGAAAATGTGATTGAAATGTAGCATATCTTAAGTTTGATCTACTGGAGTTTGATTTAAGATGTCTAAAAAATAACTGAACTCTTTGTCCTATTCTATTGCAGAGGAGAAGGTGAAACGCCTAATATCACGGATAGTGTTGGTCGTATGGCTGTTTTTCATTCTAGTACTTAAGTCAAGTTACACTGCAAGCTTGACTTCAATGTTAACTGTGCAACAGCTCCAACCAACTGCACATGATGTTCATGAACTCCTAAAAAATGGTGAATACATAGGGTGTGGGAGTGGCTCTTTTGTCATGGGTCTTCTGGAAGAACTTGGCTTTCCCAGATCGATGATCAAGCCTTATCATAACCCTGAGGATATTCACAACGCACTCTCCAGAGGAAGCAAAAATGGTGGGATTGCTGCTCTGGTGGGTGAAATTCCATATATCAAATTATTTCTCGCAAAGAACTGCAAGAGGTACACAATGATTGGACCAATTTATAAAACTGCTGGTTTTGGATATGTAAGTTAAACTCTACTTATTTTTAGTTTGGACAATCAAATTTCAAGATCAGTTTTCTTTTAGATTGCTTAAGGATGCAGAACGTTCTAAAATGCAGCACATATGCTAATACAAAATCACTTCCACAGGCATTTCCAAAGGGATCCCCTCTAGTTGGAGACATCTCACAGGCAATCCTCAATATAACAGGGGGAGACACTATAATTCAAATTGAACAGAAATGGGTGCGAGATAAGAACAGTTGCCAGAATGAAGGCTCCATCATTGGTTCAGGGAGTCTCACCTTTGCCAGTTTTGAAGGACCAATCATCCTTACCGGAGTTGTCTCGACTTCTTCTCTCTTGGTCGCCTTAATAATGTATTTCTACAGAAACAAAAAAATAAAACCTCACCACAGTGACTCAGAGCAAATCTCTTCACATGGAGAAAACGAACGATGAAAAATGACAGATGATAGAAGAAACCAAGAGCCAAAGGGAAACATTTCATGAATTGACAAATAAGCATGGGATTTTATAGGGGGGGTGCTCCTGGCTCACTAGCAGACAGTCTCAAGTTTGGCTCAGTTTTAGCACCATTGAATATGTGTGCCCCCTCCCACGCCTTAGACCAGAAATTGATACAGTATATGCTATGTCAATTATTTGCTGTATTGAGCTCCCTAAACAATACGCAAATTGTAGCAAAGTTCAAAGATAAAGCCAAGAATTTTTTGTTGTTAGTGCTGATGTCTGCAGTAGGTGGCAAGAAATGTGTTAGCCAAGAAATCTGCAGTAGGTGGCAAGGCAGTGGTGATATATGTTCATGACAAGTTGACAACATAGAATGAAGAGTAACCAATACTTAGTGGCTGAATGTTGATATGATTCATGTGTTGAAGTGTTGAACAATGAGTATGGGTGGTGGCGTGCAGACTAGCCAAGCAATTGGGAGAAATTTTCCTGTTATGTCCTGACTTGACCAAAAAGAGGATCATGGATATGATCCTTGAACGGCGCGGCATCCTCGGGATGAACCAAAGGCTGTTCAAAGGAAGAAATTGCCTTGCCATTTTACCCTTATGGCATCATAGTCAAGAATAAATTGGGTTGATGATTCATCGCACGGTTGGGTTTTCTTCAATCTCGGATGAAAATTACTAACGGAATCAGTTCAATCAATCCATTAAAGTATGGCAGTGCGGCCATCCTATAGCATGATCTTCTGAAAACTCTGCAAATAAACTCCCACTGAACTTCCCTAATGGTGGTTTCCGAGTCGGCATTGCGGTTTGTGACTTGTGAGTGTACAATTACCAAAAGAAACTTTTAAATAATGGAAGCTTTATTAAGACTCGGTTAAATACACCAAGATGATACATTCCAACTGAGTCTACCCCCGGCCTTTGCATAGAATGCACACAGCCAAAAAACTGGACCTAAGAAGACTTCCTCATCACAAAACACAGAAACTAGTGACTATCAATCTGTAGACTAGATCGCCACCCATGCTCCTGGGTGAAAAACTCCTGTGCCACCTGGTCCAAACGTTGCGATACCACAGCAATAGTATCCCGAAGTCCCGCAATAGTATTACCAAAAGAAATACCACCAATTGCTAAAAGAGAGAGATAGTACGGAACCGATACAACGTCTGCGCCGCCTTGGATAGCTTCTTCTCACCCCATCTGAGCACTCAAACCCTTTCCTTAATGACTGGATGGAGCAAAAAATAAGCAAAATTAGGCGAGTAAATTCACAAATTGAAGTCTGGGAACTAGAGGCAAACCTCTACGGGGGGTCGATCTGCTGAGCCCGGACTCCGGCGACGACCGGCGCAGCGTTCGGCGGGGGTCTTCCCTACAGAGGAGGCTAGGGTGGATAAGTGGATGGCCTCTTATCTCCCGAACCCTTGGCGACTGACGTGCCGCGCCGCGTTTTCGCCATTAGTGGAGCCCTACAGAGACCGGCAAAAGAGAGAGCCCCCGGGAAGAGCGCGACGCGGCGACGTTCGTCGAGCGGATAATGGCGGCTTGGGCCGCGGGCCGCGGCGGCGCGCCATGGCGTCGAGCCGTCGAGGAAGCTGAAATTTTGACATTTTGACCCCTCTTGAAAACTTATTTGAAGAACAGGCCCTGAAAAAAAAAACTTTTTGAAGAATTGGACCCACCTCAGCTTCGTTCAGCCACGTCTTATCGCTTATACTTATACACCCTCCGTTTCATAATGTAAGTCATTCTAATATTTTTCACATTTATATTTATGTTAATAAATCTAGATAGACATATGGAAAATGTAAGAATGACTTACATCGTGAAACGGAGGAAGTACTTATCAGCCAAAATTTTAATTTTCAACCTTCAATTTAAAGTTGATTTTAAGTTTTTTTTATTGAAGTTTATTCTTCAGCATTTGCTTTTAGATCGTTAAGAACGCGTATATAAAAATTTTATTCACAAATTATTTTTTTAGGGCAAAGTCCATTTTACACCCTCAAACTCTTATGCTTATCTAAAATACACCCCCGAACTATAAAACCGGATATAATTCACCCTCGAACCGTTTTGCTGCCTTCCTTCGACAATCACAAAGAACAGCTGGATAATAATCAAATGGACCCTCCCTGTATCGAATTGGAGGTGGATTGTGTCGATGTTTGATGTCGCGATTCCGGTATTTGCATAGTATAGGGATCGTTGGTACTAGGATATATGCGAGATTGTAATAAAAGAGATGGGGACGAGGATTTTTATACAGGTTCGGGCCCCTGAATTGTCAGGTAATAACCCTACTCCTGTTGGCCGAAGCCGGTCGTTGCTCTTATTCACCATAATCACACCAGTACAATATTTAGGGTAGCCTATCTAACTGTTGTCGACTTGGCGGTCTGAAGTGCTGACTCATAGTCGACAACAGGGTAGCCTTTCTCCTCGAATCCACATCCGGCAAGATAAAAGACAACGCTATGTCTCTCCTGACAATATCTGTAGACACCGTAGGGGACTAGCCCTACTTATCTCTGAAGTCGATATCTGGCATCTTGTCTTGGCGCATGTTGGCTTGTATGTTGATCTTGTGCCTTGATCTGTTGTTCCGTGTCCCCTCTCCTCCCAGGAGGCCTTGTATTTATACCCATAGATGTCCCCCTGTACAAGTAGAACTAGGGAAACCAATATGGATACAATCCGAGTAGTCATTTTCGTTTTTATGTAGAACTTTATTTATCCTTCCTTATGCGGAACTCCTCCTATATCCGAAAGTTGTTTCCGTATAAGACATGGTATGTGGTGGGTCCTGCGGAGATTTAGTCAACTAATATTAGGTATGTGGTATCCATAACCCTGACAGATTGCTTCTGCCTTGACTGGATTTGCTGCCATTTCCAGAGCTGCTCATGCCCCTCCATCTACTTGTTCCGTCGGCACAACAGTCCACTAGCTCGTCGTTGCTTCCACCACGTGTCGAGCTGGTTCTTCCCTGCTGAGCCATATCCAAAGGCGCGTGCAGTGACGACGCCCGGACCTACCTCCGGCGACTGCGCGCAGAGGCTTCCGCCGGCGACCGTCCACGCAACTGGGGCAGTGCTGCCGCCCTAGCACCATCTCCCCGCTGCCACCGCCCTCGCGGCTCCACGCCGACGCCGCAGCCGCCGACCTAGATCTTACGCAGTCGCCGCCGCGCTCGCTGCTCTACACCGCCGCCGTAGCCGTCGATTTCACAGCTCCGTGCCGCCGCCGCCGTCACAGCTCCGCGCCACCGCCGCCGCCGCTAATGGTCATGAGAGAGAGGAGAACGAAGAGGGCAGGGAGGGAGAGAGAGAGAGAGGGGAAGTGAACATGGGCTTGGCCCATTTTATGTTTTGCGCTGACGTGGCTAGGGTTGACGTGGCAAAAACCACGGTAAAAACAGCCCGGGGGGGTTAAGTGTCCGGTATTAACAGTTCAAGGATGTATCATATCCGGTTTTGTAGTTCGGAGGTGTATTTTAGACAAGCATAAGAGTTCGAGGGTGTAAAATGGACTTTCCCTAATATATACTCCCTGCATTTTTTAATAGATGATATCGTTGACTTTTGAACACATATTTGACAATTCATCTTATTCAAAAATTTTATACAAATGTATAAGATATAAATCATGTTTAAAGTAATTTAAATGATAAAATAACTCACAATAAAATAAATTATAGTTATATATTTTTTTAATAAGATGAATGGTTAAACGTGTAATAGTGTATCCTTACTAGTGTACACCTCCATCGTGGGGTATAACCGGGTTGTAGATACGCAGGACGGCAGGAGGGAGCAATTTATTCCAACATGCGACGGCAAAATGCAGGTATAGATTTTGGGAGTTTGAGGCCCGAGAAAGATTAGCTACGAGCCTACGATGCCAATACGTGCTACCCGAGGCGAAACTTGCTGCAGGACAAGCCGAAGGCCCCAAGGTTTGGGCTGAAGCCCAACCGCGACTTCTCCAGGTCGAACACCAGCAGGATCTCCTCCATCATGTGGCCGCCGATCACCACCGGCGCCTCCGGCGCCGCTCCGCCGTCCACCACGGCGAGGCAGAGCGCCCCGCCGTCGGCGCGCGCCATCAGGTTCGCCCCCGACACCATCCACGGCGCCACCTTCGACCTCACCTCGCTCTGCACGTGCAGCTCGAACACCACCGGCACGGCCGGCTCCCCTGTGATGGCGCTGCTCTCCACCTTGCTCCCGTCGTAGCACAGCTCGAACGGCGCCACGGCCGGGACGCGCGGGATCCCCGCCGTGGCCATCGACGCCGCGAACGCGCGCGTGACCGCCTCGTGGATGGAGGTCTCCAGCACGGTGTAGGGCGAGACCGTGCTCAGCTTGGTGCCGACGTCGAGCAGCGTCGCGTTCAGCGGCACGGCGCGGTCGTCCACCACGACGCGCTTCAGGCTGATGAAGTATTCGCTCGACCTGTCCGTCGTCCTGGTGATGAGCGGCGTGTAGAGCAGCGAGTTGGAGTGGTCCATGCCGTCGAACACGTAGCGCGCGTCGCCGAAGACGACGACGCCGGCGTCGACCGAAGGGAGGCAGAGCGCGAACTTGCGGGAGAAGCGGAAGGTGCCAGCCAGCTGCGCGGGGAGCGCGAGGCGGGCGCGGCTGAGGGACGCCATGCCAGCGGCGCCGGCGGCGAGGCCTTGGGTCAGGGACGTGGGCCCGCAGGTGAACAGGAACGCCGGCGCGGTGGCGAGCGGCCCTTGCCGGACCGGGGCCGAGGGGAAGGTGGTGGGCAGCGACAGCACGTCGGTGACGACGTTGCCTCTGCCGACGGAGCTCGTGACCGTGTTCTCGGCGTGCCCGGTGCAGGTGCGGTTGAGGCACGCCGGAGACGGCGGCGAGCCCAGGCAGCTGGCGATGTAGCTGCAGGAGGGGCTCTCCACGAGGCGGCAGGGCTTGGACCCGCATGGCACGCCGGCGTACGAGGACGACGCGTACCCGGCGGCGGCGTCGCAGTCCACCCAGAGCGTGGCGCCGCCCGAGAGGTCCACCACGGCCTTCACCGCCACCCGCGGCGTTCGCTGCTGGAACGTCGCCACGTACTGCCTCGTCGCGCCGTCCCTGACCACCGGCATCGCCACGGCTTTCGGCCTAGTCGGCCTCTGCCCACCGTCCGCCGCCGCCGCCGCCGCCGCGTGACACGGCGAGACCACGACGAGGAGGAGGAGGAGGAGAGCCGCGAGACGATGAGAAGGCAAGCGTGCCATTGCTGACGAAACGAAAAATGATTCGTACGTACGTGAAGAAGTGGAAGGATGTTTATAGGGCGCAGCGCGCGCGGTTTGTACGCTCTCATAACTCTCGCAAAATCAGGCACAATATTAATACAGCCGGCGACTGCGAGCTGAAGTATAAGAGCAAGTATAATAGTGAGCTATAAGCTTACTATAATCTTACGTGGAGGAGAGGGGTAAACAAAAAAGAAAAAGAAGGATGTTGGCTCTCATGCAAGAGCTAGCTTAACACAAGCTTAAAGACAAATACATTAAATATATAAGTGAGAGATAGAGATAGAAGAAGAAAATCATAGCTAACTTTATAGCTAATCTATTACATGTGTTGACTTTAGTATAGGCTAATACTCCCTCCATCTACTTTTGATAGTCATATTTCATCTTGACACACAGACCAAGGATAAGTAGTTCTACTTATCATTCATTTAAGCATGCTACTGGTCATTCCTCGTAAACAAACGATTCATTAATATTTACATTTCTCAAAGCCCATATAGCCAATCATGTGTGGAAGAATAGAGAGCCATGCATTAAATTCGAGAAAATCATTAAGATGATAGGTTGTTGGATTGAAATATGCCTATCAAAAATAAAATTTTCAGATTTGGAAATATGACTATCAAAAATAGATGAAGGGAGTAGTAGGAAGTGAGCTATATTAGAGCAAGGATAATAATACAGCCAGCTGCTTACTTATAGCCTATCTATCAGCTCACTTATATAGTGGTTAACTCTTCACTATAAATATATGGTCCACATGTCTGTCTCACAATTTTCTTGGTTCCTGTGCCTAAGCAGGCTGTAAACTTACAGCCCGCTTTTCATCTCTCTCATCTCTTCTCCTATCCACTCACCATTTAGTTTTCTTATAGCCCACTATTATACTTGCTCTTATTATCCTTGCTCTAAAGCCAATGGGATTGGAAGTTGCGGCGCGCTGCAGCGGCGCGAGACCGCGAGAGTGCGAGACACCGACGGGCACGTACAGCAGCCTTTTTGCTGTTCTGCTAGTAGTATTTGACGGCCGTCTCTGGACATGGGCGATCATTGGACCCGTGCCGTGCATGTGCATTGCAGGCCTAGTTGTCCATGTATACTCCACCTTGTGTGTTTTGACTTTTGACGTGGTTTAGGATCCAAACCCACCCGCCCGGTTGGTCGGCCAGGATAGACGGGTTGGAGACGGTTTTGCTAATGGGCGAGCGATCGTCCGGGATGATCAGGGCCGATCCCCCCTCCACGTGGGTTTTTTTTAACACCACATTACTTTCTTATTTTAGTAAATTTATGCACCTAAAGTTTGTACACCTCGAATTTACACATCTAAAGTTTATACACCTAAAGTTTAGAGACCCAAAGTTTACAAGTCAAAAGTTTATATACCCGATTCAAATTTGAATTCGAATTAAAATATTTTTTATATATAGTATTTCTATACATCTAAAGTTTATACACCTAAAGTTTACAGACCTAAAGTTTATAAGTCAAAAGTTTGCATACCCGATTCAAATTTGAATTTGAATTCAAATATTACTTTATAGACCCAAAGTTTATTAGTCAAAAGTTTACATACCCGTTTCAAATTAAAATTTGAATTCAAATATTTTTTATATATAGTATTTTCTATACATAAATTTTTCTAACTTTATTTTTTATTTTTTTAAATTTATGGTGTAGTAGGAAGAGAAGAGGGGAGGAGGAAAGGAGAGAGTGGAGTATAGGAGGAGGGGGGGGGGGTGATCGCCTGGAGCGGTCACCCACCCATTAGCACCCCTGGGTCTATCTCTATATCCAAGGGCTCGATTTGCACTTGTTTTATACGGTTGAGGGGCACGAATCAACTTGACCTAAGTGGACTTTTTCCAATCTGGGCTGCAGGAGCACAGGTTCACTGGGCCATGGCCCAAGCAATAATTTGGGCTGGGGGAAACTGCCCATCTCGCGCGTCCTCAGTACGGCCCAAGCCACATCATGAGCAATCCATCCATTCATCCCCATTTCGACAGATTCGGCTGTATACGCTCGATGATTGATTGCTACGTTCCATCTGCCGATGCCACTAACAGCGACAGATTACAAGGATAAGGAAGAGAATTAGAGAGGAAACCAGAGCTGATTAAGGAAAGGGAACAGTGCAAACGATACGTACCAAAGCCTGAATAATTAAGGGCGTTAATGTGTTATCTCTCCGTTGGATGCATGAAAAAGGACGAAATAAACAACAGCAAAGCTGCGTCAAGAGAATCGAATCCGTCCGTCCGTGATGTGTCGAATCAGATGCCAAACCAGGAATTTAACTACGAGCTTTTCTTGTGCTAGCTTAGCTCATCTACCAACTACATAAGAAGAGTCGGCGGTGTATATTTTTTCTAAGAGGAGATTGATACGTGCTAACTTACAGGCAGCATATATATTCAACTATTTTACTTGCAAAAGTTAAAAATGATTTAAGTTAGGACACATGTAAAGCCCACATCCTGCCTTGCTGGTGTCATGTTTCTGATAAAGACGTGAGCACGGAGGGAGGATGCGAAGAGGTCGTTGCAATTTGCAAATGGTTGGATTGCATCGATATATCTGGCCCCCATCTGCTAATGCAAGTGAACGCTTCTGCAGGTAATAGTGATGAAAGCTACTAGCACCGAAGTTGCATCACGGCATGAACAGTGTCTTGTTCGTGATGAACACCAGCAAATCTTGGAGCAACGACGCTTGGAAAGATCAGTGCACGTGGAGAGGATGCGGCAGAAGCCTTCTCGAGCACACTGGTGTTGTGCAGTGGCGCACACGATCGAGCCGTTCTTTAATTACTTTTGCACTCTCTTTTTTAAGGGAAAGTGCCATACTAGTATAGTAGTACAATATTTCACTCAACATGAGCAGCAAAAGTTCATCCTTAAAGTTTGCCTCGGATCAACCAGCCACTCCATAAACATATTTTCAGTAACATCTCTGTTTTTTTATCACTTACAAAATAGGTCCAAATTAAAGCGCCTTTGAGACCATGGGAATGCAGGGATCTGTGTGAAGAACACGTTACATGGCGTCATGGGAGAAGTGAACCAGAGACACGCATGACGTCTATCAATGGATTGATGATCCATCGAGCAATCAAATTAACTATTCGGTCTCAACTCGCAAATAAATCATCATGCACAGATGCATGCCAAACTAAGGGCCTGTTTTAAGGAGATTTTAATGCTGCAGCTTTTCTCAAAATTATAAATTCCTCCAAAAGTTTTTGATCTAGATACTGAGAAGCTGCCGTTATAGGGTTTAGTAAATGAACTATAAGCCGGAAGCAGGAAAACCCATTTTTTTTAAATTCTTAAAAACTGACTACTAATCAGCTGCTTCTCGAAATGTTAAACTCTCCCAGCAGACTTGAGTGTAATTACGAGAACTAATTACTAGTAGTACTGTATTTTTTTTGTCACGGCACGGCCACCTGGCAACGGGACAAAATCATACAGTATCAACGGGACGTGTCGCCGACTAGCCGAGACGAGCACTCGCACGCAGGGAGAAAACAGGACACAGGAGATAGCATTGTCGTCGGCGCGCTCGGCGGTCGATGGCGGCCAAAAAGTTCTCTGTGCGACTGTGCCCCATACCCTCTCCGATAATCCGATTGCGTCACGCGTGCTCATGGACCACCCAATTAATATTTGCAATGGCCGTGTTAATTAAACTAAGTACTAGTGATTAATTATAGCAAATCTGAACATAACTGCAGCAGCGAGAGGGATTGTGATTTCGCCACATGCGTCCCAGCTGCCCTGTCACTCGCTCTCGGCTGAGTCAGCTCCGGCTGTTTCACGTAAAGAAACAGAGGCAATTTGTCTTCCAGTCCATGCACAGTGTTACCTTGGGTATAGAACTGTACAACAGTGCCGTGCCAAGTTATACACTTTTCAAGTATCATGTAGTATGATATAGCTCACTTTAGAATGAACGTGAAGTTATTAAGAACTTTTACGATGTTCACAAGATACAAAATATTGAGAGGTGATGTAATATGAAACCATTAATTAAGAGAGAGACAATACACAAATTAAATAAAATTATTGTAATCGATAGCAGTGGGGTAATTAACTAATAAAATAGTGGTATTTTTGTTTGATGTGAATATTTAATCGGTACATTTGATATCTATAATCGGAAGGAAGGAAAAAAGGAATGTAATGATCTCTTTTTCTTCTTTGTCTTGCCTCAATTCATTTTTGTAGGGTTCACCAGGTGGGAGAACGGAGACGATAGCAACTACCAGGCTGCAGTCTCCACAGAGACAAAAGACAAGGTCTAAATCAAAACTAGGCAAACGCTTAGGATAAGAGCAAGTTTAATGGTATAGTTAACTATTGGCTCCAAATCATGTGTAGTCAATTTAATAGTCAAATCATACAATAATTATCTATAAACATATACTATATTATTAATGCATGGTCATATCTGTCATATAAACATTGTGTCTTGAAGTCTGTGCTGCAGTTGGCTATAGATCTGTAGCACGCTGTTCCCCTCTTTACTATTTTATCTTCTCGATATGTGTTTATAGCTGGCTTATAATCCACTATTGTACCTGCTCTAATATCTTTTTCTTATGTAGTTGATTTGTTATTTACGTACTTCAGATCATAAATCCCTCATAGTACTATAGATCTGGGGCGCTTGAATTTGGACCTAATTTCTTCTCATATGTTCTTTTCCTAGGGTTTGAGAAGGTGCACCTAAAAGGAGACATATAGTTGAGGAGAGAAGTGCCTACATGGTCGAGGTTTTGAACAGGAGATCCCATTCACACGTATGCAGAAGAACAGAAGGAAGGAGAAACATAAATCTAATGAAAAGCACAAAAATGATAACTTTTAAGTCAATAACAATATTCTTTGCAACAAAACTTAAATCTAGAGAAAACCACTCAAATATGAAACGGATATGGTACTTAAATACTTTTTTTACATGATTCTTACCATCGAAGAGCGTTGGAATTTTATCCTTTTCGAGTGCATACACTGGGAGTCCCCCCGTTCGTTTCTAGTACAGTTTCTACCGACCAAACAGTTGCCCGGATCGAGCTAGCATGCAGGCCGGTATACACAGACACAGACACACACGCGCCCACGTCGATTCGGTTGAGACGTCCGCTTCAGCTCGGCGCAACTCAAGCACGACACGCCCCGCCGCGCGTCGTCCACTCCACACACCCAACGCGCGCATCGACCGATCCGTTGAATCCATTATTCGCCGCTTAATTTTGCCCCGCCGCCCCGCGCCCGCGCGCAACGCAAAGCAGCGGCACGAGATTACGTACGAGCCATTTTGCCCCCGCGCGCCCGGCCCGGTCAGCGATTTCCGCGCCGCGGTTGGGTGAAACGTCCATTTCCTCAAGCTCGCCACAGCCATCGGCTACCCTTCCCTAATTAAGAGCAAGTACCATAAGATAACATAAGCGAATTATACAAGTTAACATGTTAGATTTGTACTTATAACTTATGTATGTGAAGAGAGATAGGGGAGGGTGAACAAAGCGAGCTACAAATTTATAGCCAGCTAACGTACGAGTTCTAATAAACTATGTGAGAGAGATACGTGGATTATGTATTAATTAATGATATAGTATATTTCTACATTTAACGGTTGTACGAGTGAGATATTAGATTGATTATAGACAATGTTAACCAGTAGTGAATTACATTATATTATTAAACTTGCTCTAAGCGACGCTTGCGTACAAACTTTGCGTGGAAATCCGGAGGAAGCACTGATGATATGGCAAAGGATCGACGAAGAGATCAAAGCCATGCACAAAAATAATCGATGAGACCGTCTCGATGGTCGTCATCGTCTAGGACGGGAAGTAGCTAGTAGGATGGGAGTGGTTTGATCTTTTTGTTGGGTCGAGTAGAGCGAGCGCGCGACGACGACGACCCCGAATCTCACCCAATGATCGAGCCTCTAAACGCGTTAGTCGTTCTTCGTGATCGTTACTGAGATTGACTAATTGCCTCGTTTGCTCGAGTGATTATGGATGGATGCACGTACGCTTATTTTATTGGTTTTTGATGCTTGTTAATTATCTGTTCTGATTTATGCGAGAATTGGATTAATTGTTTCCCATAATTTTTCTATTTAAGAATTTCAATATTTGAGTACCACGTCCCAAATATAAAAGATTTTGACCATGTATGACACATCATATAACTACAAATCTCAAGATACAATTTTCGGCGCATCGCCATCTTAATTTACTCTTGACGAGTTCTTAGTTTCGAGCATGGACTACGTCAGTTAAATCCAACTTCCACACCTTCACTTGCATTGGCGTGGCTAGGACTTCCTCGGTTAGGTCCGATATTCTATTCGAGTTGAAGCAAGCATTGCCTATCTGGTATATCATCTCTACTTTTGATTGCATTGTTGTTTAGAGTCACATCGGCTTAGTTAGAACTCCCTCGGTTCGGTCCGATATTTTGATCAACAATATTTTTTAAGATAGATTTATTATATTCATCACGTTGCATAGATCTATCGGTTGTTTAGATTATCACACGCAATCTCATACTGTCTCGGCTAGGTCCAATCTCTAGATTGTATTGATAATCTAAGTTTTACTAGTTGATAGGTTTCATGCTTATGTTTCATTAGAGTGTTAGCCAGTGAGTCATCTTGTTACTATTTCTAAGTCCCACATCAACTCTTTGATAAATAAATGTTTGTCGATAATTATACACAAGTTGATTTTAGTCGATTGCAGCAAAAGCTTCATTGTTTATCTAACTATTTGAATCTATTTGTATCTGACTTCTAGCCAATCTATTTCTACAACAACCTTACAACCTAGAGTGCCCTCAACATCGTCTATCTTCAAAGATCAAAGGTGTTCAACGCTAGGTACTAACATCAGATCCTCTAGCTGATTCTACATCAAACCATCGGCTGACACACGCTTTTGGCACATTTGAGACTCGAGCCTACAATTGTCATCAACGTCTGGGCCTCCAAGTCTCTAACAGCCGATCGTTCAACCTATCAGCTAATCGCTGCTACATCGACGTATTGTCAGTTGCAGGGTTAAACTGACTAGCACGTCCGCACCTCATCAAGATCTAGGATCTTGCACTAGAGTTAAGCAGATCTTCCATGCCTCAGTGTTAGCACGATCGACGCACATCTGACACGTCAGGTGAAAAATTTCACGTCAACACATATCCGGTCAAATTTTCATCGATCATTAAATCATATTATTACTCCACATGCTTCGAAAAATAATTTCTCTAATAAAAATCTTCTTCTATATTATTTAGATCGTGTATTTTGAGATACTTGTAATTGTTAAGTTTTTTTTCAAAAATATTTAATTTATAGGAGATAACCTATAACTAATCCGTTTAATTAATAATCTAAATCAGCCATAATAGCGGATAGAGAAGAATATACTGTTGCGTAAAGTTTCACACCCCGTATATTTTTTTTCTCTCGATCTGAATGATAGTGCTACTAGGGTACCATTAACCTTTTGATGCGAGAATGTGTGATGCTTACTTTTGTTCTGAAAAATACATAGGTGCAGGAAAGCAAATAAAGCAGCTGCAAGTGTTCCACTTGTACTGGCTAACAACGTCCCATTTGTGTTCTAATCGTGTTAGTGGAAGCAACACTGACGTGACGTACGTCCCCTCGACCAAAAGAAATAGCGATCTCTCCACTTCATCAAAAGGTTTGTATGCATTGTAGAATATTGTAACAAGGTTTTCCCCAGGTGTTATCAATTCCACTTACACTCCATCGATCGGACATGAGTTTGTCTCCTTCACAAATTTGAAAAAGAAAAGAGAGGGGCTGTCGATTTATAAAACCTTGTAAGAATCGCAGACAAATTCTTCTTACGTTCCAAATGTTTGATATGCTTTATCCGATAAAAATAATAAATTTCATACACAGTAAATCATTTATTTCAAGAACTTAAGAAGTGAGTATGCTAGTGCAGTAGTTTAGTACGTAGGTATAATACATTACAAGAACTTTTAACTTTTAAGTGAGCATGTAGGTGCAACAATTTATAAGGTGTGTGTGATTTTGGTATAATAACTTAAAAATGATACAACAACTTAATTATTTTGAGTATTTTTTCTATACGCTACTTATTTTATCAATATACTCATACATATTTTATTTTATCATATACTTGCACATATTTATATAAGTATGTTATTTTGTCAACCTAGTTATTTTACTATATAGAAAATTTTTTATTTATGATGAGATCTGAGAAGGTGAGAGAGAACATCCAAACGGATGGTGCAAACTGAATGATCAACCTAATTCTTATAGATTAAATCCATAATTGTAAGATAATATCTGCAGCTGGAGCATAGGAGGTGTTTTTCAAGTGCTGAGAGCATCAGACCAAGCAGCATGACACAAAAGAACCAGGACCTGCAACCCTGAATCTTTGTTTGACCAGTTTTGTTATGGTGAAAAAAAAACAAAACCGGATGCCATAGTGCCATGCCGCTCCTGCCTGTCTTTTTCTGTGCCAGTTTTCGCTTGCCCTCAACTGAAATTCTGAAAAGCTTCCTCCTTTGCTTTACCAAAAGTCAGCAGGCAGCAGGGCTAGTTCTCTTGAAGAGCACGAAAAATTTGAATATTTTTTCCTGAATACTGAGACGCTCTTTTGATGGGACTAAAACTTTTAATTACTTATCACATCGGATGTTTGGACACTAATTATAAATATTAAACGTAGACCATTAATAAACCCATCCATAATCTTAGAATAATTCACGAGACGAATCTATTGAACCTAATTAATTCATGATTAGCCTATGTGATGCTACAGTAAACATTATTTAATTATGGATTAATTAGGCTTAAAAATTTGTCTCGCAAATTAGCTTTCATTTATATAATTAGTTTTATAAGTAGTTTATATTTAATACTCTAAATTAGTGTACAGAGACTAAAGTAAGTTCCTGGATTCAAACACCACCTGAATATCTGAAGCTTTTGTCTAATCTGTGCTTCTACTTGACCGTGCGCAAACTCTTTAATTAATGAAAGTATGCAAACCTGTGTTTTTCACAAAAGTTAATAGTGAAAGTGTAGATGGCCATTTAACTATGTGGTAAAAAAATATTGAGATCCTATGACTTACTTCTCTTAGACGTGGGTGACTAATATATGGATCCTCTATTCAACAGATTCGTGACTCAAAATTAAAGGGAAATAAGGTGTTGTTCGCTTCTACTGAAAATAAGAAAAAAGAGGTTAGAGCACGAAAAACTTAAAAATCATTAGCTAATGATTAATTGAGTTTTAATTAAATCAAATTTGAATAATGAATTTATCTGATGAAACGAATGCACCCAGTCCACTCCAATATGTCCAAAAACTTCATGTTTGAGTGTTCTTTTATCAGTTTTGTTATGGTGAAAAACATCGCACATTTATGTATTTACTTCTTTTAGAGTTTCTAATAGGTGGTGGCCACGGTTGTCACGTGCGGTAACCTTTTCAGTTTTTAAAAATACGCTATACCTCACGGTTACCACCGAAACCGATAAATCGTGGAATGACGGTAACATGTCTCAAATGGCTTGGTAAACCTCTTTAGGCCTGGTTTAGTTTCCAATTTTTTCTTCAAACTTTTAACTTTTGCATCACATCAAAACTTTCCTACACATATAAACTTTTAGCTTTTTCATCACATCATTATAATTTCAATCAAACTTCCAACTTTAGCGTGGACTAGACACACCCTTCGCGCTGTTCTTGGTCCCAAGGTAGGAGAAGGACGTGACGAAGAAGGGTAAAAAGGCTTCCCTTCCCTTCCCATTCCATCTCCTCCTCTTCTTCTTCTTCTTGGTAAAATCATCCTCTTGAAAACGACGTGGGTTGTGGGGGTGCGAGACGAGACCGCGCGCGCGCGAGAGAGAGGTAGTAATAAACTCTGAACAATGCAGAGGAGTAGAAGACCGGGAGACGAGGAAAGCGGGGGCGTGGCCGTTGTTGTTGTTGTTGTTGTTTATTAAAGCCGCCACATGCCCCGGAGCTTTCACCATCGCCGCTCTCCCCCGGCTTGCGGCGGCGGTGGAAGGCTAGGTGCGCGAGTGAGCGAGCCTTGCTTGGCGCAGAGATGCTTGCTGCTGCGAGGCGGATGAGGAGGAGGTAGCGCCGGTGAGTGAGTTCTTGGGAGCAATGGCGCCGCCGGGGGTGGGGGTGGGTGTGGCGTACCTGTGGGGGAAGGGGAGGGGTGGGCGGAAGGGGACGCCGGTGGTGGTGACCATGGAGAGTCCCAACTACTCGGTGGTGGAGGTCGACGGGCCCGACGCGGAGGCGGAGCTGCGCACCGCCGCGGTGGCCATGGACAAGGGCGGCGGGCGTGGCAGGAGCAGGAGCAGGACCGCCAGGCAGCTCACCTGGGTGCTGCTCCTCCGCGCGCGCCGCGCCGCCGGCCGCCTCGCCTCCTTCGCCGCCGCCGCGGCGAGGCGCTTCCGGCGCTCCCCCGCTGACGCCGCCGACGAGCTCGGCCGCGGCCGGGGACGGCTGATGTACGGGTTCATCAGGGGGTTCCTGGCGCTCTCCCTGCTCGCCCTCGCCGTGGAGCTCGCCGCCTACTGGAACGGGTGGCGCCTCCGGCGGCCGGAGCTGCATGTGCCGGAGGCGGTGGAGATCGAGGGGTGGGCGCACTCGGCGTACATCTCGTGGATGTCATTCCGAGCCGACTACATCAGGAGGCCAATCGAGTTCTTGTCGAAAGCTTGCATCCTCCTCTTCGTCATCCAATCCATGGACCGTCTCGTCCTTTGCTTGGGTTGCTTCTGGATCAAGCTGAGGAAGATCAAGCCGAGGATTGAAGGGGACCCGTTCAGGGAAGGATCAGGGTATCAGCACCCCATGGTGCTCGTCCAGATTCCTATGTGCAATGAAAAGGAGGTATAATTTAGCTGAATTCTCATCGGAATTTTGTATACTCTGTAGTTTTGTAGTGTGTTATGTTCATTCATTGTGTGTGCTTACTATGAGACAGGTCTATGAGCAGTCGATTTCGGCGGCTTGCCAGCTAGATTGGCCCAGGGAGAAGTTTCTGATTCAGGTGCTCGACGATTCCAGCGACGAGAGCATTCAGCTGCTGATCAAGGCAGAAGTTTCCAAGTGGAGCCATCAGGGTGTGAACATTGTGTATCGGCATCGGGTGCTGAGGACCGGTTATAAAGCTGGGAACCTCAAGTCTGCAATGAGCTGTGACTATGTCAAAGATTATGAATTTGTCGCCATTTTCGACGCGGACTTCCAGCCAACACCAGATTTTCTCAAGAAAACGATACCACATTTTGAGGTAACATATTCCTGGAGATACTGCAGTCTTGATACCGAACACCAATTCGATGCTAAGTCACCGTTGCAAATTCACGCAGGGGAATCCTGAGCTTGGATTGGTTCAAGCACGATGGAGCTTTGTGAACAAGGATGAGAACCTCTTGACCCGTCTTCAGAATATCAACCTGTGCTTCCACTTTGAAGTAGAGCAACAGGTCAATGGAGTCTTCTTGAACTTCTTTGGTTTCAATGGAACTGCTGGAGTTTGGAGGATCCAAGCTCTAGAAGAATCCGGGGGTTGGCTTGAGAGGACGACGGTGGAGGATATGGATATTGCTGTTCGAGCACACCTGAATGGATGGAAATTTATCTTCCTCAATGATGTAAAGGTACATTATGTGTTTGTGTTAGCTGCTGCATTTTGGACTAAGGGTCAATCTCATATATACACAGAACTTGATTTTTACTTGGTACTATCAATCAGGTCCTGTGTGAACTCCCAGAATCCTATGAAGCATATAGGAAACAGCAACACCGGTGGCATTCTGGTCCAATGCACCTTTTCCGGCTGTGCCTTCCGGACATACTTACTGCCAAGGTATGCAATTCCATTAGCTAGAATCTTATACATGTGCCGGTAATTAAAGTTCTTTTTTGATAAATACTGCTAATGTTTCACCACAGATCTCATCATGGAAGAAGGCGAACTTAATACTATTATTCTTTCTTTTGAGGAAATTGATTCTTCCGTTCTATTCATTCACATTGTTTTGTGTCATTCTTCCGCTGACCATGTTTGTTCCTGAGGCTGAGCTGCCTGTTTGGGTCATCTGTTATGTGCCAGTTTGCATGTCCTTCCTGAACATTCTGCCATCACCAAGATCATTTCCTTTCATTGTGCCATACCTCCTTTTCGAGAACACCATGTCAGTGACAAAATTCAACGCAATGGTGTCTGGACTGTTTAAACTTGGAAGCTCCTACGAATGGATTGTCACAAAGAAGTCTGGTCGATCATCAGAATCAGATCTTTCAACAGCAGCGGAGAGGGATACAAAGGATCTTACCCTTCCTCGGCTGCAGAAGCAAATATCTGAAAGTGAATTGATTGAGCTCAAAATGCAGAAAGAACGCCAAGAAAAGGCGCCGCTTGGTGCAAAAAAGGCTAACAAAGTCTACAAGAAGGAGCTTGCTCTCTCTCTTCTCCTCCTCACCGCCGCAACTCGGAGCCTCTTGTCTGCTCAAGGAATTCACTTCTATTTCCTTCTCTTTCAGGGGGTATCATTCCTTTTTGTTGGCCTCGATCTAATTGGAGAACAGATAGACTGATCACTCTCAGGCTTTTGTCAAAACATAGAAAGCATGCCTCTCTTCGTACACACACTGGTAATCAAGTTCTGAGAGTTCCAAACATGCCATGGAATTTTACTTCATTTTGGACAAGTTACTTGTCCGTACAGATATGCAAAGGAGAATTTGTTCTGCAATCCAGATTCAGGGCACAAAACCGGAGTGATCCAACAGGAATAAGCTGAAAGAGTAGATAGAATTCGTTCATTTGTACCCAGTCCATATAGAGTTCCAGCAATGTTCTTTGGATCCAAAAAATACTGAGATGTGTGCTGTTCATTTGTAAATCGTTAATACACAATTTGTTCTGATAAAATTATCAATTTGTATATATTCCTACTTTAGATAATGAAAATGTTTCACATCTCCGGCCTCTGCCGTTAGGCACCCAACATTTGTACACACCCCTATGATGGATGATTGACATGATCATCGTTAAATTTCAGTCTCTTATTACTTGTCGGTGGATCTACTGGAGTAGTAGCCAACAGGCAGGCAGTTGGATGACTTGGATCTACTATTATTGCTGTGACATTTCTGCTCATCTTTTTTTTTCTTTTCTTTTTCTTTTTTTTTTGCGGGGGACATTTCTGCTCATCTCATCATGGAGCATCTAACAATTTGTTTTTCGGCACACATGTTCCACAATTGTCCTCTCATTTTCGTATCAGATACTGCAAAGGCAGCATCAGCTACATCGGCCATGTCGTCCAAAATTCAGGCACAAACGAGAGGCCATCCATTTCTGCCAGTCGTTTGGAAGCACTTCTGCCGATCCATTTGCAATTGTTATTTTTCCTAGCTAAGGTAAAATCACAACTCACCAGTTAACTACAACAGTACAAACTTTCGGCTGATGCTGAACTATGCATTTGAGATTCTTCAATATGAAGTACAATTGTCCTGCAAAACATCATTTATTCTCGTCAGGATGCAATCAATCAACCTTATTTTTTTCCCTGATGTATCTTTTTTATTTTTTCTGATTTATCACCTCTGCCATGTGCTATGGAGTCAGGAGTTCGTTCATCTGATCCCCACCACCTTCCATGGTGATCTCACCAGCAAGAGAGTAAATACAACTCTACCAGTCAGCAACGTCAGCACAAAGGACCAGCACAACGCTAGTACAATTATTATTGTCACACAAGTTCCATTTCATGTATACTCGTTGTCTGTTCCATTTCATGTATACTCGTTGTCTTCTTCAGTTGTGATTGCTGCAGGATGAGAAATTGGAAGGTCACTGGCATTTTGGTACTGCTTGTAATTGGCAGAATGATGTGTTTGTGTTGTGTGTGTAATGCGTGTGAAACTGATGGTTACTTTACCTCTCTCTCTCTCTCTCTCTCTCGCACCAATTAGCAATGGACCCGTTCTTGGATTGTCCTTGGCGTCCATCTTTCTGTCGGTAGAGAGACAGGCTTGGTGGGAGCACTGTTTCTGAGGAGATGCAGAAAAGCTTTTGTCGTAGGGCGCCTTTGAATCAAAGGATTTATAAAGGAATTTTATAGAATTTAAATCTTATAGAAAATTTTCCTATTTGACCATTTGATTCAAAGGATTGAAGTTTTCCAAATCATATGAAATTCCTATGGAATGACACATTGTATGTGGATTTGGGAGGAATTTTAGCAAGAGCTCCAACCTCTTGGAAAATTTCTTGAGCCTATCTCTCTTATTCGATTCCTGTGTTTTTTCCTGCAGTCCAATAAAACGATCATTCCCGTGTTTTCATGTGTTTTGTAATTCTATATTTTACACTTCAATTCCTATCAGAATCCTGTGTTTTTTCTATTTCTCTATTTTTTTTTCAACCCTGTGATTCAAAGTCCCTGTAGTGCCCACCATCTGTATGTGACTGTGTGAAAGAGAGAGTGAAAGAGAGATCTTTGAATAGAATCATTTTCTGAAGTAGCCTGTATGCCTTTCTACCAGTACATTGTTATCTCTGTGACCACTGTACTTTTCAAATAATGGAATTAAATCCTAGTCTTTAGCTCGAGTTAGCTCCAGAGCTTTCAATCACAAATTATTAGACACGTCGCAAATCATGATGGTGAAAAGTCTAAACACGGTAAACATCTAAAACAATATTAATATCATTAACTGAAACTAAAGTCTGTTTAACTGACGCAGCACTGAAGATTAGTTCTGATAATCGCTTTAGTGCGGTATTGCGCGGCAGGGTTCGTCAGACAGCAGGACAATCTTTTTTTTTTCGTTTTTTCTGTGTTATCTCAATTACGAGATTTAGGGTCTCATGTAACCTCTAGCTGTGTATATTCACTTATGAATACATGTCAGATTTTTATTCATTATCTAAAAAAAAAAATTCTGTGTTGCTTTGATGACGCGAAGGTATATGTTGGGCCAAATTTATAAAAGATTGTAGCCCACTAAGTCAATTGGAAGTAATGCGCTGGGCTTGTTTAGCCCATTTAATTGCAGAGAAAAATTTAAGCCCATCTGGAGGTTTAATCCGGCCGGGGATCAAGTTAATTTCTGATAGACTTGGCCCTTTTCTTTTCTCCAAGAAAAGTTGGTAGCCCCATCGTTTGGCCTAAACAGCCAAAGAATAAGCCAAAATTTAAATTTTTGAACTTGATTTTGAAGTTGATTTTGAAATACTTTTAACGTAATCTTTTGTTAATGTTGGCTTTTAAGTCGCTACGAACAAACCTACAAAAGTTTTACTTATAAATTAATTTTAATTTTCTAATAAGCCAAATAAGCCATTTTGGCCAAATGGACAACCGATGGGAGCCTGGATAAACTTTTGGATACTCGTGGCATGTTTTTCAAACTACTAAACGGTGTGTTTCGTGCGAAAACTTTCTATATGAAAGTTGTTCTAAAATATACGATTAATCTATTTTTCAAGTTTATAATAATTAAAACTCAATTAATCACACGTTATTACCACCTTGTTTTGCGTGAAATATTTAATCTTCATCTTCATTTTCAGGAGATTCAAACACCACCCGCCTCATAAAAGGCTTATTATGTCCATGTAGTGCTAAAAAAAATGGAAAAAAAAAGAAATCGGCGTTAAAAAAAAAGAAAAGGAAAAAAAAGAGAAGGCATTAACCTGTAATGCTTGGTTGGGCCTTACCGTCTTACCAGGCTTCAGGCCTCTTTCTTATAGTCCTCTTTTTAATCTTCTATTTATTTTGTTGTCATCATTTTTATACTTAATTAAACACAAAATTGGGCTCTGCTGTTGTTCTGCACTGCACTCTACCTACCTGTTGGATCCATTTTCTTCGTCATGGTAGCATTATATTGATATGCTGGAGTACATCTGCACTGGTCGAAGAGAAACCTTGTCCATATTATCATAGATAGGTTCTTTTTTTTTTCATGTCTAGTTAGTTATTTTTCCAGATTATTCACATATTATTTGCTCCACGCTTCGAAAAATACATTCCTCCAAAAGAAAACTTTTTTCTAATACATTGCTTATACCACCTGCTTTAAGTTATTTACTAGATATATATATTTTTTGAAATATTAGATATCCCTATAACCAAGTAGATAATTCACATCAATAATTCGTCCAATAATCTATTTCTAACAGTGCCAAGAGTCTTCGTTCTCCAGTCTCCACTACGTATTCCAAAGGAGATAGAGCGTTTGTTTTTTCAGAGAAAAAGATGAACAGATCAGATATTCAGATGAACTGATGCCATAAGCATCCATTCAACATCCAGAACAACGAAGATAAAACCGACGAATCCAGAAGTCCAACAAAACTGCACAACTAAAGAAACCATCCGCTCACAAGTAACAACTCAATTTTCTGGAGTCGGCCTTCACTCATCATCCAAGCTAAGTGAGATGTTTTTTTGGTAATTGAGACGGATAATATTTCTAACCTCTGCATTTAATATTATTTTGCAATGATTTGCAATTACACCCTCCAGTTAAAAACATTTGGCATTGGAAAAACTAAACTCAGTTTAGCTTACACCTTACGTCAAATTAGTTTGACTGAAGAGAGAATTTAATGATGTCAATAACTGAATCGAAATGGCATGCCCAGCTGGGAGCGAGATCGACCGATCGATATATATATCCATCGCTTTCTCCAGTGGAGCATCAAAAAGGCTAGCATACACATGCTGTACATGCATGATGCAGCATGGCTATCTGATCTGTGTCTGTCGGTCTAAGACTCTTAGTGTCTATCCATCTACATCTAACTGAAATCGCCTACGTTGCATGCATCCATGGCTGTGTCCTGTGTAGTGTTTGCATGTCATCAAAACCGCCTCTTCAGCATACACATTGCCTAATGCCAAGAAGCGGCGACGCACATACGCACACTTTGCACAATAACCTCTCTAGATATATTTAGCTACTTGCACATGTTTATCCACTTGGCTACTCTGTCTACCGCTATAGGCAGATACATGTGACATATAAAAGTCGAGAACTTTTATAATTAATGTTTGCATTTCAAAAAAGATAAAAATCCAACGCTTCTCGATATGATAGGTACTACGTAAAAAGTATTTAAGTATTGGTACAGATATTTACGTACCAAAGTTAAAAAGATAAATGCACTTAGTTGGGAGAAAATGGTAGAATTGTCCCTAATTTTAATTGGTACCGCATAGGTACTAGTTAAGTCATTTACTAGGTCTTAGTGTTTCTTATTTGCGTGGTTTCCTCTAGATTTATGTTTTGTTTCAGAAAACACGTTAGTAGTGTAAAAGTTATTGTTTGTGTTCTTTTCTCTAGATTTACGTTATGTTCTAAAGAACACGTCAAAAATTATCCTTTTAATTCATTTGAGACTTATATTTATTTTATGCGAAGAGATTATATTGTGTTTTAATAACATAACCTGTTAAAATATAACCGAATGTTTGCATCGTTGTAAGTTATACATTTTATTGATTTATCCGTATAAAACATGAAGTAAGCTTCTTCCACACTATCTCTCCTTGTGGGTGCACCCGTTCAAACCCTAGAAGAACATAGGAGGAGATCTCGATTCAATCTCTTATTCAAGGAATTTATGAACTACATAAATAGCTAATCAACTGCGTAAATATGCCCTAGATATCTTACCGATACGCTTGCATCTAGCCGTCGACCGACCGATCTCATCTCCTCTTCAAACCCTCAACCATATCGGTGCTTCTCCCTTTGTCTCCTTTGGTGAACCAGTTCAAATCCTATAACAATAATGAAGTGAAAGTAGAGAAGAAAGGAGACATGATCTTTGATTTTTTTCCCTCAGTACAGACCGAATCAATCGCTAAATCAACGGATTATCCATGATTCACGCTTTTTTATCTGCATCAATACCAATACGTACAACAATACCAATCAATGGAGCCTAGTATTCAATTCATATGAAATGTCCATATTTTACTAGTTAATTACTCCACTGCCATCATATTATTATAATTTTATTCTGTACTTTGTCCCTCTCTTGATCAATAGTTCATATTGCCCCACCTCTAAGTATATCTAATTACGTCGCAAACACTGTAAAAGGTCTCATAAAAGTCATGCTTTATACGAGACACCGAAGGTCTGACATGATGATATACGTGGCAATTGAGGTCCTACTCCGGAAAGATATGAGTGTTTTCCGTGATATGATGTGCTTAGAGCATGGCCAGTATTTGGTCCATAGGCCCTATTGGTGGGCCCTACAGTGAGAATAGTATCATGTGACAATTTTTGCATCGTATAGGAGTAGCAAAGGTCCTATGGATAGACCCACTATGGATGGCGACAACGAGTTCATGATGGATGCGACAACCTCTGATAGATGAGTCTTCTCTCTCTCTCTCTCTCCCCTTTAAAGCAAGGTACTATGGTTGTATTCGGTTCAAGGTTGAAAACGGCTGGAACAAGTCCCATAGTGTATAGAGTCGGTCCAATCCCATTTTGTCTCTTATATAACCCCCTTCACATTGAACACCGCAATGCTCTTAGTCACGTGGCATCCATGTCACTTCTGCAAGCAACACATGAATGTTTTTGCATGATATGCTACTTTATGTGGGCACCTGTCATACGTCCAATTGGCAAGGGATGATTGGTTTATTATGGTGCGATGTAACTAGCTACGCTTTGAAACATAGGCATCTATCTTGCGCATGTACGTCTTCATATTTTTTTCCATATAGTCATTAGAGCATTTGCATTGTTGCATTTGGAGGGGTACTAGAGGTGAGAGAGAAATATGGAGCCGCCCTACATATTGCAACATTTTCTCCAACTAGTCTCATCAATAGATCCAACACTAGCCATAGAGCCATATTCAAGTGGAGAGAACATGCGTAGCCCACATGTCATATCCAATGTGCAACTTGTAAGTTGGAGAGAGTTATGTAGGTATCTAGGATGATACTTGTATGATTGGTTTACACAATGCAGCGATTCTCATTGGTTACTTTATTTGACATGTACCCCACACCTAACACCCCGCATGAATTATATAATGTGGATGCTTTTATATCCCAAGTTGTATACGTACGTGTATAGTATACTAGGTTGTATTTCTAATGTATGTTTATTGAAGATATCTGTGTTGATTTGCTTTGATATATATTACATATTTCCTATATTCCTTTTTTTATTATGCATAGTAATTATTTTAATGTTTATCTATCTCGAGAAGGGTTCGATGCATTCCCTCCCCCATTAAAGACTATACTAATGCATAACCGTTTGTATGTATCCTGGTTTTTTGTGTTTGGTCAAATCAATCATATATTTAATAAACCGTAAAATAAGGTGACTCATATAATTTATTGTTGTCAATAATAAGTGCATTCATTTTAATTTTAATTTTTTTCTAGAGGCTTATCAAAGCAGTTGAGTTGATCAGAAAACAAATATGAAGGAATCACTTTGGTAGCTGGGTTCAAGTGAAATTGGAAACTGCTCTTTAGTAGTTTTATTAGTCTCCAAAAGAACGTTGAGGACAAGTGAAATTTGGACAAATTTTTTCAAAATTTTGAAACTAAGTTTGGATATTTTCTAATTTATTTTTTTATATTTTATAATGGTTTCTACTGGTAGTATAACTAACATAGACAGTTCATTTTTTTTAATCTCATGCATTATATCTATTTATATATAACTAGTTCAACACTTCAACTACTGGTATAATAAAATATTTTTCTCTCTAGTAGTACCTATGAATTAACAGTTTAAGATCAATTTTACTTGTGATAATACTGATAGTAGAATAGAGCTAGTAGATCGTGAAGGGTGCCGTACGTTTGATCCAAATCATGAATGAAGGAAAAAAAATCTCAAAAACAATTCAGGGGTTCACAACATCGACTGAGAGTTAACTTAGAAAATCAATCGCCTGATGAAGGATACCAATCCCAGTAATCGAACATGCATGGATTAAGCAAACAAAACAAATATTGACAAGCAAGACAATGTACGTACGTCTGATTACTCTGCCACTTTGGATAATCCCTTGTACTATGCACGCACACATTATTCATCACAGCTCCCTGTTCTCTGTTTGATTTCTCAGGTGCAAATTAGTGCACAATTCTGATCTTTCTTACTGTTTCTGATACTAAGCAGTTAGTTTAAGCAAACATTTTTTGAGCAGGCAAGGTAGCTCCTTCCGATCGATGGATGCAGAGGAGCTGGGACGGCAGCGACGAGAAGGGCCAGGCCATGGATGATATCGAAAATTTCGATCGACGACTTCCTCCTTTTCTATGAGTCTATGTAACGACCCTCATTGTTTAATGCCACTTAAATAGTTATAATTTTTTTTTAAAAAATAAAAGATATATTAACATGTGATATATCACTTAGCAAATATACAAGTTTGTCCGAGGTATGGGCCTGAGGGTATGCGGAGTGAGGGGAATTTACCTTCCCATCCTGCCACGTGGTCCTACAGCTTGGCCCTACCCCCACACCTCGCGAATCGCAGAAGCAGCCAGGGGACCTCGGGGTGCCACGTCATGCCCCTCGAGCCCTCGCGCCGTTTTGCCCCGAGTCCCCCGCCCGGCTGCCATGTGGAGGGGGGAGCAAGCGGAGAAGGGACCCATGTTGTACCGCTATCAATGCGTGCGGCGCCCCAACTGCCCCTCGCCGCATTAAATGCGGTAGGGGCAGACGTGCGGTGCCGCCCGACTGACGCGCGTCAGTCAGAAATGACCGGTCTGTGACCGGCCTGTCGCCGGTCGCATCTGACTGGACGGGCGACCATGCCCCCACGTCACCTCTGTCCCCGGCGGAGTGGAGGTAGGTATGACCCGTCCCTCCCCTGTGTCAGGCGGGGGACGGCGCTGGGTCCCACTCAAGGACGAGCTGCGGCTTAGCTTTCAAGCGAAGGCACGGATCAAGATCCGGTCAAGGTAGGGTGGGTCCCCACCCGGTAGAAGAGTAGATAGAGGCGGTGCATGTGGTATCCCCTTGAGCTATGAAAGGAGGACCTTACCCACCGAGAAAAAGGATGATTCCAAGCAGACCTAAGCTCTAGGGAAAAAGAAGCGAGAACGTTCTCCGGAGCTTAGGGACCCTTGTGATTCAACCATAATCCCACACACAGGAGTAGAGTATTACGCTCCATAGCAGCCCGAACCTATATAATCCTCTCGTCTACGCGCAACTAGTAACGTTGAGGGCGGATACACGATCTCTAGATGCGAGCCCTTTCCCCCGACCGAACTCACAAAAGGGGATCTCACGATCTCCCGCTAGAGAGGTTCACTCCTCGACAAAGTTAAAATTTAACTTTTACAAATTAAAAAAGACAAATTAAATTGCAGTTAGTTAAATTACATCCCCTCTAAAATTTAGAATACCCATCTACATCTAACTGAAACTGCCAACGTTGCTTGCATCCATGCATGGCTATGTGTTACATGTCATCAAAATCGTCTCCTCACACACGTTGCCAAATGCCACGAAACGGCGACGCACATGCTTAAAATGCATACTCCTACCTCCCTAGCAATTGCTACCTGCACATGTTTATCCTAGATGAATAGGACAAGAGTGAGCAGCAGTCCGGCCAAGTCTACTTGGCTCTTTTGGATGTACGCTGCTACCAGTTGTTCTGCCGCTTGCTAGGTATATACATCCATGGGAAACTAGCTAAAATGTGACTTAGAAGTTAGAAGTAGCGGTTTTCGAGGAGGTAAATGCGTGACGTGGTTGGCAATTGGGTTCAACCGAAGAAATATGAATGTTCTCCGTGTTATGGGTGCGTTTTACTCACTCGTCATCTATGGTATACTTCTAGCAAAAAAAACGTGTGTTCTCCATGATATGATACACACTTTGTGTGATATATATGATATATCGAGTTGATAAGACACCATTAGTTTTTTATGATAAAGTTACATTTTCAAACTTAGACATCTATCTTAAGCATGTTTTGATATGTTTCTTTCTATAGTCATTATATCTCGAGTTTTATGACTACGATATGCTTGGTTGTATTTGTAACGCTCGTTTCCACGAACAATATCTTTCTTAATTTACTTTGATATTTCGTATTTCCTTCACTACTTTATTTTAATGTTTATCTATCTTAAGAAGGGTTTGATGTATTTCCTTCCATAGAAATAACGCATAACCGTTTGTACATATCTTGTTTATTGTGTTTAGTCAAATCTATTAGATATGTAATGAATAAGGTGCCTCATAACAATTTATTATGGTCAATAATAAGCTCATCCATTTTAAAACTTGTAAACTTATCTCTAGAGGTGTATCAAAGCAATCGAGTTGATCAAAAAACAAGTACAAAGAAAGAACTTGGTTGCAGGCCTTGACCGGAAACCGCTCTTGAGCAGTTTTATCGGTTCGCAAAAACAATTGAAAACCATTGAAATTTGAACAAATTTGGTAAAAGTTTTGAAACTAAGTTTGGAGTTTTTTTTGTAAAAAAAAAAGCATTGCTGATTTACCAAGCGGTTTGTCAACATGAGTTAGCTCGAAACCTCAAAATTTCATGAAAACTGATCATTTTTATCAATTTTATAAATCCGGCTAAGAAATAGGAACCTCAATTCAGGTATCTGAATTCAGACGAAGAGGATTTCCAAAAACATGCGAAAATGATTTTCTACAAACAGCTAGTTAAAGTCGGGCGTCTGTGAAATGGATTTCCAATGGAAAATTTTTTCATAGGTGGCTACGCAACCTACCGAAAATGATTATTTTTACATTCCTTTAGTTTCAGACGGCTTACTTGTCCATATGTAAAAACTACTTTTAGCTGCCAGAAAAAATAGTTTTCCGAGTAGTGTCAAGCGTCGAGGTAGTGGTTGGTTTTCACCCACAACTCTCACCAACTGAGCTACCTGACCACCGGTTGACTACTGGCTCTGCGGATAAGGCTATGACATCTTGGCCGCGTGAACTCTTCTGCAAAGAGTAACACAAAACAATTCTGGATGCCAGAGGTTGGTTTCAGTAGAATTGTTTGGACATTCTGATCATTGCAACGAGGTCTCGTCAGATATGTCGTTGTTTCTTCTCCCCTTTGCTACATCTGCATCCTGCATTGTCAGTAACGTTCACTTAAAATCTTCAGATTGCCATGAACATAGCTGTTCAGACGCGCAGCAGGCAATGCTGACAGTAACATCTGCATCTGCTTCTCCTTAAAATATTGAACAGGAATATGGTCTTGGAAAGGTCAAAGGTATGGTAAAACAACATATTTCGTCAAACACATCAGGCAATGATATGGTAAAACAACAGGTAATCTAAACATAGGTTAAGCAAAACGAAACAAAATTGACAGGCAAAAGCAACCTCTGACGCACAGCTCATCACTGTCCCAAGTCCAACAAATCTTTGATTTCTAAAGATTTCTCCGGTGCAAATTGCACGTTTATTCTGATCTTTCTCACTGTTTCTGGTAATTGCTAAGCAGTTTAAGCTACCATTTTCGCAGCAAGCAAGGTAGCTTCTTCCCCGATCGATGGATGCAGCAATCAATCTTACTCACACCGGAGGAGGGACTTGATATCGAAATCCGCCGGCCGCCGGGGAGCCGCCGCGGCGCGGAGCCGGGACGACGGCGACGAGAAGGCCAGGCCATGGAGCATGTCGACGACCTCCTCCTTGTCGTTGAGGTAGTAGCTCGCCATGCTCGGCTTGTTCCCCACCGTGCACGCAAACACCTGCGCCGCCGCAAGGAGCGCGGTGGTGGTGGTGGTGGAAGACGAAGCACCGCCGTTCTTGCCGCCGCCGCAGAGGCTCGCGAGAGCCCCGAACATGTCCTCGTCGGAGCGGTCGTCCCCGACGCACAGGACGAACCCCAGCGCGCCACCGCGGCGCGCCGCCATGGCCGACACGATGCACTCCGCCGCGACGCCCTTGCTCACGCCCTGATCAAGAACGTGATTGATGATGAACGAGCCCGACGGATCGGATGGAAGATCACCGGCATTGCCGTTTGGTGATCGTTACGTACCTGAGGGATCACCTCGACGATCTTGTAGCCGCTGCGCACGGCGACGGGCTCGCTGGCGAGCACGGTGGCGAGGTGGTCGAGGAGCTCCTTGGCCTGCAATGGCGCCAGCCTCGGGTCGGCGTCCTCGTAGCGCCACACCATCCCCGTCTCCTTCGCCTCGATGTACGACCCGTCCGTCGCCTCCGCGTAGTGCCTCATCACGTTCTTGGCCGCCGCCTTCCACTCCATGGCCGCCGCCAGCTGCTTGCTCGCCATGGTCTCCCATGGCGCGTCCCTGCTCCACCTGGTGCAATGCAATGCAACACGTTGTCTTGTCTTCCTCTTTCTCTAATGCACACGGATGCATGGATGGTTGCACGACGTGACGAGATGATATATATTACCTAATGAAGTAGCCGTGCTCCGCGGCGATGCCGAGGTTGGCGCATGGCGCGAGCCAGCGTTCGAGGTCGTCCTTGCTCCGGCCGCTGACGATGAAGACGACGTTGTTAGGGTCGGAGCAAAGCTCGTCGAGGATGACGATCACCGCGTCGCTGGGCGCGTTGTCGAACGCGCCGGTGGGCTCCAGCGTGCCGTCGTAGTCGAGGAGGATCAGCCTGCCGCCGCCGCCGCCGGCGGCTGCGGCGGCGGCGGCGCGGTATGACAGGTTGACGAGCTCCGGCGGGAGCTTCTTGAAGGCGGCGTCGACGGCGACGACGCGGTAGCTCGGCCCGATCCCCATGCCGATGGTCCGCATCGTGGAGCGGTCCTTGCACGCGAGCTGGAGGTCGGCGGCGAACGACCTCGCCCACACGATCACGTCGTGCAGCTTGAGGTACGTGTAGTGCTTCACGTGCCTCGCCTGCTTCTCGGCGACGTTCATGGTGAGCGCGCCGTGCATGGCCTCCGCCATGGCCTCGATGTTCCAGGGGTTCACGCGGATCGCGCCGCTCAGCGACGGCGAGCACCCGACGAACTCGGAGAGAACGATGGCGCTGTGCCGCGGCTGGCCGCCGGCGGCGCCCTTCGCGTCGACGGGGCCCTCCTCCCGGCACACCGTGTAGAAGTACGGGATGCGGTTGAGCCCGTCGCGGACGGCGCTGACGACGCAGCACTCGGCGGCGGCGTAGTACGCCACCTTCTCGGCCATGGGGACGGCGCGGTCGACGACGACGACCGGCTGGTACCCCGGACCGCCGAACCGCGCGTTGATGCGCGCCTGTATCTTGGCCGTCTCGCCGCGGACGCGCTCCACGTCGCGGCCGCCGCAGCGCGTGGGGTTGTGGATCTGGACGAGCACCACCCTGCCGCGCAACGCCGGGTACGTCTCGAGCAAACTCTCCATGGCCAGGAGCTTCAGCCTCACGCCCTTGAAGATATCGACGTCGTCCACGCCCACCATGAGTACGCGGCCCTTGTACTCCACCTCAGTGATCTCCCTGAACTTGGCGGCGGCCTCCGGCGAAGCCATGGCGGTGCGGAGAAGGCCCATGTCGACGCCGACGGAGAGGAACTTGATCAGCACCGTCCTGCCATGGTAGTTGATGCCGACGCGGCCGTGCCGGGAGGTGTAGGCGAGGCCGAGGAGGCGAGAGCACGCGGAGAGGAAGTGACGCGCGTAGTCGTAGGTGTGGAAGCCGACGAGATCGGCGTTGAGGAGGGCGCGGAGGAGATCCTCCCGGACGGGGATGGATCGGAACACCTCGGCGGAGGGGAACGGCGAGTGGAGGAAAAACCCGACGCGGCAGCGCGGGCAGCCGCGGCGGAGGAAGGAAGGGAGGAGCCAGAGGTGGTAGTCGTGGACGAACACGAGGTCGCCGTCGTCCGGGGAGAGCACCTCGACGACGCGCGCGGCGAAGCTCCTGTTCGCCGACGCGTAGGAGCGGTACAGCCCGGCGTCGAAGTGGAGGTAGCCGTTGGCCGCCGGCGCGTGCGGGAGCAGGTAGTGGAGGCGCGGCCACAGGTAGTGCTTGCAGAACCCGGCGTAGAACTCGTCGTGGGCGCGCGGCGGGAGGAACACCGGGAGGCAGGAGAAGCACCCGAGGAGGTGGCGGTCGAGCTCGTCGGAGCGCCGCAGCGCGCGGGCGGCCTCCGCGGGGAGGGTGCCGACGAAGACGACGTGGGCGAGGCCGAGGCCGTGCGAGAGCTGGAGCGCGTGGGCGTCGGCGCTGAGGGAGAAGGCGAAGCCGAAGGGGGATCCGGGGTCCGGCGTCGCGTTCAGGGGGAGCCTGTGGGCGACCACGATCCGCCGGGGGGATTGCTCCGGCGGCGGCGGCGGGGGCTCGTCGGAGGCGAGGGCGGCGAGCTGCATTGGAGGAGGGGTTAGCGAGGGGTTTGGGGTCTCGTGCTCCTCGTGGGAGGGAGACGGAGTGAGGTGGCGGTGGTGGGGCATCTCGCTGTGATCTCCGGTGGGGTGGAGGTGGGAGGTGGGGTAGGTATAGCAGTGGGCGGACGGTGGGTGTGGGGTCTAGCTGTCAGGCTATTTTGCATGTAGAGCCCTACAGTTTTGCGGAATTTGGGCGAAGTCGGGCAACCAGCCGCTAGCTACAGTGCCATGTGTGCTTGTTGCGTGCGGCATGAAGAGGATCCTCTATTAGAGTATTAGAGGAAAGTAAGTTAGAGGATCTTAATCCGTGCGGTACGAATGGATCTATGTCAATAGCCCTTCAAGTTAATGAGATAGTTTGAAGGCTGTAATTGTACGGAAAATTCTGTATGGATGAGCAAAGGGTTTAAATTTTTGGTATAAGATTAGGGATTGTATTTTTTTCTTTTTGGTAAAAAATAAGTTTTTAGCGGTTCTGCGTTCATACTATGGGCACATAATTGATTGGCGGAGCTGGCTACTCATTAATGACGTGATTATCATGTGGCTTAACTGTTGCATGTCATCGTTTTGGCGTGATCGCTAATAATTGTATACAGGTTGGTGGTGATTCTAGTTGTAAACCATTGAATTTAAAGTGGGGTTTGAAGGCTATATTTATGTGGAGAACTTCGTGGGATAGCGTGAAGAGTTTGTGATATTGGGTGTTGGAGCACAAAACTCCTCTAGCGGAAAGGCAAAATACTCTCCCTTGAGAGTTCGGCATGGGTGCAATTTCTAAACTTGTGGTCGGGACAGGTACAAAAGAGAGTGGAGGCGGATGGTTTATATAGGTTTGGATCGCTAAGAAACGTAATACTCTACTATTATGTCTTTGCTCAGTGCATGAATGGATAAGTTTACAATGGATATTGGTGATATATGCTAAGTCGGAGAGGATGAACCCTTATTCACTTAGTTCAAGAGTCGTTGAATCTAACTTAGTCTACTCAAGGGAGTTGATCCTCTATCTCGTTGACATGGACCCTCATTTTATACGTGAAGGGAAGTCTATAGCACCCATGCATACATATTGGGGTGTGGCCCAGCACATAGGAATTGGTATGCTTGGTCTTGTAGATGTTCCTCCAAGCAGTCCAGCGGATGCGATGAGATCACCTTCCGTCTGACATGTGGAGCAGGGCACGGAAGTCTTTGTTTTAGTCATCAATGGTCCCACCCACTAGCCACCGATTCTGATGAAGGGGAGTCCATGGAGTGAGCGCTAAGTGTGCATCACGTTGCCCAACTTTTTCTCTGGGGCGACGTGGGTACATGACAGGCGACATGCACAGCCACGTGCCCCATATCACCCTTTATCTACTCACAGGATTCGCATAACCCTGATTTTAATTAAACTTGGGAATAAGTTTATTTTATATCACTCTCATCTCTATCGAATCGCATCCCTTCAATCACAAAACCGGGTATAACCTTTCTCTCAACTTTAAAAATATGTGTAAATCAACTCCTTGAATGATTTGGAAAACGGTTTATTTCTAACGTGCCAAGTTGACCATGGTTAGACTTGCTGAGTCAGTGGATGGGTCCCACGTGTTAGTTATATTCCTTTCTCGCTCCTCGCCTCTCCCTCTCCCGTCTCTTGCTCTCTCTCCGGTCTCCACACGCAGGCAAGCACGAGCAGCGGAGGCGGGAGAGGCCGGAGGACGCATATGTTCCGTTTCATGTATTGTACTACCTCGGTATTGCGGCGTTGGTTGGCGCGGCTTCGACGCAGGGACGGAGGTGCTCGTACGTGCGTTCGTTGCCGGAGGTGACGGGGGTTGTCTTCGACTTGGCAAGACGACGATGACGGTGTATCAACATGCGTGCGTTTTCTCTTTCTGCATGCGACTGACACCTGACAACACCAAAACGAGCGTACACATGCAGTGCAGCTCGTGTTCGTTCGAGCTCACGTACACTAGCAGTACCAGCAGCAAGCTTTGTGTCTCTAAGAGCAAGTATAGTAAGTCCTAGTCAGCAGGCGGAACCGTTTCCCACGTCATCAAAATCCTAGGTGGCGGAGTGAGAAGAGAAGAGAGAGAACGGAGCGGGCTTCCAGGCGCTAAGCCGCCGCTTCGTTCCTCCCCTTGATCCCGTGCGTCTCTGCCGCCGCCCCCAACCTCTCTTCCTCCACGCGCCAAATCCCCCTCCCTCCCGCTAAAATCGAGTCCTCCCGCTCCAATCCGTCATGTAACCCTCCCAAATCCACTCCCATGCCACCAAATTCGTCCCCAAATCGCCTCCTCTCAAACCCTAGACCCCAAATTCGTCCTCGAATCACATCAAGATGAGGCGGCAGTCCAAAAGGATGTTTGCGCCGGCATCATTGGAGGTCCCGCCGCCGGCACTAACACCACATTCCATGGTGACCTCCTCCTCACCATGCTTCTCGACGGGTTACAGCAACCAGGCATGGTGAGTATCCCATCTACAAGCACGGTATGATCCAGCCCTTACTGTCTCTATGTTGGTTAATCCCGCTCGAAGTGTATGGATGATTTTGCTGTGATGTGTTCTATTGATCTGTTCAAGGCTTCACTTCCATGCCTGTCAAACTATCAATTCACTGAATAGTTCATGTTGTGTGATTTTTTTAGGGGTATACGGATCGGAACTAGCTATGTCTTTGTCGACAAATCCTTGGGTCAAAATCACCCAGATTTTTTCATACCGTTAGATTAAGATCCAGAGGACACAAAAAATGCTACATATTTTTTTCTCTGACTAGTCAGATCACAAAACTACATGGGCTCGAATTCTAGCCCATAGAACAATACAAAAAATTATACAGGCCATAACTGCAAATACATCATGGCCCATAATGATAACTTCACATCCAATAAAGGTTAGAAAAAAACAAAATAACACAGGGAGACCACACCAGTTCGCACAAATCCCCTAGATCGAGCAAAACAAATCGAGCACGCCATAGACAGTGAGGAGAACGAGAAAAAGAAGAAGAAGCAAATTCTTACCAAGAACATTGAGGTCAAGAAGTTGAAATCAACAAGACATAATCTTCCAGGTAACAAATTACCTAGCACAAAATCCACCTTTACCTTTCCCCATTGACTTCACCATATTCTGCCAGTCATCTTTTAAATCAAACAAAAACAACTCAGTTCTGTAAAAATATTGGAGAAAAGCACTTGGAATAGTGAATTTCTTTTGGAGAAAAGTGCTTGGAATAGGAAATTTCTTTAGATCAAGTAGTTAAAAGTATGTAACTTTTTCAGAAAAACTCGTAACAAAAACTATCAATCTATAGTCAGTTACAGTTACAAATAACAAAAGTTACATATATAACTATAGTACATCTAAACTGTAACTGGGCTGTAAATGGAATCATTCTTAAATTTCTTAAAAAATTCAGTACTTATACTGCGACATTAAAACATTTCCCCAATTATAACAAACTCTAAATTATGTTACAAATATATAAAGAGCTATCTATCTATAGTCAGTTACAGTGAGAAATAACAAAAGTTACAGATGTAACTACTGTACATCTAACTGTAACTGGGTTGTAAATGGAATCATTCTTAAATTTCTTTAAAAATTCAGTATTCATGCAGCAACATTAAAACACTTTCCCCTAGTATAACAAGCTCTAAATTATGTTACAAATATATAAAGAACTATTTATCTACGGTCAGTTACAGTGAGAAATAACAAAAGTTACAGATGTAACTACAGTACATTTGAACAGTAACTGGGTTATAACTGGAATCATCCTTTGATTTTTTTTTAAAAAAAATTCAGTACTCATGCACTAACTTTTTTTTTGCCTATGACAAAATGTTCTAAATTATATTACAAATAACCTAATCATGTAGGGTCAGGTATATTGCAATCTCAAAAATCAGGAGATACACAATTAGATGGATATGAAATGAGAAGCAAAATTGTGTCTGAAGAAATGAGAAGCAAGAAGACAGTTAAAGGTGAGAATCATTCTCACCTAGCATTATGGACCATTTTTTATCTTGTCAGAAAATGTCATCTAGCAAAAATTTATATACAACAAATTAGAGATAGTAGCATGATAAATTTTTAAAGAACTATATATCTATATCCAGTTACAGTGAGAAATAACAGAAATTACATATGTAACTAGAGTACATATTGACTGTAACTGGGCTTTAAATGCAATCATGCTTGAATTTCTTCAAAAAATTCAGTACTCATGCAACAGCATTAACATTTTTTTACTATTATGACTTGTTCTAAATTGTACTACAAATGATTGAAACATGCAACGCCTGATAGATTAGAAGCTCAAGCAACAGTGAATACAGAGTCAAATAGATGTCAAAGTGACAAAATTTTCTCAGAAAAATTAATAAGCAAGAAGACACTTGAAGGTCAGAACAATGGACAGATAGCATTATGCACCAAATTTGATCTTGTCAGTCATAAAATCTAGCACAATTTTGTATACATGAAAGCATGATTTTTTTTTTGAAAAACTATCTATCTCCAGTTACAGTGAGAAGTAACAGAAGTTACATATGTAACTACAGTACATATTGACTGTAACTGGGATGTAACTACAATCATGCTTGAATTTCTTCAAAAAAAATTTGTCTAATATACATTATCTAAATTATATTACAAATAACCTATCTATGCAGGTTCTGTTACAATTCGATCTCAAGTAACAGTGGATACATAATCAGAGAGATCTGAAAGAGATAACATTAATTTCGTCTGATGAAAAAAGAAGCAAGAAGACAACTAAAGGTCATAATCATGATAACCTAGCATTATGGTCCATATTTGACCTTGACAGACAATTTAATCTAGCACATATATTAGAGATGGCGGCTTTGAAAAATCTAAAGACCTATCTATCTATAGTCAGTTACAGTGAGAAATAAGAAAAGTTACATATGTAACTACATTACATCTGAACTGTAACTAGGCTATAACAGCTTTCATGCTTGAATTTCTTCAAAAAAATTCAGTACTCATGCAGCAGCATTAAATATTTTCCCCTATTATAACAAGTTCTAAATTATGTTACAAATAATATAAACATGCAGGGTCTGATGGGTTACAGTCTGAAAAATCAGGGGATATGCAATCGGAGAGATATGAAAGTGACAAAATTTTGTCCAGAGAAATAAGAAGCAAGAAAACATTGAAAGGTCAGTTATCATGCTCACCTAGCATTATGCACCATAAAATGATCTTGGCAGACAATATAATCTAGCATAAAATTATATACAACAAATTAGAGATTGTAGCGTTGATAAATTTTCAAGGACTATATATCTATAGTTAGTTACAGTGAGAAATAACAAAAGTTACATATGTAACTACAATACATATAGACTGTAACTGGGCTAAAACTGCAAGCATGCTTGAATTTCTTCAAAAAATAAAGAATTTCTTCAGAAAAGGAGTCACTTTGTCACAATGGACTGAAGATTTTCCTCAAGTGAAAATCATCTTCAGACAGTGGTGTTTAACAAAGCACAACAATTAGATTAGAGCCTAGGATAAAAAAAACAGAGCATTGTGGTCCAAACGGTCATATCTCCAGTTGTGTACAAATTTGCCCATATATTAAATTTTGTACATAATTTGCACATATCTCAAACTTCCGTGCACATATATTAAAATCACTCGACAACAAGATGTGACAAGTTAGCTGATGCAGAAGGGAATGGACCAGACAGGGTGTTGTTGTTGAGCCTCCCGATTAAATTTCACAGCAAATGAGTTAACTGACTAACAAGCTCCACACATAATTAACATGGGAACAATATTGGGATGGGACGATGGGTCATTCAGAATAAAGAAGAAAAAAAATCATACAGATATTTCAGGCATGTGAATACCTCCAGGCACCCAAGTGACCTTGGTTTTGCTACCATTGAAATGCATTAGATCAACATTAGACTGAAACCCTCCAAATTATTTTTCAGTTTGCTGAAGTATGAGATTTTAAAAAGCTCATGTCGACTGAAACTGTGCAATAGCCTGCTCCAAGATTCAAAAAATACTGACAATTCAAATAGATTTACGAGCGTGCTATCCCCTGTTCCCAATTCAGAAATAGTGCCAATTATGTTCCCAAGTTCAGAAATAGCGCCAATTCAAACAGATTTACGATTTACGAGCGATTGACAATGAACAAAAGTTCAGAAGAGAAGAAAGAGCAGATGCAACCAATAGCCCATAATTTCTCAAAGCAACAGGGACCAAGTTCAGGTATTGGCTTGCTGCTAACTCATTTAGATCAGCACTGAAAAGTTCAGAACATGTACAGGAATTTTATAAACCAAATAGTACAGTAGAATACAATCTGAAGAAAGCAGAACGCATGTAGGGGTTTGGGTTTAATTTAACCAAGCAACTCAGCATACTGGGAAATCAAACCGTACATCTCTGAAACGAAATGATTCATATGCTGCAGAAGGCAACACAAAACATACTTGGGGTTCAGTTAGCATGCATATGTAAAACGAAATTCTTCAGATGCATAAGAATTCAGATATATGCAGGGAGTTGACAGATAAATCATCTCTGAAACGAAATGCTTCACATGCAGAAAAATTCAGACTCATGCAAGGAGTTTAACAGATCAGTCAACTAATCACTGAAAGTGAAATGCAACATTCAGATAAAGTTGCAATGATGCTTCCCTACTATATTCAAATCACACATAAATCAAAGCAAAAATAATCAACTCATGAATCTGACCCCCTCCCTGAAGAAAATTCATGCAGGGATCCAAAAAATGATCAACTATCTGGGTGATTAGAAAAAACCCCTAAATCCACCTCGAATTAAACCTTTAACTCCATCAAATACCCCTGAATCCAACCCCCAACATGAACACCCCTGAAGAAAAATCGAACCAAAAATACAAAAACCCTCGTGGATTAGAAAAAAAAACATAGAACACCATCGAATCTGGTCGTTTGCAAACAATGGACTAGTAACAAAACACCCTAGACTGAACTGAATCAAACTATAACTAAAAACTTAGGGAATCCAAAACCTAAACGGATTCCAAAACTAAAACAAGTGATTCTGAATCAGATCCATACGTTGGGAGCAAAAAAAATCGTCATGTATTGACCCGAATCTTCTAAACCTAGCCCTATTGACATTGAAAAAACCAAAACACAAGCTAATGATGCCAGCAAATCAGGGAAGAAACTCAAAAAACACTCTCTCTCGAGTTGTCTCCCCTAGCGAGCGCGCGCGCTCTCTCTCTCCCGCCGGGGAGCTGCTCGTGCTCTCTCTCGCCGGCGAGCTCTCTCTCTCTCTCGACGGAGAAAACGAGAAGAGAAAAGAAAGAGGAGAAAGAGATGTAGAGAAAGAGCGAGAATAAAGAAAGAGAGCGAGGAAACAACCAACGGTTACGGACATAATAGCGCGGAATCCAAAATTTAACATGGGTTGGCCCACATTGACTCCCAGGCCATCTGCTCACAGGCCACACGGTCTCATCCACACAGGGAAATGCACGAATCATGGCGCAAATCCTACGGATAGAAAAACGACAAATATTGGGGGTGAAAATCTGTTGACAAAGATCTAGCAAAATCGATACGGATCATATTAGCTCCCGAATCAGTAAATCACACTAAATTTATCAACCATGACAATTATTAAGTTGCTTTCTACAGAGATGCTAGGTTTGCCTGAGGTGCTATATTAAGTTTTTGATAGGCTGCTACCACGATATATATGTTTAGAGATATATAGCAGTTCCTGAAACTACTAATCAAATGTGAGCACTGAAACCCTCGGCGATGACGTACGGTACCATGGAAGACGACGTACTGCATGTCGGTGAGGGTGCATCGTGCACACGGTGTCCACTGTCGAACAACAGCTTCGGCCGGTCGGGGCCGCACGTTCACGAGCGTGTACGTAGCCGCGCTCGGCGCGCGCAGTCTACGACCTCCACGACGGGGTGGCCGTCGTTGTCGTGGCGGAGAAGGACTCGGGGGCGCCGGAATCGTCGTGCGTTATGTGGTGGGGACGGCGTGTGGCGTGCGCGGCGGGATGGCGGCGCGCGCGTGCCGCCGCCGCCGCGCTCCCGCTGCCCAGGAGGTGGCACGTACAGCAGCAGGCGACCCTGGTTATCGATCGATGCATGCATGGCTGCGAGCGTGTCGACGTCCGTGACGTGCACCAGCGCCGCCGCCATGCGCACGTCGTGCGTCCATACCTCTGACGCCACGATGTTTCACTTGAGGGGGCTCGCCTGTCGGAGGTGTTCGCCACGCTCATCGACCTCAAGTGCAACATCGTCCTTGCTGATCAGCTCGATGGCCATTTGCGTCGCCTCTGCCTCCACCCCACCTCCACCCTGACCGACCGTTCCGGCACCCGAAAACTCAGCGACCCAGCTCCCAGCAATTCGCCTCTGCTGCTACCTAGGAAGAGAGGTATATGCAACCCATATGTAGGACCCACTGCCCATGTTTTGCTGCATTTCACCTACATATGGGACCCATGCGCCGACTCAGCGAATCTAACCACGGTCTACCTGCCATGTCAGCCCAAACCGATTCTCAACCAAATTGATTTGAGTCGGTTTTTGTAGTTGGGAGAGGCGTTACCCGATTGAGGGATGCAATTCGATCGAGGGTAAGACAGGAGGGAGACAATATAGACTTATTCCTTAAACTCGGCCTACAATTGGACGAACGTAAAGTGGACCTTTTTTTTTCTTTGGAATAAGTTCACCGGAGGTCCCTCAACTTAACAGCGAGATTTTTTAAGATCCTTTAACCACAAAACCAGAAATAGGGGTGGGCAAAATTAGACCGAACCAAAGAACCGAACCGAAAAGACCGAGACCGAGACTGAAAAATTCGGGTAGTTGTTCGGTCCCTAACATCAAAAGACCGAATTTATTTCGGGTATTTCAGTTATTGGGCTCGATTAACCGAAATACCCAAAATAACCGAACTGGCCCAATAGACTAGGAGGCCCAGTAGGCCAGTACTAAGCCCACTAAAATAAACCCTAGATCACCAACCCTACCCCCAGCCTCCCACTTGGCTCGGTTCCCTCACCCTCACAGCCGCACTCCCCACTCCTCCCGCTCGCGCCGCCCGCCTTCGCCTCCACCGCGCCTGCGCCGCCTCCGCCTCCACCGCGCCGGCGGCCGGCGCCGCCTCCATCCGCCCTCGGCCCACTGCGTCGGCGCCGGCGCCGCCCTCGGCCCACCGCGTCGGCGTCGCCTCCGCCCGCCCTCCGCCTCCCTCGCGCCGTCTCCACCTCCACCGCGCCGGCGCCGTCCTTCACCGCCTAGCTCGATTTGCTTTTCAGTTTGTCTTTCTGAATCTGCTTGATTTCCTAGTTGCATGTGCAGATCAGCAGATGCATCATCTATCTATTGAGTTGCCTTTTGATTTGTCAACCATACATTTGTTGTTTGGCTTTTGTGATTTTTTTGTTCAGAGACTTCTGCTCTCGGGTTAGTTCGGTCATGACCGAGACCGAACCGAACTACCGAAGTGCTCGGTCTTCATTTTTTTTTGGACCGATCGGTCTTGAGTTTTTGATGACCGAAATTTTAAAAAGACCGAAAGACCGAACCGAATTTCTCGGTTAGACCGAATGCCCACCCCTGACCAGAAAGACCAGAAATGTGTACCCCTCAACTCACACAAACCGTTCAAAGGAGGTCCCATAACAGTATATGTGGGTGGTTTCGCTGACGTGGCATCCTAGTCAGCAAAAAAAATTAAAAAAGTACGTGGGGCCCATATGTCAGTTGCACATTTTCTTTCTTTTCCTTTCCTTCTCTTCTCTTTATCTCAGCGATGGGCGGGCAGCGTGCGAGCACTGAGGCACGGCAGCCGAGCGACGGCGGGCGGCGGCAGCTGAGTGCGGCCTACAGGCGAGCGGCCGAGCACGGCGGCGATTAGAGCGGACGAGCACGACGGCGGACGAGCGCGAGTAACCCTTACACCACAACAGCCATGGCGACCCGTGCCGCAGCTCGAGTAACGTCCATTAATTCTTCTGTCACATACAGATAATCTGGTTCTTTAATTTGTCTTTGCTTACCGTGATGAGCTCTGAATTTGCAGCCAATGGCGGGATCCATGGCAGCCTCACCGGCATCAGCATCGGCGTCGGTGTCAGCTCAACGCAGAAGGTGTGGCGCAGCTTGCAGGCATTCGGTGACATCGCCTTCGCCTACTCCTTCTCCAACATCCTCATCGAGATCCAAGTGAGTGAGACTGACACCATTAGCTACAAAGTTAATTTGCTCTGTTTTTTTTTTCTCTGAGCAAGGTTTGCTCACCGCTGCTTGTTTTGTTTTGTTGTTCAGGACACGAATCAAGGCGCCGCCACCGTCGGAGGCAAAGGTGATGAAGAGCGCGACGAGGCTGAGCGTGGTGACGACGACGGTGTTCTACATGTACATGCTGTGTGGGTGCATGAACTACACGTTGCCGGACAACCTCCTCAGGCGTCGTTCGGCACGTGGGGAGGGATTTCCCTGGGGGAAACACCACCAGTCCGGGATTGGGTGGATCCCCTCCCACCACCCAATCCCCTTCCACGTTGGGTGTTAAACCCCCATGTCATCCGGATGGTGCTTGGTTAACAGGGGAAATAGCAGGGGAAAACTTTCTTTTCAACTCGCCACCACCGGCTGCTCGATCGGCTCCCTGCCGCCACGGCGCCACCTGCTCTACCGCCGCCATGCACGTCCGCGTCTCCGGCGTCGCGCCATCCTTGTGTTTGCCTCTCCGGCGTTCTACCGGCCTCGATTTATGTCTCCAGCGAAGCTGCTACCATGATTCGTACGTGTTTGCCTGTGTGCCGAGGCCGCGATCTACACCGTCGTTCCCGTCTCGGCTGGTCTGTGTTGCCGTGTGGTCGATCTCCTACATCCCTTGCCTGTAGCATTATTCACCTTATCTTCAAGTTGTGAATACGGTGGTACTGACAGCGCAGATGGTGTTGTTCTCTGATGTTGTTCAAATCTCATACTCCCTTCGTCCCTAAATATTTAACGTTGTTGACTATTTTAAACACGTTTGACCGTTTATCTTATTTAAAAAATTTAAGTAATTATTAATTCTCTTCCTATCATTTGATTCATTAATTGTTAAATATACTACTACTACTTACTTAAGTTGAATAATATTCACAAAAGTTTTTAAATAAGGCGAACGGTCAAACATGTTTAAAAAAGTAACGACGTCAAATATTTAGGGACGGAGGGAGTATCTGCTAAGGCTATGTTTGCCATAGCTTAAATTGATATATCTGGATCTGTGATTACGTTGGTAATATTTGAATGAATTATTTATTTTAATTCAAAATAAATTATAAAATTTTAAACCACTCTAATTTAATTTGCAGCGTGGATTTAGGATCTATAGTTGTGCCTTTGCCAAACATGGCCTGAATCTCTTTCCCCGGTGTGTTGGTGAACCATGTAATGATTGAACTCATTCAAATCAATGTGGGAAATTTTTTTATTATTCGACATAAGTTTTATGATGTCGATTTCTAAGTACCAAACGGATGCTCCAACATGAAGTTGCATGCAAATTACTCCCTCCGTTTCAAAATATTTGATACCATTGACTTTTTAGCACATGTTTGACTGTTCCTCTTATTAAAAAAATTTGTGAAATATGTAAAACTATATGTGTACATGAAAGTATATATTTAATAATGAATCAAATGATATGAAAATAATAAATAATTACTTAAATTTTTTAAATAAGATGAATGGTTAAACACGTACTAAAAAGTTAACGGTGTCAAACATTTTGAAACGGAGGGAGTATAAATTAGCTACTGCTGAAGAAAGCTCCCCACTCAAAGCAGGATTTTTTTTCGTTTTTAGATTTTTTTAAATATTTACAGAAATAATCTATCGACCAAAAAAATTGCAGAAATAGCCCCTGCCGCTCTAATGGTGGGCGGCAAGCTGACGTGGCAGACGGTGGGTCGACCGCACTGTCTGCCGCCGTCGGCCAAAATTGCGATTAGGCCCGGCTAATTGCAATTTTGGCCGCCCATAAAGAGCTTGCGGCCGTACTTTTTCATCTGGGTCCCTTGCCGCCCCAATAGAGGGCGGCAAGGGACCCAGATGAAAAAAGTACGGCCAAAAGATTTTTCTATGTTATGTTAATAATAAATAAAGAAGTATTTATTGATAAAACTTGTTAATATTGTTATAAAAATGTATTGAAGTTGGTTGTTGCGCAATTTCATATGTTAAGTGAGGTATTATTTTGTACCTTATTCGACGTATTAGTACTCGGATAATTTATATAGGCCTATCGCAGTCTGGGTCGTTGAAACATTATATGGACTTAAACAAGGAGAATTATGTAACATGAAGAAATAGTAGTACAATTTGAACATGATACGACTATTTGCATTGCGATTACATAGATGATATTAGATTCGAACTAGGAGGGAGGTAGTGCAATAGTTGAACACAACGACGATGTAGTAATGGGACAAGGAAGCATGACAGTAGAAATTTCAATATGCCAAGTTGTTCGATAATAGCTAACCCCTACGTGAGGATCCCTCTCCTCTCTCAAACCGCGCTTTAGTAACCCTGTATTGCTCTGGTAGTTCAAGCTACACAACACGGCTAGGTGGAGTTAGAACCCTTCTGGTGTCTATCCATTCTCTGTATTGACATCTCCTTGGTGGTTCCTGGGAGGAAAGAATAGATGTAAAGCAAGCAAAGTTAGTAAATGTTGTGAGAAAATAAGGATTCATGTAATCAAAATATTCTTACCATGAAATCGTCGTCAAGAATATTTGGACAAACAAAGAACCTTCGACCTAATGTTGTAGTATTTATGGAACGAAGAACCTGACAACGATCACCACACCTGCATCTTGGACGGGCTTCCCATGGAGGGAGTGCCGTAGTTAGCACCCGCCAGTCGCTCTGTTGTTCACGACATTGTCGTTCATAAGCCGCTTTTCTCTGTAAGTATTGCTCAGTACTTTCGGATGCGAAATACCAGCGACCTTCTTGTAAACAAGTGGTTAGGTCGAGAACGGGATTTTCTGTATCGACCCACTCGATATATGCGCAAGCCGTAGTGCGGGTCTGCCGAATAGAGTAGTGTTACGAAGAATAAAGCGATTGCCCATACGGAATGAATAAGCATATGCAGATAATAAAATACCTCACGGTCATAGTTAGGGCACCTAAAAAAGCGCCTTTCTCGAATATCAGGATTCCTCGAAGCCATTAGTTGGCATCGATCACCGCATAGGCAGAGAGGACGCTGGCACCAAGGTGGTAGTAGGTATACACAAGGATCGCTACGCCAGTTTGGATCCTCAACACCCCGGCGTCTAGCCATTGACGAAAGCCGGTCGGATTTGTAATAAAGCAAGTGGGGAAGAGAGTACTGAATGTGACTGAGTTCTGAAAGATTGTGAGGCCTCACTCGTTAAGGCGACTTATATAGGCGCAAAAAATCGAGTGATACCCCTGACATGTGAACGTGGTGGGGTATGGTGGGTACGCCTGATTGGTGCCGAAAGATACATGCATGATCGGCGCTGAAAGTTACATTGGTCGTATGCGCCAAATGGCGGGCAAATACTCGTATCACACGCGAATAAAGGAGGCTGCATCGGTGCGGCAGAAAGTAGTCATGCATGCGCCGAAAGGTATCGTGCATGCGCCGAAAGGTATCGTGCACATATAACAACAACGTAGTCATTACACAAGCATACAGTACTGGAAAGTGAAGCAAGTAAACAAAGAGAAGACTGCTCTACTGGCCCTGCCCCGCGCCGCGACCACGCTTGGTCCTCCGGGCCTGTGCTCGCACGTGGTCCTGGGAGTAGGTGAAACGATCCGGTGGCACAGCACGGGTAGCACGAGTGTCCCGCGGAGGAGTGGCCTGCGCCTGGTCCTGCGTCTGCACCGGCGGTGCGCCTCCCAGCTGTGAGGGGCCAATGACGTCCTCTGTCGAGCCTGAAGCGAAGTCGAAGTCAGTGATGTCGAAGAGCAAGGTGCAAGGCAGCAAGCGGTCCGACGAGGTCCCAGCATGGTCCAGTGGTGGACCCTGACTCGACGTGCCGGCTGCCTGTGACGAAGTCCCGGTGTACTGCCAGAACTGCGCTGAGTGCGAGGTCGACACAGCTACCTGAGACGCTGACCCTGCAGCCTGGGAGAAGTGGGCGGCCTGCGTTATAGCGAACTGGGCGAAACCTACACATCGACAACAGGACCCTTGTAAGCTAAGACATAAAATGTATGTAAATTGATTGTCGAAGTAATGTTGTTTTTTTAAGTACCTGTGGGGGGCACAACAGAAGGCCTAGCCGAGGAAGGCGGGGTGCTGAACGGTGCACGAAACCCTGAAGCAATCGGCAAGTGAAACGGCTCACTTATATGTGCGAGGCATGTATAGAAATAGTAATAAAAATACTTACCTCCGTGCGGAGGGGGAGTCGGCCTAGGAACGTGCGCAGCTGGACGGGGACCAGTCGGTACGGGTGGCCGCTGTACAGCTGCGTCTGCCCGAGCAACGTCGTCTGCACGACAAGTGAGCACTCGGAGAATCGAGCGCATCGACTCCACCATCCGCGTGTACGTCGTCAGGTGCTCCTCTACGGGTACCGGAATCCCCGCGCCTAAACGTTGGATCGTCGTTGAACCGTCAACGACGACCCGGTTGATGTCGTCGACCTGCATGGTTAATTTGTTCGTAAATATTCGTAAAATTTGATGAAGAGAAAGACATGAAAACATAAAGGAATGGTGCGATGCAGGGTACTCACAGCACGAGCGAAGTCCTGGTCGCGGTGCCTGGCATAGAGGTCTCTAGTGCTCGCAACGTGGGGCTGCTGCTCCAAGGGAGCGAAGGTGACCCTAGTACGGGTGCGTGGCTGGTACCAGCGTAGGTAGGCCTGGTACGACTCCTCAGTGTGTGGCTCTCCCTCGTGGTCCACGACCTCCTCGGTTGCGAGCAACCAGTCCTCAACAAAAGTCGCCAACTTGGCGGGCCAGTCGCCAGCTGAGTGCTGACCCTTGCGCGAGTACCTGCGAATTAATGTGTAATATTAGTGTGAAACGACAGATGTTACAAATTATTGTGAACAGGCAGATTTTAATGCAACAACGGAAAGCGTAGTGCAAGATCTTACCGGTGAACAGCAGCTGGGACGGTGGTCGGAAACGGTACTGGAAAGGGCTGACGGAAGCCGAACTGCCGCATCACGCGGAAATGGGCGTGAGGCTCAACGCAGATGTCGAAGACCATCGGAACCGTAGTCATCCAGTACGCCTGGTCCCTAGTGCAGAGTGTGGACAGACCCAACGGCGCACGAGCCTGGGTAGCCGCTGCACTGTAGGGCTCCCACACGACGTCAGTCGGCAGAAGGCGGTCGAACTCCATAACAAACTCAGGATACGACCGCCTAACCTGGACGTAAGCCCATCGGCGCTGCAATACGAGACGATCGATGTGATGTACAATGAACTTAGCAATTAACTTAACAATACGATAAGATCGATGCAACGTACCTGACGACGGCACCACAGAGTACCCATCGTAGGGTAGTCGACCTCTGGTCGCTCCTCGTACAGTGACTCCTCGTACGCGTGCTGGTCCACCTCAGGGCGGCCGATCGCAATCCTCTCAGCTGCCCAGATAGAAAGAAAGAGAGGGCACCCACCAAAGGTCACGCTGGGATCTGTCTTCGTGCAAGACTCACAAAGTGCACGGTACAGAGCCGCCAACAACGTGGAACCCCAGCTCCACTGAGGCACCTCGCCTACCGCGGCGTCGGCGATGCTCCTGGCGTAGTGCACGAGTCCCTTGTCGACCGCGTGCAACTAACTTATAGTAAAACACTGTTCGTACCTCTCGACAAAGGAGTCGTGAACCGTGAGTAGCTCACCGCACGTCCGTGCCCGGAACGTCCCAAGCTGAGCCCCCTACACTGCAGTAAGGTGAGACCGGTGTCGGTGATCTATCGCTGGGTCCAACAACTGAGGTGTATCCTGACGTGCCATCTCTGAAAAATATAGTGTTTCGTGTTAGAACAATTCAAAAAATAGTAATGTAAAACAAAAGATAACTTGCAAAATTATGAAATAGTAATAAAATCATGAGATTAATTATGTACAACAAGAGTACAGGCTATTTAAATATAGCAAACGTTACTAATGGTACATAACGATGACGTGCAATTTAACATATATGTAGAGTTCAATAATATAACATAACATTACGTGTCGAAGTCCGACATACATCAGCATACCTAAAGACGTTAGGCGCCTTAGTCCGACGTTACATCACGAGACCTAAAGACATGACATGCCGAAGTCTGACATTACACGACGAAACATAAACACATCGATAAGTTCGAAACGAATTACAAGCAAATCCACATGCCGACATAGAACATAAGAACTACACCACGTAGCCAGACGTGGCACGACGACGCCTAGGACGTGGTCAAGTGGAGGTAGTGCCTTCACCCGTAGGGCGAGCTCCATCTGCTGCTGATCCTGATAGTCCTGCCTCCGCCGCACTTGGTTTCTCCTTGTCTTTAGGACAATGTTTGTAGGTGTGCCCATGTTCATCGCATTTGCTGCAACGCTTTACCCTGCCAGCCTCCGACTCATCCATATCGTTGCGGATGCGACGAGTCCTCCTCCTTCCAGCCTTGCCTCGGAGCTTCGATGGGTCAGGAATATTGAGTACTTCATCATTAGTCTCTGTGAACTCCCCAGCTATGCCGAACCCATAAATCTCGCCGCTCCATGTATGATATATTGCTTGCTTACTGAAGTACTGTGACACATATACTGTATCTGGTATGCCACACTCCGCTGCGGCAGCAATGACATGGGTGCATGGCCTGTGGAGCAGCTTCGGCTTTGCACAAGAGCAATGACATGTGCCGTCGGCTTTGAGAACACACTCCTGCTTCACTCTCTTGCGGTAGATACCCCTGCCTGCCTTATCTTGACATAGTATCTCAAACCTGTGCTGTTGGGTACCTTGCACTACAGCTCGATGTTTCATGGCCTTTTTACACAACTCCTCTAGCTTTTTCTGCATGAAAGCTCCAAACAAACTGCTGTTGTTCGGCATAGAGGGAAGAACTGCCTGGAACCGATCCCTAAAATACCTGCATGTCCCATGTAAAATGAACTCCACTATGCCAACTAGTGGCAGTCCACGGACACCGCGCATCACCCAGTTGTAAACTTCTGCCAAATTTGTTGTCATTAGTCCATATCTAGCACCACCTGTGTCATACGCCTTGGCCCATTTCTCTTTTGGTTCATGCAGAATCCACTGAGAAAATTTCCGAATCTCTAATCCAGTTTTTCTAACCAATGTTGGACTATCCGTTGGGAGAGGTCCAAGAGCTTGAGGAGGGTCAGCAACGGCGGTCGATGGAGCCGCTGCACGCTGATCACTGCATTTGGCTGTCAACTCATCTAATCTCTTCCAAAGCTCATTAAATTTTTTCTCCTGGTTCTGATTGCACAGCCTCTTGAACATGTTCATGAGCTCTTTGTTCTTAAATTGCTTGAAGAAATTAGCTCCCATATGACGCATGCACCACCTACTCTGTACATCTTCCCAAACACCGGGGTATCCTCGTTCCATACTCCCAAACTGCAACTCTTCTATCGCTCGCAGAATGCCAGCGTGCCTATCATGTATCAGGCACACATTTGGCCTCATACCAACAACTTTTGTTTTAACCAATTTTAGGAACCAGTACCAGCTGTCGGTATTCTCATTCTCAACAAAAGCAAATGCCAAGGGCAATACCTGATTGTTCCCATCTACCCCTATTGCTGTTAGTATCTGGCCCCGATACTTTCCTGTCAAGAATGTCCCATCAATGCAGAGAACAGGACGACAGTTCACGAATGCCATCTTGCATGCATGTAGAGCTAAGAACGCCCTTTGCAGCACACTCTTGCTAGGATGTTCAATTGAGGGGAATTTCTTCACTTCGTAAGAGCTCCCAGGGTTTCTTTCCTCGATAACACCAAGCAGGCGTGGCAAATTATCATACGAGGCTTCGTAAGTTCCAAATCTCATCTCTATTATTTTCTGTTTGGCCCTCCAGGCCTTGGCATAGCTAATAGTATACTTGTATGTCTCTTCGATGTGTCGGATTATTGACCTTGGTTCATATGTGAGATTATCGATGACATGCGCATACATCTCAGATGCAACAAATGCACAAGTAATGTTCCTGTGGTATTTCTGAACACCAGGTAGAAAATATGTATGCTTGGTAACGACTGACACTGTCCAATAATCCTTCCATTTCCCTTTATACGCGTGCACTCTCCAGGGACAACCATCTTTTTCCTTAACACACCGAACTTCATATTGCGACCAGTTCGACTTGGCAACCCAAAACTCTCTATGAAGTGACACTGCAAAATGTTTTACCGCCTCCTTCATATCTTCTGCTCTACTATAAATCGCTCCCTGAATAACCTCATTTTCTTTGTACTCCCATCTCACACTATCCTCTTCAGAGACGATCAGCCCAGAAAAATCCTCACTAGCCCATTCTGCTGGATTAATATCCGTCTCATCATCTGACGAATCACCTTCCTCTACACGCTCGTTGTCAGAATCCTCCCTCTCCATTTCATCCACAATGGCACCGACAGTCTCCCCCTCGTCGGCCACTCCACCTGGTTGAATGCCAACTGGAGCTACTACGCCCCCGTCCTCTCGTGCGTTGACCTCCTCCACAGAAGTCTCGTTTACTTCAGCACTTGGTCCCTCGCCATCATCCATGTTCATCTGCACACCTGGATCCTTCGGGTGAACAAACGGAACCAAAGCTAGAGGCCACCCGTGTTGCAATGCATTTTCCAAATACCATCTCCACACTCGAGAGTTTTGAACTGGCATTAGTTCCCAATAAAAACCCTCAGTTGCCCGACTTACTATAACATTGATTGTTATGTCACTTGTCTGTGGATCAACTCTCAAGCCCTTCATTAACCATCCTTTTATAGAAGGTACACTCCTCTCAGCCGGTCTATCAATTCCCCTTTCTGATACAATAAAATCTGACAGATCTACCCCAGTTGGCCCGTAACGGACATTTCCTGGTCTATGGTAAACTTGGAATATTTTTTTGTTCGACATATCTGTCAACGAAATAACTAGATCATATTACTCTTTCATGCAATAAACATCTACAACGTAATATCTTCTTGTGTAAGCCAATGCAACGGTAATGTATTGATTCCAAACTAGCAGATCTACGTAGTTACCGATATCTACAATACGCACTTCTAGATTAGTACAACTAAAACCCTAAAAATATAATGCATTTATTCAAACAAATTTTTAAAGAATACACACTATTTAACTCAATAGTCACATATAGGATCTATAAATATTACCTGAAATTGGCGTCTGAATCCGGCAGGGCTTCGCCCCTTCTTCTCTTCTCCTCCCCTCTCTTCTTTTTTTTTCACTGGAATTGAGGAGAGAAGAATGAGGGCTGGGGGCTGGGCAGCAGGCCTTTTATAGGCAGCGAGGCCTACCGCCCGGCCAGAGGGCGGCAAGGGGCCGCCTGCAAAATAGCCGGCCCCGACTGGCTTTTTTGCATTCGGGCCCCTTGCCGCCCTACCAGAGGGCGGCAAGGGTTTTCCTGCAAAAAAACCCTCCCTCCGTCACCGCCCGTTCCTCCCCCGTTTGCCACGTCAGCTTGCCGCCCCAGAGGTGGGCGGCAGGGTTTATTTTTGTAATTTTTTTTGGCCGATAGATTATTTCTGTAAATATTTTTTTAAAAAAAAATCTAAAACCGAAAAAAATTCCTCAAAGCAGGCCCTATGGCAAGGATGGCTGGGCTAGGCCATTTGGCCCATATCTATCTCTAGGCCACTACTCAAGTGTGCAGCTAATGCGCTTGATGTCATTGGCATGCTTCCAGAAGAGAGTCGAGGTGATGCAAATGTAACAAAGGCAAAATCGAATAGTCTAGAGATAAAAAAAAAGAGTAAAGGTGATCAAAGTGAAATTTTGGCACTCCTTCCAATTAAAAAAATATAAGATATATTTTGTACCGGTAGCGAAATACTTCGATGAACAATTACTCGATTAAAATATAATTAATTTATATGATACAAAATTAATTAATGTTATTAGATTTGTAATGGGAAGTTATACATTTACTTATATATATCACATAAATAATATATTAGTAAAGTAATTGTTAGTTAAAAGTCTCGTGTCCTAGCAAAACAAAATATGCCCTACTAATAAAAGAAAGATGAGGGTAGAAAAAGGCCCAAACTGCAATTCATTAAAAAAAATACAACCCAAAAGTTTAAACTAATATCCCAACTAATACATACTACACTCCCCTTACCAAGATATAAGTATATATAGTTTTGATTTAAGTTGAACTATCCTAAGTTTGGCTAAGTTAGGATATGGCTAAGTTTATAAAGAAGAGTATTAGCATCTACCCTGTTAAATAAACAAACTATGAAAATATATCTCATAACAATCTGATTATACTCATTTGATATCGTAAATATTATAGACAAACCAGAAATATGTGTATTTTAGAACAAACAAAGCGTGTCAACATTTAAGACAATGAAAACATATGGGAAAAAAAAATCAACCTTTCTCCACGGAACATGGTTTTAAAAATTGACTGGAACTACCCGGCCATTGATGTCGGCTATATTAAGCCGGTTCGAATCGAGAAACCACTGCGTAAACCTGACTAAGTTTCTTTTTTAAAAAAATCAAACTAAAATTCAAAATATTATCTAAATTTCACTTGTTTTTTTGTCGGTTAGCAGTAATCGCAATAACCTATGAAACCACTCACCAGAAAATAGTTTCTGAAACTCTGCACCGGATGATGCGACGGTGGAAAATCGACGGATCAAACCGAGATTGCAAGCATCGACCACCAACCATTCTAGAGTCTTGACTCGACGACACGCTTCATACATAGTACTTTTTTCGTCCCAAAATATAAGCATTTTTGACCCTGATATGGTCTCCGAGATGCTACTTTGACCAATAACATTTATAAAAATAAGATGTTTTAAATAAAAAAAAGTTGTATATTATGATAGTTTGTTTAATGATAAATCTAGTAACATCAACTTTCCATGATTGATCTTTTTAATTTTTTTACTATTAATAGTTAAAGTTAAAAATGTTTGACTTATCACTGTGCTAAAAATATTTATATTTTAGAACGGAGGGAGTACGATGGTACTACAGTAGACGGATGCACACACACCTCGTCGACATATAAATGCAAGTGCGATGCAATTAAGCTGGGCACACACACCCGATCGATCGGTCCATCCACGGTCCGTGGAAGAGGGCGTACGTGGGGGCGCACGCACGTGCACCTGTGCTGTTCTTAAATCAGTGCCGCCCACGGGCGGCAGCCCGATCGAGGGCGACGTGCACATGCGCGCGCGCGCGCGCCTTCCCTCGCGGATCGGCGTCGTACGACGCCTCACCGATCCAACGAACGAGACGATCGCGCGACCCGTCGATCGTACGCGACTCGCTGGAAAACGCTGCTCCTCCGGCCCCCAGAGACGATGGGGGATGACATGAGTACCGGCCAGTGAGATGAACCGGCCGCCGGCCGGGGCCTTTGCAGATCACAGCTTGGTCAGCAGAGGAGGTGTGATGGGGGTGGGGGGCAGGGTTCCAACCACTGTTCACTGCACGCATGTGTGCGTGTCGTATTAGCTAGCTGCCTGCAGGCTGCTATATAGGCCCCCCCGAGCAACGGCTTCGAGAGCCGTGGATGGCTGGATGCATGCACTGTACCTATCTATCTGTAAAGCAAGTTTATTAACAGAACTGATTATTAGCTATTAGCTAGAGCTAGCATATATAATAGATTAACTATAAAGTTAGCTTTATCTTTTTATCATATCTCTTTGTCTCATTATTAATTTAATGTGAACATTTTGAAACATGTGTAGAGCTATATCTTGCATGAGAGATAATTTTCCTCACTCTTATTTTTCTCTTTTTCACATAATAAGCTTATAGTTGATTTATAGTTTACTATTATCCTTCTCTAAAGTTCAGCCGGCTCACCAGCCGTTAACACGGCAGTCTGCCCACGATTCTTTATAGTGGAAATTGGTGATTTTTAATGTTTACTTGTCACTCTACCATTGTCATACTTTGAGTAGATCCAATAGCAGGCTATAAGCTAGCTATAAATACATTTCGAGGAAGATAAAATAGGAGAGAAAAAAGCAGCGGGCTATAGATTTATAGTCCAAGATATATATGTGTATGATAAGTGAGACCAGCTATGAATCGTGTAGTATACATTTATAGGTAACTATTATATTAATCGGTTATTAAATTGATAATAAATGATTTGGAGCCGATAGTCGGCTGTAATATTAAACTTGCTCTTAAGTGCTACAGTAAGGCGATTACTTCCTGAGCAACCAGCAATAAACTTGGAAGCATATGATCACGCAGTAATTAATTATCTGCCGCAGGCAACATTTTAACTTCCCTTTTCGAAGGACGACTGTAGCGTGGATTTTTTATATTTTAGGTCTTTTTGAAAATTTATTTTACAAATAGACCTCTAAAAACTTATTCCAAAAATAGATTCTTTTCGCAACGACAATATCATTAACGTTGTGGTCCAATATAACTACTCTAATGGTATCAACGTTATCCCCCTAGCCTCCCCGGAGAAGCTAAATCATTTATACAAACGAAAATGACCCTAATGATACCCTATTTATAAAAAAATTCAAAAATAACCTATTTATAAAAAAATTACAAATAGATCCTCGACGCCAATAATGCTAGCACCATCACACTGAGGACCTATTTGTAAATATTTTTTTTATTACAAATAGGTTTTTTTTAAAAAAAATACAAATAGAACCTTGGCGTCAACGACATTTGCACCATCGTCTTTTATATAAGTGACTTGGGGCCTCAGCTAAAAATTAAATTTTCAACCTTAAATTTAGAGCTGATTTTGAGATTTTTTTATCGAAGTTTTTCTAGCCTTAGCTCTTAGCTTTTAGATCGATAAGATCACGTATATAAAAGTTTTATTCATAAATTACTTTTCGTTTGTAAATTAATATGTTGTTTCACTTATTCCGCGAATAAGCGAAACGATGGCTCCGTTGGCTTCTCCCCGGAGACTAGGAGGCCAATGTCATTGGCGTTGTCATATTGGACCACAACGCCAATGATGTTGACGCCGTGAAAGGATCTATTTTTAAAATAAGTTTTTTACGGGTCTGTTTGTAAAATAAGTTTTTATAAGGGACCAAAAAGTAAAAATCCAGCCTAGGGGCTCTTATCTGTTCGCACACTACCTGCCTAGCTAGCATTGTACTTTGAAGCCCAGATTGATTGCCTGCGAGAACAGCGGCCCGCGCCTACCTGCGAGGCGGTCCTGCGTTTTAGACCAAAGTGCCAGTGTGCCAGAGTTTAGACTCACACTACTCCATGTCTCCATTTTTTCCTCTCTCTCTCTCTCTCTCTCCAAATTAATGCATAGGGTTCGTACAGTACGACGCTTTGATTAAAAAAATTCATATAAATTTTAGAGGATTTTGTTCCTATAAAAATTTTTCTACGTAGCCCTTTGAATCAAAGGAATGAACTCTATGGAATTTCTATGGAATGTCTCTTCCCATATAATAAGTTTTAGAGTAAATTTAATATGAGGTAGAACCTCATAAAAAGAATCATTTGAGGGGGTGTTTGGGTGAGAGGGACTACCCCCTGAGTCTTTATCTTTCCTCAAATTCCTATATTTTTTCTATATTTTTAAAATTATCTGTTTTATACCTGCATTCTAATTATCTGTTTTATACTTGCATTATAAGAATCCTATGTTTTTTTCTATTTCTCCCTTTTTTTTCATTCCTATGATTCAAAGGGGATCCTATTGTTTAAAGCCTCAAGTAAAAAATGGACTACAGTACCCATAGAATTCATGCAAAATTCATCTTACTACTTCCTTTTGCAAAAATATAAGTGGTTTTTTCCATGTAACTAAATGGACAAAATCCCTTATATTTTGAACCGGGGATAGTAGTAGATCGGACATGAAGTAATAGAAAATTGATGCAAAGTAGTACAGTAGCTTCAACTTCTTATCCATTGGTTGTTTCTACTACATTCGTGAGAAAATATAGCAACCTAGGATAAAATTAGATCTAACCGTACTATGAATCCAATCTAAATAGATCCTATCCATCTTGGGTTGGTATATATTAAGATGGAGGGAATGGTAAACAAGTAATATGGCCCTATTAAAATAATAGTTGAGAACCATACTACTTTCTCTGTCTCTAAAAAAATCTATGATAAAATGTGGCACATACTAATACTATAAATATGGACAAAATATTGTTATGAAGTGTCACATCATGTCCTATATTTGTTTTTATGGGACGGAAGGAGTATATCAATTTACTGAGAAAACCCATACGTTTTTTTCCTTTCAAAATTCTTTGGATTAATGTACTAGTCATTGTATATCAACATAATATAATATGTTGTTATTATCTCTAGGCTGCTTTGCAACTAGAGTTAGGAACCCACTCCCTTCTTAAATTGTTAACGGTGCATTTTTTGAAAAATATTAATCGAAAGTTGCTTAAAAAATTTATATTGAACCATTTTTTTTAAAAAAGCTAATACTCAATTAATCACGCGCTAATAGATTGTTCAATTTTACGTACGGGAGGCATTAGATCCTATGCCCGAACACCGTGTAATTGATATTCCAGTCCATGCACTAGATTTGATCGAACATATAATTAGACGTCTGCTTATTCCATTGAAGTTCAGTTCCTGAAAAATGTTGAATTTTAAATGATGCATGCATTCCGCTTGCTCCCAATGAGTGGACAAACAATGTTATTTTACAGAAAATGACCCAAAAAGGAGATGGAAAAAAAAAAACATGTGCCGATCTCTAGACATAATATTCCAACATATTTTTTTAAAACAGAGACGAAATCATCACCTAGCTTGGAACCATCAGCTCACTAGCTTTGCTGTCACGTTCCATATTCTCTACTGAACCGTCAGCTCACTAACTTTGCTGTCATGTTCCATATTCTCTATTATCCGAATGACACATGTAATTACTCCATGAAGTAGTTGGAGAAAACTAAACTAGCTCTTCCCATACATAAATAGTGAAGGGATCGAGTATGTGACATGGCCGGCTGCTCCCCCGTGGGAAATGCAAATTGCAAATGCCATAAAACAGCATGCACACCGATGAGACCCCATTGAAAAGATTATCTGCAAAAATGATAGCCAAGGGAAAGGATTAAGACTTACGTGGATGCCGCACGCTCCACATGTATGTGCATTTTTCCTGTGATCCATGAGCGCTTGGTTGACGAAGAAATGTGGAGGCATTTGCGTCTGTCCCCTGTTTCTGCAGGCTGTGCCTCAGTGCAAGCCCATGTTCTTCTCCAGCAACGCTTGAATGACTCACATGTCTTGTCCCGGGAACCAATCCATGTTTCTCCTTCATTTCCCTTTTGTAATTGATAGCTCCAAGCATAGAAGGCGATGCAGAATATCCAAAATGTTATCATAGAGCCTGCGAAAAATCCAACGTGTCATTTTTTTGGCAAATTCATACAAGAACTCTCCGAGTGAAAAACCACAGGGCCCAAAACTTTCTGAGCGTTTTTTTCTTCTCAACATTAAATGAATCACAGGACTAAACCTACATTGAAATTTCTCCATTCCAGATTTGGCCATGCGTGTGCTTTTACTGTGTGATTGGCACTTGGCCACAGCGAGAGATTTCCATCAGGTTGCAGCCTCATGCAGTTATCACGTCGCAAGTTGGCAAGACATCACATGGGGATTTCCTTCAATCATTGCAAATAATACTAACCATTTGATGATTGCGATTAGGACAAGAAGATTTGTCTTAAGCTAGAATTGCAGGTGAGAAAGAACAGATGGCCATTTTGCTTGATATAGTTTTAGGCTTGTGTTGATAGACTACTAGACTACGAATAACAACATCAAGAGATGACAGAAACAAGTTCACAACGCATGAGGAATGAAACGTGCCAACCTTCTTTTCAAAAAAGTATAACCTACTAATTTGTCAATTTAAGTCCCAATGAGAAGACACAAAATGTGCAATTAACACGTGGTCAATAAGAGGCAAGAAAATACATTGGACAATGCATGTATACCCTGTGGTGGATCCAGGTGTGGGGCTTAAGCCTCGCTTAGGCATAACCCCATTTAAGCCCCATCAAAATTATATGAAAATCCTAAAGATTTGAAGTATAACAAGGATACATTAGCTTATCCCTAGGTGTGATCTATTTCAACCCGGTTCCACCCTTGTATACACTAGATATTCTTTCTAAGGGAAATTTAGTGTATTATTTGGATCGGTGGATATTTACATTATGTAAGACTATATAAATTTAATATTGTACCAAATAGGGCCATGTCGTGAGACATACAAATGCAGGGAGAAGCATAGTGCAAAATCAGTGAGCAAAAGTAAGATTTCTGTGCTACTAGGGACGACCGAAGTCCTAGTTTATAACCAGTACGACACATGTTGCAAATAGTTAAGGCACCGTCCTATGTGACAGCCACATAATTCATAGCTTATGAGAACTAGCTATCCTTACAGCTCATTCCACAGGTTAGAACCTGGTTCAACCCACATGGCCAAGTGAAATATCCCTATGCTCTCACCTATATATACCCCCATCCTGTATTGTGACTTGTGTCTCACAACACAAAAATCTCAATTTGCAAAGCATAAGTTTGGAGAGAGAGAGAGAGAGAGAGAGAGAGAGAGAGAGAGAGAGAGAGAGAGAGAGAGAGAGAGATGAAGAGGAGATCCATGTTCACAGTAGGGAAGAACAAAGGAGTGGCCTTGTCGGTGCATAGGAAGCCCCTTCAGCACATGGTGCAGAGGAGGCTAAGGGAGCTGAAGAAGATAGTACCAGATGCCCATGAGGACAACGTCGATGTGCTGCTCCGGCAAACGGCTGAGTACATCTGCATCCTTGAGCTGAAGGTGGCCGTGTTGCGGAAGCTCGCCGCAATCTATGGTGCATGAAGGATGCCGCACCATCGGCCATCTCAGTTCATTGAAATGTCCATGGTTTGAGTTTTGAGGTCAGAATTTGTTGCAGTTGTACATTTAATGGGAGAGGAGGGTGTTTCTTGCCTCATCTCTCTCGTGTTGTACCCCCGAGTAGTAGTGGTAGTATGCTCGTGGCTCCTATAAAGGAGTTTGTTTGGCTGGAGAAGCCAGCCATTGTTTCTGACAATGCTATGAGTGGTGTTCACCATGAGAACAATGGTCAAAGCTTTGGTGTGTGGCATGTGGATAGTTGCTATTCAGTTTTCCCTTTCAACTATCTCATGAAGAAGTTGAATTATTGCACAAGTTTTGAACTTATCAAATCAGGAAAGTTCTACCTGTTTTTATCTATTTTAAACTATGGAGATTTTTATTGATGGGGAACAATTGAGTTATTATTCTCAAAAGAGCATTGATCTAGTGCTTAAGAGCATACCTGCAAGAGCCTAGAAACACAAGTAAAATCCATGACAGACGATCTCTACGCATACTCCAATGCAAGCAAGATTCTCCTCCAACATACTGTATTGATATTGATGCTGTGTTGGATCACATCAGATAATTGTGCTGTTTACAAAAAACTGAAAAAAATATTAAAGAAAGATTTATCAGATTTGATTGTGCAACTGAATGGAAGTGAATGGATGGAAACGTACATTGTATGTTATTCAAGGTAAATTGCTGCTAGTAGAACTGTGGGTTTCCAGCCCTTTTAACCATGGAAAGAATATTTGCTCGTATGTCACATCAACATATGATGTACTAGTGATGATGACAGAGTTACGTCGAGGCCAGATCTTACCATAGGACATGCTACTTATGAATTATCCAGGTGTGTCAAAACTGCAGGCTTTTCAACATTCAGCAAGGAAACAAACATATCTGGCATTTTTCCAGATCACCAGTATGTACTAAAAATCATGCTCAATACTATCTACTTGCTACATAATAAAGTCTTAACTCTTCATGCGATCACTAAAAAAAATTGGTGACTGATAGGAACTTGCAACAGTACTCAATAATGGTCAATAAATTTTAATAGGGGATACAGAATGACAAGTGAAAGGAAGGCTAGAGGATCCCAAGAACTTATCGAATCCAACATTCGAATCGACACTACGTTACTAATCCATGTAGCGGCATCAAAGGTACAAAGAGGACTGCATAGAAGTTGCAATAACTGCTTGTGAAAATATATGTAACCAACATTCTCAACCCTCGAATAGCTCGGGCATGACTAAAATCTTAGGAAACATCCTTATTGTACCCGCATGCACACTTTAACAAACTCTGTAGAAGTATAATTAGATCCGTTCATCGTCTACTGTGACAACCGACTTTTGGCAAAACTGAATTCCTTACTTATCAGGAAACAAGAGAAATTAAGACTAAGCTGGCATAATCAATAAGATTATCTGCCATATCATATAGCTTGTTACAGCAAAACTACTGCCACTGGCCAAAACAGTTCAGCTACAAGCCAGAGCTATTGTATATGTGATAGTAGGTCCTTTTCCATTATATTCAATCCCAGATATTCTGTAGACATCACTGAATTGATGGCATTATAGATTTTGCATCTGCCCAAAACATACCAAGACAATCATTTCAACACAAGCATTATCTCACATTTACTGTTTTATCTTCTGTTTTCTAAAATCACAAAGCATTACATGTTCTTCCAGACTAATCATATTCCTTTATCAAAAAAGTAAGAAAAATATCTGAAATATCAATGTGCAAACTTGCTAAATGACACGGTCATGCCAACCATATATTAAGGGAAACTATCATGTTTATTCTTTCTTCGCAAGATCCTTCAGAAAAAAAGAGGAAGCAAAAATCATTGTGTAGCAATCGGCACTGCTATGTTATCAATCTAAAACTAAACCTCACATTTAAAAATCATAAGCGTCTGATGCTGCCGTAGCCCATTGTGGACAAATCTTTCAGAAAGTACCCTGAAAATGAGGTACAGCCAAACGTATATAATGTCAAGGTCCACTGTACCTTAATGGTACACCTCCTGGGAGCTGCATGACTTTATTGAAACACATGGAGCCCATCCATGTGTGAGCATGTGTCTCTGATACTGCAATTTGCACTATCCATCATAGGCACATATCTGCTGAAGTGGCACAGACAACACAAAGAACACTCCAAGTCACTGATAGTTGAACAACAGAGCAAACTAAATCATACAAGATTATACCCGTTTAACAAACTAAGCAACCTTTGTTGCTTAGCACCTAATGCCATGATTGAAGCAGAATCCCAGATTCATGCATTTCTTCTAATTTACAGAGAAAATTCAATAAAACCAAAAAACAGAAAATCATATTTATTATGTAGGTACAGTTCTACAGCAAGAACAGCCTTTCCACCATTTGCAAATTGCGAGAACATTCAAATGTCAGGCTTTAAGCCATGTGCATGCATGTGATATGTCTAATATTTCAGTCTGACTGACAGGGCAGTTCATATGGTGATATGGAACATTGTATGCTATTCCAAAAAAAAAAAAAAACTGAAACCACTACATCCCTGTTAGTCACACCAGGTAAATGTCAGGAATGATCACATGAGTCGGGACCAAGAAAATGTACTGTGGTAAAATATCAACAATGTTGAATAGGACAATGTCTCATTATTATCTTGATGGCCACATAATATATCTAATTTTACTAGACCCAAACAAATATCACAAGGAGAGAGCAATGCTGAAACTATCTCAAGAACAGGTTGCGACTATTCATGCCATCAATTATCACTAGAAATAAAACATTACAATGTCACAAAGAAAGTAATACTCACATTGAGAGAGAATGGGACAGTCGCACAATGGCGTATGGGCTCTTGACGGCAAACATAAAATTACATCCAATGGTTGGACATGAAGGATACGGGGCATAGCCGCATAGGGATACATATGCCATCTCAAATTCTGAAATGTACAGGTTGATGAGCTCATTCGTGCACATCGAAGAACGAAAAAAAACTATAGATTAGAGTTACGACTTACGACTTATGAGTAGAGGCCTCGTAGTAATCCTATGTTACAAAAGGATGAAAAGCTACGAACATAATGTGCACAAATGATGGCAAGTTCGCAGCCCCAAACCCCAAACGGACAAACCAAGGAAACCAAAGGATTCAGGATTCAGGAAACCCCAACCCCGCTGCAGATTCAGTTTCCACGCGAGAGAGAGAGGCCCCAGCTAACCACACGCAACTGCTTGGCGGGAGAGCGAGAGGGGAGGGGGTCCGAACCGGAGGGGAGCGCCGCGGCTGCAGGGAAGCGTCGGGGAGGCGGAGCCCAGCCGGGGCCCGGGGCCACCGCCATCTCGTCGGCGCGGTGGCCGCGGTGGTTGAGCGGTGGCGGCGGGGCGTCGACGAGCGGAGAACTCGGCGTCGGAGGTGGGGAGTTGCAAATGGGCCGGGCCTTCGCGTGCACATCCGAGACTTGAAAATCTCTCGGCCTTAAAAGACAGCCCATGTGAGCCAAATGCTAATTGGTACGGCGCGTACGCTGCCAAAAGCCCAAAGCCCATACGGAGTACGTGTGTTTCTTTCTTTTCTTTTCTTTTTTTCTTTTTTAGCGCAGCCACGTTTCCTTTTTATTTTTTTCCTTTTTTCATCTCAACTTTTGAAAACTTTCAACTGAAATTTGAAACTTTCAATTCAGTTTTGAAAACTTTCAACTTAAAATTTGAAAACTTTCAGCTCGAAATTTGAAATTTTTGAAGTCAAATTTTGAAAACTTTCAACTTTCCATCTCAACTTTTAAAAACTTTTAACTAAAATTTAAAACTTTCAACTCAGATTTGAAAACTTTCAACTTCTCATCTCAACTTTTAAACACTTTCAACTCAAATTTGAAAACTTTCAACTCAAAATACAAAAACTTCTAACTCGGATTTGAAAATTTTCAAATCGATATTTTTGGAAAACTTTCAAATCGTATTTTGAAAATTTACAAAATCAATTGTTTTTATTTTTAATTGGGAAATTACTGTAGCATTCTCACTAATCTACCCTATAATTCACCAACTACACTCTTACAAACCTCATTCATCAAATCCGATGGTCAAGAATGATCGAATCCAATGGTTCGAGATCGTCGTGGACCCTCTCCCTTCCGCACGCGCTTGGCACCCACACCTGCCTGCATTCCTCCTCTCCCCTTCCCTCACGTGTGTCCCCTAATCACGCCGAGAACCCCGTCTCTGCCCTCCTCTCTCTCGCACTCACCCAGCTCCGCCGATGCTGCACCCTCACGCCGCCGACGCTCCGCCATCGCGACGCCGCCTCGCCACCCGCGACGCCGCCTCGCCCCTCATGCCAACCGCCGCCGACCGGCGCCGCCACCAGCATCGCCGATTCTCCATCGCGCCCTATCGTGGCCTGCATCGCCGATCTACCCCGACCGGTGCCGCCGCCCGCATCACCCATCTACTCCGTGCCTCCACGTCAACCTCCATCGCCTCCCCGGGCTCGAGACCGTCGCCATCATCGGGAAGACCAATGGCGCCAACCTCTTCGCCTGGGATGACCGCCGGGGCCTCCTTGCTGTCGGCTGCTGGAAGCGCCTGACCATCTTCCGCCTTGACAATGAGAATTCAGCTCCGCATTGCCTATTCTTTCTCGGTTGTGATTTGAGTGTTTATGGCTATGGTTTGACTGTTACATCATTTGGGTTTCGGTGGAAATTGAGATGGCCTGTTGGTAGTGCTCAATTTGGAGAATGGGAAGTATGATACGGGGGATTATCTAATTAGGTTGAAATAGATATTCAGTGGAAATTAAATCAAACACTGGAAGAGTTGCTTCCAATCCTCACTGTTCTGTTGTTCTTCTTGATAATAGCTGCTTCTAGATTCTTGCCTGATGCTTGCTTGGTTGGGTTTTGTAAAGGATTAATGCCTGGTTGTCGTGCATTGTATCCGGCAGGAGTGCCCCAGGTCAGAGCTACTTGTTAGTAGAATAATTGAATTCTTCATGCTGATAATTTTCAGGTGCTTTTAGCCACCTGTAGCAAATGTTGACTGCATGATAAAAAAAACTAAACTTTGTTTACTTGTGAATTGTTGCATTACGGTGATCTACAAAAATCTACCTTTTCATTTTATGTTTGAACTAGCGGTGTCGATTTTGGTTAAACTTTGACACCTGAAGGATCTTAGCTTGAAGATAAATGTGCATCTGCTGTTTTAGATGCACTTGGTTCTGTCCAGGGAAGATTAACTGTGGATTCTTTAGTTACTGAAACATTTGGAACAGCTGGCTATTAAAACCACAAATTCACAAGCTATATTACTTAAGTGCTGCTTGTGAATTTTGGTTAACTTTGACACCTGAAGGATCTTACCTTGAAGATAAATGCGCATCTGCTGTTTTAGATGCACTTGGTTCTGTTTAGGGAAGATTAACTGTGATTCTTTAGTTACTGATTATTAGTCTTTACAGTCTAGCGTGTGAAACCGTGAATGCCACTTCTGCGTCTCATTCACTTGTGTTCAGGTTTTAGCAAACATAATTCAGATTGGTCTGTTTGGCATAGCATATGAATGATTATTGAAGCTACCAGTAGTTGAATAATACTTTGACCATAAGTAGCACCTCGAATATTTTATATGCAGGATTATCAGTACTTGTTTGTGTTTGTTGCACCGTCTTTTATTTTTGTAGCCATTGTCTCATGATGAAGCAAGATCATTATTTGCGTTTGTTGCACCGTATGTCAATGAAGCCAAGGAGACCAAGAGCAGTAGTTCTCTACCTCAAAAGGTAGCTGAATCTGAAATAGAATTTTGCCTTTTCATTTATGTTATATATTTTCCTTTCTGTATTGAGCTTGGAGATCTCAACATGATTTAGGATTTATACATGTTGATTGGTGAATGTTAGCACTTATATACATGTTCTATTTTTTTTTCTTAAAGATAATTGCTTTTTTTTGTATTTCGTTGTTTCCTAAGATGTACCAACATTTCTTAAAGACGATTTCCTCACGGACTTGCTTTTTATAAGAAATATGGTAAAAATGAAGTATGTAATTTAAGTATTACATTTTGTGAATAGGATTATATATTTGTAATATATTTTTTGCTTGCAAAAATATATAAGGGCACTATCAAATGTTGCTGTAGCGTAAGCAATAAGCACACACTTTTTTTTCCCGCGTGACTATTCCACTTATTGCTATTCCATGAGCTTCTTGATTCAGCTCACAAACACAAGACAATTGATTTGGAGTTCACTTTTTAATACAGGTATATATATTAGGTGTCTTATATATTAGTCTAATGACATCACTGCTTCTATATGAAACAAACTAAGTGGTCCGCTACTACATTTTTTGGTATTATCATTCTTATAGGTGCTTAATGTTGAAAGATATTCTACAGAATGTCCAGCAGACGAATCTCTTGGTTGCTTTTTACTAGGACTCAGGTCTTAATCGCCATTTCATTTTTTTAATCCTTTCAAATTGTTTACCTAGATTTTAATCCACGTGCCTTCCATATTTATGATGATTGCTTAGGACTTGATCATAGAAAGGGAGGTTAAAAGAATGCAACAAAGCCATCAATTACCATCTTCAATGACTTGGAAGGCGAAACAAGGGTTTATTTTCAATGATACGAATTCATCCATTTATTATCTTTGTTGCCTTGTCTTTATAACCGCAAGACATTATTTTTCACCAGTAACTCTAATGAAATGTAGTATTATGTCAATGACCAAATTTGTAATAATCTTTATATGCATTTTGACACGGTATCTTTTCCTGCTATATCACCTATATTACTGCTTATCAATTTCTGGTTTTGGTAGCAAGCCATTCAAGTGACACCGTAGCGTTAGCACGGGAACATTACTAGTCACCATGATTAATGCTAATTGTTAAGATTAGTGATGTCATTGTCGGCGGAGGCCCGCGTGCGCGCGAGCTAGCCATGCCCCCCATGTGATCCAGAATATTTGGAAAAAGTTCACTTTCGATCTTTCAATTTGTTACCGCCTTCGCCTCTACGAACCATGGCTCGGCGTCCCAGCAGCCTCCTCCACGAACTTCGCATCCAGGACCGTCTCGTAAAATTTGGGGGCCCTATGTAAAATCTTAAACACAACCTAAACAAAAGTGATAATAAAAAAAAGATAATAACAATTTAAACTTAAAGATATGTTTTGTACCAACTAAATAATAGAAAAAAATATACCTTCACATAATCTTCTCTAGAAAAAACACAAGACGACGCCTACAGCCGTCGTGATGTTTGCCGGTGTGGTGGTTTCATCGTGCAGACTACAGAGATGCAGCGCTCCGGCATCGGAAGCAGGGTGATCCGGCAAGGGATAGGGCGGCAGGGCGGTAGATGAATGGACCGACGGTGGGATTGATCTTAAAATAAAGAAAAACGTAGCGAGGGAGCGAGGCGATTGGGCAGCAGGCCAGCGGATACGCGTTGAGATCGATCTGAAAAAAGGAACCATTATGCGTGTGCAACGTTATTCTCTCATTAATTGAGCTCACACTCATGCTCCAGCAGCCTCCATGCCTTCTGTTGTTATCAATTGGATCAATGGGATTGAATCACGGAAGGCAAATATATAGGCTTGGGGACCTGTGCAAGCGCTCATGTCGTACGCCCTCAAGGACGGGCCTGTTCGCCTCCCTGGGATGCCGGCCGCGGCCCTTCTCCATGTGAGGCCACCCCTACCTCCTTGATTGGTGAGGATGGGGAAGAGAGGGAAATGTTGCTGATATGTGGGAATCATGTGGGTCCCACACTGGCTCAGCACAGTTGACCGTACTCAAAGCTCCACGTCAAACGAAAACCAAGAGCCATATGCCTTACGTAAGTTGATACGGTTTTGCAAGTCGGGGACGGGCTATACCTATTATTGTGGTTTAAGGACGAATTACAAACTCGAGGACAGATTAAGGGACCTATAGTGAACTTATTCCGATTTGAAACACCCACGGCCTTAATGGATGCAGCCCATTAACTAGATATCTTACTCTTTCCCTAAATAAATTTTGCAGATTTCATAGGCACAGCATAACTCCCTGACAAGTGACCATCCCTATACGGTATTAGGCAGCCAAATATGTTTGAAATTTCTGAAGTAATCAATTTTAATTTTTATTATAGAATAGATAAACTTCCAATTAAACAGCTCCATGCATATTGACGAGCAGTACCGCTGGTGGCACGAGATATCGATATATCACGACCATTAAATAGCCCATAAAGAAATCACAGAAATACGCTGATAAAAATAACGCAGCTATATATACTGCTCATCTTTTAGGCATATAAATATATCTACACGTTCATACAGCTCATCTCTTTATGTATCCAACGCCAAATCAAAGTATATATACTTATACATATACGTGCAGACAAATCAAAACACGGTGCGGGGGGAGGATTTGCCGGTGTGGCAGCAAATTGAACAGTCAGGAGCCACACGAGAATGATTTAATTTGATGGTGATCGATGACCATGACGACGACGACGACGACGTTTTTAAATTAACCTGTGAAAAGGGAAAGGAGAAAGAGAAGAACGACGACGATGACGACGACGACGAGGGCTTGGGCCCGGTTTGGTGGGGGCCCAGAACGCGCCGCGGCCGTTGGATCGACGAGACGAACGGCGCGGGTTCCGATCAGACAGGCCGGAGGCCGTGCCTGAGCGCCGCCTCCCACACGACGTCGATGCGGTCCACGTCGATGGCGCCCACCTCGTGGTGCGTGTACCCCTCCAGGAAGTGCACCACGCCTCCGGCGTGGCACGCGTGCACCACCCCGCGCTCCAGCGAGTACTGCACAAGATCAGATCAGTCATGTGTGATCGATCTGCAAACCAGCAAAGGAAGACGACGAGGAGGAGGCTGAATTGATTTCAGGTTGTGGTTCTGACCTCGCAGGCGCCGAGGCCCTGGACGTCCTTGGGGAGGCGCATGGCGGCGAGCTTGCCGTAGGTGCAGTCGCGGCGGAAGCCGATGATTGGGGGGACGACGAACTGGTGGAAGTGCGTCCCCGGCGGCGCCCAACGCTGCTCCCTCGGCGACAGCCACTTGCCGACGATCCACGTCTTGCAGTGCTGCGCCGACCTGTACTTGGTCACCTGCACCAGGTACTGCTGGTGCTCCGGCGTCGCCTCCCTCTGTATCTTCTGGAATCTCTCCGTCGACAGCGTCATCATCTGCACCACACATCATACGTCTCAGCAACAGCGACCGATCGATCGCCATCAATATGCAGCTAGAAATTAGTAGTTGGGTGGTGGTGTTGGGGTTGATTACCATGACGCGGACTTTCTTCCTGCAGAGGTAGAGGGCGATGGCGCGGCCGAGCTTGGACGTGGCGCCGGTCATGAACACCTCGGTGGTGCCCTGCGGGATCTCGTTGAGGATCACCGCCGCCGTCAGCGTGTTGCCGTGGACGACGCGCACCCGGAGCCCCGGGTGCTTGTTCACGAACAGCGTCCCGCCACCGTTCAGCGCCTCATTCTGCACGCACGCAACGCACGCCATCATCATCAGTAGACAGTTCCCCAACCTTTACCTTTTGCAACGTTGCTGTTGAACAGTGACCCAACCTTGTTGAGAGCGGCGAGGCTGACCACCTTGGCGCCCATCTTGTCCGCCCTGAGGATGGCGAGCTCGATCTGGTTGTTGATGCCGTCCTTGGCGAACGGCAGGAAGTACTGCAGCGAAAAACACAACAATGATAGTAAGTAGTAGCATCGATCAGAAAGGAGTACAATATTAGTGTGTGTGAGAGAGGATTACGTGGAAGCCGTAGCGGGGGACGGCCCACATCTGGTGGAGGCGGCCGCGGAGGCGGTAGCAGGAGATGACGAAGGTCTTGGACCACGCCCACATCATGAGCATGACGAGGAACGCGAACGGCCACATGGGCAGCAGGAACGGCTGCACCGAGAAGGGCGTCGACGCGAACGTCCGCAGCACGAACGGCACGTGCAGCGACTGCATCACGTCCACCACGTGCGCCAGGAACACGAACTCCGGCACCTCGTCCACCCCTGCACACACCCACACCACACCACACCGTCCATTCGTCAGCTTCTCTGCCTCGCCGCGGGTGGCGCGACACGGGTCTAATTAAAATCGTCAAGAAAAAGAGAAACCAAGAGCAGATTCTGTACGTTTTTTTTTGGCCGTGCCAGCCGCCGGCGATCCGATACGGTCGGAGTCGCGGCCGGCGACAGCGGCATGCAGCGTTTAAAAGCGAGAGACGGTTGGATGGCATGTCACGGTCGGGGTCGCTCCGTCGCTGTACGTAACGTGTGTAGCGGATAGATCATTACGGCGAACAGGACGGTCTACTCCTGTGGGCACCTGTCCTCTCAAGACGGATACATACACTAATTTGGCCCTGGTCCAATCGTGCACTAATCATCGGCACGCATGCAAAACCTTCCGCGTACACATGCATCGTTAATTTTCCACAACAAACTTGCTTAATTACTAATTCGAGCTTTAACGGCTTGAGTGATTTTACGATAATTAAGAAGGTATTGTGAGTTAAGAGTTATGGAAGATATCAAATTTGCATTAAAAATTTGTATCTCCGAGGAACTGTAAAATTTCTCTAACGGCTTGCGGTTGATCTGAGAAAACGCATGATGCATGCATGGTGCCTATCAACCTAATCTCTCTTGCTTTTTTTCTGCAAAGACTAAAAATTGGTTGGATTGGAACGCTCCCTAACGGCAGGTAGCTCGGGTCGTCCATGCGTCACGCAAAACGCAATCGAACAGCAGCAGCATGTGAAATTTAAGGCCGGTGATATGCGCATATCTCGTGCATATATGGGCCATAATTAAACACAATCCAAACATCTCTCTCGCGGGCGATCTTAATTAAATTTCGATTCGATTTGATTTGATTCATACCTGCGCTGGTTTTCTTCTGCATCTCCCAGGACTGGGCGTCGAGGGTGCCACCGATGAGGTCGAACAGCGGCATGAACAGGCAGAAGTTGGCATCCTCCTTGGTGTGATGGATCGTGTGGTACCTGCAGGGATTCGGACCAGCAGTCACACACACGCGCGTACGGGAGAGAACCAATGATCAGGAAGCAAATTAAGCCGGTGTAGTTCAGAGATCCGATTAATGCGTGTGAAAAAATGCGAAAAGGGCATGCATCCAACGCATTTAATGGTCGTCTGAATTGCGTACGCGATTGGATGAAGACATCAACCATTTGATAGTTCATTCATGGGATGAATGGTGAGCAGTGAAGTGGTTAGGGTGGTCGCTACCCGGCAAGAATTAATTAGAGCAGCCGGGAAGCTTAATTAAGCTGCCTGTTCTTAGGGAGATAGAGTTTGGCTCGTCTGCCGGCTTTTGTTGCCTTGCAAGTACAGCACTACAGGTTGTTTGGTCGATCAGGTTCATCAGAATCACTGCATGTCTCTAGTTGGAATATTTGCAGCCAGAGCCAGTACATGTTGTTGGTCGGGGGGTTTGTTTCCGTTAATTTTGATGAAGATTTAAATTTTGGGTCAGAATTTCGAAACTGTTTTCTGAATTTGAAAAAGGAATTGAAATGGAGTGTACGTACGTTGGGGTGTAGATAAGGTATTTGAGGACGGGGAGCGACTGGAAGAGGCCGCCGGGGAACACCTCGACGTTGCAGTGGCCCATGGCGCGGAGGTTGTCGAAACCCAGCACGTAGGCGAAGGCCAGCGCGACGGAGCCGTGCCCCGCCGCGCACGCCGCCGCCAGCGGCACCGCCATGAGCGCCCCCAGCACCAGCTGCTCCAGCGGCGTCGCGAACCCCGCTGCGCATGCACCGGCGATCAATTGACGGAGTTAATTAGCTTCGATCGATCGCCGGCGGCGGATCGGTACTCGATCTGTGGGCGGCGCGCGCGAGATGCATGCTTACCTGTGAATGGCTGGGGCACCTTGGCGGAGTGGTGTTGCAAGTGGTAGCAGGAGAAGAGGTGGCCGCGGTGGAACGCCCTGTGCGCGGCGTAGAACAGGGGCTCGGTGGCGGCGACGTGGAGGAGCGCGGCGACGGCGAGGCCCCTGGCGTCCCACAGCGGGAGGTGCCGCAGCGACGGGAACGCGTAGAACGCCGCCGCCGCCATGTGCACCTGCAGTATCAAGAAGTTGTCCCTGCAGAAGCAAACCCCAACACACAGATTATTCAGCTGGCTGATCGATCGAGCTAAGTTGCACCGGCGGCGAGCGCGCGTTCGTGCGTACCAGTCCCACTCCCTGTCGATCTGGCCGAAGTCGACGCCGTCGCGGACGATGCGGCGGCGGCGGGTGGCGAAGAGCATGTTGCTGAACGAGCTCCAGAGCTGGTAGGTCAAGGCCCTGACGCCGAAGAGGACGAGCAGCAGCAGCAGCCAGTGGTCGGGGCTCGCCCGCTCCCACGCCCGCCCCGCCACCGCCTTCCCCACCAGCGGCGCGTACAACACATACTGCGCACACACAATCAATCCACCATCAACAATGCCGGAAACCGATCAACCCAACGAACGGAGCAAACTGCACAAATACCTTGTACGCGCCGAGGTTATCCCATGGCCACGACGACAAGAATGCGGCACCCATGATCGCAAGCCCCTCGAGCTTGATCTTCTTCTTCGTCCTCTCAGCTCAGCTCAGTAGTACGTAGGGGTTCACCGGTGTTGTGCGTGCGGGGAGAGGGAGAGCCGTGAGGGGAGTTAGAAGATGTTGGCGGTTGTGGTTTTGCACCCAACGCGGCTGGTCATGCGCGCTGCGTCTCGGGATGCTTTTATATACGTGAAACACTTGCACAGTTGCACTGCGACTGGTATTAGCCAAGGGACAGACAGCGCGCGGTCACAGCGGTGGAGGGCGGGGAAGGTGAGAGTCCGATTCGGGCAGCGAGAGGTTGACGCGAATCAACGAAGGATCATCGATGGGATCCATCCGTCCATCCATCGATTGGCCGGCCGGCCGCCAGGCCACAGCACCTGTCAGTCGGGCTATCCGCCACCGGCTTCCCCAACCAGACGGAGTTAATGGCACCACACACGATCGAGATTTGAAACGGGATTGCGACCGCTACGTACCACACACACGTACAGGTTGTGAACTTGGGGAAATCACGCACGCGGCTGGGCCGGGCACAAGCTAAGCTAGCCTCGTGTTTTTTTTTCTACAAGTAAATTAATCCATTGTCCATGTATAAAGGAGAGAGACGCGTGGACGCGTGGTGCGCGCGCGAGCCGCTGGGCGATCACGTACGGAGCGTTGCATGCAGCGGTCGCCGGAATTAATTGGGCCAGGACGGCCGGGCGGGCCGCGGCCCGGCGAGTTTCGATTCGGTTTTAATTTTGAGATGATTTTTGGATACTATATACTCCCTCCGTCCCATGATTATAAGTGATTTTGAGTTTTTGCTTGTATTGTTTGCACACTTATTTTATTAAATTTTTTTTAGAATTATTATTTATTTTTTACTTACTTTATTATCCGAAGTATTTTAAGCACAACTTCTCGTTTTTTATATTGTCACAAATTTTTTTAATAAAACGAGTGATCAAACAGTGCAAACAAAAACTCAAAATCCCTTATACAGAGGGAGTATTAATTTTGAGATGATCGATGGCGCCGGCCGGGAGGCCAAATTAGTCGACGTCTTCAGCAACGACGACGGTGGCTCGCCGCCGGCCGCTAGCTAGCTTGTTTGGTTGTCCGGCCCCGTGTTTTGGATCGTCTTCTCATGGAGTCAGGACAACCTTCTTTTCCCCACTTTTGTGTAGTACGCGTACATACTATCGGATAGTAGCAATTAAGTTCGCGTTTGGCGTGGTGTGGCGGATCGATGGGCGACGGCGTAACCAATTCTGGCTGGATAGTAGCCACGCGTAACCAACGCTAGCTAGCTAGATAGTAGTAGCCACGACGTCTGCCGCGTGCAGGGTTCGTTCAATCACCTAGCGAGGAAATTATCCTAAACTGATATCAGCTCGTCATTTACATGTCACATAAATAGTTATAAAAAATATTAATTTATGATATATTATTCCACAAAAAAGTAACCTAAAATTCAACTTTTACATATCAAACGAAATTCCAAATACCCGATACGCTCATTCAGAGAGCGAATATGTGATATATAATTCGAAATTAGTCTTGCATGTATGTTTCATCACGAAACGTGCGCGTATGCTTCTCTCCTTAAACATTGTCGGCTCTTTTTATTTTTTATTTTTTGGGCAGCCATCAATGGAGATAGAGAGATCGATGGAGATGGCGCATTCAATTTGCAATCTTTAAGACAAGGCATTGCGGCATTGCCTGACGACGAGAAATTGGAAACAAATTCAGAAAATTAATTAATGTATTTCACGTACAAATCACACTATGCATGTATAAGTCAAAATTCCTACGTTCTAAACGTACTTGGTCAGTTCATTCCAGCAGTTTGTAAGTCCTAAGGATTGGATTATTACTGTGCATTATCTGCTCCACATACACCCCTGTCGTCCTCCTGTCGCCAGAGTTCACAGGTTGAGGAAGGAATCATAGTTGAGAAAGCCTGTAGGTTTTTCTTCGTCGGCGTTCCTGTGCCAGGAGGCAGGCAAAAAAGTAAACTTTGCTAAGCTATAGATTAATGACGCAGGTTATATGGGTTAGGCCCTCTTCGTTTCTTCTGCAAGCACAAGATTAAATTTTGGATACTCGTGACATGCTTTTCAAACTGCTAAACGGTACGTCTCGTGCGAAAACTTTATATATGAAAGTTGCTCTAAAATATCATACTAATTCATTTTTCAAGTTTATAACAATTAAAACTCTATTAATCACATGTTATTAATACATCGTTTTACGTGAAACACTTAATTTTTATCTTCATCTTCATCTTCATCTTTAAGAGGTGGTGTTTGAATCTCCTGAAGATGAAGATGAAGATAAACATAGAGGAGCGAGGGTTGTATATCTATAGTAGAAATATATTCATGAATGAAGTCTGGAGTCATCATCGAATTAACGGTATAAGCAGACGGCAGGCCGAAGCAGAGAATGAGACGAAAACGAAAAAAAAAACACGATGTAACCTAGTACATATAGTTTTTTGATGCATCAATCCACAAAAGAAGGTTTAGTGAGGAGTAGCCCTAAGTGCACTTGCCCTTTACATTCTTCTCTCAGTTTTTCTTTTGTTTTGCTTCTTAGGTCTTCTCGCCTTAACTCGACGGTCTAATGTCGGATGCATGTAACTTCTTTCAATCTTAATAAAATTTGGTCGGTGTTTCTTCCGCCGAACCGGCAAAAAAAAAAGAAAACCACAAAAGAAGATATCCCTAATTTATCGGGCGCATTATCCGTTCTCGTTCATCCATCTAAATTAAAGTTGTAAAGCGGATTTTCTTTAAAAATAAGAATAAGAGTTAAGCACAGGAGCGGAGTTACACTGTGGTCCATGGACCACCATAGAAATCTAGCCCAAGGCCCATCACCCCTATGCGTTACTTCTAGAAAAATATCAATGGCAAGTTGGCAACTGTTTTGCTTCGTTTTTTCGCTGCAACAAGCACCGCGTCCTTTCGTTTCCATCGCAATTGTCATTCCCAATTTTCGATCGCGCGAGTGAATGAGTCAGCGACGACAACTAAGGCAGTGAGGCACGAACGTGTGACGGCGGCAGCCGCGGGCAGGCAGGAAGCGCGCAGCGCCGCAGCAGACCAGCGGCATCCAGCATGGAGCAAGCAGTCAGCAGCACTCATCGCCAGCAGGCATGCAGCACCACAGCACAACACGGCAGTAGGTTCTCAACTTCTCATCTCCCCCTGCAGCCCTTGCTTCTCTCTTTCTCCTCTAAAGGCCCTAACAGTAGGAATTTTCCTTTAGGTTCAAACGTTCAATCTCATTTCAATTTTAGGATATCCGATTGGAGTTGGGATGGTAAATTGAAACCTTGCAATCCTGTATAATCCCATTGTAGATTTGCTGAAAAATGAAGAGGGGTGGAGATATTACATCTCTTTTTTAGAAATAAGCAACTTTTAGACTTATTTATTTTAAGATATTAGTAAGACCTCTTTAATTATTTGATGAGAATATGGTTGTTAAATTTTATCTCTGTGTGTACGTCGGCATGTTACATCCATAGTGTTAAAAATAATAAGTTTACATCTATAGTGTTAAAAATAATAGGTTGAGTTGGACAACCCCACCTTGAAAATATAGTGTTAAAAATAATAAGTTGAGTTGGACCACCCCACCTTGAAAACCTGGCTACGCCACTAGTTAAGCAGATATCCTATTTCTTTTTGTTGAGCTCACAAATTAAAATTAATGCAGCATTTGCATTTCATTAGGAGATGAAAAGGAGAGGGATTAATTAGTGCATGGTGCATTGTGTCGCCTACTGTAGCCCGTGGAGCCATGGTGAAAGCTGCGCCACGCCATTCTCATCAAGCGATGGATTCACACACGCCGCTGCAGTAGCGTGCTATTTTTTTTAACGATTCGTACGAAGTTCTACTTATAGAGAAGGAAAAAAATTACAAGATTATAACCTAAGAGGGTCGTAACCAGGAAAAAAGAAGAAAATACCACCACCCACACACCGACAGCGCCAACACACAACCCGGGAGAAGGCTAGCACTGGATCGGCCGCCGCTAAGCGTGACCGACCGCCATAAGACTAATAAAGGAGCACAGACGAGATCGCCCCCTAAGGGATGCCAAAACGACGTCTTCAAGAAAAGAAGCGACAGAAAAACCATTGCCGCCGTCCGTCGGGGCTCAAAGGAGCCAAGATTGGGCTTTCGCCCGGCAACCACCCTTGAAGGGTGAGACAGCACGGCAACGCCCTCAAGAGGGGCATCGTTGTCGGGCCAGCTAATGCCGGGCTGGGTTTTCACCCGCCGCTCACCACCTGTGATTCAACGGCTGACGCACCGATGCTCCATCACCACTCAAGCTCTGCCGACATGAGGGACCCCTGCACAGGCGTCCCCCGCCGGCCAGTCTTCGTGCGCCGAAGACCGCGCCACACCCATCGGCAGCTCCTCCTCACACCGAGGTCGCCTCCTCCATCGCCGGCTGCGCCTCTCATGCCAAGCCGGCCTCCTCCACCGGACGCGCCCCTCGCACCAATCCGGCCTCCCTCCCTCGGCCGTGCCTTTCGTGCCAAGCCGGCCTCCATCTCCGCCGCCCGCGCCTCTCGCGCCGAGCTGGCCTCCGATGCCATCGGCTGCGCCTCTCTGCGCCAAGCCGGTCTCCAACCCCTCCTTCAAACGATGCCGCGCCGATCAGATGCAGCCGTCTGCCACGCCCTCGGCTAGCCGTTCGAGGCCGCCATGCCAGTCACCGCCACCGCAGCCCCAGCTACCGAAAGGCCCTGCCGCCTCGCCGTCGCCATCCTCACTTCCTCCGCCGCAGCCACGTCCATGGTCGCCACGGCCATTGCCACAAGCCGTCCGCCGTCGCAGCCTGTAGTCACCGGCACCCGCTGTCGCTGCCCGCGAGGCCACTGCATCCTCCGCCACCGTCGCCAGCTGCCGCCGCAGTAGGCAACGCCGCGAGCACAGCCGCCACCGCCACCACGGGCCATAGCCGCGGCTGCCTCAACCGCTGCCGTCGGCCATCGCCGTCGACTGCCGCCGCCGTCACCACGACGGCACCTCATCCCCGCTGCCGGCTTAGGAGCCGACCTCCCGCGCCACCCAGCCGTGCCTCGCCGCCTCGTGCCGCCTCATCACCGCAGCCGGCTCGAGAGCTGGCCTCCCGCGCCGGGGAGGCCGGATTCGGACGAGGGTGGCCGGATCTGGCCAGGGGACGCCAAATCTGGTGACGCCGCGTCGCTGTCGTCACCCTTGCCGACACCGTCTCTGCCCGTTGTTCTGGTCGTCTCCGCCTCGCCGTCGACGCTGCCGCTCTCCCCGTTGCCGCCACCACTGGGAGCTAGCCCTTCGCCCAGCTCCGTCGAGGCCGTTGGCACCCCAGATCCAGGTGGGGTCGTGGGCTCCAAACCGCGTCCTCGGGGGAAGAAAGGAGGCCCCGCCGCCGCCGTCCTTGCGGCCACGCAGTTTCCAGCGGCCCGCTCGGGTGGCGGCGAGGCGAAGAAGGGAAGGAGGCGGGGTGGTAGTGCTGCGGTGGTGGCGGTCGCCACCCGTGTCGCCCCTGCCCTAGGAGCGACACGGGGGCAAGAATCCTTAATTGCAGACATTATGCATAGAAAAGTTTTATAGTCCTTAATAGCTACCAAAGATACCAAAATTTTTGTTACCCCCTAATACCGAAATACTAATGACACGAAGATATAAAAAATATTAAATTTTACACTTAGGCCCTGTTTAGTTCCACACAAAAATTTTACACCCTGTCACATCGAACGTTAAATTTTACACTTAGGCCCTGTTTAGTTCCACACAAAAATTTTACACCTTGTCACATCGAACGTTTGAACACCTGTATGAAGTATTAAATATAGGCTAAAAATAACTAATTGCACATATTACGACTAATTTGCGAGACGAATCTTTTAAGCCTAATTGTTCCATAATTTAGCAATGTGGTGCTACAATAAACATTTGCTAATGGTGGATTAGTTAGGCTTAATAAATTTATCTCGCTGTTTACTGATGGATTCTGTAATTAGTTTTTTTATTAGTGTCCGAACACCCCATGCGACACCCTATATAATACCCGGTGTGACACGCTAAAACTTTACACCACTGGATCTAAACACCCCCTTAAAAATATGGTATCTTTTCAACGACTCTAAAATCACTGTCATGTATATCTTAGCATATTCTAGGATGATGCTATGTAACATATTTTTCTTGATTGCTAATTAAAAGAACAAGATTTGAGGGAGATACGTTCCTCCAAATATTTTTTTAGGAAGAAATTGTGTGAGCGCGCATCTCTCTTGCTTGCTATCCACAAGAAAGATGTTGGATTTCTCCTCATTTCCCTGTTACTTCGCAGTCGGAAAGAGAGATCCGTATCTCGACGGTGCAAGTAGCTGCCATCCAAATTATTGGCAAGTTAATTGGGGGTGATATAGAACAATAATAACACGTACTGCAGCTAGGCGTTCCTAGCTGAACAACGACAGATATCAAACTCAACTAATTGCAGAGGATTTGGCCAGCAGGTGTGTGTTATCTCACTGTAGCTCAGTTCAGCTGTCCTGAAAAGGGCAACGAACTGCATAAGCACCATCAGGCTTTATTGCAGAGACGACCTGTTGTCCTGTACATGAGCGTTGCGTATGTTCGTGCAGTGCGGTGGATCACCTGCGGTTTAATTTTTGTACCCGGTTCCTTTCAGCCTATAAATTCTCTCTGACTGAACCCAAATTTGACCATGGCCAATCTACCTAATACTACCACTTCTACACAAGTATACCTAGTACTGTACTGGTTAATTATAGTACTTATGTAACTGTAATACCAGCTGGTGTAGCCACGGGTTGCTTGTGACTTGTGGCAATCGAATAGTGGTGGATTAAGATTCTTTTTTCTTTCCGCTTGCTTTTGACCGAACAAAGAAGACGACGATGATTCATTGGGTCGTGCAGAATCGCGGCGGTTGGTGTTGGTTAGCAGGTGCTGTTGACTTCTTTCTTGGGTGGAAATTAATGAGGATATACGGCTCTGGCAGTTCAGAGTTCTGAGGAGCATCTCCCGACCTCTGCCTTCCTGTTCAGGGTAGTAGGGAGCCTGGCCCTGTTTTTTTACCGCATACTACCTCCGTCCTTAAAAAAAAAAAACCCCGAGTTTTCGTGTCCAACGTTTGACCATTCGTCTTATTTAAAAAAATTATAAAAAAATTAAAAATATAAGTCACGTATAAAGTATTAATCATGTTTTATCATCTAACAACAATGAAAATACTAATTATAAAAAAATTTCATATAAGACGGACAGTCAACAGTCAAACGTTGGGCATGGAAACCCAAAGTTTGTCTTTTTTTTTTGGACGGAGGGAGTAAAAAGTTTACACCCTGTCACATCGAACATTTAAACATATGCATAAAATATTAAATACTCCCATCATCCATAAAAATTACACATATTTTACATTTGAGTTTTTCCAAATAAGTTGTTCATATTTGTAGTTTTTATGCATTCAAAACTTAAATAAAGAGATAAATTAAATGTTTGATTAGAACCTAAAGAGTCATTCAAATACTCATTGGTTGCATGCTTGCATTCACTCCTCGATTTTGTAACATCCAAGTTGATTTAATTTCTCTTTGGTCTTGGTAACAAAAGTAATACATGTAACTTTTGTGGATTGAGGGGGTATAGGCTAAAAAACAACTAATTACACAGATTGCAACTAATTTGCAAGATGAATCTTTTAAGTCTAATTGCTATATGATTTGACAATGTGGTGCTACAGTAAATATTTGCTAATAACAGATTACTTAGGCTCAATAAATTTGTCTCGTTGTTTACTGACGGATTCTGTAATTAGTTTTTCTATTAGTGCACGGTTCCTGTAATTAGTTTTTCTATTAGTGCACGGATTCTGTAATTAGTTTTTTTATTAGTGTCCAAACACCCCATGCGACACCCTATATAATACCCGATATAATACGCCAAAATTCTGTAATTAGTTTTTCTATTAGTGCACGGTTTCTGTAATTAGTTTTTCTATTAGTGCACGGATTCTGTAATTAGTTTTTCTATTAGTGTCTAAACACCCCATGCGACACCCTATATAATACCCGATATAACACGCCAAAATTTTACGCCCCTTATCTAAACACCCCCTCACTGTCCAAATTACTGTTCTATTTCTCCACGTACTTCAGTAGTTAAGTGTACTCCTTAATTCTGGCCCCCTATTTTTCTTTCTTTTTTCTGTGAAGTACGGTACAAACGCATATTTTCATTCATCTATATTCTATAAACTTCTTTTAATTAGTATTTCTTCCATCCTAAAATATAAGAGATTTTAGAGATGTGACATTTCCTAATACTACGAATTTAGATATGATCTGTCCAAATTCGTAGTACTAGAAATTGTCACATCCCTCTAAAACCCCTTATATTTTGGAATAGGAGAGAGTACCATTTTGCAATTGCTATTTCCAACACTTAATTTTTTTTAGCCAAATAACTATAGTTCCATTCCGTCAAAACCTATATTTAGAATTGATGAAATATAGTTACTTCCATGGAATTCTCTAAAAAAAATTTCACTAAAAAAACATTAATAAATTTGCACCAAAACAATGATTAAATCACTGCAAAATACTTTTAAAAAATATCGTGCACTAAGTAGTAGTGCTACATCAAACTAAATTAACTCGGTCACTCACTCTACACTGATATCTCTCTGCCCTCAGCTCTCTCCCCTCGGCGGCACAGAAAGAGGAGACCGAGGTCGATCGACTGCTCCACTAGGGGTGGAGAGTGGAGACAAGGTACACTGTTTGCGCTGGAGGGGTTGGTGCCGTTGGAAGGAACTTCAAGGTGTGCATGGGCGCTGGAGGTGGAACAAAGGTGGCGACGACATTACGGTTGTGTTCTTTCCCCCCAAGGTTCCCACCTCCCATTTCTCGTTTTCCACACGCACGCTTTTTAAACTGTTAAACGGTGCGTTTTTTGTAAAAAAATTCTATATGAAAGCTGCTTTAAAAAAAATCAAATTAGTCTATTTTTGAAATTTTTTTTGCTAATACTTAATTAATCACGTGCTAATGGATCGCTTCGTTTTTCGTACGTGAGACATGGGTTCCCAACTGGAACGGGCGAACACACCCTAAGGCATGGTCTAGTTCCCTAAAATTTTTTTCCTAAAAACATCACATGGAATCTTGGACACGTGCATGGAGCATTCAATATAGATAAAAATAAAAACTATTTTTTCCTAAAAACATCACATCAAATCTTTGGACACAAGCATGGAGCATTCAATATAGATAAAAAAACTAATTACACAGTTTGTATGTAAATCGCGAAACGAATCTTTTAAGCCTAATTAGTCCATGATTAGCCATAAGTGCTACAATAATCCACATGCGCTAATGATAGCTTAATTAGGCTTAAAAGATTTGTCCCGCGATTTCCAGGCGAGTTATAAAATTAGTTTTTTCATTCGTGTCCAAAAACTACTTTTGACATCCAGTGAAACATCCGATGTGACACTCAAAAAATTTATTTTCGCAAACTAAACAGGGCCCAAAGAGGGTGGTGAGGTGTGCGGTGGCATTGGAGGAGGAACAAGGGGGCTAGTGCTAGAGGAGGAGTTGAGCGGCAATGAAGTAGGGACACGGAGAGGATTCTAGGGTTGACAGCGGTGCTGGTGGATAAGGAGGGGCCTAGATCATGGAGCTGAAAGGGGACTCGGGGCTAGTGATAATGCAATCGGGCCAAGAATGTGGTGGTGTTCTTTTCTCCTGAAAATGAAGATAAAGATAAAGATTAAGTTTTTTACACAAAACGAGGTGCTATTAATGTATGATTAATTGAGTTTTCATTATTATAAATTTAAAAAAATAGATTAATACGATATTTCAGAACAACTTTTATATAGAAAGTTTTCGCATAAAACACATCATTTAACAGTTTAAAAAGCGTGCCACGAAAATCTTTACCTTCGTCCAACTCTTACTGGAGAAATGAACGGGACTTGTATCTAACAATTTGAGGCCCTAATGTGGAACACAAATTAAGCCCTCCATGTTTAGAAGATGGCAATAAACAACATAATAAATTGGCAGCGGGTACTGTACTAAGTCGGTTGATTATTTTTTAAAAAAATCAAAGTTATAGAAAGAATTGTTACTTGATGTAGTGATTTATTTTTTTATTAAATAAAATAATTTTAATGCCTGGAACACACGTACATATCGTCGTTATGAGCCGTAGCTCTTTACGTCGACCATGATCCTCAAATACTTATCTGAGTAGAAGAAAACAAGACAGTTGTAACAAAATTAATAAAAGAAGAACCAATAACTTTTAAAAATGGTACTATAGGACTTTAATTACTTCGGAATTTATGATTGAAATATAAAAGCGTGAGATCCCTAATTTTTAGAGCAATTACAATAGCAAAGTATAAGTCAGCTATAAACACATATAAAGGGAACGATAGAAGAAAAACGGATTACAGATTTATAGCACATACTTTAAAACGTTGTATGTATAAGAGGTGAGCCTAGATATTATTAGTGGGCAGCATATACCTATAGGGTTACTGTAAATGATTTAGATGACTTTTGGGCTCACCTCACAGTACACTCTCGTTAATTGTCGAGCGAGTAGCATGGAGTAGCGAGCGCAAAAGTAGAAAAGACGTTGGAAAATGGAGCTGCCGTAATTAAGAAGGATGTCCTATTCCCGTACGATGAGGTTGCGAGTCTCTTGCGAAATCCGAAATTTTGTCTCAGAGATTTGAAGTGTGTCGGTCGTGTCGGAACAGGGTTTAAGGAGAAATGGGCTTGGGTGGCTTAAGCTGCTGGTGTGTGCTCCCTCCAAGATGTGGAGGCATCCACTGTTCCATACTTCCTTCCATATACTTCCATACGGTTTACAACGAGACGGTGAGTTTGTTCCATCTTCTCTATCGCATCCGTGCCATTCGCCCATGCCCCGTGAGTCCTTGGCCAATTCTATCACCTGACTACCTGATGACGCTTTTCCTCGTCAGCAGCTCAGCACCTTACCTTTTACTACATGCTGCACCTGCCGGATTCGCCCGTCTTTTAGATGGGGCTGATGCGCATGGTGCACACGCTACTGGTTTGCCGGTTTCTGTTTGGTCCAATATGTGGCGATGGCTTGGACCAGACCAGCCCAGCCCAACCTAGAAGTGACTGAGTGAGCGAGGCACAAGCCGGAATAAGTTCACTTTGTGACCCTCAAATGTGATCGAAATCTAATCTGTGACCCTAAACCATAAAACCGGATATGTCGACCCCTCAACTCTTAAAACCGGTGCAATTTAACTCCATCAGCGGTTTTGGAGGGTGGTTTTGCTGACATGGCGTCTACGTGGCGATGTTGACTCAGTCTTCGGTCCACGTGGAGTTAACGTGGCGCTTATGTGTACTAGAATTAAAAAAATATGTTCAGTACCATTTGTCATTAAAAAAAAATAAATGTGGAACCACTGACATGTGGGGCCATGGGCCCTCTTTCCTTCTTCCTCTTCCTCCTCCCTTCTCTCTCTTTTTCTCTCTCTCCCATTTCTCTTTGTCTTCATCTACAGGCTGCGGCGGGCCCGAGCGGCCGCGGCGAGCGGAAGGGGAGGCGGCGACCCGGCGGCGGCGGTATGAATCTGACATGCCACCATTAGCAGCAAGACCCAAGGAAGGGAGCAGGAGACGACGACGAGGAGAAGGAGCGCTTGAGCCACCAAGAACTCCATCCCAATCCCTCTCCCTCTCTCAGCTCCTCACACTCTCCCTTTCACCACCTTCCTGCGAACCAGGTAGTGGCAAAGCAGAGTAGTAGTAGTAGCAGCAGCAGACACTGTAGTCACACTCAAAGTGCAACAATTGCAGCAGCAGTAGCAGAGCAACGGATTCAAGTTCGTGGTTGAGGTGACTAGACACTGGAGGAGTTTCTTGCTTGCTGGGTCAAAGCAAAAAGAAGAAGGCTAGGAATGCCATTAATGACGACAGGATTCTTTTGAGAATAAGCGGCATCGGCCTGGCATGCGGCGGCGGTATGAATCCGTCCGACGAGAGCGTGCAGGTGGAGCGCGTCGTGGTGGGCGAGGAGCTCAAGGGCGTCATACTCTGGGATGGCGCATCACCCGATGAGCGGCGTCTCCTCCTGCCGCCGTTGGGTAGCCGCCTCCGCTCCCGCTCGCCGCTGCGGCCGCTCGGACCCTCGAGCGCCCACCGCCGCCTGCAGACGAAGAAGAAGAGAAATAGGAGAGAGAAGGGACAGGAAGGGAGGAGGAAGAGGAAGAAGGAAAGATGACTGACATATGGGCCCCACATGTCAATGGCTATACATTATTATTTTGGTATGAATGACAAGTGGGCCCTGCATATATTTTTTCAATTGTAGTATGCATAAGTGCCACGTCAGCTCCATGTGGACCGAATACCGAGTCAACATCGCCACGTAGGCACCACGTCAGCGAAACCGCCCTCCAAAACAGCCGAGGGAGTCAAATTGCACCGGTTTTAAGAGTTTAGGGGTTGAGATATCCAGTTTTGTGGTTTAGGGTCACGAATTAGATTTCGATCACTTTTGAGGGTCACAAAGTGAACTTATTCCGGCACAAGCCCGACACGCCAGGAAAGACTTGCCTTGCCCAACCCATCAACCATAGTGGGCCACAAGCGCGCGATGCGCCAGGCTCGCTGGCTCGGGCCACAAGCCCACACACCCACAGCCCAGTCCTACTCGGGCTGATCGTTTAGGGGAGGACAAGTCCACTTTCCGTCCCTAATCTTTGCATCAAGTTTAAATGACATCTCAAAACCATAGTCCAAGAATTTTCACCCCTAATCCTTGCAAAACCATCTAACTGAGGTCCTAAGGCAGTAATGGGGAGGAATAAGTCCGCTTTCCGTCCCTTTCTTTTTGATTAAGATGGCACGTGAGCTAAACATGCATCCATACTACCTTATAACCTGATTTGGACGGTTTTGCAAAGATGAGGGGCGAAGATTTCTGGTATTGCAGTTTAGATGCTAATTAAACTCGATAGAAATATGAGGGATGGTAGGTGAACTTATTCCTTTGGGGAACACTCGGTGAACTTATTTCTTTGGGGGACATGCGGTGCTTTGCGCTTCATGCTACTTTGGGCCGCGTCGTGCGAGCAGAGAGGATCCCTAATCAAAACAATATGAAAACGTGTGGGCTAAATTTAGTAACGGGCCGAACGGCTTGCGAGTTGCGACGCGTTCTCCTGAGGCTCCTCGCACCACGCGTTCGGTAGGGCTTCCATGCCGTCCGATGGGAATCTAACGGCTCAAATCAAATCACTTGCTAAGTAACAATGGCATGTATTCGCATCCGGATTGTTCCCATGATAAAACCTGTACGTAACCGTGCATTAGGTAGTCTACTATCAGCCTAAAATATACTGTTGCCGTGTTGATGTAGGTGCTAGGCTCCAATTGGTGACCATGGGGTATTGGGGCCGGGGTGGGGCTAACCGGCTAAGCGTTAAGCATAGTTAAAAAACCGGCCTGGTGTTTTAACCAGAACTAGTGTGGTGTTTGGTTGGAACATAATACGTAAACGGCCGGTAACGAAAGTGATTGCAGAAAAAAAAGTGATTACAGTGTATCAATTTACTTGATTTGTTTGGTTCCTCAATGTAACGGTAACACCTCCTTTATACACTGTTTGGATGGCTGTAATGAAACGAAGCTGAAGGAGATAGAAAAGTGCATTTGCAGAATGAAATTTTCGAGTGAACAAAAAAAAGAATGATTTTTTTTGGATGATTTGCATCGATCCACAAATTCAGAAACAAGTAGTAGATAGACAAAACAAATTCAACATAATTTAAGCACAATTGGATTTTTTTTTTCTTCCTCTGTATGTTCATGCACATGAACCATAAGACCAAATCCAATTTTCTTAGTAGAGCAAAAAGATGAAGAAGAACGCACTTGCTCCACATAAGGCCATAGTGTGCACCAACAGGCCATAGTTTGACCGTTCGTCATTGTCAAGTCTGTCGAGTACTCGAGGTCGACAACAGCTATGGCCGACAATCCCCTACTCCTTCGAGCCATATCCTACACCGCCGTCGCTGGTCAGCAGCGGCAGATCTAAACAAACTAGATAAAGTTACAGTTCCCCCTCCCATCTATATATGATAAAAAAATTTGCTGGGACCTTCGTGGGGGCTTTCATAGTCTTCACGACAGTAGTGGAGGCTCAAGAGCCCGCCGCCCCCATGCTGGATCCGCCCCTGGCAGTCAGGATCTGGAGATCTAGCAAGCTACGACCGCCCCGTCGGCCCCAATGTCCTTTCTAACCTCCGCGCCCATCCACTGATCCACACCTCCATCGGCTCTGCCACCCTCTTTTCCGGGGGTGCGGCGACAAGCAGCTGGCAACACAACGGATCGGGAATAAGCATGTTGCGCGAAGGATAAGGAAGAAGTGCGCGTCCGCGCTTGACTCGTGACGCAGGGGTTTCGGCGCTAATAGCGTATAGCGCTAATGTTTTTCTTTTTTTTAGATAAAAATTCGTCACGCATCTTTCTTCAAATTTTTTAGTTGACTTAAACAAAATTTAAGTCCAGATTTGAACTTAGGTTTAAAATTTTCAAATCAAGATTTGAATGCTTTCAACTTAGATTTAAAAAATTTTCAACTCAGATTTTGAAACTTTCAAAATCTTGATTTGAAAACTTTCAAGTCAGATTTGAAAAAAATTCAAGTTAAGATTTGAAAACTTTCAACTCGAATTTAAAAACTTTCAACTATTTATTTGAAAACTTTCAACTTAGATTTAAAAACTTTCATCTTAGATTCAAAAACATTCAACTCAAATTTAAAAACTTTCATGTCAAAAATTAAAAACTTTCAACTCAAATCTTAAAGACTTTTAACTATTCAAGTCAAGATTTAAAAACTTTCAATTCGAATTTAAAAACTTTCTACTAAATATTGAAAACTTTCAACTTAGATTTAAAAAATTTCATCCTAGATTCAAAAAATATTCAACTCAAATTTGAAAACTGTCATCCCAAAACTTAAAAACTTTCAACTCCAATCTTGAAAACTTTTAACTCAAATTCAAAACTTTCAGAAAAAATAAAGATGAAAATGAAAAAAAAATCACGGAAAAAAATCGCAAAAAAAAGAAAAAAAACTTGCGTAGTTTTTCCGTGTAACAGGAGTGGATGCTGCCAGATTTGGGCCATAACAGGTATAGATGGCCATATGGCCCGAGGCTCGCGGCCCGACCCAAGGCATGCCATTTTGGCCCCGCCCGACATAGCACTATCGAATAAAATATAGGGATGCATAATAGACTTAAATAGCCGTATAAGGCAATGCCCAAAGAGAAGAGGAATACAAAACAGACTTATTTAATTTCCAGCCATATGAACACAACCCACAGAGTTGAGGGATGAAAAATAGACTTTTTTTTGTGGAGAAGCACGATGGGTCATCATGCCTTCGGGCCGACCTGGCATGGCTCAAGCTGTATTAGCCCGTGCCTATGCCGTGTATGCAGCCCGTGGGCTGGCACGGCACGGCCTGGCGTGTCGGTCGGGCCATGCTGGCCCAACTAATCTCGGCCTAGGCACGAAGCTATGCCGTGCCGCCCAGTTGGCCAACTATAATAACAGGTTAATACTAGCAGTGGAACCCGATTACGTGGTATTTATTACTGGCCCACTTGAAACAAACGCATTTAACAGTTTTGGATTTGCGTTGTGGGTTTAAATTATCTGATTGCATAAATTAAGAGACTGGATATATAATTGAACCACTTTGAACCGCTTGAACTGATCGATTTTATGATGAATTGGGTAATAAACCGCCTCTGATCGGACCGAACTAGGAGACATCAATGTTTTAAAATGGGATGCATCAAGGCCTAGTTAGTTCTTAAAAAGGAGCGGAATGGGGAATCGATATCTTTGTTAGGGTTGTGAGTAGACTCTAGTAGCCATCCTGTCATCTTCATAGTGTGTTACTATAGGACATAGAGGGTACATCTACATAAGTGAACTATGGTTTGACTGTCTGATTCACTGGTCAGACCATAGGACCAATGAACCGAGATGTGGACGGGGTCAACCACCCATCCGAGTATTTCTACTATGGCATGAAGGGTCGTGCAAACGTGTCCCCCGCCGCATCAGCGCTTTAGCCAACTTCTCTAGTTGTGCATGTGAACTAGCCCATCTATGTGGGGGGCGGCTAATGGGCGGGTGACCGCCCCAGGCGATCACCCCCATCCCCCTATACACTACTCTCTCCCTTCCTCCTCCTCTTCTTCTCTTCCTACTACACTACAAATTTTTTAAAAAATAAAAAACACAAAGTTAAAAAAAATTATGTATAGAAAATACTATATATAAAAAAATTGAATTCAAATTCAAATTTAAAACTGGTATGTAAACTTTTGACTTAAAAACTTTGGGTCTATAAACTTTAGGGGTATAAACTTTAGATGTATAGAAATACTATATATATATATATATATATATATATATATATATATATATATATATATATATATATATATATATATATATATATATATATATATATATATATATATAAAATATTTGAATTTAAATTTAAATTTAAATTGGATATAATTCAAATTCAAATTTGAATCGTGTCAGGGTTATAATGAGAACTATCGTCTTTGTCCATATTAATAATCTTGTCTAGCCGATATTCTCTTATGCTCATGGTTCAATTCCACTTCTCTAAATAGCGTGCAGATTTAGGTCCCATCTCTCTTTGTTGTTTGTCCTGTTGTTTCCCTTTATATCATGTTATTTTAAAAGAAGCATCGATATTATAGTGTTGAAGTTATTAGTGACATAACTATATCTAATTTAAATCTTGATGACTACATATGTCATATATGTAATTATGTAAAGCAATTTACAGTTCTTGAGAAAGTACCATGAGGTAAAAAAAAAATAGTGTAAAATTTGGTATCTCCTAGTACATAGGTACCAAGAGGTCAAATTTATAATAGATAAATTGGTACCTCGTGTGATACCTCCTCAAGGATCATAAGATTGCTCAATTACGTATGTATGTCTTTGCTTTTAATCCAAATGTAGTGAGATAGGTTAGAATTTTTCCTTAGGCCTACTGTCTACTTCCTCCGTTTCACAATGTAAGACTTTTTAGTATTGACCATATTCATATAGATATGTTAATGAATCTAGACACATATAAATATTTAGATTCATTCACATTTTGATGAATGTGGATAATGTTAGAAAGTCTTACATTGTGAAACGAAGGGAGTAGTATTTTTAGCATGTGTTAAGGAAGTGCAATCTTAGTGTGTGCAATGGTGCATAGTGATATCTTTGTATGTACGTCTTACATGACATGCATTTAAGAAAAAACCTTTCACACACAAAAGAAACAATTAATTATGTCCTCCGTTCTTAAGGAAAAGTCGGTTTCATGGTATAGTGATTTGCCAGTTCCTTTTCAAAACGGAATTGTGAATTATTGTGCTCTAAATTGAGCTAGACAAATCATATCATGAAAACGTGGAATGAATCATGCTTGGTATTTCTGCCGATCCATCGATGTGAAACCTCCCGGCTGCATTATTGAAGAAAATGACCCAAAAGTTGCCTCCAACCACAGTGTAAAGCACACCCTAACCACCACTGTGGCAAGTTGGCAACATGTCGTCCAGAACTAGTTATACTACTATGGACAGGGTGTTTCTATACATAGATGTCATGGATACGATTATTTGCATACCACTTAAATAGTTATAAAAAATTGGTAATATCAATTGAGATGACATAAGTCTATAGATAAATATGAAGGACTAATCAAATTTGATCTACAACTGGCTATGTTCTTTGGATAACTTTCCTAACTTCACTCCCTCATTTTCCGCACGCATGCTTTTAAACTATTAAACAACATTTTTTTTACAAAAAAATTCTATAGAAAAGTTGTTATAGAAAATTGTATTAATTCATTTTCAAGTTTTTTTAACTAATATGTAATTAATCATGCGCTAACAAGGTATCCCATTTTCTGTGCGGAGGGAATTAGTTCCCAACACAAGGAAACGAGCACATCAAGAAACAAATTAGTAAAATTAGACCGTGAATAGTAAATGTACAACACAAATAAAATTTGTTATTTTTTTGCATTTAGATCGAATTTAGACTTGTATGTTCGTCTAGTGTCTGATATTATAATAATAATCTATCTTATCAAAATTTTTAATGTTTTATATAACCACTTAAACCATATGAATACACCTAAATGCTACCATACCTGGGTGTAGAAAATGCTTTCCATACCACTATCAACTAGGGTTGGAAATTTCGGACTGAAATTTTTGAAATTTCGGTCATTTCGGACCTCTTCGATACGGTATTATTTCGGCTGAAATTTTTCAATTTTTCAATTTTTTCGTAAATTTTAGTAATATTTGTTTAAATTCAATTAACTTTTGTTCAAAGATTTTGAAAATTTCAGACCGAAATTTCCTTGGATATTTCGGTGAGGTCCCATCAAATGGGCTAAACACAAAGGTTTAACCCTGCTATCAACTCAACCGCAGATCCTCCTCACGCGCGTACCCGCGGCAAGCGAGAGCCTCACACCTCGCTGCTTTGCTCTGCCGCGCTCGTTCCCACACCACGCGCGCGCTCTCCCTCCATTGCTTTGCTTGCTCCTCCGCTTCTTCCGGGAGAGGCGCATGGGTGCAGCCGCGTGCTCCGCCGCTCGCGGCCGCGGGGACGTCGTCGGCCGGGACGGAGACGGGAGGCAAAATTATTGGGGGCGCGCGGGACCAGTGGTGGCGAGGGGCAAAGAGCCCCCCGCCCGTTGATCGATACGCGGAAAAAGAAATCGCCTTGGGCCCTTGGCCTTGTTGGCTCGAGGCCACACACGCGACGCGATGATGATTCCTAATTTAGCGAGCGGCCGGGGGGCTTCGATTTCGTTAGGCGCCACGCTGTGATCGATCGAGGACGAGCGCGTCGCGACGCAGCGGTGATATGATGGGAATCCAATGGTGGTGGCTATGATTTGGCCATGCTCGGTTGCGCAGGTGTATACTTGCTTCGTCGCATAAAGGGTATACTTTCTTCGTCACATAAAAAATAAACTTAGAACGAGATGTGACACATTCATAGCACTAATATTAGATTGATTTTTTATTAGATAGAGAGAGTATATCATAGCGTGATCTTGTTTGAAAGTACGTGCGATAATGTGATCCTTTCTGATGTAACCTCTCGCTTAGACAGGCAGAATTTGATTGACGGGAGTATTGCTAAAGATGGTTTATGTTGTTTCTATTTATGTAAACTACTCCCTCCGTCCCGGTCCCATTATAAGCACAACCATAATTTTTTTGCTTAATTTTGATCCTCCGTCTTATTTATTTTTTTTATAATTAGTATTTTTATTGTTATAAGATGATAAAATATGAATAGTACTCTATACGTGACTTATGTTCTCAATTTTTTTCAAAATTTTTTTAAATGAGACAAACGGTCAAAGTTGGGTATGAAAAATTATGGCTACACTTGTAATGGGACAATGGGACAGAGCCAGTACGTTTTTGCTAGAAAGGCAAAAGGAGAAGTGCCAAGCTAGGTTCTTACCGACCACTAGCAGATGTTAGTCACAAGTGGATGGAATCGTAGAGTGTTTGAGTTAGAACATAGAGTTCGTATTTGTTATTGTCAAATTCATATGGTCTCTTCTTTGCGCGTAATATACTCCCTCCATCCTAAAATATAAGAGATTTTAGAGGGATGTGATATTTTCTACTATTATAAATCTAGACAGACTCTTTGTTCATATTCATAGTATTAGGAAATGTCACATCCCTTCAAATTTTTTTATATATATTATGGGACGGAGGGAGTATATCTTACTAGTAAGTTGGTCCTTAATTCTTGATTATTGAGAGGATGATAGATACATAAGGGATTGACCAAATAACAAATCTATTAACTTATTAAAGGAATAGACAAAAGAGCCTCCACGTTCGCTCTCACGGTCTAGAAATTCTCATATTAATCGGAGAAAAAGAAAAACAGAATCCATATAGAAATACAATCTAGAAATAGTTGAAATTCGGAATTAAAAAATAAAAAATATTGGAAGACGAGACTAGAGTCCATATAGAAATATAATTAAGAAATAATATAAATTCGGAATTAAAAACAAGGAATATTAGAAGTAGAGTATAGAGTCCATATAGAAATACAATTAAGAAATAATAGAAATTCGGAATTAAAAAAATGAATATTGGAAGTAGAGTATATAGTTCATGTAGAAATACAATTAAGAAATAATAGAAATTCAGAATTAAAATAAGGAATATTAGAAGTAGAGTATACAGTCCATATAGGAATTTAAAACTAACTAAAATTCAGAATAAACATAATAAAATTAAAAGTTGAGTTTAGAGTTTGCATAAAAATACAATTTACAAATAAATAAAATTCGAAATTAAAAAAAAACATGGGAAGAAAAGTCTAGAAGTAACTGAAATTCGAAATTATAAATTAAAAAATATTGAAAGATGAGTTTCGAGTCCACATAGAAATACAATTAGAAATAATAAAAATTCAGAATTAAAAATAAATAATATTGGAAGAAGAGCCTAGAGTATATATAGAAATATAATTTACATATAACGAAAATTCGGAATTAATTAAAAAAAGAAATATTGAAAGACGAGTCTAGAATCCATATAGGAATATAATTTACAAATAACTAAAATTTAATACCAAAAATAATTAATAACTAGCACATATATAAAATACAATATGAATATTACACATTAGTAGTTTCGTAAAGTTAGTACAAAATTTAAAATTATGTTATTATTTTAATATTTAAATATTACATTGAGAAAACATATATACTATTATATGAGAGAAAAATATAATGATGCTAGCCGTACAATCTGCGCGGGCCACCATGCTAGTTATTCTATTATTCTAGAACATATATGTGCTTGTTTCTTTTTTTTAAGACGAGGGAGTATACTATACGGTTTTTCCCCATATATGTTCATTAAACAAAAATTAACCACTCGGATAATGAAGGAAACATAAAATCCTTACAATTAATCTCGATCTATATACACAGTGGCTCAAATCCTATATATATTTATAAAGATCATCGATCCTTACCAAGTGTAATTAATGCTTTTTTCTATTTTTTCCGTTAAGCTATATCATCTTAATTGTTTTTAGCCATAATTGGATAATTGATATCTTATAAAGTCACATCACCTTAGTTTTGTTTTTAAATGATTAATTTATATTACATTATTTCTTTTCCTTCTCTCATAGTCACATCATCTTAGTTTCTCTTTTAAACATCAATTTATATATGATTTTAATGGTTACAAACCACATCAAATGGTTTATAACCTTTTTTTCTTCCATAGTCGATTAGAGATAAAAATTATATAAACTATAGCTATTTTACATGTTATTTCTACTAATGTTATATAAAATTTCTGTAGCAACGTGTGAGATTTTATCTAGTAAACCTATACGTGTCCTCGTAAAAAAGAAAATGAACCCTACACGTGTAGTTGACAGCCTCACAGCTGCACAACGATATTCGCTGGACAGTGGGCGTCTACCAAATAGTCACTGTTAGAGATTCATCGCCGGAGGAATCTGTCCATGTTGCTCTCATACAATAACTTCAGTAGTCAGGAATGCCTCCGAGCTAGACCATTGGAGAAACCACTAGTGTCCACCTACCTGTCGACTGTTGTCGCCATGGCGTCTTGTACCATCCGGCAAGCACGACAGCCGTTCGCATTTAGGCCGAGGCTTTTCACGTAATTTCTAACTCACCAAATAATTTTATTTCTCATTAATGGATCGATGGCCGCTTGGTGGCATCCTTGGCTCCAGATCTCCTCTTCGCCGTTCCCCAACGTCTTCGAGGTTCGCGCACGGTTGCTTTTGCCCTGGCGAATAACTCCTGGGTCTCTGACATCCGCGGTGTCCTCACTGTTCCGGTCATCTCCCAGTTTCTCCTTATTTGGGATGTGGTGCTTCACGTACAGCTCTCGCCGGGGGTCGAAGATCGTCTCATTTGGCGATGGACGTCAGACCAGTGCTACTCAACGCGTTCGGCGTACTAGGCATTCTTCTATGGCCAGCATTCCTTTGCCTGTGTTGATCTTCTCTGGTACGCAAAGGGTCCTGCTAAATGCAGGTTCTTCCTTTGGTTTGCATTCCAGCAGCGCTGCTGGACGGTTGATCTCCTTCAGAAGTGTGGTATCGATAATCACTCGGCCTGTCCTTTTTGCGCTCAGGATCTTGAGACAGCGAACCACATCCTCCTCGACTACATGTTCGCTCGACAGGTCTGGTTCCGGGTGTTATCGCCTCCTAGCTGGGCTGCCCTCTCTCCCCCATGGCAGCTGGTTCCAGAATTGGTAGCCATTCTCCAGGGCCTTCTTACCTGAGCATCTCCGCGCCGGCTTATACTCCCTGGTGCTTCTGGTATCTTGGCAGTTGTGGAAGGAACGAAATTCTAGGGTTTTCGACTCCGCACTCTCTTTCGTCTCAGTGGTTCTGGAGTCCATTCGTTCGGAGAGCCATATGTGGTTTTAGCTGGCGTTGCCGTTTTTGGGGACTTGTTGGGAGTGTAGCGCGGCTAGGCCTCTTCCCGCTGCTTGGAGTTTGTTCTTAGCCGCCGTAGTTTCTCTAGCTTCAATTCTTTATTTTGCTTTTTCTCCCTTCCCCTAGCATAAGCTGGTCTGTCTGATTGTGTGGTGTAACTAAAACTCTTTTCGTCTAATATATTGACGTGCAATCCTTTTGCGCGTTCGCGAAAAAAAAATTATTTCTCATATGAAATATAAGAATTAGTAGTTCTTGATTATATAAAATAAATTAGAAACCAGGAGCTATAAAACACCATCTTTTCCACATTTTTACTAGGTGCTTATCAAAATATTGAGCTCTTGAAAAGAGTTTAAGGCTAAGTTCTAAAGTGCTTCTTGGAATGGCCACGTCTCGTTTATCATGAGTATGTATCCCAATTAAACGATTAACGTGTGTATTTTAAGTACTTTCTATATGAAAGTTTTATTAAAAAGATCAGATAAATCTATTTTTTCAGTTTATAATACTTAATAATTAATTAACTATATTCTAGTGACTTGTCTTTGTTCACATATTGCTGAAAAGGAGAAACAATTTATGAAGTACCATATTTTTTAGCGTAAAACTTAATATCTCTATATACTAGGTATCTCGATGTATCAAATTTGGGTAATTTTATCATCCAATAAATTTTACCATCGTACTTGAGAAAATACCTAGAGGTAAAAAAGATTTTACACTAAAATTTTGAGTGATTTTACGGTTCTTAAGGAGGTACCACATTTCATTATAAAATTTGATACCTCTCGGTACTAGGAGGTACGGAAATCTGCACTAAAAATTTTGATATCTTTTGATACATCTCAAAGACTTGGTACTTAGAAGTACTAAATTTTACACTGGAAATTGTGGTAAAATTATCCATAATCTTTAAAAAAATATCAAGAGATATCAATCTTTTTTAGTGTAAAATTTTGATACCTCTAGATATAGGTATCTTGAGTTACCAAGTTTTTAGCGTAAAATTTAAGTACCTTGAGGTACTTTAAGGACCGTAATTTTTCTAAAAAAATGTTTCAGAGTAAAATTTTAAAACCTTGAGATACTTCAGAGAGCTTGTACTCCAGAGGCCAGCTCCTCCGCTGTAAATGAGATCCATGCACGTACAGTTCGTATTTTTGCACGTTGTGCACCCTGTAAGGAACAGAAATTTCTAGACCACCACCTTACCTGGACAAACGTCCCCACACACGCAGCCACCTTGGCAACGTCATCAACGTCAGATGCAAGCGACACTTGCAGCCAAGTTTGCTTTTCACATGCAGAGAGACTACCCGATCGGGGAAAGTGAATTCATCCCGAGGATATCCCTGTGCATATCATCCAAATAGTTATCAAAAAATATAAAAAAACTAACAACATATATTAATATAAAGTATATCACTACACAAATATACAAGTTTAAATTCAACTTCTACAAATTATAACAAAAATAACAAATATAGTTGCGAATGTGCGATAACTATTTTCAGTTTAATTTATTATTTTTGTTGCAAGTTATATAAGTTGAATTTAGTCTTACATGCTTGTAGAGTGATATATTTCATATTAATCTATGTTGTCAATTTTTTTTAAATTTTTTTAATAACTATTTAGATGACATGCAAATAACGAGGCGACATCCTCAAAATCGGCGTCCACCCGATCGTGTGTATATAACCGCCTCGCCCCGCCCCCACCGTCTCCTCGCTGTGAGCCGCCGGCCGCCTGCGCACTTGAGCTCCACTTCCTCTCGCGGGAGGCGTCAGCCGAGAGCCACAGCCAACAGCAATGGGGGCCGGATGGGAGGAGTACAAGCCGTGCGCGGCGATGGTGGCGGCGCAGTGCATCTACGCGGCGCTGGCGCTCTGGGCCAAGGCCGTGTTCACCGGGGGCATGAGCACCATGGTCTTCGTCGTCTACCGCCAGGCCATCGCCACCGTCTTCCTCGTCCCCATAGCCATCATTGCCAACAGGTAACCCATCAACCAATTTATATTTCCTTTTTGTTTTTCAGAACCTCAATCTAGAAGAAGATGTGTATAATGAATCTGAAACATCACTTCTTAGGTTGGTTTTTTCGACTGAGGGAGTACATCTCTCGAGCTGTCAAACTTGACAGTTTCATTTGTACGTTCATTCATTAATTCATGCATGGTGTCTGAAATGATCTGCAGAAGGAAGAAGAAGGAGACGAGGCTAGGAATGACGGGCTTCTCCTTGATCTTCGTGGCTTCTCTTTTTGGGTAATCAAGGCTCAAGCTAGCATCACACAAAAACTGTTAATTAATTGCAGGCGCGCAGGGTTCCGGTTTGCACATTTCTTTCGAGGGAATTGACAGAAACGAACTTTCCGAGATCACGGAAATTTCGGACTGATAAAAGTTGAAATTTAAACAAAATTTGATTAAACTTTGAATAAAATGTGCTTAATTAAATAAATGAATATGTAACCCGAAATTTCCAAAATTTTGGAAATTACGATCCGAAACATTGAATCCCCTGCGCACGCCAAGATCATAAGATCAAATGTCGACTGAGAATTAATCAACTTGCTCTTCCGATATACGAGTCTAACCATGTTTGATCTCTGTTTGACTGCAGGGCAACGGTAAACCAATACGTGTACTACCAGGGCCTGCATCTGGGATCGTCGTCGATGGCGACGGCCATGAGCAACCTGATACCCGCGATCACCTTCGTGATGGCAGCGTCAGTAGGGTGAGTTCATGCATCTCTCAAACAGATGATACACCTCTCTGAATTTCTGTCAGTTCATGCACTGTAAAACACAGCAAATTAAACTGCATGCATTGTTCTCTTCGCTTCTCTCTGCAACGGCGTATCCTGTGCTTGATCCCTTCTAGCTAGTTCCAGAATTTGGTTAAATTTAATTAGTTGGTGTCCATCAATCACGAACGGGACCAAGTAACACATGCATATCGTACCACTCAATAATTGCGTTCTCTCCGAGCTAGCTACTGTGTACGTACGTGCAGAGGGAACAAGAGGACGGATCGACATAATCACCAGAGCACATGATCGAACAGCATTTGCCATCATTCTGACCTGTAAATTCAGGGAAGAAAAGGCGAATTAGGGAAGTGCTAAATGCCCAGATTAAATTATCTCTAAGCGCAAGTAGATTGCGTTAATTAGGAAAAAAAAAAAGCTATCAGATGGCGAAACGTGTGTCTCTTTCTTCTTCTAAGTTACTTGTACATAAGCTCCTCTTCGGTTTCTCAACGATTTTAGCTTAAACTTTGCTACAAATCAAAAAAGATTGTGGCTAATTGAATCAATCAAGTAAGTCCTGAGATGGCATATGCATGAACGTACCTTGTCACATGCCTTTGCAGACCTACGTTGAATCACACCCTTTTCCAGGTCATAAACATCGTACTTGGTTACCGACTAATTTGTCAGAAACCAAAGGCTGCATACATGTTTCTGCTCGTGCAGAGAACACTGGTTCCAGCTATCAATTTCGTAGTTATCACTCGAGACAAAGGATTAGAGCGTAATGATGGGTTAGTCATGTTTAATTAAAGTGTGTCAGAATTGATTAGTCTCTACTTGTTTCCAGAATAGAGTCGCTGCAGCCTGAAAGAAAGAATATACTAGGGACTAGGGAGACTCTATTGGCCTCCCCTGAATCTGGTTGCTGAATGCTGATGTTCTGTTGTTTGGAAAAAAAATAAAGTAAACCACTAGTGGCATAGCAATCAGTCTATATTAGCCACCCGTTTGCAGAGCATAGCTAAGAAAATTTGGTTTTGTATAGGCACGTGTTTGGTTTATTACCAACTCCTGGGCATCTGAGGCTTAGTATTTTCAGATAATTCATCATATGGTTGAAACAGATTATTTGCTTTACATTTTTTTTTAAAAAAACTACAGTTTCTTAAAAAGAAATTTCACTGTATTGCTCAGTTTATTAGTTTTAAACTATTTTTAAGTTTGTTTATTACAAATATTTTATTTATCTTTATAATTAAATAGGTAGTCTAGAGCAATAATTCGATCAATAATCTGTTGTAAAATGAGTCATAGGGTAGAACCAGTTACCAGTCCAAACCCATGCCTTGGGCTGGTCTAAAAATCTACATTTTCTTTGCATCTTTTTGTGGGATTTTAAGGTAACCCCTATGTTGAAGCCTTTATTAGACCACTGGTCCATTTGTCATATAGGAGTATACTACAACTTTTGGTCAAAACTTACTTGTTGTCAAGGCAATTCTTTTTCTGTGCCCCAAATAAGCAGATTCTTTATAGATTTTTCAAAATATAAATATTCTAGAAAATCCATAATACAGTTTATTGCGGTTAGACCACTATAATGAAAAACAATTATGGTTAACAGACAATATGCGACTCATACAAGATTTTTCATTTGCTTAACTGTATCATGATCGCACAAACAAACTCTTTCTGACACTGTCATAAGCAGTCTGTTTTTTTTTTGAGGGAATAAGCAGTTACTTTGTGTTCTTACTGATAATCTGATACTGTGATCTGATCCGACAGACTAGAAAAGGTGGACCTCAGGAGAGTGAGGAGCTTGGCGAAGATATTCGGCACCACCGTCTGCGTCGGAGGAGCCATGGCCATGGCGTTCTTCAAGGGCCCCAGGCTGCTCAACTCCTCCTCTCTGATCGTCGACCTGAACTTTCTTCTCCACTCGTCAGCGAGCAGCAAGTGGGTTATGGGCGCCCTGTTCCTCATCTGCAGCAGCTGCTGCTGGTCACTCTGGCTCATCTTGCAGGTGCCAAGTTCGATCGCCTCACTCAACCATATGCAGCCATGCCACCAATTGCCAAATCTTGTTCAGATGTAATTGTACATCTTGGTATATATCCAGAACTGATAATCCTGACAAGATGTGTTGTAGGTGCCAATCTGCAAGTCGTACATGGATCCCCTGACGCTGTCGGCGTGGATGTGCTTCCTGTCGACGCTGCAGTCGGCGGTGCTCGTCTCCTTCCTCGTGCCGGACATCAACGCCTGGAAGATCCACTCCCTATTCGAGCTCGGATGCTGCCTTTTCGCCGTAAGCTATAAGCTCGCTCGATCGCCTCTTCTTCAGGTGATCATTTCTACTGTGATGTTGCAAACAAATTAACTCGATAAATGTTCACTGCCGCAGGGCGTGTTTGGGTCAGGCGTGACGTTCTACCTGCAGTCGTGGTGCATCTCGGTCAGGGGCCCTCTCTACTCCGCCATGTTCAACCCGCTCTGCACCGTCATCGCCACCGTCGTCGCCGCCGCCTTCCTCCACGAGGAGCTGCACATCGGCAGGTGAAAAATCGATCCATCAATTGGTCTAATTTCATGTAATGGAGTTGTTCTAACGACGAGATATTTGGTTAATTTGTGTCAGCTTGTTCGGGGCGACGGCCATTGTTGCCGGGCTGTACATCGTGCTGTGGGGCAAAGCAGCGGATGGCGGCGGCAAGAGCGGCGGGAGTGTGCCGGAGCACAGCCACGACGTGGAGAAGGCGGCGATGCGGTCGGAATCGCAGCTCGACGTGGGTGAAGGCATCACGGAGCCGCTCCTAGAGGCCGGCAACACGGCCGAGAAGTAGGGTAGAGGAGATTTTGAAGTTGATAGCCAGTTGTATCTTCTACAAACGTTTTTTTTTTATTTATGTCTCCTGGTAGGGAGAGCATGGTATTTTGGATGTAACTATATAACATTCGAAAGTATTTAGTATGGATAATTTTCAAATGTAACTATTGTATAATTATTCTGTAACTATCTTATAGTTTTTTTTTTAACCAAAGGCAGGAGCTCTGCCATTGTATTAGAGAGGAGAAAGCAACAAGAATGTCTAATAGTTTTTTTTTTAACGAAAGGCAGGAGCTCTGCCAATGAATGGCCACGATTTTGTACCGCGTGGAGGTATTGGACGATAAAAAACCTCTTTCAAAAAACAAACCTTCCCGCTGGCCTGCCAGTTGTTGCTGCTCTCTGCAAACCTGCTCGCTCCCCCGGCGCTGCTGCTGCACGGCTGCTCCTCCTTGCGGGCAGCGCGCTCCCGCGGCTCAGCCGGCCTGCTGCACTGATGCTATCGCGGCCGCTCCGTCACGGCTGCGCTCCGATGCTCCGTTGCCCGCCTACTTGCCGGTTGCCGCAGAGCCACTCTCGATCGCCTCGCGGCCTCGCGCCAACGCACCATCGCCCGCTGGCGTTGCACGCCGCGGTGCCGCCACTCAAAGGGGGACTCAGGGGGAACAATGGGTCCGGTGGATGTAGGGGGGCTCAAGTCCTCATGTACCCACGTTGAATTTGCCCCTGACTAGTATATAACTTGCATGTGAGATGTTAGGTAAATTTTGCTATAGGACATCGCGACTTCGTGGTTTTAGTTGTAGGACACCGCGTGAAGTGACTTTTAGGAAGACACTCTCAAATGTGCTATAGGACATCGCGACTTCGTGGTTTTAGTTGTAGGATACCGCGTAAAGTGACTTTTGAGAGGACACTCTCAAACGTTGGATATTCGCTCATTAAAATAAAAATTTCCGGTTGAAGAGGAGAGAAATCACGCGAAATATCAAAAATACCCTTGGGCCCATATGTCAGCTTTCCTATCTCTCTTCTTTTCTCTCTCTATCTTCCTCCTTCCGGCGTCACTATGAGAGGCGAGGGGGCGTGCGGAGGACCGCCACGAGCGCGACGGCCGTGCAGGCGGTACTGCAAGGCGAGGCGGCGAGCGGAGGTCCAGCGCGGGTGCGGCGGCTATGCGGGTGGCACGGCGAGGCGTAGTGGCGCGGCGGCGGCTGCAGTGGCTCGTGGCGACACCGTGTAGGGTGCGTCCGGCTGGGGCTCGTGGTGGCCGTGCGGGTGGCACGGCGAGATGCAATGGCGCGGCGGCTATGCGGGTGGCACGCAATCTGCCTCTGTTCCACGACATTGAACTTCATCGTTCCTTCTTTCCTCGGCAATTCTTGCTCCTGTGACTCCTCCTAGTCCCCTTGGAACTAACTCCCCCATCAATTTCATCGATTTGGGCCATAACAGTGCCAAACCCGAGCTCCAAAGCTCCGCTCATGGAGGTCACCGTGGACATGCCATCTTGGGGACTCTCCCTTCTATTTTACTGGAAAAACAGAACCCACGTGCGCCGTAGATGCTCCTGCCCCCCCTCAATTTGGTCGGAGAACTCGCCGTTCGTCCAAACCCCAAACCGCCCCAAAGCTCTGCCATGGCGTTGCAATGCCGCAACGCTCGCCCCTGCTCCGCCTCGCGCCGCCGCCGAAGGTGGAGGGCCGCCGGAACCCGTCCGCACCTCTCCTGGTCGTAGCCGAGCCATCGCTGGCCGAGTCCGCCCCACCCAAGCCAGTGCTCATGCGTCTGTTGCCCTGTCCGCACCAAGTCATCTTCTAGTAGTGCCTTTGGTGCTCTTCGTTGTCCCCGGTGGCCTTCGTCATCTCTAGAGATGGCAACGGGGAATTCCCCGTCGGAGGTTACACCACCAGACCCGCCTCTGTGGAGGAGAATTTTCTCCGCCCCCGCCCCCGTGAAATGCAATGAGGCAACATCTTTCACCATCACCGCCTCCGTGCGGGTAATTTATCCCCGTGGAGCCTTCATCCCCGCTCTCAGGTTTCTCAACAGTCAATAGTCAACATGAATATATTTCATATATCAAACAATAATTTTGATACAAAATATTAACACTCAAAATAGCAATTCCAGCCATCAATTTCAGCACATAAGCAACGACTACAAGAACACAAGTTCACAAATTCATATGAGCATCCACCATCAGTAAAACAAATAAGCCCACATGACAGATCAGAAATTCGGAATGGATGAATAGAGGGTGGAGGAGGAGGCCGACGCCCGGTGGCCGGTGCCGAGTCCTCGGCGTCCTCGGCGCCACCAAGAGATCGGACATGGTCGACGAGGTACGAGCAATATAGAGATTGAGGAGAGACGGCGCAGCGCTGTGACCTGGGAGGCCGGGAACGGGATGGCGGTGTGGCACTGGGACCTAGGCGGCGCGGCTCGGGCGTTGGGACCTGTCGGCACGTGGAGACTAGGGGCGGAAGGGACAAGGGAGTGGATAAGAGATGGCTAGGGTTTCTAGAGGCTTTATATACTCTGCGTCTTGGGCTTGTTTCTATGGACCATATATACATGAAATGGAACACATAAAATATTACAATGGGCCTCCACAGAGAGCGGGGACAGGGAACAGTGAACAAAACCTGCCCCCGTTAGACCCAATGGAGGATGTTTTCACTCCATTTAATCCTCCATGGAGACATAATTCATACCACCCCCACCTCCTAATGGGAGGATTCACCACGGGGAATCGGTGGACGGGGAACCTTTGCCATTCCTAATCATCTCTAATGGGCTTTACTGTCTGTATGTCTCTAATGGACTTCGTCGCCTTTAGTGATGACTAGCTATATATTTATTGTCAAATTTTCTCTCAAAAATTTGTCAGATGTAAATATAGGACAATTATATTGTAACTTATATTTAAATATAATATAACCTATAAGTAACACTCTTTCCGTGAAGCGGGTGTCTTGTAATGAAATCTCCTCACCTATACACACAGCTATGATTTTTTTTCCTCCCTTTACTTGCATGGATCTAGAAACAAATCTAACGATATAAAAGTTATGTAAAAAGTTACATATAAATTACATTATAATTACACTATGATTACAATGTATTTATATCTGTGAAAAATTTTGAGAGAAATTTGATGATAAATATATATAGCAAAATCGTCCTCTAATTATCGCTGAACCGCTATCTGCCAGGGCCCACCATAGCGAAGTCAATACGATCAGCCGCTGAAGCGCACGAGAGCACACGTCGACGCACACGCAAGAAACTCAAAGTTCTCAGTTCATATCTGAAGAAACCGCCTAGAGTGGAGAAGAGAAGAGAGCTCATTGCTCATTGCGCGAGAGCTCTCTTATCTGCTCATTGCTCTGTCCGAAGTTTACTTTTATATCTGAAAGGTACGATCCCTCTCTATGAAAAGAGGATGTAGGTTTTTCGCGACGGTTTGTTCAAATACATTGGATTGCGCAAAATCTATTTCGAGAGGCATCTCAATTTAGACTTAACAAGCGACGCGGACAATTACGTGAAAAGTACTAGCGTTACATACATACATGCAAGTAGTTTTTGCTATTAGGTTGTGCATTTTTTTTCTTCTTATGAAATTTTCTCTTAAATTACTTATCCGATCTATAATCCTATTACACTGTTATGTTCGTAATAATTAAATCTTTACAACAAGATCTCACATGATTATATTTTGATGAAAAATCACAAATTACTTTTATGATATGTCTAAATTACTTTTAGATTTCACTAAGTTACTTATTAGACATACAAAAGTAAATTCAATAAAGTCTAAAAGTAATTTACATATATTATATAGAAGTAACTTAGAACAAAACGAATATAACTTTGGCATGTCATTCGAAGTAAATCCGATGTAGAGATAAAAACATGACCCTATCTAGAAATTAAATTAATCAGCACAAATTATGAAATTAACTAAAAACAATAATAAAATTAATCACCTTAGAGCATTATTAATGTATAGGAAGTATTTTAATCAAATCTAAAAAAGTAATTCATATATATGATAATTTGTTCAATGAAAAAAGGTATTAATTAAAGTTACTTTCTTTTTATTATAAGTTATTTTTTATAATATATGTAAATTACTTTTAAGCTTTACTGAATTTACTTTTGTATGTCTAAGAAGTAACTTAGTGAAATCTAAAAGTAATTTAGACATATCATAAAAGTAATTTGTGATTTTTTATCAAAATATAAACATGTGAGATCTTGATGTAAAGATTTAATTGTTACGAACACAACGGTGTAATCGGATCGTAGATTGAATGAGTAGTTTAAGAGAAAATTGTATATGAAATATAGGTAGATGGTGTCTAAACCAGCTACCACTAGCTGTGTAGTCACGTCCATTGGATTGATGATTGCTCAAATTAAGGCTTCTCCATGGATAGCTCAAATATGGCTAGTAATTGAATTCATCGTGGGGAAGATTGTTGGATTAATTGTTCGGTGTAGGTTTGGATGCCCCGACTTCCCCTGGACCATATATTTATACCCTTCATCCTCCATATTCTTATGGGATTTATAGATCTTTATTTTCTATTACCAAAAATGTAATAGGTATAATCTCGGTATTTGGTAGTCTTGGTTAAGCCCGATAGGTCCTTTAGCGACCTTGCCAAAGTCGATCTCGTATTCCTTATCTGCTCTAGAGATATCCCTACTTAGGGCCCCTTTGATTTGTAGGAAAAATGTAGGAATTTTAGAGGATTTTAATCCTATGGAAAAAAAATCCTACGAAGGCCTTTGAGACAAAGGATTGAATCCTATCCAATCCTTTAAAATTCCTATGGAATGGGTAATCCTATGCACATTTTGGAGGAAAGTTAGCAAGAGGTCTAACCTCTTGGAACATTTCCTCTGAGTCTATCTCTCTCATCTGATTCCTGCGTTTTTCCTGTGGTCCAATCAAACGGCCATTCCTGTGTTTTTCCTGTGTTTTGCAATCCTCTGTTTTACAATTGTATTCCTGTCAGAATCCTGTGTTTTTCCTATTCCTCTGTTTTTTCATTCCTACGATTCAAAGGGGCCCTTAGGCTGTGTTCTTTGCTGGCAGTTCCCAACTCCACACCCTTATTTTTCGTGCGCATGCTTTTTAAACTACTAAACGTTGTGTTTTTTTAAAAAAGTTTTTATACGAAAGTTACTTAAAAAATCATATTGATCTATTTTTTAAAAAATTAGCTAATACTTAATTAATCACACATTAATGTGAACATCGTTTTGCATGCCGGAAGGATGGGCTGGGAACCCCTCCTCCCGAACACAGCCTAGAGTCTTTCCTGCATCGAATCGGTATATTATCGTTTGGCTAGCATATCCATACATGTATGGGTATAAGTAGACCAACAAAGGTAAGTGCTATTTTATTAACTCTACGAGGTACATATGCCTCTTAATACATTTCAAGGACTAGGAAAAAACACAACATTGCTGATTATTACTCCCATTGTTCTTTTATGTATGACATTGGTCAGTTCAAACATCATATATTAAAATAAAGGATGCATGTAGCAATTTTTTTGCCGTCTCTGATTGGTTTAGCCGGTTAAGTGGCTAGGAGTTGTAATACCTCCTATAAGGCTAAGGTGAAAACATCATAAGAGGTACCTAGTTAATTCATCAAACAAGCAGGAGAGAGTTAACATCAGAGAGCGGGGCACCATCGCCAAGATATCTGGCACCATCATCTGTGTGGGAGGAGCCATGGCCATGGCGTTCTTCAAAGGCCCAAAGCTGTTGAACTACACGCTCGGTGACCTGAACATGGCGAGCAGCAAGTGGGTGCTAGGCGCGCTCTGCCTCGTCGCCAGCAGCTCATGCTGGTCACTCTGGCTCATATCTCAGGTAGTAATTTTTTAAGGATAATTTCACCGTATTTTCTAGTGTAAAACTTAGTATCTCAATATACTTTCTAAGAACTGTGAAATTCCTTTTCTTTTACACTGCTTCTCTCCACAATACCCTTTTTTTTACACTGCTTCTCTCCACAATACTCTGCACCTCGGCTCAGTAATATTCAGAGTTCAGACACAAATTCGACTTAATTTGTTTTCAGGTGCCAATGTGCAAATCGTATGCGGATCCTCTGTCCCTCTCGGCATGGACATGCTTCTTCTCGGCCCTGCAATCCGCGGCGCTCGCCGTCTTCCTGGCCCCGGACCTGGACGCCTGGAAGATCCACTCGCTCTTCGAACTCTCCGGCTACATCTTCGCCGTGAGTTCAGAAACACCGTGCATTTGATTGCGTCCGGCGAAACGAGACATGAATTTTATACAGAGAGTTAACGAGTGTGTGCGACGCTGCAGGGAGCCTTTGGTTCAGGCGTCAACTTCTACCTGCAGTCGTGGTGCACTTCGGTGAGGGGGCCTCTCTACCCGGCCATGTTTACGCCCGTCTGCACGGTGCTCACCACCGCCGTCGCCGCTGCCGTTCACCGAGAGGCGCTGCACATCGGAAGGTATGAGACAAAAGCAATGGAAAAGGATACTCCCTTCGTCCCAAAATACAAATATTTTTAAAATAGTGATAAGTCAAACATTCATAACTTTAACTATTAATAGAAAAAAATAAAGAAAAGATCAATCATGTAAAATTGATGTTACTAGATTTATCATTAAACAATTATCATAATATGTAACTTTTTTATTTAAAACATCATACTTTTGTAGATATTACTCCCTCCGTACTCGTAAAGGAAGTCGTTTTGGACAGCGACACGGTCTTCAAATCACAACTTTGACTTCTTGTTTCTATAAAAATATATATTGAAAAGTGATATATGTATAATTTTATGAAAGTATTTTTCAATACAAATCTATTCATATAAATTTTGCATTTTCAAACTCAACAACTTGAGAATGATTTATGATTTATATTCCTAAGGTTTGACTTAAACATTATTCTAAACAACTTCCTTTATAAGTACGGAGAGAGCATACTGTATCAGAATCAAAAATACTTATATTTTAAAACGGATGGAGTATATGATTCTGTCGACTGACACGAGAACGATGTTCTTTCTGTTCAGCTTGCTGGGGGCAGCTGCTGTGATCGCCGGCCTGTATGTGGTCTTGTGGGGCAAAGCGGATGACATGAAACAGCCGGCCACGGGGACGACGAAGCCTTGCTCCTCGGATTCTCGGCGCGACGACGTCGCAACTGAACCTCTATTGGGAGACGCCTCGAGTCGAGCGTTTGACCCAGCTGCTGAACGCTGATTGTTTACTACAGTACCCTGACACTGATATATAGTTTGTTCGTATCGACACTTGAACAACCAGCAAAGGGCCTAAAATTAAGTTGCGATATACCGGGCTTTATTTACCAACTAGTATTGTCATACTAGGGGTGTGATACTAGGGGTATGTTTAGTTCACATCAAAATTGAAAGTTTGATTAAAATTAAAACGATGTGACGGAAAAGTTGAAAGTTTGTGTGTGTAGAAAAGTTTTAATGTAATGGAAAAGTTGAAAGTTTAAAGAAAAAATTTGGAATTAAACTCGGCTTGTCAAATCGGTGCCTAAGGCAAGCCATCCAGAATCTAACCATAAAAAAAATAAATTGAACTTCCGAATCGCTGGAAGAGGGAAAAAATTTCACAAGAGGGAGATAAACTCCCAACATCACAACAGAGAACTAGTGCTAGCTGCTAGCTATAGCCAGTCCAACGACATTTTCGCTCAGTTATATTATATAATCTTTGAACCTTTTTTACCTGAAAAACATGCAATAGTTTTTAAACTTTAGGTATTTACCAACTAGAAGTACACCATACAACACTCTAAACCATGGTTGATAATAAGGTTTTTTAGCCAGGTCAGGAACCAGACCTATATAGGAATGGCAATGGCCCCCGTTCCCCAATTCCCTGTGGAGAATTCTCCCATTAGGGACGGGGATGTTTGCAAAGTGATTTTCCACAGGAAATTAAATAGAGTAAAAGTTGTCCCCATTAGGTTTAACAGAGGCAGGGATGATCCTCTATCCCCCATTTCCATTCCCCATAGAGACCTGATTAACAAGCACAAGGGTCTAAATACTATGCGAATTATACATGTCTAAAGGTTTAATCGTGCTACGATTAGTGAAAAATAACAATATATTATTATTATTATTATTATGTGAGTAATAAATATATACTAATATATTATATAAATTATGGATGATTTATTAATTACACATATGATTTAAGTTCTAAATGATTTTTTAAGCAGAGATGGGGATGGGAAAAAATGTTACCCATTATAGTTGGCACTTGGCATGAGCAGGGAAGAGGATATGTATTCCCCGGCAGGAAATTCGATGTTTTCGTCTCTAGGTCCAAAGGCCTAATCCAGGTTTGCATATCAATATGGTTTCTGGTCTAGTGGAAAAAATATACGGTACATAGGATGCAAGATTTATCTATATCATCATGAGTAAATTCTTTAGTAAAAAGTAAAGAAAATACTCATAATAATATGAGAAAAATCTCAGACGTATTTTTCTGTCTGGCTAGGCGCAAGAGAGAGGTGCGTGCCACTATCCCAGTGTACCAGGCTACCAGCCACCATCTCAGCCCAAGTGCGTCTGTCCGCTGTGTTCCGGTGTTGGCATCCCCACCTAGCTTTGGCACCTTGCGCGCGCGTACACAGCCGCTTAAGCGCTCGAGCACGACAAGTACGTGCAGCGTGGAGACACGCTGACGCACATGCAGAAACCGAACCGAGCCAATCCACAACCCCGAGCGCAGGGGCGGATCTACGGTACTAGGATCGGTGACCGGTGTGTATGATCTAAACATAATTAATATATTATAACACCGATAGATACGTTATAACACCAACGGATTTTCTGGATCCGTTACTGCCCGAGCGTACAAGCTCATATATAAACAAACCACCGCAAGATCGATCGATCGCTCAGCTAGCCGAGCACGAGCAGAGCGTCTTGTGCGCGCGCATCTGCATCTGTATGCGGCGCCGGCGATCTCATCAATTCTGCGCTGCCGGATCGAGATCGAGCTAGGCCAATAGGCCATAGCCAAACCATGGCACTCATGCTCGCGGCCGCGGCGAGGGAGTGGACGCCGTGCGCGGCGATGGTGGCGGCGCAGTGCATCTACGCGGCCATGACGCTCTGGGCCAAGGCCATGTTCGGCCGTGGCGTCAGCCCCGTGATCTTCGTCGTCTACCGCCAGGCCATCGGCACCCTCGTCCTCGTCCCCATCACCCTCCTCGCCAACAGGTATAGCAATAATCATTGATATATACACTTAAATTGTTCAGTTTCGATCATGTTTAGCTGATCATCAGTCAGATCATCATCACCCTCTTCTGTTCAATTGAACCATTGATACACTTAAATAGTTAGTTAAATTGATCAATTTGGTCATGTCTAGCTGGTCAGTAGTCATCACCCTCCTCTGTTCGATTGATCATGTTTGTGTGCTTGTGAGAAATCCAGGGCAAAAGTGAAGGAGACGAGGAGCCTTGGGACGACAGGCTTGTTCTTGGTGTTTGTGACGGCTTTGCTCGGGCACGTACGTACACGTCTCTGCAGTATTTATGCTTTGATTTCTCATCTGCGCGAAGCCCTGCTAGTAGTTAATTTTGCGAGCTTGTTTTCGACAATCTTGGATTGATTCTGACGAACAGGGCGACGGTAAACCAGAACCTGACCTACCAAGGGCTGCATCTGGGCTCGTCATCCATGGCGACGGCCATGACCAATTTGATACCCGCGATAACTTTCTTGATGGCAGCGTCAGCAGGGTGAGAGCCTTAATTATACTGTTTCATTTGCATCCTTGTGCCATTTCACCTTCGTTAATACTTCCTTCATTGCTATATTTTTTTTATAAATTTAATCAAACTTAAATTTAACGAAGCTGACTGAATTTCGTGAGGGTTGCAGCTTTTTTCCCGTATTTCATTGCATGTGTTCTAAATGGTCGTAAATAATCTAAAAAAAATAGATAACATGTACTCCATCCGTCCCATTAAAAATCAACATAGTACTGGATGTGGCACATCCTAATAATACGAATCTGGATATATCAGATTCGTTGTACTAGAATGGTCACATCTAGTACTAGATTTATTTTTTTAGAACGGAGAGAGTATTGGTGTTTCTTCAAATGTAATTTCAATCCGATCGCACTTTTCGTATTCCGGTTTGTTTTTTTCCTTATATGTAGATAGAATTTTGCCATTCATATTTATTGGGTGTATAACGTAATAAGATATGATATATTTTTTTTATAAAAAAATGTTTAAACAACATCATATATGAAACGAGTCTGCCCGTTCTCGTCAGTTGCTCTGTTTCCGTATCTTTGTGATCATTAATTGGCATCTAGACGCGCATGTTGCTGTCGGTCGCGTTCACTAGCGGCCATTATTGTGTCCAGCTGGTCACTATTGTAGTTTTCCCTCAAAACAAAAGGTTTAATGAATACCAGTCTTACGTACGTCTTTAAAAATAAGTTGGTCTGGTTACTTACGTACAATATATATTTTTTTAAAAGAAAAAAGAAAATAAGGTGAAACCCACTGCAGGGTTTGTACGTATGCAAAGGTGGGCGATAAAAGACTTCACATTGTCAACCTCCCAATAAAAAATTGCTTATTTTTCTTTCCAGAACATAGCATTTCTCAGATACCCTTCTCTGTGTACCTACTAAACTCAAAAACAGCCACCAAAGGGTTAAGGACTGTTTGGTTGCCATTTGTCAATAAGAAGTGCTAAACTTGCCTAGGATCCTAATTGTTCAAAATATTTGCTACGGAGTACATTTTTATGAGTTAACAATTAGGGGACCTAATTTGTTGGAAGTATCTTGTTATAATGGTAGCTGCAACCAAATGACCGTCTCACTTGGTCAAACTCATTAAAACTTTTGTTCGTTGGGTAGGCGAAAAGTTTTCCGACCAATTTTATTAAGGTAGAAGTAGTTTACAAATATTGGTATACAAACAAGTGTTGTTAGCGGTCAACGTAGGCTGTGTGTTTAGTTCTCTTCAAACTTTCAACTTTTCCGTCACGTCAAATGTTTGAACACATGCATGGATCATTAAATTTGGAAAAAAAATCCAATTGTACAGTTTGCATGTAAAATACGGGACAAATCTTTTGAGCCTAATATATTAACTTATTAAAGGAATAGAAAAAGGAGCCACGTTCGCTCTCACAGCCTAAAAATTCCCACATTAATTGGAGAAAAAGAAAAGCAGAGTCTATATAGAAATACAATTTAGAAATAGTTAAAATTCGGAATTAAAAAATAAGGAATATTGGAAGAGGAGACTAGAGTCCATATAGAAATACAATTTAGAAAGAGTTGAAATTCGGAATTAAAAAATAAGGAATATTGGAAGAGGAGACTAGAGTCCATAGAGAAATACAATTTAAAAATAGTTAAAATTCAGAATTAAAAAATAAGAAATATTGGAGGAGGAGACTAGAGTCCATATAGAAATACAATTTATAAATAACAAAAATTCGAAATTAAAAATAAAGAATATTAGAAGAAGAGTATAGAGTCCATATAGAAATAAAATTTATAAATAACTGAAATTCGGAATTAAAAATAAAGAATATTAGAAGAAGAGTATAGAGTTCATATAGAAATAATATTAATAAATAATAGAAATTCGGAATTAAAAATAAGGAATATTAGAAGTAGAGTATAGAGTCCATATAGGAATTTAAAATTAACTAAAATTCGAAATAAATATAATGAAATTAAAAGTAGAGTTTAGAGTCCGTATAAAATTATAATTTACAAATAACTAAAATTCGGAATTTAAACAAAACAAGGGAATAAGAGTCTAAAGTCAATATAGGAATACAATTTAGAAGTAACTAAAATTTGAAATTAAAAATTAAAGAATATTAAAAGATAAGTTTAGAGTCCACATAGAAATACAATTAGAAATAATAAAAATATTAGAATTAAAAATAAATAATATTGGAAGAAGAGACTCTATATAGAAATATAATTTACAGATAATAAAAATTCAGAATTAAAAAAATATTGAAAGACGAGTCTAGAGTCCATATAGGAATATAATTTACAAATAACTAAAATTTGATATTAAAAATAATTAATAACTAGCATGTATATAAAATACAATATGAATATTATACATTAGTAGTTTCGTAAAGTTAGTACAAAATTTAAAATTACGTTGTCATTTTAATATATTTGAATAATACATTAAGAAAACATATATGCTATTATATGAGAGAAAATATAATGATGCTAGCCGCGTAATCTGCGCGGGCCACCATGCTAGTTACGTTATGATTTAACAATGTGGTGCTACAATAAACATTTACTAATGATGAATTAATTAGGCTTAATAGATTTGTCTCAGTTTACATGTGGAGTCTGTAATTTGTTTTGTTATTAGTCTACGTTTAATACTTCAAATGGGTGTCTGTATACGTCAAAATTTTTTTTTTGCCAAAACAACTAAACACGGCCGTAGTCGCACAAGCCACCTCACAAAGCTACGACAGTAGAACCTAAGCAACGATTCTATAGCAAAAACTTGTCTAACATTAGATGTGGTAAACTGTAATAAATTGTGGACGGGAACCACATATGTTCTTAATATCAAAGAATTCTTTTCTTGGCAAAAGTAGCACATTGTACCAAATACATCGCATTATGCATAAACAAAATATATCTTACCAAAATTGTAGTAACCAGTTAACTCATCATCAGGCAGGAAAGAGTTAACGTCAGAGAACGGGGCACCATGGCCAAGATATCCGGAACCATAGTCTGCGTGGGAGGAGCCACGGCCATGGCGTTCTTCAAAGGCCCAAAGCTTCTGAACTACACGCTTGGTGACCTGAACATGCTCCTCCACTCGCCGGCGATCAGCAAGTGGGTTCTCGGCGCGCTCTGCCTCGTCGTCAGCAGCTCATGCTGGTCACTCCGGCTCATACTGCAGGTAATTTCTTTTACAAGTGAATGGCATTTCGTAGCCAGCTAGCTTGATCTGTTCTTCATTCACAACTTCGACTTGATCGATATTTTTTTTCCTTTTTTCTGGTTACGATCTTTCAGGATTGTAATCTTATATTTTTTTTCTGCTCTATCAATAAACTTCGCATCGTCTCGTGCGAGTCATTAAAAAAAAACCTTCGACTTGATCATTTTCTAATATTTTGATTTTTCAGGTGCCAATCTGCAAATTTTATGTGGATCCTCTGTCTCTGTCGGCATGGACCTGCTTCTTCTCGACGCTGCAATGCGCAGCGCTCGCCGTCTTCCTGGTCCCGGACGCGAACGCATGGAAGATCCACTCGCTCTTCGAGCTCTCGAGCTACGCCTTCGCCGTGAGTTCAGAATTGCCATGCGTTTTGTTGTGTGTGTGCCCGGACAGCAGAATGGACAAGTTCTGGTTTTCTGGATCTGAACTGAACAGAGCTGGACATAAATAATGCAGGGAGTGTTTGGGTCAGGCGTCTGCTTCTACCTGCAATCATGGTGCATCTCGGTGAGGGGGCCCCTCTACTCGGCCATGTTCACCCCTGTCTGCACCGTGGTCACCACCATCGTCGCCGCCGCCGTTCTCCAGGAGGAGCTGCACATTGGAAGGCACGCTTCTTCTCTTCTCTCGACGACAGACACGCGCAAAAAAAAAAAAAAAAAACCTCACCCGTCCCAATAATAAGAACACTCTATACATGTTCTTTATCTCACATCTCATCTACTCCCTTCATATTAGGAGTTTTGGTTGGATGTAATACATCGTAATACGATAAATTTGGACTGACTATTTGTCCAGATTCGTGGTACTAGTATATGTCTTATCTAACCAAAACTCTTTATAGGTTAGGACGAAGGAAATAAATTCTTATATTTTGGTACGGATGAAGTACATTTTAACAATGGCTTATAATTGAATCTAACTCTGATGACACATACAAACGCTGTTTTTTTTTTCCAGCTTGATGGGAGCAGCTGCTGTGATCACCGGGTTGTACGTCGTCCTGTGGGGAAAAGCGGACGACATGAAGCGGGGCAGCGAGCCGGCGACGGCGGCGGCGGCGGCGAAGCCATGCACGGATTCGTGTCGCGACGTCGAGCGCACCGCCGCTGAGGAGCCTCTCCTGCTGGCAGACGCCGTCTCAAGCGAGCAGCTCTGATTGTTTACACATTACGACAACACTAGACTATTTTGTATGATTAGTAAAAACGGATCGACAGATCTGTGCAGTTTTGCTGTTTATGACTAGTTTACCTGTTGTCTGTTCCGACATTCGAGCGGCCAGCAAATGGCCTGATTTGTTAAAGATGTGGGGCCGAATTGCCGATGCCATCATGAAGTATGATTGATACTCCCTCCGTCTCATTTTAAGTGTAACCATAAATTTTTTTTATGCCCAACTTTAACCGTTCATCCATTAAAAAAAATATAATTATTGTTGTGAATATTACTTTATACGTGACTTATGAAAATTAAAATAAAATGGACGGTTAAAGTTGTGCACAGAAAATAGGATGGAAGAAGTAGTGTTATACGGTGGAAATTAATGATGGTCATGGTGTCATACTGTCATGTGGGGACGAAAACACCGTCGCTGTCAGCCTGTGTGTCACGTTTGGCTATTTGGCTGGTCGTACGATGCCAAATGCGGCCAAAACCAGGGGAGATTGTCAAAGAGAAATTCTCGCTTAAAAAATTTCAGATCACGCCGGCGAGACGGCGTCACGGTGCCACGGCGACGGCCATAATAGGAAATCGAGAGAAAAACTCGAGCAAGCAAAGCTAATCAATCAATCATCCAACCCAGCCAGCGTGATCAGTTTGACCGCTAAGATTTGAGATCATAATTCATAAACAAACAGAGAGAACGAAAACGAAATTACTACTAATATTGCACATGGATGATGGATTGCTCCAGCTTAGTTGGCGAGCGAGCTGTGTGGTGGTGGTGGTGGGTGAGTGGAGCTCGCGGATCTCGCCATGGCGGGCGGCGGCGGCGGCGGAGGGTGGTGGTGGGTGGAGCGGTACGGGCCGTGCGTGGGGATGGTGATGGTGCAGTGGTTCTACGCGGCGGTGGACATGGCGCTCAAGGCGGCGTACGGGATGGGGATGCGCCCCATCGTCTTCGTCGCCTACCGCCAGGGGATCGCCGCCGCCACGCTCCTCCTCGCCTCGCTCGCCGCCAGGGGGTGGGACCTCCGCCGCCACATGGCCGTCGGCGCCCCGGCGTTCGCCCTCCTCTTCGCCGCCTCCCTCGCCAGGTACACGAAACTTACTTCGTGGCTGATTTTGGTACGCACACCCTTGGATCGAATCGGGCGCAGGCCGCTCATCTCCCGGTTGATTTTGGTCGGCAGCGCGACGGGTCTGTACTTCTACTTCCTGGGGCTGCAGCTCGCGTCGCCGTCCATGGCCAGGGCCACCACCAACCTCGCCCCCGGCATTACCTTCGCCATCGCCGCCGTAATCGGGTACCACTTCTTCATCGTCCCCATCTCCGGCGGCGACGGCGCCGCCCCCTAGTCCGGTTGCCGATTTCTCCCCCTTTCTTGGGCTGGATTGCCACGTGTCACCATGACATGTGGCCCACTACGACGGCCCAGTTGAAGTTTTGGGCTGGATCGTTTGAGGCCCATTATTTAAGCGATTCTGAAGGGTTTTAATCGTTCAAATTGCATCCGTGCGCGCGCAGGTTGGAGAAGGTGGATTTGAGGAGTTCGAGGAGCTTGGCCAAGATCGCCGGCACCGTCGTCTGCCTCGCCGGAGCGATGGCCATGGCGTTCTTCAAGGGGCCCAAGCTACTCGGCGCGGTTCTCGTCGCGGCGACCACCGATGATGACTGGGTGAAAGGAGGCATCTACCTCATCGGAAATGCTTTCTGCGTCTCCATTTGGTACATCTTGCAGGTGAGTGCTGCAACCATTAGGAAGAGGCTTGGTTTGTTAGGTTGCGCCAAATTATGACTTGCCCATTCTTCCTCTGCAAAGAGATGGATTTCTTAGTTTCCGAATTAGCAGTGATGAATTTGATGACCAACAATGTTTTGGGTTTTCTTTCACTGTATCTTAGGTGCCGGTTTGCAGATCGTACCTTGATCCACTGTCTCTGGCAACATGGATGTGCTTCTTAGCGACCTTGCAATGCGCCGTGATGGCATTCTTCCTAGAATCAAACTACTTACAGATTTGGAAACTAGCTTCGATTTGGGAGCTCCCCTGCATTTTATATGGAGTAAGTATATAAAAGAAAATGTGTGCCCTGCGCTGATGTGCTTATTGGTTCGAATTGCACTGGTATGGACGTTCAGAAAGTGATCAAGATTGAGTAACTTTTGTAGGGTGTTTTTGCCTCTGGCGCAAACTTCTTTCTCCAATCCTGGTGCATATCAGTGAAAGGCCCCCTTTATAGCGCAATCTTTACACCACTGAGTGCTGTGATTACAACAATATTATCTACCATCTTCCTTCATGAGGAACTTCATATAGGAAGGTATATATTTACTCATTTCATTTATTATTTGGGTATCCATGTTGTTCCTACTTCACTATACAACTGCTTGCTTTTAATACTTTTTTTTGTCTGTACTGTTGTGTACATGAATGATCATTGGGTTGTAATGGTATCCTCTTGTGCAGCATATTAGGTGCAATTGCAATCATCATTGGGTTGTACGTTGTGCTATGGGGCAAAGCAGATGATGCAAAGAGTGAGGGGCTGACCATCCTGTCAAATGATTCCAAAAGGATAACTGAACCTGAATGTACAGGCGTCAAAGTTGAATGTGGAACCAATCTTTCAGTACCACTGTTATCTGGTAATGCAAATGCTAATACTTAGACATTTTTTCATACTTGCCTGTGAATTGAGAACTGGGTATTTTTCATACTTTCCATCGCATGGCAAATGTTTATGATTCAAGAGTCCTTGACCAGACTGAATGAACAAATGGATAATCTGGCAAAATGCTCAACATGATGCTTGACGAAGAATCGAAGATTGCTGGAGGTTGCTGTCAAAACTGATATAACCTTCCATGTAAAAGGAAAATACTGCCGTCAGCCTGTCACCGATAGAGCATTTCGTAGTTAAAACGGTCGAATTCCTTGTTCAGGCCTCCTTTTGAATCAGGGCTTTGTGGAGGAATTTTGTATGACTCAAATGCTATAAAAAATTTCCTATCATTGTACCCATCAAAATCCTATGAAATTCTTTTGGAGTGGCTCAATGTATGGAGGTTTTGGAGGAAAATTAGTATGAGGTCAACCTCTTGGAAAATTTCTTTTGAGTGTATCTTCCTCATGCAATTATTGTTCTTTTTTTTAGCCCATTCAAACGGTTATTCCTATAATTTTCATGCGTTTTACCATCATCTGTTTTCCATATGCATTCCTATCAAAATCTGATATCTTAAATCCCTGCTTTTCAACTAGTAGTTCTGAATGCATTCTTACTGGAAACTGCATCAGCACAATTTACACGCAGTAACAATATATCAACCGATGGTTCAGGAACTTATTCAGAGTAAGTTTGATAAATATATACAACTTACTCCCTCCGTTTCATAATGTAAGACTTTCTAGCATTGCACATGTTCATATAGATGTTAATGAATCTAGACACGTATATATGCCTAGATTCATTAACATATATATGAATATAGACAATGCTAGAAAGTCTTAGATTGTGAAACGGAGAAAGTATTATCCTTCAAAAGGAGACATATAGAACTTATGTCCTTTTATTTGTGCATGTAGCATAATCTGGCAAGCACATTTGACACAAACCAGCCATCAATCCATCACCGTCTTGGCATTACTAGGACAAGATAAGAATGGGCACTACCGCATTAGTAAGACTTTGTAACTTCCTACCAATGCTGCATTTAGTGAAAAGCAAGAAGGTTTCAACTATGACGAGATTATAGGAAAGCTGTGGTGCTGGTGCATCGTTAGAGACAAGTCGAACCTAACACGCCCTGAAAATATCCTCACTTTCACTTTCACTTGCACGATAATTCTAGCCATTACCTTCTCATCGTCTTGTCCTTTGTGAGATTCTTTCCTATCAACCTACTAGTTTTAGTGATGAACCTTGCCAATTTGCCTGCAGCATTGCGTAGCACAAATTGCAAATTTCACATCTATATTACATGTAAACCAGGGATAAGTGTGCAATCTGAGACAAAATTTGGCAGTCACCGATTAGCTGAACAAACCTGTACTAATTTCTTTCATCTACTACAAAGTAAACGTGATAGATGATGATCGTTTGAAGAAGTTTGCAGAACTCATGACTGTACTAGCTATAACTTGTAACCAAAACGTAGAATAATCTAAGAGCATTTCGATGATTTTTTAACTATTCTCGTAGGTAAAATATTTGCTGTACTCGAAGATGAAGCTTAGAAAGATCGGTACTGAAAAACAAATAAAAAGGAATACTATATTACATATATGAAATAAATCCGATCGAGTACAAATATGATGTAGGGTGCAACTAAGTTGCATCAAAGAACTGCATACAGAAACCTACTACTCCTGATCAAAGAGTAACAAGCAGATGATCAGAACCCAGAATAATCTCGCCTGTACAGGGCTAGAATATCAGAGCTAAGCCTATGAACAGATATCTGACATGATCGCATGAACATGCCAATCAATTACGCCGTGCAAATCGATCGATCGATCGAATGAAATCAGGCGTATCCGCCCTTCCACGCGGCACCGCGATAGGCGCCGCGGTTGTCCCTCCGGTTGTTCCTGAACGCGCAGCAGCCGAGGGAGTAGACGATGACGATGAAGACGAGGAAGACGATGCAGACGACGGCGACGCGCTTCCAGTCCCGCTTCAGGGTCGCCACCGCGCCGGCCTTGCACGACTGGCAGTTGTAGCACAGCTGCGTGCCGTCGTCGACCCACGTGTTGCAGTCCGGGTCCGACGAGTTGGTGGGCACCTTCGTCCAGTTCGTGCCGCTGACGTAGAGGAAGTTGCAGCTGCTGGGTGGCTTGCAGCATCCGGACTGCACGCAGATGAGAAGGAAAGAGATGTGAGGTTTGATCAGTTCAGAATTGTATCAACACACACCAAAATTTACCAGAATTATGTGCAAATTCTACTTTGTATGATTACTTCAAAGTTTTCAGTTATATTTCTCATGGAACATGGTTTTCATAATATTGCAGTTATATAATTCTTTCTTAACCTACTCATACAGATCAAATGGTTTAAAGTGGATATTAGAAAACGTGTGCTACTATTTCAGGACTGAAAATTTCAGACATCTTCCGATAGAATACTCTGTTCCGATAGTTATCAAATGGAAATTTTCGTGAGGCAGTTGAGTTTTGCGACCTAAAAGTTTGGTGAAAGGGCACCGGACCGTTGAATTTTGAAGATGGCGCCAATAAATTTTTCCCCTTGATGGTCAGAACTTTGGGAAGTGTTCAGAGAAAAGGCATGCTTTGAGTTGAAGAAACTCCACCACAAGATAGTCTAATCCTCCCGTTGACAATATCACCACGAGTCATGAAGCAGTATAAAATGCCTAGTGATTCCTAATCTAAGCATTCCAAATATGTTTTTTTTTCAAAAAATTATTCTGATTATTCGACTATGCGACAATTGAATCTGTATTTCTTGAGAATGATTCATATTTTAGGCTATTGTTTTCAGGTACTCTTATAAACAGTACGTGAGCAGTATGACAGATAAAAAAGAAACGATGTTTGCGTAGCTAATAATGCACCCAAATGACCTTATCAGAATTAATTTCCATTAGAAAAATACTACCCGTGGTTTACTACTGGTGCAACCGTACACGTTAACATCGTCCCCTAGATAAGATATATACTCTCGCAAAACTCTGTTTCTTTGACAGTGACACTAGCAGTTTCCTTCTTATCCTCACAAACGATTGAACAACACGTGAAATGTCAACTGTTTTTCAATTGGAACAAGTACGCGACGACTAATCAACTGCAATTAATCTCCGTTTTGTTGTTGATGATGATGAAACGGTATAATTGTTCAGGTAAAAATTCAGAAACTGAAGCGAACAACTTGCTGTTAAATTGTTGTTACCTCGAGCGGGGAGAGGTCGGCTTTGAAGAACTGGGTCCGATCCCAGTTCTTGTCCTGCAGTTTCTTGCAGACCTTGGAGTCCTGGAGGCAGCTCCTGATCCTGTTCCAGTTCTTGCTGTTCTCCATCCGCTTCTGCAGCCAGTTGGAGTAGTCGCCGAGCCTGTACTCCTTGTACCCTCTGCCGGAGACGGCCTCGCCGGCGCCCTTGTTGGTGACGACGAAGGCGAAGACGGTGAAGCAGAAGAGGACGACGATGAGGACGAACATGGCGACGAGGTAGAACCAGAGGAGGCAGTTGACGCGGCAGCAGGCGCCGACGAGGCCCGCGAGGGAGACGAGGAGGAGGAACACCCCGAACGCGATCACCGGCGCCGAGAAGTAGCGCTCGCACTCCGTGCCGTCGGCGCGCGTCGCCAGCCAGATGCCGCCGCCCAGCACGGGCACCGACAGGAGGAACGTCACCGCGTTCAGGATCCCGAGCAGGCTGTTGCTCAGCCGGAACGCCATCTCCGACGCCGGTGGTGGTGTTGCTGCTGCGCGGTTTCTGTCGGGGTTTTCTTGGGCCCGCGTCGCGTACGGTGATTTTCTGAGGTTTCCTGCGTGGTTTGTGAGTGGACGTGGTGGGTGTTGTTTGGTATTTGTAGGGGGCACGCGGCGCGTGGTGAGACGAAAGTTCGCGGGATTTTTGTGGGGTTAGGACTTAGGAGGGAGAAAAAAAAAACGGTGGCGTCGACTTGTCGTGGGTGGTTGATCGGTTTGCTGATGGATTAGGGAGGTTTTTCCCCAGGATGTGCAACTTAGAGCATCACCAACAGCCACCCAAAATTCAATCCCCTAAATCATTTTTTTTAGATCTCTAAAAAGGATTTAAGGTATGAGAATACCTTTTATCTCCAAGAGATTCCCAAAATTTAATCCTCAAAACAAAAAAAGTAGGCCACATCGACAACTACCAACAGAATCGTCATTCCTCTCCTCCACTCACGCTCGCGCACGCTGCAATGCTGCATCCTCCTCACGGCTCCTTTCAGGACATTCAGTGATCAATCTCTTTGACATCATAACTGACAGTTTAAGCATTGAACAATGTTTCCATTGGCTTCAGGTACGATCTGAGTATTTGCCCCAAAATGATATTTCACTTGATTATTACCACGATCTCCTGTATTTTACATGGAAAAATATTGGTTCTGCAATCATCAACAATGGGGTTTTCAGCCCAGAAAAAAAATTTCAGCTTTTTTAGTGTGAACGGTGTTAACAACTTGAAGTTTTCAGCAGCAAGCAGCAAGATATTTCAGCAGCTGCAATAGTACTTTTCAGTACTAGCAAGCAGCAGTTTTTAGCAGCAAAGAACAACAGTTTTCATCAGCCAGCAAACAACAAATTTCCAGTACCACCACCAAGCAGTTCTCAGCAATAGCAAGCTCCAGATTTGAGCAGCAGCAACAATCAGAAATCGACTCCGACCGAGGTGCACGATGATTCGATGAAGGCCAGCGACTGGGCACCTCCGGTTGTCGCCGGCTGCTGGTCGCATCGCATGGGGCCTTTGTCGCCTGCACATTACCGGGGGGAGCGCAGCGCCAGTCTGACGCGAGAGACAGGCTGTGCTGCAGGATGCGGTAGGGTCGAGGGACGATTGGAGATGAATAGGGGCGACGGCCGATTCGAGTCGGTGGTGGTGCTGGGGGAGCGCCGACGAAGGTCCGCCCAATTGGGTTGGAGATGGGTCTGGCGCTGCCGCTGAGAAAAAAATGTCGACGCTGGGGAAGCTTGGGGGAGCCATGGCTGCTTTCCCAGACAGCTGCGGGGAAGATGAGGCTGCTGGCGTGATGGATTGACTCACAGGTAGACGAACGCACAAAGAAGAACCTGGTAGGAAAATTTTCACACAGCGCGCGCGAAGTGCATGCGGTTGAAGGATTGGGCGCCGAGTCTCTTCCCTACAAGTGGAGAACGAAATATGCGGGTTTGGAAACGCCAAGCTTTTAGGGGTGATTTAGGTCTACTGTTGGAGCGATTTTTTCCAACAAAACTCCTCAAAACTGATATTGGGAAGAGTATCGGGAAACTGTTGGCCATGCTCTTATAAGCACACGCAAGCGTATTGACCGGGAAACTCTACCTAGCTTCATTTAATTATTACTCTCTCCATCCCTAAAGATAAGAGATTTTGGTTAGATGTGGCGTATCCTAGCACGATGAATTTGGACAGGTTTCATGTCTAGATTCATTATAATAGGATGTACCACATCCAACCAAAATCCCTTATATTTATAGCCAGCTGTAACACGGACTCCAAAATATTATGTGTATAAGAAGTAAGACCATATATTAATGATTGTAGTATATGTTTATAAGTAATTATTGAATAAATGAACTATTAAATTGGCTATAGATGATTTAGAGGTAGTATTTGGCTATGCTATTAAACTTGCTCTTATAGATTTTGTACTCGATTGTGTAACGTTCTTCGTGGCTGCTGGTACTCGGCAAAGCAGGGAAACCAGTACCACCATTTACGCGTTTGGGTCGTTCTCAAATTGTTGGCAGTTTTCAAATTGGCGACGACGTGATGAACGCAGATAAGCGCCGCCGACCATTTGATGAGAGCGACCGTTTTGTGTTCCATCGACGCGCTGAAGAAATGTCCTGCACTGCTTCACAGTATGATCCGTCAGTTACAGTGTTACTTCTGCAAATTACTTCGCCCAACCTTACGTCGGTCAGTCTACCCCAAGATGCAGACAGAGTGACAAATGCAGGGGTAGAAAAAAGAGGATCACCAGTTCTTATGGCAACCACGCGCGAATGGTACGTGGGCAAGAAAGATCTTGTGCAGACAGAACTTTCCAAGGCATCAGAGATCACAAAAAATCGTTGCTGAACAGTAGTAGTATTAATCTGCATCGCAAACTTTCTTTTGGGCGTACAGATTCAGGAGTCGCGAGGCGCAGTTGCAGTTGCAGGTATGAAGCCAACCCACGGGGTTGTTTGACTGGAACAACGCCGAGTCGCCGATCGAGCGGCTGCTGCACGAGGTCCGGTTGATGATTGATCTGACCAACCTTTTTGTGTGCACCAAGCGATGAAACGCTAGTTTTATAAGCTTTGTGAGTACCAGCTTCTCACGCTGCTGCTACCTGCTTCGTCTGAATTCGTCAAGCGAGCATTAGGCCTCTCATTCAATGGTTGAGCTAGGGTACTAGCTCATGTTTGTCCACCTCATACAAGAAATAGTAAAAAGTCTATCTTTTAATAGGTTGTCTCGTAGCACATTGTTCAAAATGCTTTGGGTTCCACAACCACTCTCACATTTTGTTTAGGAGCTTAGCTCTTGAAGAAGAGATAGTGCACTCTCTCTCCTTATCTTCTCTCTCTTCCACATCATACAAAAGCTGATGTGAAGATTTATAAGTTAGTTGACTCATTCTTAGCACACCTTTCATTTTCCGAAGCAATGAATACGGATCGCTCATACGCGTGGTGTCCTGATACCGATGATATTGACGCTTGACTTCAGCTAGGTCTCCCTAGAATATGTCCACAAATCTCCATTTCACATGTGCTTGCATTTTTGTTTTTGCTTAGGCCGGGTTTAGTTTCTCCCCTATTCCCAACTTTCCATCACATTAAAAACTTTCATACACACATAAACTTTTAACTTTTTTTCTAAACTCCTAACTTTCTTCAAACTTTCAACTTTTTTTAGAAACTAAACACAGGCTAGGAGGTGTTTACATTCAGGGGTGTAAAATTTTGGCATGTCACATCAAGTATTATATAGGGTGTGGCATGGGGTATTCGGACACTAATAAAAAACTAATTACAGAATCCGTCAGTAAGCTGCGAGATGAATTTATTAAGCCTAATTAATCCATCATTAGCAAATATTTACTGAAGCACCACATTGTCAAATCATGGAGCAATTAGACTTAAAAGATTCGTCTCACAAATTAGTCGCAATTTGTGCAATTAGTTATTTTTAGTCTATATTTAATACTTCATGCAGGTGTTCAAACGTATAATGTGATAGGGTGAAAAATTTTGGGGTGAGATCTAAACATGGCCTTAGTTCCAGGGGTGAAAAGTTTCCGCGTGTCACATCAGATATACGGACACACATTTGAAATATTAAACGTAGTCTAATAACAAAACAAATCACATATTCCGCATGTAAACTGCGAGATGAATTTATTAAGCCTAATTAATCCGTCATTAGCAAATGTTTACTGTAGCACCATATTGTCAAATCATGTTACAATTGGGCTTAAAAGATTCGTCTCGCAATTTACACGCAATCTGTGTAATTAGTTTTTTCGTCTATATTAAGTATTTCATGCATGTGTTCAAATATTTGATGTGACAGCGTGAAAAGATTTTGGGCGGGCTGGCTTCTCCCCCCAACCCACACACACATCAACCATCACATGGCTAAATTAGAAGTTTAATTGAAATTGGAACGATGAACGAAAAAGTTAGAAGTTTGTATGTAGAAAAGTTTTGATGTGATGAAAAAGTTTAAAGTTTGAAGAAAAAGTTGGGAACTAAACCAGGCCTCAGTCTCAAAACGGACACACTTTTTCAGCTGTTCGTAGCATCCAATTCCAGTGTTAGAAAAAGTACACCGAAGGACCCTCAACTTGTGAGCCAGATAAAAATACGTACTTGAACCGTAAAACCAGATATATAAGATCCCTTAACTATACAAAACCGGTCACCCGAGGTCCTAGGGCAGTATTGACGCCGGTTTTGTCTCACGTGACGGCTGAGTCAGCATGGGACCCACGTGGGTCCCACATGTTAGGATGACACGTCATCATCTCTCTTTTTCCTTCTTCTCTCCCTTCCTCTCTCCTCTCTTCTCGCTTGGATCGGAGCTTCTTGTGGACGCAGAGGAAGTTGATCACTGCCATGCGGACGACGTCGTCGCGTGCGCGGATGCTCGCGGGGACACCGAAGATGAAGGCGACCCGCTTCTTGGACTCCCTGGCGCGGACGCCGATGTGCCAGGCGCGGAAGAAGGAAGGGGGGGTGGAGCGCCCAGCGGAGGAAGGCGATCATCTTCTTATTGTTTCTGCAGACGTTGTTCCTGCAGCTTGCAGCGCTCGCCATCAGGCCGCCAGCAGCTGGGTCGGGGAGCTCGCCGTCGATATCTCATCCTGCAAGCACACGCAACGCAACACACAGGGTGGCTCAATCTTGATCGCCATGCAGAAGCAGCCATTGATGCATGCAAGCTATCTAGCTGGCTAGTACCAGGAGGGAGTGGTGGTGGGGAGGGTTGGCCGGCGGCGCGAGGTTGAGAGAGTGGGGGAAGTGCGCGGCCGCCGGCGGCGGCGGCGGGGGTGGAGGTGGTGGCGCGGTGGCGACGGTGGCGGCGGCGCTGGTCGGGAGGAGGAGGCCCCTAATGTTGACGGTGAGGAGGCTGCTGCAGTGGCCGCACCGCACCATCACCGTCTTGAACAGGCTACTGCTCGGCACGCTCACGTGCAAACCACACACCCAACACACGCACGCCATGGATTAGACGACCTCATTGGCGGCAAGAAAAGCTCGAGAGCGAGCAAGATCAGCAAACGGAAAAGATTTAAGTGAGTGTGGTTTGATCTGAGATCACTGATGACGCGGCGAGGCGGCGGCGGTGATTTCAGCCTCACCTTTGCTTCGGAAACCAATGTTTCCATCCTCTGTTCTGAAGAAGTTGCTTCAGCTTCAGGTTCATCAACAGCATCTTCCGTAAGACCAAACGTTTCCTCCAGTAACCCAACATTCTGTGTATACCTTTCATACGCTTCATTTTCAGCATCGATATCTCATTGTATATGTTCTTTTAGCTTCTCAAACCTCCACTTGTACTTATGCCCACAACATCCTGCAATATAAATGCTTAACTCCTTAATCATGGTCTCATCATGGAAGAAAAGAAATGAAACTAAACAATGAACAATCACAAAAAACAGAATAGCTAGAACCTTTTTGGAAAGGGACTTCTTTGTTCGGAGGGAATTCAGGAAATGATGGGGAAGCCTTTGCATAGAAGCCAGCCTTGATGAACTGCAGCAACAAATTCCAAGCGACAGGCGACGGGCGACGCGGCTTCTCCCACGCCGCTACGTCCCCGCCGCCGCCGCCCCCGCGTCCGACGAGGGGAACAACAACAACGTCGCTACAGCCACAGCCGGCGGTGGGGGCGAGAAGAGGAGCACAGCAGCGCCCACGGCCTCCGCGTTGCCGTCCCCATCCTCGTCGGCTTCCTCCGACTGCTCATCTGACCGCGACGAGGGATGCTCCTCCGCTGACGCCGCGGCCCAGCTTTCGCTGCCGTTTGAGGCGTCGACGACCGCCGCAATGTGGCCATCCCTGGCTGGGCGGATGCGCATCCTGGAGGTGGGATCCACCATGCGGCAGTGACAGGCAAAGACGGAGGTGGCTGAGGCGGGCGGGAACTGCAGCGGCTGAGGGTGCGGGCGCCGCCGGCGTGTGGATCCAACGCCCGTGCCCAGCTGCTCCCCCGCCGGCCGCCGCCCGCACCCAACTGCTCCACCTTGACGCCACGGCTCCATGGCTCGCTCGACCCCGCAGCATCTCCCATCGCCGGCCGCCTCGCCGCCACCGCCGCGTCGCCCGTCGCCGGCCGCCGACGCCCTCCTCCTCTCCTGCCTCGCACTGCCGTCCTCCTATCCACTCGTAGGCCGGTCTGCCCAGAGAAGAATTTGAGAGAGGAGGAAGAGAGAGAAGAGAGGAAAGAGAGAGAGAGGGCTGATGTGGACAAGCTGACATGTGGGGTCTACGTGGGTCCCACGCTGCCACGTCGGAAAAAACCGGGTTCAAAACCACCGAAGGACCTAAAGTAAATGTTTTTGTAAGTTGAGGGATGTTATATATCTGGTTTTGCGGTTGTGGGACGATTCTGTAACTCCATGATAAGTTGAGGGACCTTCGGTGTACTTTTTCCTTCCAGTGTTCCACCGTGTTATGGTCAGGCTCCTCTTTCACGTTGGGCCGTCAGAACACGCGGCCCAAATAGGCTCGTCCCTCTCTGATAATTTCACAGCCCAAACAGGGCCGATTGTCGGCCTGCCACATTCCAGGCCGCCTAAGGCCTGCGTATCGGAATTATGGACTGGCCGATATATGCCCATCGCTGTTACGATCGTGGGCGTGAACGTGAATGCGTGATCCTTGATTGGAATAAGTTCAACTGAGATCTCAACGAATCCGATTTTCGTCCTTCAACCGGAAAACCATATATAACATGTCCCTCAACTATCAAAACCGGTGCACACAAAATTCCTCGGTGGTTTAGATTGCGGTTTTGGCAGACATGGCATCTATGTGGCTAGTTTGACTCGGTCTTCATTTGATGTGGCATTGACGTGGCGTTTATGTGGCAATTCGATCCAGAAAAAAAAATAAAACACATGGGACCCCATATCATTTTCACACACACAATAAAAAAAAATGGTGGGACCCACGTGGGCCCCACAAGTCAGTCTACTCACCCCTCTTCTTCCTCCTCTCTCCCCATCTCCCCTTTCTTCATCTCTCTCTTGCGCTCGGGGGGGGGGGGGGGGACCAGACGCGGCCGGCGACGACGACGGCGGCGGAGATGGAGAAGAGCGGTTGCCGGCCATCTCTCTCTTGCACACGCTCGCCGGTATGCCAGGGAGCTCGAGGAGGGGGGAAGGGAGTACTAATTTCACTCCAGTAGTAATGATTTATGAATCAATGGCGTGACGCGGACTAGATTCCCCTTCGATTATGATACTCAGTCTCGCAGGCGAGGTACCGCATCCTCGCACTCTCCAACATTCTCCCACCGTCGGCCGATTCCGACGTCACGGTGCTCCCTGACTCTGACCGCCCGGCGCGCGCGCTTCTTTGGTCACCCAACAAGAAGCGAGGAGTCAACGACGGTGGCGCCCAACGAGCTTGAGCTGCGAAAACCACCATGTGACATCTGGGGCCATCGTAAATAAGTGCCACATAGCTGTCACAACTCACGGCAGATAAAGATCGGATCAACATACCATTACCATGTAGGTGCTAAGTCAATCAAAACTTCTGGAGGACTTGAATTGTACTAGTTTTAGAAGTTGGAGGATGCATTATAACCGGTTTTGCAGTGAGGCATGCGAAGGGAACTGGACATATAGTTAAGAGGATTCAGAAGTAGACTTTTGCCTTGCACAGATGGACGCGTGCGTAGGATTGGGCCGAGCATATGCCGCCGTAACAAGTTAGTAAAATAAGTTGGAAAAAGTCCACTTTGACTCCCTTAAATGTATACCGAATCTAATTCGTACCCCTCAACCAGAAAACCGGTTAGGATGACTCTTCCAATTACTAAAACCGGTACAAATAGACTCCCTCAGCGGTTTCAAGGGCGGTTTTGCTGACGTGGCGTTGTTGAATTGGTCTTCGTCCCACGTGGCGTTGACGTGGCACTGATGTAAGATTAGATTTAAAAATATATACGTGGGACCAATTTGTCATTCACACACAAAAATTATAATAGGATCCACTGACTTGTGGGGTCCACATGTCATTCTCTTTCCAACCTTTCTGCCTCCCTCTTTCTCCCTTATCTCTCTCTTTCTCTTCCCGTCGGCGAGCAGCGCGGAGAGCTTGCCGAGGGCACGGATGGCGGAGCAGAGGGCGGCGAGGGAGCGGAGTGGAGGGCGCCAAGGGAGTGCGCGAAGCCGTGAAGCCGTGGGCGGCGGTGGGTGGAGAAGGCCGGCGTGAAGGCCGGGCGGAGCGGCGGCATCGAGAGCTGCCAGTCGCCGCGGTCGCTCCTGTCGTGTATCCTACAGCGAGGCGACGACAGCGGTGGGAAGATCGGGAGCCGGGTGCGGCTGCCGTGGCGGTACAGCTCCACCTCCGTGTTGATGCGATGTTGTTAACACTCCGCCACCGCCGGTAGTGGCGGCGGCGGCAGCGGTGGGAAGTTCGGGTGCTGGATGCGGCTACCGGCGCCGGCCAAGGTCAAGGTCATTGGGAGGGCGCCGGTGTCATGCCCTGAAGTTCCCCTCCCTTGCTCTAAATTCATAAAATAAATCGTCCGAAGAAATTGTTTAATTTAACCTAGAGATGAATCCCTAATTAATAAATGCAAATAATAATCGGAATCGACATGTGGAATTTTTCTTGGATTCTACATGTCAAAATATGCTAACAGGATTTTTACTGGAATTTTCAGAGCATTGGAAATAATTTTAACCAATTAAAATAAGCAAAGTGCAAATATTAAATCCCTGGGAAAATCCTTTTTCCTTTTTTTTCCCTCTCTTTTCCTCCTTTGGGCCGCCGGCCCATCTCTCCCGCCTCCCCCCGAAGTCCAGGTCGCCTCCCCCTCACTCCCTCGGGCGCTGACAGGTGGGGCCCACCTGTCAGCCCCTTCCCCAACCTCCAGCCGGAGGGGCGGCCTCCCTCCTCCCTACCGCCCGCGCTCCCTGCCGCCCCGGGCCACGTCGCCCACTCCCCCGCGCGCCCCGCCCTCCCCGCGCCCACGCCCCACTCCCGCTCACCCCCGCGCCCGCGAGATGGCCGGGATTCAAATTTGAATCCCACCTCTCTCTCTCTCCTCCTCCACCTCCTCCACTACTCCGGCGAAATTGCGCCGTTCCCGGCCACGACTCGCTGCCCCCCCTCCTATTTAAGCACGCCCGCACCTTCCTCTCTCTTTTTCCTTTCTCGGCCGAGCCCTCCCGAGCTCTCCATCGCTCCCGCGCCTCTCATCCCGCCATCCGCCGCTCGCCGCCAAGCTCCGGCCGCACTCCGCCACCGCTAGAGCCGTCGCCGCACCGCGCCGTCGACGCCGCCGGGTTCGCAAGCTTGTGCGCCACCCCGTCCGCCGTTTCCCCGGTCAATCCCGCCGCCGGAGCTTGCTTCTCCTCGCGCGCCGGTGAGTACCCCCATGGCCGCCGCCTTCGACCGGCAAATCCGCTCGCCGTTAACCACCCCTCTCCCTCTAATCCCTCCCATCTTGTTCCCTAGGAGGTCTCGGAGCTCGTCCGCCTATCGTCGCCGTTCCCCGGTCGCTCGCCGTCGCCGTTCGCCGTCGTCTTCCCCCCACACCGGCCAACTCGCGGTGAGGCGCCCCTCCCCCTCTTTTCCCCTTTCTCTCCCTCCTAGCGCCGTGCCGGGCCGAGCCGCCGCTTCGGCTGTGTGCCGCCGCCTTCGCGCCGCCGTCATCCGCCGCCGCTTCCCGCGCCTCCGGTTGCCGTCGCCGGCGACCGTGCGTGCGCGCCACCGACCTCGCCATAACCGGTCGGCCGGTTTGAGGCCGAGCCGAGCCGACCGGGCGTCTCCTCCTCCCCATGAGCCGCCGCTCGGTGGGGCCCGCTTGCCAGCCGCCCCTCTCTCTCCGTGAGTCACTGACCCGCGGGTCCCGCATGCCGGGCGCCTCGCCGCTTCCCCCCCCCTTGTGACGCTGCCCGGTGGGTCCCGCCTGCCAGCCGCCCCCTCTCCCTCTCTCCTGTGCCTCTGTCCAGTGGGTCCCGCATGCCGGCGCCTCCCCTCCCTTGCTGACGTCAGCCCTGGGGCAATATTGCGCAATAAATTGATTAAGGCTTTTCTTTAATAGTAAAAACACAGAGAATCTTCTAAAAATCATAACTAATTCATCCGAGCTCCGATTAAGTCCACTCAAGTCTCAGTAAATTCATAAAAATGTGTAGAATCCATTAGAAATGGCTTTGTTCTCTGTTTCAGTAGTCTTATAGCATGTTTTGCTTGTGTGCTTTGTTTGTCGCGTAGATTTCGGTCGTTTCGTCGATTCGTGGTTTCTCGAAGACGTTGCTGTGGTTCCATCAGTGCGAGAGCAAGGCAAGTCATACATTGCAATTGATCATATTGTACCTAATTTACAAATGTCCCGCATTTCTATTAAATATTGCATTGTTTTACAATATCATGTGGGATGGGTCCTATTACTCAGCTATATGTTGTTTCCCTTACGCCATTGATAACTTGGGTATTAAAATGACTAGATGTTGGTTTAGGAGATGCTTAGCCATGCTTAGTTCAACTAGTGCACAAAAGGGGACCACATTAAAGCATAGACTTTGATTATTGGCAATAGCTTTGGATTAGTGCCACCGCAATGGTGTTGGTTAATTAAAATACACTACATGGTGGGCTGTGGGTGCATGGTTTTGCTAGACGTGCCCATGGCGATTAAGGACCGGTTCGCGGGATGCCCTGGAAGAACTTATCGTACTTACCACAAGCCAGCGTGGGCAACGGCTGGGCTTGTAGTGTAGCTTTTCTCTAGCCGACGTACCCAGGCGAGGGTGGGCGTGATGGAGTTGGGTCGGCCGGGGTGTCCGGTTGATCGGCTTCCGGATTCACCGCGGAACGAAAGGGGGGCTGCCCGTTGCCTGCTGGGGACGGGGGCGAACCCTAAGGTGTGGTGCGATCGGTTAGAGAGGGTTATGCGAAGGGTCCTGTCACGGCCTCTTTCCGGTATGTCGTGGTGGCATGTCGGCGCACGGGAACGTGTCGTGGGGTTGTGTCTTGTGGGTACAGTTGTACACCTCTGATCAGAGTAAAACTATTCGAATAGCCGTGCCCGCGGTTATGGGCGGTCGACCAGATTCACCGTGATTAGTTTCACCCTAGTTAGCTTTTGGAACTGGTTGGTTCAGGTGGTGGTTTGGGCCTGTTGCAACGTGGTGTAACGTTGGACAGTGATTGGTTAATATGGATTAATTACTACAACTGTTTTACTGCTTCCAACTGCTGCTCTGAAATGCCGGCTTTATGCAAAAGAACCTTTAGCCTCTCTTGGATATATCTTGCATCATACCTCCTCTTCCGGTATGACTTGCTGAGTACAGTGGGTAGTACTCAGTCTTGCTCTCTTTTCCCCCACACCAGAGTTGAAGTCCTTCTCAGTTGAAGATGTCTCGAAGAGGTTGGTTTCGTCGCTGCCGTCAAGGATGCCTGTGGAATGGAATCGCCCGCTGCTGAAGTCAAGCTTCCCGGTTTAGCTCGCTTTTATCTTTTCCGCTGCATTTGTAATCTTTTATTTTTTTTTGTAAGACGTGGATCTGTATGTCAACAATTGTCGTTTGTGTACCCTGGCTGGTCCTAGACAGGGGTTTAATACACATTCAGCTTAGAAATTCTGGTTTGTGAATTTCTGGGCGTGACAGCCGGAGTTGTCCCTCGACACGCCGCGGAGTTCTTGTACACTCGACGAGGGGAGAAATGGCATAATTCTTGCCGTGCGCGGCGCCGGTGCAGTGCCGGAGACGAGAGCGACGACACGGAGGAGGTGACTGACACGTCGGCGTCCTTCGCCACCAAGGAGGGCGTCGTCGCCGCCAAGACGGACGATGTGGCGGCAAGAAGGCCAAGGACGGTGGCGGCGGCGGCGCGGTGCTGGTGACGGTGGACGGCGACGTGGAGCTGGAGATGGAGACGCTACTGAAGGCGTCGGCGTACATCCTGGGCGCGGCGGGCAGCAGCATCGTGTACATGGCGGTGCTGGACGACGGCGCCGTGCTGGCTGTGCGCAGGATCGGCAGCGACGACGCATCGCCCGCGGCATGGCGAGAGGGCTGGCCTTCCTCCACGACAAGAAGTTCGTGCGGCAACGTCCGGCCGAGCAACATCCTGCTCGACGTCGACATGGAGCCGCTATTGGCGGACCTCGGAATCCACCGGCTCATCCGCGGCAGGGGCACGCTCAAGCCGGCAGCAGCGGCAGCACCGGGGCGGTTCGGGAGCAAGCGGTCGGCGAAGTGCTTGCCGGACCTGTCGCCGCCGGGCGCGAGGCCGCTGGCGGGGCCGTCCGGGTCCGGCGACGCGGCTGCACAGTACCAGGAGAGGAGCGAGCCAGAGCTGATGCTGAGCAGCAACAACCACACCCTCGTCTACACCTGCGACAATGTGCAGTGCAGTGCCCGCACAGCAACTACGCGCTCGGCTTCCTCGACCGCTTGCTCTGCTGTTTCTTTTTGGGGGATTTGGGGGAAAAGATAGAGAGGGAGAAGATGGCTGACAAGTGGGCCCTACGCTTTTTATATTTTCTCCTATCACTTACATGTGGGCCTCATCTGTATTTTGGTGACTGGGCTGACACGTCAGCACAATAGACCAAGTCAGCATGCCACGTCAGCAAAACCATCCTCAAAAACCACTTAGGGAGTCAATTTATACCGGTTTTAGTAATTGGGGGAGTCGTCCTAACCGGTTTTCTGGTTGAGGGGTACGAATTAGATTCGGTGTATATTTAAGGGAGTTAAAGTGGACTTTTTCCTAATAAGTTTTAGGCCGAACTTTTTCAGCCTTGTCTTGTTGAAGGTATGAGCTCTCAACCATGTCGAAGAAAGATTGGCACGGAGAAGGTATAAATGGGCTAGTTGGGAATGACGTTCTTTGCAGGTTAAACTAATAAACATGTTTTTAGTTTGTTTTGTGCATTTTAGCAAACTAAACATTTTGTACAAATACAATTGCAATTCACTAATCGAATCCCTACTTCTTTTCTCTCCTGTTCTTTACTGACGGATTACAGCTGGAAGAGGGAGGCCAAAGATCTTGCATGTTTAGTGGAGACATCTTATTGATTTACTAAAACTTCTAAGTGTAGAAACACTCTTTTGCATCTCTCTCACAACAAAGAAAGAAACACTCTTTTGCAGTCTAATTAACCCATCATAACGAAATAACATGGTGAAAATGTCAAGGGTTTCCGCTCAAGCCAGACCCAGATCCAGACCCTTGCCCAAATCCGATGCCTAATCCTGATCCGCCACTAGATCCAGCTGAAGATCCAGCAGAGGATCCCGTCCTTGATCCACCTGACCCAGCGGAGGAACCTGCGCTAGACCCAGCCGACGAACTAGCCCCTCCTACAGAGACCGAGCCAGACCTCGATCCAGAGGTGGACCCAACCCCAGCCGCCGAGCCAGACCCTGAACCAGACCCAGAAACGGACACGCCGCCGGGTCCCAACCCAACTCCGACCCCAACACCTACCCCAATCCCAACACCACCACTGCCACCGCCGCCACCACCACCCAACCCAATACTGAGGTCCTCCCTCCTCGCCACCGGCCGGCCCTCCACGAGTACACCGGAGGACATGCACATGAAGGCCACCATCAACAGCAGCAACAGAGCAGCTGCCAGATTGCAGGCCTTGCTTCTCGCCATCCTCACAAGTCACAACCACTACTTGATGAGCAAAATCACTGTACTCTTTCAGCTAGATAGCGTGTGCCTCTGCAAGCTAGAAGGCAAGTGCAGTGTGTGCAGATGCAGTGATGCTAGCGTTGCTTATGTAGGAGGAGAAGCCGCAAAGAACAACGCAAGTGGAAGCTGACGCGATCAATATCCGGCCATGGGAGTCAACCTTTGCGCCGAACGTACTGACGTCGTGTGGCTCCGGCCATACTGCCGCCTAGTGCCTACTGGCTAATAACTGTGGGCAAACCGCGACTCATCGAGGTTGAGATGTCGCGGTGGTGGGTGATTAGGAGAAAAAAAGGGGGAGAAAGATATATGTGGTTGTTGTCTGGTTGATTGGAAGCTAGTGGGGAGAGTTGTTGTGAACCTGTGAAAAATCGTGATGCGCCTGCCGGATAATATGCCGGTGCAGGACGGACGCCGCCGCGGGATGTTGGGTGTTGCCGTGTGCTCGGCGCAGGCAGCGACGACCGTGACCACGGCTAGCCGGCTGGTCCGTCGCACGGGGTTCTGACCGGTAATTCGTCGCCACCGCCGGCCGCGACGTTCTCGCCCGCTGCCCGCGCTGCTGGATTTAGCCGGTGCTCATGCTGTCCGCTGCCTGTTGCAGAGCTAGCACTGACAGGTGACAGGTTAAACCTCCTTTTTTTGAGGGAAAAGGTTAAACCTCCTGTAAAGCAGAATTTAGGTGGTAGACTTTTGTGCTCACAAAATTCCATCGGTTTTTCCACGCATCTAGCTAGTATCGTTTATAAGTCATCAAGATGGACGCCACAGGCAGCCCACAAGTGAAAACTTTGTAGCGTTGACACAGAAATCAAATTAAATGCCTCAAACGGTCAAACCAAGTTTATTTGTACGTAAGTGTAATCGTGTTTTTAGTCGTTAGGGGAGTGCTTACAGAGCGTAACCAAGAGATTACTAATCACCTCCTAAAAAAATGTCTTTAGGTTTTCTAGTAAATAAATTGATCTGGATCTTTCTGTTAAACTAACGAGTAAATAAACTGATCACTTTAAAAGAAAAGCCTAAATTTTATAAAAAAATAAAAGGATATGTTGGATCCAATTTTTCACCTAAAATCCTTAAAAATCAGTTTTAGAAACAATATATTAGATGCTCAGGTCACATAAGGAGGATTCTGAAGATCTTGCAACACCAAAGAACAAAAGAACTGTGATTGGTTGAGTAAATAATATAGGAACAAGAATCTGTAACTATACAAATATAACAAATCACCAAATACTATACGAGCTTGGCAAAGATAAAGCATGGTGGTCATCGTCATATGTACTAGTTTGAGGCTAACTCACCCACCTTGTACTTGTATACTTAGGACTGCCGACTGCCAGTGTTGATTACCTCCTCACCCAAATACTATACGAGCTTGGCAATGATAAAGCTGTTTGCCTGTTTGGAAGTCTTCTAAACGGTGTTGGTGCTCTTACGACTGCCGACTGCCAGAGTTTAGTCCAACATGCATGTTGAACAATAGATGTGATTGCGCTCATTACTTACATGTTGACTAAATATAGTCATAGAAAAAATTGAAAAAAAAATCTGACTAGATTGATTACGGAGTATAATGCTAGAAATATAAAAGATACAACCATACATAGCTTAATATAATCTATACTTGAAGAAACTATAAAACAATAACATTGGACACTACAAAACACAGACATAATTTGTTGTTTTTTGTTTTGTAAGTGTAGATCAATTTGTAAACAAAGGCACAAACATGCGCATGTTTGTGTACTAACTTATATGATCGCAATGCATCTTACATTTTTTAAAAAAACATCTTTATTTAATTATTTATACCACATGCATATCCTATGTGTTAAAAATACTTTCGGGTATCTTGTATTCTTGGTTGGGGTCCAATACTGTACTTAAAAATACTTCTCTCTTGAAATGAATGTCAGATCTTCTGCCCTTAATTTTTTTCTTTTTTGAAAAAGCTAATTAGAAACTGACTGTCATTAACTGTTTATGCCCAAAATATAAATTTTGAAACGACCCGCACCAAACAGTGCGAAGTTTCATATTGATATAGCAGAGAAAAATACAAGATAGAACCCTGAGAGATCGTAACTAGGAAAAAAACAAAACAAAAACAAACACCACCGCTGTCGTACACTAGCAACTTCTCACACAAAGTAGGAGAAGTCGCTAGCGCCAAGTCGACCGCCGCTATGCGTGGTCGATCACTGCTAGACCTAAGGAGGGTTGCAAAATGCCCCATGCACAACGACTCCGCCTGGAAGATCGTCGACGAGTTCCCGGTTAACCTTACGTAGAGGGGTTGGAGAGAGAGAGAGAGAGAGAGAGAGAGAGAGGATAGAAGATCCACTTGTCCCTGGTGACAATCTGACAATGACAACCAAAAACCGGCGGCGACCAAACCAAGAGAAGGCGGCAAAGGCGAGGAACAAAACCTCCTAGGCAACACCTCCAAGAAGGTCATGACACCTTAGGTGCCACCGTTGTCGTTCAAGCTGGACCGGGTTTTCACTTGGCGAGTCTTGCCAGGTAGAGGAATGGTGGCCGCTCGACAATACCCCTAAAGGGATCATGACTCCCAAAGGCATCGACATTGTCAGCTCAAGAAAACCTAAGCTAGGCTTTCTCCTGCGACACTCTCTCCCAAACCTGTCATTGCCACCCTAAATCTCCTTAGCCCAAACAACCTCTACCAGCTCGCAGGTCCACCACACCGGCGCCCCATCGTGGGCTAGCCCAATGTTGCCTCCCGCAATGTCGTCTCCCACGCCGACCAACACTTCCAGCAGCCATTCCAACCCCTCGCCGCAACAGCCGTCATTCTCCTCCGTCCACGTTGGCCTCACCCGCACTGGCCGCCTGCTTCCCCCAAGCCTGACCGGCATGCTTGCCACTAGCCACAACAAGCTCTTGTTGCCATTGCCCACGCGAGCCTCACATCACTATCACTGACGAGAGTCCCCCGTTGTCATCGTCCACGCGGGCCTCCCTCCGCTGTTGTCGGTGCGGCCTTCCGGCCATCGTCGTTGCGGCCTTCCCACTGTTCTCGTCGCCAACGCGGCCTTGCCACCGCCACCGTCGCGGCCTTCTCACGGACGTCGTCCACTCGTCGCCACCGGCTGCTGAGGCATTCCGCTGCCGCCAGCCGCCGTCGCCAGCGCGACAGCTCCTGTCAGATCCAGCGCGGAGGCGCCAGATCCATCCGTAGGGAGACCGGATCCTCAGCCTCTATGTCGTGCTTTCATCCCCTAGCTCTTGGCGCTGACCCACCTTCCACGCAAAGATGCAGAGCACCATCGAGGTTTGGCCTCACCACCACCATCCTAGCTAAGCTGCTCGGTTTCCGTGCTCCGGCGACGGCAAGGGGTGGGAGAGGAGGGGAGAGGGATTGCGGAGGCACTAGGTTTCTCCTCCGAGTCGCCTGCACGTGGGCTACACGGGGGTCGGGTTTCTGATTTGTGCTCAGAACATAAATTTGACATAGATATATCTACTACATTTCAGGGGTAAAATCTTTACTCAAACCTATACTTTTACCGTCCTTTTCCAAATATGGATGATGTTTAATATTACCAAAGAGGACAATTAATTAAACACTATAGTTTATTATCCATTCTACACCCTATAGTTAGTTCCAAAAATAATTAAACAAAGAACTATGTAAAAGTAGACATAGTCATTTATTGTATTTCATTTAATTCACATAGAGAAATGAAAATACATGGAAAATACACTTGGCATGGTAACTATTACACCAGCATCATGTCCACTTCAAGGATTTCCACCAGAACCAGATCCATAACCATACCCTTCTCCAAATTCTAAACCTGATCCATTACCCGACCCACGCCCATATCCTCCACCCTCACCATACCCAGATCCTGAACCCGACCCACTACCGCCACCATAGCCATACCCTTATCCGCCACCCGACCCAGCTCTAGACCCGGCCGAGGACCCTGCTCCCGATCCACCTGACCCAGCATACGATCCGGCACTCGACCCAGCAGAAGAACTAGCCCCTCCAATCGAGACCGACCCAGATCTTGACCCGGAGGTAGACCCAGCCCCAGCCACCGAGCCGGAACCTGACCCAGACCCAGAAGCAGAGACACCTCCCGTACCCGCTCTGACCCCAAGCCCAAGTCCAATCCCTAGCCCAATACCCTGCCCGCTACCCAAGCCGATGTCGAGGCCCATCCTCGCCACACGGCGGCTCTCCACGCAGCCACCGGACATCACGCACAGGAGCGCCACCACCACTAGAGCAGCAACCGCGCCGCCCTTGCCGCCCGCCATCCTCGTTTTTTCACCGAGCTGGCAATGGACGAAACGCCGCGCGGTGGTGGCAAGCTTTTATAGGAGGCGCGGTCTGCACTGCACGCGAGGCCAAGAGGAACAGGACGATGGCCGCAGCATCGATCGGGTGGTCGGGCGTGGGGAAAAAAACCCTCAGCTTTGTGCACGAAACGTACCGGGAATCAAGTCATCATGTGGTCGAGCTAGCACGCGATGGTGGCGCGGTGGTGCAACGCGAAAAAGGTGCCTGCCTGATTGATGAATCGATTGATTTGGCTAGTGCGTGGAGTGGTTGCGATGCATGCGGTTTGGTTAGTAGCTGCAGGAGAACGTACGCACGCACCGGCCGGCGTGTCGTTCGTCCTCCGCGCACTAAGGTGATGGGTTTGGTATAACCTGATCCATCTCATCTATCGATCGATCTGCAATCTCGTTCTTAGAGATCGGGTGATGATGTCGAAAGTTCGCGACTCTTCAGTTAGGCAGATTAATTCATATATCGAATAGTACTTGTCGTGATCGATCTCTCCGGATGCACTATAGAGATGGTGATGACTGAACTTTATCAGGATCTTGGACAATGGATGTGTGAATTGCAGGTAGCTCCATACCTGCAAAGGGATTCATGCTCGCCAGTGGACTGGGAATCTGTACTGTAGCTCTTTTAAACGGCGATGTTGTCACAGCCGTGCAGTACGAAAGCTGTAGTTGGCGACTTGGGGTTGTGTTCGGCACCCCTTTAAGAACCCCTCCCTCTCGTTTTCCACAAGTATGTTTTTCAAACTGATGAACGATGTATTTTTTTAAAAAAATTTTATACGAAAGTTGCTTAAAAAATCAAATTAATCTATTTTTAAAGAAAATAACTAAAACTTAATTAATCACGCGCTAATGAACCGCTCCGTTTTTTATGCGTACTTGGTGTCGCTCGGACTCTCACACTTCCACACTTGCAGTGGCAGGAATGATGCTGATGAATCTTTTCTCTTTTACTTTGATCGAGCATGCACGCGCTTCAATCTGTCAATCAGACAAACGAAAATGAGGAAATTCTCATGAACTGCCTCCCGTAATTTGCTCCTATGTCTGTCTCTCTTTCCTCAGACTGAGGGGATGATCGACCTCAGTCGTTCTATACACGAACAGAGTTTTCCCCCTGTCCAAGCATTAAAGAGAGACTCTCTTAATTACTCCATATTAATTGGCACGTCATGCACACAAGTCAACTTTTTTAAAAAAACAAAATAAGAAAAACCGAGAATGCAGTATGCTAATATGCTATACTTGAGGAAGTCTACTAACAAAATCCATAGGTCCAAGTACCACATGTGAAACGGGACCATGATTATTTGACGTTGATATACAGCTGCTTTGTACGTAGCTAGCAAATTAAAGCATGCATGGTTACCATCAGCCAGTAATCCACACCAATCTTTTTGCATGAGTTAAGCGGCCGTCATTTTCTTCCAGAATTGCAGCACCATCATATGCATATGCATGCGCCAACTTTTCTGCGCACTGACGATCCCACACGGCCACACCTCACAAGTTTCAGGATTCAGCCGCCCAAACGTGTCGCGGCAGCGCTGAAGAATAGCTGGCTCACTCGCCGGGAGCGACGACTATACCAGCCGCCGCGCACTAGCTACACTACACACGGCCGCGGCCGGCGGCCGGAATGGCGGGATCTCCGGATCCAGAAAAGATTAACAAGAGGGTCTAAACAAACCATATAAAATTATAGCCCCCTCTTCTAATAGATGTATGACAGAAAATTTTAGTGAGGTCATCATGGGATCTCCCATGGTTACAATACGGGTAGTGGGGTCTCGAGACCCCAGAGACCCATGGTGGATCCGCCACTGTCCACATATCACCACTCGTGCTAAATTCTCACCGCTTGATCTCGGCGAAAAAAAAGGCACACGGCGAGGCAAACGCGATCGCTCAAGAGCAAACACGCAAGCACAACTCAACTACACCACTCTGTGAAACCTTTACCAGCCACATCGCTAGCTCAATCTTGCACTGATCTCTGTCTATGTATAAATTCCCATGAGGTCTATCAAACACCTGCATCATCTCATCTCCATTACTAGCACGAAGTATAGTAGCTGTTGCGTGTTGCAAACAATATAGTACAATGGTTTGCACGAAGTCCATTGCTTTTGTAGTTTTGGTTGCCGTTGCTGCATCACTTGCTCCGGTGGGGGAGAGCCGCTTTGCAAGGAAGGACCTTGGTATTAACCTTGGGGGTGGACTTGGGATTGGAGTTGGTATAGGTTTAGGAGTAGGTGGCTCAGGTTCAGGTTCGGGATCTGGCTCAGGTTCTGGCTCAGGTTCTAGCTCAGGGTCAGGTTCGGGGTCTGGTTTAGGCTCAGGATCAGGAGGCCTTGGCCTTGGACTTGGAGTTGGAATTGGCATTGGTCTAGGTGGCGGTGGTTCTGGCTCAAGTTCAAGGTCCGGTTCAACATTCGTGTCTGGCTCCGGATCAAGTCCAGGCTTAGGATCAGCTTCTGGATCAGTTTCAGCTTTTGGTTCAGGGTCAAGCTCAGGCGGCCTTGGGATTGGGCTTGGAGCTGGAGTTGGTATTGGCGGTACTAGTAGCTCTAGCTCAAGTTCGGCTTCAAGCTCGGCTTCAACTTCTGGCTCTGGATCAAGATCGGGAAGTGGTTCAAGCGCTGGATCTTCAGCTAGTTCAAGTACATCATCCTCTACAGGCTCTAGTTCAGGTTCTAATGCTGGGTCATTTGCAGGCTCTAGTGCGGGGTCTAGAGTAGGATCAAGTGCAGCCTCTAGAGTTGAGTCTAGAACTAGGCAAGTTCACAATTGATTGTTGTGGTTACTGTGAGCTTTGGTTCTCTATTAATCATGTTAGAAATTAGCATACAGGTAGACCATACATAATGATTTGAAACTACATCAATTATAATTAGGTTTGATGTATCAGCTGATTCTTACAAGTGCTCATGTATAGTTTGGCTATAAAGACTGGTGTATATGAGTGGATTTCTTGAGAAATCAAAATGTTTGTGGACATATATATCCGCATAATTTAGCCACTGGTGACTTCTGTTGAGAAAAAAAAACATTGCCAACATTAACTTTCTTTTTTTTTCTACTTTGATGTAGTGAATCACTTCCATTATAATGTCACCTTTTTCTGTATAATGAAACATTTTATTTAAACCAAGCAATTACACCAAGGTGATACAATCGTACCGAGAATACTTCAGCCTCATGCATTACTGAGGGATAAGTGATAACCCATCACTTATGGTTCTCTTGAATAAAAACTTTTGTAGGTATCCTATAAGAATAAGAGTATTACAATTTACCATAAAATTCAGTTATGGGAGTAGTTTTTTTTAAGAAAATATTGATAAGTTGTAACTATTATAGAAACACGGATATCTCAGTAATGATATATATTTTACTAACTAAAGGAGCATATATAAGAATCAATAATATTTGGTAATATGTTGGTTAATTATTACAAAATCTGTATTCAGAATGCTTGACTTGCAACTTAAGTTGAAATACCTTACTCTAAGACCAAGGTCAACAACAAGGTTTCGATCATAGGTCAATTACACATAAAGCGCAACATAATGATGTAAAAAAATCCTAAATTAACTGTCAGTTGAACTTTCTTTTTTTTTCTTTTGTATGTGCACATTTGTGTGCATGTGAGCGTTCACCGCGTAATTGAACATCTAGCTACTTTAATGTCAAAAGAAAGAATATCCACTACTCAGGCAACAGTAATTAAGATGATCATGGAAGAAGGAAAATCATTTAAGTCAACTACAGAGTTGACAATCGAAATTGACAAATGAAAGGGACTTGCAATAGGCCAACAGCTTGATAAGGTTTACAAGCGAACTTGCACTGATTACCAATCCAACTAAAAGCAAGAGCTTCTGGAAACCTCCAATGCCATGCTTCATTGAGCTTCAAAAGTCGCTTCACTTATCTTTGCAGATTATTAGGTAAGGCCTTAAGCATCGGAAAGACTTTTTTAAGCATCGACCTTAGTGGTGGCGGTGGTGGTATTGGAATTGATACAAAATTATAAAATTCGATATTTCGATGTAGATCCATATATATATTTATGCCGCTCCTTTATACATTCATGGAAAATTTGATGAATGCTAAGAAAAATAAAGTTCAGCAATGCATGCTTGTAGAGTGATGGCATCGTATAATATAAGTTGTCAATTAACTTTTCATATTTTTTAATAACTATTCAATGGCATCTGTGAAACAATAACATGCCTCCCTTAACGTGAAATAATCATATGTTGAACATGTTATTATCTGTGCATATGCTACAACATGCTCCAAGTATTTCTTTTTAAAGAAAAATATTGTACAGAGTGCAAGTGTAAAATCTGCAGCATGCATGCATGGTCTTGTGCTCCTTTTTACTAATGCTAGTATCATGCATGATGCTTCAAAGTTCAAACGTGTCACTCCAATGCACTATCTATGCACTAAGGGCCATACACCTGCACACCACCATTGCTCCACTAGGTGCCACTGAACAAAATCTGCCGTCCAATGGTCACTACCACAGGTTCTTGCCACAAATTAAATTAAGCATTATTTTTGGAAGCCCTCTTTTGGATTCTATAAATACTACTGCACTCTTGGTGTTTGCATGTCCAGGAGTTGTTGGAGGCAAGAAAGAAAACTAGAAAAAACACACATCTGAAAACATTGAAGCAATACTAGGGTTCCTACAATAATCCTACTGTTGGTTTCACAATGTCTCATATGAAGACTTTTGCTCTTGGCATTGTTGTCCTTGCTACACTAGTTCTTGCATCTGAGAGTCAAATTTCTCGTAAAGACTTAAGCATCGACCTTGGTGGCGGTGGTGGTATTGGAATTGGTACCGGAATTAGTATAGGCATAGGTGGTGGCGCCGGTGGCTCCGGCTCTGGGTCTGGTTCAGGGTCAGGTTCTTTCTCAGGCTCAGGCTCGAGTTCAGGCTCAGGCTCTGCTTCTGGGTCTGGCTCAAGGTCGAGTGCTGGTTCAAGCGTAGGGTCATCAGCTGGATCTAGCGCTGGTTCTGGAGCAGGCTCATATGCTGGCTCTGGTGCTGGTTCGGGATCTGGTTATAATCAAGGTCAAGGAACAGGTGAAGGTGAAGGTGAAGGTCAAGGTCAAGGTTATGGCTCTGGCCATGGAGCAGGCACAGGGTCAGGGTATGGCGAGGGACATGGTGAAGGAAATGGCTTTGGCTCAGGATATGGTGAGGGGCATGGCGAAGGCTACGGTGAAGGAAATGGCTCTGGCTCAGGATATGGTGAGGGGCATGGTGAAGGCCATGGTCAAAGGAATGCCTCTGGCTCAGGATATGGCGACGGGCATGGTGAGGGCCACGGTTATGGTCAAGGATCTGGTTATGGTGAAGGCCATGGCTCAGGACATGGCCAAGGATCAGGGTCAGGCTATGGTGAAGGATATGGTAAAGGTTCAGGCAATGGATATGGAAATGGTTCAGGCTCAGGCTATGGTGAGGGCCATGGCTATGGCTCTGGTTCTGGCCATGGGAAATAAGACAATTAATTGTTGAATTTGCCACCATGCCAGTGTCTATAAATTTATGTTTGCTCATGGAAATTCTATATGTATAAAAATAAATAAATAATGAACTCCCGTTGTTAAAGGTGAACAAATTTGCACTCCCAAAGATGAATGTTGACTGTCAAGCTGTCAACATTCTTCTTGCTTGACAGTTTCAAGTGTAAGGGCAAGCCCAATGTATGTGTGAACCGGGGACAATAAGGTGGGGCCCAGTGCAGGTAGCAATAGCTAAGTCTCTCTTCACAATGGTTAGTGTGAGTGGGAGGTGTTAAAGTGGGTCCCGGTGGGTCCCACCATGTAAAAAAAATATCGACACCTATCTACAACCATGGAGTCATTCGCGCGAGAAAAAATCAGCGTCCTCAGTTCCTCCGCCCGATCCCTAATTTCACTCGATCCCCAATTTCTCTAGCGGCGGCGCGGAAATTTGGCCGCGTCTACCTCACAGCTGCTCCTGCCCATGCCTTATCCGGTCGCCGAGATCTGCGACCGGCGGGAGCACCTCGCCGTGCCGCAACTCCGACCTTGTGCCACCATGGCCTTGCCTGCAGATGGCGTCGTGCTCATGGAGCCTGATGGTCTGGCGGTGGTCGCCTTGCTGAACGAGGTCCACGTTGCCGTGCTCCTCCGCGTCTGTGCCTTGACGAGTACGCGTCGACTCCGTCGGGGTTTCAGGGATGAGGTGATTGATCCCTTCTTCTTCATGTTCTTGCTTACATTCCATCGGGTGATTAAATCCATGATTTGTTTTTGGTTGTGCAAGTCTTGCCAGGAAGATAAACTATGTTTGCATCATGTGAATCGTTGCTTTCACCTTCCCATGGATTTTTGGTTGAGCGTTTAGTTGTGCGGCATCAAATCTTAATAAAAAAAACTGAGAAACAATACACTTGTGCTCCGTCGAGGGATTAATGCAATAGTACTGCTGCATACTTCTTAGCTTGTGATGTAGTGATGCAGAGGTCATACAATAGGCTAGTACTAAGGGATCCCTTCTCAATTACGAATACAAGTAATTTTGATGATTTAAATAAAAAAGAAAAATACAAGGTTCATAATGGACTGATAAACTCTAGTTTTATTGTTGCTGACCACCATTTTTTTGCCATATGTGCTCCATCAAATCTGCCTTGAGACGTCGATGTGTTGATCGATCACGAATATTCTTGTCTTTCTCTAGGACCTATGCAAATCCATGGATTGGACCATGATCATATCCTGTTAGTTGTGCAGATCTTTGTGATTGTTCATATGTGTTGTCATCGGGTATCTCGTAGGTGTCTCTCTCATCCTCAACTATCATATTATGCAAAATAACACATGCATACATGATATCAGCTAGTTCTTCCCTTTCCCAAATCCTTGCTGGATGACGGACGATGGCCCAACTCTTTTGCAAAACCCCAAATGCCCGTTCCACATCTTTTCTTGTTGATTCTTGATGTTGTGCATACAATTTAGCCTTGTCAGCTTGAGGTCTGATGATTGATTTGACAAATACAGCCCACTCAGGATAAATACCGTCAGCTAGATAGTATCCGGTGTTATATTCTGACCCATTGACAGTAAATTGAACACTAGGAGCTCTTCCTTGTAGCACTTCAGTGAACAATGATGACTGATCCAACACATTAATGTCGTTGTTAGAACCAGCAGCACTAAAAAAGGCATGCCAAATCCATATGTCAGCAGATGCAACTGCTTCAAGCATGACAGTGGGTACACCATAATCACCACGCGTGAATTAGCCCTTCCATGCAACTGGGCAATTTTGCCACTCCCAGTGCATGCAATCAACACTACCCAACATGCCGGGGAATTCACGTGCCTCACCTTGTTGAAGTAAACACTAGATATCTTGTTCAGTAGGTCTGCGAAGATATTGCTGACCAAATATGTGTCTAACACCTTGAACAAATTTTATCATGCACTCCATTGCTGTGCTTTCTGCAACCCCAAAAGTATCATCCATAAGGTCGGCTGGTGTACCATATGCCAACATGCATAAGGCAGACGTGCATTTCTGCAACGGTGATAGGCCAACCTTCCCAAATGCATCTCGTCGTAAACGAAAATATGGGGACTAAATGCCAAGAGCTTCAACAATGCGAAAATATAAATGCTTTCTCATGCGAAATCTCCTACGGAACTGATTATCGGTATATAAAGGATTGGTAGAAAAATATTTAGCAAACAATCTGTTGTGGTCTTCTGCATGATCTCTATTGATGTACCTCCAGTTGTAGCCTCTACGTCGATTAGAAGTACCAGCTTCTTGTGCTTGCATTTGAGCTTGAAGTTCAGCTTCAATTTGAGCTTCCATCTCAGCTTCAATCTCAGCCTCCATAGGATCATTGATTTCTTCCCACATCAACCCTTCAAGATTGTCACTAGAGCTAGAATCATCTGACTGACTAGATTGGTTTGGTGACTCGCTGGACATTTTGTTTGAAAGTGGGAGGAAAGCTGTTGGGATGAAGTTGAAGGAAATGAGGATGACTGGTCCTGCTGAACCACATCACCTATTTGTAGATGATACATTCCAATGGCTAGATTCCAACAACTAGTTTATTTAGTTTACAACAGCTCTATTTTGCTTTTGCTTTTATCAGTGCTCCAACAGCTAGCTCTTGCTTTTTGTCAGGTTTTCAATAGATATGTATGCTTTTGGCAGTGTTCCAACATCTATCTTTTGCTTTTGTCAGGTTTACAATAGGCACAGTACAAGTGATGTAAAATAAGCAGATTTGGTCATGGAAGGAGACAAAACATTTACAGCTAGATCCATGTGAAAGGTGATTTCTCTCAGCATGTTGTAGTTCCATACCCTAGTAGTAACATACAACATTGATATTGATATTACCATAATAGAGCAGAATACAAATAGGGTCACATTACAAGCAACATTGTTACACACGATTCTAATATATGATAAGAACATTGGCATTATAAAATAGGCATCATTCCTAGCTAATTGCTTGCTACTGATTCCTAGAATTGTTTACACACGACATTGCTACTGATTTTTATTCCTCGGCTAATTCTCTAGCTAATTGGTCCAACACATCTTCGTGTCTCTTCAATTTTGCTTCACTGTAGTTTGATGTATCCTTCTCCATCAATTTTAAGTATGTCTTGTATTTCTTCGCCTTTGCCTTGTCTTTTTTAGCTCTTGCCTTTTCTTTTTTAGCTTCTGCTGATACCAATGTTGCTTCTGGTGATCTTAGAATTGTTGCTGCTCTAGTTGTAACAGCTTCATGAAAGAATCATATTTTGACTTGGCTTGTCCCCCAAAGGTGATGGTTCACATTTCCCCTTTTGCCTTTGTTTTGCTGCCTTCTGCCCCTCAGGGCGCTTCTCTTTGCTCACTGATTCCTTTTCAGTGTCTTGATTAGATGATGAGGTATATGCTCCTGATTCAGAAATCTTGTTTCTCTTATTCTTGCTAGATTGTTCAAGGACTCTACGCCATTTTGGTTGATCTTTGAGATCTTTCCACATGTACTCTAAGGTGAAAGGTTTATCGTTGTTTCGACTTTTGTACCACTCACGGGCTTTCTCCATTATCATCTCATCAGAGTATCCACTAGTGAAGGTATTTCTAGCTTTAGCATAAAATCCACAAAACTTTGTAACATCTCTCTTCACGTTATCCCAATGTGTCCTGCATTGCTTAGCTGTCCTTTTGTTCCCATTACTAGGCATATTGGTGTTAAACTCTGCAGCCACTGCCTTCCAATAATGTTCTGATTTCTTGTCATTGCCTTTTATGGGATCAACGGAATTGTTCAACCAAGAACTCATCAGTCGTATGTTGTCATCTTCGGTCCAATTGATGCGTATCCCCCTTCTTCCTTCTTCACTGCTATCACTTCCCTCTTCAAGATCAACTACTTGTTTCTCCTTCTGCCTTGCAAGGCTTGGAGAAGCTGACTCTGATCCATGGGAAGAGTTGTTGGCTACAGCCCCAAGTGATGAATTATATTGCATCCCAACTTGTGATCTACTAGCTGCAAATCCATACACTTGATTAGGTGAGCATACCATACTTTCTTGAAGTTGAACCCCTGGAAAGCTAGATGGAGTTGTTTGCCCATAATAATCTTGTCGGTGAGCACCTTGAAAGATTGGAGGAGGGTGGCTATATGGCTGGTAGTTGGTTGGAGTACCAAAAGGATGAAAATTATGTAGAAAACTAGGTCTCAAATATTGGGGAAAATTTGTGGGAAATTGGGGATGAGGAGGGTTTGGGCCATCACTCTCTGTTGCTTGGCTTGAGGAACCTTGATTGAGCAGATTTGTAAAAGTTTTGTTGAAAGGATCCATGTATGGTGTGGTGAAATGGATGAATCAGGTTGTGTTGCTCGTTCACTTGTGGGTTTTCTACATATGTTTTATAGGTATCAGCAGCAAGCAAATGAAGCCAACGGCTAGCAGTGTAGCGGCAACGGCCACAACGGCTAGAAGCAATGCGGTTGAACTGATGTGTATATTTTATTGTTGTAAACAGTGTAGCAATTGTATTTTATTCTCTTGTGTCATACCTTAAGCTTAAGGTTGTTTTTGCTAGCATAAAGCTTATGGTGTAGCTCCACAATGCTTAAAGTCGTGTACTGTTGCAGCATTAATTGCTTAAGGTTACCTTTTTTACACATTGAGGATGCCCTAATGGTAACAGAGAATGACTCGTGACTCTTTTTTCTTTCAAAAACTTAAGGTGCCACAAAGGCACAGAGGATGAAATTTTCCCATCTTCAAATTGTTGATGGCCAAGGCATGGACACTAGCCCACTGTCTACGACCCTGTTTGATTCTCCAACAAGGATGAAAATTAAGTGCGCACGTAAAACAAGAAAAGTCATTAGCACATGGTTAATTAAATTTTAATTATTAAAAACTTGAAAAATAGATTTATTTGATTATTTTTATATCAACTTCTATGTAGAAAGTTTTCACGTGAAACAACACTATTTAGCAGTTTAAAAAACGTGCTAAGGGAAACCACCTTGCAGTTGCAGTCTTGCAGAGTTGCAGTTGCAAAAACTTGCAGGCCGATTGCCGCCTTGCAGTTGCCAAAACTTCTTTGTAAGGGGATGTAGTTGCAGAAACTTGCAGATCAGTAACACCGTCGTCGGAGTTCATCCACCCTGCAGCCCTCCACGTCCTTCCACACCGGCCAAGAACGCCGGCCGCCATGGGCTCGCCGCGCTCGTCCTTGCCTCCTCTCTGGCTTCTCCTCCTCTGCGTCGTCGCAGCAGCACGGCGCGCGTCGATGGCGCGGGCGCAGCAGCCGATGCCGCCGTCGTTCGCGTTCAGTTGGCTCGACTACAGGTCGTCGTTCGTCGCCGGCGACACCGCGGTGATCAAGATCACGCCGCTCGACCTCCCGCCCGGGGACGAGGCGCGGCGGTCGCTGTCGTTCACGGCGACGGTGAACGGCAGGCGGGGCAACAGCACCTACATCGCCGACGTCGCGGCGCACCACGCCGGCGAGCCGGCCGCCTGGAACATCACGTTCGTGCCGCTGCGCGCCGGCGACTTCGTCGTGCTCGTCGGCGAGGAGCGGTTCGGCGTCGCCGAGTCGACGCTCGAGTTCGCGGTCGCCGCCGCCGGCGTGCACCCGTCGGCGTCGCTGGCCTCCTGGACCTACTCCGGCGCGTGCGTCGCCGGATCGAAGGCGTCCGTGTCGGTCGCTCTCAGGGACGCGTTCGGCAACGGCGTCGCGCGAGGGGCCGACATGCCCGGCGGCAATGGCAACTTGAAGGTGTCGGTGTCCCGTAGCAATGGCGCCATCGTGGAATTCAAGGATTTTCGGTACAATGGATGGGCGGAAGATGGACGCATCAGCCTTGAGTTTGTTCCGGTTGTTGCTGGAGCATTCCTTGTCCGGGTTCAGAGCGATGACAACACATTGCGTGGTTCGCCATTGTTACTGACCGTCAATCCAGGTTAGCGCCAGTGCTACTTATTCAGTTTCTCAAAGTATTTTTTTTAAAAAAAAATAATTGACAATAGAACTCATGGTTTAGGGGAGCTTAAAATTATGAGAAGCAGCGGATTTGTAACCAGTTTTGAGAATCTATAAATACCGAGTTTTCCAACTTCTGACTTCTAGTTCATTTACATATTGCAAAATTTGAGTAAAAATATGTGTTGTTTGGGAGAGTTGGAGATTATGTGATTATGTATTTGACCAAATTATTTGTATGTGGCGAGAAATACAATTCATAATTAATTTGTGGTAGTATATTATGCTGGAAATATATGCTAGCGGTCAGATGCATAATTTTGTGGGGATTTGAGTAATTTAGTTAACTTTATCAACTTCTTTCAGGCCCTGTTGATATAGCTAAAAGCACATGCAGCTGGAAGTATGGGACTAATGTATTGCAGATATTTTCCAAGCTGGAGATTTTCATACATCAGAAGGATTATTTTGGAAATGCTGTTCCAGATATCCATCCATTTGATGCTAGAATAGTTAAACGAGCCACAAATTTGTCTGTCCCGGTAGCAGATCTACTGATTGAGGTTGTGGACGATGGAACTCGGCTGCTCTCTTTCAAAGCTGTGGATCCTGGAGAGTTTGTTCTCACAATTTTCGATCCTAAGCTGAACCAAAAGATCTCCAACATGGACTACGTGTATAATGTTTTTGTAGGTAATTTTCTTCTGCATTTTGTGATGTTCAACATGGTGTACATTTTTTATAGAGTGAATTTCAGAAACCCCTAGGTTTTGGGGCACCTATAATATAACACAGAACTCTAGGTATTACAATTTGTTTCGAAGAACCCTAAGTTTTAGGGCAAAATGTTTCAAGAAACCTCATGTTTAAGCTTATATCATCGCTTTTGGCTAATATATTTATGCATAATAATTGAAAAAAATAATACGAGATATTTCTGAGTATATATAAATGCTAGCCTCATTTTAACGAGCATAGGTCATGGGTAGTATGATTGTTTATAGGTATAAATAATATGTTATGTGCCATTATCAATGAGGTTATGTTGCGTTTTTATCAATTGTGCAACTCAAGAGTGAGGAAAAAGATAAATTATATAGGATGAGATGTGTATTTGGTGCTTAAACATATACTAAAAATCATATATAATATTTAAATTATGAGTATTTGAGTAAATATGGGGTTTCTTGAAACATTTTGCCCCAAAACATGGGGTTTCTCAAAACAAATAGTAGAACTTAGATGTTTGTGTTATAAGTACCTCAAAACCTAGGGTTTTATGAAATTCACTCTTTTTTATATGGTGATTTTCTTATCAGTAGAGTCTGGTTTGCTACTTGTTTAGTCATGATTTAAGAGGTTGCTACTGTTTTTTTTCTCAATATTCAACTATCCGTTTGCTAATTAATCACAAAACTAACTCTTCGTTAGTTCAATCTGAACAGGGTATTGCGATGGTTCAAACAGTTTTGCTAATGGATCTGGTTTAGCACATTCAGTTGCCGGTTCAGTGTCACATTTTATGGTTTACCTGCAGGATCACTATAGCTATCCTTCCCCAATTGAATCCGCATGGCTGAAAGTACAGATTTTGAGTAAAAATGGTGCTAGTGTAAATTCAACCATATCTCCAGGAGAATTAAATGGTAATGCTATCAAACCATTTGATCTTATATTTTTCTAGAAAAAAAAGTATTTTTCTGACCCAATATGGCATCCGTATGTTTAGGAAAATCAAGATATGTTACTCTTGACTAATATTAAACTAGTAATTTATATGTTTAGTGTCACAAATGTAATATATTTATATTTGAAAGTACTTTGACACGATGTTAACTCTGTAGATGATGATAATATATTACTCTCTCTCCATCCACAAAAGTTAGACATATTTCACATTTAAGTTTTTCCAAATAAGTTGTTCCGGCCTATTTGTAGTCTTTATGCATTCGAGACTTAAATGAAGAGATAAATTAAATGTTTAATTAGAACCCAAGAAGTCATCTAAATACTCATTAGTTGCATGCTTACATTCACTCCTTGATTTTGTAACATCCAAAATGATTTAATTTTTTCTTGGTCTTAGTGACAAAAGTAATAGGTGTAACTTTTGTGGATGGATGGAGTATGAAAGAATCAAAGAAGTTAATACCATGTAAAAAACTAACACGCCTAATTTTAGGACATAAGGAGTATGTTCTAACAACTAAATTTATTTGCAGAGGAAACATTTGTGGGAGGACATTTCAGTACATTTGTGGGAGGACATTTCAGTGGAGGACCTACTGGCCATCAGGAAAAAGTACTATTTCTCTGCCTCTTTTGATTGTTTATTGACATGGTTACTAAAATACACTCTGTGTCCTCAGATTATTGCAGGAAACATGCGACCAAATAGTTTTAATGTTTCATATACTCCTAAATTTGCTGGGGAGTATGAAATTTGGGTTCAGTGTGGGAACATAGTGATAAACAGTGGAAATCCCTATAAAATGACAGTTTCCACAGGTTTGATACCTCTTTTGTATATTTTTAGTAATTCAATTTCATATTGATGTGATTCAGTAGACATTTGCAATTCCAATGATTACATCACATCTTACCTTAACTTGCAGCTCAAAACAACCAATTTCAGGATGCTAACTATCCATATGACATTTTTCTACTTGCAGGTGTAGTTAGCACCGATTTATCAACAGTTGTCACGTTCGTTCGTAAAGTCAAAACTTCAGTCCACAATGAAGTAGTTGTTCAACTTGTTGATCCATTCATGAATCCAATGATACACTTGGCATCAAAATTGAGGATTCAGCTAACCTCTGCAGATAGTACAACCCCTATGAATGCGCCAAGCTTCACCGCAGGGGAGTTTGTTGACAACAAAGATGGATCGTATACTACTTATTATGTGGCGAAAAATACCGGTTTATATAGAATTTGTATTCAGTTTGAGGATGCACAACTGAAACCTTGCCCATTCGAAGTGCATGTTGTTCAAGGTAACATTTCAGTTGGTCAGATGAGATTCATAGTTAAATTCAAAAAAAAATCATAGAAAAATTTGAGCATCAATACTTCTGTTTAATTGTTAAATAGCTATGATTAGCTGAAAAAAAAAACATATCTCATGCAGATGAAGACTTCTCCACGGTTCAAAACGATATAATTTCAGTACGGGAGAATGAATCTGTTTCCTTTGATGTATTGTCAAATGACTACATTGCAGGAGGCCAAGCTGTAGTTAATTTTTATCCGGTAAGCCCATGCCGTCAACTAATTCCCCAGATCAGCCCCAAAACTATCTAAGAACCACCCAAGGGTCTTTCGGCTAGCTTCACAAAGTGGTGAGCTTTTCGAAGCCATACCCTTTCTAATTATTTGATATTAGGTCATTCCCTAATATTCGCGTCTTTTCAGCCCCAAAACTATCTATAACTTCTTAGTGATAACCACAAAATTTTCTCATGCGATATATTAGTCTTGTACATGTTAACACTTTAACAACACAACTTATAATATACTACAAATCTAGCAAAAAAAGTCTTTTAATATGTGGATCGGAGTAATATTCCAACTTAAAATATACTATAAATCTAGCCAAAAAAAAGTCTTTTAATATGTGGATCGGAGTAATATTCCAGTTACTTCATCATGCCATTACTTAATTTCACCAATTCGATTTCATGATAACCTTGTTTTTTTTTAAAAAAAAAACAAGGAATTCATGATAACTTTGTGCCTACCTTTTTGAAGCCGCTTCATGGGTCAGTCCTACAATACAATCAAAAAAAATTTAGGTACACACCTTTCGAAGGATTCTTTGGAAATGACACATTTTGGTACATAATATTCGACAAGCATGACAACATTGCATACGGCACAGTGTTCATATCAGTTCTCTGCAGACCACCCCAGTTTATTTCTTTACCCCAACAGCTACATGCTACTGAAGACACGATTGCCCCACAATTCGGGTAAATAGCTGTTTCTCCCGACCTATCATCACTTCTTTTGTTTGGATTTCTGAACTAATCACTTGCTGATATGTTTTGGGCAGTGGGTTTCCAGGGATTAAGATAGCATATTCAGATGCAGCAGAAAATATCTCTGTTATGCTACAAGCGCAGTCTGGAAATGTGTCTCTTGCTCCTATGCCAATGAAATTTCATCAGACATCATATGACGTACTTTCAATCAGCACAGGAGATAGATATGGCAAAGATTTGATATTCAACGGAACAGTCGAAGCAATAAATGGAGCGCTACGATTTGTTAAGTATATCGGGTAGTAATCAAGAATCTGAATCTTCCTAGTCTTACAAGGATTTATTTCACAAGGGTCAATATAGTTGTTTACTAATGATCATAATTCTATCACCATGTGCAGAAACGAAGACTTCTATGGAAATGATATTATAAAGATTTATGCCATGAGCAGGAGTGGAAGAGAAGATGCTCAAGTACCCATTTTCGTAGAGCCAATCAACGATCCACCAGTTATATTAGCTCCAGAATCGATTTTCTTGGGTGGGAAAAAATCAATTGAAGGATATCAAATCTTTGACAAACAAAGGGATCCATTTGAGTCCTCCATTGTTGAACCAGATCTTCAGAGTTTCCCAGGTACTTCATCACCTCTTTCTATTATTGGTAGATGAGGAATATCATGCTTACTTTGACATGTAACTGTTGTTCTTTGGCCTTTCAGATTAACTTAGCTCGCTTTATTCTCATTCGTTTTGCAGGGAACAAGTCCCATCTTCAGCTGGTTCTCTCATTAGAAGTTCATGAAGGAGCTCTCATGGTAACCTTGACAGCTGGTATCGTCGCCACTGCAGAGGTGAAGATTGAAGGGAACAACTGTTGGCAGCCCCTTCAGACTTCCAGTGCTGATCGCATAGTCCTGAGAGTAGCTGGTATCAGGTTCCGTGGGAGTGTCTCTGATTGCAACAATGCAATGCAGCGGTTGTTCTACCAGGTAAATATTTTATCTTCTCTGGTCACTTCATTAGTTCATTCCATGAATTATTTGTCTCCTTTCTTGAGTGAATATGTTGTTCCTCGGCCAGGTAAATTATGCAGTCCGTTGCATAAGTCATAGGTGTCTTTGTAATTGCATATCTGTTACTGCACTTCAGGAAAGCTAAACTTTTCAGACAATCCAAATGAACTGCTTTTTGGAAAGATTGAATTGGTGCCTGACTTTGTGAATGATTACCTAAGTGTTCAGACTAAAATGGTATATTTCATGCCCCACAGGAGATTAGGAGAATGTTCAGACTAAAATATGGGTTATGTTTCTCTTTCAGGGTCGAAGCAATGAAACAACCTTAGTTATTATTGTAAATGACCTGGGATACTTTGGATGCTACCCAGACTGTTCAATGAAATCAGGGACGCCATTGTCCACCATAAAGACCATTCGTCTACTCATAAGGAAATCTGTGAAGTCAAGAGATCTTTGTAAGTGTCCATGCTGGTGGTTTTTGTGTTTAGCACAACCTTCTGCACTAGATGTCTACATCCACCAAATTGTACTGACCATTTCTCCGTGTTACAAATACTTTCAGTGTTGAGAACAGCCTTAACAATTGAGCTATCCCTTGGGTGTGTTCTTCTGTATTACATCTTAAAATGCATCTGTGCTCTCAAAGGCAAGGGAAAAAATCACAACAAGAAGACACGTAAGCTGAAGAAGACCGCGTCTCATCAAAATGTGAGTACATTTCTTTCTGAAACTTTCACCAGCTCACCAGGATCTGCATATCCTTTTTTTTTTATCCTTTCCATCTACAAACTTTCGGAGAATTTATTTTGCCCATGTTCTTCTGCAATGTGAAAAGACGAGCACCTCATCGTCAGATGATGCTGGATATTTGTCTGCACCTGCTACCGTGCTCTCCTCAGGTGGAAACAGATCCAGTTTACGGAAGAGGTAAGGAGTGTGTGTAGGCACGTTTCATGTTCAGAATTTTGTGCTGTTCATTCTAGCATCAGCAGAGTATAGACTTCAGATTTCGCAATTTGCTGCTAGGCACAACATGATAACAAAAGATCCCATGAATCATCGGTGCGTGATTGAATTTGTGTCTAACTGCCATTTATTTTGGATACTCAGGTCACCTCGGTCACGCAGGCAGGAACTGGAGCTGCAGCCGTTAACTATGTCCAGAAACAATGGAGATCAAGATGACCAGCTTGCAGAACACAAGGACAAGTAGCACTTCTGCTCGCTCCAATCAAGCTCCATTTGCTCAATGCCCACCATAGAATAACATTTCTCTGGTTGGTCAGGTTTCCAGTTGATCAGATCTAGAGAGTATAAGCAGTTTAGCTAGCTTTAAAGTAGCTTTAGACTCATTTTCTGTTCTTATCCATTATCTAGATGTCAAGAAAAAAGAAACAGGAAGCACTTTTCTTAGTTTGACAGATGCCAAGCGAAATCCCCTCAGATTAAACAATAGCTTACCTCTACATGAACAGAATCAAATCAAATAAAATTTTCTATTTGTCATGAACTCATATTTACCTGAATCTCTAATATTTCTATTTGGTGAAATTTCTAATGTTTACCTGAATCTCGCGGTGACCCGGCCGGGGAGTGAACCGCTACCGGACACACATAGATCGATTTTCGCTACAACGGATGGAGGTTGAAGAAGAACAGATCGTACCTGATCGCCGAAGCCTTGGTCGGCGGCGGCCACTCTGGGTCGCCGTCGCCGGCTCGCCGTGGAATGAGTTTGCTCGAGGCCATGGCGGCCGGAGGTCTGGAAGTGAGGGACCTGTATGAAACGTACCCGTCGACGCTGCTGACTCTCGAATCTAGGCCGCCCATGTTAGATCGGACGGTCAGTGAATGGGTTGATTGAGTGAGGAAATGGCCTTGAGCTGAAAATATAAAAGCAAGTAAAATAAATTTAAAGATTTAAATGTTTGCGATATTCTAAAGCTAACCTAAGGCCTTGTTTAGTTCCCAAATTTTTTTTTCCCAAAAACATCACATTGAATCTTTGGCACATGCATGACGCATTAAATATAGGTAAAATGAAAAGAGAGAGACTATAGAACGAGATCCCGTTAGAACGGTATATTTTAAGTGACTCCTCTCATTTCTTTCCGTGAGCTTCCAGGTGGGTTCCCCTATAATAGAACCTAGTACCTTAGTACCAGCTGGTACCTGGTACCTTTAGTACCAACTGGATATCAATTGGTACATGGTACCTTGGTACCTAGGTATCATAAATACCTAGGTACCTGATACCTAGTACCTTAGTACCGACTGGTACCTAGGTACCATGCCTGATACTTGTGGGTACCAGGCCTGATACTGAGGTATCACGACTGATACCTGATGGAGAAGACCATGGCGCGGACGTAGAAGGTGGTGAGGTCGGTCGGAAGTCCTCGGCGACGTGAGGTGGAGGCAGAGCAGGGGTGACCGGCGGCGGCTGTTCGCTGTCCCCGACGACGGCAATAGCCTAGCGTGAGCGCCATGCCTAGCCGATGAGAAGACCGACGAGGGCAGCGAGCCAGAGAGGCGCAGCAAGGGAGGTGAGCTTGAGGGCGACCTCACCGAGGCCGCGCCGTCGTCATCCTCCTCGGCCGTGGGAGACGACGACGATGACCCCTTCCTCTCGACTGGCTTCGTCTCCACCTTCTCAACCTTCTCCCGAGAGAGAGAGAGACTGGAGGGGAGAGGGAGACAGAGGGGAGTGAGGTGGCACGAGCGCCTGTGCGCGTCGTCGCCGCCGCCACTAACGGCGCAGGTGTCAGTGGAGGAGGAGGAAGTGGCGGTGGTGGGGACGACGACGACGACGTCACGCCAGCATGGTCGAAGTGCAAGGTGCTTACCCGGCACCTGCGAGAAGAAGGATGGCGACGGAGGCAGAGCGATCGGGTGTATGAGAATACGGGTGGATGAGGATGAGAAAGCTATCATGTCCCCACAGGATAGCGTGGACTAGTTTTTCTAAAATGAAAAATTAATTGCACAATTTGTATGAAAATCACGAGACGAATCTTTTAAGCCTAATTAGTCCATGATTAGCCATAAGTGCTACATAACCCACCTGTGCTAATGAAGGATTAATTAGTCTTAATAAATTCGTCTCACGGTTTCCAGGCTAGTTATGAAATTAGTTTTTTCATTCGTGTTTAAAAACCCCTTCCGACATTCGGTCAAATGTCCGATGTGACACCCAAAAATTTTCTTTTCGCGAACTAAACAAGCCCTAAGTGGTGGCATTTTATCAACTGCAACAGGAAGATGGCAGTGGCTTACTGGCATACCATCTAACATTCACTGCAACAACAATGTGGCATTTCGTTGTTACAAGTTCATACTACCTCAGAAGTCAGAAGCTGTCAAATTCAAATACTGTATATGTTTATCCATTCCTTGCTTGCTGATCATTCAAAAGAAGCTTGAAGGAAAAGGATTACCCATAATTTGGGAGATTTTACTGTTAACGGAATACGAATCATGTGTGTTTTACATATCTCATCCAAAAGGAGAATAGAACAATGAGAAACAAGATGGATGATTGGAAAACAATTCTTATTAGCAACCATCATTTGGTTGGTTGTTTAGTCCTCTGGATGTCTTGGAAACAGAAAACCACGCCTGTCAGACCGAAATCATCCTCAAATAACGGTACAGAACATAACAACCATCACTTCTCTTCTGTCAATCGCAGCACTAGCCACATCTTGCTGAGTTGGCGCCACGTATGTTGGGTTGGGTGTACCCAAGCTTTATTCATCAGCTAACCAGATGCAGTGGCATGGCAGTTCATACTCTCGGGTCGGACACAGAAACCATAATGGGTGTTACGGTTCTCCATCGGAAATGGATAGAATGAGCTACGAGCCACTGAACAAACTCGCTGGGACCTATAACATGGAATGTTCAAAAAGCATCAGCACGTGGTACTCGATATTTCAATACATCAGCAATTCAGCATGCATATTAAATATACTTGGATAAAAATGGTGGAGCTATTTGGCTGGTGAATTCAAGTGTTCAGTTTCAATGGATTTTTCTAGCTTGCTGCCGTCCAAAGAGTAAATTTCTTTTCTTATTTTGACTGAAAGAGTAAATTCCATTAAGATAGGAGAAAATAAAACATACAAACAGTATAAGAAGTTACCAAATGTTATGGATCCCTATATTTATCGAAAACAGTATGCATTGTATTTCTTGAGCAGTAAAAATTAAAGACCAAGCTTCAGTTTGAAAATAACCAAATAAAATAATCATAAGAGTACCCGTTATTGAAAGTTTGAAACTAATCAGGTGGATATAAATACCACATATGGGAGGAAATATAAGCTACCTTCGCATTATGTGGCATTATCTTTATGTCATGAGGTGGATGGAGCCATGATTCAGGGGCATATGACAAAAAATTCTCAAGCTTGCTGGTGTAAATATCTGCATATTGATGGATGTGATAAGCAAACGATGATTCCCTTCCAGTATCTGTAAGGAAGGTTGCACCAAAAGAGCTATTGAAAAGATCTCGCATCGCAGATCGACATTGACGCCTTTCTGCATTCAACTCATCAAGCAATGCTCGGTAAACTTGTCCTTTCTCAGTGCTAACCACAGTTGCATGAACTTTCCCAAGTAGATCATGTATTATACTTAATTTTGCCTGCAGTGTAAGACTAGTTAAAGCAACCTGACAAAGCATCCATGTAGATGGAAAATCATGGACTGTCACAATATATTGATAGAGGAACCAAATCATACAAACTGGTAAACAAAGAGAATACCATCCTTCTGTAGGACGAAAGTTGTGGTGCAAATGATTGTCTGTGTATCGTATTTTATGAGCTGGTAGGAACGTAGGGTGGATATATTTAAAGATTTATCACCCTTGCATGCCCAAGTGCCTTATTTACTACTCCCTCTGTCTCAAAATACAGCTACATATTCCCTTTTTTCAAGAGATTAAAGTTGGAGTGTGAAATGGTTGTGTTGAGATGAGACGCATCCATTGTGGTGCTTCCAAATCTCCCAAGCAACAAGGATGATAAGAGAGTTAAGGTCTTTTCTATGTTGCTTATAGATACCACCAACTAGAGGAAAACGTTTCACTGATAGTTGGGGAGTCAAAGCTTGCAGCCCAAATTTTTGGACAGCAAACCAAACCCCCCTTGGCAAAAGCCAAAAACACAAGAAACCAGACTGTTTTGGGCAGATTCTTCTATTTGATCACACAAGGGAGGTATGGTAGTCATTATAACAGCACTTTTTACACACTAAAATAAACACTTGTTTTTAGAACATGTAGCATTTTTCTCACAAACAATTTCAGTAAAAAAATAATTGCCCTACATATATTATATGGTAATACAAGGTTTTATACTTTGTTTTTCATAATTTTAATTTAAACGGATTAACATTTTCAATTTCTAATCTGGCTTAATTGTACTGGACAACATATTGATTTGCACACTCCTTCTATGGAAATTAAGTTACATTTTCTAAATATGAGAGGCGATGATAGTATATACCTGTTGGAACCGGTAGCTGTCACCATTCTGGATTTCTATTTCATCCTGAAGTGATAAAGATAGAACTTTATACACAGTACAACATGTAACTATATGTATTGGATGGACATGTAATGTTAATTCGTCAAGAGAATCAAAGAGAATTATTCAGATCTTTCACTTTAAGTACAAACTTCAAGCCATGTAACATCTTATCCCAAATTATTCAAGGTCAAGACCATCAAAGGGTTGGTAATTAGAACTTCCTGTTATATTATGTTTTATTTTAATATATTTCTTAGTTTAAAATGAGTTATCATCAGCACGCGACTTCTTTAGTACCAACAGGGGTCAAGATTCAAGAAAACCTAAGAGGTTACTAGTCAATCTTGGTGTTAAATTAACGAAACTTGAATTTAACGCACTCCTTTCTAGTGTATTTAGACGTAAATCCCAACAAAAAGAAAAGGTCTACCTCAAGTTCACGAATTACAGCAGCTGTTCGCCAGCCAGCTTTTGCAGGCCCTCTCAAGTCACTGAGAAGATGATCACCAAAGTATATAACCTAAAGCATGGCCAAAACATCTTGAGATGATAGACTTGAATGGAAAATTTCCTTACTTCAGGAGGTGCATATGTTTAATATGAAAATTAGTGTGTTCGATAAAGGAAATTAATATCACTGTGGACAGAAAGGTTAATGGAAAATAATATCACTGTGGACAGAAAGGTTAATGATAAGCAGAAATGGAAATAAAAAAGAATGAAAAAATGATGTGGGTTCCAAACAAACCTCTGGGCCTCTCCACTTTGTAATCTGCAGAAATGATTTTAAGCAACCGTGATAATAAACTTCATTTGGCAGAAACTTGTCAACTGCAGTAAAAGCTAGTGTATCCTTTTGAGTGTCATATACCCTATGAGTAACCAGAAGATATTATTAAGAATACATAATTATTGGAGTAGACACAGTAAGAACACTTTCTTGTTAATCAACCATTAAAGGTTAAGCAACAATAATACTGATTACAGCAGTGGAAATGGTAAATGAAACCATTAACTCCATAATTTTGCTAAGTATTGAATTCATTTCTTGTTTCTTTCGAAGAATGGAGATCTACCTGAATGGGTGGTCTGAATTATAGAAAGTCGGTTTATTTGCCTGCGCAATGACAACGTCAAAGAGCTCCCTCCAGGAATTCCCATCAAAATGCTCATCCTGTTCAATCAAATAATTGACAAGTCAAATCAAAATGTATGAGTGAACAAAATGATGGCCTTATGAGAAAGATTTGCCATATTACAAGGACGATCAATTAGAAAGGACCTCAAGCAAGTAGCTCATTCCTCCATCCACAAAGTAGAAAGGTGAGTTGGTGAGAAGAAATAGGTTTTTCCCCTTCTCTCTTAGCATCTTTAAGAAACGGAAGACCTGGCTCTGTGGGTCACATAGAAGGCAATGGTCTCAGAGAGTTGCATTGGTGAACGAATATCATTGAATAAACGAAAGTCAAAAGGCAAGAATGTTAAAGCACTGCTCTGCAAAAATAAAAAATAATTAGAAAAAAGGCAAATGCAGGGGAGGGGGAAAGGCAATATGCTTAGAAGAATATTTGTAATGTACATTTTTTATCAGATATTTCTGAGGCTCCGAAAGAATTTTCCTGTGAATCAGACCACTTCTGTGGACATGCTGAATCGATTGGTTTACGTCTTCATATACATAGGATGCATCAAACTCCAGCCTGGCATCTACAAAGTGCTGAACTATATCAGCAAGAAGGCATGCCTGTGAAGATTAGGAACAGTTGAAAATCCAGTTAAATTTTGTGATACAGTCTCACAGTGATTCTATGAAATAAACAAATTATGTGACATTTCAATGGTACATTTGAGTGAATTATAACTCTCAATGTTGTTACATGATACAACAATGGATAGAAGAGCGCAAACATCTAGGCAAGGGGGTTGAAAACTGAAAGCCACACTACTTAGTCCACAAAATTCTAGTAGGGCATTGATAGTACTTTCCTAATCCAGAAGTGAAAGACTACAACATGAATAGAAGATAATAAAGTAAATGTGAGAGGAAGTTTGGATCGATTCAAAAGTACCTCACTAAAACAGAAGACATCCATTAGCCCAACAAGCTGGCGAGCTTGATCTCTGCCAATATGCCGTGTGCCATAGAGTTCTTTTATCTCACTCAAACTCAGCTGATCAAGAAACATACTGATAAGAATCAGTAAGTCATTGACAAAAAAAAAGACATTTTCCATAATGTAAAGCTTTGGCTGAAGACAATGGCAGGCATGAAAAACATTTTCCATAATGATGAATAAACTACTATGGGATTTTTTAAGGAGAGGGTCCCATATCTACCATCGACTCAAAACAGTGTGCGCACAGAAATATCAAATAACCCCGGGGCCAGAGACTTTCAGATCAATGAAAGACTAAAGGAGAATTCAGCTCTCAATATTCTGTCTGGATCAGCTTGAATTCAAAAGTCACCCAGTACAAGGCAACCAATCACTAACATAATTATAAGATTATATTAAGAAAATACTTATTTACATTTGAACATAAAAAATATGAATGAGTGAATGTATCACCTTATGCCGCCCAAAGAAGCAACCATCTGGTTCGATAGACCCGAAAAAATCAAGCTTCAAAAGGCAACCTTTTAATCTGTCATAATAGAGCCCCCTGATGGGAAAGCCGTGGTCATACTCATACTTCAAGCAGCTCTCCGGATACTTCAACTGCACAAAACATCAGCCGCTCACAACCCACAACAGCGTGACTCATGCAGAAGACTGGAAAGGCCAGTAAGCCACTAAAGCCACGAACAATCAAACCTCATTGACCAAGTGCTTCTTGGCGAGATCGTAGATCAAGCACTGCAGGTGCTCGGAGTAGTGGGACAGCGTGTAGTCATAGTCAAAACCATAGACTTGCAGGTCATCCAGTTTGACGTTCTTGTTCACATAAATGCCTGAAAACCCAGCAAAGGCGAACCAAGCAACATCCCCCAAGCACGGATTCAAGAACCTTATTTTTTTTCATACAGCAAGAAGAAGCGGATGCGGATAGTAAAAAGAACAAACACTGAGACCTTGCGGGTTCATCTTGGCCATGTCCTTGATGGCGACGGGGATGCTGAGGTAGTTCCGCTTGGCGTCCTCGAACTCGCGGCGGATGCGCTCGATCTCGTCCTCCCCCGCGCCGGACCCGAGCGTAGTGGAGAGCGTGGACAGCGCGCGGAGACCTGCAATACCAAGCCACCCCCCACACCAACCGATCATCAGCGCCACCGCCGCGTCGGCATTACGTCGAACGCCTCGAAGGCAGAGAGAGAGAGAGAGAGAGAGAGAGGAACACAGCAAGCAGAGCAGCCGAGCTAGTAGTACCCTGCAGGGAAGAAGAGTGCCGCGCCCTGGACACCGCCGGCGAGAGGAGCCCCGCGGACAGCAGCCGGAGCCGCGCCGCCGCCATCGCGCTCGGTCGGTCGGCGGCTGGAGGGGAGGACGAAGGCGGGAGACGGCGACGGCCGGCTTTTCCTAGGCGAAAGGTGGGAAAGTGATGTGGGGAATCTGCCACGTGGGGCCCACCTGTAAGACCTGCCGTCTCGCCGACTCGTGGGCCCCAGGAGGGCACAGGCCCTTGCAGTTGCAGCCTATCTCGTGTGGCCTCGTGCTCGGTGTTTCCCCGTGGGCGCCCACCGCTACGCTTTCCACCGGCGAATCCGCGAAAAGGCCCGGGAAAAACCAGACGTTGCGGCCCATAAGCGCGATGCGGCCCATAGCCATAGCGCTCGCGTGCACGGCCCGGACTCGCGGTCTCCCGGGCCGCCGGTGGAGATATAGCTCGACGCAGTCGACGGCCTACTGAAGTCCGCGAGACAAATGCGGCTGGAAAGCCCAAAAGTGTTGATGGTACTCCTTCCTCTTTCTTTTTACAAGGCGTATAATAGCGTTTCAAAAGTCAAAGTTTGTGAACTTTTGCCATTAATTACTTATAAATTATACGTATATTTGGCATTAAAAAAAGATGTAAATAGAGTTATCTCTCTTCATTTCATAATAAATAAACCTAATACGGGATGTGACACTGCTGTCTATGGGACTCCTCCCTTTAGTGGTGTCCCTAGCTTGTTCAGATTAGTTCCCTTAAATCAATTATTGGATATATTTTTAATATTATATTTATTTAGTGTTAAAAATTATTATATTTTTTTATAAATATTGTACAAATCTAAAACAACTATAATATGAAGGGGTACGTCTCATGCAAACAAACGGAGGGAGTGTATTCTAGATTGTGCGCATGCATGTTTCATCCAGATAATTGGGTTCTATTTGCATTGACACGCGGGGTGCGGATCCAATATAGGAGCACGTGAAAACTATGAGAGCCCCACAAAAATTCTACTAAAATTTTTTACTATATATAAATAAAAAAAGGAACTATAGCTATATCTAGTTGATCGACCCACTACTATTTCTATTTGGGTGACACGATAATCTATCTACGCTTGGCTATCTAGCTGATCGATCGCCAAGCCCAACAAGTCCGCGCCTACCACGCGTACGTACTGACACGCATAGCATGCATACAACGCGGGCCTGTTATTTCCCAACCAGTTTTTCCCAGAAACATCGCATCGAATCTTTAGACACATTTATGGAGCATTAAATATAGATTTTTAAAAAACTAATTGCAAAGTTAGAGGATAAATCACGAGACGAATCTTTTGAGCCTAATAGTCCATGATTAGCCATAAGTACTACAGTAATCAACATGTGCTAATGACAGATTAATTAGACTCAAAAGATTCGTCTCGCGGTTTCCATGCGAGTTATAAAATTAGTTTTTTTATTCGTGTCCAAAAACCGGTTTCCATGCGAGTTATAAAATTAGTTTTTTTATGAGACACACAAAACTTTTCTTTTCGCGAACTAAACAGGATTCAATCATGCATCTAAATCCAATCCAGCAGTCCGTACATACTGACGGGAACCGGATGGTCGAGTGATCAACTGTGACTGCAAGTCTGCAACAAATAACCAAATTACGAGACGTATACGTACTCATGGTCTTCGGGAGTCAACAGTCCATCGGTTCCGGTCAACATATAAAACAACTACATTGAAAACATCTTAAAATTAATTTTGAAAATCTATTAGCTAACCGATGGAGGCTAACTAATCACTCACAGCTGATGATATATGTGCATTGTCGTGACCTATACACACACATGAGGACACATCGATGATCGATCGATCGGTTCACCGGTGCCGCGCGCCGTACGTGCCGGGGCAGGTATGCGTACTACCATATACGCGGATGCGGCCACTAGCAGCTGGATGCGCCCGGCCCATCGAGACCCCGCGCGCGCCTACGTAGCAGCGAGGTGAGGAGGTGTCTCGCGCGCTCGCTAAACTGCATGGACACATGGAAGGCTGAGGAGCCGTGTGGTCAGCACTGGCGCGTGGAGGGCATGCACGGTAGCACGCACGCACGCATCTACTCGTGTAAAGTATAGTGATGCGTTCGCAGCGACCACTCGTTCGGCTAGATGCTCTAATCGTCAAGCTAAAATTATTAGGTGTGTGCTGGCTTTGGAGTTTGGACGTAACTACTACGTGAGATTGATCGGGAGTGCAATTTGATGCAAATTTTACTACATAACATCATGAATTTGTGATTTTAGATCCTTTAGAACACACACGAACACATTTTTGATAAAAAACACTTTCTAAACATTGTTATTTATCAGCGGATATCGCGCCCACTAAAATAATATATTCGTGCTGACAAGGAGATAGGGGGTTCAATTTTATGCGGAGTGATCAAATCGTCCCTCCTTTATCTTCCTCATTCCCTTTTCTTCCTTATCTCATCCTCTATTTCCTCCTTTCTCTCTTCTTTAGTGAGGATTGCGATCCGCGAGCGGTGACGCGACCAGTAGGCAGAGTGTGCGGTGATGATAGGGGTGCACGGAGGAACGGTGACGGTCAGGACGGCGGCAGTGCGTGGACATTGCGCGACGACGTTCACGCCCGAAGCGATGACATCGGCAGTGGCAGTTGCGGCGGAGGACAGGTGAGGCATGGGAGGAGGATGTGGGAAGCACCAACGGTAGCATGTAGTGCATGGCCCGGAGTTGGCGGCAGCGACATCGATTAGCGAGGGGCGACAAGGTGCACGGCATCCAAGGTCGAGTTAGAGGACACGGTGCATGGAGCGGTAGCGACACAAGAAGGACATGGTGGCATAGCAGCAACAGCTCGCCTCGGCCCACGCCGACTAACTCCACTCCTTCCGTGCTCACTGCCGCCGTGCTCTCCCGCTCCACGCAGGGCCACCCGTCGCTCGCCGTGTCCCAGCACTCTGTGCCGGTGCTCCACACCATGCCCTCTCCCCCCTCCCCCCGCAGTCTCTGTTGTCCATGACGTCGTCCTCGTTGCCGCCGCCTCTCCCCAAGCACCACCCGGCGCTGCCACTGCCCTCACAGTCACAGCAACAGTAGCAGCTGCCGCCTCCTCCCGTGGCAGTGAGAGCTCCCCGCGGCAGGCCGTGTCGCCTCAAGGTGCCGCATATCCTGTCCGACTCCAGCGTCGCCAGCCTGGCCCGATCGTCGTTCCGAAATTCGGTGATCTGAGCACTATCGTAGTTGTCAGCGTGAGACTGGGAGAAGATGAGAAATAAGGATGAAGAAGAATATGAGAAGTGAAGTTAGGTTTTTTTTTTGTTTTTTTTTCTTGACCTTTCACGCTATTTATCGCTCATTTTCAACTGAAAATTAATATTTTAATAGGCGTTGTATCCATTAGCAAATAATCACGTTTATAGGGTGTTTTCCCTCAAGAGTGAGTTCATGCGGTATCCTATAGCTAAAACCATGTGTATGTACTCTGTGTGCATGCGTGTCCAATAACTTATACTACAGTAAATTGGTACTGGTAGTAAAATATACTCCCTCCGTCCTATAATACAAGGAATTTTGGGTAGATGTGACACATATTAGTATAAGTGTTCAGATTTATTGTATTAGGATGTGACACATATTAGTATAACTGTCCAAATTTATTGTATTAGGATGTGTCACATTTACCCATTATCTCTTGTATTACTCTCTCCGTCCCAAAATAAGTGCAGTTTTGCACTATTCACGTTCAACGTTTGACCGTTTGTCTTATTTAAATTTTTTTTATGATTGGTATTTTTACTGCTATTAGATGATAAAACATGAATAGTACTTTATGTATGACTAAATATTTTCAATTTTTTCACAATTTTTTTAATAAGACGGACGGTCAAATGTTGGGCACGGATATTCACGGCTACACTTATTCTGGGACGAAGGTAGTATATAGGATGGTGGGAGTAGTAGTCCCTGTCGTTGCACTTTCTCACGGTCAGTCACAGTCAGAGTCTCACACACTTGTGTTGCCGTACGAGCTGCTCTGTTTGCACACTCGTCAACCTGTAACCTGTTTGTATCGAAGCTCTAGCACTAATTAACCAGATGTCCTGATCGGTCGGTGGGCCACTCGTCGCGATGCAACGCAGCACGTGGGGTTCCGGGCTCCGACGTGGGACGACCAGATCGAGGCAGCTCGCCCCCATCCGATCGACCACACGTACGTACGTACGTACGTGACGCCGTGACGACGCGAACACCCACAACCACAACCGCAACCACACAGGACAGCTTCTCCGTTGCCCACACTCCCACAGCCACAGCCACACAGTACACAGCACGAGCACGCATGCGCGCGCGCGCGCGTCACCTCGTCCCATGCTGTGCCGGGGCGTGGCGCGTACGCGCGCGCAGTGCGCCCGGGGGTCACAAACTCACAACGTACACGCAGAGTGTGGGGATCGCGCCGGCCGAGCGATCTCGATTCCGATCCGCGCCGCGTGAGGCCAACGCACCACAACCCACATCGTCACGCGCGGCCGGCCTCTCCCGTGTCCCGTGACCTCTCCCCCCTACGTATTCCGCCTACGATCTCGGCATCTCCCCCCTTTTTCTCTTTCGCCGAAACTTTAGCCGAGCAAGTCGAGCAGCTGCTGGCTAGGTACTCCACTATACTACACACTTTGGTATAGCGAGCGAGCGAGCGAGCAATGAAGCAACGGCTGGGCACGCACTTGTTGCAGAAAAAGGCGAGGCAGAGCCACGCACTCACCGAGTCACCGGGGTGAGTGGGCGCTAGAGGACGATGCCCTCCTCTGATCCCAAGGCTTCCCTTTTCGCCCATTTCCTCTCTTTCCTCCCATCGCAGAATCGATCGATCGATTGGGGCCACGGCTGCATGCGGGGTGACCTTTTTCACTTGTGAGTTGCGACTTTGTGAGCTCCGAAAATTTTGACAGTTTGGCCCTTTGGGAAAATTTATTTCAAGAATAGTCCACACTAAAAACTTATTTTAAAAAATTGAACAGCAATGATGGTAATATCCAACGTTTCAGCACCAGCGAGTGGCGCTAACTTCCTTGCCATCGTGGCCTCTGGTTCGACTTGGCTGATTGATATGGTGAGCGGTAAGTGCAAAGCTTTAACATTGACCTCCCAACCTCAAACGCTGTTGGGTATGGCACTTAGCTAGAACAAATTTAGTCGACTACTAGCTCTAAAAATTAAACCATCATCTATAGCCAACCAAATAGCTTACTCATACAGTATTTAGTTATAGGTATATATTGCATCATTAATATCTAATCCACCAATCTCTCACACAGAGTTGTGCCTTATATTATGGAATGGAGGGAGTACAAATCTGTGGCTTGGTTTTCTTTTCTCTCCTCTTCTATTTTCTCTACATAAGCATAAATATGATATGGTAGCTTATACAACCCTCTTAGGTAAAAGAGTTGACCAAGATTTCGACAAGAACAATAGTATCCAAATCATGTGGCATCATCGCCGTCCCGAGTTCCAACAACGTCATGCCCTCATTTGAGCTCCAGTCAGGACTCATGTTCAAGTCCCCTACCACAGCCAGATCAATTAGCGTTGAGGTTGGTAGATCAGTGACAAGGCACTTGGTTGGTGCACCACATCGAGCGCCAACTTGCTTAGGACGTCATGTTGACAAGGGTTCGGTGTAAAAACATCTGGTGTTGAGATGTCGAACTTTAATGCTATTGTGCTTAGCGCTAAAATTGTGGCCCATTTGTAAATAAATTGTGGACCCATTCTTTAAATAAGTTTTATCAAAGGGTTGAATTAGTGTTTAGCATCTATTCGTCTCGAGACCGGCACCATTTCGTCGCTTTCCCATCCCCGGCTTAGAGCAAGTTTGATAGTATAGCCCTAGCTTCAATTCATCTATAGCTAATCTAATAGCCAATTCATATAATAGTTGCTTACTATACTATTAATATATGGTCCCACCTGTCATACATACATTGTGTTTTGAAGTCCATACTGCAGCTAGCTATAGATCTTTAGCCCGCTGCTTTTCTCTTTCATCTTTTATCTCATTAAAATATATTTGTAGCCGGCTAATAGCCTGCTATTATACCTGCTCTCAGCTTAGTGGACGGTGAACTGGTGGTGACTCACGCTGGCTGCACGCGACAATGGCTAATAATTGCCCCTTTTCTTAGTAAGACGCTAATGACTACTCCTATGTACCCTAGCTAATGACTATGTACGCTGCTTTTAAGCTTAAATATTGTAACTTGTCTCTTCTCGCTGTGCCACTGACGCCGTCGCCCCTCCTTACTTTAGGGAGACTAATGTACAAATGAGTAAGATTAGAGGCAGCGAGATTCGATCTCTTCTCTCTTTTTCTTTCTTGGGGACGCATATGGCAGGTATAGGGCACGAATGGTGTTGTATTGGGGGTTCGATTGCATGCGTGCTGGTTTCATTTTTCTTTTCTTACATGACCATTTGTAACTTGCATCAAAGGCATCATGGACGTTTAGCAGTAAAACACTGTTGTAAACGTTGGCTTTATTTGATACTTTGGTGGTTTAACGCATATAATTTTAAATTTGATTCAATTGTTACTAAAAAGAACTTTTCGATTAAAGTTGTAAATTAACTTTACAGAAACTGATAAATACTTATCTAATTAACTAGATTTCAAAAGCACAAATATCATACTACAACAGCAACAAACTGCTCTAACAAACTGCTCTAGGAACTTGATGGGTAGACGCCGAACTTATTGGACCTTTCCTTATCTGTCTATTTTAATTTCCTCGTCTTGTGCTCATATACTGGGTTGATACTAGCGTTTTCTAGAATATAATTAAGTATTACCTCCGTCCCAAATATAACAAGTTTTAACTATGTCTGGATACACAGTTGTCCATATTTATAACTAAAAATGTTTATATTTTGAGACAGAGAAAGTAACTTCTACTGGTCTCAACCGATCAAATAATATATTATTTAGTTTCTCCACCTACTTTCTCATCTCAATAAACTATCATTTAATTTTATCTTTCTTCTTAATCCATGTGAAAAACTTTAGAAATGTTTTTCGGATTACTAAATAGTGCGATTTTCAGTAACAAAAAACTTATATATAAATTTCTTAATAACTCTATTTTTCAACTTTATAATAGTTAATTCATTTGTTTGTAGCTTCGAATAGTTTATCACAGCATCATTCAACTATTTCGTCATTTGGCAATTCAAGAAAGAGAAGGCCAGCGTTTAGCGTTTCCAATATATACCTTTTGTGAATCCTATCTTTTCTATATAGTTGGTACTCACTAAAAATCATTTATACTCCTATAAAGTAAGTCATGTGTAACGCCCCGCCTCTCCCAGACCGGGCCCGCGGTCACCCATCTCACATCCTCACCCCCTTAAGAGAGATCAACGTCCCCGTCGATCAACCCTAGGCCAGGAATGTCCCCTCTTGGCCACGTCCGTGTGTCCAGTGCCAGCGCATGTGCCATGCTATGTGACCACTCCGGGTCCACACCAGCCATGCGCACCATGCCTACGCAATTGCGACACACGCGCCCGTTATTGGTGGAGAAACCATCTATACTCCCGGTTGGTAACCCTTCTTTAGTCCCGGTTTTCCAACCGGGACTAGCAATCCGAGACGGTTGAAATAACCGAAACTAAAGAGATGGTAGTGGCAGTCCCATTAGGTCTCCTTTCCTCTTTTTTTTTCATTGTTTTTTAGCCAGAGTTTAATCCCTGTATTTTCTCCCAAATCGAGTTGGATGCATATTTCCAAATCAAACCCCAAATCAAAGTAACATCCCAAAATATTCACATCACAAATCTTAAGTTACTTGTACACACAAATCAAATACATCATAAATCTTAAAAAAATTACACACAAACCAAATACATCACATATTATACATCTCAGATCCATGAAACAAATCACAAAATTATACATCTCAGTGAATCACAAATTGTAAAAAAAAAAAAAAGAATGGATGTCGGAGCGCCGCCTGCCGCCGCTCGCTACTTGGCATGTGCACGGCCCCGCCGACTGCCTGACGCGTGCGACCCCCACTGGGCGCCGGATGGGAAGGGAGGACGGGGAGGAGGCGGGATGGGAGGAGAAAGGGGAGGAGGGGGGAGGAGGAGAGGGAGATTAAACCGGGACTAAATATCATCTTTAGTCCCCGGTTCTTTTTGGAACTGGGACTATTGTGGTTTTAGGGCGACCCAGCAAAGATCAGCTTTCTAGTAGTGCGTGAAACCGTGAGGGATGGGAGGAGGAAGGGGAGGAGGGGGGAGGAGGAGAGGGAGATTAAACCGGGACTAAAAAGATGTCATCTTTAGTTCCGGTTCTTTTTGGAACTGGGACTATTGTGGTTTTAGGGCGACCCAGCAAAGATCAGCTTTCTAGTAGTGCGTGAAACCGTGAGGGATGGGAGGAGGAAGGGGAGGAGGGGGGAGGAGGAGAGGGAGATTAAACCGGGACTAAAAAGATGTCATCTTTAGTTCCGGTTCTTTTTGGAACTGGGACTATTGTGGTTTTAGGGCGACCCAGCAAAGATCAGCTTTCCAGTAGTGCGTGAAACCGTGAGAATTGGCTAATCGGCTCTGCACAATTTGTCCTCACTCATGTGCACCCGGGAAGAATTTCCCGGTCGGTCACCTATCCTAAATTGCTCTAGGCTAAGCACGCTTAACCTCAGAGTTATTTGGAGATTGGCTTCCGGAAAAGAAGTTGCAACTTGTTGATATGAGTATTCTATTAATCCCATTAAAGCCCTAGGCCGGGATGTCACAGCATGCAAGAAAAGTCACATCATCAATAATTCTGAGCAATCAGATCGCATTAGTACATAGTTATTAGTTGTTGGATCAAGAAGCTACTCATCCATCTAAGGTCATGTTTGTTTCAGCTTAAGATTACTATAATCTAGATTATTGAACTAGATTACTATAATCTGGATTATAATAAGCCGATATAGAATAAGCGGTTAGCTGCTTGATTCTCTGGATTATTAGCTGTTAGTCACCCAATAATCTAGAAAAAGCACCTTTAGAGTGGATTACCATATTATAGTAATCTGGCTTATAGATTATAATAATATATCATAATAAGCTATCTGTTTGTTTTAACTTACTCCTAATAATCCAGATTATCATAATCCTAAGGTGAATCAAACAGGGCCTAATTTAATCATTGATTACTTATCCAGTCACCTCCCTTTAGATTATAATCACGCGTGACATTGTTATCTATTTTTCACATAATACTATGTTTTCTCCACCCAAGTCCTCCAAGATAATACAAACTTATCATATTTATTTTATACAACTCAAATTATTTTATAACATGTGAGTTTTGTTTTGTTATAAACAATTGGATAACACATAGTAATTAAGCATCATTAACCTAAACCTATTTTTAAACAAGCTTGAATAAAAGCAAAGAGGTACAAACTACCCTAATTATGACGAAATCCAGATTGTGCATAAAAATAACTTTCGTATACCATAAAAATACACAATGACTTTTTTGAAAAAATAAAACATGAATTGTATTGTAATAGCAGAGGCTATTTATGAAGCCGCATTATCATTTTGTATATATACAGAGTTATATCTAATTGTTTAAAATATTAATTTTATTTGACGATAAAACTAGCAAATTCCACGGCAAAGCGTGGGGTATCAACTAGTATAATAAAAATTACTAACCAGAGAGACTATACAACTCGACATTTTAGAAAGATTAAAGGGGTATAATTAACACACAAGAAACCAAAGGATTATTATGCCTAGATAGTGCTTATATGTATGTACGTAGTGCTTGGATTGCCACATAGGCACGGAGATGGATGGTGCATTATTAATCGAAGCGCACGCGTCCCCCCATTAATCCATTATTGCTCTAGAGTACAATATAAGCTGGTGAGTGGTGACAAGCTGAAGTATATCGGCTTGCCTCAATGTGGGAATTGGAACGATTCCTAACCTGGATTAGTTTACCACTAATGTCCAATTATCGCAAACCGCATATAGTAATTAATAGCTAGTGCTGTACTACTCGTACAAGTTAATGACTCGTTTTATTGGTCAATTCTCAAATCTAATACTCCAACTATTGTTAGTAATAAGCTTACAACTATTGTTAGAGCTAATCAGGCTCCAACTATTGTTTAATTAAGACCTATCAGGCCTGTCATTAATTAAGATATACTATTTCTCTACTATTTGATCTGTAGCTAGCGGTACAATTTCAACGAGGAACAGGGGAAAAACAGGCCAAAACCAAGTCTTTTTCTTTTTCAGTTTTGAAACAAAAAAAAAACCCAAGTCCTTTTCAGTTTGTGTGTATATATATCTTACATATTGATCATGTGAAGCGCCAATATATATAGTCAAATCTCGCATGGTTTTATTCTGTAGAAGAGCATTATTTCCTCGCCTTTTATAGTGAGATTTTATTCCTGATCTCCCATTGAAAGAACTTTAATTAACATAAACTGTAAATCAAAGGTGGACTGATACTGAGCCATTGCTTTTGGGCATTTTTTTAATCATGAAGTGCCAGAAATGTATGATCCTATCACGCAAGTTATACTGCAATATGGGTTTTGGAATCACAGTCAAACCCCACTATTGTCATGAATTTCCACTTCAATTTTAATTCCACGAAGTATCCTCCTCCCATGAAAAAAAAAACAGTCTGCTCCCAAACATAAATACAAATAAATTAAATGATACAGTATATCACTATAAAAATTAAGAAAATGATATTTCAATTAAACTTGCATTATAAAAGATAATCAAATAAAAGTTGTAAGTAGTGGTAGCTATTTTTTTAAAATAATGGATTCTTAAAACAGAGCCTATACGTTCAACTGGACATACACGGTTAAAATCATGGAACTATATCTCTTATGTCATTTGATATTTAGCGGCGTGAAAGATAGTCAACAATTATTGAATACTCCCATAGCGTACTAGTAGCCACTAATGTTTTGCAAGCAACTACTCCCTCTATTCATTTGATCACCACCTAAAATTATTGAGATTTTCTCAAAATGATTATCATCTAGTAAAATATCTCTTTGTTTATTTCTATAAGGAGTAAATGTGTATCGTGGAATGTCCCGTATGCATGCAACTAGACAACCAAGATAGTCATCATCTTTTTACTTATGCTTATACTTATCAGCTAAAATTTGAATTTTCAATGTTAAATTTGGAGCTGATTTTGAGGTATTTTCATCGAAGTTTATTTTTCAGCCTTTGTTTTTACATCGCTAAGAACACGTATATAAAACTTTTATTCATAAATTACTTTTCATTTACAAATATGCCGTTTCGCTTATTCTGCTGGCTCCTTTAAATTCTATCATTTCAAACTATGCAACATTTAAACTGTGAATTAATTTTTATTAGACACGAAATGACAAAGCACCTCAATCGATGACGACTAATTTCAGTATGATGTATATTCTGGTGTCCTTGGTTTAAGGTGTTCTTATATTGGGATGGATAGAGTACAAAATTCACTAAAATTAACCTTCGCAGCATACTAATTTTTTGAAGTGAAATTAAGAGGAAACTAGGCGTGCATCCCTGCGCTTAACGGCGTGACCACCTGGCGTTGCAGGAGCCGTTTCACAAACAGAGCCTAAGGTTAGGGTTTTTGGGACAGCTTAGCCGGCTCGACTATAAATAGCGGCGGTGGCGAGCCCCATCTTCCCCCACGCCTCGGCAATCCAAAGCCCTCCTCGTCCTCGCAGAGCATCCATTGCCTCGATTTTCTATTCCAAATTCCCCCACGCGAAGAACAGCCAGCGCCCTCCTCCTCCTCCTCCTTCGCCTTCCTCCTGGTTTCTTGCCATCTTTCCAGGGAAGGAGGAACCGCGGCCCGGCCGCATTCTTGGACAAGAATTGTTGGGTGAGTCTCGAGTCCCCCCCCCTCCTTACTTGTGGTTATGCTCATGTTGCTGTGCTATTCTGTAGAAGAAGATTGCATATTTGCATGTACTATGCGCTTGGATTGTTTAGCGAGTCGCGGAGATGTTTCGTTTCGTAACGCGTTGGGGGTCTGGATCCCGATTTAGCTTCTTGGGGATCGATTTGGGAGGGGATTTAGGACCTGTCTTCCCCTGTTCCTTTCTTGCATGCGTTGGGAATTTTGTTTGTTCTTTGTGGCGACCGGGCTGTTAGTTATTAGAGAACGTATTGCGAGCTGTTCGGGTGCCTGGGCGATTCTAGAAAGATGTCTCTTTTGCTAATGGTTATTATTAGCTGAATCGCTGATATGGTGAATCCAGGAAAGTTTCATGCTTTTTGTCCTATGTCCTGTCTTTCTTTGTCATATTCGTACCTTTCCCAGTTTGCGATGCCCAAGAAGCAACCTTTCTGTTGGAAACATCTAGTGCTCAATTCTTTATTTCAAATTGTTGAAATCTTCAAGGAGCAGTTTATTGTGCGCCCTTGTTGATTGCTCTTGTTTCTGCCAGGTTTCCTTGTTAGGCTCTAGTTTTGCTCGTTGTTTACTGTAAATTCCCATGTATATTAAGTTTGTGCAGTGCGCTGTCAGCTTGGCAAATGGGCTTTTCATTTCCTGATCGAAAAAAAAAACAAACCTGTGATTAACAAGGGGAAATTACCTTCACTGTGCCTATTGGCATCATTCCAAGTTATTCATGCTTTAGTTCCTAGCCATTAACTTAAGATAGAAATAAGATCCTGCCAGTTCACTAGTTTTCTTGTCAGTTTGATATATACTTTGATCTTGTCTTTTCTGGTTGTTTTCCTTAATTTTGTCTGTGTTGTTCTAGTGCTTAATTAGTTGCCTCTCAGTTCTTCACATTCTATGTTTTTGAGTAAAACTCTGTCCATATGGCCGTTCTGTTATGTATCTCAGCAATCTGCTTATATTTTTTTTTTTGCATCCCCACACAATTCTATTTGACGTTGTAAAAAAGAAGAGAGATAACTAGATAAGCGCAACTGATGCTCTATACTTAGTTTCACGGTTCTTGGTTTAATGCCTAAAAATTGTGCACTATCAGTACTTCAATTATGTTATCTAGTAGTGTTTTGTCTCCTCTGAATAATGCCTGCCATTCTTATGCTGCTCTACTGCTGAGAAAACTACACTATTTGAATTACTGATTGCTAATTATGTTTCGATTAACAGCATAAAGGAACATTTTGTTGATGTTCTAATGGAGTCAAAAGGTGGCAAAAAGAAGTCTAGCAGTAGTAGTTCCATGTACGAAGCTCCCCTAGGCTACAAGATTGAGGACGTTCGCCCAGCCGGAGGAATCAAGAAGTTCCAGTCTGCTGCTTACTCCAACGTAAGCACCAAAAGATTTAAGCAGCATACTTTAAATAACAAAAATATTTACATTTATGAACTCTGGTTTCTAATGCTTATTTGGTTTATCTTTTCCTTTGCAGTGCGCTCGCAAGCCATCCTGATATTCCTTCACATGCCTTTCCCCGTAGAGTAGGAATTTCCTGCAATTTTTCCTTTGTTTTGTTGCAATAAATCTCCCTTGGCTGGCTGCTTTCTCAATCTCTTCCCTTGTCTTCTCCGATCTCTTCTTTCCTGTCTTGTCCACTGCTCCTTGCAACACTTGATCAAATGTCGATGTCCTTGGCTGATTCTTGGGGCTCTGCCCCTGCCTCGCCCATTGGGTTTGAAGGCTATGAGAAGCGCCTTGAGATAACATTGTCTGATGCGCCCGTCTTTGTGGACCCCTGTGGTCGCGGCCTTCGTGCCCTCTCACGTGAGCAGATCGACTCGTTCTTGGATCTTGCAAAGTGTACCATTGTATCCCATCTTTCGAACAAGCACTTCGACTCATATGTGCTTTCAGAGTCGAGCCTTTTTGTTTATCCCCACAAGGTTGTTCTGAAGACCTGTGGTACAACAAAGCTTCTGCTCTCCATTCCTCGCATCCTTGAGCTTGCTGCAGAGTTGTCACTGCCTGTTCTATCAGTGAAGTACTCTCGTGGGATGTTCATCTTCCCTGGAGCGCAGCCATCACCGCATCGCAGCTTCTTGGAGGAGGTTTCTGTGCTCAACAGCTTCTTTGGTGGCCTCAAGTCAGGTGGCAATGCTTATGTCATTGGTGATGCATTCAAGCCCAAGAAGAAGTGGCATGTCTACTATGCCACAGAAGAGCCTGAGCAGCCCATGGTTACACTCGAGATGTGCATGACTGGGCTGGATGCTAAGAAAGCTGAGGTGTTCTTCAAGGATTCCACTGATGGCTCCTGCTCATCAGCTAAGGAGATGACTATGTTCTCTGGGATTTCTGAAATCATCCCTGAGATGGAGATTTGTGACTTTGAGTTTGACCCGTGTGGGTACTCAATGAATGGCATTTATGGTCCCGCCGTCTCCACGATCCATGTCACTCCTGAGGAAGGTTTCAGCTATGCAAGCTATGAAGCAATGAACTTCAATCCTAGCTCCTTGGTCTACGATGATTTGATCAAGAAGGTCCTGGCTTGTTTCTGCCCTTCAGACTTTTCGGTCGCTGTTACCATCTTCGGTGGGCATGGTTTTGCCAAATCATGGGCAAAAGGTGCAGAGGTTGATTCCTACATGTGCGATGATCTTGTTGAGCAAGAGCTTCCTGGTGGCGGTGTGCTGATGTATCAGAGTTTTACTGCTGTTACTCCTGGTGCTGTGTCACCGAGGTCGACCTTGGATGGCTGGAACAGCGATGGAGCAGAGATGGTTGCGAAGAGCAAAGAGATGAGTGTCTGCTGGGAAGGAGAGAAGGCGGCGAAGAAGAAAGATGCAGATGCCTGAGAAATCGGCAGTTCTTCAACCTCAAGTTGCAAGTTTGATTCATCTGAAGTTTCTGAGACGCCTTATTTGGTTCTGCTCTTGCAGTTTCGGTTAAGCAGCTGGCTGGGCTACCGGCAAAGCATATGTTACTTGTTCATTGTTCTTTTATATCTGTCTGCCCAAATAAGTGCTCTAGATGGTTTGCTGCGTCTGCCATAGTGAGCAATTCAGATTGTAGTAGAATTCTTATCTGTTGCCGATGCTCTTTAAGGGAGAATGATATGTAACTCGATTATTTTCAATAACTATTGCAACTTCCATAATTTTCTGTCCATTGGTTATGTTTGTTTGTTTTTCTCTGAAAGAGCCTGGTCATATTTTCACTGATTTTATAGAGTGATTTACTCAGCATAATTGCAGAGTTGTCTGTACTGTTAAATAGGTTTGCTATATCATGTTTGAGGAGTTGCACATTTCACACTATCTTATTAAGCACACGAATTTGATGACCCAGTTTTGAGTAACTTATTCTTGACAATGTAATGACCCAGTTTTGAGTAACTTATTCTTGGACAATGTAATGGTTCAGTCCCATGGTATGACTCATTAGTAGTGTTCTTTAATCTATTTGTGTTTTAATTTGGGTGTGTCTGATCATTCAACAGATCTGTCTTCATATTATACTATAGAGGTGCCAATGGTGTTGTCACTTGTCAGTTGTCACCAGCTCTGGTTGTTAATCTGAATCTTTACGTGTTAGCAAATTTGCTATGATTATGAACACAAGACTGACCACTGGAAATGAACAGAACAGTTTCTCGTTAGGAAGAAATTTTGTCATGCCTGTTTTTCTTCCAGGAACCCTGCTCACATAATCATTTTATGGAACAGATGGGAAATAAAATACAATCAACATGATTCAGTGATCTTACTAAGCCATCGAGGCCCCACTCTGTTTTGGCACAAATCTGGAGGCTTGACCTCTGTGGTGGCTGCTAAAAATGGAGAATGGACCATTGAATCATTTTCAGACTACTTAGAAATAACCTTGCAAAGGTGTCAATGTCTTGAAATGTCCATTTGAAAAATGGAGCATGGACAAATCTTTGGCTTCATGGTGTCTCCATTTTATGCTGCAGGCTGTAGTATGAGTATGACAAGGACAACATCTTCTTTCACTCCTCTCTATAAAACCCCATGTGACCGTCATGGTGAGTCACCGTTGTATCTCAGTGCTTCTAATATATTGACGTGCAAAACTTTTGCGTATTTGATAAAATAAGATAACATGTTATTCAAAATCTCAGTTTTAGTCACACAGTAGCTGCTCTTGTTTTTACACTTACAATTTTCAGGCTTCCTTTAGAACATGCATTAGTTATACAACTATGTGCCTGACAAAATTTTGAAGAAAAATACACCAGTTCACTCTGCAAATGATTAGCAGTAGACCAGAAACAATTCAAAGTCCAGGCTTGGCGGCAAGAAACTTCGGTTCGTGAGGCCCATGGGCTATTGGGCGAGGTGTCAGCATCAGTATTCAGTATTATTTTATCATGCAAGACAGGAAGAGGCATATGAACAGGTTCAGGTATTTTGACAAACTAGCCGCTTTTTCTTAGTTCACAAACACAGAAACTTAGTTTCTTTGCAAAATAAAGTAGACCATTAATTTGCATGAGCATGCAAAATTCCACACACATAACCAGATGACCTGAAAATCAAGCTTTGTTTATTCCAATTTTGCAGGTCAACACTGGTGATAGAGACTTTCAACACACTGATTCACAATAAATTTGATGCTAAAAGTGAGCATCTGTGCCTACCACTACCAGCACAAACTAGGAAGCAACAGGCATCTGTGCCTCACACTGTCATAACACATATCACAGGCTACAAATACAAGGTATATATGTCAATAGTTGTTATTCTTCTTCAGTCTTGAGGAAGCTTTTGCACAGCTTGATCCAGAACTCCCTGTCAGGCCCAGTATCCTCCAGCTGCCTCCTCACTCCCTCTGCGACCGCCATCTGCAAGTTACCGTGGAATGTGCGGTAAATTAACACCAGAAATTGTGATACCATTCGATACCAAGATTAATCTATAACTATGATGATGAGTCGAAAACCGCTCCCTAGTGGTAAGGATGGTGGTAACAACTACATTATCGACTAAAACCCATTGAACTTTAAAAAATTTGTCACAAATGTGCATTTTTTTAGGTTTTCTAATAGTTGTATTGATAATATTGAGCTGTTTTTTGCATATAGGATAATATTGATATGTCCAATAATCACAATATCTGATCGGTTATCATTGATATTTGAATCTCTACCCGGTAATTTTTTTAAGGTACAAGAATTTTCCACATCAATATATTAGATTAGATACATACTTTTAGATTCTAGACCAAATACTCTTGATTTCCGGGTGTTTAATACAAAGCGATTAGATCAGATTTTAGATAGTGTTCTTTTGGGGGTTGGGAGCCCTTCCCTCCTGAGCACGCAAAACGGAGCGATGAATTAGCGTACGATTAATTAAGTATTACTCCTTCCTTCCAAAAATCTAAGACCTATTTCTTTTTCATCAAAACCAAGAAGCAATTAACTCACTCATTATGTGGTAAAACCAATGAACATGCAACCAATAAGTACTAGAATGGCTTCTTGGTTTCCGATCAACAATTTAATTTAGCACATGGTGACTACAAATAGGGCTCATATTTTTGGAGAAACCAAAGAATGAAATAGATCTCAGATTTTTGGAAGGAGGGAGTAACTAACAACTTAAAAAATAGATTAACATGGTTTTTTTAATACAACATTCCTACAATTTTTTTTCGAAAAACATACTCCCTCCAATTCTTTTTATATGACGTTGGCTAGTTTAAAATTTAACTAGCTAGCCAACATGATACATATAAAAATGGACGTAGTAGGGAAAGTGTTTTAACAGCTCAAGTGGATGTCCACCCGTTTATTGCATGTCATCTAAATGATTATGAAAAAAAATAAAAAAAAATGAACAAGATAGATCAATATCTAATATATCAATCCACAAACATGCAAGTTAAAATTCAACTTCTACAAATTGTAACAAAAATAACAAACAAAACTCAAATTACTATATGTATATTTACAATTAAATTTGTTATTTTTTTATAACTTGTAGAAGTTGAATTTAAACTTGCATGTTTGTGGAGTGATATATTACATATTGATCTATCTTGTCAATTTTTTTTAAAAAATTTTTTGTAACCATCTAGTTGACATGCAATAAACGGGTGGATGTCCACTCGAGCTATTAGAATCTATATCCGAGGTAGTACCATTTAACCGTTTGGGGACCGTGTGTGCGTGCGAAAAAAGAGAGAGCAGAAGTTATGCTACACTCACGGTGATGGATCCAGCGGAGGAGAGGCGGTCGACGAGGTTGAGGAGGATGTCGGCGGTGTACTCCGGGTGGCCCTGGATGCCGAGCACGCGGTCGCCGGCGCAGAACATCTCGACGCCGGTCTTGGACGAGGAGGCGAGCACCTCGGCGCCCGCCGGCAGCTCCCACACCTCATCCTGGTGCACCTCCGTGATCTTGGCGTACGGCGCCGCCGCCGCCGTGATCCCCTGCAGCGCGTCGTCGAGGAACCTGTACGGCGGCAGCGACTCCGCCATGGCCACCTCCCTGATGCCGATGTCCCACCCGCCCCTCGCCTTCCCCACGCGCCCGCCCAGCGCGCGGCATATCACCTGGATGAGACGCACGAGAGGAAGACGACGAGGATGACATCACGGTTGACATGGCCGGCCCGGCCGGACAGAGCTGCAGCCTGCATTGAGGTAGCTACCTGGTGGCCGAAGCAGATGCCGAGGAGACGCTTGCGCATGGCGACGAGGTCGCGGACGAGGAGGCACAGCCGGAGGATCCACAGGTCGTCGGCGTACGCGTCGTGCGGGCTGCCGCTGATGACGAAGCCGTCGTACCCGTCGACCTCGTCCGCGCCGGGGAGCTCGCCGTCCACCGCCCGGAACATGTCCCACTCCTCGCCGCCGCCGTCGCCGACATCGCCATCGTCGCCGAACGCCCGGATGAACACCTCCAGGTAGCCGCCGTACACCTTGCGCACGTAGTCCGAGTCCCTCGCCGCCAGCAGCAGCGCGTACCTCCTCCTCCTCCTCACGCCTCCCTCCGCCGCTGCCACAATAACCTTCATAGCTTCTGAATTCTGATCGATTGCAAAGCTAGCTGCTGATCGATGGCAATGTGTGGGAGATGGCGGGAAGCGGTGCAAATTTATAGAGGAAGGAGGACATGATGAACAGCAGCTACCAAGAACGAGCTCGAGAGGAGTAGAAATGGTGGCAATGCAAGTTGGAGGAGTCGTGATTCAGACCAAGAATCTCTTGTGCTGACAATTGCATCGCATCGATCATGCAAAACTTATAGCATCTACGAAGTGATATATCACATATTAATATATCTTTTTAATTTTTTTTATATCCATTTAAATAATATGTAAACAACGAGGGGATATCTTTTTGAGGGATCAAAATTCACATACGTAGAAATGGTGGCAATGCAAGTTGGAGGAGGAGTCGTGATTCAGACCAAGAATCTCTTCTGCTGACACAATTGCATCGCATCGATCATGCAAAACCTATAGCTAGCTAAGCTAGTGATGAGTGGATTAGTAGTCATCTGATCCATCGCATCCTGTCGCGTTCGAGGCTGCAAGATGCATCGATCGGCGACGGCGAGTTGGTCGATTCGTTGCGCCAACTTGGGTTGTGTGTGGAAAGCTTGCTTCCGTTTTGAGATTTTGACCGTGCTTTTGTTGGGAGAAATCAAGCTAGCTAGCTAGCTAGCGGTCGAGCTGAGCTGCGGCGGTCGTGTTGATCGTCGTTAGGCCATTCCCAACCCAGGACACTAGACATAGTTTTTATAAACTTCACATCATCAAGAAACTATTACTAGACACTAATTTTATTTCATACTTAAATTTAATGCTACTTATCTCACATGATGTTTTGGATGTTGTATAGAAACCATACATGTCTTATACAAGACATGGTTTTCTTCTCTTTTCTCATTTATTTACTTGCCACATTATTTTTTTATCCTAAGTGACAGCTTATTTAATGCTATTAACACCATACTAATTATTGGGTTGGAAATGGCCTTAGCAGCCGTATCTGAGACTCTGATGTGTGTCATGTGTGTGGTGTTCAACGGTTCAACCTCTCTGATCAGCATGTTCTGACTACAATTAATCAACTGATTCCCTAAACACATGAACATCTTGTGTAAATTTTGTGAAACCTCGGGTATCATAATACAAATCACACATAATCAGAGTGTTTTGGCATAAGATATTTTGGCTTTCCCCTAAGTCAAATATCTTTAAGTTTAACTAATTTTATAAAAAATATATAATAAAATTTCTAATTCCAAACAAAACATATTATAAAATATATTCAATGGTGATTTGACGCTGCAGATGTTACTATATTTTTTTAATAAATTCACTCAAATTTAAAGAAATTTAGATTTAAACAAATTTTAAAATTACGGGACTAGCATATATATAACCCTAAATTGTAGTCTACAATATTATAAAATCACATCGCCGGCCAACTTAACTTGATATAGTAGAAAAAATAAGATGCTTAACTTAGATGGTTTAAATATTTTTTATTTTATAGATGAAAGACTTCATAAATTTAAGAATTCATTTAGAACATTCCTAATACGGTGGATCAAATAACAATTTATTAAAGTGCTCAAATCACTTTTTTTTATCCTGGACCACATAATTACTGAGGTGTGAAATTTACTCTTAATTTTTTAACAAACTTAATTGTCAGATATGCTGCATAATCGCGTGCAATTCTCCTCGGCAGATTTGACTGAATTTTCGTGTTTCTGTAGCTATGTTAATTAAGTTTTTGGTATTAATTTTTTATGAGAACTTTTTGTATTAATTATTGTTCTACTTTTGAACTTGTTGCACATTAGCAGTTTGCCAGGCTGTGACGACCAGGTTAATCACAAGGTCCTTGCAGATTTTCAACAAAGAAGGCCATCATTGTTTGTCGTGCAAGAAACAAGGTGATTCCCATTTTTATCAGGGCTTATGAAAGTCAAAAGTACTTTTTTAGATATGGCCTCTTGGACTGTGAATGGTGGGGAACAAATAAGATTTTGGGAAGATAAATGGCTAGGTAAGTTGGCTTTCAAGGATAAATTTCCATCTTTATATGCTATAGTCCGAAGGAAATCATCCACTGTTGCCACTGTTATGGGATCTGTTCCACTTAATGTTTCTTTTAGAAGAGCTTTAGTTGGTCAGAATATTGTATACTAGCATGAATTATGTGCTTCTATTGTACATATTCAATTAAATCCTTCTTCTGACTGTTTTAGATGTAATTATCATCAGAATGGTAGGTTCTCAGTAAGGTCAATGTGTCTAGCTTTAATTAACAATGGTTATGTTGAGAGGAACAAATATATGTGGAAACTTAAGATGTCGCTTAAGATTAAGATCTTTATGTGTTACTTGCTTAAGGGGGTCGTGTTGACCAAGGATAATTTGGCGAGACGGAATTGGAATGGTAGCTTAAGGTGTTGCTTTTGTATGAAAAATGAAACTATTCAACATCTCTTCATAGATTGTCATTATGCAAAATTCATATGGAGAGCAGTTCAGTTTTCTTTTGGTTTTAATCTTCCAACTAGTATATCTCATATATTTGATGGGTGGCTTTTGGGGGTTGACAAGAAAAAGAGTAAACTGATACTAGTTGGAGCGTCTCCCATTTGTTGGGCTCTATGGTTGAGTAGAAATGATTTGGTTTTTAATAAATCACCATCTATTTCATATATGCAGATAATTTTTAGGGCAACGCACTGGCTCCGGTTTTGGGCACAGCTACAAAGGTGTGAGGATGATGGGGAGTTCCTAAAGGTTGTATGCCGCAAGTTGGAGTCGATAGTTATGCAATTATTTGCCAATTATGGATGGAGGTTCACAAATAGACTTCAATAAATGTGTTCTCCTTATTTTGGCTTGGTTTCCTCTGTTTTTGTTTGGTGTGTCCTATTTAGCTGAACTACACTCTTTTCTGGATTGCTACAATGTAATAATTGGCTGTAGCTCTTTTTGAGCAAAGACTGAGATGTTAAATTCCATTATCTAAAAAATCATTGTTTGTCGTGAGACACGAGATCACCTGGACGACGACTGATGAACAGTATATTGTGTTTGTCATGCATGGTCATTCATAAAGGTCCATGCAGAAATTGAATTTTAAGCCCTCTCAACCATAAAAGATCAAATTAGATCTAACTGGAACTTTTTTAAAAAAATCATTCTAACTTTTATAGAGAGAAAAGCGAGTATGTCTACAAAGTAACTAAAATACAATAAGTGGTGCTACAACTTACTATACGGGTGCAGTTTAGTCATTTATTTTACAAATTGATCGAACATGTCACTCGTCTTGTTTATTTTGGGGCGCAAATCATATAAAATCATATAGCATCTCACTTGCTATTAATTCAAGTGCTGTTCATTTCTTTCGCAAACAAGGCTCCATATGAACCACAAATAAAGCCAACACTAGTCTCTCTCATGCCCCCCTCCCCTATCGTCTCTAGGAGCGACATGGGCAGAACCCACCGTGGCCTCCCCCTCCACTTCTCTTTCCTCTTTACCAACTCGTCACCATCCGAACAAGCCAAGAAAAATCCGCTTGGCCATAGTGAAAACAGCGGCATGCCTTATCACAACCTTGTGTAACTGTAGAGGCGAGGCGACATGCGACCGGCTTTGAGGCACGGCGGTGAAGTGCAACCAGAGGTGAGGTGGCACGGTGCTGTTGCGCCCTCCATCACTCCTAATGGTGGCGGTGTTGGTGGGAAGCCTCTAGCGCTCATCCCTCAAAAGCTAGTGCAATGGAAGAGACTGGCGGAGGCGGCGGGCTAGTAACGACGTCGTGTGCCAGATCAATGTCAGGGAAGGGCAGTTGTGCCCATCCTCTATATATGAAGACCTGGGCTACGACGACTTCTTATGGTGCTGTCTAAATGCTTGAGGGTAGCGGCTGGCGCCGATGATCCTCGAGGTGGAGACCGTGACAGTGAAAGTGGGTGCATAGATATAGAGCTAACATGTGGAGATAGGCGGGGGGTATCAATGTAGCAATGTCTACGTGCTGACCGTGGGTGACTGGTGGTGGCCAGCTTTGGAGCTATAGTTACAGGACAACAATGGATGGGTGGCGGGATAAAGTCTAGCTCGGTCTGGTTAGGCTGACAACGGTGACACCTTTGGTCGTCGTTTTCCTTCGTAGAGGTGTTATCAAGGTGTCTCTCTTCCTCCCTGGTGGGTACCTGAGACCTGGATGGGCGGCAACGATGCTCCCTAGGTCACGTTTTCCCTAGAGACGTTGTCTAAGAGGCCCCATTATCGCCTAATATGCTTTTAGATAGTTTGGTGCAAAGCTCTTAAATGGCGGCGGTCCGCGGATTCGTGCGAAGAAGAGGGATCTTTCTTCTCTCTCGCCCTCTTCCTCTACAACCTTTCATCCTGGTGACCTCCAGGAGGTTAGGTGTTCAGTAGTTTGGAATTGGTGTTGGGTAGTATGGTTGTAGCTTCTTTGTTGATCTAGCAGCGACCGGTTCCGTGCTAGTTGTATGTAGGCGATATTGGTGTATTTTTGTCCTTTTTCCATGGCTATGGCCTTACATGTTTTAGTCTTGTAATTTTCTTCTACTATCTTCAATGAGTCAATGTTATTCGTTAAAAAAAGGCAACATTTGTGGATCATATAATCAATATGGGCACCGCCTCACCTTCTTCCTTTTTGCTGGCTCTTATACTGGATCTGCTATATATTATTGCCCTTGAGCTAGCGTTACCAACATATTTTGAGGTTCATTGAATCTAGCCATGCTAGCTAGTTCACCGGCGCATATGCCCATGAGAGCCTATGGGTTTATTCACGAGACAAAAAGATTGTGTGCAGAATAAGAACAAGTTCGATTCTTCCTGGACCTTAATTCCAAATGTGCACTCAGATCTCAAGGAATAGATCCTTTTCCCTCCTCCTAGTTGGGTCATCGAACACTGAAGAAAAAGATACATCTGCTTAAAATAAAATGAGCATGCCATTTTTTTCGGAGCTATTCTCCGTTCCATATAAGGTTTATATTTTAGTTTCGTATTAAGCCATTTTTTTTAATTTTGTCTAAGTTTATACAACATCGAACTAGTATTATATCCAATATCCTTTCATATGGATGAAAGGATTCTGTAGAAAAAAAACCTTTACGAAATTGGATCATCCAAAATTCCTAAGACGATTTTGTATAATTTATACTACCTTACATTGTAAAACAAAAGAAGTAGCAGGTCCATCGAACATATATATACTAGATGAATACCCCGTCGTGTTGCTGCGAAAAATTAAGTTGTATAATATGTACAAATAATATGTAATTTGATTATCAAAACTAAAATAATTTCATATATTTTTTAGCCTAAAAATAATTGAAATTGTATTTTTTTAAGAGAGAAGAAAGAAGAGACAATTTGAACCATAGATCTATCATCCAAGGCTAGAAATAGTTAAGGTGATATGACTTAATAAGAGCAGAGAGAAATAGTATTAACTACACTTAGTGAGAATGAACATATAAGTTTACAGGATTCATGCATGTATATGCACCGGCTGCCAGATTGAGGGGATCATCATGTTACATTATTCGACGTGGTGAATATAATGACTGATCACTGATCGAGTCACTGTACGTGAGGTCGTCATCGTTCTCGTTTGCATAGGTGCATATTCCATCACTTTTTTTCATCTGCCGAGATGTATAGAGCCTGTTAAGGAGAGCTTCTAACTTCTAACTGCTACAGCTTCTTTTAGAATCTTCAGTTGTTAGAAACTCTCTAAACAGTCCAGCTTTTTATCTAGGTTGTGAGAATCTGTAGTTGTAGAATCTAGAAAATGAACTAGAAGCGAGTTTCTCCAAATTCTCACTAGCTAACATCTTAGCAGTCGTTTCTCAGAATTTTAAGCTCCCCAAGCAGGCCCATAGGAGTACTAGCTAGCTTGACGAATATAAAAAACAACACAGCATGCGATGCGATGCCTTACGAAGTTACGATGATACGGCCGGATACGATTCGGAGGCAGGCGGCGGCTGCTGCTGTATATGCTATGGCTGCCATTTATACACGTGGCTCGCGTGCAAACACGCGGAGCAGTACAATACCTATTTTTTGTGTGTGTGTGTATATATATATATATATATATATATATATATATATATATATATATATATGTAAAGTATGTATGTATGTATGTATATAAAGTACGTACTTTTATACAATATTTATATATATAAAGTTTATGTGTACGTTGTACACTTTTAATGTATAAAAAATATATACGCATATAGAAATTTTGTATACGTATGTATATAATATGTATACAAAGTTTGTGTACATACCTATTAAAAACCTAAACAAAAAGTATACTAGTTTTATATAGTACGTATTAAAAAAATTGAGAGAAAAACAAAAAAAAAAGAAAAAAACTGAGAAAAAGGGGCCAAATGGCCTTCCCACCATGCTGCCTCCTCTCCGCAGGCGCCACGTGGCTACGTTGCACGGGAAAGGGCGTGCGGCCGGCCACCAATTAGCTTTTTCGTACAATATCTTTTCACCAAGATTATGGCCGGATGTTGAAAAGGAAGGATCCCTGGAGAAGAATAATGCTGCATGGGCATGCAGCAGCTGATGTTCATCGATTCGTTGTTTTGTCCTTTTTGGCTGGCGTCTCGGCAAACAGTTTGATTGTGTGCTGAACAGGTAAACAAATGATAGTAGATTAACTAATTTTGTGATGAAATATTTGAAAGTTAACGAGTTCACAATCACAAAGTTGAAAAGTTATTTTAAAAAATATTATAAGCAATTTATACATAGAACTTTTTTTAAAAAAATATTCGTTTGAAAGCTTAGAAAATGCCATCAATAAATATAATACAAGAGAGAAAAAGAGATGGGCGATACCCTAAGTACCTGTAGCGTCAGTCAGTCAGTAACATACACCCAATTGATTCGAGACCGGGACAGTTTTTTTTATGTCAGCGCTACTAGAAAAAACATTTTTTTTTGACGTGGAGTCTTTTTTTCGCAGGAGGACATGACCCTTAGAGCTAAATGACCGCCTACAAAAATATAAATCGGGGTGAAGTTCGTTGTCCGCCTGTGAAAATCTATTTTCGTAGGTGGACCACATAAACGGTGCATACGAAAATCTATTTTCACAGGCGAACCTTATGTGGTCCGCCTGCAAAAATCATATCTACCAAAAAAAAATCTTAACTCTTATCTTCTCCCCCCACCCCTCCCCACCACTCATTTCCCTCTCAACTCTCTCTCTCTCTCCCCACCCCTCCCCTCCCCTCCCTCCCCGCCGGAGGGAGAGCGACGCCGCTCCCAGCGCGCGGACGTGGCAGCGGCGGCGCGGCTCCCCTCCCCTCACCTCCCAGATCCGGCCAGAGGGAAGCCGGGGAAGGGCGGCGGCGGCGAGGCGAGGCGCAGGGCCAGCCACGTCGGCGGCGGCGGCGCGGCTCCCCTCCACTCCCCTCCAAGATCCGGCCGGAGGGAGGGCGGCGGCGGGGAGGCGCGGGACGGTGGCGGCGGCTCTGGCGCGGCTCCCCTCCCCTCCCCTCCCAGATTCAGCCGGAGGGAGGCCGGGGGGCGGCGGCGGCTCCCCTCCCCTCCCCTCCCAGATCCGGCCGGAGGGAGGCCGGGGGAGGGCGGCGGCGGCGAGGCGCGGGGCCGGCGGGGCACGGGGCGGCGGCCGTGGCTCCGGCGCGGCTCCCCTTCCCTCCCCTCACAGATCCGGCCGGAGGGATGCCGGGGGAGGGCGGCAGCGGCGGCGAGGCGCGGGGCCGGCGAGGCACTTTTTTTTGTTTGTCCAGAGGATTTTCGCAGGCGGGCCATTGGATCGCCTGCAAAAATCATCGATTTTCACAGTCGTTGGTTTATATGCGGTCCTTCTCCCACCTGGAAAAATTACTTTTGGCCGCCTGTAAAAATACTTTTTTATAGTGCCAGGAACAAAGAAAAAAGATATCTATACTGCAAGCCATGAAAAAAAAATATAGTGCAAACTTCAGCTGGATATAAAATAAACATTTAGGATTTGTTCACGTCACTACGTATATATAAAAAAAATTAAAGAAAACACCCACTAGACCACCCTCTATGCACTCTCTCTCTCCATCTCTCCGTCTCCCTCTCTCCTCATCTATCTTCCTTCCCTCTCCCCCACGATTCTTGCAATGACGATGGGAAGCCCACATCAATGGTTAACAGCGTGCGGCGTGAGTAGATCTCGCATCGGTGATGGGCGACGAAACTCGCATCGGCAATGGCACGCTCGATCCGCCGTCCCTACCCTCTGCCATCACCTCCACCGTCCCTATCCCCTCTGCGGCCACCCCGACCTTAGGATGCGGCTTCCCTGTTCCTGTGTTATGTTCCCCTCCCTGTCCCTGCCAGATGTCCTTCCTCTATTGGCTGCTGCTTTTCTAGTGGACCTAGGCCATGCGCTCGTTTTCTTTTTTAACGTAAACGACGTTAGCATCCGGGATGGCTCGTTTCTGATCGGTGCCGAGGTTGCCGACCAATGTTCCACGCGCCAAATGGTGAGCTGTGACATGGAAGCAACGCAGCCGGAGTGGCCGACGCCGCCGGAGGCCGCGGTGACCAGGACAGGGTGTCCAGGGCGGCGCTCATCGTCTTGAGCAAGCGCGGTGACAGCACGGAGAGCGGTAGAGATGCATCCACCACCGCTATGGATCCATGAAGTAAAAAAAAAATCCTAGCGCCCAGGAAATTTCGAAGACGCTCACTCCCCCACCGAACGCCCGAACGCCACGACTTCTCCGGCGAGATCACTTGCTCATGTGATTCTTTTAGTTTCCTAGTGCATATCATCTTAAATTCTTAAGTATTACCTGAAATTGATTGCTGGAATGGTCGAACCATGCCTGGCTACCCTTGTCTCCCTCATCGTCCTCTCCAACAACGATATCCTCCTCATCAACAAATCAACAATTAATGGCCTCAACTTCTGTGTATCACCCGCCCGAGGTCGGGATGGATGCTATGGGAGGTCACATTCTTCAACGTCAGCTTCAACTCCCTCGCTGGCCCGCTCCCACCGGAGGTGCCCGGGATGTAGAAGGTGGAGTAGCTCGATGTCGCGCACAACCACCTCTCGGGCACCGTGCTGGAGGCCGTGCGGCCTCCCCCTGCTCAGGAACTTCACCTCTCCTATAACTTCACCGGTAAGCAGTCGTCCTGCACACGCATATTGCCCATCGATGGCAATGGCAAGCACTGGAATTGCCTTGCCTACCCAATTGCCCCGCCTAGGGCACGCCGCTGCAGTGTAAGGGAATTAGGGAAAGAAAACGGAGATTGCTGCTGTTTGCTTCAAAAAGAAACGGAGAGGTTAAGCCGTTTAGATAAAAAAAAAGGAGCGTAAGGCCCTAGGCCTGCTGGAAAAGTGATCGCCAATAGAGCGAGGACACCTGGCAGGGGACAGAGATAGGAACACACAGTCGGAACAGGGAAGCCGCATCCCCGACCTTGCCGGAGCCTTGAGGGGCTTCGATTTTTTTCCTTCGCTATTTCCATTTTTTTACTCTATATGATTTTTTTACTCCTAAGATTTAACTAAGAGTATTTTTTTACTTTGAAGGAGGAGAGAGAGCGAAGAGGAAGGGAGTAGAAAGCTAGGGACTAAAACGTAAAATGTTACCAGTAGAAGGGCGTCCCCTTTTTTTCGAAACCTCTAATGGGCGATCGATCGCCCTGGCTATGGGGTAGCGATTGATCCCCTCCCCCCTCCCTCCCTCCTCCTTTCACCTGGTTTCTTTTTTTGGCGCCGCATTACTTTCCTATTTTAGTAAATTTATGCACCTAAAGTTTATACACCTCAACTTTACATATCTAAAGTTTAGAGACCAAAAGTTTATAAGTCAAAAGTTTATATATCCGATTCAAATTTGAATTTGAATTCAAATATTTTTTATATATAGTATTTCTATACATCTAAAGTTTATACACCTAAAGTTTATAGACCTAAAGTTTATAAGCCAATAGTTTATATACCCATTTCAAATTTGAATATGAATTATATCTGATTCAAATTTGAATTTGAATACAAATATTTTCTATATATAGTATTTTTATGCATCTAAAGTTTATACACCTAAAATTTATAGACCTAAAGTTTATAAGTCATAAGTTTACATACCCGATTCAAATTTGAATTTGAATTATATCTGATTCAAATTTGAATTTGAATTCAAATATTTTCTATATATAGTATTTCTATACATCTAAAGTTTATACACCTAAAGTTTATAGACCCAAAGCTTATAAGTCAAAAGTTTACATACCCGATTCAAATTTGAATTTGAATTCAAATTTTTTATACATAATTTTTTTCTAACTTTTTAATTTTTTTAAAAAAAATTGTGTGGTGTACTGTAGTAGAAAGAGAAGAAGGGGAGGAGAAAGGGGGGAGAGGAGGGAGGAGTGTATCGTATAGGGGAGGGGGTAGACGGGTGATCACTGGGCGGACGAGGGAGCGATCACCCGCCCATAAGACGCCCCCGTTTTTTTGGGGGGTTCAAAATACGAGGTGGGGAGAAGGGAGTAGTGTGTGGGATGCCATGGATAAAATTTATACATCTATTTTATATCTAACAATAGTTTACTAATTTGCATTGTACATAGAGTTTGCAGAACAAATTTCCGAGCAAACTTGTCGAAATGTCTCTATGGACCACACACACCCGTGGGCTGCGTTCTAACCCTGCCTAAGACTGGGTTGGGCTACACAACCCTGAAGCCCTTAGCTTAGGTCCAACTGTTTCACTTGGCCCAGTGTAATTGCGATGCAAGCTGACACATTTGAGCCCATGAAATGGCAAGGCCCAACCAGCCAGCCCATGGCCGCCCACTTCACCTTCTTCCTCCTCTGTTTCTCTCTTCTCAACTTGTTCCCAAGTCTCCTCGCAAATTCCAACAAGAGGTTGCTTTCCTCTGCATAGTTCACTCCGCCGCCGAGGCATGGATCATGAGTAGCTCTCCGAGCTTACTGACAAGGCGATGGACGATGCTTTCCATGTGTACTTTGATAGTACAATTTGTCCCATCAGCATGTACATTTGGATCGCAACAGTTCAGAGCTTCCAAAGAACGGGTGATCGAGGCGCCGTTTGTCGCGAGGTATCTTCTGATGTTCCCTTCCGAGAGAGCCTTGTTTGGAACGGAGAAATTTCACGGGAAGCCGCAGAGATTTAGGTGCAGATTCTTAGTTTAAATTTTGAGACCTATATAATGTGAAAAATGAACTTAATAGTCTAGTACTAGCCAAAAGCTTTTCATCCTCTCGAGTTGGATACTCGCAAGTTGTTTCTCAGAATATCCAGCTTCTCCAAACACGACTTTAGAATTTTTCTAGTTGGTCACGACCGCCAAGGACACCGAAAATATTTTCATTCTCTCGAGTTGATACTCACTGGCTGTTTCTCAAAATATCTAACTTCTCCAAACATGACTTTAGAAATTTCCCAGTTGGTCACGACCGCCAGGGACACCGGTCGACCATCAGCGATTTGACATCGAGGATAAACACGTTATTTCCTCTATCTCAAAATAAATAAATCTAATATCAAATATAATACATTCTAGTACTACATTACATCTCGTGCTAGGCTTACATATTTATTTTATTTTAGTACATAGTATAAGGTTGTGTTCGCAGAAGGCGGTTCCCAACCCAAACACCGCGCATGGAAAACGGAGCGGCCATTACCACGTGATTAATTAAGTATTTGCTAATTATTTTTTAAAAAATAAATTAATTTGATTTTTTAATGTAACTTTCATATAGAAACTTTTTTTTAAAAAAAAACCGTTTAATAGTTTGAAAAACGTGCGCGCGTAAAACGAGGAAGAGAGGTTGGTAAAATGGGCATCCGAACACAGCTTAAGTATCACACCCTGCCGGGGAGGCATGCAGTTGGCCTTTTCAGCCAAGGTTGATGTTTTCACTGCCGGTCTCTGACAGCCAACGCATTGATACAATGGTGGTCTCTGACAGCTGAGGTATTGAACCACACTGGCAGAATCGTATGTGCCGGCACATGCCCATGGAGAAAAAGCTAGAACTTGGACCATGCTCAACTTGCAGTCGCGTACTTCGCCATCGATGCGTGCAGTGCAGCAGATCTTCAGAGCTGAGCTTGGAGTCAAATGCTGATGATTCAGAAACCACCCTGTCACTGACAGACTTGTGCTCATGGTCATGGTGAACAGTCAGGAACTCAGGATTGAACATGTAGTAATTGTTCAGAAACTCACAAATCCTTCTATCAAGTATTTATGTAGATTATAGATACTATATAGTCGTTCTCAAAAAAAAAAGATACTATATAGTTGTTCATTTTGTCAGGGATGAAGCAAAAATGAAACAATCTCCTCTCCTCACACTGTCACACACCCACTATCTCTCTCTCTCTCATTCGGATTGTCAAGGTAAGAAAATCAATCTTGAAGTAATTCTCGGTCTTCAGCTTGTCACTATAATACTGTCATTAACTCTGTAAGCACTAGCTTGTGCTATAAGAGTATCTTGCATTCTTGCCTGCCTTCCATTTGTCTGTTCGTCTGTTCCTTCTCTTTTTTTGGTCATTCTCCTATGGACCAAATCCACCCAATTAAAGAATTTAATTAACGGCCTGTAACTGTATTGCGCCGTGGCCGTTGGGCTACTGGCGAGGCACAAGCTGACACTGCTCGGCTGCGGCAGCGGCGGCGCCGCCGTCACAAGTCCAGCTCGAAGTGGAACGCCGGCGACGCGTACGCGGCGAGGTCGCCGAAGAACAGGCCGTCCACGTCGGCGTATCCCGCGCCGGCGGCGCCGTCCTCGGCGGCGCAGCCGAAGTAGGTCTGGATGTCCTCCGGGAAGCTGCACTGCGGCGAGGCGCCGTCGTCCTTGGTCGCCTGCGGCGGCGACGGGGACGAGGAGGAGGTGGTTGTGCTGCTGGTGGTGGTGGTCTCCGCCGCCGACGTCCGCTCGATCATCTCCTTGAACTTGGGCGACTGCAGCAGCAGGCTGAGCGCCGACGTTGTCGGCGTGTGGCCGAGCGAATGTCTTGCCGGGATCAGCTGTGCCGCCGCCGCCGCGGCGCCATGGCCGTCGTGCTGGAACGACGACGCCATGGCGTCGAGGTCGATCGCCGGGAGATCCTGCGCCGACAGAGCACCCAGCATGGGGTGAGGATTCTGGGGAGCGCCCGCGCCGTCGGCGCCGGGCCGGAGCCACTTGATGTACCGGCTGAGGTCGAAGTTGGTGACGGCGTTCAGGCCCCGATACTCGATGGCCGCCATGTCGTACGCCATTGCCGCCTCCTCCTGCGTCGCTGCAGTCAAGAAAGATTCGCTCAGACAATGGCTGACGACGAGATTGCTAGTACGAAGTTGGTAGCATCGGCTATTCGACACCCCAAACTTCCTCATTTCAAGATTCCCATGAGCACCTGTTGTAAGTCGCTTTAAGTTTTTTCTAATTAAACTTTTTAAAATTTAATCAAACTTATCAAAAAGTATAGTAATATTTTTAACACAAAATAAACATATTCTAAAAAAATTTAATAAAACTTATTTGGTGTTTTAATGTTGCTAAATTTTTCTATAAACTCGATTAAGTCAAAAAAAATCAAAACGACTTATAATTTGAGTTATAAAACGGAGGGTATCTTTTTTTTTAGCAACGACAAATTTTGGCAAGATTGACTTTTGGTACCAAACCAAACACTTCGTAACTAACCTATTGTGATTTTTTTTTTCAAGATTTGGTAATTTCAAGGGTAAATTTAGTTTAAGAAGACCATTTCTGAAAAAAAAATACCATTGTTTTTTTTATTTTCAGACTTATTCCTTTCTTCCCACATTTCTTAAATACTCCTAGTTCCTAAATTTATTTATTATGTTCTCCAATGGGAGGCAACAGGGGTGATGTAGTGATACTATACACTTTTGTTGTGTGTGCAGTGTGTGGCATGACAAGCTCACACCATATCCATCGTGTCTGTATGGCTCCATTCTGATCTTTGGTATGTATTAATTATGCTAATGTTTGGATTAATGGATGTGTAGCCTTCAACTGGTGCACACAGAACAGAGGGGCCGTTGGAAGTTGGTCTTCATGGGGTCTACCTCATTGAGTCATTGCATCTAATCCCCAACTAACTTGGGATTTAAATTGCCGGGAAATGTCCTAAATAGCCTCACTTCACTTCCTGCCATTGCTAGCTCAACTACTTCGATATAGATCATCCCCATCCTTGCCCCATTGAGCAACTCCTGGTGTATTTAAATTAGTGGGGGCACCACATACTAGTTTCTCTCTTTTCATTTGTGTGGAGTTTCATTCTTAATTAGCTATGGAAGAATTTACGGGGATGGATGTTTTACAGTTCGTTCCCTCCAGTTAAAAAGTTATCTTTTTCTTTCCAGGTATACATCTAGACAAACTTTTGGAGCTTTCAAGTGTCCATGCCATTTTGATATTAAATCGTATGCATAGATTGCCTTTAAATCATTTCAAAATATGTTGTCTTTCTGGGCTTCTGGCTTCACAAATAAAATATAATTTGGTGATCAAAATTGTTTTTTGAATACCATATCACTATCTGAGACGATGGCATGCCTTTTTCCTGACCACAGGAAAGTATTTATATAATGTGAAAAAGAGTAAACCGTATATCAGCGTGTTTCTACCCTTAGTTTCTCTTTCTGCTTTCTCCATGCATGTTCCCACTTGGAAAGCAAGGATTATGTAAGAATTTTGATGCAAAACTCATGTGAGATGTGATGTTCCTCACAAATGCATATGGAAATCATTTGTTGCAATCGTGGCCTAATTATTTGGACCGGAGATTTTGGTGTTGACACATGAGAGCAACTGAACACAGTGACATACATCACAATCTAATCTCTATTGACAGGATCCAGCCATTACAATCACTGGATGGAGAAATTAGTTGGGGAATTTGTACAATGTCAGGTGATATGGTTCAATGCAAGGGGCAGATCCGTCACTATGGCGATGTGCACCGCCAGAAAAGTAGACAGAAGCTAACTCCGGTGACTTGCACTTAATACTACTCAGATTTGGCTTTCAAGAACTTTGACAGGAATAGAGTTTATGGGTGAAGGAAATCTAGGCATTTATAACTTATAAGGCTGTTGTGCTGTTAAATTTTTCCTGGTATTTTGTTTTCAGAGGTACTAGTGATTTTGTGGCAAGAAATTAACATACCGTAAGTACCGAGATAGAGGTACTTGTTGCCAAAAACACGGCCAATCCGGGCCTCCCATCTCCCATTGTGATGGTGTCTGAATATTTGCACGAATTTGTGATATGAGAAATTTTCAGTCAAGTTGTCTTACATATTTTGGATTCCATTTGGAGTGTAGTAATTTGGAGCTTCTAATGATTACCTTGCAACGCCTCGGTACTTCGATACTCCTCTTGAGAACCCACTGCTTTTCCTGTGAAAAATCATACATATGAACCATATGGTTATGAGTTGTAATTGCTAATTTAGTTTTCAGGGGATTTAATTCCGTTAATTTCTTCACGGAGAATTTTCTTTTAGAGAAATTCATTGCATGTTTGTCTACTTGAGAATTACCTCCTTAGGGATCCAATATACTCTTCCCTTGATTGCCCCTCCATTTCTTTCAACTCACCTTCATATGCAGACAACTGTACATCATAATAATAAACGTGATAGTTATACAAATGTCACGAAAAAATGTAAAGCGCAAAGATTTTGCGCAGATGCAGTGCGCTTTATCAGATGGTAAAAACCAGTACCCTCATCACTCATGTCCCAAAGAGAGATTGTCATCATTCATGTACTTTGTATTTAATCGGTTAAATCGTAATAAAGACATGAGCTTTTTTAAAAAAAAAAAACACCCTCGCTACTACTACTAACAACGACAATAAAATTATCATTTTTCTACCAAACATGAAGCACAGGCTATATTCTAACAAGGCATAGATTGCGCTCCTATGATACAGCATCGGAAACATTTATTCGACGACTTATCAAGTATAGGTGTACTTTTAAGGGGATCATGAAGTAGCCCATGATCGAATTGAACTCGCGGGAGGTGCGGGGAATTCAAGCCGGAGATCCATCCACCATGGGACACACTGCCTCACACACATACACACAGAGTGTGGCAGTGCAGTGTGCTGCTGATCTACTCTACTGACTGCTACTGTGCAACAACATGCTGTTGGAATGTGCAGGGGAGTAAATTTTCCTACCGGGAAGTTGAGGATGGTGTCGGGTCCCCAGTACTTCAATGCCGCCAGATCGTACGCCCTCGCCGCTGCCTCCTCGTCGTCATACGCCCCTGCAACGAACAACAATCGGACGCACCACCACGCTAATCACACACTTATCACTAACACCCCAGCTAATTTTTTCTTTTTTTTTGGAAATAGTGGATCAACTGGCTGGCTGTGTGATCATGCCAAGGCCATGACCCGAGAGCCTCACGTACGTACCGAGGTAAACTGCATGCACCAACAGAAGAGAGGGATTAGTTGAGGCGAGTGATTAAGCAGGGAGTGGTGATTATATCAGTGATTAAGCGTACCTTGCTTGCCCTTCTTGTTCTGGGACTCGTTCCAGCTGTTCTTGTCCCACAGGTGCGCCTCGAACCGCCCCGTCCACCGGTGCCTGCACGTCCGAAACCACGCGGCGGCGGCGATCGATCAGCGGCCGGCCGGAGGAGCAATGAGCAATCTAATTAACACGGTGGCTCGATCGATTAGCTCGGTTAATGATTCGTTATAAAAAGTTACCGGGTGACGCCGCGGTAGACGGAGCTGCGCTGGGAGGGGGACTCGCGGGGGACGCTCTTCCGCGTGCGCTTCGGCTTCACCGCCGCCGCGGCGGCGGCGGCGGCGACACCGCTGCTGCTGGTGTTGGTAGTGGTGGAGTTCTTGCGAGGCTTCGCCATGGATGGAGTGCAGAGCAGAGGAGGGAGCGAAGACGAGATGGTGGGTGACCAACTATGGTGGCGTTAACGGAGGTGGCAGTTTTAAAGAGCGGGAGAGGGGGGAGGGGTGATGGGGGGCGGCAGAGGTAGTTGGTGTTTGGAGCTCAGGGCAGGCGCCAAATGAGAGCAGGAGGAGGAGGGAGAGGGAGAGAGATGGCCGGCCTCTTAAATCTTGACAAAAAAAAAAGGAGAAGGAAACCTTCCTGGATCTGATTAAATGGCCGTCTAAGAACGGCCTTCTCCTCTTGTCTCTACTCTGCTCTCTGCAGGTTTGCTGGTTTTCAAGCCTGCAGAAACATCGTAGTTAAGGGGGGTTAATCTACAGCTGCGTTGGGTGTAATGTGGTTAATGCACAGTTGTTGTGTTTTAAGCTTACTGTGGGATGGATCATGTATAGGATCTTGAAACAGTTTAGCTGATGTAGGAGATAGATGGTTTTTATTTTCCAGCGTAGTTTTGTGCATAGCTAGATTTTAAAAGCATAATGAGATTTAATATATAACTTTTTGGTTCTGTTTCGATAAATTCAATTTTATTTCGTATATCGATTTTATTATAATCTGGACTCAGTACGATTTCAGATAGCGCATCTTTCTCTTTTTCCAATTAATGTTGTAATTTTAGGTCTTCTTGGCATACATGGTGTCTCACTCACATCCTTGCTTTGCTCAGTAATACAACAGATAGATTACGTTCTAAACAGAAATCAACTGCACGGAAGATCTCTTAATGGCAAACTATGGGCAGGCTGCTTCTAATTGACAAAGCGTTGTCTAATCAAAGCGTCAAATAGGACATGTTGCCTGAAGAGAATGTTTGGCTTGATGCCAAAATCAACTTAAGATTATACTGGTACTATAGAGATATCTAGGACTGTAGAAGTACGTTTGGTTTGATGACTTGCCTTTTTAGAGTGGTTTTGAGAGCGGATGTTTCCAGAGTTACCAAATTTTGGTGTGGTTATAGTATTTAAAATATGTTTAATCCAATTACGGTTCAACTTCATGATAAATCGATGCTATTCAACCAGAAAAAAAAAAGAAGAGGGTGGAACCTACGCTGCCTACCTCTTTTATATGAGGCTACGAGCACAGCGTCTAATTCTGATTTGTAAACCACAAACTTTTAACATCGCTGAGCAAAGGAGTTTGACAAAAACCAGAAAGTGATATCACTCTTAAGTGACTGGTTAATATATAGCCTTAATATAGCCACCGTAAGTGGACTTGTGTGCAAGTGTAAAGCAGCATATGTCACAATTGACTGAAGTGATTTCTACAGTCAGCTCATTTTGTTGGCCATTTTAGACATCATAAAGCATATATTATCAATTTGTCATGTAAATGAATTATTTCCATGGCTTTAATTCCTTTATCGGACGCTTGTCAGTGGTCATATCGTTTTCAATTGGTGAGAATATGGGCCGGACTTATGAGTTATGGCAAATTGAATCAACTCCCAACGAATCTGGACCGTCCGAAGTCATGAGCAAGCCTCTGCCTTAAAAGCGATACATTCCTCCCAATTATGGCACAACTACAATCTGTGACATACTTGCTGACACTGATGTGTATATCCATCAAAACTAGAGGCCAGAAGCTCAAAGACTGATTGTAATAGGTTGTGCAAACATCTTCTACTTAAACTTGTCGCCACTAATATGTGTCCTAGAACTGATTTGACACAAATCTGTGCTAAATAAACTCTCTCCCGGTCTCAGGACCATGGCCTTGATCATGACTGCAACGGCCTAACGTACTTCAGCAAAGTTACGGTAGAAGATGATGTGGGATTGACTTTTCAATATTTTGGACATTCATAAAAATGAAGAAAGAGAGTTGATAAAAAAAAAAGAGTCGCAATCGAGCAGACCAACCTTGGAATTCAAGTACCTCGGCAAGGCTGGAGAGCATGGGCCTTCATCGAGCAATCGGATGTATTTAAGATAGTAAAACTGGAATCTCCAAAGCAAATTCGCGATCTGATGGAGCATATGAATATGCCTTGTCACCGAGGTGAACTGAACATGTTGTACAGTGTAGGTGACCAGGAGACACATGCTTCTTGTTCTCAGTTCTTTTTTGGTTGATGTAAGCCTGTAAGACTGCAAATGTGAAAAACATGAAATAGATAAAAGCTACAAAGAAAAGTTGCTGGCAATTATCCCCTGATGCGTTTTATTGACTAGCGTAGCAAGTATGCACGTGCTTTGAAGTAGTGGTGAAGTGTTATTGCTTGACTGGACAAAGTAAATCGGCAGGTCCAGCACCACATGCATATCCTATTGTGTGTCACTATTTCTGTTGTGCTAACACAAACTCCGACAACATCTCAAGATTCCCAATTGACAAGCACTTGGACCCAGACATATTTCTCTGTGATTGAGAGTTTATGGAGTCTGCCAAGTGCATTGTTGGGTGACAAATTTTCCAACGTGGGTACCATTTTCATCCAAGCCTACATTGCACTATTCAAGAAGACAAGAACTTCTTTCATTCTGCTGGTCTGTTCTGGATGTGAAAGCAGGAATGGTTAACCTAGAGGATGTACCTGAAGATGTAGAGGAAGGGTTGTGATATCATAACTAGTTCCCCTGGAAGATTCAAAATCAATATGGAGTATCCTTCTCTTCCTTTTCTCATCAATCATCAGAAAGGAAGTGTCTGATCATTCAGTGGCCACGTTGAGTTTTTTTTCTGAAGCTGTAGCCTGTAGATTCACAAACAAAACTGCAACAAATCAGCAAGGTTGATTCTCAAGTTTGTTGCTCCTCTAAACATTAAGAAACCAATTACCAAGATAGCGTCTTCACAGAAGTCACAACAGAAATATCCAATCATGCATGTGGACTCATTCTTTTGCACGTATGATGTATCAACTGCAAATACATAATGCAAAAAATTCACGCATAATGGTGATAGAGATGCTAAATATGCCATAGAAGTCCCAATCCAACAGCTTCAATCAATTTTCTTTTGTTTTGCACTGTAAGTTCTATCAATTGCAACGACTAACAAACAAAAAATTTGGTTGCTTTCATTTGTAAGATCTGTAGTGTACGGCTCAAAACAGTCCAAACCTTGATGCATTCTTTGTCTTAACTGCTAAAACCATCGTTCCTGCACAGCTAAGCAAGACCAGCAGAAAAGATGAAGAGAAGGAAATATCAGTGTATCAACCAATCTTAACAGAGTCATTCACCTTCCATAAACACAAATTTGATTCTAAAATAAATACAATGAAACTCATACACTACAAGAGCAGACCAACCTATGATTAAAAGTTAATCAACAGAAGCAGAAATCTCCACTAAAAGGACAAACTAGGCACAAATAATAGTGTTAATTCATGCAAGTTCAGAAAGATTATAGAAATCTGGGAGAAATTATCTATATTAGTTGTTTTTGCCACATAAAGTAGGTGACAGGACAAAATCTCCTTATATAAAATGTTTCTACATGTATGAAACATGAAACGATTCAAGGGTAATCGTGAAAATAGAAACATTCTATATGCTAAACAACTTGTTAGGAAAATACATTCACGGGCACAACTTGTATTAATGGTTGTAATCATGAGATAGTGTATGCAAACAAAGAAGCATCAAGAATTTTGGCTACACTGTGGAGAACTACGCATTCAAATCGAATTGAGTATTGGTTAGTAATTCAAACCAAAAAACCAATAGACTAAAAATAAAACCCATGTGCCTATAATGTTGCTTTTTACAATAAAACTCAACTGTACTTGCTGCGAGTTAGTATGACCAGACACGTTTCAGGTTGTACAGACTACAGACACCATTTGCAAAGAATCTCCAAAAGCATAAATCATGCCAATTACTTATCACAAAAACTGCTTTCATATATTGCAACATATTCCCTGACCACCGCAGAAAATGCATCCTATGCAGCCTTCTACTCCACAAAACTTCAGTTATCCAGTAAAATATGCATACAAGGTAGTAGTTAAACCATACTCTATGGCTAACCAAACAAAACCATTTAGGAATCAGTGAGCTATTATTCAAACATAATCCAAAAGAATAAAATAGGACCAACAATATTTTCAAAACTAGATGGGCTAATGGAATGAATCATCTCATTGAACTGTATTTCAGAATGGATACATGAAGCCTTTACGCAATAATATTTACCTTCTTACATACATAATTGTTATTATCTTATGCTGAGAAAAGGGAATTACAATCCTGTTTTTTTCTGCACGTCTGCAGACGGTTGAATCAAAAGTCTACACATATGAGAGGGGAGTTACCTCTTTGTAATTTTGTATGTTACACAAAGGATGTAATGAAAAATTCAAGACTTATCAGCATAGGGAAATAGCTGAGGCAGTGCAAAAATATCATAGTACCACTTGTACGTACAGAGGAATATGAACAGATGTACATACAATTAGCAAAGATTAATTTTAACTAGAAAAGTTTTACGGTATGGTAAACTTCCTCTGCTTCATTTGTCGACAGGAGGATCCTCAAGCCACTTGGCACGAAACCCAGTTCCTTTGCAATCAGCACAAGTTGCGAAGCCCTGAAATCATATGAATTAATTATATCCAATGCGTGTCATGTAAAATACACATTGATGGAATATCTAGGGAGTCAACAACATATTACTATTTTTCACATGCGGTATTCACAGAATTAAATGGGACAGCACAATCAGAATAAGAACTCCTTCTGATATTCATGGAAGGGAAAAGGGCATACTACCTTTCCAGAGCATATCACACATTTCGTGTTTTTTGAGGGTACTTCACACAACATGTTGTTGCCGAGGATAAAGAAACCTGTGCCGGTACACCACTTGCACTCCACGTGCCCAGCAGATTGACAAGATGAACATGGGTTAGGTCTTGGTTGCTGCAAATCCATCACATGTGAATGTTAGATTGAAGCACAATTGCATGCTGCATACACAATTTAATTTTATTCACCTATTGCTAGCACTGAAACAATGAAGGCATAAAGCTAGAAGAACTTGGGACCTTTCTTAAGTGGCCCTTGTTTGCAAAGAAAATATAGCCATGTATTCTAATTTGCATATCTTGTTATTTTAAGAAATGTACATCCTATATAGCTCATCTCTTAGAACTGCACCAATCAAAGAAGTAGCATTTTCATTTCCTGGTCCATAACTCCATATTCAAATTAGATTGCTGCCGTGCACACTGTTAAAATTGTGATCAGAATTCATTCGATTATTGCCTTTCTAAATATAGGCCCTTACAAGTACACTAACTCTCCATGTGATCCCTATAAATATATCCCTGTTGGCCCAGGGAAAACACAATAGAACAAGTCAGCTCCATTGTAATTATCCACAAAATAATGATTATGCCTTTGTGGCGCACCTTTTTTTAATCCTCGGAGGTTTTCCAAGTTATGTCTGGTGTTCATCTATTTTGCTGTGTGATTCCTAAGAAGTGGCAAGCATTCCATATCATATCATTTGCAAAACAAACACACCAAGCACGACTTTTTGCGTGCAATGATATGTATGGTTGAATTAATCATGTGATGCAGTTGCACTCCTGGGATATCAAACTCGCGTTAAACTGACGAGTCCTTTTGACAAAAACAGTGCATGATTTACCATAGACTACCGTTGTTAGAAATTTCTTCAGAACATGGATAACTAGTTTAAAGATCACACACAAGTACATACAGATTCAGTAAATGTGTGGGCCAGCTAAGTTTCCCAACTACAGAATTCACCATCCACAAAGCATATTATTCCTGGCGGAATGAACCGTTTCGAATTTATTGTTCTATATAAATAAGTTTCTCCAGTCTGAATATCCAACTCTGTGTATTTTCGCGCAATAATTCCACACAATTTCCTCTCTGTTGTACACACGTTAAATCCAAATTCCGGGAGAGACGGAGAATTGCAACCTATCCTCATCACAATTGAACAACGGGGTCAATTCCAGGTAGAAGAAGCTAGGTCAACGTGATGGAAACCTCCTAATGCGATCATACGGAAAACAATTTCTGAACAGAACGCATAAGTAAAGTAACAGGCATCAAACCGACAGGCAAATTCCCAACTCGAGCGCACCTGGGAGATGAGCCACGCGCGCTCCATGCGCTTGGCGAAGTCGGAGGAGCTCCCGGGTGAGTCGATGGTGGAGGCCATGGGAGGGGGAAGGCGGAGGAGCCCTAGCCGCAGCGCGGGCGGAGCAGGGACAAGGGCCCGGAAGCGCCCGGGAGGCCACGGGGCGCGGGCGGGGCGGGGGGAGGGGAAGGCGGCCCCCGCGCGGGCGCCGCAGGCCATCGCCGGCATCCTTCGTTCGCCGCCGCGGCGAGGGTCTCGGAATCGGAGAGAGGCGGAGGAGGATGTGAGATGGAGGTCAGGCGAGCGAGAGGCGCAGGCTTCGCTGCTGCGGCCGCCGCCGCCGTGGGCTTCGTATTTACCACGCGCGTGGCTACAGGTCACCGGTGAACGGCAAGGGCTGTTCGGTCACTGACGGGTGGGCCACATAAGCGTAGGGCCTAGGGCCAATCGCGGGTTCGCGTGTGGTTGGTTGGTCTCTGGCTTGCCGGGTCCAGGTGGCCCTCCTGGTGCTGAATTTTCTGCCCTTTTTTTTTTTTGTAAAATGCGCGGTGCGGGTTTCTTTCTATGAACAACATGGCTGAAGGAGTTGGGAAAAAATAATTTTGAACCTAATGTAAATAGATAAAAGTCCATTTTGTGTCGAACTTTTACAAAGTGTAAAACAACATCTCTAACCATTAATATCGAACACAATTTTATCTTTCAAAATTTCAAACAATTTACTTTACAATCATCAGAGTATCAAATAAAAGGGTTTGGCTTAAATGACACTTGCGTCATGTCCCTACTTATACTTAGCATATATTTTTTTAAAAATAAAATCTACTTGTCACCCAAACATTTCTTCATACGACTTGAATAGGGTGATGTTCTAATCTTCACGATGTAGGATCACGAACCAATAATTGTCTCAATACCAAGATAACTAGCTGCAAGCAGTCAAATGTAACAATACAATCTGATGATCGTACTCAAAGCCAATCACCATCTCTATTACGACAACTTGAGTTGAGGGTTTGCTCAACCACACTCTAAATTAACAACCATCACAACATGCAATTCTATCAAGGGAAACCTCGAAGGGAGTAGGCACACCAATTAGGGAGTGTTGAATGCCACTTCTATAATCTCACAAGGAAATCACAAAGATCGTGGGTAGAGATCTCTCACTGAATTTTTTAGCACATAGCTAAACAAAAAAGTTCATATTTTCATTGTCAAAAGTTTTCTAAATGATATAGCATGAGGGGTATTTATACTTGGAACATCCCTCGGAGTAAATTGGCAAGCTGAAAGGTCTCAAAAAGTTATTCCCAAGCTGGTTTGCAAGGCCATTTCAACTTCTATGCAGTCTCCACTGAAAATAGACATTACTCCCTCATGCGAAGTCGAAACGACTAGCTGTTTGATGCGTTTGAAATTATACTTGATAAGCTTTCCAATCATATGTATCATGCATGGTGAAACATGGTTGGCTTGATCACACATCTATTGAAAATTGAACCAATTGCGTGTAATTGGTCTGCTCGTCGGTGTCAACCATCTCGATTTGAGCAATGACCACTTCATCTTCTTTGTAATTCATCCCATCCTTGATGTAGACATTTGTTGTTGTAGCAATGACATAATCCTCGGATATAAACCTTTTGTTACATTTTTATTGATGATGTTGAGTACTCTATCCTTGGTTGGCACAATCTCTTGGTGATGGAATCATAACATGGCTTAGCGTAGTCGATCCTCGAGATGGTGGTACAACTCTAATTGATGGTTTACATTCAAATGATAGCAAATGTAATGCACGGTTACTTTGTCTTGGTGTGATGGTGGTATTTATCAAGTAAACAATCGGAATCAAGCCTCACTCTTTAAAGCACAGTAATACTTCCTCCGTCCCAGAAAATGTGTCGTTTTAAGGTTTCTTAGCCAAATTAACTTGCTGTCAAAAAGACCAAAGTGCCCCCCATTTATTTGATTCAGTTCTTGATCCTGTACCATCGTTGTTGACAGCGCATATGTGTGGCAGGCTGGCAGGCAGGAGTAGTCCCTCCATCGCGTGCATGGAGCAGGCTACGCATGCCACGACCACCTGCTCGGGCAGCTCTAGCAGGTTGACAGAATAGAAAAATCAAATGAAAGTGAAGACTTGACAGAATAGACTAGATGCCTCCACTTGATAACACTACAACGACATGTTTTACGAGATTTTACCGCGCCTAAAACGACATGTTTAATGGGACGGAGGAAGTATGCTTTAATATACAATCATACGGGCCAGGCAACAACATTGTCTTTTGAAAATAACAATATTCTGAGTTAAAGCATTTTCTTTCTTTAAGAATAACGGAGTTAAAAGCTCTAACCTTGTATAAATGTGTAATAATAATAACAATCTGATTATGTATGGATGGCGTTGGTCGATCCTATGCAAGGTAAGAGCATAGGTGAAGGCCCTCTTTGTTTAGGCTTATAAGTCAACTTATAAGTCGAAAAGTCTAAGCCAAAACAAACAAGCAGCTTTTTTATTTGGTTTTTTTGAAGCCATAAGTCACTCTAACACAATTAAGCCAAAAGCTAGGTTGGAGAAGCTTTTTTGGCTTATATGAGATAGATGTATGACTCCACCACTAAACCTAAGACATTAAATCTACTGGCTTATAAATCATATAAGCCAATAAGCTGACTTTAAAAGTCTAGCCCAATAAACCTAAGCCTAAACAAAGAGGGCCGAAGTAGTTCGGGCATGAGGGCTGAGATGAAGGTTAAGAGGCTAGCATTCGTTGGAATCCTCAATTACAGGGGAAAATGAGAGGAATACACGCTGCTCTTAATTTGGTTGGAATCCTTATTAACGTTAACTACAGTACCCACATGTTATTATTTAGTGGTTAGCCGGCACGACTATTATTATTACCATATTACCCAACATTGATCACGTGCCAGATCCCTCTCCGTCCAAACCAAACCAGTGTGAAACACCCAGCAGCAGTCCAGTACCGACCCACCGACCGTGGTGGGAACCCCGACCCAACCCCACCGATCCATCCAACCCCAAACCAAAACCGACGCACGCGCACCCCGCCCGCGCCCAACCCCCGCGCCTGTGTGGCTCACCTTCCCCTCTCCCCCACACTACCACCTCCACCACCTCCACCCTCCCTCCCTCGCCGAATCCCCCGCACTCGAATGTGACGCGCTCCACCGCGCCACCGCCTCCGCCGCCGCCGACGACGACGTCATGCCGGCGCCGACCGCCTCGTCGCTGGCCGCCGCGGCGGACCCTGCGCTCCCCGCCGCGTTCCTCTCGCTCCCGTCCCCGCTCCTCCCGGCCTCCCCTCCCCTCCCCGCGGCCCCCGCCCCCTCCTCCAACGCCTTCTGCGTCCCCCGCGGCCCCGCCCGCGCGGTCGCCGTCTCCGTATCCGTCTCGGCCTACGGCGCGGGCTCCACCGCCGCGGCGTCGCGGCTCCACCGGATGTGGGCCGAGTTCTCCCGCTTCGTGCGGCTGCACGGGAACCAAATCGCGCCGCTCGGGTTCGCGTCCCTCGGCCTGGGCGTTGGAGGCGGCGGCGGTGGGAGCGGCGAAGGGGCCGGCGGGGGAGGCGGGGGCGGAGGTGGGGAGGTGGATGGGTTGGTTGAGGAGGAAGGGGTGGCGCGGGCCGAGGCGCCGAAGAAGGTGCTGATCCTGATGAGCGACACGGGCGGCGGGCACCGCGCTTCCGCCGAGGCCATCAAGGCGGCGTTCATCCAGGAGTTCGGCGACGACTACCAGGTTCGGTTTATCCTGCCAGCTTGGCGTGCTCACCTGATTGTGATGTGCTTGGGATTCGTTTGTTACTTTGTAGCTGTTGCTTGCTAAGCTCTGATATTAATTTTATCTTTATATGTTATAGTACTAATTTAATATCCGCACATTTAGAGTTAATTCGCTGCTTCGCTATTTAGAGTTAATTCGCTCCTTCGCTCATACGTCGTTGGATATGGTGGTTGAGTATCTGAGTGCTTGAATACAGTGACGTGCCACCTTCGTTAGGTCTATCATCTATGTGCGCACAATCACTGCCTATTATAGAAAATGGTTCCCTAGGCTACAAGGGAGCGAGCCTAGCTAGAGCAGTGCGATATGCTTTCTTTAGGAAAGTGAAATTTAACTTTTAAGTCGCGTTTTGTATAAAGCTCGCATAGTATTTGACATGTACCAGGTTCAGCTGTATGTTTGTCAGAGTTAAGGCCTAGTATTTGTCCACAGTAACTGTTACGCGTTGCTGTCTTTTCAGTGGAATATGCGTTAAGGAGGGTTGTTGTGGAAATTTAGGGAAGGACTATAAGATTTGGAGAAAGAAACTTACTGGGAAAGGGAATTGGATTTGATTAAATCTAGCCATTGTTGCGTCGCTTACCTCTGGCACCTGAGCTTATATGGCCAGTCCTCTTAACGCACAAATTCTAGTGGATCCAAATAGCCAGTCGCAGCTGACTTAGGCCAGAGGGGCTACTGCTGATGTCAACTTTATGCACAGACAAACCTTTGTCACCCACTTTTCTCCGCTTGTAGCCTTAAGCAGCAGTTCCTTTCTTACATAATTTTATCTTCGCATTCTTTACTTGCCTTAGATCGCTGGTTTCCAAATTCTTCTGGTTTCTTCACTTGTATGTCTCCTGTTCAACAGCAAGATTGTCATCATCAGATTAACTTGCTACCAAATGCTGTGTTGTAAAATTATATTGTGGCATATAGTAGTTACTAGTTAGGATGGAAGAGAGCCCATGGAATAGAAACACAGAAATAATTCAAATAAGCCAGCTGATAAACGGTAATTGCAAGTGCCATAGTATATGACTTTTATACATGAGAGGGTGGGACATGCCCTTTCGAATTGTTGTGTACAACTGTGGTACTTTGATCTGTGTAATATCTGCTAAACTTTCTTTTAGCATGATAATAACCAACAAAAAATATTTGTTATCTCTTCAGTAGAAATTTAAATGTTTTTTTTATGAATATTTAGATTGGCCTTATGTTAATAATGAGTAGATTTGTCTCTCATAATAAATTAACATTACAAGTTCATTATGTTAGAAACATAATACTGTATAAATTGCTGTTCAATATATTTTGAAAGTCATGCCAATGCACAAGCTTACCTGTGACCAGTAGGAAGTATTTTGTGTTTATTGATGTTCCTGATTCTTTTTTCACATAATGCTGTAGTTCGAGTAATTGAAGAGGAAGAGTCGTGTGCTTATGGAAATCTTTACTGCCATCAGCTATAATTTCTTTTCTCTTTCTGCAATAAAATAATGACTTAGCAGGAGATGATTTAGCATGTTTTGTAGTCCTGTGCTTGCTACTCCCACCGGGTTAATAATACTTGTCGTTTTGGACAAGGGCACGGTCTCCAAAAAACAACTTTGACTATTATTTTTCATTATAATATGTATATAAGTGTTAACAAATATATGATTTTATTAAAGTACTTTTTAAGACTAATCTATACATGTAGTCACCATATTTGAAAGACAAATACATTAAAAATGATTCATACAAAGATTCTAAAGTTTGACCTCACCCTTGTCTAAAACGACAAGTATTATCACCCCGGAGGGAATATGTAGTAGAACAGGAACATGTGGCAACAGGCAAACGCTTCTCCACTTGCGATTACAGTTATTTGTATAGGTTTGATTCTTAGATAACAGGGTGAATGATCACTTGTTCTGGCGTTCTGCCTTCTCAACTAGTGGTTGTTGATATTGATAATTTATGTAATTTCTGTATTCATAACAAAGGAATTTGTTGCAGGTATTCGTCACTGATTTATGGACTGACCATACCCCATGGCCATTCAACCAACTACCCAGGAGCTACAGTTTCTTGGTGAAACATGGACCCTTGTGGAAGATGACATACTATGGTACTGCACCACGAGTAGTTCATCAGCCACATTTTGCTGCAACATCGACATTCATAGCAAGGTAGTCCTTGTATGGTCTGGCTTTTTTCTCTTGTTATCTAAATTTCACAAAACTACAGATACTTTGATCAAACTATCACAAAACTACAGATTTAAGAATGTATTTCACAAAACTACAGATTTAGAGTTAAATTTATCATGGAACTACAGATTTAAGGTATTATATCACAAAACTATTGATTTAACAACTATTTTATTACAAAACTACACATTTAAAAACTATTTTATCACAAAACTACAAATTTTATAACTTTAAATAAATAATAGTGCTATGATCTAAACTCTAGAATATGTAGTTCTTTGATAACTTAATCACTAAATCTGTAGTTTTGTGATATGGTGCATTAAATCTGTAGTTCCGTGAAAAGTTTAACGCTAAATCTGTAGTTTTGTGATACACATTCTTAAATATGTAGTTTTGTGATAATTTGACACAAGTATCTGTAGTTTTGTGAAATTTACTCTTAGTTTAATATATTTTTAATTTTAATTATCTTAGGATTTCTTTGTTATTCTGACACAATTCATACATAACTCAAATTGCAACTTGTATTGCCAGATAAGTTACAGAGTCTGATTTCTAACTCACGAAGATGCTTTCCTTGTGTGGTTTATGGCAGTGAATAACTTCTGAACAATACATGTTAAGAATTTTTGGTATCTACCATTCATGTCATTCTTGCTCATTTCCAAACATATTGTGAGTTTTTGTTTTTTCACCTCAAATTTTGTTAATATCAGGCCAGCCACTCTTATGGTCATGATTGAATTAAAAATATATTATGTCGCCTTATCTAAATTAAGCGGTTTTTTTATGATTAAAGAACATTAGTTAGGACCACTGCCAGGGATGTGGGTTTATATACCCAATGCCTCAATTCTATGGTTTCCCATGAGCCTGTGATGATGTTCTAAAGTTTAGCTTTTCGAGAACACTCCGCGGTGGCTAGCTTTCTTTACTTTGATCTCTTTAGTTATTTTCCTGTTAATATTAAAGTGATTCACATGTAGACCCTTATTGTCTTGTTAAATACTCCCTTCATCCCAAAATACAGCAACTTCTCCCTACTCCCTGATCTCAACCAATCACAACTCTCTCATTTAATTTCTCAACCTACTTCCTCATCTCAACCAATCACAACCATCCCCCATTTAATTTTACCTCTCTCCTTAATCCCCGTGAAAAACTCCAGAAGTGCTTATACTTTGGATGGAGTGAGTATGTGCTATACTTTAGCTGTGGTCCTTGCCTATATTTGTGAATAACATGGTATATAATATCGAAATTGCCTCTCTTATTTTCCTGCAGAGAGGTTGCAAAAGGTCTCATGAAATACCAACCAGATGTAATTATCAGTGTCCATCCTTTAATGCAGCATGTCCCACTCCGAATCCTAAGGTCAAAAGGTTTACTGGATAAGATTCCGTTCACAACAGTTGTCACAGATCTGAGTACTTGTCACCCAACATGGTATGCCGGTTTCAATGTTCATGTAACTTAATACCAGTTCAGGTCACTTATCAAGTTTAAGATACACATGTTATTGCCCTTACAGTGAAATAGTTATTTTACTGCTATCCCGTAGGTTTCACAAGCTTGTTACTAGATGTTACTGTCCATCAGCTGAAGTGTCAAAGAGAGCACTAAAAGCTGGATTGCAGCCCTCGCAAATTAAAGTCTATGGCCTCCCAGTACGTCCATCTTTTGTCAAACCTATTCGACCAGAGGTAAACAATTTATTCAACTATCAGCACCTTACTGCCTTTTGGATCTTTTGTCATCTGCACAAGTTCCTGAGTTTTCTACATGTTCTTATCTTCTTTGATAGGATGAACTGCGAAGGGAGTTAGGTATGGATGAATATTTGCCTGCTGTTCTACTAATGGGTGGGGGGGAAGGGATGGGTCCTATTGAAGCCACTGCTAGAGCACTTGGTGATGCTCTATATGACGAAGTCCTTGGTGAACCCACTGGTCAAATACTTGTGATTTGTGGCCGTAATAAGAAGCTGACTAGCCGATTGCAGTCAATCAATTGGAAAGTTCCAGTTCAGGTGCATTCTTAAAGCTGATCCAGATTTGTATCTTCCAAGCATTTGGAAATTGCAACAACTCTGGCTTACCAGTTTTTGATATTGCTCTTTCCTGCGCAAGGATATGTTTTCTTCAACCTTTGCAAAACCCAAAGTATACAGCACATGTCTTCATCTGTTAAGTGCAGAAATAACTTAAACCAAACTACCATATTGATTGTAGAATTCGATTTATGGTGGATTCAGGATACATCGAGTGAGTCATAAGCGTAGACTGTAGCATAGGCTTTCTTCATCTGTTGCGCAGAATCTTTTACTAAAGGAATTATTTGCTGGCTGCACCAAAGTTATACACTCCAGTGCTTAAGTCTTCTTTTGTTTTTGAAATCTTAGGTTAAGGGTTTCGTTACAAAGATGGAAGAATGCATGGGTGCTTGTGACTGTATAATTACAAAGGTATGCTGTACATTAGCTTCACCTTTTCAGATCATGTTCTTCGCTATCTGATATATATTACACAATTAGTGATGAACTTATGATACATGATTTATGGTGATCTTCAGGCGGGGCCTGGTACAATTGCAGAGGCCATGATTCGTGGCCTGCCCATTATACTAAATGGATATATTGCTGGTCAGGTAATTCTCCAGTCAGTCAATGTAGTGATTGCTTGATTTCATCATTTTCGCTGAGAAATGACACTGATTTATATGTTGTTGGGTAGTTGGCACATCGTTTTACCCCTCACTATAAGCTTTCATAATATTACAGCATTAATGCACCCATTTATCCTTTTTCTGAATCTAGATTGAATATGTTTGAGTAGTGGTAAATAAAGATCGCAACAATATCTGTAGAATACAATCATAGATCGAATACCACCCAGCTCAAGCCAAGTTCCAAACTATGCTCAACATTTATTTTGATGGATTCTTAGTTTACCGAAGTTGGCTTTTATACCCACATGCCATTCTTATACACACCTGGCATCTTTGGTTTACACCATCCATTTTTGCTCTATCATCAGGGTTCATGCAGCTATTCTCGCCATATTTATTCCAAAAGTTATCCTGATAATATGTCTTTATGTTAAATTAAAGATGGCATTAGATCCCATCAATTCCTTAAAAGTTTTTTTTTCCATGGACGAGGTGTATTATATCTATAAGTATCGATGTGGTGTACAACATGATTTGTTTATCTTTCTAAAATATTTTATTCACACGACAGGAAGCTGGCAATGTTCCATATGTTGTTGATAATGGATGTGGGAAGTTCTCAAAATCTCCAGAACAAATTGCAAAGATTGTAGCCGATTGGTTTGGCCCTAGGTCAGACGAGCTCAAAATGATGTCTCAAAATGCCTTGAAACTAGCGCGACCGGATGCAGTGTTTAAAATTGTCCACGATCTGCATGAGTTAGTCAGGCAAAAATGTTTTGTACCCCAATATGCGTGTGCATCATAAACTCCTACCATCCTTAGCGAGTTTAGTTAATTCTATTATTTTTTGTGCGGCATTAGTAACTAGTTTATCTGTGAGAATTCATAAATATCAGTTGATTTGGAAATTTTCTCCATGATAGAAAAAGGTCATGATCCAATTTGGTTTTCCTCAATATTTTGCTTGTACATGACTGTTGGGACTAGACAGTTTAGGAACTGTATGAAAGAAAAAAGAACAATTGAATTTCCATGGTGCTATGTAGATTTTAAGGTGCTGTTTGGTTGTGACTTACTGACCTGTGACACGGTATTGAATGATCTTGCCACACTTTGGTGCATTCTCGGTAGATGATGGATGTAATTGAGTTTAATAGTTATTCTGGAGTATAAAGAAATGAATTAAATATTCTGTTGTTTAGGCGCATGGCAAGCGTGCTTATGATGGACCTCATCATTTCCTCCGTACAGAATCAGCTGTTGCTAAAATTTAAATTTTAAAATTTACTTTAAAGTTTTTTCAATCGTAGTTTACTTTTTAATATTGTTATTTAAATCACTAAGAATACATATACAAAAGTTTTACTTATATTTTTTTTCTAATATGTTGTATGACATATTTTCAACCTTTGACAAAAAAGATGGGGCCCGATAATTTATAATCTGTAAGCTATAAAAAGAGCAATTGGCCGAGCACATAATCTTGCGATCGGCATCCAAAAAATTCCATGCAGTATTAAGAATCATTGAGCTTTGTGACAGTATCTGGTCAAGTCAAACATGGGAGCTCTGATCACTCTTGTTTTTGACTGACAACCCTCTGCAGCCTGCCTCCTGACCCCATCAAACTATTGCTTCATGTGCTAAAATCTCCTGTCATCTGATTCGCATTGTCAGGCAGGCAGCCACAACTTGAGCATACCATATAAATCTATTAATATATCGTATTTTGTTTTATTATGATAAACTTTAGCTAAAAATTGCTTTACTAATATAGGAGTATCATTTATGTGATACCAAATCAAAATTACAAGTGCTTTTGAATATAAATCAAACAACATTAATTTTGTGACAATTTTTTTTTGATTGAGTAATTGTCGGTTAAAGTCTTTATGCTAACGAAACATAATATGCATCTTATATGTTTGAACGGATAGAACAATACACTAATACTTCTTAAACTTTAGAGAAACTTTAATATCCCAAAATCTAAGTATAAGCCTCCAAACAAACAAGCTTATATTATATAAAAAAAATCAAGGAGTTGCCTAATCAGTCACTCCAGCCTTAACCTGATGTGCATGCTGAGGAACATGCATCCTGAGCTGGAGGATGCATATGTTGTTTGGCACGTCTGCATTGCACGCAGGCAGGCTAGCCTGATCCACAGCTGTGTTTCTTTGGTCTCTTGTGCTGTCTGCAAGCACCGAAAGGCCAGCCAGCATGTGGATGTTGGGTCGATGGACGGATGTTGTGTTGCATGCCCTGCCGGGACACTGTCAGATCAGGTGGATGATGAGCTTCTAGTGCTTAGCGCGAGACTGTACCTTGCTTTAGATTCTGAATCCGTGATTGTACTACTACTTCAGTTTTTGTATTCTATTAAAAAAAATTCCCTCCGAGTATTCATGTAAGTACATAATGGTGCAGCAGTATGTATTGCAGTATTGGTAGCTCAGTGGCTAAGACTGCTTGTTTGTTTGGTAGTTTTTTCTTCCATTCTAGCCAGAACAAAGTGAATGGTTGAAAAAAAATGCATGAAAAATGTGAAACTTCAGGAGACATGTACTGGGTTATAGGCAAATATATTTTGTTCATAAGTTACAACTATCATTTGCCAGTTATTTTTTCAGTTTTCATGAGATAGAATACCTGAAACCACTGGAGCTCGCATTCCCAATTGGGTGATGTGAGAACTGAGAATGCGATTCTAGCCTTTTATTCTTCTTTCATTTTTAATTTATACTATCAGTAACTCTGGCGTATGATTTGATCTGTATCCTGTAAAAGCACATTTCTGCATAGTGTATATTCTCTGTCTGCTGTTTCTTGCAGATGTCTTCATTTGGAAAGGTAGTGCCGACCTCATGTGTCAGATCTGATCGCTATAGGATCGGCATGTCCTGATCTGCTTTCTTTTTACATAAATTTTCTTATTCGGCATTCTCTCAAGTGATTGCGCAGTTGCTGTACATTGCTCACTTATGCCTAATTTCTTTCATTAAAAAAAAAACATAACCACTACTGCCTTCCCCTCTAAATTTACAAGTTGGTATTGTGCTTCTTGTTGTCAATATGCACTGGATGATCTACAGTAGGATCTGAAATTACAAGGAAGTTGTAGGATCTAATGAAACAAGAAGACAAACAAAAAAAATCCACTTGTTTCTTGAAACGATATTAATCTAGGATGAACTGAAGCACAAAGAAACGGCAGTAAAAAAAAAAAACAGAATGAAGCAATTATAGATGCTTGTACATTTGACAATAACTAATACTGTACTACCATTTGCCAATTACCAGAAGTAATCTCAAAACAGATCTCCAGGTATAGGGATATTCACATAGCTCATGGCCCCCTTCCCCCTCCAAATCAAATCATGTTAAATATAATCACAAGTCTCTTGTGCAAATCCAATTTGAGATCCTAGAGTGTCAAATATGACCCTCAGATTCTTCTGCTGGTAATTACCAATGATTGAAGTTTCATACTCAGATTTCAGGGAGGCCAGAGCCAAGCAAACCTGAGAAGAATCACTGCTGACAAAGTAGAGCACTCCACTGGAATCAACCTCCACCTCCACATTGCCTTCAAACACAAACTTCAGGCTAGGAATCTGCACTTCTCTGAACCCTGTCAAGTTGAAGCAAGTGTCAAGAATCGAGAACCCCGGCGCTTGCGGATACTCCGCGAACTGGCTCAAGAACTCTGCCTTGACCGCATTGTACACCGAAGGCACGAGGCTCGTGATGATCGTTCCCGAGTCGACGATAACCTTGCCAGCTGAAGATTCTACCTCCTGGCCGCCAATGGTGATCCCGGTCAGGTTAACAAAGTAGAAGGGCCCTTGCACCGGGTCGGAAACCATGGTTGTGTACACAATTGGGGTTGAATTCCGGTACACCGAGGTGTCGTCGCCGAGGACGAGAGACCCTGATGATTCTGACTCCTTGAGAGGTAGGCAGTATGAGAAGACACCACCGAATTGATCCATGGTTTGTGATATCAGCGAGAGCTGGCTCCGGCCTAGACCCATCAGACCGGAGGTGCCGCCGAATGGCCCCTGGTTGCTGGTGCCGCAGCCGAACACGAAGCCGTCGATGACCTCGCCGGCGAGGCTCAGCTTGTCGTGCGCCAGGACGCCCTGGGAGTAGGAGCCGTCACGGTAGCTGAGGGTGTAGCTGCAGGAAGGCTGCTCGCCGCCGCCGCACGCCCCGGCCGCCGAGCCGGTGGCCACCTGCAGCGCGTCGCAGGAGGAGGAGTTGCACGGCAGCACGGCGTAGGACGGCGACGACGCCGGGTCGAACAGCGGGCCCTGCTGGTCGTGGCACGACGCGCACGGCGCGCACTGCACCCAGGTGAGCTCGCTCGCCGTGTCCACGATCACCGTCGCCTCGCCGCCGCCAAGCCCCACGGTGGCCACGTAGTTCAGCGTCCGTAGCCTCGCCCCGGACGTGACGGGCACCCGCCCGGTCGCCGCCGCCGCCGCCGCCTCGTCCTCCGCCCAAGACCCGCCGCCTGCGCGACGCTGCAGCGACGAGACGCGCGCGGCGTCGGAGGAGAAGAGGCCGCCGAGCTCCTCCTCCCTGCTCCTCCCGCCGCTCTTCCCCGAGCCGCCGCCGCCGCCGCCGCCATGGTGCCTGAGCTCCAGTATGGTGGCGCCACTCTCTGCTCCTGAAAAACCTCAAAGCATCATCGATCAGTCCGAGTCACCACCATTCACCAACCACATGGAAATCAATCTACCAGCTCACTAGCTACTATTCCCATCATTGTTTATGCAATTCTTCCCATGGTCGAAGGCTACATTGGAGGCGTGCTACTTTTGGCAAACGCCCCGGGTGAGCCGCTGACCAACGAACACCATAGATATAGAAGGAGCTCATCACATTCATGGCGCAGTCACACTCACATCTTGGCAATTCACGCGCCTCCACTTTTCTTGCCAAAACGGGTCATTTTTCCCCCCATTGGCAACACTACGATGTAAAACTGGGAGCAGTAATCATTAACTAATCAAGAACGCAAGCACCATCAAACCAACACATTGCAGATTATCGTGTTACAACAACACGTCAACACCTATGCATGTTCAGAGAAAACTATGGTGTCTGAAGCCTGAACACCAAGCAATGAAAAGCATGGAATCCGTTCTAGCTAGCTAGCTACCCAATCCCATGCCATCGAAGAGCATCAAGAAAGAAGGAGAGAAGAAGAAGAAGAAGGCGATGAGCAAAGAAGGGATCAATGCAAAGAGAACTCACTTGACCTCAGGTGGTGCCTCCTCTGCAAGGCTCTCCTGCTCCTCGTCACCTCCAGGCAATGCACCCCTCCTCCTCCTCCCGCACCAAGTACCAGGAGGAGGAGGAGCAGAGCGCAAGCCCCCCACGCCATCACTGACCTTCACCTCACCTCACCTCACTGAGACCAGAGAGAGAGAGAGAGAGATGGAAAGAAGAAGAAGAGGAAGACCGAGTGAAGTGTGTGAGAGAGATTCTTGGGTGGTGGTGGGGGTGGGGTTTCTTGCGGGCGCATGGGAACAAAGGCGCAGGAGCTGGCTTGGCTGGCGGCTGGAGGACGCGAGGGGTGGGTGGGCCCCGCGGCGCGGTGGTGGTGGTCGCTGCGGCCTGGGTGGGGTGAGAGCCGAGAGGAAGGAAGCGGAGGAATTATTGAGTAGTAGCGGGGGGACTTCACATGCATGTCCTCTTGCTCGGCAGCCGCAGCAGCGGCAGACGCGCGCGCGCTCGTCGTCGTCGCCGAGCTGAGCTGAGCTGAGCTCTCTCGGGTGTCGCCGCGGGGCTTGGGTTGGGTTGGGTTGGGTTGGGGTGTCTCTGATCGTGTCTGACAGGGTGGTGGGGGCCGGTAGGTGGGCCCCACGCGCTGACACCGGTGGCCTTTATTTTAGTGGCACTGAGGGTGGGTGGGTGGAGAACTGGAGATAAGGAGGAGAGAGAGAGAAGGGAGGTTTGGTTTTTGGGGGGCGAATTGAACACGGGGCGTGAGGGGGGCATTAATAGTTTGTCAGCCGCAACGGGGGAAGAGAAGAAGGGTCAGCGTGGCACGGCGCCGGCGCCATGTGGTGCGTGACCGTGTGCCCATCGTGTCATGAGTCATGACTGATGACTCATGGCACATTGATTCTTCGGGGGTGTCTAGATCCACCGGCAAATTTTTTTTCTTCATCACATCAAACGTTGGATAGGTGGTGTTTGAATCTCTTAAAAATAAAGATGAAGATTAAGTTTTTTACGTAAAATAAGATGGTATTAACTTATAATTGATTGAGTTTTACACAAACTTAAAAAATAGATTAATATGATATTTTAGAGCAACTTTCATATAGAAAGTTTTCGCACGAAACACATCGTTTAGCAGTTTGAAAAGCGTGCCACAAAAATCTTAATCTTAATCCAACTTTTGTTAGAGAAAAGAACATGACCATAGAGTATTAAATATTAAAAAAACTAATTACACAGTTTGTATATAAATTGCGAGACGAATCTTTTAAGCCTATGTCAGGGTTACGGATAAGGTATACCCTCTACCCTTGGATATACGTCATACATCGATATGGTATATCTGCGCGTATACGGACGTTCTCTGTACACGTTAAGGAAATTCATCACGGAGTCCACAGATGGAAAGATTCCTACTCGGATAGAACTGGGTCGTCACTGTATCGTGTAGGGTCCGATGTCTCCGAGTCCTACTTGGAGACCAACTGACCTGCGGTATAAAGAGACCCCCCGGGAGGACCTAAGGCATCGAATCTTATCGCCAACACATCCACTACAGCCTACAAAGCCAGAACCTACAGGAGCCAAGTCGCCGGGTGATCTAGTCGAACCAACTCAACTACGATCTCGTCGGTATCATCGAGTTCCACTATTCCCTTTGTAATTTGTGATTTCCGTCATATAATCCCATATCAACTGGATTAGGGCTATTACCTATTAAGGGGCCTGAACCAGTATAATCCCTGTTTTTTGTTGCTTGATGTCGTATTACGTAGATCCTCGTACCAGCGTACCCTAATACCCTCTATATCTAGTCTACGGGTATCCCCCGTCGACAGCCTAATTGCGCCATAATCTGATGATGTGGTGCTACAATAAATATTTGCTAATGATAGATTAATTAGGCTTAATAAATTCGTCTCGTAGTTTACATGCGTATTATGTAATTTGTTTTGTTATTAGTCTACGTTTCATACTTCAAATGTGGTATCCATATATCTGATATGACCCAATAAATTCTTTTTACCGGTGGAACTAAACACAGCCTTTACCATGTTTAGGGCTCACTCCAGGGTTTATAGGTCATGTTTGGTTCACTCTTAAACTTGGCGAAAGTTACTCTCTTCATCTATTAAAAGTATATATTATTTTAAGCTAAGTTAAAGAGAATTAGTAGAGGATTATCATTTCATAGTCCCATCGGTTGACCTAATGAACCAAAGAAAAAAAACCAAAATTTGAATTTTTGAACTTAATTTTGAAGTTGATTATAAGATATTCTCAACGTAATTTCCTTTTAATGTTGGCATTTAAGTTACTACGAACAAATACATAAAAGTTTTACTTATAAATTATTTTTTTCCTCTAATAAACCGTTTTTCTTATTAGGAAATATGGGCGACCAATGAGGCTCTCATAGAAAAAACGAGGGGGGGGGGGAGAAAACAAACGAGGATGATAAGGGAATAAGGGAATATTGTTGGTTTGATGGTTAAAACGAGAAGAAAATGATAATGTACTATTGTTAAAAGGTCTAGTGAATTACACCCTAAAGATAATTTAGGTGAGACAAATATTGAAGACAACTAACAAACTTATGGTCGCATCTAAGATAAGATTTGACTAAAACATAGTAAATGTATAGCACGTGGGGTCTAAAAATTAAATATCTATGACATGCACCAACTTTGCAATGAAACAAGCACATACCTAAAAGAGTATGGCAAAGCGAGACGATAAACCAAATTTTGCGCAAGGTACACCTCTTGCCTCAGTATAAGAGGAGATAGGAAAGTTGTGTTTTTTTAACATGGGTTCTACTTGTGCATGGAAATCAATTGAAAACAATTTTGGTGTATTAGCCTTTGCCATTTTATAAGCTGGGAGCTGAACAACTGGTACATGACGTTTGGTTGTTTGAATTTCTTATAGTGAAGAAGCAACATGCCAAAATCAAGGCTAACTTGGGCCAAGTCACACTATGATATTCCACCAATTTTCACAATGATAAGTTTAACATGGATCACCCACTACCATTGATTCATATTCATTGTCACCACTTATTAACCACTTTGTTTCTTTCACCATCGTAATTGTCTAAGTTGACTATCTAATTTCCAGTTACTATAAATTTCACTCATATTTAGAGGGTCTAGATTGCAACAAGATCCATGTTGCTACAATGATTCCAACCTTATCTTCTCCCCTCAGGTGTTTCTCCCCACCAACGCCTAACATGCTTCGTGCACAACGGTGAGGTACCCACGAGTCCTACAAGGTCGACCTCCCCCCTCCTCTTACCCTCTCCTTACTAAGTCAAACAACGGTGAGGTGCCTCCCCTCTCTGCCCTGCCATATTCTTCCCCCATCTTTGGTGGTTAAGGCTGCCAGAGATACCATTACCTCCTAACTTCTCTATCATCGACCTCGCTCATTGTCCTCCTTCAAACTCATGCTTTGTTGATGGCTCTGTTGTCTCACTACTAACACATGTCTACTGTCCCTGTCGGTCCACCATCTAACACAGGAAACCCTTTTCTTCCCCTTACACTAACCTCTAACCTTAGCCCTACCCCCAATCCTTACCCCGAAACTCTAAACACTAACCTAGCTATCATCGTTGTTGTTACTACTGTCATGCCTTCGCCAGATAAGACATCACTTTCATTATGTCGACGGGGGATACCCGTAGACCGGATATAGAGGGTATTGGGGTACGCTGGTGTGAGGATCTACGTAATACGACATCAAGCAACAAAAAACAGGGATTATACTGGTTCAGGCCCCTTAATAGGTAATAGCCCTAATCCAGTTGATATGGGATTATATAACGGAAATCACAGATTACAAAGGGAATAGTGGAACTCGATGATACCGACGAGATCGTAGTCGAGTTGGTTCGACTAGATCACCCGGCGACTTGGCTCCTGTAGGTTCCGGCTTCGTAGGCTGTAGTGGATGTGTTGGCGATAAGATTCGATGCCTTAGGTCCTCCCGGGGGGTCTCTTTTATACCGTAGGTCAGTTGGTCTCCAAGTAGGACTCGGAGACATCGGACCCTACACGATACAGTGACGACCCAGTTTTATCCGAGTAGGAATCTTTCCATCTGTGGACTCCGTGATGAATTTCCTTAACGTGTACAAAGAACGTCCGTATACGCGTAGATATACCATATCGATGTATGACGTATATCCAAGGGTAGAGGGTATACCTTATCCGTAACCCTGCCACATTACTAGAGCACAACATGTTGGATTTAAGGGTTTTAGGTGACTCAATTGCAAATCCTTCGTCCTAATCAACCATAAACTCCTATATCAAGGGTAGGTTTAGTGTCGTTACCACTATCTCACAACAAACATTGTATTGCTGTCTACTCCATCTATCCTAAAATAAGAGGATTGCTACAGCACGGGATTCCATTCCAACGGGATACTTTATGAATCTAATCCCCCACCACCTGTCTTCCCCATGTTCGAGCACCCATGTTGTAAATAAATGAAACAGTGGCACCCCTAGCTCCTTGCCCTCACTAATCACAACAACAACAAAAGAAGGAGGGAGGCGTCGATGAGAGGAAGGGAGAAGAGAAGATGAGACAATGATAGTGACTTGTTGGTCAACCAAACGATGACAATGCACTATCTTTCCTCATGTCTTGACCTGGCACCTGATACCATATGTACCAGACCCGATACCTAATACTCCTACTTGATAACATGCACCTAGTACCTATGGGTACCGGCTGGTACCTAAGATACCAGGCATGATACCCCAAGGTACCAGATCCTGGTACCTAGGTATTAGGCACAATACCCGAGGTACCAGACCCTAGTACTTGGGTACCAGGCATGATACCCCAAGGTACCAGACCCTAGTACTTGGGTACCAGACATGATACCCCAAGGTATCAAACCTTGGTATCAACCCTCTAATACCTAAGGTATCAGCTGTGACATACCTGTACACAACATTAGCGAGTAGAAGTGATAGGCTAGCAAGGAGCATGAAGAAACCCGACGACCTCTCATCGATCCACTTCATCAACACCAAGGTCATCATCTTCGTCGAGACTGGACGCCTCCACCTTCATGTTGGTGCCCAGGAGCTCGTCCCCCTCGGCCTAGCCGCCTCTCTTTCCTTCTGCTCGCACATGGCAACCCCCAACCTCATAGTCATAGTTGGCTTCGTCCTTGGCTATAACCCCCATGCCCTCGACAACCTCCACACTCTCACATGCTCCAGATTCGGTGTAGAAAGGGGGAAAAGAGGATAGGGGATATCATCGGCGTTGAAGACGATGGTCAAGGAATCGAGGACAGGGAGAAGGAGGATGGCCACTGGGGCAGAGGAGTGGATGGAGGGAGGAGGAAGACGAAGTGCTACTCCTCGGTAGGGGAGAAAAATAAATCGGTGGGGGAAACTTGATTCGGGAGAAACGGATCTAGGAAATATATAATGCTTACCCCTGTTTTATCACGTGTCCCTATGCCCCCGACGGGATTCCGTGTATTAGTTTTTCTGTAAAATAAGCTAACCTTGTACTAAGATGTGACACATCCAAGTACAATGAATCTGGACATATACTAGGATGTATCACATCTTAGCGAGATTGTTTTATTTTGGGACAGATGGAGTAGATGCCTATATATGGCTAGTTCGGAACTTTTTTTCGGCAGATTATTGGCTCGTATTATTTATGGATTATTTACTTCATGCCTATAAAATATGTTTTTCTACTTATTTTCCATCCGCTTGTTCCTAGTTATTAATTAATTATCTTTTAAAATATTAATGTATCACGTTAATTAAGTGAGTCGTCCCATTTCATTTCATCAGCCAATCATCACTTTCAAACAGGAGATGGCCACCATTGCCACCGTTGCCGGAGAAACCTAGAAAGCCAACAGAGCACGAACCTTAGAAAGCATTCCATGATGAGGATATCAAGTAAGGATGAGCAAGAAATCAGACGATCAATGAATAACAAATCTGTGTATATAGTCTACTATATATATTCCCAGTTGTTATAACTTACTTATAAAGTAGAGATGTACTGCAACCTGAGATAGAACCCAAAGTTCAGCATCTTTTCTAAAACAAATCCAGAGTTTAGTATCACTTCATTTTTTTTTTTGGGTTTGTTGGAACCATGCCACCCTATATTTATAAATTTGAGATATACCACCCGTATCTCAATGACATATAAGACCCACATGAGTCAATAACATGTGGGTCAGGGTGGCATATCACAAATTTTGTAAAATTTGTGTGGCATGGTTCAAATTCTCCCTTTTTTTTTTTTCTCTGTAGAATCCTCCTATGCTAACCAAACTGAACAGAAAACAGAATCCGTACATCCCAGCTCATCTTTCCACTCCGGGTTGCCCGTACAGAGAGAGATGCCATTTCTGTCACCTGGCAACGTCTCATCAGAGACATGCATGCGCTCGCCATGAACGAATCAACGAATCTATCTGATCGATTGATCAGAGCTACTATAGCTGCATCCTCACCTGACAGTGACAGGATGCATGCAAGAACGCGCTGCAACAATGTCGTATGATCAACTATGTTCAGTCGTCGTCGTCGTCGTCGTCGACGTGATCAGCGAATTTCGCGAGCTGCAGCCTCTCCTCGTCGTCGCCGTCGCCGGCGGCGGGAGGAGAGCCGTCGCCGGCGACGGCGAGGAGGTCGCGCGGCAGGAGCACGTCGGTCTGGTCGGCCGTGGGGACGAGCGAGATGGCGGCGAGCGTGGACAGCCGGAGCAGGTTCCTGACGAGGACGGCGAGCCAGAGGCGGGCGAAGTCGGTCCTGGTCACCCGGAGCGCGCGCAGCACGGCGGCGCCGCCGGCCTTGGCCGCCAGCATGCCGGCGCTGTCGATGCACATGAGCAGCGCGAAGAAGGTGCCCTCGGCGCCCGGCGGGCACAGCTTGGTGCTGAGCACCATCATCGGCATCAGCCTGACGCGGCCGACGACGCGGGCGCAGCACTCCTCCAGGGTGACGAAGGCGGCGTCGGGCACGCCGAGGAGGAGGTTCCACCGGAGCACGAAGGTGAGGTCGAGGAGGCCGGAGACGCCGTACAGCAGCTGCGCGTAGAAGAGGATGCTCCGGAAAGGGTAGTCCTTGAGGTACTTGTGGTACACCAGGACGCCCACCATGGATGCAACTGCGCCGATGGCATGGACCATACCAACAAATTCCTGCATATGCAATGGGATGAGTACTATTTTTAATCTTGTGACAACATTATTGACGGAAACGGATCCTCTGACGTAAAGTTACCCCCTGACGTGGTCAGGGGCGGAGGCAGCATTTTAGCAAGAGTAGGGCTAAACCATATAACTATAAATTTTGTGTGCAAATTCTACGTAAATTTCAGTGTTTCTCCATTAAAAATTTTTGCCACGTGTGGGGCCCAAGCCCAAGTTGCCCTACACGTGGCTTCGCCCCTGGATGTGGTCACTGACAGGTGGGCCCAAGAGCGGTGGGGCCCACATGTCAATCACCATGTTCCACTGACTTTACGTCAGAGGATCTCAATCCATTATTGACACCCTTAGCACCTGTTTAACAAAATGCGGTTGGATTAAGCCGAAAAAGAAATCTTTGTAAGCTGTTTGTATCTTTTCAGATGAAGGAAAGCTTTATTGATCTTAGATAATCGTATCGTTAAGAACATTTCTGTATAAGTAGGATGCACATAGCTTATGATTATTAAAAAGAAAAAGAATTGGGAAATTTTGACAACAAATATTAGGCAGCAGTAAACTATGACCACAATTGATCTTATCCCAAACTACTACTTGTAAACTGTTCGTAAGAATCTTGTTGTACATGCGTCCTTTTCCATTGTTTAATTTAATTTACTCTTATGACGCCCTTAGCAGTTAGCACTTGTTTAACAAAAACTGGTTAGATTAAGTGAAAAAAGAAATATGTGGAAACTGTTTATGTCTTTTTAAGATAAAGGAAGATCTATTGATCTTAGATAATTATATCAATACAATTATTTTAAGAATGCTTCTGTATAACTAGGAAGTACATAGCTTATGTTCATTAAAAAAGAAAAAAAAAAGGAGGGAAGAGATGACAACAAATATTATGCCGCAGTAAACTATGACCACAATTGATCTTATCCCAGACTACTACTTGTAAACTGTTTGTAAGAATCTTTTTTGTACATGCGTCTTTTTTCATTGTTTAATTTACACTTATGATACCCTTAGAACTTGTCTGATAGAAAGGGATTAGATCAGATTCCTTTAGATTAAGCAAGATAATTACTATATCAGAAGGGATTGAACTACTGATGCTAATCTCCATTCACCCTATAACAAGTGTGAATTTTTCATGATCAACAGTCTTCTTTTATCCTTTGTGAGGGATGCTTTATGCATTTGCTTTCGCTATTCACAAAACATACTCATCATGCCCTGACTTTATATTTGTATAAATGTCTAGGAATCTGGAGAAAACCCAGCTCTCCAAATGGGGCCTGACTGCCTAAGCTTTAAGGAACAATGCCATTGTAAAGTTTCCATGTAACGCTTGAACATGGAGATTGTGTACTATCTATTCATTATAAGCTCTTAGATCATGGAGATTAGGACTAATTGTTATGTGCCAGGCTTAGATTCTGAGATAAGGTGAAGAAATATTTTTGGGATAACATAGTCTATCTTATATAAGGCATCTGTTACAGACAGTGAGGACAGCATTGTGGACCAAGCAAGATTGTGGGGACATAACCCGTGTGAGTGCATACTAGATTCCCAGTTTGAAGGAAAGGGCACACTTTTGTCTAGGTTTCCTTCCTGATATACCTTGATTGTGTTATTTTCTGTTGCTTGAAAGTGATTGGTGATTAGTGTGTAGGACCAATTCAACATATCCTATTGCACCTCACTTGTATTATCTTATTGACAAGTATAAACAAACCCTGAGAAAAAAAAAGGTAGCATCATAAAGACATGATATGAACTTGAGAAGAAATGAAGGTAGTTGCTGTTTTAAAGAACATCTGTATGCCTATGATGTCCCTGTGTTTTGTACTTCTGTATTATGTGTAGAAGTGTTGAGAGCAAAAAGAAGAGTACTTGGGGGCACATTGTAAACTTGGTTTTCCAGTCCAAAACCATGTGCTATTGTTTCAAACTTCCAATATGGACTTGGATTAGGCCTTTTATCCAACAAATATGCTAATCAGCGATAGGATTAAGCAGGCAGGTAAAAAACAAAAACATTTACCTGAGAAAATCCAGGATTAGGTGGTTCCTTGCTAGTATACCAGTAGAACTGTCCCTCATGAGTGCTGATACTAAGCGCCAGGGAAAGAAACATGTACAGGGATGGCTTCCACACTACTGGGTACTTTATTGTCTGAGCCATCCCTTTCACTGCCATATGAACCTTATTCAAAACCTGCACATTAGCATCTTGGTGAGAAACTATATATTGTGTATTTCTTTCATTGTTATACCATATATTAAGATATACTTGGTTTCTGCCTATGCTTTACAGCCTATTGAGTTCACTGTCTGTGTTTACTTGGGATTCAATCCGTAAAGGTCTTAGTTGCTTTAACAAGACCTGTGATGAATCTCAGTCACTGAAGCATCAGTTTCATTTTATTGTGAACTTTGCTAATATGTTACACATCTCAGAAGAACAATACACAAGCCACTCGTCTCAGCTTGGCTAAGCCAAGTGGCATGCAGCGATATCAGATAAACCATCCTCTATCTGTACGACCATATGAAGACACCAAAAATATATATTGATATTCAAAACTTGGTAAATTTCAATGCAGGCAAACAAAAAAATATCATAATTAAATGGAACAAAATTTCAATGCAGGCAAATAAAAAATGTCACAAGTAAAGGGAACAAAATTTCAATGCACACAAATAAAACTGTCACAAGTAGATAGAACAATATTGCTTTTCACTTCGGCATACCTTCTCTTTCACATTATGCTGATACATTTTCAGCTCATATATGAAAAATCCTAGAAAAACCAACGTTGCAGGAGGTAAAGCCATCACACCTAATGCACCCTACAAAAAGAATCATACAAAATTTAAATTATCAATGAAGCAACATACCAAAAAATGGAACTTGGCAATTCAATAAGCTTCAAGAATTTAGGCTGTAATTGACCTGTGCCCCAAGATGGTGGACAAACATTCCACTTGTAGCATACCCAATAAGTGCACCTAGAGATGATGAGAATGCACAAAGGCTTTGCATGTCTGGGACTAATGATGGCTTATCAATACCATTCTTCGCAATGCATGCATCTATTGTAACATCTGCTATGGCAACTGCTGTTGATATCCCCACAAAGGAAAGTATAGCGGAAGTCATCGGTAGTCCATTAACCATGGTAACAATAGCAGCTGAAGCCGTTCCAAGTACTCCTGTCAGCACCAGAAATAAATGGGATTTATTTGTCAAGTTTATAACTGCTGTAGAAATCGACAAAATGTAACATATAAGTTTCTGATCAATATGTTCCATGTTTGCTACTTTCTCAGACTCACTTTAAAAACTTACTACAGCAAGGAATTGTTAAAATGATCATGCCCAGCAATTTGTAAAGTGCAATATCACAGATACATCACATTGATACTTCAATTGTTCTAAGAATTGGCAAGATAACATCTTACACCAAATCTTGCACCTACTAATTAAGATCTGGCTAGACCTCCAATAAACAATGCATATATCATCAAATATCCAAAGTCCCAAACGAAATCCACATGGTAGTTGAACCAACACATCTTCATCCCCAATTCCATCCAATGAGCTGCTGATACCTAGCATAAACAGTTCCTGCTCGTGCCTGGAACTACCTCTCCAGTCTCCACTCAACCTCTCTCTACAAAGTCTAAAAGTATGTACTATCACCAAGCACTCGTTGTGTTATCAATTCTCTACCCCCAGCAACCCCCTGAACCTTTTGAAAAAGCTGAACTAGCACTATGTTTTCAATTACCACCACATCAGACCCCAAATATCATTTAAGAACTTACTATGCCTACCAAATACTCCCTCCGTCCCATAATATAAGAACCTAGGGTCCCAGACTAGGTTCTTATATTATGGGACGGAGGGAGTACCAAATATGCCACCACAACTAAAATTTCTACGACATTATGGACACAGGAGGAATTCAGGATGTTCTTACCAGCAAGCATATTGCTAAAATCTTCACAAATTTTTTTGTTCTTTAACTGTGCGCATACTCTATCTACTGATAAGATTCTCTAATCTCTACTATCTATGCACGCCAACTAAAGATCATCAATCTCATCATTTTGAGATGCAGGATTCCAGTGGCTGACCTGCGAAGAGGAAGTAGGGGCGGCGGCGGTAGCCGCGGACGGGGAAGACGTCGGTCATGATCCCCCAGAGGGGCTTGAGGACCCAGGGGATGAAGAAGACGGCGGAGAGGAGCTGCACGGTGGCCGGCTGCACCCGCTGCACGTCCTTCCAGTAGTAGTCCGACGCCACGCGGAAGAAGGACCCGGCGAACCCCTGGCTCAGCCCGTACACCAGCACCACGCCGGCGACGAACGTCGCGCCCAGCTCCCGGCACAGCATCCGCAGCCACCGCACCGGCTGCAGCGCCGTGCTCGCCCATCCGCCGCCGCCGCCGGCGATCCCCTCTTCCGCTTCTTGTTGTTCTTCCGGCATTGACCTTGGATTTCTTTTGCTGGTTTCTTGAAGGATCACCTCACCTGCTCATGAGGGGTTCTTGGCGCACGTGCGGACGCCTCGCCGATGAGCTCGAGCACCGGAAGCGAGGTCGGCATTTGGATTAGTTTATTTGTCCGGGAGGAGGTGTTCACCGGGGAAGCCTCGAGCTCCGGGAGGTGGAGCTCTCACCTCACCTGCTGCATCTGAACAAGGCGAGGCGTTGACTAAAAGGCATGGAGGCGACGAGGTGTTGCTGACATTTTCGGCAAATTTTTTTTTGACTTTTTAGTATGGATAGTCAAAGGAAGTGGAATTGCCGTCACATCTTTTTTTTGACCGTTTAGTAGTACTACGAAAGGTTGAAATTTGGAGATCGGGTCTTTCGTAAAAAGAAAAAATTTTAGGTGTTACATCGAATGTTTAACTGGATGTTGAAAGGGGTTTTCGGACACAAATGAAAAAACTAATTTCATAACTCGCCTGGAAACGGCGAGTCGAATCTTTTGAGCCTAATTAATCCGTCATTAGCATATATAGGTTACTGTAGCACTTATGGCTAATTATGAACTAATTAGGCTAAAAAATTTGTCTTGCGATTTCCTCCTAACTGTACAATTAATTTTTATTTTTATCTATATTTAATGCTCCATGCATGTATACGAAGATCCGATGTGATGTTTTGAGAAAAAATTTTGGGTAACTAAACAAGGCCATACAACTACAAACTGACCGAAAACATTTGGTCAGGTACGTCAAAATCAAGCGGGAAAAGTTGCCTGAATTGAGATCGCAGAAAGCGCACAGATTTTACAATGACAGATTGACAGACATGAGAGGGTACAATGGACATTGAACTTGGGTTTCTCAATGAATCTTTGATCATTATTATCAGAAGTTCAAACCAGTTCTGGTAAAAAAATTACAATTGTATGATTGGTATGATAAAAGTTCCTATCTTGCTATCCACTGATTGAGTTTCATCTTGTAAGAGAATGGAAAGGTAGGAGGTTTTTCTGAATCTCCGGTACCCATAGGATGTGTAGAACAATCAGAAATAGTTCTCTGTACAATGTCACTCACATGTATGTATGTACTCTACTGAAAGATGAAATATAAACGTGTGCGGATGCCAGAATTTGCATGCAACCAAAACTCTGAATTCTTAGGCACATCATGTTCGAGTTGCAGCAACTCCAGTTTGCTTCATCCAGAGAGACCACTTAACTGCTTCCAGGAAATTCTCATTCCTCTGTAGAGCAGCTATAAGGTTAGTATAGGTTACTCGGTCAGCGGCAATGCCTTTAATCCTCATCTCCTGCATCAGTTTAACAGCATCTTCAGGCATTCCTGCTATCCCGTATGCTTTTATCAAGGTGTTGTAACTGTACAGATCTGGCTCGCCACCACGGCTCTTTAGCTCCGCAAGAACGTTTGCAACTCCTTCGATCCAACCCTTTCTCCCGTATATATTGATCATAATGTTGTAAGTATAGTGATCAAACTCGCATCCTGCTCTCTCCATTTTTTGCAGAACAGCAGCAAACTCCTCCAACTGTCCTGCCTTACCGTAAGCATCCAGCATACAGTTGTACGCCTCCAGAGAAACAGGGAACCCTGCCTCTTGCATCCTCTGGACGAAATAAATCATGCTACGAAAATCCCCATTTTTTGCATGCGCGGCAATAATGGTATTGTATGATATGATATCTGCCATACCCTGCTTGCGAGCCATGAGAAATACCTTTTCTGCCTTATTAAAAAGCCCGGCTTTTCCATATATGTCTAGCAATACATTGAGGGTAACAGTGTTGGCCAAGTGCCCTTGTTGAATCATTTCATCAAAAATTCTTGAGAGCTCATCAACCGGTATTGCCCGCCCACAACAGTTTATAATGCAGTTGTACATGGCTTCATCCAATTCAACTTGACTCTTTAGTATCCAGTAATATGTATCAGATAATTTCTCGAGTAGGCCACATTTTTGGTAAGTCCGAAGCATGTCAAGGAAAAGGTACTTATCAGGAACTATTTCCTTTTGTTTCTCCATGTCTTCCAAAACCAAACAGGCATCTTCTGGTCGCCCAGCTTTAGTATACATCCTCACAATTACGCTGTAGGCAATCATGTCAAGAACACAGGATGATGCTTTCAGTTCAAGATATAAAGCTTCAGCATCAGTGAATCTCTCCATGATGCTGAAAACATCAATCATACTGCAATAAATACGCAGATTTGGATGTGTTGCCGACTTAGGCATCTGATTATATATCCTGACAGCATCATCACAACAGCCAGCCTCTTTGCAAGAACAGATCAAGATATGATATAAATTGTCTTCAAAATCAGAATCTTTCCACTTCTTTTCGCGCAAAACACGCATAGCTTCTTCTACTAGAGAATTTTGAACGAATCCTGTTACTAAAATAGAGCATGAGGTGGCATCAAACAAAATCTTCTTATAGAAGCATGCTTTTAGAATCTGAAGAACTTTATGCATCCTTCCTACTGACCCATATGCTCGGACAAGAACAGTGACAATCGATGAACACTGGCAGCCTGCTGCCCGCATGTCCTCGAGAATCTCTGTTGCACCTTCACTGTCATCATGTCTTGCTAGCAAGTTAATCATTGTGTAAAAGTTGGATGCATTTGGTTTAAATCCAGAGTTTCGGAGTTTCCTGTAGTACAAAATTGCCTGTTTGTATTTGTCTGCTCTACCAAAACCTTCAATCATTGATCTATAGGTTGTTTCATCAGGAGCTAAACCTGCACTCTTAAGCCTATCAAACACTTCCATTGCCTTCTGCATGTCAGAAACTTTTCCATAACCTGTAATTACCGTATTGTATGCCACAACATTCAGAGCAATTCCTTCATCTACCAAGGACTTCAATACCAATTCAGCTTCTTCCATTTTGCCTTGTTGACAATAAGCATTTAGCCGCACTAACCAATTTTCCATGTTCGGAACTACTTCATCATTATTCATTAGAGTAATAACCTCCTCAGATTTGGCAAAATGGCCTAACCGTGTATACAAAGTAACCATAGCTGAGTAGGCATTAACACACTTAATGCCACATTTCCTCATTTTAGCAAAAGTGAATTCAGCTTCTGGAAGGTTCCCAATCCTCTGGTAAAGTCCCATAAGCATACCAACTGTAGACACATTCGGCTGCACATCTCTTTCAAGCATCATATGAAGCCACTTTGTTCCCCAGTCAACAAGCCTCCGTTTGGCACAAACATATATAAGCCCATTAAATGCTTGAGCATCCAGAGCGCAACCCGAATCAGCAACCATTTCATGAAGCAACTGTCCAGCTGCTTCCCAATCCTCCTTCCAGGCGATCGCTTGAAGCGCTAGGTGATACGCCTCAGCATTTCCCTTCAGCTTTCCATTAGCCTTCATCCACTCAAAGAAACCAAGAGCTGTCTTATCACTATGCTTCTCGAGACAGATGAGAACAGAATTGCACTCCTCGATGCTAGATTCATGGGTAACACTGGACAAAATTGCAGCAATATCATCCTCGCTCAACAAAATCCTCTGATCTTGCCCACTCTTTCCACTGGCACGCCTCGGAGCACTACGCCGTGTCAATCTATTTCCACCCTGCCCTCTTCTCCTGAACTTCATCCCCTTCTTCTTTCCCGCAGAAATTCTTGGAATACCACTAATACCATCCACCATGTCCCGACGCAAATCGGACAACACTTTTCCACTGGAGCTAGCGTCTTCAGGTGAATCAGATACGCATAGCGCAGGCTCCCCGCCGCTACTGTCCTCCAGAGATGAAACCACACCATTCACCAGACTTGCCCTGGGATGATTCTTCCTCCTCCCACTGTCAGCACACGAGAGCCCATGGCATGCGGCAACTCCACCAGCTGCTGCGTGCCTCCGGTCCACGGCATATCCGGCGCTGATTGGCAGCACCCAAGAACTGAACCCGATCAAATCCGGTCCATGCTGAACCGCGCTCCCGGCAGCAGCAAGACTGCCTCTTCTGGCCTCCGGAGCACCACCACCCGGCGTGCAGATCCGCAGGGCAGCCATTCGGATCCGGACAAGGGCATAGACTCACTACTCCGGATCGAACAATACCTGCGCATCATAGCAAAACAGCGAAACAGACCGCGATCAGCGAGGTGCAGGACCAAACGATTCTTTACAAAAAGATCAGCTGGTCAGCTCGCGAACTGCAAGATTCACATTCGGTGCTGTGGTTTACCTTGGAGGGAGGCTGGCGGTGACGAAAGCAGAGAACTTTGGAGGCGGCGGCTGCCGGGGGGGGAGGGGAGAGGAGGTTTTGGGATGGGATAGGCGGATAGGGAGTGGGTGACGGAGGGGGAAAGCCGTTGGAGCAGCTGCAGGCCTGCAGGGGTGACCGGTGGTGGTGGCTGCTGATCAGCAGTGCTTCAGTGGTGAGATTACAGAGATCTGCTAGCGGTGATGAGGGATCAGATCAGAATATCCCAACTAGTGGCCGAAATTTTGACAATTTAGGGTTTTTTTTAACTTATTACAACAAAAAGAACCGTGCCAAGAAATTATTTTAGAAATAAATCACAATTCAACATCGTCGAGGATGACGCTGAAGTATAATGTATCCGCGCACATACCTTTTAGCGTTTAGAACATTATCACATTGGCACGAAATCCCTATCCGTAAGGTTTAGCGCTATTAAGCTTGGCGCTGACCTCACTTATATAGGTACAAAAGTAATAGCGCCATCCGAGCAATAATTAGAGCTTAGTGCGGTGGCGCGAAGTTTGTGCATATATGTGGACGAGGCATGTTTGACACTACAGCAATATTTTTGTTGTTGTTTCTATTTGGTGACATTTCTTTTTTTACACTTTACTAGCCAGTGTTTTTTTTTTAATTCTTGGATATCATATATAGGACAGCTTTATCCTACACCCCCTCCCAGCTAAACAGCTGATCTTTTGAAAGAGATCACACAAATAGCTAAGTTGATATTAGACAACCATTTAAAGTTCCAAAAATAAACTCAATTCCGTTTATGAGATATAAAATTGAGAAACATTGGAGAAAAAGATGATAGTGGCTTTCCTCTATGATTTGTTAATTTTATATCTCATAAAGGGAGTTGAATTTGTTCGTGCAACTTTGTAGGGTTATTTGTTTACACATTACTTACATGTGTGATTTTTTGAGATTTTTTTAAGACCTTTTATATATATATAAAAGGTTTCAAGTTTTGTCGGTGATATAGGCCCGAGGATACCTGAACTAGGGGGAAGGGAAGCTCTTCCTGTGCGGCGCGCACGGCGGGCCCAGTCCCCCTCGGGGGGGGGGGGGGGGGCTTGGGGTACCTTGTCGTACCCCTCGGGCCCGAGGGGATGAACCGCCCCCGAGGCCCTCGCTCGGCCACCACGTGACGGCCATGTGGGGGCTTGAGCGGGCAGGGCGCCGTTCGCCAGGCGCATTTATGGGCGGCGCTCCAACCGCCCCCGTCGCATTTAATGCGACGTGGCAGGTCGTGCGCCGCCCACTGATGGACGTGCGCCTGGCGACCGCTTTTTGACCGGTCTGTGACCCGGTGATGGATGGATGGGATAGGTGGCAGCGCACCCACGTCCCGCTTTGTGTCAGACGGCGTGGGGGCTGGTATGCCCCGTCCCATCATGCACAAGGGGAGGACATGCAGATCGCCACCTCCCATGCGCGTGTGCCCACAAAGTCGTCAAACGTTTAATAGGGGATGACAGGGGATGTCCCCCGTGTCAGACGAAAGGATTCAGTGGGGGCCACCCAAGGGCAGCTGCATGGATCGCTTCTGGCCCAAGGCATGGGATGCTTTTTAATATAGGCAATGTGGGCCCCTTTCCTGTGAGGAGAGTGTAGGGGCGATGCATGTGGTATCCCCTTCTTCTATAAAAGAAGGACCATGCCCTACGAGTAAGGGGACGTCTCTTAGAAAGCCGGATTCTGGGAAGAGGCCGGCCAAGCCCTAGCTGGTACTCCCAGGGTCTGAAGTCTTTGTAACCACACAAAGATCATCGCTCAAATAGGAGTAGGGTATTACGCTTGATAGCGGCCCGAACCTGTATAATCCCTCGCCTTCCACCTCATAAGCCCAATCCCCGCGGATCCACCTCGCTTGCGTGAGCACACGTTCCTTGGCATTGCACCCGGTCCCCTAGCCGAACTCACAAAGGGGAGCCTCACAGCCTCCCGCTAGGGAGGATCACACCTCGACAAGTTTCTACCTAGGATGTGATTTTTACCATATGTTAGCCACGTAGTTGCGCTCTGCGCGACTTTTGATCCCATATAATAACTTTTGTATACGGTATATTAGTTTATAGAAGGTTATAACATGAGTTAATTGATTTACAAAGTATCAATTGGTCTAAGCTAACTATAGATTTAGCTAAGTTGTGCTATATGAGAAATCACTAGAAGCCTCCAAGTTTTTTTATTTCTTTATTATCTTTGCCCCCTCTCTTGGCACTAGAAACCTCTGGAAATTACCATACGCCCATTTGTTGTTTTTTTATTGCATGTGTACCTTTTGATGTGACGCATCCTCGTGTGAAAAAGCTTGCTGCTTTCACTATATAAGATAAGATAAGATAAGATAAGACTAGAAAAGTAGCGTACCTTTTGGCGCGCCGCTATATGGCCCCCTATGTGTTTACCATCAATTTTTCCTCTTTCCTTTTAAATTTTCCTATGATTTTTTTTTAATAAATTTGCCCTGTGAATTTTTGTTACTGGTTTCTGTATTGGAGTAACCGAAGGAGAATAAGACAGCAGTTCAGATTTTTAAAGGCTCTCGCTTTCTCCATTTTAGTTTATATTTGAGAAGGTTCTAGATTTCTCATATCTTAACCTCTTCTCTCTCTGTTTCTTGTCCTACACAAGTGAGTTTTTCTTTTTTTTCCCCCCATCGGTAAATGCTTGATTTATCTCAATATTTAACAACATCATGTGGTCCAATTGATGCTAGCTTGAGATTAGTTGATGTCTGTGTGTGTTACAGAGAAGGCAGATACTAAAAGCTGAGACCCGTTGATATAGATTGGATTTACCTTTTGTTTTTAACTTCACACACATGACTGGATGCATCTAGATCATTCACTTCATGCACATAATATTGCATATTTCTAGATACTTCTATTCATTAATCTCCTTTTACATATCCTAGCATTTTTTTAATCCTCATTACTCCTGGATTTATCTTAAACGTTGGCACGCCACGTGGACCAATCAACATCCGGTAAAATTGCAATTGAGATCCCTTACAGTAATGTTCACTGACATGTGGGTCCGAGGGGCTGTGGGGCCCACATGTCAGTTGCAAACGACCTGCATCCGTAAAATTGCCGGCTTGAGAAGGATTGATGATTGATTGATTGATAAGATTTTCCACGGTTATTCTTTATCACCTATTTAACCTATAAATAAGGTCAACACAATTTACCTTGGTGCCCTTGCTGATGGGAATTTCGCACCAGTGTGTCGATGTTCGTAGCAACATACCCTTTTTGGCTGAGATGTTGTACTTTGGCGTTATTATACTATGTGTATTCAAGTTACGGTTTATTACTGAAATAAGTTTTGACATGATCTGTTCTTATATTAAGATTTTAAAAAGGGTTCAATTGCCAAATTTTCATTCTCTAGTGGATCTTGAATTCTGAATTTATGATGGGATTGGAAAGTTTTGCATATGGAATGGACCATGGTGTATATGTCCTTTTTGTTAGTGGATACTCACGATACCATGTACTCTTTGTCTTAAAATAAATGGATCCTTATATCTGGTGAAAACTTTGTAGTGAGGAAAAAATCAAAGTGGATCTAATTAATAGAAATGGTAATAGAGGATGGGAAGGTAAGGTGTATTGGGATAAAACTTCTTAATTTATAAAACGGAGATAGTTAAGAAGTAAAAAAAAATCTTATTTTGGAACAAGTCTAAAAACACTTATTTTGGGACAAAAAAAACAGACGATAGCATGCTAGATAGCTTATGTGGTGAAGTGGATCTTACAACAAAATATCATGGACAATACCTTTGTAGACCGCCATTGTGGAAGAAAGACAGAAAATATAGTGAATTATATAGTGTCACAGAGTATCCTGCAGAGAAGACGAGTATACAATATTTTTGTAAAGTTTATCAAAAATATGCTTTGCCACCGGAAAATGTAGATAGAAGTTTCGGCAATGATCGGTTTCGCTCTGAGAGCATATACAATAGCAGGCTATAAGCCAGCTGTAAACATATTTTAAGCAGATAAATGAGGAGAGAGAAGGGCAGCGGGCTATAGATTTGTAGCCAGCTGTAGCACGGACTCCAAAATACAGTGTGTGTATGATAGGTGGGATCGGATATTAATAGTGTAGTATATATGTAACTATTGTATGAATGAGCTATTAGATTGGCTATAGATGAATTGGATCTAGTAATTGGTTATACTATTAAACTTGCTCTGAACATGCTAAAAAAAGCCTTTAACAATATCCAATGAGAATCCTCATCAGTGGAACATTAGTAGACTAATATTTGGATAAGAGCGCAACAATGATATGCATAATCTGCATAACCGCATAGTATGCAAGATCATGCTATTGCCCTCTATTATATTTGCTAGACTGGTCCATTTTAGGCATTGCTAGTTTGCCAGTGCACAGCACATCCTCAAACGTGCTCATATCGCACGCTCGGTTTACCTCAACGATGCGTGTACAATTTTCCAATAACCAGCTTTGTCACCAGCCTATTCCTTAATAAATGAGCTTAGAGTCATATAGACCAGATTTTGGTCTGAAAATTTTATGTGCAGCTACACCATGTCATTCATGACCTAACCCTCTTTGTAAAGCCTAAGAAGAAAGGTGTCAAAGCTATTAGATTTTTTTTCAGTCGACCTTTTCGCAATTTTGCTTCTCATTTAATTACACTGCAGTTTCTTGCTAAGCTAGAGTCAATTTAGCATGGTTGTCTAGAGTTCATGTTCTTCAGGCAGCATATACAGTTTGAACAGACGCAGAGATAGGAAGGAAGAGCATGCATAAGCAATACGACTGAATCAGCTACACACTGGGATTAATGTATTTATCGATATCTATAACCGAAGATATCACTCCATCAAAATTTAATCAGATACTTCCAAAGAATCCTATAAATCTCGCAATATTTCTGCACAAATTGCACACTTCTTTAATTTCCTGACAAATAATCTTCCTGCCTCTTAGCTAAATTCCTAGCTATTTACACATCATGCATGATTCATATGCGTCCTTAGGAGATGCTGCTGCCTGCTGCTAGTCGTCGAGATCTTCAAATGTTGAGGATGAGAAGCCCAGCGACGACGCGAACGTGGCCGTGGTCTCACCGCCGATGTACCGCTTGAGCCGGTCCAGGTCGTCGGCGGCGTCCATCATGGTCGGGCGCACGGCCGCGCTCTCCTGCGTGCAGAGGATGCCGAGCTCCAGCAGCTCGCCGATGGCCACGTCGGACATCCTCCTGACCTCCGGCGTCTGGTCCCGCACCATGCGCGCCAGAGCCGGGTCGACCACCGCGTCGGCCCGGCCGTGGTAGTGGTTCTTCACCCACTTGTGCAAGCTCAGCCCCGCGTCGAACATGTCGTCGATCGGTTTCTTCCTCGTCACCATCTCCAGCACCAGCACGCCGAAGCTGTACACGTCGCCCTTCGTCGTCGGGTTCGAGCCATACCCGTACTCTTCAGAATCGAATCGATTAATTAGAATTTGTCACGAGAAAAATGATGATGAGTTTGCTTGATGATGATGGTTAATTTACCTGGAGGAATGTATCCGATGGAGCCGCAGAGCATGTTGGCGGTGGAGGCGCCGACGTCGGCGGCGTTGGCGACGCCGCCGACGCTCATGACGAGGCGGGAGATGCCGAAGTCGGAGACGAGAGCGGTCATGTCGTCGTTGATGAGCACGTTGCTGGGCTTGAGGTCGCAGTGGATGACCTTGACCGGGGAGTGGTGGTGCAGGTAGGCCATCCCCTCGGCGATGTCGCTGCAGATGTTGACGCGCTGCACGAGGCTCAGCTCGCCGGCCGGCGGCCCCGCGTAGAGGCACCGCTCGAGGCTGCCGTTCGCCATGAACGGCAGCACCAGCGCCTTGAAGTCCGGCAGGCTGCACGCCGTGACGATCCGCATGAGGTTCCGGTGGCGGATGCGCTTCAGCACCTGGCACTCGCGGTTGAAGCTCTTGGTGGAGTTCCCGGACTGCAGCTGGAGCACCTTCACGGCGACCATGGTGCCGTCGCGCAGCGTGCCGCGGTACACGCGGCCGTAGCTGCCCGTGCCGATGAGCCGGTCTGGGCTGAACTCCTCCGTCGCCTCGACCAGCTCCCGGTACGTGATCCGCGGGAACTTGTACTTCATCACCGGCGACGAGCCGCCGCCGCCGCGGCGTCGGCCCCTCCTGAACTCCTCCCGCACCGCCGCCAGCCGCTCCCGGATCTTCCGGATGCTGACCGCGCAGAGGATCGTCAGCACGAACGCCAGCACGGCGGCGCAGATGCACATCACGACCAGGAACTTCCGGGACTGGTACCACCGGTGTCGCCTCCCGCAGCGGCGCCCGAGCACGGCGCCGCAGAGCCGCGGGTTGCCGAGGTATGACGTCGAGGTGAAGTTGGCGAAGACGCCGGCGGTGGGCACGACGCCGGCGAGGTCGTTGTACGACAGGTTGAGGTAGGTGAGCGTCGTGCATTTGGTCAGGGTCTGCGGGATCTCGCCGGTGAGGGAGTTGTCGGAGACGTCGAGGCGCTCGATGCTCTCGAGGCCGTCGAGCGACGACGGGAGGACGCCGGTGAGCGAGTTGTGCGACAGGTCGAGGACCTGCAGCTCGGCGCAGGCGCCGAGCTCCGGGAAGATCGCGCCGGTGAGATTGTTCCATGACAGGTCGATGACCTCCGCCATCTGCAGCCTGCTGAGCCCCCTCGGCAGCCGGCCGCCGAGCAGGTTTCGAGAGAGGTTCAGCGACATCTGGACAATGCCGGCGACGGCGTCAGGTATCTCGCCGGTCAGCCGGTTGCTGGAGAGGTCGAGCCGCACAATGCCGAGATGCTGGCCGAGGCTCGCCGGTATCTCGCCGGACAGCTGGTTCCTGTGCAGGGAGAGGTAGGACAGCTTCAGGCTGCCGATGCTGCTCGGGATGCTCCCCGACAGCGCGTTGCTCGACAGGTCCAGCTCGCCGAGGCTCGTGGCGTTGCTGATGCACGCCGGCACGGCGCCGGTGAGCGAGTTGCGGGACAGGTCGAGCTGCTGCAGATTCGGCAGCCAGCAGATGGACGTCGGGATCGTCCCGTTGAGCAGGTTGCTCGACAGGTTCATCAGCGTGATGTTTATCACGTCGCCGATGTCGGCGGGGATCGGGCCTTCGATGGCGTTGAGCTCCAGGTTGAGGTGTGACATGTTAGGCGGCAGCAGCGAGCCGAGCAAGCTCGGCAGCCGCCCGCCGATGCCCAGTGCTCCGGCCTCGATCTCCAGTATGCTGGTGCAGTTCGACACCGCGGCGAAGAAGGGCCCCAGGTTGGTGTTGCCGTCGCCGCTCGCGAAATGGACGTTGTTCGACAAATGCAGGTACCTGAGGTTGCGCAAGCCGGAGATGATGGAGGTCGGCAGATCGTCGGCGAGCGAGTTATTCTCCACGTCCAGCAGGTAGAGAATAGTGCAGTTGGCGAGCCACCGCGGAAGCCTCCCGGTGAGGCTGTTGGAGTAGAGATTAAGGACGGCGAACCTGTCGGAAAGGCTATCCGAGGCGTCGCCGGGGATCTCGCCGGTGATGTTGTTGTCGCCGAGGTCGAATACACCCATTTGCGTGCAATTTGTGAAGATCGTGGCGGGGATAGAACCTGACAAGGAGTTCTTCTCGAGGCTGAGGTAGAACAAGTTCTTCAGCTGGGTGAATGACGCCGGTATGCTGCCGACGAGGTTGTTCTGGCCGAGGTTGAGGCCTTCGAGCTTGCCGATGTTGGAGAGCTCTTCTGGGATTCGGCCTGTGAGAACATTGATGGACATATCAAGGATCTCGAGGTTCGTGAGGTTGCCGAAGGACGGCGGGATGGCGCCGGAGAGCTGGTTTTTCGATATGTCGAGCTTCCGGAGTTGCGTGAGGTTGCCGAAAGACGGCGGGATGGCGCCGGAGAGTTGATTCTCGGACATGTCGAGCATCAGGAGTTGCGTGAGGTTGCTGAGGAATGAGGGGACGGCGCCGGAGATGTGGTTGTCGGACAGGTCGAGGTACCGGAGGTGCGGCAGCTGGGCGAGCGCCAGCGGGATGGAGCCGTTGATGCTCATGTTGGAGAGCTGAAGGCCGACGACGTGCTGCCGCCTCCGGTCGCAGGCGACGCCGGTGAAGCCGCACACGTCGGTGTTGGAGTCGTTCCAATCAGCAAGCAGCTTCGGCGACAGCAACGTGAGGCCCCGCTTCAAGGCCAGCAGCGTGGCCTTCTCCTGCATCAGAGCCTGGAGCCGCCGCCGCTGCCGCCACCCGCCGACGATCGCCTCGGCTGGCCGACGCCTATCCACCGCGGCAGCCGCTGCGGCGATGACGAACACGAGATGTAGGAGGAGGAGGAGGACGGCCGTGCGCCGCACGACCATGGGAGGAGCCCTCGCCCTCGCCCTCTCCCCTAAAGCCATGTACTTAAGCCAGTGGTGGTGCCCTTGCTGGTGCGCTCCTTGCTAGCAGCTAGCTAGAGCGCTAGCTAGCATCTCTGATCTAGTAGAGGCATAGATGAAGCTCTTCTTCACGTACTTGGTAGAGAGAAGGCACTGAAGCTGAAGCTGGAGAGTTGCACGAAAAGACGGAGATGGATGAAAGAAAAACGGACAGATACAGATGGAGAAGAGCTGATGCGATGTCAATGGCGAGGTAAGCGAATGGAGGAGGAGGGGAAGGTGCAGGCGTTTCAGCGATAGCTATGATTATGCTGCGCACGATGCGCGGCTCTTTTTTGGGGCGATGGGTTCGTGCATGATGAGTAGGCTGCCGGCCGGGGAAGCAAGTCGCCGAGGGATCGGACGAAAGGGACGGGGCTCTGCGCACATTCGACGACTCGCGGTGGGCTCCGGGCGCTGGCGCGCGCGCACCGGAATGTAGGAGGGGCTTGGCGCACGCTAGCTAACTGCGGGTTTTGAGCCTGTTTGGGAGAGCTTCTCGCAGCTAGAGATTTTTCTGGAATCTGCAGATACCAAAAGCTTTCCCCAAACAGTCCAAATTTTCACTCTGATTTTGAGAAGTTATAGTTTTAGAATTCAAAAAATGAATTAAAGTCTCCAGATTCTCACCCGTGAGCTTCTCACCAACTGATTTTCAAAATCTTAAGCTCCCCTAATACTGTTCGTCTTCCACCTGCACACGGCTGCACTTGCGGGTTGCACCGGTGAGTGGTGTGTGGTGTTTGCCAGGCAGCCTGCAGGATGCATGGACAGAATCAACTTGGTTTCCATTCCATACAGTGTTCTCAACAGGGAAGTGATTAAAACGATAAAAACCAAAACTGGAGCCTGTTAAGCAACATGCAAAAATTGATTTAGTGTGTTCAGTTGCGAGGCTAATCTGGCTAGATAAGAAGCAAGTTTGGACCAGGTAGATCTCTGTTGATAAAACTGTTTAAGCTAGCATAATCCAGTTAGATGGCCTAGCTAATTTGAGGCTTTGGGCCTAAACCAAAACATTGGGGGTGTTTGGATCCTATGGATTTTTTTTAGCCCACCCCTTTTAGCCTTAAAATAGCTCAAGGGGATCCAAACATGAGAGCTATTTTAGGGCCATTTGCAAATAGCCCACCCCAAAAAATTATCACCCCCAGGGGTGCTAATTGGGGCTATTTGCTGTGGGCCCCACCGATTCCCACTTTCCCCCACTTGTGCCGGATCCAGTTGCGGCAGAAATCGTCGCTCTCACCCCTCGCTCTCGCCCTCGCTCGCTCTCCAGAACCCTCGCCGCCGCCCGGCCCAGCTTCGCCTCCCCCTCCCCCCACCCGCGCCGCCGCCCGGCCCCAGCTTCGCCTCCCCCTCCCCCCACCCGCGCCGCCGCCCGGCCCCAGCTTCGCCTCCCCCTCCCCCCACCCGCGCCGCCGCCCGGCCCTTCACCCGCACCGCCCTCTCCCTCGAATCGCGCCGCCCTTCCTTCAGATCCACCGAGAGGCATCCACGCCGGCGACTCACCCCACCCGCGTTGCCGGCCATCAGATCCGTCGTCGACGCATCGCCTTGCACCGGATCCGCGCGGAGATGGACCCCAACGGCTTCGATTTCTTCTCCCAAGATCCCATTTCGTCCGCCGCCGGCAACATTTGGTCGTCGCAGCCGTCGGCGTCCGGCCCTTCCCACGGATCCGTTCCCCGCGCCGGCGTGGACACGCTGGACCTCAACACCCAGGCGGCGTCGGGCCAGGAGTTCCCTCACCTCCACGAGTACGGTGCCTTCCTCCAGGGTGGCGGCGAGGAAGGAGCTGGATGCGGATGCAGATTATTTTCCAATGCCTACATCACCTCACTCTAACTGGCCAGAAGATGAACCTCTTGTTGAGGATAGCAACATGAATTTCTTCCGCGATGACTTGGCAAATGCTTTGTTTAATGGATTGTAATTTTTTTTTACGGTTTGAGGACTTGTATATTTATGTGAGACAATTGTTGTGTGGACTTTAATATTTATGTGAGACAATTGTTGTATGGACTTTAATATTTATGTGAGACAATTGTTGTATGGATTTTAATATTTATGTGAGACAATTGTTTTATGTAATTGTATATTTATGTGAGACGATTGTTGTATGGAATTGTATCTTTTATGTGACACGATTGTTTTACATACTTGCTTATATATTTGAGACAAATTATGTGTTTGTGCTTGTAAGGAATTGTGTATGCTTGTATGTGCCTGTATTGGATTAGCCATAGAAGATCCGGCTGCTGTATACTTTTAGTGGAGGCAAATGATTGGGATGGTACAATAATAGCTAAATAGCCTTTGGATCCAAACAGCAAGAGGGCTATTTTGTTAGGGGGCTATTTTGGTGGGATAATCTTTAGCCCAAAAAATATCCCTGGGATAGTTCTCCAAACAGGCCCATTATAAAGAAGAGAAAATTCAGAAGAAGTAACTTCTCCCTCCCACAAGGACAAGGAATACAAAAGGAGGACGGAATTATTGATGGTCTGTTTATCTCACGTAGTCATATCTCTCTGGGTTATTTCAGTTTCTTGTCATTCTAGGGGTTTATGTGATTTTTTTTCCTAGCCCTCAGTTTGACTTTGGTCAAAGTCAAACTGTTTCAAGTTTGACTAAGTTTATAGTCAAATATAGTAATATTTATAATACTAAATTAGTTTCATCAAATCAATAATTAAATATATTTTCATAATAAATTTGTCTTTGGTTGAAAATATTACTATTTTTTTCTACAAACTTGATCAAACTTAAAGCAATTTGACTTTGACCAAAGTCAAAACGTCTAATAACCTGAAACGGAGGAAGTACCATTCACGTAATATTTTGCATGCGTGGCAATAACTTGGGAGTTGGGAGCAATAGACATACCCCTGAAGAACACATAAGCTGGCCTCAACTAACTGAACTCTCATGGAGACGTCATTTATCTGGCCTGTTGCCATCAGGACCCGACTTCACAGGGTATATACATGGGGTCCATTCATCATGCCAAACATGCATACTCGCCCCTATATATGTCCAGCAAAAAATTCCAGCTTTCAAAAGGTTCACATATGATTCACACATCAGATTTTCAACGGTTTGGCCTATGATGCAACACTGCAATTGTAGATTTTTATGGGGAATATAAATTTCAGCCTAGGAGAGTGACCTTTGCTGCTTCGCACGAGCGGTGGGCCAGAAAACTCTACCTATGACACTCACTCCTTTTTTTGACATCTAGGTGATCAAGAAAGTGTCAAAGAATAATTAGCACATTGTGATATTGCAGGACTGTGTGGCTAGAAAGATCTGCCTACATGTCTAAGACAGTTCTTAAATGATTTGTTAGGTACATCATGCCAGCCCTTTTAACCAAATCTAGTGGGGCACTCTTTGAGAGTTGAGAATGTTTCATTTGCCCCCTTTTGTGTTCCTAACTAAAAGAATGATATTCAGTTTACACATTTCTGGCACTATTCCACCATCAAAGATATGCCTGTTCTTAAGAAGATTGTGCATGCTATTTATATTTAGAGTTGCATGCTGTTCCCATGAGCTTACGCAACAAGAGAACGCATGCCAGCATGCCACTACCTTTCCAAAGCAGCTAATTCCTAGCCTTATCAGTAACTACCTACAAGATAAATTAGCAAATACTAATTCTGACCTTTATAGAATTATAGTGGAAGTGATCCATATGCACAAGCGTGTGAGTTTCCTTCTGTGCTGTCAACTTCTTCGGAACAAGAAAATTGCACCATTTGTTCCCTGCAAAGAAATTTGACTTGGTTGGGGAAGATCCTCAAGAAGGGAAAAACAACTCCTACAATCCTACTACTACGTGATAATCAGACATATATCTACTGAACATTGAACAATCATCACCAAATTCACCTTGGTTCAGTTGTAAACCAGCTAAATTTGAGAGGTTGGTACCTGAATCTCCATGAAGGATCCGACGAAGTAGCAGTTCCGTGACTCCACGACAGAGACCGGAGCCCCGCAGCGGCTCTGCTGTGAGCCTGCCAACAGGACGGTACTGGAGGCACACGCGAATCATGACCGCACTCTTCCCCCCAACGACAATGCGCGTAAACGGGTAGCACCGCTGTGGCCGGCTCTGGCTCTCGCATTTGCACGAGCAGGTGGCGGGCGTCCTAGGGTGGGCGCCACGCCGGCAGCGACGGGAGGCTGAGTGGGCGACAAGAACTCAAGGGGGTGTGGTGGGGCTCCCTTCAACCGCGCCACGGCGCGCTCCCGGTCCACACGGCACCGGCACGCGGCGACTCGGCGGGTCGCCACCGCGGCCGTCGGCTTGGGATGCGGTGGATGTGGGAGTGCCCCGCCCCACGCTGGACAAGGAAGGCTCGAAGCCCACCCATAAAAATTGCTCCTTGGTGGGCTCCCAATTGGCCCCAAAAGGCCGAACTTCTATGGGCTCTTTGGGCCGTGTGAGCAACTTTTCTAAACCATATCGGGGCGTATCACGTACTCTATCCGTTCCATAAAAAAACCAATCTAGTAACAGATGTGTTACATCATACTAGATTTGATTCGTTTTTTATGGGATAGAGGGAGTATGTGTTTGTGCACGAAATAATAAGTCCACTGGTGGCTCCGTGAAGGTGTTGCCGGCCAACGAGCACAGCGGGGGAGATTGGGGAGGTGAGGGCCAAATGGGGACAGCGTGGCGAGCACCCTTCTCGCCGGCCTCATCAAGCTCCCATGTCGCCGTGGCCTCCTCGAGCTCCTCTGTTGCTGGCATGTCCACCTTCCTCGCCACGACCTCCAGGAGATCCTGCCGCCGCCACCACAAGGATTAAAGAGAGAAAGAGTAGACAAAAGTTGAAGATGGTGGTTGGCCACTTACAAGTGGGTCCCGCATGACCTTTGCTTTTTTATTTTATTTTTTGCTAACTAGGATGACATATAGGAAACCACTCTCAAATGCTACCGATGAACTTGATTTGCCCTAGTTTTAGAAGTTGGAGCACGTCTTGTACCAAGTTTTGCGGTCGAAGAATGCAAATCAAACTTGACTTATATTCGATCGGACCTAAAGTGAACTTATTCCTTTATGCGCTATGCAGGCTTTGTCATATGTTACCAACCAAGTTGGCTACTTTCTTTACAGTTCTCTTTAAGTTTTGAGAGGAGTAACACAAATTATTCAAACTTTTACATAAAAACAACGCATTTGCTATTTTGTAGTCGCCTGCAAAATTTTAATCGATCAGTCAACTTTTGTGCGCGCTATCGGGCTAGTGGAAAGGCTCTTTTTTTATATGGGTCGTGCTTTTCCATCACCTTTTCCTTGCTAATAAGCCCAGAGCCCGCAGCCCACAGCCCACAGCCCACAAATAGCTCTGGAAAAATCCACCACACCCGTGACTCTCTAGAGAGCGCTTCTGCTTCTCGACGTTTCTGTTTCTCGAGTAGGAGGCGGAGTCCTGCGAGCGGAAGGCGCCGGAGATTCTTCCAAGGTAGGCAGTGGAGGGGAAGGGGAGGGGGGCGGCGAGAGGTGGGCTGTGCACCGCGAGCGGCCGCGGACGGCGCCGGAGAAGAGAGGCGGGGGAGAGGAGTTGATGCACTGCAGGTTTTTCATCTCTCTTTTTTGTTCAAATCCTCACGCCGTGGCGGCCTGATTTCCTTTGGTCCAGATTTCTATCCTGTGGATTGTGAGCTATTAGGGCTGGATTGGCTACCATTTCAAGGGGGGGGAATCCCGTGGAGTTTGTTTCATTGCTTGAGTTTTGAGTTGATTTTGCCCAATGTCGAGTAAAGCATCCTGGATCTGAAACCACATGGTGTGTGTGCTTTGATGTTTTGTTCGATGTAGTTTGGGAAATTTTTTTAGGGTTTTACTGCACATCGTGTATGATATAGTCGGCGGGAGGTGGGCTGTGCCTCTGCCTGGTTCTAAACCTTGGCACTAATTATTTTCTCTCTAACTTCATTTGTTAGGGAGTTTTGCAGTTTCACTAGTTGGATCTGATATATCATGGAATGCACACACATGGTTTTGCTCTAGATTTAGTCGTTAATCCTGTAGGGCAGTGATGACCTCTGTGCCGTGGCATTTTAGAAAGGGGTTTAGGGATTTGGTAGCAATTCGAGCTCAAGAACTAACCAATATTTCATTAAATCCCAGCAAATGTTCTTACATTTGTCCCCAGTATTGTCAGATTATACAGGGAGTTTAATCAGAGGTTACTGTATACAGGGATACCACAATTTTTTGGGATTTCAGTGTCACTGTATACAGGGAGGAGTTGTGTTTTCTGCTTGTAGACAAAAGCTATCTGTTGTTTTGTGTGCTGTGTATTTTTTTTAATGGTAGTCCTGCTCAACTGTGACATACTCCTGCTCAACTGTGACATACTAAGCCACTTTTGCTTCCATTCCATCAGTGATCAATCTGAGATAAGCCTCCCTAAAAATGAACTCCAGGCTCTGCTCCTATCAATTATGTTTAATCTTTTTGAGATTACCAGTAGATCACTGAGAGAGGAGAGTAATCGCAATTCGCAAAAGCATCGGTCTGTGTCATTAGCAACTCAGCAAATGACAGTGGCAAACGCAAACGAGGGTGAGATTAATGGAAACAGTAGGATTAATCTGAAACTAAAATACAGAGAATAAATGGATAATATAATTTGCGATAGTACTGTATAAATGGACAGTATAAAGCATATCTCTTCATATGCTATGTACAGTTATGTTGTATCAATGATTCACTTATTTACTGCTTTAAATATGGCCTCAAACTAAAACCTATGCTTTCGATCAGCACATGGCCTTAAATTTTCATTATTTCTTTTTCTGAAAATTATGTATCTACGCTAGTTGCACTCCCTGACTATTGTAGTAGCCATTTTGAATTTTCGTGCAAGTCATGTAATAATTTTGTGCAACTAATGTTTTTTTAACCAAATTTCCATTTACTTTGATAAATAGCGTTTGTTGTTTGGGAAAACATGCATACAAGTGAGGACTTTTGGTAGACAACTTGTTTTCTTAGTAATTTCATTGCCTTTTCTTTTTCTTTTTATTATGATGGGAAGGGGATTCATTTGGTGTTTTGCGGGACTCGGGATCAACGCCACAACAAATCGGCGGTTCTTTTGGATGTTTGGCGAGCTCAGGTTTTTCTGGTGAAAAACCTGAAATACCTGATCTGGTGAAAAACCTGAGCAAACTGCGGATGCTAATACAGTAGTAGTATAATCAACAGTGACTCTCTTTGCAATTTTTTGGCTGTAACTTGGGGAGTAGTCTAAGGATGGATTGGATATAGAAGGATTGGCAGTGGTTCGACAGTGGGATGGTGGAGCTTGTGGCTAGAAGTTAGTTCCCTTGTTATTAGTTACCTTTTTCTTCATTTTTCATAAATCTCTTTGGCAGTACTGATTTCTTTTTTTAGAATTTGCACACCCAAGATGTTGTAGTTGACACTTTTCTAGACATGCGCAACCATTAATATGTTTTTATATAGCTTAGTAATTGCCTTTTTTTTTCAAACATGGGCAACTTCTAGGTTAAGTCTCTACAAGTTTGGTTTATAAAGTTTTTTTTTGTCCAACTTTTCATGTGTTTTTGCTTTTTGCAACCCATACTACTTTTCATGTTGTATCTTTTTTTTCTCATGAACACACGACATCAAGTGTGTCTCTTTTTTTCATTTACTGTGTTTTTCCGCTTCAACCATCTACACCCCAGCAGCATAGTCCAAATAGCAAAATCAACTAATACTATACATTTCGCGCAAGTTATGTTATAAATATATGCAATTTCAATTAATAAATCGTGCAACTAATTCTTTTTTAGCTGACTACTATATGATTTTTTTTCCTAATTTTGGTTATAAACAAGCACAACTTCAGACTGATTGTATGCTCAGATGTAATAACTCACTACGATTTTGTTTTCAGGGAGCGTTGGATCTACGGGGGAGGAGCTTGCTGCAGGCCAAGAAGAGTACATTTCCTTCTGCTAAGTTTTTTGATTTTGCTGGTGAGCTTGGAAATGTGGGCGGTCGAATAATATAATGTCATATCTATCCAGTTTGTTACTTTTATATGCAAAAATTGCACCTTCCTATTTCCTACGGTCGCCATTTTTTAATGTTGTGCAACTTTGGTTATTAATTCGTGCAACTTTAATTATGATTTTGTGCAACTATAATCATGCTAATAGTTAACACATTTTTTCACAATACCAAGATGTTGTAGTTGACATTTACTTATATGAGATAGTAATCAAATTTTCTGTGCAACACATTAAATTTTGTGAATTAATAATGTTATACCTGCATATGCAGTTTTGCACATGATTTCAACCTTTGCACGAATTCTCAAAAAGCAACAAGATGCAAGTGGTATTGTTTGAATTTGGCACTGCTTCTTTTTTTTTTGGCACAGTTTAACATGTGGCTTAGCAGCCTATCAGGACATTGAGAATTTTTTTTTTTTGGGGTTTGATTGGTTACACATGAAAATATCAAGACATTTGACAAGATCTCTCTTTTTTCCTTTTAATGTGCTTACTTCTCTAGTTCTTTTTTCCAGTATGGCAAGTGACAGGACATCATCAGATGATGAATGTTCATCAAATAGCAAGTCGGACAACAAGGTGGCAGATTCTGATTATGCCAACTCTATTTCAGAAGAGGAAGAAACCAGTGATTCTGACAAATACATAACAAAAAAAGATCTCGTCAGCACATTAAAAGATCTGGTATATATGTTTCTTCCTTTTTTTTTCCAAAATATCATTTTCTACTACCACAGACAGCTATCAATAACTTTAACTTCATACTTGTTTTGCCTCTGTTAGTTTTCAGGATCGATCAAAAGGAAAAGAGCTAGGACAGACAAACCAGTAAGGAGACAAAAACAAAAGGTATCACTTTCTGTCTTTTTTTTCCTAAACATTTTTTTTCCACATCTAGTATGTTAATTAGTTTATGTTGTTCTTTGTTAACAAGACATAATTACATCTCTATTTTTTTTCTTCCAGCGCACAAAACTTGAATATGACCAAGATAAATCTGGAAGTGCAGAGTCCCCAAAACCAAGAAGCAGACTAAACATCACATACTTTTCCAATTTGATTGAAGGGCTTAGCAACGAGCAAAGGTCAATTATTGAGAATTCTGCTTTTGGTTCTCTTCTAAACTTTCAAAGGTGTGCTATACCACTATCTTTTGTCAAATGGATAGCTAGTCACACTGATGTCAGCTGCTCAGATATAGTTGTCAATGGGAGATCCATACCAATCAACCCAAACACCACCAACTTCATACTTGGTATCCCAAATGGAGGTTTAGAGATCAAGAATGACAATGATGCAGGAAAACATTTTTTTCATCAGCATTTTGGGAGCACAAAACCCTTAATTTCCTTCTTTGGCACTAAGTTGCTTAGCGACAAGGGTGTGAACAAACTATCAGAAGATGATGTCCTACGTTGTTTCATGGTGGTTGCACTATCAACCTTTCTTTGCCCCAACTCAGACACTCACCCCAGCCCAAAATACCTTGAACCTCTGAGTGATATCAAGTCCAGCTCAAAGTGGAACTGGTCAAAGTTTGTTTATGAATGGCTTATGACATACATAGCCAAGTTCCAAAAGGAGAGTAAATCAAAGGAACAAACATCAAAAACCCTTGGTGGCTGCGGACACTTACTTGCTGTATGCATCTCTTCTTTATTACTTAAGTCATTTTTTAAACCCATAATATTTCTAAAGATTGACTTATTCTTTTTCTTTTGTGTTGTTTCCTTAGATTAATTATCTTGATTTCAAAGATTTTGGAATTAGAAATATCCCAATTGGTCCACCACCTAGAATCTCTGTTTGGAAAGGCGGAATGATAAAAGAGTATTCAAAAATAGATGAATGCAAAACAGGAGATTTTGGAAAGCGACCAGTAAGTAAAAACAACAGAAAAATTTTATTCTGTGTCAATTTGTTTCTTTTTTTCTTAGATCATACTCTGTTTATTTTCTCGTATCAAAGCAATGGAGAAATTAAGTTATGACGCAATATGTTCAGGGGCCCGTTGCATTGAGCAACAGGGCAACAATAGCAACATGTCATGCAACGATGCTCTCTGGCAATACCATAGCAAATCATTTAACCCACGAGTAATTTTTTTTGCTCCTCCAAATGCTCTGTTTTTTTAAAAAAATTGTTTTTTCCTAGTTTGTATATGTATGCTCCAATATAGTCACTCCTATTGTATGAATCCTACCAATCAGATTATAATCACCCTTTTCAATCCCTCTCCTCGCCACACTTAAATGATGAATACATTTTTTATAATGATTTATGTGCTTTTTTCCTTTTGTTAATCCCTAGTTTTGTATATATGATTTTTTTACCCACCTTCTATTGTGTTTTTTTTAAATGCAGCTCATTGATGACATTTCCACAGTTTGCAAGTGGTTCACAAGAGAACATTCTGACACAACATACGGAAAAAATGCACAACTAGCTGCCAAGGTTTTGGATTGCGTCTACATGTCAAAAGCAAGCCTATTCACACAAAAAGATACCACCACAACAAGAGAAGAGAAGAGTGGAGAAGAGAAGAGCAAGGGGGGAAGCAAGCAGGGTGGCAACAATGTAGCACATAATGGTAATGCCCCACCCCTAGAACAAAACCACCCAAACAACACTGATGTATGTTCCCAACTACCAAAAACACCACAAACAAAATCAACTGCAGAGCATAAAACAAAGTCTAACATCAACAACACTAGCACTAGCAAAGGAGCACCCCCTACAGGTATATGTTATTATTCTGTTAGTTTGTAAATTTTCTTTTTAGACAAATAGCACACAAACACAACAGATCAAATAATTGTGCCAATGCTAAGCAAAATTTCCCTACCACCAACACCAATCTATCCAGTCCAAAAAAATGTTCATTCTGGACTATAGCATTTTTTTTACTTGGCATGTATACTTTCTTTAAAATCTGGAACAGGACTAAGAATAGCCTAGTTCTGCGTCAGTACTCAATGTTACCAGAACCATAAGTTACCAGGCCCAAATATCTGTTTTGTATTTCACAAATATAGAAGATATATTAGGATGTTCATACAGAGCCCTATTAGTCTATTGCTCAATTAAATTTTTCAAAGCGAACAACTATCTGTTGTTCATTCAATTTTTTCACATAAATCTTGTTTTTTTTTGTCCCAGTAGGCTACCCATGGATCACACTGATTAGTTTTATTTTTTATCACCAATTTTTTAAGCTGTAATATGCTCCAGGATTTAGCTATGCCACAGTCCATAGCTTTGCAAGCTGAAATTTTTTCAATCTGAAAATATAATCTCGCTGCACACCATCTACTCCATTTTTTTAATGTTGTCTCACTGGTAGCTGTTTCTTTAATATCTGTTTTGACAGCAATACTTTTTTTCTGAAACAAACTTTTTTCAAAGAATGTTACATGTTCCCAACTACAGACCACACCACCATCAAAACCAACTGAACAAGAAAACTCAAAGTCAAACAGCAACAAGGATAACGCTTGCAAAGAAACGCAGCATGCAGGTTTTTTTTGTTCAATTTGTACTATAGCATTATCTTGTTTTGTTCATTTTTTTATGTAACAAAAGTGTCATGCTCCCATAAACATTCATTTCTTTTGTTTAGTATGCTTAAGCAATGTCTTGTTTAGCATAATTTCACTCTAAAACAATCCTTTTCCAGATAAAAAAGCATCCAGTAAGGACTTTGTTTGTAGTCAGCAATCAAACAACTCTGTGGCATCCAGGACTAGAGCTAAGAGATTACATTCAGCATCCCCTTTGTCGGTTGTATCAATTAGCCCATCGAAAAAATATTCTTCTGACCAAAAGATTCGCAAAGCAGTAAGGAAACAGGTAAAAACACTATTACTTTTTTTATGTCATATCATTATATACAATACATTATTCATGGATTAAAAAAATTAAAAAAAGTTTGCATAATATATGTTCATTTTTTTCAGCCCTTGAAAGCAACAGAACCTATCAATACTCAACCAGACAGGGAAGAATCAAACAAGGATGCTCTTTTCGTGGAACCTATATGTACTATACCAGCCAAAAAGGAGGAGGTAAAGTTCAAAATTAGGCAAGAGTCAAAATTTCAAACCATTATATTTTTCCCCCTGGCTTTTCACTACATGTCTTTTTTTTTTGTAAAAAAGGTGCAGCCCACCAAGAATCTTGAAAGCAGCTCTACAGAGTTTGTTATTGATATAGAGGGTCCATATGATGCTGAAGACATAACAGGTCACACAACGGTAATAGAAAAAGATTTTTTTTGACTACATAATGTACTTTTTTTAAAAAAATAATTTTTTGTTCCATTTTTTTTCCAATGATTTTAATCAATTTATATCTTTTTTGATTATGCTTTTTTAATATTTTTAGGATAAGACGAAGTTCATTCTTGTGAATTATTCAAACTCTTCAGAAGAACATAATAGCCAAGATCCTACACAAGATGAATCAGACAACATTCCAAACAAGAGCACAAATGTATCAAACATATATCATGCATTTTAAAGCACTAGTATTTTTTTAGTGTTTGTTTTGTGAGCAACAAACCGCTTTTTTTTTCATTTTCTCTTATTTTTGTGTATTATACACCTCTATTTTTTATATAATGTTTGTTTGCATTGTACACTGGTCCATAATTTTTTTTTGTACATATTATATATGTGTGGATGATTTTTTAGAAGCAGATAGACATTTTTTTAGAAAACACCTCTATACACAAAACGATAGACTGCCGTGCCTATGTAGAATTCAAATTTTAGAAAACAGATGAAACTAGAGCATAGAGGTGTTTTCTAAATCACTTTTATTTTTTGGGTCATCTTTAATTTACAGTGCCATCTTTACTTATACACGTCAAGAACAAAATCTAAACTCCACATGGTTTGTCACAATTTTTCTACTAGTACCATGTACTGATTTGTTTTATTGTTTTGATTTTAATCCTCTCAATTTTTGCAGCATTGATTGACTGATAAACTAACTTTTTTTTATATCTGTGTTGCACTTTTAATGTAGAAAAAAATGTAATTTATATTTTTGATCTGTCCCGATTTGTAACTTTCTCATTTCTTCTCATGTAACTCACACACAGCAACCCAAATTTGAATGCTTACATCATTTTGATGATAAATCAAAAACAAACAAAAGTGCCAGCCTTGGGCACTTCTTGTCCCAAACAACATCAGGCACAAACATCATGGACATTGAACATAGCAGCATGCAGGTGACGCAGGGGGAGAGTTACATGCACACACCAAAAACATGCATAAACAATAAAGATGGAGTTCAACATTTATCAGGTATAACTTTGACATTTTTTCTCTGTACACATAAAATGTTTTTTTTTACTATCATTAACTTATTTTATAGACGTAAGTACTAACAATCAAGGGGGGAATCAAAATGTCTAGGAAGAATAAAGAGATTAACTAGCCAAATTTATTTTGCACAATCATGTTAGATGTTTTTTTCTTGTTACTCTTTTTTTATTTTTATGTGGATGATTTTGTTAGCAAACTTCATTGCAAACATGGGGAATAGGAGGCTTGAGGGACAGCACTGTGATGAAAACGAGTACCGATATGGTTGAACAACATGCGATAATAACCTCTGATTTTTTTTACTTGTCTTTTTTTTTTCAAACATCAACCCTTTTTGGGGTATGCTCCTTACTGGACAATTTCTAAACTTCTGATATTTTAACACTGGTATTATAGTATTTTTGAGAATAATTCTTATGCAAAAAAGGAATAATTCCTTTTATATTTATGAGATGGAGGTAGTAGTATAGAAGTATATATTGGAGGAATAAACTAGTAGCAAAAGCTGGCACTTGAAAAATATAATACTATCTTGGGATCCTAAACTTTTAATATAACAGCACAACCTAAAAGGTTTGTTGGTTTTTGGAAGGTCAGTCCACAATTGCAATTTTGATCAGAGCATCATCTTCTCAGTTCAGAGCCACTACCTCTTTGAGTTCACCACTTCCTTTCGAGTTCACAACAACAAACACATCCTTTGAAGTTCATATCCTTTTTCTTTTACTTTTATTTTTCATCGTTGCAACAACAACAAATAAACAATGAGCAAAGTAGCCCTCAAACACCACTGCACATAAACATTGCTTCTGCAAGGACACCTGCTACAAAACAAGTAATACAAATTGTAAGTACTTTCCTATCAATTTTTTGCTTAATTTTTTTCAATCAGCACGACATAAAACTATGTCTTATACTCTTTATACATTATTACAATAAATTCTTTTTTTCCCCATTTTTCACTTGTTTTATTTTTTAATGCAGAGTTCACAATCATCACCTGATATAGGTATGAATTCTCCAAGAATAGCACAAATGAGGGAACCAAATCAACATGCTCAAGCAGAAGAAAGACAATATTCAATGATAAGAATCATCGACTCACTAAATGCTTCTGCCAACTGCTCTGGTACCAGACACAATCTTTATCGCCCTAAAAGAATTGTCCATCCAAGTAAGTACAAGAGCTCACCATATGACAACTACACACGGCACCAAACCATCTCGGCAGCTGAACTCAATCACTACAACAACATACTCAGCATTGGTGAGACGCAACAATATAAATAGTAAGTGTCACAAAACAGCATTATAATGGTTGCTTTTTTACATTTCCTTTTTTTAGATTTTGTGATCATTTCAAGCTTTTTTTATTTAAAAAGAAATGGGAGGTGGGGTGTTTTCTGTAGTTTTTTACAAATGTTGTTCATAACATAGAGTAGAACATGCACCGCTGAAGTGATACATGTCGCACTAATTTTCCACTTTTGATTTAGATTTTATATTTTGTATGATAATCCTGAAGTGGTAGGCGCAGCTGAATTTTGTATTAACAACCAAATGAAAGTTTATCACTATTTGTTTAACACAACAAGGCATGCAAAGAAGGTGAAAAATCTATGACATTACAAATTATTTTTGCATTTTTTCATAATATGCATAACAAAGAGCATGTGCTGACTATTTCAATTTTCTGAATTTAAGTAATCTAAACTTTTTTGTTTTGTACTCTTTCTGCCTTAAGAGTACTAAGCATTACTAAAAGCATTTATCTTCTTTATTTCTGGTACATCAAATTTGCAGTTCTAATGGACAATGTAAAAGTCACATGGTCATCATTGTCTAAATCTCTATCACCAAGGGGAGTGGTGGATACATATGTCCTCAATGCATATGCCAAGAAGATTGCCAACGACCAGAATAACAAAGAAAATGAATACAGGAATTTTTACTTCTTCCACAGAACTAGTGTATGTGATTTTTTCATACTTTCTACCACATACATTTTTTCTCATCTCCAGTTGTAGCACTTCAAAATTCTCTACCTTTTTTTTCCACAGGTTTATTTCTTGAAGAATTGGGAAGGTACTGGAAAAGAGGAAGACTGAAAATTGTGCAAGACAAGCCTTTACATTTGCTAGGAACAAGAAACCTCTGCACTACTATGACTTGGTTTGTACATTTTTCTTTTTCAAACATAAAATTGATCGGCTTTTTTGTGTGTGTGATTAACATAAAGTGATGCCCCTTTGGTTTTTATGTTATGTAGCTTATTTTCCCATGCCTGTATGACAATCATTGGTTTGTGTTTACTGTGGACATCAAGGGGCATCACTTTGTCTTCCTGGACTCCATTTATGATGAAAACAACAAATATCATAAGAAAATTCAAGGGCTACTGGTGAGCTATACAAATTTTGTTCTTTTTTTTTCCATACAATTTTTTTATAGATGCATCCACTGATTTTTTTTTTCTGGTATTTTTTTTTCATGCTCCTCTTGTTATACACAGATACCAGGATTCATTGCAATGTGGGAAGAATTCTCATATGTGGAGAAAAATTTTAGTAAATTTGATATCCAATACCCACCAATTACTCGCCAAAACAATGGGTAACTGCCTATCAACCCCAACAAACATCCCCAAATTACATATCATTTTCTTTTTTTGTCCAAAACTCCTCCCTTTTTTCCATGATTTTTGTTTTTCTTAAATGATTTTTTTTGTTTTTGTCTCATCAAGCCATGATTGCGGAATCTACGCTATGAAGTGTATGGAATGGTGGAACCCAAGGATGCACTTGAAATATATGATCAAACCAGAATATATCCCAAACATGAGGAAGCAAATTGCAAATGACCTATTGTTCTCAGAACACAGTTCACAAGAAGAAGCAAAAATGCTAGCTAGAAGCTTCAATCCAACAAAGCATGGAAAATACGCAAGGCAACAGTGAAATAAACTCCTGTTTTTGTTTGTGTACCAACAGATTACACAATCCTGTTTTTTCTGTCAAGCTCATGAGATGGGGCCACACACTACCTGGTAGTAAGAGAGAGAGAGATAGAGAGAGAGATGTCATATTTTCTTGTTTTTTCAAGCCCATGCAGTTTGGGTTTATGTCAGTCCTCAACTTGTTGAAAAAAAATATTATCTAGTAACATACAGTTTCAGTTTTGTTTTGGTGCACAAATGCAAGATACACTTATATATACAAACACTTTGTGCTTTGCTTGTGTTTTATGTGCTACAGCTGAGTTGTAAACTCTAGGACATGTGTTAGCAAAATTTTGTGCTATGTGTTTTCTATGTGGAGCTTAATTCCTGTACTAGATATGGTAAATCCAATATCATAACACCCAAATATTAAAAAAGGACATGTATTTTTTTAGGATTTCTTTATGTGTTTTACATGATACTGATCGTCTCACTGATGAGAGATATCTGATGAGAGATACTTTTTCTCTTTTTAACTGTGTGCAGGTTCAATTGTTTTTTTGGGGGTGGGGGGGTAGGGAGTGAGGGGAGGACAGATATACATTAAATACAATAGAAGGGAGTGAAGACAAACTACGGTATGCCATTTTTCACACAAGCAATTCTTTCTTTTTTAACAATCAGTTATGCCTGCAAAGCCAACCATGTAACTGTATTTGCACCATCCAAAAAACACGCAAACAAAAAGGGGGTAAAGACATACTGTGGAATGCCATTTTTCTTGATGTTTCTACTCATAAGACATAGGCTAGTCATTTTTTTGCTACCCAAAGAGTTTTATGTCCCTAAAGTTCTCTATATTTCCTCTCCTTCATCAGTTCTGTTGCATTTGACTTCTCTTTTTTTTGGGACAAGTCCGAATGTTATGGTCATGGGACCCACAATCACTACATGTCACTGAACCCTTGCTTCTAATCACATCTATCAGCGTCTTTTTTCTTGGCTCACTCTTGTGCCTACCTTTGCTATTAGAGCATTTTGGATCCAGCAAAACAGAAGTAGAAGCAATTCCAACCATATCTGTTGTTTCAGTTTCAGCAACCGCACCCTTTGTGATCTCAGCATCAATACCAACACCACTAGGACCCATCGGTATACCAGTTTGAGCACCAACAGAAGCTACACCATAAGTTGTCGCCGCTGCATCCTGAACATGAACAGTAGCATCATTAGGAGCCGTGTCACTCATTGCCTTCAACCCATCTTCAATCTTGTCACTTTCATTCATCACATATACAAAATTTTCTTTTGTTTTTGATGCATCTAAAGCCAACTTAATCATTTTCTGTGACAAGATGTTGAACCTGAGTAAAGGGTTGCTTTCAAGAACAGCAGCAGGCATCAATGTGTTTGGCACAAATAATTCATGGTTCTTGTCTTTCAGCCTCCATCTTTCAATAAAATATTTCTCAGGTAGTTTTGTTATGTTCAAGTGAATGAGTACTTTGAGCACATGAACACACAAAATACCATCCTTCTTAAATCTTGAACAAATACATTCATATTCTTCAGCTATAGCATCAACAACCACAATATACTTCCTTTTTCTGAAATCCTGCAGTGCATGAATCTCTGATTTGTACACCTCAAAAATAGAATCGTGCACTTTCACAGTCACATCATACTTGGTATAGCTTTGCAAGATACGCTGAAATGCCCAAAATATCTTCCTAGTATACAGTTTTGCAGCTTGCTTCTCAAATTGATATTCTGACCAAGTATCTGGAACAATATTCCTAGTCAGCGATTCCTATTCTTTGAAGCACTCATAAATTGTTTTTGCAATCCTTTCATACTGTGCTAGGAATGCAGAAACACTATGAGATGAACAAATGTCAGCTTTGTACCTTGAATTTGTCCCCTCACTCCTTGCTGTTGTCTGAATCAAAGGGCACCAATTGCTTTTGAAGTAAACTGGTGCCCATCTCTTTCTAGTGACCCACATAAGCTGAAAATACCTAACATTATACAGATTCTTTCTTCTTATGAAATCTTTCCACAAATATTCAAATTCAGCCTCTGTCTGGGATTTTGTAACAATATCATGGAAATCCTTGTAAACTTCTTCATCCTCTGAATTGAATGTCCTTCCTGTTTTGTCCCTTGCATTTGATAACATATGGAACAGGCAATTCCTATGAACAGTGTCTGGAAAAACTATGGCAATAGCAGCTTTCATTGCCAAGTCTTGATCAGTTATAATAGTAGCAGGAGCCTTGCCACCCATACAATCAAGGAACGTATTGAACAACCACTGAAAAGTCTCACTTGTTTCATCTTGTAGGAATGCATAACCAAATAGGCAATTGTCACCATGACTAGTTATCCCTACAAATGGAGCAAAGGGCAAATCATACCTATTGGTCTTGTACGTCGTGTCAAAACTATGTCACCAAACATCTCATAAAATTTTCTGTTGTTCCCATCGGACCAAAACAGACTCTTCACAACATTGTTCTCATCAGTTCTGAATCTAAAATAAAACAATGGATCCTCTGATCTTTTCTTCTCAAAAAAATCCAAACACTGCATCATGTCATTTTTCCCACTTTCTCTTCTAACACAATCTCTATAATTGCTCATAGCCTTTTTTGTGTAAGGAACTGTAGACAAGCCACCCCTAACATATGACAAAACAGACATAATCGTCCTTGTGGGCACATTGATTTTGTTCAGAGTTCTTATCAAAAGTTTCTCCTGATCTGTCATATGTTTGTGAGACCTTAGGAATTTTCTTTCTTCTGGTGGAGATAGTGGATGATTGTGCTCTAGATTAAGCCTTGTAATGTACCAAAAGCCCCTCTTCAATGTTATCACCATCTCAGCTTTGCAATTTGTGTAAACCACTTTGTTCTGTTTTCTATTTTTTACTAATGGATTTGTTGTGTTTGTTTGCAGACAATTCTCAACTTCATCAACCTCAGGCAGGTCCTTCTCCTTTGGATCACTTGGTTTCCTCCACCTGTTGCATTTGAATGTGTGCCTTGTCACAATATCAGTTTTCCTACTGTGGTAATTGCTAGCTTTGCATGTAGAGAAACCAACCATATAAGCATAACCATTGTAGAAGTCAAAAGCTTCATTCTCATCAGCAAAAACTTTGTTGATTGACGGCACATGTGCACTGTTAGCTTCCTGACCACCTCTCTGAACAGCTGTTACACTTTCATTCTCCAGAAATATGTTTATATCTTCCTCACTAAAATTTTGATCTGGATTTTCTGCACTTTTATCTTGTTCTATTTCCTCAACTTGCTGAAATGTAACTATTGCATGATCAGACAATAAATCCTCTTTTGTTGCTTGCTCAAAGTGCTGGTCAAAACAGGCATCAGCCTCAATGGTTTGAGTCTGCATTTCATTATAAATCACTTCTACAGATGATGCTTTCAATTGTACTGTTGACCTGCACATCTCAGCTTGATTATCAACATCAGCACTTGATTTCTGCATTTCATCATATAGCATGTCCAGTGATGCCACAAGAGGATGCACAGCTACACTTTGTGGCAAAGAGTTGCACATCTGAGAGGTGTCTGTTTGTGCATTTTGCAGGTCATTTTGTTGATAACCATTGTGAGGATCGAAACCCCAAAAGATGTTGTCATACTCAAATCTATTGGATGTCAAATATAGAGCAGTCTGCAATGGTAAGAAAAAAAATTCTAATAAAGAGACCTTTTTATAATTCTATTTTGATTTGAACTTTTAGCCATATTAGCTATATCCACATCAATCATGAATATGTTTTTAATCAAATAATGGGATGGCACAGCACAAATCAAATAAACAAGAGGGAACACACCTCTGATTCAATAGGAGCTTGCAATAGCTGCATGAAATTGCCACAAGTGTTTTGGAGCAAGGGAAGACCACCCTGTTTTGCAAAAAAAAAAAAACAGTGGGGGTTATGACTGTGCACATAAAGTTTTTAGTTTAAACATTTTCATTTAATATGTGTTTTATTTCTACTCACTGCCACCTGAGCACCAGGAAAAATTGCATTAGGTAAGACAGAGACTTGCTGGATTAAATTTGTATAGGTGATGCCTCCCTCCTGTGATAACCTATAACATCCCATAGTCTTCATTTGATTCTATCTCTGTGCCCTGTACATTTGGATAGATGAAAAAAAAATGACATTACATCCTTTGTACAATGTAATGGCATTGCATGAACAGAGAGCTCCCATAATTCAAAGAATGACCACAAGAGAACAACTACTTGAACCAGAGCAGTTTTAACAGTTAGCGAATCAAGATATTCTGAGTTGTGCACTATTAGAAATTCAGTCACCCTATTGTGCATAAGGAAAAGCAGACACTCTGCACAAGATTTGCTATAGTTGACTGCAGTATTGCATTACAACCACATGAAAAAATAGACCAGATCAATATTGTGTTGCTTATGAGCTTTTATATAATAAAGTTTTGTGCAGGGAAGCAGCAGAAAACGCAGGGACAGTGGAAAGGGAAGAAAAGCAAAAAAAAAAGAGAGAAAGGAAGAAGAGGTTAAACTAGAGAGAGGGAACACAAAACAAAAAAACCTCCATCAATTAAATTTCCTCCAAGTTCTTCCTGTTCTTTCCTCAACACACGTTGTTCTTCAGAGGAAGGGAGTGGTGGAAAGGGAAGAGAAAGCAAATAAAAATCAAAAGATGGGAGGAAGAGGTGAAAAGGAGGGAGGTGGAAACAGAGAACAAAGAGAAAAACCTCCATGAAGTAAAAATTTCTCAGGTTCTTCCTGTCCCCCCCCCCCGAGCACACGTTCTTTCTTCTTTTTCGTGTTCTTTCTCTCCCTTTCTCCTTTTTGCTTTTCCAATCTGAGTTTTGATCTCTCCTCTCGTTTTTCTTTTGGATCTAAGTTTTGATCTGAGTTTCTATCTTGGAGCACAAGACATTTTTTTAAGGGAACCAGGGAGTGGACCATTTTTGTGACAGAACCCAAATCGGAGCTAAAAGGCCCAAAACGGGTATCATGTGAGAGCCCATTTGTTTTGTTGAAAAAAGCCCAAATCACAGCTAAAAAACTGAAAATCCAGACTCACTGAACTATAACCCAAAAAGACTTGGGCCCATACCTTCGTTGGCCCATAACACAGCACAAAAAACTAGGGCCCAAACATTGGGCTTTTGTAAGTTTTTGGACCCAAAAGTGTGTTTTAACCAGTTTTGGGCTTTGGGCTTTTTGTTAGTTTTTGGGCCCAAACATCCGCACCAGATTGTGATCTTTTTTGCACGTCACGTTTTGATTTTTTGAGCTTTACCGTTAGATACATATCTAATGGTGCATAAAGTTGACTGACCAAACGCAAAAATTGCAATCGACTGCAGAATAGGCGGTCCCTAAAAACAAATGCATGCACATAAAGATTGGATCGTGGTTGTATCATGTAAAATTAAATGATTGCTTACACTCAAAAGTCAGAGTAAACATGATGGAGTAATATCAAGTTCTTTCTCACATATTCTTCATTGAGAAAATTGCTCATGCATCTCGGTTTTCATGATATCCTTTCCTGCCCCTGAGTTTCTATTTTCATCCCATCTATGCCTATTATGTTATCTGACCGTGTTCTGACCATTAGATTTCCCCAAATGACTACATTGCCCTTCTCACAAGTCACAAGCATGTTTTAGTACCTTCATATCAAAATATAGCAACATTTGGTTATGAATCTAAACACACAGTTATCTAAATCAATAGCTAAAATGGTTATGTTTTAGGATAGAAGGAGCACTTACTTTCTTAAAAAAATAATAACTTCCAATGTGAAAAGATTTAATTTAGAATAAAATCAAGGGGGACAAAATTATTTGACCCCACATTTGAAAAAACAATTCCAAACAAATGTCAAAAACAATGAATTTTGTAGAAAAGTTTCACTGAGGATTTGAAAACCAAAACTATTTTTTACTTGAATTTAAATTCCAATGAAACTATTGTATGAATTTCAGCAAGTTTGATTTGAAAGTTATTTAGAAATTTCACTTTTCTAATGTATGATCAAATAAGTCTATCCTTTTTTTATATATAAATGAATGTGTTCAATTTGAGAACTATATTTATTAGTAATCCCTCCATTCCATAATATAAGGCACAACTAAAAAGATGTTTCATAATATAATGGCATGAATTCATGCTATTAACTAGCCATTCTTTTGCACTAAATTATTATTTTTTAAGTTCTTCATCCTCAATAGCTTTAATTCTATTAGGTGCATGCATTATATTTATTAATGTGATTCAAACTATGAGGTGATAATAATTATTTCTTGGTCTTTAGGTTAAGAGTGATTAAGCCTTATATTTTGGAATGGAGGGAGTAATAAGCTAGCACATAAGCACGACAACATATAATCGTTTCAAAAAACTAGCAATCAATTCAAGATCAATTAATGGAATGAGAATAGAAGGGACCAAAGTGAAAATTCATGGGATGTAGGGAATGAATCAAATTTCAAGGGAATGCAATGATGCAAAAGGAGTAAAAACCTAATTAGCAGCCGTTCAAAAGGAAAAAAAAAAGATCCACTCCACAGGATTAATTACAACCAATACTGCATCTTTGTACTAAAAACTGAAAACATATTACAAGTTGGGAGCTTTGTAAAACATATCATGGTCATGATAATAACATAACATATTATCATAAGCTGATAATCTTTTTAAAGCATACCAAGGTTATCCCCATGCATTAAAAGAAATAACATAGGTATGCATGCATGCCATAATGTGAAAGCTGGATACCTTAAACTAGCACGACTGATGATTACTCTTCTAATACTAGTATATCCAAACACAGTTTCAATGCTTTGACATGGTCATGGTAAGGCTGATAAAATATCGATCGGCAGGATAAGTTAAAGATGCGTGTTATCTGGTCATACCCATGCATGCTGCGCATGCACACGCTTGAACTTGACCATACTTAGCTTAATTTCTTTGATTAATTTCTCCCCGAGAAGAAATGCCCGGTGGCTTGCATCTGACTGACCTGCCTAGCGCATCTGATCACATTTCACCTCTGCTTAATCAATTGAGATCACAACTGATCAGGAAACATGGTATAGATAAACAGAGAGAGAAAAAGAATATCACCGTGAATCGTGATGTGGTGATGCTTTCGCTCGTACGTACTGTCGTACTCTCTGGGTCAGTGGGTCGTACATCTGCCACGTTGTGTTATTAAGGCCAGAGCCCAGAGCGGCGATAATTATGATGGCTGCCTCCTTAATTTGATTGCTGCGTGTTAACTTTGCTGGTGCAGTGCTTACTAAGCATGAATGCATGGTGTGTTTTTCTAAAGGGGCACGGGGGTAATCATAGTGCCGCGCACGTTGCTTCCGCTCTAATTTATTCTCCATTGTCCATCCAAAAGACCAAAAAGTAGTAGCAGTATCAAGTACCTTAAGCTGTGCGTGTGTACCTCGTAACGCTCTACGGCTCATTTCTTTTTATTAATACGATTGACAAAATAGATAAATAGTAAAAATACAGTTTTATCTAGGAGTGAAAACGTTACGGAAACTTTCCGGATTCCGGACCTATTTTCGGAAACGGAATCTGTCGGTTGAAATTTTCGTAAACGGAAACGGATTCAGAAATATTTTCTCGGAAACAGAATCGAAAATGACAATGGCAGTTTCCGTCGAAACTCGGAATCGGTCGGAAACTTTCTGGAAATTTCCTCAGAATTTTCGGAATTTTTCTTGGAATTTCCAGAAATCACGAAATACATTGGATTCTTTTTTTAAGTACTAAATAGTTAATACTATGGTGTTTGGCTGTTATTTTTTTAAAAAATATTTGTTATACAAATCTAAAATTACATAAGAATATTTTTTCCCTGCATTAGGATTTATCAACACAGCATTACTAATTTATTCCATAGATTGTGTTTTATGATGTACTGTTGATACTTAACAATTGGACTTATATGATTGTGTTTTACGATGAATTGTTGACCATTGAGACTTGAGAATTGGGTTTATCGGTTTAAGGGGGTTTTTTTTATTCCGATAAATTTTCGTTATCGTATTCGCACCGGTTCGTTTTCGCTCCGTTTTCGGTTTCGATAATATTCGATTCTGTTTTAGTATCCAGGGTTTCCGATTCCGATTTCGATTCCGAAAAGATATATGAAAACGAAAACGATAAAAGATTATTTCCGTCCGTTTCCGTACCGTCTTCACCCCTAGTTCTATCTAATAAAAATGGGTGAAACAGATAATTGCAAAACGCAATAAAAACACTTGAACGATCGTTTAATAGACAAAAAAACAAAGAGAGATAGACTAAAATAATTTTTTAAGGGATTAGAGCCATTGCCGATATTTCTTCAAGATCTATATGCATTGAGCCAATACTTAGGAATTCATTGAATATGAAAAACACCAATCTTTGTTTGAAAGGACCATTTAGGAAAAATCATATAAAATTTAAATCCTAAAAAAATTCCTCTACAATTGTTTTGTAGTAGAAAACTTGTACTTATAAGAGCATATGTTATATATTAGACTTTATGGATGAGTAGGAATGATATGATTTTTGATAAAATACCATTTGTTTTATATATGCAGATAATTTTCAAGGCAACACATTAGCTCATGTCTTTGGCACAACTACAAAGGTGTGATGAAGATGACCAGCTTTTAAAGGTTGTATATCGTAATATTGAGACAACGATTATGCAATTATTTACCAATTTAGGATAGAGGTTCACAAACAGAATTCAATAATTGTGTACTCTTTATCTTGGGTTGATAGTTTTTGGTTTGTTTGTTCTTCATGATTTGTCTTTTATTTCTATAATTCTATTTAAATTAATTGCACTCATTACGAGTGTTAGGCTATAATAATTGGTTGCAGCTCGTTGAGCAAAGGCCGGGATGTTATATTCTATTATCTTAAAAAATTGCTTTGTTTTAAAGCCAGCCTAAAACTGAGGGCCTGTTTAGATCCTCCAAAATGGCAAAAGTTTTGCTTTTCTGAAGCACTTTTTACTATTTTGGATTTAAATACTAGTAGCAAAAGTTGACAATTTGTTATTTGCCATTTGCTAGTCCATAGTAGCAAATTATGCCAAAAAGTGCTTTGGGCACTCACTCTTTCTCTCTCTCCACCAAAAAGTGCTAGAATGGCAAAAGTTTAGGATGCATCTAAACACCAACTAGTATTTTTGTAATGCTAAAACTTTTACCACCAAAACTTTTGCTATTTACCATTTAACATTTGCTATTCCAAATGAATCTAAACATGCTCCTGGAAAACGACAGCGAATTCCAAATAGCAGTGGGCGAGGCATCACGCATGCGCAGCGCCATAAGCCAGTGGTGAGTGGTGACCCGATCAGTTATTGCCAGTTTGCCACTGGAACGTGGGAATCTCCCGTACAAACACACATCTCAAACTGGCGAAATGTTTTCGCAACGAATAGTTGTCTCTCTGTGATGGACGGGTGCGCGCGCGGGAGGGTGCGGCGTGTCGCGATCGGGCGGCGCGCGCGGCCACCATGTGCGCCAGAGTGCGCGCACTGATGGAGGCGTGGGGCGGGGAAACGTGGCGGTTGGAGAGACGGCGAACGTGGTCACCACGATGGGGCCCTCCCGGCCGGCCTCCCCGGCTCCGGTTCTATGGCTCCACGTACGTATGGTGCGCGCCTGCGCGGGAAATAGAGAGCCTGACGGAGCAACGGCAGGCAGAGGCAGGCATATGTGTGTCTTCGGTTCAGAAACATCAAAACATGCAGGTTCCATATAAAACTAATCACTGCCTGTCCAGACTTCAAAATTAATATACCAGGTTACCCATAGATGTTCTCATGTTCAGAATATGATATGACTTTGGCAAGATAAAAAAAGAGAGAAATAGAGTGATATTTCGCCAAGTTAGAATTCTGCAACTAACTAAAAATACAGCACTTATTAACAATAAAAATGATTTTTATATATAACTTTTATATGTGCGATAAAAGAAATATCATAATTAACTTTTTAAATTATGTTTTAAAATTTAAAATTTAGTAATGGCTGATAAAATAAAAAGCAAACGGTGGAGCCGATGTCTCATGATCATGAGAACTGCGCATATTGTGGGCTATAACCCGCATTTGACTTGAAGCACTCACCGTTTCCTCTTACCATATGTATGTCTCAAAGTTACTCTCTTAATTTTGTAAGTAAAATTGATGTTTTAAGACTTGTCTTCAAAAATACTTTCATATAATTGCCAGTAAAGCCTTATTTAAAAAAACAAAATACCCTTATATTTTAAAATGAAGAGAATTTAGGATTATAAAAGTTTGATCGCCATCAATTTTGGACTCTGGAGGGTGTTTGCTTTGATTTGGATTCTTCATTGAATGGACTGTTCTTGAATGCTATTACTAGCCGCCTAGCTTACTCCATATCAGACATCAGTGTCTTCCAGCGATGATAAAGATTGAAAAGGTCATCGTAAAATAAAGGGGTCTCTACCCTAGAGATTAGGTCAGCTAATGAAGCCTACCGGCATCATTGACCAGGCTTTGTTAAATCGTGTTAATTACTTTTAATTTGGTCCAAGGAGATGAGCTAATCCGGGAAGAACTCGCCTGCTCTCCTTTTTTCCTATGTTGTTGCTTCCGTTGAACAAATCAGTTATGACCATGAGGTCCCATATTTCTACCTCCAACTACAAGTCTACAAAATTCCGATTGCCCCATGGAACATAAATATTGTTTGTCTGCACCCTGCAGAGAGGTACTAGCATGCTATTCATTCATGTACCCATGATTCGACAATAACATCCTAAAAAATTGATGTAAAATGCATTGTTATACTCGTATGCGTTTCACATTTCGGTAACCAAGCTACCCCTCCATCCCAAAATATAAGCATTTTTAGGCTTCGTCATCGTCTTCGAGATGCTACTTTTACCAACAATATCTATAAAAGTAAGATATTTTAAATAAAATAAGTTACATATTATGGTAGTTTGTTTAATGATAAATCTAGTAATATCAATTTTATATGATTGATCTTTTTTATATTTTTTCTATTAATAGTTAAAGTTAAAAACATTTGACTTTGACACTATGTTGAAAATGTTTATATTTTGGGATGGATGGAGTATAGATTGGACAATTTATATACGATGGATCATAAACATAACCCTCAAAGTATTTATAGTGTTTATATGATTATAAACATAATATATTTTTCAAGTTTTTAAACTAATATTGAATTAATCTCGCGCTAATCCTTTGTTTTGTTTTTCGTGTCAGACAGCAAGGGTGCCTCCGAACTCAGTCTAAACCTGTAGTTAACCGCAGAGAGACAGGAGTGTTAATTCTCTCTGGGTACGAAGTTGCGTGTGCACGAGGGAAAAGCCCAGGACCACAGCCCCCACCTAGCCAGGCCCAGCTCCTCCAATCCCCTCATCGCCCTACTGCACAGCGCACTGGTGGGGGCCGGGGTACACGCCCGGGGTACACGTACCGGATCCCCCGCCCCCCGGGTGGTGGTGGGGTTTAGTAGTAGTCCTCCATGGCTTAACAACAAGAGAAGCGCGCAATTAGGGAAACCGTTTGGTCTTCCTTAATTGCGCCCTCGCCCCCGCGGCAACCGTCCTTCTCCTCCATCTCCCCTTCCACGCCGCTGCCCTCCCCTCTCCTCTCCCCTCCCGCCGAGAAATCGGTAAGTAGTGGACTAGTCGCTGCGACTCCGCGAGGGTTCCCCGGCTGCTTGTCCACGGGATCCCACGACCCGGCGGCGTTGCGGCGAGGAGGAGGAGAGCAGTTTGGGGGTCTCGCCGCGATCGCTGAGGTGAGGTTCCACGTTTACTTGGTGCAGTAGTTACGGTTTGGTTGGCGTGGAGAGAAGCTGCGGTGTGTTTTTGATTGAATCCGATTGAGCTAGGGGGGGAAGGAAGAGGGGGTTTGGAGCTCGTAGGCTAGGACGATGTTTGGATGGTGCTCCGCGCCTCCGCCGCGTGGGTTTTGACGGGGATGGAGCATCGGCGAGTCCGGATTGGCTTCGTCGCTGTTCTCGGATGATCCTGGTGCGTGGTTTGGGTTTCTCGCGGCGGATTCCGTGGGGAACTAGGGTGTTGCGGCGTGAGTTCTGAGGAATCTGGCTTGGCATGGTTTCTATTGGCTTGTTGCCTTGTTCGTTGTCTGTATCTAGGGAGAGTTAATTTTATTTAACTGCGAAATTACTTTTTCTCCGTACTTTGAGCTGTTATTATAGGTGATTTCGGTGCTTGGGGTAGTAAACAGTGCATTTTTAAATTATGTGCTAGTTAAACCAATTTATGGCGATCGAGCCGTACAAATCCCCTGTTGTGAATCCTAAGAGCCAGGGAATATGCCTCCATCTATGCTATATGTGGTTGATTTGCTCTTGCTGGGTGAATTCTTCTAGCTAGGATTATCTAATTTAGAGCCCAACAATGTAAGCATCATGCTGTTGCCTTTGAGTGTGATATTGTTTTTGCGTTTGGTTAGTCGATTTGATCGAAGAAAATTCCCGGCAACTTCAAGTGAACTCTGCCAATTTTATTTGGCACTATGTCCACTGTTATATTTTTTCTCTTTGTCTGTATTGGAGCATACAAAATCTCAATGCATGTGCATGGTTCATAAGTGGTAATCATTAAAAAAGGTCCCTGTTTCCCATGCTGCTTCTGATGAGAAATTATTAAACTTTTTTCTAGCAAAGAGATTCGTCTCATCTCATGCATGTGGATTGTCCTGTCTGTTCCAAAACCATCAGAATCTCCGCAAACAGTTTGTTTATTTGCTTCGTCCTTTCTCGAATGCTGCATGATCCCATGTAGCAGCTGTGATTTTACCCAAAATATCTTTTTTTTTATGTTCTGTAATGGATGTGCAATGTATTCATAAATGCCACCCTCCTCCCTTGCTTCCAAGCCACTATTAGATCACTTCCCATCACCAATCTGCCTTCGATATCCCTGTGAGAGGAATTGCAGCAACAATCATAGCTGTAAATATTTTTGGTCCTTGAACTGGTATAGCAGCATCTCATTTCTGAATTCAGCCATCTGCGATATCTGCATTACCTTTTTATTGCTTATTTATTTGTATATGTGAGAAGTTTCTCTTGCTTACTTCAAGTTAAATAGATGATTGCTTTTTGTATTCGAAACCTTCTGATTGTTTGGTGTTCTTCTTTGGATGTTTGGTAGATCTCAGTTTGCCAAGGGGTTCAAGTTTCATGAGTCATCTTGACGTTGTTACTACTGTGGAAGTTGCAATTCTTCATGGATGTCCTCAAGAGTGATGTGAAGAAGACTGGTATTCTCAATGAGACTCTAAGACCACCGCTAGTTCCATCCGAGAAGCATAATGCTTCTCCAGTAAACCGTGGGAGAGATGTTGCTTCCAGGTACAAGAATGGTCTGTCTGCTCATTCTGCTGCCACCACAGCAAGGAGATGCACATCACCAAGTCCTGGGCGGACCTCCGCAAATGAATGCACACCAGAACCAAAAAGAGCTCAATCAGCAGACAGAAGAAGGCCCTCAACTCCTTCTTCTAGAGTGTCAACACCCTCCACCCCTGCATCAAGGTCTGTCACACCAGTTCGTAATACTGTTACAGAGGGACATAAGAGTTCTAGGCGAATAACAAGCACAAGGAATACTGATGGCTTGTGGCCAGCAATGCGAAACCTATCTTCCTCTTTCCAGTCAGAATCTGTGGTTACCCCCGGTAATAAAAAGGATAAGGTAGTCCCCAGTGGATCTTTGGATCAAACGAAGGGGCAAGCTAGTGTTATAGCCGAGAGGAAGAGGAGTCCTCTGAGAAGGAAGAACATTGGTGAACAATGTGAGAATGCTCAACCCTCAGAGGACCAACCTAGGAGGGTAATCGAACAACACCGCTGGCCAGCAATGCAGAGTGGCCGTGTGGCCAGCAATATTTTGTCAAGGAGTATTGACATGTCTGACAAAGCTGGCAGATCAGTCCCTTCAACAAATATTTCTAGAGGTGTTTCACCAAGGAAGACGCTTGCTTCTGAAGGCACAGGCAAAGGGTTTAATAAATCATTGGATGAGGTAGCAAGGAGATTGGCTATTCATGCAGGTGGAAGAGATGACAAAGTAGACTCTCGCTGTCATGCTTATTCACAGTCAACAGAGAGATGTAAATCCGTTAGCCGTCCAAGTAGGGCAGTTACTTTACCTGTTCCTGTTCTTCATCGCTCATCTTCGCCAAGCAAGGCCTCTTCAGTTACATCCTCTATTTCTAGGTCCTTTCAGAGCCCATCTCGGACAAGGCCTTCAACACCTAGCCGGTCACAAAGTGCTGGAAGTATTCAATCAGGTGTTGCGTCACCTATTATTAGCTACATGGTTGATGCAAAAAAAGGAAAGAAGAACTCCAGCCAAATTGAAAATATCCACCAATTGCACCTGTCTTATAATAGATACTTGCAATGGATCTTTGTAAATGCTTATGCAGAAGATACTATGTCTTTCCAAAAAGTGACAGCTGAGGTAAAGTTAGCATTTGGTTTGCATCACATTGCACAGTCTTCCTTGTTCCCTTTGCAGTGTCCTCCTTTGATGGATACCAACATAACCATAGGTCCATAAGTGTGTTTATGCAATGATTTGCTTCCTGATCTGATAAGCTTTTGAGATTACTTTTCTTTATGATCAATTAAAACAAGCTTCCAGACTATGAAATGTGATTAAGTAAAATATCAGCTAGATCTACTGGTGGTTATTTGTTTGACTTAAAAACTGACAATTGATTTTGCACTGTAAATTTGAGGTCTGCTATTTCTTAGCATTAGTCTCTTGGGTGTGTAGATGTACTCTCCTTTAATATTTGCCATTATTTTTTTAGTGATCTTTAATTGTTGAAAGTTCTTTCTATGTTGTCATGTAAAACAGAGTATTATATATAATGTTTTGAGGAATACCTCGAACTTGCGGGATGTTGTTAATATGAGAAGAATCATGGTTCAATGCATACAACAAGAGTTGAAGCTACATGGCATTCTTAAAGAGCAGGTAAGCTCTTCCCACTCATTAATGATTTTTATAATTGTATAATCTACCAAGGTTGTTCTAAAATGCAAGTTATCACGCGTTCAGATATAATCCCAACTTGTGTCAGGTTGGCACAGACTTGCTATAATGCTCATAATCGAAGCACGGCTGGTGAAAGTAAATATAAACAATTTGCTATGTAGTCTCTTCTGTGAAAGATAAAGGCTGGTTACAGAGTAAAAAGAGTCTTCTGATGCAAATAGGATAAACTTAGGATAACTTAGCAATGTTGAAGTAAATACATTGAACTGCACAATAAGGACATAGTTGTGAGCTTGTTATGTCACACTTTGGTTTTCTAAAGATGGTGAGACGTGAGATTTGAAAAGTAGGGGTTTGCAAGAGATCATTTATCCTCTATTGGACAGCAGAGAGAACATTTAATCTACTCCAGCAGATCACATGACAACACTAACATCTTCTTCTTTGCAATCAAAGCAGTGTCAGGAAAATTCAAAATAATGTGCTTAGAAAGCACAAAGTCTAAATATTGTGTTGTATCAGGGAGGCATCGCTATTATATATGCAAAAATTAAGTATGCAACACAGAGTAATCGGTATCTACAATGATAAGAGAAAATATAAATTGTCAAATGCATACAACAAATTTTTAATCTGCTGTTATTTTGATTCAGATTGATTACCTTGAACAATGGCCAGCACTTGAAAAGGAGAACAGTATTTCATTATTCCACGCAACTGAAGCTCTAAAAGCAAGCACATTGCGTCTTCCAGTTACATCAGGAGCAAAGGTATGCTGTAAAATGTTGCATTACTGAAATCGCAAACAATTTCGTAATTTCTTCATTATTAACTGCTACTTTGTGATTATGGCTAATGGTTTTAATTATTGTGTTAACAGGCTGATGTAGTTGCTCTTAAGAATGCCGTAAGCTCTGCTGTTGATATCATGCAAGGTTTGGGATCAGCGGTTCGCTGTATGCTTCCAAAGGTCAGCTAACAGTGCGCATACAACTGAAAATTTTACTGTCCACTTTTATCTGTCTTTGGAAATCATTTTTTTAACCATATGAAGCTGATTTTGTTAGCTCATTGTTTAGTACACATTTAGCACAAGAATTACCTTTTATAAGGAAAATATTATCTCTGGTTGTGATCTTCCATGCCCGCCTGTAGTCATCTACTCATCTTTGTGACAGTTAGAGATCTCTAATTCCCTGAAAAAAAAAGAGTAAAGTGTAGGGGCGGTCCTTAAACTTGTAGGGGTGTGTCATCTAGGTCCCTAAACTCTCAAAATGCATATCCAAGTCCCAAAACTTGTCATAGTGTGTCATCTAGGTCCCAAATCGCCACAACCCCTTTATGATTTTACGTGGCGTTAATGTGGCATGCCACACGGACATGACGTGGCATTATTTTGACTGACAAATAGGACCCATTTATTTTTTTTCTTTTTTTTCTTCTCGTTTTTCCCCTTTCTTCTCCTTTCTATGTGATCCGTGCAGAAGAAAGGAAAAAAAAAGAAGAATGAGAAGAAAACGAAAAAGAAAAAGAAAAGAAGAAAAAAAAGAAAAAGGCACGTCACGTCCATGTGGCATTGCCACATCAGCGACACGTAGGATCCTATAGGGGATGTGTCAATTTGGGACCTAGGTGATACACTTTGATAAGTTCTGTGACCTGGATATGCATTTTGAGAGTTTAGGGACCTATATGACATAACCCTACAAGTTTAAGGACCGCTAATGCACTTTACTCAAAAAAAAAAAAAAGAAGGAACCCTGCACTGGTTTCTGAGGATGAATATACAATAGATTTTAATTTTTAAGTATCTAATAAAGAACACCCTCCATCTTCTATCAAGTTCTTTTCATTGGTTGCTTAGTTTTTTTTTTCCGCTGGGCCAGCCAAAATTTATTAAGAAGGGGAGGGTTTTAAAATTACAAATTTACAGCAAACTGCCCAAACCTGGCTTAGTTTCATACTGTATTATCTTACCAGGTTGAGGACAGGACATATTTGGTATCAGAACTTTCAGTTATAGCAAGACAAGAAAAGGCCATGCTTGATGAATGCAGAGAATTATTAGCTATGGCAGCAAAACTACAGGTACTTCCAATGTAATCCCATGTAATCTTTCCTAAATCTGAGCACAGAGCCCCCTTGAATATCAAATAATGTAATTTCTCTGTAATTGATGGCAAACTGCCCATGATGGCAACAGTTCATACACAAAGCCTTACCTAGAGCTGTTGTATTTTTAATCAGGTACAGGAGTCCAGCCTGCGGACGCATCTCACACAACTGAGGCCTGGAATTGCTCATATGATTTGACAATCTAAGGGAAGATCTGCAAGTCCCAGACCAGCCTTCTGAACAGGTACACCAGTGCAAGTTGAGCCTCTGGCGATATGAACATATTGTGCAAACATACAAGGAGTTTGTAGAGATGAAATAATAGACCAAAAGAACGTTGAACATCCCCTGGTGATCATGGAGTGATGCTGTGCAGCTAACAACTCATGGTGCGGTACAGATGATAGATTTACTTAAAAGGTCTCCTCATGTGTAAATAAATTCATTCAGGTTCCCCACACCCACCTACCTCTCTTTAGTTTCTCTAAAATTATTTGTTAGTATTTCTACAATGATAGAGCTATGTTCTTTCCGATTGTATTTTTTGGCATCTGGAAAGAAAATACACAGATGAAATGGAAGGGCAAAAGTAATGAAAAAAGTGTATTTCCCTTTTTCTTCTCCTCCAACTGTTGTTGCCAGATATATAGGTCTGTAGCTCTACTCTTTTCGTCAGCTTGACCAACTTAAGCGTTGGGTGAATGCTGACATCTCACTCGTACCAATATATATTTTCTTTGGATTGCAGTTTACTCTAAACAACACTGTTGCTGGGCACATTTCAGTTTGTTGAAATGTCAGAAGTACCTTATGCAGTAGTTGAAATTTAAAACATAAGAGTTGAATTCTCATGGGATGGCCAATTTGCCGTATGCGTTCTTAGGATGTTCTCTCAGATTTGGTATCCTTTTGGTTTCACTTAGGCTTTACACCTAGGCTAAGCCTTGCCTAACACTTTCTTACCTAGATGCAAGACTCAAAATTCTAGTATTTGTTTTGTTTGAGTCAGTTTAAAGCAAAGCTGCCTGTGCTGCAATCTGAATATATTCCTTGTAGGAATATTACTTCAGCCCTTGACCAAATCGATTCATATACTTTTAAGCTACATTAATGCCCATGGTTTGGTCCAAATTACCCATATATCCCTAGTAGGAGCAATGAGAACACAGCTGCAAAAAATCTAACAAACATGGAGTGAGAATACCAGCCCTTGTTGCTTAACATTCAAATATGGCCATCTGTCCATTCCCTCTTCAAAAGTTTAAACCATTTCTGGGTCCCAAAATATTACAGAAGAACATAGCACGAACTCAACACGAGCAATACAAAACTTTTACAAATCGATCTTCTTGCTGCCCCCCTATGCACAAATCTTCAGAAATCGCTGACGCCCTCTCTCAGCAGTTGATGCCGCACTGCCTGACGTCAGGGCCCCTGGCCTTGATGGTGAAGGGATCAATCCTGACCCAGAGCAAGGAAAAGATGGAGGCGAGCAGCACGGACCAGATGACAACAATGGTGGGCGTCCGGTTCTGCCTCCCCATGAGCCCCTTGAGGAAGGGGTAGAGGTGGACGATGACCCAGAAGGCGAAGAAGAGCTTCCCGAAGAGCGGGCCCCACGCCTCGGAGCCGTTGTTGATGGCGTCGGAGACGCCGGCGACGACGCCGATGATGTTGAGGATGAGCAGCGTGGTGGGCGGGATGAGGAGGGTGGTCCACTTGAAGGCGTAGAGCTCCGCGAACTCGTCGTCCTCGTCTCCGGTGGCCTTGGACGTGACGGTGAAGTTGGTGTCGATCCCGGCCAGCACCTTGAGCAGGCCCTGCACCACCGCGAACAGGTGCGCCGACACGCCGCCGATGACCCAGAACTGCTCGTTCCTCCACCACTCCTCGATGCTCACCCCGCTCCACCTCATCTCCAGGATGCCCGTCGCGAAGATGGAGATGAAGAGCGCGATGAAGAACAAACTCGCAAACGTGCTAATCTGCATCACCAAGAAAAGGTTCAGAACATTTGAAACTTCAGTTTTGGCGGGAAAATCCATGGAAGAAGAGGAGCAATTGATGGCAGGATGGGATGGGACTGACCGGAGGCATGATGAACTTGCCGGTGAGGAGGCAGACGGCGGGTAGGGTGCAGTAGGCGAGGAGGGGGAGAGAAGTGAAGGGGTAGATGGTGGTGTTGATGTAGGAGAAGCGCTCGAGCCACTTGAGGTTGCCGTTCTTGTAGCCGTAGAGGAGCGGGCTGTGCCGGCTGAAGAAGATCTCGACGGAGCCGAGCGCCCACCGGAGCACCTGGTTGAGACGGTCAGATAGGTTGATCGGCGCTGACCCCTTGAACGCCGCCCTCTTCGGCATGCAGTACACCGACCTCCACCCGCGGCAGTGCATCTTGAACCCCGTTAGGATGTCCTCCGTGATCGACCCGTAGATCCACCCCAGCTGCATCACACACATCCATGGCGTTCACACCACAAACTCACTCAATGGTAATATGGCTTAGTGTCTGATAACGGTGGTTACCTCGAGACCCCAGTCGGTCTTGTCCTCGTAGCCGCAGCTGATGACATGGATGGCCTCCTTGAGGAGCGCGGCGGGGCTGGACGACGGCGGGACGCCGCCTTCCTCCATCAGCGTCGACGTCACGAACGCCGCCGACTGCCCGAACCGCTTCTCGAAGTTCATCTGCGACATGAGCATCTCCTTGTCGCTGTCCATCCCTGATCCACCACACACAAACTTACATTATTCCATCAGCTGAAAATCTTCTCACACCATAATTTCTTCTTAGCTCTGAATTTGGGAGCTCACCGCCGTCGGCGGCGACGGCCTCCGGGAGGCCGTCCTTGCCGTGCTTCCGCTTCTTCCTCCCGAAGCAAGGGCAGCAGTCGCAGGTCACCATCTTGGGCCTCTTGGGTCCCTTGGGTGGGTTGTATCCGTACAGCGCCTGCCGCCTGAACACGCACCCTGTCCCGACGTACACCGGGCCCTGGATCCCATCAAGCCCCTTCATGTTGATCTGATGATCTCACCAAGAACGCACCACACAAAATTTCAGTCACATTGCTCGATCGATCGTGATTTGCTCTGGATTTTTCAAGATTGTATATATTCATCTAGTTTGTGTGGGAGAGAGCTCACGTCGAAGAAGACGGTGTTGCGGTTGGCGTATCGGTCGTGGACGTCGATGCCGTCGAACCTCTGCGGGAACTGCACGTAGCAAACCTTCCGTCCGACCTGCGGATCCATGAGGAAGCACATCGCCTCCCTGATGGCCTTGCTGTTGTTGATGTAGTGATCGCAATCCAAGTTGAGCATGAACGGCGCGTTCGTCAGCACGGCCGACACACGAATCTGCCAAGCAAACCAGAAATTTCGATCAAATCGAGCAGAGTTGTGTTGTTTTGAAGATGAAGGATGTGGTGGCGTGGCGTACGAGGGCGTTCATGGCGCCGGCCTTCTTGTGGTGCTGGAAGCCGGGGCGCTTCTCACGGGAGACGTAGACGAGGCGGGGGAGCTCGTTGCCCTCGGTGTCGTGGCCGCCGCTGTGGCCGAGGAACACCTGGATCATGCCCGGGTGGTCGCGGGTGTTGTTCCCCGGCCATGGCGTCCCGTCCTTCATGATCCACCCTTCCGCCGGCACCTTCTGCGCCTTCGCCACCAGCGCGTTGATCCTCACCTTGAACTCCTCGTACTCTCTCTGCTCGATCAAATGCCAATGCCCCCACAACAGTTAGCTCTTCGTCAAGCTCCTACAGAATCAGCAATGACGATGGCGATCGATATTACCTTCATGGCGCGGCGCTCCTGGACGAAGTTGGGATGGACCTTGTCCTTGAGGTAGTCGACCTTCTGGGAGAAGTAGAACTCCGGGGCGCGGGGCTCGATGCTGAACTTCTTGCAGAATGGCACCCACTTGCGGGCGAACTCCGCCGTCTCCGACAGCGACTCGAACGTGAGCATGGACGCGCCGTCGTCGGAGACGTAGCAGGACACCTTGTCGACGGGGTAGTCGACGGCGAGGATGGACAGCACGGTGTTGGCCGTGACCAGCGGCGGCTCCTTGAGCGGATCCACCGTGCTGACGAACAGGTCCACCGCCGACAGCAGCGACGGCTCCCCCTCGCGCTCGTAGCGGAGGGAGAGGCGGTCGAGGTAGGTCTCCCTGTCGATCGGGTACCACTTGGGGAACTGGTCGAGGATCCACGACACGGCGAACCAGATCTCGCAGATGATGGAGGTGAGCCACAGCGGGATGGCGTCGGGCACCGGGTGGAGGATGCGGTACCGGAGGAAGAAGCCGAGCACCACGAGACGGAGGATGATCACCATCCGGTACGGGTTCACCTTGCTCGACGCGATCGACACCTTCCTCGACAGCGGCTGCCTCGCCTCGTCGTTCCTGCAAGCCACAGAGAGTTCAGGCATGATCAATATACTAGTTGTCATGCATGATCAGTGTAAGCTGCTCAGCTGAGGATTGCGTACAGTGGGACGTCGGCGTCGTAGTCGTCGGGATCGGGGGCGCCGCCGGCGACGATGCCCTGCTTGGATTTCCAGTCGTCCATCCTCTCCTTCCAGCTCACCTCTTTCTTCTCGTCCCACTTTGCACTCCCTGGTCAGAATTCATCGGTAGATGATTGAGATGATCAATGTGTGTTCATCAAGAACATTGATTAATTAGTGTAGTGAATTCGTTATACTACCTGGCTCAGACACCGGGTAGGGGTGGATGCGCTTGTGCAGGGAAGAGGAGAACTCGCCATGGCCATGGCTGTTCGATATCGGGAACTCCCCGCTCACCTGAATTTTTTTTTACAAAGAACATTTCGTGAACATGTTGAGGTGAGAAGAGGGAGAGAATTTGGTGTGAGTGGGGTGAGGTGTGTTGTGTGTACCGGGACGGAGCGAGCGCCGGTGATGATCGGCGGGAGCGGGGTGCTGTTGCCGTCGCCGTCGTCGGGGCCCCTCCCGTAGCTCATCTTGCCGTGCAGCATCGCCTCGGTGATGTGGCTGTTCTGCATGCCATCCTGATCCTGCTGCAGCTGCTTCTGCTTCTCGTCGTCGATGTTGAACTCGTGCTCCAGGTCGTCAATGTCCTCCTCGTCCTCGTCCCCGGGCACCCTCGGGCTCCCTGTAACAAAACCACCACCACCACCATCGCCATTAGAGATCAATCAACGGAAACCTCGCGATCGCGGTATCAAGGGCGTAGCGTGATGTGAGTGTGTTTTTTTACCCTTGAGGCGCTTGTAGCGGGTCTTGCACTGGGGGCAGTTCTGGGTGCCCTCGCGGCGCTCGTACTCGTAGCAGGGGCGGCACACCGGGAAGCCGCACTCGTTGCAGGCGACGAAGAGGTCGCCGTCGACGGTGCGGCCGACCTCGTCGCCGCATATCTCGCACACCTGCCCGCTCAGCGCCCGCAGCGGCTTGGGCTCCTCGTGCCCCCGGATCAGCACCAGCTCGTTCCGGTTGTGCGACCCGGCCACCAGCCCGGCGCTCGCCTCCATGGCCGCGCAACAACGGCCGGCAACGAGCTGCGGCTGATCAGGGAGGCGACGCAGGAAGGAGGAGAGGAGGAGGAGGAAGGGCGATCGATCGCTTGCTCCACCCGCTTGTGGCAGGGGCTATATGGGAGGGGGGGTTTTGGCGGGTGGGAGGGATCGAGAGGTGAGGGGTGGCTGTTTGTTCGCGCGCGCGCGGGAGAGGAGGGGTCGAGGAGGCGTCGGCGCGTGTGGGAGACGGTGGCGGGTTGGTTGGGTGCGGCGTCTCCGTTGCCGCCAAGTGAAGCGAAGGGGTTGTGTGTTGCTTGCTTGCTTTGCATGGTGGCGCGTTGGCGCGAGGGAGGAGAGGAGAGGAGGCCTGCGTGCGTGCGTTGGCTGCTGCTGCTGCTGCTGCAGATGCAGCTGCTGCCGTTGTTGTCAGGCTGCGTTCGCGGACCAACCCGCGAGATCAGTCACCAACCGATGCTTGGCTTTCCCGCCATCTCCTCATTTTTCTCCCCTTTGCTCTTTTATTTAAACAAACAAGAATTAAAAGGGCTAGATTATATTGGTGAGTGGTAGTAGTATAGTTGTAGTAGTACCAATATTGGGGCATTTAAAATTTGATGCATGGTTGCCGCGAGTAATTCTACCTGAGCTTGCTTCAAGATTAGTTTGGTGAGTACGGAAGTCCTCTCCAGTTGATTACTGGAGTAGATTAGTACACTGGAATGACTGACGCACACCGACGAGATTATGCGTCCAAGGAAGTCCAATTTTCTAGAGTCTGCACATTGTTTATACGGAAGTCTAGATAATGCACATTTGATATAGGACGCCATTGTTTATACGGGATTACTGGAAGCTGTAAGTGAAGGACAACCACTTTTTTTCAGTTCAGTGACAAGATTACAAGAAATGGATTCCGAGTTCAATAGCTAAACCGATCAAAACTAGTCTTTTTGACAAGATGTCCCTAGTACTCCTGAACTGATTTCTTTCTACTTGCGGTGCACAAATAGTCGTTCCTATCAACTCAAATCCAACCGAAAATTGCTGTTCAAGTCTAGAGTAGGTTGGTCTGTCCCAAGCCAAACGCACGTTTCTGCCCATCGATCGAGTCACAGCATTGAGCCATAAGCAAACGAGGCATCGATCGATCACCTTTTCTTTTCTTTTTTTTTTCTTGGCATCCCCAGCGATTCAGAGAAGGTGACCAGGCACCTTAGTTTGGTAGCATCATCCATCACACACCCTGCCAGTTTGCCACCAACCACACGTTGTGATCGTGTAGCGCACACACACATATACAAAAACGCCACGAAAGCTTCAGCTTCCATTGGCATCTGAACATATGCAATCTGATCATCGCCGGAAAAAGGAGGAAGAAGAAACCGTCACGATGAAACCTGGCAGATGCGTCTTCTGCTGTCACCGAAGGTACGCAGCATATCATGTCGTTGCGTCCAGTGACGACCTGGAGGAAGAAACGTCCCCATCCTGGATGTGAAATGCAGGTGAGGGGCAGCAGCAGCAGCAGCTGGCTGAAGCATCTTAGGACGCAAGTTTTGATTTTGGCTGGTGATCATCCTGTCGTTGTTGCGAGATCTGCCTCGTGTTAAAGGCGAAGTATCACTGTCGCTATGGAAACTGTAGCTTACTGGGGCTAGCCCCTCCTTGCGCCGGCCTGCTGTTCTCTGTTCCTTGTGGTGTGCTATATATTGGGCCGGGAGTTGATGTGTTCTCTCCCTCGGCTAGCTGCAGTGTTGCTCATGTTCTAATAAATATTGGTTTTGCAATTTGGAAGAAGGGAGATGTAAAGTTGCTAAGACGATTGTGCAATTCTACGCTATTGAAGCTGCTGTTTTCTTGCGCCCGTACGTTGGGGGCGCCTAATACGCAACCACTCTCTCGAGGGCGCGGTGGGTTTCTCCCTCTATAAGTCTCTCATGTATATACGTATCTATATATTTTATATACATATGTATAATACAAATTAGCAGTTTAATGCGCATTGTATAAGCGTCCATTTGTACCATTGCACCTACAGAGATGTAGCACTTTTTTTTTCTTGCGAGGAATGATGGCAGGGAAATATGAAAATGGAAAAGTCTATACGTACTAACTTTTTCTTACTAAATTTTTACTAACACTGACATGTCATGCTATGAGTGCATCTAGATTTTTTATAACTTCCATCTACTTGAATCAAACGGTTGAGATGATTGTTAGTACAAATTTAGTAAGAAAAATTTAGTACGTGTAGCGGTGCTCTATGAAAATATGGAGAAACCGTTTTAAACCATCAAGGGGATACCCCTCGTATGAAAAATAAATGACAACACTCATACAGCATATATATAAACTACTCACACCGTCACACATCTATCTATCTATCTATTATAACACCGTCACCGACAACACTCAGACAGCTTTGAAAGGAGACACCATGTTCGCTGTGGGGGCTAAAAATTCTCACATTAATCGGAGAAAAGAAGAAAAAAAATAGACCGTTAGATCATAATAGATCCAGATTATAGTGGTATAGATTGATCAATAGAGTTGTATATAAAATACAATCATTTATATGGAAATTTAAATTAAATAAGAGATACTCCTAATAGATTTACGGGAAAGCAATCCGAGTAGAACCAAGATAGTGGGCACAACAAATACTACCGTAAATCAAATCAGGTGCATGATCAATAATAGAGCATGCGTGAGCAGAAGTCCCATTTGGACTCTATGCAGTAATTTCCTATCTCTTACTCTCTCATTATAATAAATAATAAAAAGAAAAAGAAAAAAAGAATCCATATAGAAATATAATTTAAAAATAACTGAAATTCGTAATTAAAAGTAAACAATATTGGAAGAAGAGTCTATATAAGAACCCAATATAAGATTAAATTAAATTTGAAATAAAAAATAAAATAAATTCCGAAATTATAAAATCAAACATAGAAATATATACGATCTGACTTGGATTGGACTCCTAACCAACGCAGCTTAATTTGAATAGGACTTATTGTCCGATTGAGGCAACTCAACAAGTGTACCCTAGCAGCGTTGGTTAAAATAAATTTCTTCATAGAAGCACTTCTTTTTGTGTACCCTAGCAGCGCTTAAAATTGACGTAAGACATAGACATGTATATACATGAACTTATGTACAGTGATTATTGCCGCCATTACTACCGCCAAGTACGTATCGTACATATTAAAAACAAATGAAACACAATGCGGGAATAAATTAAATTTAAAATACAAATCAATACGAATTCTAAAGCAAATAAATTTCATAATAAAAATAAAATAATAATAGCTTAGATACGTTCAGGAGTGTGCTACTCTTTATACAAATTATAAATCGTCAAAATTAGGAGTAAATACACTTAAAAAAAGGGTCCACGTAAAATAATACTCAAAATAGCTATTTTCATTTAGTAGGTATTTATACACAGTGACGCATCACAAGTCACAAGTCATGTAAATTATATATGATTTGAACCCAATAATCAAATTCTATTTTTAAGAGGGCAAGTAGGGGTGGCAAAGGAATAGGGTAACGGCGGCTAGCGTTACTTCTAAAATTATAAAAGGGAAACCCACCAACTGGCATGATCGATTTTTAAAATATTAATGATAATAAATAGTAAGAGCAATGGGATAACCGTAGTTGAGGGACTCCTAAAAAATATAAAAACAAAACCCAACTAGAAACACTAAAAACCACGTGGTCAAAATTTTAAAGGTTTCAAGGAGAATGAATAAAAGCAGTGGTAGATCGAGCAAGCAAATAAAGCGGTGACAAAGAACTAAGGGGTATTGATGGGCCTGACTTTTAAAAACACCGGGATGACAACTTTCAAAGTCTTAAGATAATGAGATAGCTATTTAAAAAATTTTTAAGTAAAATCATATGTAAAAAATAGATAATTCTTTATGGGTGCTAGCCGCGCAATCGCGCAGGCCACCTAGAGTTAGAAAAAAATTACTAAAATTAGAAAAAGAAAACGAAGAGTTCAACTAGGAATACAATCTATAAATAACTAAAATTCGTAATAAAAATAAAATTCGTAATAAAAAATAAAGACTATGGAAATAAGAGACCATCTAAGAACATATGAACAGATACTAATATTCGGAATAACAAATAAAATAAATTCCAAAAACAAAAAAGTAATTAAAAGAGTTCAAGTAGGAATATCGTTTATAAAAAAACCATCGGAATGAAAAATATGGAATTTCTAGAACAATGATGACAAATGACAATAAAGAGGGAAGACAATATGCTCGTAAAGAACTAGAGTGGTGCTAATTGATGGGACATCTAAGAACTATAAACAAAACTTTAAATAGAATCCCAATAACGATTAAGATGAGGAACGACGAGCATGCCGTTAAGCAGCATAGTCACGACGGTTGGTGGGACTTCTAGAAAGTAAAAAAAATAAACCCTAATTACAATCATGTTTAGTTTTTAAATCTCAAAAAAAAAAAGAGGGGAGGCAACAGGCGGCCCGTAGAGGAGTATAATAACGAAGCTGCCGACAGTTCGATGAGACCTGTAAAGCAGTTGAGTGTTGACGGTTGATGAGATATCTAAAAATATTAACAAAATCCTAAGTAGAATCTCGATGATGATTAAAAGGAGAGACAACGGACATGCCGTTAAGCAACATGTTCACGACGGTTATCGGGACTTCTAAAAAGTAAAAAATAAACCCCAATGATAATCATGTTTGATATTAAAATCTCAAAGACAATAACGAGGGGAGGCAGCGGACGAGCTCTAGAGGAGTACAATGGCACAACCGCTGAAGGTTTGGCGGGACTTCTAGAAAGTAAAAAATGAACCCAACAATAATTTTGTTCGATTTTTAAAATCTCAAAGACAATAAAGAGATGAGGCAGCGGACGGGTCATAGAGGAGTATAGTGACAACGTTCGATGAGACTTCTAAAATTTATAAAAATGTAACCAATGAGAAATAAACTTTAAAAACTATAAGGTCCGATTTTTAAATGTTCTAAAAAGAAAGAATAAATAGAAACAGTGGTGGATCGAGCAAGCAGACAAAGAAGACGTGACAAAGTAAGGTGTAGCAGCTGATATCACTTTTAAAAACTACAAAATTAGAAGCAAAAGGATGATAATGTTTTGTCTTTTAATGTCTTAAGTCAATAAGATAGCTATTTAATAAATTTTAAGTAAAACCATATTACAAAATAGATAATTTTGTATGGGTGCTAGCCGCGCAATTGCGCAGGCCACCTAGCTAGTTATATTATCAAAACAACCTTGAAAGGAGGCACCGCGTTCGCTGTGGAGACTAGAAATTCCCACGTTAATCTGAGAAAAAAATAAATATCCACACCGATGGATCACAACAGGTTTAGATTATAGCGGTGCAGATTGATTGGACTATAACAGATATTAGAGTTGTTGACATAATACAATTCTGCTGCGCGTGTGCAAAATTAGGTACATAGTGTGTCAGAATCAAACTCCAATTCGAAAATGATCAAGAGTACTTGCTGAAACGGATCAGTAGTATGTCTGTTTGTCTATGACTCTCTAGGATTCACGTAGAGGATCAGAAACATACATCCTATTAATGAAAAATAAAAGCAAAAGATTCTGCTCGATGCATACGAACAGGCAAACAAACTAGCTGGCGCGGCACTCTCCAACGTGTACTTGGAATGGTGATTATAGACTGTTGGCCATCATGCATATACTGAGAAAAAGGCAATTAAATACATGAACGTAAATGACAACAGAAAAAGGCAAGTTAAATATACAAGAACAAAAATAAATTTTTATTGCCATTTAATCAAATATGTTATCTATTTTATTGTTGTTTAAAGAAAAATCTATGTTCCCGATTTTTCACACGTCAAGCCACCTTTCGTATTTCCAAAATATGAAATCGATAAATAATATCCAATAAAAATAGCTAAAAAAATGCACCACATTGCTTGATCCGTATAGTCTTAGGAATTGTTAATTGGTGAAAAACAAAAATATCTGTACCGTTGGATCAAGTGGGTCTATATTATATATAGCCGAGATATTTGATACGTATATTTGAAAATGTATCGAAGTTGTGGTAGTGCTAATATATATAAGCGGATTATTTGATGAATAAATCATGGTCGAATACAGAAGGAAAAGTAAATAACATAAAAGAAATCAGGTTCGACATTTGATTCTATCTAAACAGAAACTAACGGTGAAAACATTAAGCTGATAGCATAGCCCAATGTCGCTGACATAGGCGGTTGTATTTATTGCTTATGGTTGGTTTTTGCGGGCTGTTTGCCGGGAACTCCCTGGGCGGCTTGGTCGTGTAATGACACTGGCGGCTACGGTCATGCCATAGATCAAAGTGAAGGAAAGAAATTGGCGGCTACAGGAACTTTTAGAAAGCTATAAAAATATAGCCTCCACAACATTAAGATTCAACTTTAAAAACACAAATGTTTGGGTTTTTTTTCCCAAGGACAAGAATAGAAGTGGCGACGGGCAAGCAACTAGAGTGATGACACAAGAGCATGAAGACGGTGGTGGGTAAACTTTGCAAATTAAACTATAAAGATGATTATATGTAGAAAAAGATATATATAATTTTGCATATAATGTAAATTTGTATCCATGCTAGCCACGTAATTGTGCGAGTCATTCTGTCAAATCTATCATATTATTAAAACAACATTAGAAGTAGACACCACGTTCACTATGGATGCTACAAATTCCCATGTTAAACGAAGAAAAAGAAAAAAAGAGTTCAAACAAGTATACAAATTAGAAATAACTGAAATTCAGAATAAAAAATAATAAATATGTAAAGAAGAGTAAAGGAAGAACACAATTAGAGATTAATTAAAATTCAGAATAAAAATAAAATAAATTCTGAAATTAGAAAAAAAAGAGTTCACGTAGAAATACAATGTAGATATAATTCAAATTCGGAATAAAATAAGTAATATTGAAGCAATAGTTCATGTAGAACACAATACGAGATTAAGTAAATTTCGAAAGAAAAAAGAATGAATTTTGAAATTATAAAAAAGAGTTTCAAGTAGAAATACAATTTATAAATAACTAAAATCACTGTTGAAAGTACATGTACAACACAATAAGAAATCAATTACAATTCAAATAAACAATAAAAGAATTCTGAAATAGAAAAATAAGAATGAGAATTTGAGTAAGAACACGATTTAGAAATAGCTAAAATTTGACATAAAAATAAATATTGAAAGAACAGTTTATATAGAATACAACATGGGATTAACTAAAAATATGAATAAAAAATAAATTGCAAAATTAGTAAAATAAAAATAAGTGCTTAAGTAGGAATACAGCTTATAAATAAAACAGATAGAATAAGAAATAAGAAATTTTGAAAGAACATGATACATTAAACACGACATAGACAAATGACATTAAATAGGAGAGGGATAGCAGACAACTGTGAAGGTAGGGTGGTGGCGGTTACTGGGATATGTGAAAACCATAAACCAAAACCCCTAAATAATGATTAGGTTTGATTTTTAGAATCCAAATGACAATTAGGAGAAGAGGCGATCAGCAAGGTGTGAAGAAGCACGGTTCTGATGGTTGACAGAACTAAGTTAAAACGAATTAACTGCAATACTATTTGATTTAAAATCCTAATGACAATAAAGGAGGTCAGCGGGTGTGCATAGAGGAGTATAGTGCTGACGTTTTGATGGAACTTCTAAATCTATAAAACTAGACCTGACGAGACAACGAACAGTAAAAACTGTAGAGGGGGATGAATAAAAGTTGTAGCATGTCGAGTAAGAATAGATGATGGCGAAGGAGTAAGGGGTGAAGACTGGTGTGAATTTTAAAAACTATAAAATTAAAAACACGGTGGCAATAATATCCGATCTTTTAAAATCATGAGACAACATGATGACTATTTAACAAATTTTAAAGAAAACCATGTGTAAAAACGATAATTTTGTGTGGGTGCTAGTCGTGTAATTGCGCGGGCCACCCAACTAGTTGAGATATAAAAAAGAAAAATTAATACGAAAGATGAATAGTAGTGGTACTATTCATACCCGAATTTGTTTTTTTCTTAATGTGCAGGTTGAATTTGAACTTAATTTAGGCTGCTTTCATTAGTGTTGCTAGGGAACTTTCCCTCTTCGACACGGAAAACGGACCAGCTCATTAGCACATAATTAATTAAGTATTAACTAAAACTAACTTGAAAATAGATTAATATAATTTCTTAAAGCAACTTTTCTATAGAAATTTTTAAAAAAATTACACTGTTTAGCAATTTGAAAAAGCGTGTGCACACGGAAAACAGAGGAGAGGAGAGGAGAACACAAACAAACGAATGCAGCCTTAGTGCTAGATGTCACTATTTCACATTATCATTATTTTAAAAACAAAATTATGATTGTTTGCATTGAATTTGGAAGAAAAAGATCTTGAGGGATTAGAATCTATTTCCTAGAATACGCAAGGGAAGAGAGGGCGAGGGGAACAGAGGAGTGGATAGGAGAGATGGGTTCCTGCGACTGGTGATGTGCGAAATTTGACAAGAATTCAAATTTAAAATCTAAATTTAAATATCTTTGTTATGCTTAAAAAACCAGTCCCTATAGGATCCTACCTGTGATATCAGCTGCTTAGCAACATGACTCAAGGGTCACGGCTTATTTGGAACAACTAAAAAAAATAAATGATAATTACGTAAATTTTTTGAATATACAACTGAAGGGTGAGACATTGATGATTGCTTTTACTCGAGAATAGATCGATAATAAAGAGAAAACCCACCATATATCTATGTACATTGTTTACTTATGTAATGTTCTTGATAGCAAACAAATGGACATGGTTTTATACATCTTTTCATGTCTCTATTGATGTGGAAGTGATAGGGAATGGATCCGGTGATCTGCTAGCCATTGCTAAAGTTTTGACAAATGAGCTTCTTTGAATTGCCTCTAAATTTGTACCCATAGGTTATGCCGAAATTAAACCAAATAATTAGGCAAAGACAAAATTTCGTTGCAAACCAAACGAATGATAGCAAGTTTTTTTTGTTGACTCGAAATATTTACTTACTCCCTCCGTCCAAAAAAAACTTAATCTAAAAGAGAATGTAACCCCTCCTAGATATTCCCTCCTAGATTGAGGGGTCACATTCGTTTTTAGGTTGAGTTTTTTTTTTGGACGAAGAGAGTATATGATTGAGTTTATTTAGCTAAGAGCCAGATAAGCCTCAAAACCAAGAGCGAAACGATTCTAGAATCAGCCCGCCCGCGGGGTTGTCCTCGAGCGACACGCCGTTCTTGCGCCGGGAGCCCGCTAAAAGGTGTAAAAGCTGCTTTGCCTGTTACATACAATAAAGTCCAGTCAGCAGGCGGTATACTCATCCACGTCAACATAATCTGAGCTGGAAGGGTGAGAAACGATGAGAGAGAAAGGAACGGGCGCTAATCCTGTCGCCTGGCTACACACACGAAACGAGGCATTGCAGCCAACCTTTCCATCGATGTTGGCTGCAACAGCCCTTGTTATACACCTCCCAATGCACTGCGTAGAGAGGATAGAAGGACGGGTAGGGACACAAATTAGAGTAGAAAATTATAAAGTGATTTATAGGGACTCGTGTTTACCAACTCAATAGCTAGCTATTGTACATTCAGGCTCAATTTTTTGCTGAGATAAGCATTTTTACCGCCAGCTATTATAGCTGTACTATTAAACCTGCTCTTACTGGAGCTATCGCTGGGAGCCTGGGCCGGTCACGCAAAGCGGCCAGCCAACACTCGCTCGCGACGGCCGGAGATCGAGCCGAGAGGCAGGCGCAGGCCGAAGCAGCCGCCGCTAGGGATGAAAACGGTCGGAAACGGTCGGAAAAACCCTCTACCATTTCCATTTTCATTTTATTTTCTCGAAAATGGAATCGGAACGTATACTCGGAAACGGTAAGGATATCGGTTATATCGGTATCTCGGAAACGGAACCGTCGGAACGGGAATATACCGATATCGGACGGAAGTCGAAAATTCATGTCGGAAACAGCGAACTGTGGTATCATCCCGCATTTAACTATGTATGAAGATAACCTTATAATTTCACCCTTGCATCATTATGCTGCCACACAACACCGTTATATGATGATTAATAAGTTGACAATAAGATTGACAAATAATATAAATAAAGTTCAATGATACTTCAACATCAATGTGGCTAAAGCATACAATGTGGCTTACATGATAGGATTACAGCATAACTAATATTGTCCGACTTTTTTTAGGATATAGATTTGAAGTCTTCGAGAACACCAAGCTCACAAGCTGGCATGGCTTCAGCTGATCAGCTCCTTGTCAAATATCATTCATTATTTCATCATCAATTGACATAGCTATATCGTCGTCCTACAGTGGCACATTGCATAAGAACTTTTATGTTGACACTGTATAACTACCGTTGTAATTAAGTTTCATGCTAAACTAGACTTTTTGGTATTTCCAGGTCGATCACAGAGAGGAGTCAAGATGGTGGGGCCCGCCGGTGGATCCCACAGCCTTTCTTTTCCTCTCTTTCTTTTATTTTCTCTCTCTCTTATCCTTCCCTTCTCTCGGTTCCTTTTCCTGCTCTCTCGATTTCTTCTCTGTTTTCTCTCTTGTTCTCTTCTCTGCCTTTGGCTCCTTCACGCGCGCCCGAGAGGAGAGAAGCGCCGGAGATGGCGGCCTGGCGCAGGGCGGCGGTGGGGGAAGGAGAGAGGAGAAAGGGGCGGCATCGGTGGGGAGGAGGAGGCTGGGGCGGTGCGGCGGCGCTCGGCGCTTGGCTCGGTGGCACGGAAGCCGGCGGTGGAGCATGGGGGAGGGAAAGGTGGCCGGCTGCGACGGAGGCCGTCGGGGCGAAGGAGGTTGCGGCCGGCGTCGGCGACCTGGTGGCGGCGCCCAACACGGCGCGGCGGTGCCCCAGCGCCGATGAAGACGACGATGCGGTCAGGCCTAGTTGGCTTCTTTATTCGGAATGGGCTGCTCCTTAATGCCTAATGGGCTCCTCCTCCTGCTAGCCAGGCCCAGCCGACTTCCTTCTTCGGAATTTTGTCGGAAATTTGACGGAAATTACCGATAAAAAACGGTTACCGACAAAACGGTCGGAAAAAACCCCATATCATTTCCGCTACCATTTCCGAAAAAGATTACCGTTTCCATTTCCGATACCGACAATTACCGATACCGATTGAAACGGTCGGTGCAAACCGAAAACGGTAGCCGGAATTCTCGGAAATTTCCGTACCGTTTTCACCCCTAGCCGCCACCCAACCCAAGCCGTCGCGGGGGCGGGAGCATGCGTGGGGTTGGGCGCCGCGATCGTGTTCTGCTCGGTGGGTCGGGCCAACCACCACGGCGCGCGGTTGTTGCCTCATGGACTGTTGGGCTGTTGGCGTGGTTTGCTGGAAGGAAAAAGTACACCGAAGGTCCCTCAACTTGTCCTCGAGTTACTAAATCATCCCCCAACCACAAAACCGGATACAACGTACCCCCGAACTTACAAAACCAGTGCAAACTAGGTCCTTCGACGGTTCTGACCCTGGTTTTGTCCGACATGATGGCTGAGTCAACATGGGACCCACGCGGGCCCCACATGTCAGGATGCCACGTCAATAGGCTAGCCTCTCCCTTCCTCTCCTTTCCTCCTCTCTCTCTCTCTCATTCTTCTCTCTAGACTGAGCGAGGCGGCGTCGGCGAGCGAGCGCGGTGGCGAAGAGGCGGCGGCGGTTGCGACGCGGGAGGGGAGGCCGGCGCCGACCCAGAAGTGGAAGCCGAAGGCGACGGCGTGGGCGAGCGTGGTGGCCGCTGGACGCCGCACTGGACGTCGTCATCGCCCTCGGCACCCAACCTGGAGGGCCTCGCCGCTAAAGCCGGGTGCTTGCGCCCATCACCGACCGGCGTACCGGCCATCCTTCGCGATCCAGACATCTCGGGCTCCGCCCCGCTTCCTCCACGCGTCGGCCATCACCGCCTCCATGAGGACTAGAGATGGCAATGGTTCCCCGTCCTCCGATTCTCCACGGTGAATCCTCCTATTATGAGGCGAGGGTGGTATAAAATATGTCTCCACGGAGGATTAAATGGAGCAAAAACACCCTCCATTGGGTCTGGTGGAGGCGGGTTTGGTTAACCGTCCCCCGTCCCCGCTCTCCGTGGAGGCCCGACATAATAGTGTATATGTAGTATTATTATGTATATTTGGCCCATCTGGCCCATAAAAACCAGGCCCAAAATATAGAGTATATAAAGCATTTACAAAACCCTAGCCATTCCAATCCCTTATCCCTTCCGTCCCCAATCCCCACGCCGTCATAGGTAGCTAGCGGCGCGCCAGAGCCCACGCAGGGCCACCGCAGCAGGTCCCGACGCTGCCGTCGTCCGCGCAGGGCCGCTGCGCCGCCAGGGTCCGGCGCCACCGCAGCAGGTCCCCATGCCGCCGCGCCCGCGCCCGCGCAGGGCCGCTGCGCCGCCAGGTCCAGCCGCCGCCGTCGTCCGCGCAGGGCCGCCGCGCCGCCTCAGCAGGTCCTAGCGCCGCCGTCATCCACGCAAGGCTGCCGCTCGCTGCGCCCACGCTCGCGCAAGGCCATCACGCCGCCAAGTCCCGGCGCCGCTCGTCTCGGTCTCTCGGCGGCACCGAGGACGCCGAGGATGAAGGCTCGCGGGGATGGAGGCTCCACGGGGATAAATTACCCGCACGGAGAAGGTGATGGTGAAAGATGTTGCCCCGTTGCATTTCACGCTGATGGTGATGGGGGAAATTCTCGTCCGCGGAGGCGGGTCTGGTGGTGTAATCTCCGACGGGGAATTTCCCGTTGCCATGTCTAACGGAGACGTCGCTGTGGGCGGCCGCCATCGTCGACCTCGCTGCCCCAGGAAGCTCTTTGCCGTGTTGCGCCGCCGCGAGGGTGTTCGCGCACGTGGCGTCTGTCACCATGGCCTTCCTCTGCCTCCACGCTCGCCACGCCATCGCCTTCGGCTTCCGCTTCTGGGTCGGCGGCAGCCTCCCCTCCCACGTCGCAACCACCGCCGCCTCTCCGCCACCGTGCTCGCCCGCCGATGCCGCCTCGCCCTGCCGCTACCCTCCCCTTCTCCCGTGTCTCCGCCGCCGCGTCGCCGGCCGGCCGTCGGACCTCCTTGCCCCAGCGACCTCCTCCCTACCGCTGGCCGGCCTGCCCAGTCTAGAGAGAAGAGTGTGTGTGTGTGTGAGAGAGAGGAGGAAAGGAGAGGAAGGGAGAGGCTGGCCTGTCGACATGGTATCCTGAGACGTGGGTTCCACGCTGACTCAGCCGCCACGTCGGATAAAACTGGTTTTGTAAGTTGGGGGATGCGTTTACGGTTGGGGGATGATTTTATAGCTCAATGACAAGTTGAGGGACCTTCGGTGTACTTTTTCCTTAATTTGACGATACTGATGCCGATATGCGATTCGCGGCGTTGGACTTGAAGCATGGGCCTCAATCCATTGGCCCTGCACTAGTACTTCAAGAACACTCAATTCAAGATATTTCAGCGTCGGATTCAGCCTAAGCGACGGATTTAGCCTAGCAAGGGCGGTCTTCGAGCTGTCACTTGTCAGTGTTCACCCCTTCACGGCTTCACCCATCTCCATCCATCGACGGACCATTTGCGCTTGGCAATGGCACGAAGCGTCCACAAGTCTCCACGTCCCCGCGTACTGGGCGACATGATTTTTTTTTTTAAAAAAAGAAAACTAAAGAGCACTTTATTCCAACTTAGAAGCATAGAACATGCTAGATTACAAATTTTCTGAGACTGATGTTGTCTCTGACAGAGTTTGCATAACGATAGGCTAGATGAGATATGTTTTGACAAATGAAAACAGGAGCAGAAGGCTGCTTGGATTTTGCTTCTTTAGCTAACCTATCTGCTGACTTGTTTATCTCCCTTGGGATTCAGCTAACCTGCAAAAGACATTCTGGAATTCTTGAACAGATTTGACTCCATATTGGTCTTAGACTCCAGTGCCCTGGTTCTTCTTCAAAGTTCCTTTTTTTTTGCAAGAATGTTAAGAAGTTTGACAAGTTCCATAGCAAGTTGAAGAGCCATCAATTCAGCATGCAAAGGAGATTGGGCCACTAAGGTTGTGGCTTTAATGAAGATAGCATTATGAGTGGTTGGTATATGGAAGAAAATTCCAAGTCCTGTTTGGCCATTGTTCCAGGTAGCATCAGTATAACATCGGGGACCATGCATTAGGTGATTTATCAAATCTTCTGATTGTCTCCTCGTTTTGATCTACATGCAACAAAGTATGAGAAGAAAGATTCGTGTATGTTTTGCTCATTGCTTCAGCCGCCTTGTATACCTGAGTCGGCTCCTTGTTTCCCCCCGAAATTTTTTGATCATTTCTAGCTTTCCAGATATGCCACATTGTGATCAGGATGTTTAAAGTTGCTTTGGAGGAACCATTATTAATGATATAAGCAATGGTAAGAACCATAGACACGTTAGTAGGGAAAATGTCAATGTTAAGAGTAGCATCAGAGATCAGTATATATGTCACATTGTGATCAACAGTGACGGGTGTTCAGGGCAGTGACTTGTGTTCAGTGTGGCTCGTTCAGCCAGCCAGCGTTCGCCCGTCAGGCCGTCACCCCCATCCGGCCATGCATGCATCTCCAGCTCTCTCCACGACTCCACCAACCAACCAACCAACCAACCAAACCAACGGGGCGGACCGGCCGCGCGCGCGCGGCGTCACGTGAGCCTCGCAGCCGTACGTCCTCCGGTGGGGGGAGGCGTCGTGTGGGGCGTCGGCACGTCGCGTGAGCCGCGCGCCGCTTCCACGGCTTTGGGGCGATGATTGGCAGTGGCAGTTGACAGGAGGCGTCCACAAGTCTCCACGTCGATGCACGGTGAGCCGCACCGCTGTGCTGTTTGCACGTACGCGTGCATGCGTTCGATCGCCGCCTGACACACCCCGGCCGCCACGTACGTCCGGTCTAGGCCGAGCAAATTGGGTTCCCAAATTCGTTGAGAGCAACCACAAAGTATGAAAAAAAAAAACCCTGAAGACTAATTGCATTACTAATGAGCCATATGTATTCTTGGGAATAGCACTAGCTTAGGGTGCGTCTTATATAAATAAGAATTGAAGCATTTTTTTTTCATCTCATGTTAAATTCTAACTATATTGTAATGGGAACGGAATTGTTAGAAAACTTTCGTAAGATTTTTGCTCCAAAAACTTTTAGATTTGGCATGAAGGAAAAAATAAAAGAAATTTTCACATATGTCCTGCGTAAGATCCCGATGTTAGCTAACTAAACCATAGTTTTTATGTAACTTATAGCGAAAGGGCATGTAGTCTATTGGTTACAAGAGCCTCCTTAGCACCTAAGGTCTTGGGTGGGAGCGAATTTTCTAGGCGAGTGCGCGTGCGTTGTGAGTGTCTGCGTTGTACTGTGTAATTCTAAAAAAAAGTTATAATATAATTATAATGTAGTTAAATCTGAAAATTTTTTATTCACAAGGCAGGTTTTTTAATATTCCCCATAATTGTTTTAACAACAATCCACTATTTATGGGCTCACTCGTAAAGTTATATTACACCATAAATATTAAACTTGCTCTTGATAAGAGTACATATTACTAGGGGTGAAAACAGATCGGATATTATCCGATCCGAGCTTTTTTAATATTCCTCATAATAGTTTTAACAACAATCCACTATTTACGGGCTCACTCGTAAAGTTATATTACACCATAAATATTAAACTTGCTCTTGATAAGAGTACATATTAATAGGGGTGAAAACAGATCGGATATTATCCGATCCGATCTGATCCGCTCTGAATCAGTCTGAAATAAGGATATGGTATAGGTTTTTAAGAAATTCGGCGGATACGGATGCGGATGTGGATAGTATATATGATGCGGATGCAGATGAGAATATGGTATATCTAAAATCCAGCAGATGCGGATTATCTGACATTTCTATCAGATTATCCGATAGGCTGTTTGTCGGATAATCCGAAATTATCAACACATGTAACCACTTTATCTATAGAATATAACATAAGTTGGTCCATCCAATGGCCTAATTCATCAATTAACCTAGATTTTTTTAGTATGAAGCTTTCATCGTCTCATTTCACACTTGTGTAGTTGTATTTTTTATATTATGGACATTATGTATTTATGTTGTTTAACACCTAAGCATATAATTATTACGATGAGTCGTTTATTGATTATTGTATTATTGTTCCTTGCATTGCTAACTCGATGTTGTATTGATTGCGTACACACGTAACATCCGATAAATTTAATCCGTTTCCGAACCGATTCCGCACTAACTCCACACCATTTCTGACATCCGAAACAATCTGCTCCGCATCCGCATCCGTACACTATCCACACCCGCTCCGAATCCGCTTAAAAAATATGGTTTAGAATATGGTATGACCACTGTCCGTCCAAATCCGCTCCGTTTTCACCCCTACATATTAAGCCACATTGAAACGAGGAAATGGAATGTAAATAGTGGTGGAGCTAGGCATTTGAAAGAACTAAGGGGGTGTTTAGATCCAGGGGTGTAAAGTTTTGACGTGTTACATCGGGTATTATATAGGGTGTCATATGGGGGTGTTTGAGTACTAATAAAAAAAACTAATTACAGAATCCGCCAGTAAACCGCGAGACAAATTTATTAATTCTAATTAATCTATCATTAGTAAATATTTAATGTAGCACCACATTGTCAAATCATAGAGTAATTAGGCTTAAAATATTCGTCTCGCAAATTAGTCGCAATCCGTGCAATTAGTTATTTTTTAGCCTATATTTAATATTTATACAGGTGTTCAAACGTTCAATGTGACAGGGTGAAAAATTTTAGGGTGGGATCTAAACAGGGCCTAAGACTCAACCAATAAAGACTAGGATACAACCAATACAATTTATTAAATTTTCACTTTTCATAAATTTTATGATACTTGACTAATATATCTTTAGATCGATGAAGAAAAGTTCCTTTTTAAAAAAAAGATATATTATACGTAAATACGAGGGCACGTGTGAACATAGAATTAAAACCGGGATGGATATATTTTAGCACTAGAAACTTAACTTAACCAGTTAAGCTATATTCATCTTTTTATTTGGCATAACACCGACCGTTCATCATCTTTTTTATCAACCAAAGTTCGAAGTTCGAACCATGTGCTTCCTATTTGTCAATATAAATCGTCAGGCCATGGACAAAATTCGCGTTGTTATCGGCCAAAATTTTCTGCTTTGAACTTTCATCCATGCAATTTTGGGCCTGTAGGAATATAAGTTTTTTACTTTGTGAAATCTGTTCCCTTTTTTTAGCGATAACTACTCGATTACCGATTTATCGTGCATATCGATCGCTGACTTTGTGCATATCGATCGCTGATTTTTCTTTTTCCAGCCACGCCGCGCACGGCGCACGGCGGCTGCGACGTCACGCGGCGAGGAAATCAGAGGAGGCACCGCCTTGGCCGGCCGTGTCCCGCGGGTTCGGCCGTATACCCGGTGAGGCGGCGAAGGCGACGTGCTCAGAAAAACGTCGCGTTCTCTCGCAAGTTTTCATGACCATTTGCGGTCTCCGTCCGTCAGCGCGAGAGGCGAGACTGCGTACACAAAGAAACACCTGCAGTTTGAGTAAAACACGGGGATTGAACACGAGGACATTGAACTTTAGATGATACGGCTCAGTTGTTTACTTCTATCACGAATCTAAACAAATCAGTGTTCCAGGTATGCTTGTACGGAAGGGGCAGGTTTATCTTTTGAGTGATGCAGATTTACGACGAGCTCGAGCACATGACCATTGACCAGAAACTATCGTATAGTAGAGTGTACCAGACCTAGACTAGTACCAAGAGTGGCAGTGCACATTTCAAACTCCTTTAAAATCTCACTTTTATATACTTCTTTTGTCTTATAATATATTGTAATAACCTAACATCGAATGGGATGTATCGTAGTGCTACGAATATAGACAGATATCGTATCTAGATTTGTACAATACTATGATATATCTCATTCGATTCTGGATTGATATATTCTGAAATCGAGAGAGGATGATATGGACATAGGGAGGATGTACCAAGTATACATGAACAGAAAATTTCCAAAAATCAAAGATCAGCAGATAACCTATCTGTACATCAATTCACTAAACAAAACAGAGTACTAATTACAGTGGTTAAGCAAGAATCTTCCTTACCTAAAAAAGTTCAGAAAGAATTCACTAATTAAATAACAATTCAGTGACCAATTGGATAGACGATGAATATGTGCCATAGCATGATGGACATCCACTAACAGATTAATAAAGGCTACACCGATCGGTTAGCAATTTAATAAGCTTCAATTAACATTACCCAGATTGATTAAAGATATTGATACCGATCCTGCGACGAATGGATGACTGCAAACACTGGCACGAAAGCAAGAATATAATGGCACCATTGATAGATGGATGAAAATGTTTAATTAGCTTGGTTCTATGAGCACTAGCTTAGTTCTGACCGAAGACAATTTCAAACCTGTGGCTGCCGTTCTAGTTGCTTGTTGTGCTTCTTTAATTTGATTTGTACGCACTGGCATATAACTCCAGAGAGTAGATTATTCAATTATTATTGAACATATATCCTTGTGAGTCATATTTTACGTAGTACTTATACTGTGTAAAGTTGAATTGAGCACTAATATTTCTGCAATTCGATGATGTCGAATATTACAAGTCAAGCACGCTAAGTATCCGTGTTTTATAGTATTGCAATAGAACCCGCCGGTGTCGATATAGTACACACTACTACTTGCAATGTACTTTGATAGCTCTAGATTAAGACCGGATTTAAGTTGAGTTAATCACTACTAGAAAAATCATTTTTGCAGATGGCCAAAAGTAATCTTTTCAGATAGGGGAAGGACCGCCTACAAACCAACAACTACGAAAATAGTCGGGGCAACAGCCCGCCTATGAAAATCCAATGAACGAAAAAAATTGCGGGACACGCCTCGCCGCCACTGCCACCGCCACGTGCCTCGCCGCCGCCGACCTCCCTCGGCCGGATCTGGGAGGGGAGGGGAGGGGAGCCACCGGCGCCGCCCTCCCCAGGCCTCCCTCCGGCCGGATCTGGGAGGGGAGGGGAGCCGTCCACGCTGCCGCCGCCGCTACGTCCGCGCCGCCGGTGGAGTGAGGGAGGGGAGGGGAGGGGAGGGGGATGGCCCAGCCGGTGGAGGGAGAAGTGTTGAGGGAGAGAGAGAGAGAGTTGAGAGAGGGAAATGAGTGGTGGGGAGGGGGTGGAGAAGAAGATAAGTACTTGAGATTTTTTTTAGAATAGGTACGATTTTTACAGGCGGACCACATAAGGTTCATCTGTGAAAATAGATTTTCGCTGACGCTGCTTAAGTGGTCCGCCTGTGAAAATCACCCTAATTTATATTTTTGTAGGCGGTCATTTGGCTTCAAGGGTTATGTTCGCCTAAAAAAAGACCCTACCTTTCTAGTAGTGAATACTGTATTAGTTATACTGTATCAACTTCACAATTCTGTCGACCGGGAATTAATCCAGGATGCATGGGCCGGACGACGGAGACCGGCACAAACCAGGCAATAAAAGCAAGCATGGCAGATCAATGAACTGAGGAGAAAGAACAAAACCACACCTTGATATTGTAATTAACCACGCCAAAACTTCGCCAAAAACGTAGTGATTTGTTTGTTTGTTTTTTCTAGGGCTTATAATATACTCCATCTGGAGTATACTATAAGGGATTTTGAAATTTTGTTTGCACTGTTTGATCACTCGTCTTATTTAAAAAAATTGTACAAATATAAAAATGAAAAGTTGTGCTTACAATACTTTTGATAATAAAGTAAGTAAAAAAAATAAATAATAATTTCAAAATTTTTTTAATAAGACGGATGGTGAAACAGTGCAAGCAAAAAGTCAAAATAGGACGGAGGGAGGATCAACACTGCTTTAATAAAAAATAATTTATTAAATCTTTTAAATAAGATTTTTTTTTTCTTTTGCACTTTCACTTTAGACGATTTAAGACATATGCTATGGTTACACGATGAAAACGACAAAAATGCCTTAAATTAATTTAAAGTTTTTAAAATTTAAGATTAACTATGTTTTCATTCCGTACCCAACTTAATTTAACCATGTGAACTAAACTTCTAGTATTTGTTTTATGACTCTAGATTTTATAGATTTTAGTTTGCACGCTTTCTAAGCGGTTCCTTTCTTTAAAAAAAACAATTTCTATATGTCTTGGAATACTGTTCTAAAAGTAACCTTTTTATAAATCACTCGTTTACACTTTGACATAGATATAATAAGTAAGATAATCCATCAATTTTATCTATCTCATGCATGACCTAAGTCTAAACAGGACACGTCAGCTCTCAAGAAACTCGATTGCTTTTGTTTTCTATACTTTTATCTTTTTTTACAGTTTTCGTCTCCACTATTAAATGAAATTGGCGGCATCGTCAAGTCGTTCAAAAAAAAAAAGAAAAAAGATACTCGATTGCTGCAATTAACCAAGCGGCGAAACACGTCCGCATGCATATCCTTACCTCACGCAAGGATAGGAACGGAGAAAAAACCGGGACATGAAAAGGAAACCGCAGATGAAAAGAAGATTAGCTAGTACAAACCACGAAAGGTACTGGTGCTGATCAATCGAGACAGGAGACAAGTTTCCCGGGTGTAGTTTAAATTTAAATGCAAAATTTAAACCATCGGCGTCGAGGCTGCAAATTTCAACGGGCGCCCGGCAATTAAGCGCCGATGCAGGATTAAACATTCCCTGTGTTGGGGCCAGTAAATAATGCACGTGATCAGCGAGTAGTAGTACAGCGAAAGGCTAATTGATTACTGCATAATTAATCTTTGTTGAATAATGTGGTCCGACAAGTCATTTTTTACTAGCACCTTTCGCAATTGTAGCCAAAAAATACCATCCCGATGCAGACGTGTTAAAAAGCTGCTATTGCTAACGTGAAAAAGATTTGGAAAAAATACCATCCGTTTTCAAGTTTTCTATCGGTGCGTAATCAGCTGTCTGTTGGCACTCTCTAAAAATGCTTTTCTTTATGCTTTGTTTGGTTCTATGTGTCGTCTTCTTCCTTATGTTGAGAACGTGATGCACGCTACGGCTGTTGTCATCAGGGGTGAGAGATGGACGGCTATGTGACGGGAGGACTGTGTGACAAGGCCGAAAGTAGTGTTGGTTCATAGAGATATAACAGATGCATTCGTATGAAGATAAACGATGATATTGTGTTGGATGCTCCATGACAATGTAGTTTCGTACTTTGGTCTATGTGAAGAGGAAAATGAACTCGTGACAACATTATTAAATTTATTTTTTTATAAAGTGCATGAGCGGTCTTTAAACTTGTAGGATGTATCGCCACAACTCTTGTAGAATCCTACATGGCGCTGATGTGACATGTCACACAGGTGTGACGTGACATAATTTTAACTGATAAATGGAACCCACTTAAAATTTTTTTCCTTTTCATTGTTTCCTTCTCCTTTTCTTTTTTTTTTTCATCTCTTTTTTTTTCCTTTCTTCTCCTTCCTCTCACTGTAACTCTAAGCCACCGCCACATCTCGAGTCACATAGAAAGGAGAAGAAAAAAAAAAGGAGGAGAAGAAAAACAGAAGTAGAAGAAAAAGAGAAGAAAAAAAAAGAAAAAAAATTAAGTGAGTTCCATTTTTCAGTCAAGGTGATGCCACGTCACATCTGTGTGGCATACCAAATCAGCGTCATGTAGGATCCTGGATGAGATGTGACAATTTAGGACCTTGATAACACACTTTGATAAGTTCTGAGACTTGGATATGTATTTTGAGAGTTTATAGACTTAGATGACACATCCTACAAATTTAAGGACTGCTTGTGCACTTTATTTTTTTAAGGGTATGTACTCGACCGGCCCTCAATGAAGTCATGAAAATTTTTGACAGAGGCTACAAGCACAAATGAACACAATTAGCTTGCGATTAACATACTTTTATTATGTGGAAGGACATCAATGTGGGGCGCTACACTAAAAGATTGACTTGGCGCAATGTGCAATCATGATCATGCACTAGTGGCAAGAAGAAAACTTGTCGAGATGCCTAAAAGGCAACTTACATGGACTCCTTTGCCACTCTATAACGTCCTTAGCTTCATCTTGTTGTTCATGGAAGTATTGCAAAATAAGGTTAGTATGGATGGTTGTCCATGTGTGATAGAAAATGACAATTTGCGTGGAAAGATGAAGGAATGAAACAAGTAAATAAAGTTAAAACTATAATGAAAATCGGCTACGCTTGCTTGTTGATGAGCTTTCTAAGATTTTCGAGTCATAGCATGTAACGTTACAAAAGGAGATCCAAAATAAATGTCTTTTGAGTAAATGATTGTTCAAGTTAATAAATAAGCAAGGGGTTTAGCAGGACTTATTGAAAAAGAAGTATCTCTCTAATCGTTCTATAACTCAAGTTGATATGAAACAAGGGATTCTCATTTCTGGTCAGGTCTCATTAAAGTTAAAAATACTTTCTTAAATATGGGTTTCTGGATTGTTAATAATGAGGAACAAACTAGATTTTGGGAAGATAAATGGATAGGTAACGTGGCTTTTAAAGACAAGTGTCCGTCTCTATATGCCATTGTTCGAAGGAAGAATTCTTCAATTATTAATGTTATGAGATCTGTTCCGCTGAATATTTCTTTTAGAAGAGCTTTGGTTGATCAGAATTTAGCAAATTGGTATAACTTGTGTGCTTCTATTGTGCATATTCAGTTGAGTCAACTGAATGATTGTTTTCGATGGAATTATCATCAAAATGGTCAATTTACTGTTCGGTCGATGTATTTAGCCTTAATAAACAATGGTTATATTGAGATAAACAAGATTATTTGGAAACTTTGGATGCCTCTTAAAATTAAAATTTTTATGTGGTACTTGCTTAAAGGGGTTGTATTAGCTAAAGATAATTTGGCCACGAGAAATTGGAATGGTAGCTTGAGATGTTGTTTCTGTATGAAAAATGAGACTATTCAACATCTATTTGTGGAGTATCATTATGAAAAGTTTTTATGGAGAGCAGTTCAGTTTTCTTTTGTTCTTTACCTTCCTCATGGTATATCACATATTTTTGATAATTGGCTTCTAGGGGTGAAAAAAAAAAGAAAACTTATTTTCATAGGAGCATCTGTTATATGTTGCGCTCTATGGTTGAGTAGGAATGATGTCATTTTTAACAAGTCACCATTTATTTCATACATGCAGGTAGTTTTCAGGCCAACACATTGGCTCCGGTCTTGGGCACAACTACAAAAGTGTGAGGAAGATAGTGAGCTTTTAAAAGCTGCATGTCGTATTCTTGAGACAACGGTTATGCAATTTTTTGTCAATTTTGAATGGAGATTCACAAACAGAATTCAATAAATTGTGTACTCTTTATCTTGGGTTGGCAATCTTTAGTTTGTTTCTTCTTGATGGTTGGTTTCGTCTTTTAAGTTTCCTTGAACTTCACTCATTTTGAGTGTGAGATTGTAATAATTGGCTATAACTTTTTGAGCAAAGGCCGGGATGCTCTATTCCATTATCTAAAAAAAAGCATGTAATGTCACATAGAAACGAATGTGTGATATATAAGACAATTTGTGTTGAAAATTGAAGGCACAAAACAAGTTTGAAAGTACGAAATTGCAACGAAAATTAGTTGTAATAAAGTTGTTTGTCGACAAACTTTCTGAAATAAAAATAACATCGAAGCATGTGAGGGTGGAAGGAGTATTGAAATTTTAAAGACTTCTATGGTCCCGTTCGTTTCTTCTGTAAGAAGTGGATGAAAATTTGGATTTTCGTGGCACGCTTTTCAAACTACTAAACGGTATGTTTCGTGCAAAAACTTTTTATATGAAAGTTGTTCCAAAATATCAGATTAATCATTTTTTAAGTTTGTAATAATTAAAACTTAATTAATCACATGTTATTACCACCTTATTTTACGTGAAACACTACAAACACCACCTATATCTTCAAAGGAGATTTGGATAATGGTTTTGTCTAGAAAACCCCCAAAACATTTTTTTTCATATTATTTGGTTGTGGATGATAACATTTTTCCTAAATTTCGAAGTTTCAAACTTGAATGCTACTCTTATATCTTTATATGTCGACTCACCACAAATCCTTTATATTGCAATATTATTAGGACGCTTGGCAATTAAAATACTCTATATCCCATAAAAATAATCCTTGTATAAGATGTGATATATTCTAATACCACGAAACAAAATGCGACACAAAATCATATTATTAGAATATATTATATTTTCGTACTGGTTTTATTTTTTATAGGACGAAAAAAATAACCTATGGGATGGTGGGAGAGATAAAACCAAGACTCTAATATTCTCATGTTCCCAAATCCCACTTCCCACAGCCAAACTTTCATACAAACGGAATCGAAAAAAAAAATCCATCCATTTGCCAACTCTCGGTGTATCAATACACCTTTATTGATAATTAGATCTTTGGTTCTGTCGTTATTCAGTTTTTTCAACCAGATTTTAATGCTTAACAGTACACAGTACTCCCTCTATTTCATATTACAAGTCACTATGATTTTTTTCTAGTCAAAATTTTTTAAGTTTAATCAAGTTTATAAGAAAATATAACAACATTTTAATATAAAACAAATATGTTCAATATTGTATTTAATATAATTAATTTGGTATTATATATGTTGCTATTTTTTCTACAAATTTGATCGATTAAGAGCAACTTATAATATAAAAATATTCATAAGAAAAACTTGTACAAGAAGCTGCTTTTCGGTATTAAAGTTTCTGTCCAAATTGGACAGTTGTGACAGTCATCACCTAGCAGAATTAATCTTGTCTCCCAAAAGAAACAATAATATAGTAGTAATAAAAAAAATAAACGTTATTCCCATCGCATCATCCTCCTCCACCTCTCCTCTCCGCCTATAAACCCCCTCACGCCCTTTCTCCCTTCTCTGCACACACAGAAATTCACACCCAAGCCGCTGTCACAAGCAAGGCATCCACACACACACAGAGAGGTAGAGAGGGCGAGATGAAGGTGGAGGTGGTGGAGACGACGCTGGTGGCGCCGAGCGAGGCGACGCCGCAGCACGCGCTGTGGCTCTCCAACCTCGACCTCGCCGTGCCCAAGACGCACACCCCGCTGGTCTACTACTACCCCGCGCCCTCGCCGCCGCCGGCGGATGCGGGGGCGGAGGCGGAGGCGGAGGGGTTCTTCGCACCGGAGAGGCTGCGGGAGGCGCTGGCGAGGGCGCTGGTGCCGTTCTACCCGCTGGCGGGGCGGCTGGCGGCGGGGCCCGGCGGCCGGCTCGAGATCGACTGCAACGGCGAGGGGGCGCTGTTCGTCGTCGCCAGGGCCGACTTCACCGGCGACGAGATGTTCACCGACTTCGAGCCCTCCCCCGAGGCCCGCCGCCTCCTCGTCCCCTTCGCCGCCTCCGGCGAGCCCCCCTGCGTCCTCGCCATGGTCCAGGTATTCTCCAATTCTCCGTTAATTAATCACCCCACCCCCATCATGGTTAACTTTCTCCACCTTTTTACCCCCCCCCCCCTTGGGTAAATTTCTCCTCGTATTATTCCGGGAAAAAAAAAGGAGTAGTAGTATTTTTTTTCTTTGTATTTCTTTTTCTTTGCGTGGCACGTCGGTGGAAAAGTACAAACGAGTACAAGCCGTTTGGTCAGCCTCATAAATATCGCCCCACTGTCATGTGGGGCTACGTCGTAGTGGGACCCACCTGAACAGTGTCTCGATGCAGTTAACACACAGGTCGACTCGGACTTGCAATTTGCAAACCGGGTCGCAAGATGACGTGTCGACCGTCCATTGGCAAATTTTATTTTATTTTTTTCGAATATAAGTCCCTTGGCAAATTTATAAGCTTCGTCGAAATCCGAACAGAAAAAATCGGCACCTCTCGATAAAATCTTGATTGGTCCTGTAGTTACTGTTCGTCGTGTTTCTACTGTTTCTTTCGTGGACTGATAGGTTTGCTGTGCCGCTCGTGACCTCCCTGATTTGATGCTCTGCTTCTAGATTCTCCTTTAATTAATCGAGGTTTGCGAGCAAGATTAAGTGACTGTTTCTTCTATTGTATTGTGTAATTAAGTAGATAATAACCCGCTGGATAATCTGGCCTAAGCTTGCAAGCTGCGTCGTGTGGTGCTGTTGCATTCTGCAGTATGTGATTAAGTACATGTCGACGTGCTCGTGTTTGTAAGGTATCGACGCTGTCAATTATCAGTGGGGCCCACCTCGCTAGATGTTTCCAAGCTGTAGCCTTTAATATGTTAGTGTGTGTGGCTAGTTAATTGCTAGGTGTGCAATTCTGTCATCGTTGACAAACAGTTAGAAATACTCAAATACATCGACCATTTGGATAGATACATATAACTGTGTAAGTGTTGTACTGGAGTATAATAGTAGCTGTTCTTGTTCTGCTCTCATGCATGGGCATGATAGAGTACTTGGATAGGAGACGTGTCTACTGGATAGGAGATGCAACTTGGTTTTGGATCAATTCGGCTAGTTATTAGTATTGGAAAAGAGCAGTTGACTTGTGAGCAATCATAGAGCCTGATAGTGTGTTATTCTGCACCGCCTTCTAGAACATCTTTACTTGGGATGATCTTCTAGAACACCTTTTTGTCAATCACCCATGGTGATTTGTTATTGGAGGAGTACTAGTGATTAGCCAACTGTCAGCTTTTCCCATATGAGATGACTAGTATTTGATGCAGCTCCACCTCAGATCTTGTACGGTTCACAGTAGAAATAAAGCGAAATCAATCAAGGCTAAGATCTTGACTCTCTGTCCTCCTGTGAGGACATCTATCTGCTCTGCAGATGGCCCATTCTGAATTTCTGATCTCGGAACATGGCTCGCATCGAGACTTTCGGTGTGTAGTTTGTCTCCTGGCTTCTCTTGAGGAAACCTTGCTTAGCACACTGTGTTAGACTGTTAGTTGTTAATCAGGTACTCCCTTCGTCCCAAAATATAAGAGTTTTGGGGGTAGATAGGACGCATCCTAGCTAGTACTACAAATCTAGACAGAAGCTTGTCCAGAATCGTAGTACTAAGATGTGTCACAGTTATCTAAAAGCCCTTATATTTTGCGACTTAGGGAGTAGCACTTATATAGAATGAATGATGCCGTATCGTGTATAACCATGAGCTAAGCTAATGTTTTGTAAGAAAGGAGAAAGAAACAGAGAGGCGTGACTGCACAACACAAGCTTTCTTTGATTTCCAAGCTCTTATCTTTTCCATATCCATGAGACCAAGAGCTAATCCCATGCTACCTGCTGGATGGAACTTGGAACACTTGCACCTGATCTGAATCATTGAGTTTAGACATGTGGTGTCCCACTGCTCCCGTTCGCTTTATCGTTTCTATCGAATGCGACGTTTTTATTGCTTTTGGCTCCCCCCTAGATCCATCCATGATAGCCCATGGTTCTCGGATCAGGATGCGAGCACCGGCTTAGTCGGGATGACATGAGTGAAAAAATAATCCTTCAGATTAGCATAGGTCGTCTGAAGAAAGTTCACCATCTATCATCTGATCTGAGAAGAAACAGAAGATAAGGCAAATGGCCCTGGGTCCATGCCAAGATTGTGATGGTAATGTTAATCTACTGAATCAGCCGCAGTCTGTATTGGAGACGCATGCGGATCTTCGCGTGATTTTTTTGGCTGCAAGTAGGGACAAGTTGCTGTCATGATGTAGTAATTCTGAAAGGTTGGATGAGTTCTAACCGGCAACCGCCAGCCGTTATGAAGAGACAAAGCGACACGATCGGGAGATGCTTAGCTCGCCATTGTTGACATTTTGGAGAAAGTGGAGTATTATATCTATGATTAATAGTGTGTGGTTGTCTGGTGACATCACTAGATTATAGTACAGTAGAAAAGTTTCAGAACTGGGCGGCTGCTTGATGGAGCAGAGGAAATTTGGCACTCTGAAAGATAAAATTTTAATATCAAAGTCAAACAATTGATGCACGTAACAATTTAGCATGAATTTTTATATCGTATCAGGATCTGCTGATTCAAAAAATTGAAAAACTTTGGATTGATGCAGGTGACGTTCCTGAAGTGTGGAGGCGTGGCCGTCGGCACGGGCATGCACCATGTCACGATGGACGGCGCGGGCGCGTTCCAGTTCATCCGGACGTGGACGGGGCTGTCGCGTGGGCTCGACGCCGCGGCCGCGTCGCCGTCGCCGCCGTCGCACGACCGCACCCTCCTCCGGGCGCGCTCGCCGCCGCACGTCCCGTTCGAGCACCCGGTGTACTCCCCGAGCTACCTCAACGGGCTGCCGCGGCCGTTCGTGACCCGCGTCTACTCCGTCCCGCCCAAGCTCCTCGCCGACATCAAGGCCGCCTGCGCCCCCGGCGTGTCCACGTACGGCGCGGTGACCGCGCACCTGTGGCGCGCCATGTGCGTCGCCCGGGGGCTCCCCCACGACGCCGAGTCGCGGCTGCGCGTCCCGGCCAACATCCGGCAGCGCGTCCGCCCGCCGCTCCCGTCGCCCTACTTCGGCAACGCCATCGTGCGCGACCTCGTCACGGTGCCCGTCCGCGACATCCTGTCGCAGCCGCTGGGGTTCGTGGCGGAGCGGATCAAGCACGCGGTGGCGCGCGTGGACGACGCGTTCGTCCGCTCGGTGATCGACTTCCTGGAGCTGGAGTCCGAGAAGGGGAACCAGGCGGCGCGCGGGCAGTTCATGCCGGAGACGGACCTGTGGGTGGTGAGCTGGCTCGGGATGCCCATCTACGACGCCGACTTCGGGTGGGGGCGCCCGGCGTTCGTGGCGCCGGCGCAGATGTTCGGCAGCGGCACGGCGTACGTGACGCAGGCGCCGGACAAGGACGACGGCAGCGGCGGCGGCGTGTCCGTGCTGTTCGCGCTCGAACCGGAGTACATCCAGTGCTTTGAGAAGGCCTTCTACGGCACAGAGTGATATGATGCGGCGGCGGCGGCGGTGGCCGGAGTTTAGAGCTGGAGGACATCGAGCGACCTGGGATGCATGATGACGCCGAGGTGGTGTCGACGTCTGCTGACTCTGTGTCATGCTCAATACATAACATAATATGCGTTATTTGATTTGCGGTAGAAGTATTTAGTGTATGCTGGTACTGTGCAACAGTGCAAGTGTAATGAGCTGCTGCCTTGTTGGTTGCAGCTCTCTCTACACAGACACTTTGGTCTGTCTTAAGTTCGTATGTACAAAAAAAAAATCAAATGGAAATGAAAATGACTATGGAAGCAAAGAAAGTTCGCAAGCAAACGGTTGGTTATTTGTAGAATAAGCGAAACAGCATATTTGCAAATGAAAAATAATTTGTGAACAAAACTTTTATATACGTGTTCTTAGCGATTTAACTTTTATATACGTGTTCTTAGCAATCTAAAAGTAAATATTGAAAAATAAACTTCAATAAAAAAACCTTAAAATCAGCTCTAAATTTAAGTTTAAAAATTTAAATTTTGGCTAATAAACATTAGCCTAAGCGAAAAGATAAAGCCCTATGGTGCACGGCTCGAAAATTCGATCAAAACCGGACGAACTTCGTGAATTTCGTTGTTTCCGGCCTGGGACGAAAGCACAATTTCGTCAGGGAGTTCGAACACTTTTGAGATTTTCCAAATTTGAGAAGGACAATGAAAAATGGGGAAAAAGTCCTAAAAACAATCATGTTTTTGTGGTACAGACTGGCAAAAAAAATAATAAACTGCATTTGCATAAAAATTGGGGGAAATCCTGAAAGTAGTCTCTTTTTTTTTTCAAGAAACCTCAATTGACGAAAATAAAAAAAGAAGTTTGCATTTGCATATTGGGCCGAGACCATGAAGCATGACAGACCGGTTAGGCCTATATTGAGCCTGTATGTTTCTCTATTTGTATGCTCTTTCTCTCGCACGCAGTCTGTTGGCATCTGAAATTTCGCTCATCTAGCTTGGAATTTCGATAACTCAACCGGATTTTGATGCGTGCCAAGTGGACTTCTAGGATTTGAATTCAAATTTTCTTTACTCAATTTATCCAAAAACTATAAATTTTTTGAATGACTTTCGTGATTTTCGTCATATCGCCAGCGTCCGGCATCCACGGCGTATTCAGTAATGTAAACCTAGGTGGTTACTACGTTAACCTTAAGGTGATCATATTAATATAGGATGTATGTACGTATTTATACGAGTAAATATGCACATGCATATATAAGTGTGTTTGTACTATGGTTCGAAAAAGAAAAAAGTGTATTTAATTTTATCCTAACTATTTCATTGGGTCACTTAATCTTTCAAAGTATGTTTTAGCTTATTTTACCACAAAACCATTGAAAATGATTCATTTTACCCATTGATAAAATTTCTCCTTTTTAATTTGTACAGTTTATATTTTAAGGTAATTTTTTTACAACCATTGATAATGTCATTATCAAAATTTTAATAGTGAATCATTTTTAATAGTGTACTGTAAGGTGCAAAAAGACTGAAAAATAGTTAAGGAGGTAGGTTAAATACTTAAATGCTTTGACGAAATAGTTAGAATATTTCTTTTTCGTTACTGGACATTGATTTGGCCCTCGTCCGTGTGACTGGCGCACACGCCGTGGCGTGCTCACGTCTCACCCTCCACGCGACCACGCCGCGCCCACCTATGGCACTTGGCGCGCCACCTCTGGCATTTGGGGGGTGAGTTTTGTGATACGCGCCACGTGTTTTAGGTTGTGTCTGGTTGGGCTTTTCAATCTGCTTTTGCTTTTGCAAAAGCCAAAAACAAATCAAAGGGCTAAAAGCCACAATTGCTTTTGCTCCAAAGCTGCTTTTAGTGTAGTATAAATCCAAAAGTAGTCCCTACCCCTGCTTTCATTGGCTTTTGAGAGAAAAAATTACCCACCTATGCCATTATGAAAAAACGATTCGCACTTTTTCTTTCTTTCCCGTTCCCCTTCTCGCCAGACCGAGCGCCTGGCCATTCGCAGTTCGACGCGGCACTAGGGTTTGCGCCACCGCCACCGCGCGCCACCCATGTTCCCGCCGCCAGCGTGCTCCCGTCGTCGCGAGCCGCGTCTCCCGGCGCTGGCATGCTCCGACGCCCGTCTCCCCATTGCCCGCCCCCACGCCACCCAACGCCGCCCCAGGCTGCCCGATGGCCGACGGCTGTCTCCCTGTCGCTCGCCCGGTGGCCGTCTCCCCGTCGCCCACCCGACGCCGCCCCACGCCGCGCCGAAGCCACCTCTGCTCGACGCTGCTTGAAGACACCCCTGCTCGACGCCGCCCGACGCTGCTCCGATGCCTTTGCCACTGCTCTAGCCGGTTTGAAAGGTGAGGCCGAATCGCCCCTGCCCCTGCTCTTGTGTTGATGCATGTGTTGTCCCTAGAATATTACAGCAAATTGATTTTTGGCCTGCAAATTGATTGAAGAAAAATTTATTTGGTTCAAGAATGGGTGACAAGGCAGATTGGGGTGATGATTTTATAAGGCATTTGTTTGATGTTTGCAAAGAAGAGATAGAAGCTGGGAATATACCCATGGGAATTTTCACCACTACCGGTTGGAAAAATGTTGTTTTCAAGTTTGCAGAAAAATCGGGTGACAAGCGAACCAAAAAAAACAATTGAAGAGGAGGATAGTTATTTTGAGATATGGCATCATTGTATGAATGCTCTGTTTATGTGGACCATATCACTTTGATGGATGAAAAACTAATATATTTTGATGAAAAACTTATACATTTTTTCTACAAATTGGCCTTTTAAATACAAAATATTGAACATATTAGGTTAGGTTTGTACGAGTAATTTGCATATAAACAGTCCTTTCTTATACAACTTACAGTTTCACAGCTGCTCTAACCAAACGGGCTTCTGCTTTTCCCACAGTTTATTTTACACAGCTGCTTTTCCACAGCCCACAGATCACAACAGCTTTTCCAAAAGCCACAACTCTACCAAACACACCCTTAGGCTATGTGAAAATTTTTGCCGCGTTACATCAGATATACAGACACATATTTAAAGTATTAAATATAGTCTAATAATAAAATAAATTACAGAATCCGTCTATAAAACTACGAGATGAATTTATTAAGTCTAATTAATCCGTTATTAAAAAAATATTTACTGTAGCGTTATATTGCTAAATCATGAAGCAATTAGACTTAAAAGATTCGTCTCGCAATTTATACGTAATCTAACTAATTAATTTTTTCTGTATATATTTAATACTTTATATATATATATATATATATATATATATATATATATATATATATATATATATATATATATATATATATGTCCAAATATTTCACTCATTTTATTTCGTGAGACAGGGTGAAAAAATTATCAGCTCTCCGTCTGCCCAGTGATATCCGCACTCGCCTTTTCTGACTGCTGTTCCCTGAATGCACGTCGCATCAAGTCAGGAGAGGCATTGAACAGGAGATAGAAAAGCCCACAAGTTCTCTTCGAGAAAGAGAAGTATTAGTTTTGGACAATTTTTAAGTTAACCTTAGAAATATAAATCATAAATAACTTTTAAATTATTAAGTTTAAAAATATAAAAATTATATGAATAGATTTGTCTTGAAAAATACTTTTAAAAAAATATACATATATCACTTTTCAATAAATATTTTTATAAAAAAAGTCAAAGTTGTGTTTTGAAAACCGTATCTCTATCCAAAACAATTTCTTTTATAAGTACGGAGCGAGTACTCCCGCATCATCTGCAGAATTTTTACGACGGTTAATTTATTTTTCATAAGAACGGAAGTACGGAACAAAACACCCGCATTTCACCCGCATTTCTTAAGATGATGATAGGTGTCGGGTGAAAATCTGATCTGCACACTAGATTAGCTACTAATTACACACTTCGCCATTGTGTTCGGTAAGACTAGAAATTATTAAGAAAAATAAAATAAATTTTACCCCGTTAAATTGAGTAGCTTAAATCATACAAGTATTAGTTGCATACAAGTATAATTATACAAGTATTACCCCGTTAAATGGAGTAGATGCACAGTATTAGTTGCATACAAGTATAATTGTACATATAAAAACAAAAGATCAAATTTATAATATGAAATTCACTCCTAAATTTAATATTAATATATAAAGCTGTATATAAAATTCAGCTCACGTAAGATTGCATTGAAAAATCCCCTAGTTTGGACTTTGGACTAACACGGTAGAAAACGATCATGCTCTTTAGCTTATCAGCTGCAACCAAAATTTAAATTTTAAATCTTAATTTTGATTATTTTAATCGTAGTTTTTTTTCAACCATTATTTTTATAAATCTCGAATCGATATAAAAGAAAATTGAGGACTGCTACAAAACAGGATCCCGTTGCAACGGGATAGACATATTAACTATTCTCTTGTACGAGTATCACAGGTATTAGGTCCTAGGTATCACAAGTACCGGGTAAGAGGTATCACAGATATCAGGTACCATGTAGCTGGTACCAAAACAGGTATCATACTGTCTTATAGATGATATCCTGTTACAACATGATACCGTTGTTTGAAGAAAATTACCCACACATTATTTTTCTCGCAAATCATCGCTTCTGAAGATCACACAACGGAAGTCCGGAACCCACGCCCAAATCAAAAAGAAGCGGACGCCCCCCAAAAAGTTCAAAACTTTCCAAAACATCGTGTGCGCGGCTGCATCGCCGCCCACCCGCCTCATCGCATTCACAACTCTCGCCTAAAAGGCTAAAACCCTTCCTCCGCCGGCCGAACCCGTCTGGATTCGCCAATGGAGTTCCCCCGCCGCGGCCAATCCTCCCATCCCGCCGACGCCGACGACGACGACCGCCGCCGCCTCCGCTTCCCTGACTCCACCCCGCCGAGCGGTAACCAATCCCAACTCCCAAACCCTCGGTATTCCCCCAAATTCGTTGTGCGATTTTTTTATTTTTATTTTTGGCTACGAATCGCATTATCTCTGTTGCAAATGATGATCTGGTGGTAGATTGGTAGTGAATGATGCTAAGATTTGTTTTCATGATGCAGTAGTTGTAAGCGGGGTTAGTGATTTTATTTTTTATTTTTTATTTTTTATTTTTTATTTTGATTTTGATGGTGTTGTGTTCATGGGCAAAGGACGCGAAGCTAGGCCGGCTCCGGCGCAGGGGGACGCGGTGACGGCGGCGCTGGGGCGGCGGAGGGAGGAGCTGCTGTGGGAGCTCCACAAGACGAAGATCCACCGGGAGATGCTCCTGTGCCAGCTGGTCGAGACGGAGCGCGCCATGGCGGCGCGCCTCGCCGCGGCCCGCGGCCACCCCGCCACGCCACCGCTCCCGTGGCCGCAGGGCGACCTGCTCCCGGCGCGGGAGTACGCGTGGCGGAGCACGCCGTGGGAGGAGCAGGCGAACGCGAACGCGAACGCGCACGCGCACGGTGCCCTCTCGGCGCCGCGCTCTGGTGACGAGGAGATCACCCCGTGGTGGCGCCGGAGCCCGTCGGCAGTGACACCCCCGGTGTACCCGCACGTGGAGCGCTCTCCGTCGCCGCCGATTGCGCGGGGATGGCCGGCCGACGATGACGAGCGGCAGGAACGTGGGGAGCCATCCGGGTCGCCGGCGATGGCTCCTCCGGTGCGGCATGCACCTCATGTCGAACAGTCCACACCAGTGCCGATCAAGTCGCCTGCGGCGGAGGCCGTTTGTATGCCATCTGGGTCACCGGCGATGGCTCCTCCAGTGCAGCCTGCTCCTCATGTCGAGCAGTCCACACCATTGCCGGCCAAGGAGCCTGCGGCGGTGGCGAAGGTGGAGGCAGATGCCATTGTCCAGACTGCGGCCAATGCTGATGCCGACCAGGCGTTGCTCGGCAAGGGGGCGACACCAGGAGGGCAAGGTTGCACTGGTCAGAAGGGTGAGGAAGGTGATTTCGCCATCGACGGCCATGGCAGGCAGCTGTTGGGTGAGATGAATGTAAGCAAGAGCACCGAGCAGCCAAAACCTACAGAATCCATCTCTGGAGGCCACACCGATGAACTTGTCCAGAAGCGTTATCAAGATAATAAGCCGGCAGATCAGGAGATTGCAACATTGGACAAGCAGAAGCGAGTAGGTTCCAATGATGAGGTGATTCGCTTCCGTTACTGTTGTTCCCCAGTTTTTGCTGCCTTTTCATGTTTACCTATCAAGAATGCTGTTCAGATTATGTTTGCATGTGCCCATACTCCATATTGCCATACTGTGCCACACTTGTACAGTGTACACTTGCGCTATATATTTCTTTGTATCGACCTTTCACCAGCATCTTAGCTTGTTTACAAATCCATAGGCACTTATAGGAATCAAGGCCCATTTATGTGGGATTTTAGCTTACAATATCAAGTTCAAGAATGATCTACTAGCATTTTACTTGCAGATCAGGAATTGTGTGTGGAGAGCTAGAAAAACTATATCAGTTTTCGTTGTGTTTACTTGTACGGGCAGATTGAGGTAAGCAACCGAACAGGTGGAAATTTAAAGGTGTAGGATAAAATGTCTATTCAAAATCAGCAAGTTTCATCTTTAATGTTGCAGTGTACAATTTATAGTAGTATTAGTATATATTTAGTTAGTTAAACTGTAGGATTACCATCGTTCACACATCTGGCCTTATTTATCACTTTACCTATCTGAGATAAGATATTTGAGATGATACTGTTGTGTTGATGCTCTATAACAAACTTGCTCTGGAACAGCTTACACCAGAAAGGAGATCCTCTGGTGTGAAGAGGCAGCTGGCTTCAGGAACCTCACTGGCAAAGAAGCCGAGGTCCCAGGGGAGCTCCATCACTTGCTCCCTCTGCAAGGTCACCATGACTTCTCCCAGGGCGCTGGTTGAGCACCGGGCATCCCTCCTGCACCGGTCTAACCTCGCGCCATTGCGATCGGGGAACAAGGCCACCACTGAAGCTGCGCAGCCCGCGGAGAAGAAGACCGAGAAGCCAGAGGCATCTGAATGGAACAGCAGTGCACACCACCACCAGAATCGGATGTACTACTGCGATATATGCGAAGTGAGGTGCAGCAGCGAGAAGATGATGGCGTCGCATCTCGCCGGGAAGAGGCACAGGGAGCGGCACAACTCCATTTTCATGTAATGATGATGGGACACAGTACAAGCTTGCCGCTTTGCCGCAGACCTGCAGCAGTGCAAAAAATACCATTTTGTTTGAAGGAAAGATTGTTTAGGCCATGTTTGTTTAGGTTTATACGATCGGTTTATGAGAAGTTTAAGTCTAAACAAACAAATCAATTTATTGGTTCGGCTTTTTTAAGCCATAAGAAAAAACTACATGTCACAGTAGTTTTTTGGGATTATGGAAAGTGTATTTTTTACTCGACCATTAAACTCAGGCTTCGAAGTCACTGTCTTACAAAAACATCCTCCATTCAAAAGAGTTGGCTTAAAAGCTAGTAAACCTAAACAAAGGCTCTGTTTGGATCCGGAATCTTGCTATTTAGTAGTATTATACGTAGATTACTGACAAAACCCATTCCATAACCCCTAGGCTATTTTGTGAGACGAATCTAACGAGGTATATTAATCCATGATTTGCTACAGTGATGCTACAGTAATTAGCCGCTAATCATGGATTAATATACATAATTAGATTCATCTAGCAAAATAGCCTAGGGGTTATGGAATCGATTTTGTCGTTAATCTATGTTTAATAATTCTAAATAGCAAGATTCCAGAGGGATATTTAATAGCATAGAGGATCCAAACAAGGCCAAAAAGGGTTTTAACTTTTAACCTGATGCTTATAAGTCATGATTGGTGAAAATATTTGGGGTAAAGCTTCTGTACTTTATACTATAGTGTATTCTGCTTATTAAAAAAACAATCTTTCCTTCTATTCTTAGTGGTGCAAAAGTTCAGATTAAAAAATACCAAGCAATGAGAAAAACTCTAAAAATTAAGTTGTATGAGGTTGAAGGATAAATTTTGCAGAACTACGGAGATTTTGGCATGCGGGCGTACAGCACGTAACCTAGGTATTTTGATGCTACAATTTTACAAAACCTCATCCTAAGCAAATCTGTTTTTAGATAATTGAATGAAATATCTCGGCCTTTGCTCAAGAGCTACATCTAATTATTATAAGGTTAACACAAAAGCAAACTCACACAAGGAGTATGTAGTCAAAGTTAAAAACTAAAAGTAGAAGCAAATTAATAAAAACCAAACAAGATAAAGACCTCACAACTACTAATTCTATCAACTATTGATTCTATTGGTGAATCTTCACCCGAATTTGGCAAATAGCTACATGATTATCGACTCAAGTTTACGACATGCATCTTTTGTTAGCTTGATATGATTCTAAGCAAATCTTAGCATAAGTTATCTTAGCAAAAATTTATATACAAAAGTTGTTTTAAAAAACCATATTAATCTATTTTTCAAAAAAAAATAGTTAATACTTAATTTAAATGCAATAGTGCTTCGTTTTGCTTGCCGGGGAGGAGGGGTTCCTCCTCCCGAACGCATCCTCTAAGTATATAGGATTTGCTCAAACATTTCAAATTTAGTTACGGCCTCTAGGCCATCCTCCAAGGCACCTTGCTACAGTTTTAGCTCTTTTTGGACAACGGATTATTATCTAGGATTATTTGTTTTACACATGTAAATTTATGTTTTCTAAAAAAAACTTAGGGACCCTTTAAATCGTAGAATTGAAAAAACGTAGGAATAGAAAAAAAACGTAGGATTTTAATAGAAATGTAAGTATAAAACAGATGATTGCAAAAACACAGGAATGACCGTTTGATTGGACCACAGGAAAAACGCAGGAATTAGAAGAGAGATAAAGACTCGACGGAAAGTTTCCATGAGGTTCTACCTCAAGTTAGAATTCCTCTAAAACTTGCATGGAGTATTAAGCATTCCATAGGAATTTCATTGGATTTTATAGCATCTATTCATTTGATTCAAAGGGCTATATAGGAAAAATTCCTATAGAAATGAGATCCTCTAAAATTTATATGAATTTCATTTGAATGAAATGGGCCCTTAACTTTTCTCTTTTGCATTGTCCACATGTAGACTATGTAGTACTCCTTACATCTACTTTTGATAGTCATTTTATCTTGACACACAGACCAATGATAAATAATTCTACTTATCATTCATTTAAATATGTTACTACTCATTCATCGTAAACAAGCAATTCATTAATATTTACATTTTTCAATGTCCATATAGCCAATCATGTGTGGAAGAATGGAGAGTCACGCATTAAATCCGAAAAAGTCATTAAGGGAATAGTTTGTTGGATTGAAATATTTCTATCAAAAATAAAATTTTTAGATTTAAAAATATAACTATCAAAAAATAGATAGAGAGAGTACAAAAGTTTGACCGGTATCCCCGCCGCTTCATTGAAAGCAACCACCTCTAGTTCTTCCCAGTGTCTTAATTACCGGCCACGTATTCGAAGATTTCCAATGCGGATATCGCTAGCACTAGTAATTTGACCGACGCTACTAGTGCTAGTACTGGAGTAGTATGAAACAGTGAACCAGCCGTAATCTCCAATGTGGAGTATTCGCTTTCCCTATTACGATGAGTCTGAATTAAACGACAATTATTTCCTTTTTGCACGTTAATGTGACGCTTCGTTTTTCCTTTGCCTCTAAGCAAATCATTGCAAACGCGACGAGTGTGTGAGAAACTGAGAACAAATCAGCCATTAATCTCTATATCATTAGCTGGTCACGCGGCCCAATTGATTCCTATAAAAGCCGCCCCACTCACCATTCTGCTTCTGCGCTCTGCTTTTTCTCTGCTCTTCTCGATTTCTCCGGTGCACCGCTCCTCTGATCGGCCGATGGACTTCGCCGACGCTCCGTCGCACGGTATGCATCGACGAAGCTCTCTAGTCTATCAACATCTTCTACTGTCGTCTCCATGGCCGTTTCTTTGCTGGAAAATTGGAGCTTAGAACCGAACGATGTATAGTAAAACGCTAGTAAAAACAGATGACCCTTTCCGTGTCCCTTGGTTGTTTAGATTATCAGATGCGATGCGATTTGATCTTACGTTTTTTCATGCCATGAATCCACTTTGCATGCATGGCAGATAAAAATGTCGATTTCAAAACGGATATACCCTATACAGGTAATTAGCACAGATCTGCTTGTGTGACAGATAGATTCTGATGCAGAAAAGTTTCATCAAAACTGTTTGTTTCTTATTTCGTTACAAAAACAGAGAAGAAACATGTCCATCTTGGATCGGCACTCGATAGACTTCTGCGTTTAAGCCTTGTTAGTTGTAGTTTAGGCACTAGACATGTTGCTCGTGCTTAATCAATCACGAAGAACATCATCATCAACAATGGCTGGTGCATATACTTGCAGGAGACTCGCTGGTGGTGGTGAGGGACGCGCTGCTGTCGCAGCTCCAGCAGGATCGCCTCCGGAAGGACATCATCGTCGCCGAGCTCGCCAAGATAGAGCGCGCCATGGCTCTGCGCGATGTCTCGCAGTCGCCGACGCCCCGGCACGCCGCCGCCGCCGCCGCCGCCGGAAAGACTATTACAACTGTGGTGAGAAACTTGTATATGCCATCATGTTTTTGAGTCATATCCATGACCCATCAATTTTGTGTCTCTACATGTATCAGAGTATTGTTAAGAAAACAAACCTGTTCGATCAGTCTATACTTCGTCTTTGTTCTTTTCAATTTCAAGGTAGTCAACACATTAATGTAGTTCTTTCAGACTCAGTAATACTGGGGTTAATTAGTGTGCACTTGCACTAGCTAGCTAATTTACTTGTATTTTCGTAATTGGTCTCAACTTCATTTTCTAATGGTTTACTGAAACTGCATATCAAGCAGGCTACACCGGCCAAGAAACCATCGCCTTCAGAGAAATCTGAACCGGCAGTTCAGAAGTCGATGCCACCCTCGGCATGGAGCTGCGCCGTGTGCCAGGTTCGAACAACCAGCGAGCGCAACCTACGTGATCACTGCGGAGGTCAGAAGCACCAGTCCAAAGTCGCAGCACTGGAGAAGACAACCAAGGCCATGGCGAGAACGACGGCGAAACCTTCTCCCGGTGCAGCAGCAAGATGGGGCTGCAGCATCTGCAACATCAGCTGCAACGGCGAGTGCGATTTCGATACCCACCTGAAGGGGAAGAAGCATCAAGCGAACACCCAGGCCTTACTGGAACAAAACAAGAAGAGCTCAGTGAATCCAGAGTCACAGGGAACCAAGGCGGCGGCAGCAACACTGATCTGCAGAGTTTGCCAAGCTAAGTTCACCTGTCAGTCAGACTTGCAGAGCCATCTCAAGGTCATGAAGCACCAGCTGAATCTCCGGGCACCATCTTCAGATGGCTCTAGCTTCACCAGTGCAACCTCGGAGAGTTTGAGTTTGGAATTGTATTCTTGCAAGGTTTGCAGCGTGAAGTGCACCTTCGAGAGGATGCTCGCGTACCATCTCACTGGGAAGAAGCACCTGAAACAGGAGAATTTGCAGTTGTCCTGCGAGATCTGCAAACTGCAGTGCAACAGCGAGAAAGTGCTCTCTGACCATCGTTATGGGAAGAAGCACCAGGCGAAGCTCGAGAAAGTGCTTCAGGCAAAGCTCAATGCGACGGAATGAGATGCGTCTGATTCTGATTAAAGATGCTGGCGTTTTGACTTTTGAGCAACGAACATTTAAATTATCGACGGCACTGTATGATTATTTCAGATTATTAATCCTTGATTTTGGGACTTACTGCTGCTGCTTCTTTTCAATTGCTTCTATATACTAGTACAAAAATAATCTATACGGTTTAAAATGCCACTAATACTACTTGTGCAAATCAATACTCAAATATCGACTGTACTCTTGCTCAAAGACGCGAGTATGTGCCCTCTTGAATTATTTTACAAGTGAATGGTACCAACAAAAACATCGATTTAATTATTTAAACAGGACACAATCACAATGTTTCCAAAAGGACAAAAAAGCACAATCTGAGTGACATAAGCCTACTCCCTTTGTCCTGAAAAAAACGAATATAGGACTAGATGTGATACATTCTAGTACAATAAATCTGAACAGAGATATGTCTAAATTCGTAGTACTAGCATATGTCATATTCAGTACTAGGTTGGTTTTTTATGGGACGGAGAGAGTAGTCAAAATCTGAGTGGATATTTTATCATATCACATTGTTACATCGAACTTGCCTTGAGGCATGTAAAAACTAAATGATATGCCAGTTTATGCAACAGGGGTGTAACTCGATGAATGAGTATCCTTAACTCGTATCTTTATGCTGCTCTCCACTAATAGTTCTATGGAGTATCATTCCATACAAACAATACAAAATTCTCACTCCATGCAAAAAATATAAGGTGCATTAATTTTACTTTTTTTTTTGGACAAGACTTTACCCATGATTACTTTATTAAAGTAGAGCCCTATATATATTAAAGTAGACAAGACTTCACCTTATCTCATCTCTATGGTTCTCATGGACAAACTCTCAATAGCAAGCCTGCATAGTTCATCTCAGGTTATTAGAGCAAGTTTAATAGTATAGCCCACTACTAGCTCCAATTCATCTATAATCGATCTAATAGCCAATTCATACGATAGTTGCTTACTATACTATTGATATATTGTTCCACCTGTCATATACACATTGCGTCTTGGAGTCCGTGCTGCAACCAACTACAGATCTGTAGCCTGCTGCTTTTCTCTCTCACTATTATCTCACTAAAATATATTTATAGTTGGCTAATAGCCTGCTATTGTACCTGCTCTTATGCGGCATATTTGCAATCAAAGTGAAACTATTATACGGGTATCAGAAGTTGTGCATTGCATGATTAAAAGGGTAGTTTTTTTCTAAGCATCTATACTTATGGCCTCACATTTTTCAAAAAAAAAAAGCCTCACATTGTTAATTTAGTACTTACCTCCCTCCATCCCTAGAATACTACTCCAAAAAGTATTGTTTTGAGCCTAAAAAATTTATCCCTTAAAAAATCTTTTTAGAATGAAGTCCAGTAGACATCTTTAATACTACTTCATCCCCTCTTAGTTTTTCGAATGATGTTTTAGAATGCACGCCCCCCTTCTTAGTCTAAAATTTCATCTCGCAAAACATATCTTTTAGGTTGGGGTCCATTAAATCTTTTAAATATCACTCCATTTGTTCCTAAAAATAAATGTAGTTTTAGAGTGTTCCACTGTACCCTTTTTAGGGCCCCTTTGAATCGTAGGAATGAAAAAACAGAGGAATAGAAAAAACACAGGATTCTGACAGGAATACAATTGTAAAACAGAGGATTGCAAAATACAGGAAAAACGCAGGAATGACCGTTTGATTAGACCACAGGAAAAACGCAGGAATCAGATGAGAGGGATAGACTCAGAGGAAATATTCCAAGAGGTTAGACCTCTTGCTAACTTTCCTCCAAAATGTGCATAGAATTACTCATTCCATAGGAATTTTAAAGGATTGGATAGGATTCAATCCTTTGTTTAAAATGCCTTCATTGGATTTTTTTTCCATAGAATTAAAATCCTCTAAAATTCCTACATTTTTTCTACAAATCAAAGGGGACCTAATATTACTCTTTTTTTACTTCCATTTTTAGTCATTGAACCAATAGTACTCGCCCCTCTTTCTTGATTTCCTTTCCCACTAAGTTTCCCTGCATCATGCGAACGTAGGTCCGCAGGTGTGCGTGAGAACTGAGAACAAAGCAGCCTTTTTAGGCTGTGTTTTTTTAGGGGTTGGGAACCCCTTCCCTTCACACAGAAATGGAACGATAGATTAACACGTGATTAATTAAGTGCTAGCTATAAAAAAACTTTAAAAAATAATTAATATGATTTTTTAAAGCAACTTTCATATATAAACTTTTTTTCAAAACGTGTACCGTTTAACAGTTTGAAAAAAACGTGCACGATAGAGATGGGTTGAGAACCCATAAAAAAGAACACAGCTTATTCACCACCATTGTTGGTTGGTTTCGCGGCCCGGTTAGCATCGAGTGCCCTATAAAAGGAATAAGTTCACTTTGACTATCTTAATTAGTGATCGAATATTATCGTTTGATATCTCGACTCTCAAACTATTAAAATCAGTGTAATTTGACTTCCCCAGTGGTTTTGGAGGACGGTTTTACTGATATGGTAGTATTGGTGTGGCGCTTAGGCGGTATTAAAATTGAAGATATATATATATATAGACCCATTTGTCATTCATTAGAAAAATGTGAGGGCCACTTTTCTCCCTCTCATTCGGAAACTTTTCACACTAGTTAAGGGAGTAAATCTGAACTTATTCCTCTACTAAAAAAACTACTCTATCTCCCAACGCTTTGCTTTTTGCGCTCTGCTTTGCTAGCTCGCTTTCTCCGGTGACCCGGTCGGTGCGCTGCTCTGCTCCGGTCCTCATCTGATCGGCCGATGGAGTTTCCCACCGCCGGTGGTAGCCGCTTCGCCGACGGTACGCATCGAAGCTCTCTTTCTCTCTGCCCTCTCTACCTAGCCTTCCTAGGACAGGATCTGTGGTCGAAAGGGTGATCCGTTTCGTATCTCTTTGGTTCAGATAATCAGATCGTGTTTTGATGTCAAGAACTCTCCATCCTGCATTCATTACAGTTAGATTGCAAACTAGATGCATCATACATGTCAAATAGCACAAATCTGATAATAGGACTTCTCAAAGACTGTTGTCTGTTCATCTGGAAGTGGATTTTTGTCTCTTAAGAAGACATCCCCTTATTTTATGCATGGCATTCAAAAAGTATTAAAAAATTTGTTAAGATAGATTAATATATGATATATCTTTTCGCAAATATGCGAGTTAAAATTTAACTTATACAATTCGAAACAAAAATAATAATTTGAGCATGAATTGCTATTCATAGTCAAATTTGTTATTTTTGTTTCTATTTGTATAAGTTGAATTTGAATTTGCATGTTTGTGAAGTGATATATCACATATTGATCTATCCTACTAAATTTTTTCAAATTTTTTGATGGCTTTTCCCCTTAGGGGATGATTTGAGTTTTCCTGTTCATCTTTTCGTTAAGATAAAAACAAATGAAACTTGTTCATCTTAGATAGGAACCTGACCTGACAGCGATTAGGCCTTGCTAGTTCTAGTTTAGGTGTGGAATAATTCCAATGTTGCGTGTGCTTGACCACCAAGGACACATGAACAACAACAATGGATTTGTGCAAGCAGTAGCAGGAGACCCGTTGGCGGTGGTGAGGGACGCGCTGCTGTCGCAGCTCCAGCATGATCGTCTTCGTCAGGAGATCATCGTCGCCGAGCTCGCCAAGATAGAGCGCGCCATGGCTCTGCGCGATGCCTCGCCGTCGCCGTCACCGAGCCCCGGCACGCCGCTGGAAAGACTGCGGCAAGTCAGGTGAGAAACCTATGTACCTGTATGCTTCTGACTAACCTTTTTTTCTTCTTCTCACATTATGATATTCAGATATGATCATATATATTCCATCCATTTTGCGTCTCTCTGCATTTGTAAATTTGTTCATACTTCAGCATACTGTTAAGAAAGTTAGCTCCTTGTAAGGCAGATACTTGTTTGCTCGGTCAGTACTTTGCTAATTTTCTTTTCAGTTGTAAGGTAAAGAATTAAACCATATGTAAGGTTGATGTAAGGTTGATGTAGTTCTCCCAAACTCAACCATATGTATGTGGCATTAGTACGGTTTGATCTATTGGACTAAGTAATACTCCAATTTACTTCAATTTCGCAGTTTCCTTTCGTAATTGTTTACTCAAACTGCTTATTAAACAGACATGGAGCTGCGCCGTGTGCGAGGTGCAAACAAGCAGCGAACGCAACCTACGGGATCATTATGGAGGGCAGAAGCACCAGTCGAAAGTGGCAGGATTGGAGTTGAAGGCGAAGACGGCGACAGTGAAAACGACGGCGAAGCCTTCTCCTGTTGCAGGGCAGAGAGCACACGCTGCCAGATGGAGCTGCAGCGTTTGCCAGGTACACTGCAATGGCGAATGGCATTTCGATACCCACCTGAAGGGCAAGAGGCACCAAGCAAATACCCAAGCCCTGCTGGAACAAAGCAACAAGAATTCAGGGAATTCAGAATCACACGATGGAACCAAGGCGCAACCGAGCAATGTGAGCCATCACGCCGAGAAGAAGAAGAGGAAGAAGAAGAAGGAGGAGGAGGAGGAGGCGACATGGATCTGCAGAGCTTGCCAAGCTGTCTGTACCTGTGAATCAGACTTGCAGAACCACCTTAGGGGCAGGAGGCATCAGCTGAAAGTTCAGGCCTTGCCTGAAGCTGCGAAACAAGAGAAGAACAATCCTCCCAAGCTTGCAAAGAACCCTAATAAGCAACCCTCGGAATGGGTTTGCAGTCTCTGCCAGGCCAAATGTAACACTGAATCTCAGCTTGAGCATCACCGCAGAAGCACGAGGCACCAGCAGAAGGTAGAATCTCTTGGATGGAATGCGAAAGAGAGTGACCTGGGGACTCTGCAAGGAATGTCTTCGGATGGCTCTAGCAGCAAGAGTGTAAAAATCTCAGCGACGATGGATAAACAGAAGGCTACGTATTTTTGCGAGGTTTGCAGTTTGAAGTGCACCAGCCAGAGAATGCTGGCGGATCATCTTAGTGGGAAGAAACACATTAAACAGTTGGAGTTGCAGCTATTCAGCTAAGGTCTGTAATTTAGCTAAGGTTTGTAATTTGCAGTGCACACACAGCTAGAAAATGCTTGCTCATCATCGTGACCAGGAAAAGCTCAATGCAAAGAAATAAAATGTTGCAGCAGATATGAGAGTTTTGAAGCAATGGCGTTATGATCAACGGTCATTTAAATTACGCGATGGCATTGTATGAATGTGAATTGAATTATTAATCATTAATTTCAGGACTTACCGCTGATGTTTTCCTTTTGCTTACAATACAACTTGCTTGATATTCATAATTCATTTCACATGTTACAATATGATATACATGTCAAAATGCCAGGATGCCAGTCTGCTGCAGTTGCCATTTCAGAAGTAAATGGTAACAACAAACAAAAAACATTGATTTGTCACCATGTTTCCAAAGGATGCAGCAGAACACAATCCAGACAAATGCAGTCAATGTGCGTCAGTTCAAAATCTGGGTGGATATTTCATAACATCACATCATCAGATCGAGCTTGCATTAAGGCATGTCTAACTAAGACTCTTGTGATATACAAAGCACTGCAAAATATTTCAGAAAAAAATAAGCAGAGTGCAGTTAATCATCTGAGAAGGATGTTATTTCATAGCCACATCTATGGAAGGACTAGACCTTCAACGCTACACGGTCTTGCCATGAAACACTCCTCTTATCATCGCTTGCCGGAGAGTTTCCGGTATCCCTACAAGCTGATAGGTTGACATCGGCAGTCATAATATCTTCATCTACTCCAGCCTGTTCAGCCTTTTTAAGTTCCAAATGGTTATGGTGCCCCGGGAAATCAGAAAGCTCATCATTCTGTAGTTACAGAAAACCACAATGTTAGTTGTCAGAAATAGATTACGTTTTGTCAGATATCCATAACACTCCAAAAAAAAGTTACATACCATTGCAGAATCTTGATTTAAATCTAAATCTGTTCTTTTACTGGTAGATGGCACTTCAGTACTCGCCCCATAAAAAGCTGAAGCATCATTGATTCCCACATGAGATGGGACTCGCGGAGCTTTCTTCTTCAGCCGTACTTGCTGCGAATCATTCTTCTTGAAAGAATTTAACTTCTTTTGTAAGAACCTTACAAACAAAACAGTTTCCATGATTAGTTGAAGAGGATAAAAGGGTCAATACTACTACTACTATTTATGATAGAATTCACATAGCTTGCTTCGTTAACATCAATTGAGTAGATAGATGGGAACATGGAGGGACAAGAAAGAAACGGAAGTGCTGTCATACTTGACTTCAGAAAGCAGGACGAGCTTTCGCTTGTTTATGCTCTCTAGCTTCCTCCTCTTCATCTCATTATCCTGCATCAAGAACCGCTATCAGATTCAAGTCCAATGTAGTGCAAGTGTATATATGCAGTATCAATGTGACCATGTCATCATCCCATGCTACAACCATAACCAATTCTTGACAGCCCTAGTTTCGCACTAACATCAGCTATGCAATCAATCCTAGTTTCACACTAACATCAGCTATGCAATCAACCCTAGTTTCGCACTGACATCAGCTATGCAATCAACCCCTGGACTCCTGCAATCAAGCGGAGCAGAGTACTAGGAGATATCATATGCAATACAAAATTGCAACCGCAGCGAATTAGTAGTTCAGACAAGGAGGTGAACAAGGAGATTCATCGGCGAAACCGCGCCGCAAAGGGCAAGGGAAACCAGAGGGGGCAAACCCTTCACCTTGAGCACATCGCGGTAGTCCCGCCGGAGCTCGTCCAACCTGTCCCTCTCGCCCCTCTCCGCCGCCGGAGGCGGAGGCGGAGGCGGAGCGAGCCTCTTCTTCCCCTTCCTCCTCACCAGCCGCACCTCCCCGTCGCCGTAGTCCATCTCGTGAGGAGGACGAGGGCGAGAGGGGAGGGGGGGCTAGGCTAGATCCAGACGGGGGAGGCGAGGGCGAGGAGGAGGGAAGACCGAGGGCCGCGTGGTGGTGTGAGGGGATCAGGAATTCAGGAGGGGGTCAGTCAGGCCACGGGGAGGGGAGAGGTTGGGGAGAGGAGGAGATGGGGATAGCGAGGAGGAGGAGGAGCGCGTCCTCCCTCCTCTCCATATCCGATCCAATCCGATGCGGTCGCGGCCGCGTCGTCTTCGCCTCGGAGAGGTGGGCGGGGGCGGGGGCGGGGCGAGGCGCTGGTCGTGGGTGGGTGGATGCGTGCGTGCGGGCGGGCGAGAGCGCCACTTCTTTTTTTTCCGCCATAGATATCCATGACCATCCATCCGTTCGACGCGGTTGATGGCTGTGGTCTGTGCGGCTGTGCCCCCATGCGACTGGAGTTGAGCTGTGCTTGTGTTGTGCTTGCGTGATTGGCTGGGGGCGGATGTCATGTTTGTCTTCCTCCTTGGTGTCCATGGTTTTGGCCTTCGGGGGCATTTTTTTTTTTTTGACTTTTGCTTCAGCAAAATTTGTTTGGGTTTACCAAATGTTCCTTTTTTACTCTTATATAGTAATCCCTCTGTACTCATAAAGAAAGTCGTTTAGGACAACGTTTAAGTCAAACCTTGGGAATATAAATCATAAATAACTCTCAAGCTGTTGAGTTTGAAAATATAAAAATTATATGTATAGATTTGTCTTGAAAAATACTTTCATAAAAGTATAAATATATCACTTTTCAATAAATATTTTTATAGAAACAAGAAGTCAAAGTTGTGTTTTGAAAACCGTGTCGCTGTCCTAAACGACTTACTTTATAAGTATGGAAGGAGTATATACATAAAAGAAAATTATGATGATTTTTCTCCCTTATACTATGTTAATATAGTACATTTTTATCTCCCTTATGATTCATGAAAATTTTGCCTATGCTAGTTTTGTTTATATGTTTTCCACGATATTTATGATTTGTCCCTCTATGTTTGGGGTGACTTTTTAACTACCCAAGTTCACCATGGTATATTTATATATTTTACCGTGTTGAACTGTTTGACATTTAGAATGTAAACTTGCATTTTTACTACTAAAGGAATTGACATTTTAATACACTGGTACTTTGATACACCCTCATCAAGTATTCTAACTCGGAAGAGGGATTTTACGATGTTTGCGAGTTACAAGGAGGTGGGGCGACGTGAGCCGTTGATCTGCGAGGGGCAAGGTATGGAAAGAAAATATTGTAATAGGTGGCATTAATGTAAATATGATGATATTAGAATGACAAATGTGTCTTTTACACATATGAAAAGGTATGAGAAGGTATCGAAGGAATTAGCTTGTAGCCTGTTGCGTTGCATCGTTCTTAGATACGTTCTGTTCGTACGTAAGGTTTATGTGTTCTTCGATAAGTTGAAAGGTGGAGAATTGAGGGCCAGCGGTGGACTTGTGGCCGGAGGCGGTGGTTGGAGGGAGGGGCGGCGGAGGAAGAGGACCCGGAGGAAGTGGTCCAGGACTGCCTATGTTCGCCGGAGCTAGAAGCGGCCGCACGGTCTCGATCTGTCAGACGATTGGTTTAGTTTTTTTTCGCAAATCTTCCTCATTGAACTTGTTTTGTTCTTGTTAGGTTCTTAAATCTTCTCAATTTGTTGTCCTTTCGATCTTTGATTACATTCATCAAAAGATGGATCACCAAATTGCTATGTAAATTAATGACTAACTGGAAATAATTATCAAGATCATGCGAATATGATATGTACCACGTAAATCGGACCAAAGTTTGGAAACCGACACAAACAGAACGACCGAAGATTGGAAACCGAATAGAAGAGAATGTAATTTTTGTCCCCACCACGTAAATCATATTTTACGTTACCTTTAAAAACTACTTACGCGGTACCTTGTGGTACCTTCAAATCCACTTACACCATACCTTTCGGTACGTCCATACGTTGTTAAACATAATTGCCCTGTTATCAATTACCTTTTAATCCATAGTACCTTTCTACCTCTGATACCTTTCATAAGGTACCTTTCATCGTGAGCCGTTAGATCTATGCCATTTTAGGAATGCAAACACTGTAAAAGGTCTCAACTCAGAAACGGGAGGCCTACGGGAGGGGCTAAACATACTAGGGAGGACTATGCCAACATAAGCTCATTATTTCGCATAGGAAAAAGTACGAATTACCCCCCTGAAGTATTAGGTGAGTACGAATTACCCCCTTAAACCTGAAAACCAGTCATTTTTCACCCTCAACTATCGATATCGGACGAAAAACCCCCCTAAGCAGCTTTGCAAGCGGTTTTGGTCTACGTGGCAGTCCAGTCAGCAATTATTTTCTTTTTAAATCAGTGGGCCCCACATGTCAGTCTCTCACCCTCTTTTTTACCCCTCACCTCTCTGTCTCTCTCCAAAATCCACTCTCTTCTTCCTCCCTCACCTCGATGATGACGGCGGGCAGAGCACGAGGCGACGAAGGGGGCGATGGAGCTCGGGACGATGGCGGGCGGCGGCGAAGAGGGCGCCCGCGGAGGGGATGCGGCAAGCGCGCCGAGAGGGAGGAGGCGGGCGCTTCTCTCCTCTCCCCCGCCGCCGCGCTGCGCGGCACTCCTCTCCGTGAACGAGCTCGTGCGCGAGGGGCATAGGAAGGCCGAGAGATGAGGAGGCCGGACTCCCTCGCGACCGCCGTCTCTAGCCAGATCCCAGCGAGCAGGCGTCGGGGAAGGGTAGTGGGGCACGGCGGTCGTCGTCGGGCCAGAGGTGGTCATCGCAGCAACGAGTATGGCTGGGCTTGTCGTACTCCGGCGGGAGTGGCTCAAACGACGACGACGGCGGAGGAGGAGGCGCCCACTCAGCCCGCTCCCTGGCCTCCTCACCTCTCCCTCCCTCCTCAGCCTGCTCCCTAGCCTCCTCACCTCTTCCCTCTACGCCCACCCCACTATTGCCAGCATGCTTCGGCCGCCGCCGCTCCGCCCGCCCCGCTCTGCCACCGCTGCTTCGCCCCGCTCCTTCTCCCGCTTCTAGTCAGCGGCGAAGTTGCCAAGCAGCTGGTGGGAGGTCACGGAGCCATCCATGGTGAGGTAGAGATCGTCGGTGCATGCCGCGAGCTCCTTCTGTGTGCGGTAGGTGAAGTTGAGCGCGGCGGTGACCTCCTTCTCGAAGCGGGAGAAGGGGCTCGTAGTGTCGTCGAGACGCAGCTTGCGGAGCTTGCAGAGGCTTTCCCCGAGCTCCATCATGGCACCACGGTGGTTCTGTGTTTGTGCACGATCATGTGTCTAATCACAATTTTTACTGGTGGAGTAATAATTAATATGCATAGTTAAATGTGGAAATGAGACGATGAAAATATACTTGGTTGAAGAGGTGGTGGAAGCCGACGGCGCACTGGAGGATGCGTGGAGCAGCCGGCAGCGTCCGGGTGGGCTCGTCGGTGGTGTACCAGAGCTCCTCCACGACATCGTGGCGCGCGTGGAACTCGCCGCCGTTGAACAGCGCCACCGCCAAGTCGAAGCTCCCACATATGATTTCCGACGACTCCCACCGAAGCAGCGGAGGAGGCGCCCGCTGCTGCCGGCGCGCGAGCCGCAGCCGCCGGCATCGGCGCTCGCTGCTGTCGGCGCTCGAGCCGCAGCCGCCGGTATCTAACGGGAGTGAGAGAGGGGGTGAGAGGGAAAAAGATAGAGAGAAGATTATATCTGACAGGTGGGCCCTATCCTTTATTTAATAAAAAACTTACTGACTGGACTGCCACATAGACCAAAACCGCTTATAAAGCTGCTCGAGGGGGGGTTTCATCCGGTATCGATAGTTCAAGGTGAAAAATAACTGGTTTTCAGGTTTAGGGGGGTAATTCGTACTCACCCAATACTTCAGGGGGTAATTCGTACTTTTTCCTTTCGCATACTAGCTCTGTTCCTTTTTACATTATTTATCAGATTATTAAAATGAATCATTTGCTCAATGCTTTAAAAACTTTGTTCGATCGTATTATTTTAATCTCTTGTTTATAGATATATGTTAGGTTAATTTTGTTTAGAAAAAAATATCTCTATAATCAAGTAGATAATTCGCTCAACAAATTAACCAAATGGGGCCTAGACCAAACATTATAGTTTAAAACAGTTTCATATGAAAACATAGGTGAATAATGCAAAATACATAGCAAGATAGCAAAAGAGAAGGGACTCTGTTGTCCCCATAGTTGATCCGGCATGGAGGAGAGGTGGAGGAGAGAACGAGGAGGATTATCTTGTCCGCGAGAAGAGGAAGAGGATCCGATGATGCGAAGATTAGGCCGGAATCCCTGTGTCCCAACCCAACAGTGGGTATACGGTCTAAAATTTGAGTAGCCGAGAACATACTACTAACACTTTAAATAAATTGAGTGATATAAATTACAAATGTTCTTTTTATGTGTTATTCGTAATGATTGGACCAACACTTTGGGGTTGCTCCTTCAGCTTCGACGATATTACTTTACCTTATCTGTCAGGCATGGCCTAATAATCTATTTACTCCAACGGCCATAGAGAGGAGGGGCTTTCTGCCTATTGTATGGGACATACAACCTCTGTTGACGTTTTTGCATCTATACAGGATACACCAATAGATGGTAGTAGAGAGTGTTTGCTGTGTTTTGAGTAGATGGTAGTAGAGAGTGTTTGCTATGTTTTGAGGATATGACGAGGGTGTATGTGATGTTACTGTCCTATGACCACGTTTTTCACTATTGCAATGAGTTAGGGATAGTGAATTTAGGAAAAGATAATTTTTCCACTATTGCAGTGTGTTAGGGATAGTGAACTTAGGAAAAGATAGTTCGGGGCTAAACATACTAGGATTGTATCATTATTTCTCATACTAGACAGGCATTATAGCTTAAAGCAATTTCACATAAAAACATAGAGAACTGCAAAATGCATCACAAGATAGGGAAAAAAGAAGGGAGCTCCACTGGTCAGAGGGCTAGGGGGCTTGAGCCCCCTTGCCATACTACTAAAAGTAATTCATTTTACTTCTAGGGAATAATAACCGCATCCGGGATGATTTTTTGTCCGTCATTGTCATCATCTGCTATGCGATTTTTTTTCTTCAAGCAAAACATACTAAACTCTAGGGTCCTCTTGGCTCGATATGAAGCAGATTTGGTCCGATTATTGGAAAAACGAGAAGAGAGGAAGATAAGGATAGAAACCCTCAATCAATTTTGGATTATCTCCAAGGTTGCATTCAAATTTTACAAAGGAGAGGCGTTAGGCAGCTGAGGGACTCTGTGACATTGTAGCGATGGCCCTACGTGACAATGACAGGAGCAAGGGGAGTCCGATTAGACTTTTGATTGCTTGATGGGCCGGATGTGCGATTGCGGGCTGAGGCGGAGGGGAGGAGAAGGGAGGAAAGCGGGCCAGCTCGCTGCAGACTGAGGAAGGAAATGGGATCAAAATGGTCTAGATAGAAAGGAGGGTTTGATTTTTATTTAAATAAATATTGAAATGGTGTTTGTATTATTAAAATTAGCAATTGACCTACAAAAATTCCGAGAAAATTTTAGAGAGTGTAATTAATCATGGATAATTTAATAAAATTAAACCCAACCATGTAATTTTATTTCTCACACATACTTTACTTTACTTGTAAATTAATTTAATTCTAGACCTTCCTACTTAGAAATACCCAAGTATTCCCAAAACAATGTATTTTAATTAATTAAATAATGTAAATGTTTATCGATTTTTTCTAAATTTTCTCGTATTTTCTTCCCGTTGCAACGCATAGACAATTTTTCTAGTCTTTTATAAAATACAAGATTATTTAGAGACCATGTTTTTACATTAGTTGAGACGAAAATGATCTTACTCAAAAATATTCTTCTTATTACTATTCTTTCCATTTTTTCACCCTCATGCAACCATGTTTCCATATTATATAGGCTAAGAGTCGTTGTTGAGCTGTTGTTACCCATAGCACCGATGTTTTGTCTCTCATCTTTCGCTCTTTCATGTCAACGAATATTCCTAATTAACAACGCCAAGAGTCCGCTATTAACAACCATTGTACATGCCGTTGCGCTGATCTCGCTTTCTTGTGATTCTCTGTTATCTTTCTGTTTTAAGATCGTGATTTTCTAGGGTAACAAACTCTCTTTTCTCCTTAAAATTCAAAGGTGTCTTTCCCTTTAGCTAAAAGGAGGTTTGCATTTCTAACTGAACATTGGTGCATTTTGTGAAGCTTGTTATTTATATATTTGTAACAGCTTATGCTCTTTGAGACATGTCATTGTGGATGCCTCTGTTATGATGCGTTTGTTGTTCGGCATCGAACTAAATAAGCTGTTGAGTGTTGTTCATTCGTTTGGTGTGGTATTATCCGTATGTGGAAGTTGTTATGATGCGTATTGCTTCTGTATAACGAGCAGCACTCTTTTCATGTCATGATGACTGACATTACACACCCTTCATATAAAGCCATATATATCTTTTATTCTCCAGGTGTGTTGTATTCCTTCAATACGGTAAAACAGATGCAAAATAATCCAAGGTTTGAAAATTGTACCACTGTTGTGTAGCCACAAAATGACATGTGCCTAACTGCTGAATTTGAGTGGATTAATTGATTTGGAAATCCTCTAGTTATCTGGATTAGTTTTGGCCTTTCAAATGGCGCACTATCGATATAGGAACCTAAGTTTGCTTGTCTTTTTACCGGTAATCCTGAACTTGAGTGCCTTGTGTTCCTGCTCGGACGACCACTACCATGTTCATCATTAACCTCTCCATTTCAACCTGTTCACGATCCTGCTTAACCAATCCAAACCATCCACACAAATTGAAACTCCTACAACAAAGTTCTCCTGATGATTTCGGCACTGAAGAATAATTAGCTTTTGTGGCCGGCAGTGCTGCCTAGGAATTCAGGGAAATGTCTCTCTCCTCCACGCTGCATTGTCGTGTGGATCTTGGATCGTTGGGAGAGATTAGCCGGCCATACACTAGTACAGTAGTACAATGTTAATTACATTGGCTAATCAAAATTACAGGGAGAGATTAGCAGTGTACCAGTACTGCACAACGTTAATTGCATTGGCTAAGTATAAAAATTAGTAGGGAATCAGCGGAATGGTGGTGTGAAAAGGTGCATGATGCGAGAGCAAATCAAGGTTTAGTTTTCTTCCCTTTGAGGCTTTCACTCCTCTCGTTATAAAAGCAGTTCTCTGTCGCAGCGGCGCGGGAGGAGGTGGCAGAGAAGGAAGGAAGCCAAACGGCATGGGCTCTCGTGGCGCCGCCGCCGACCATCTCCACGGCGTCCTCGAACTGACGGTGTACGAGGCCGACGACCTCCACAACGCCATCCATGGCCGGATCATCAAGGTACGATTACCGTAACACTCACGCTCACAAGTCATTCTAGATTCTTTTGTTTTTTGGTTTCCTTCTCCTCGATCGTGGCCTAGTGGTGTTCGCTTGCTTGGCTCTCATGGTTTCTTCTTGCTTATGAGCTAATGGATTGGCCGTCAAGGATGCCCTTCTCTTTTTCAGCTAGAGATCACCTACTGCCACTAACAGTCTGGTCCATCTGTTTGTCCCGACCGAAATGTTCTCTCAAGCTGAATTGCTGATGCAGTTATGCTGCACAAGTGCACAGTTTTTAAATATAAATCCTTTTGAGTCCGTTGAAATCTACTGATATTCTAGTGGCAGTTCGAACAGTGAGCAAACCGGAAAAGTTTGGTGGTGTTTGAATCTCCTGATAATAAAGATGAAAATAAAGATTAAGTGTTTCACGTAAAACGAGGCGGTAATAACGTGTGATTAATTAAGTTTTAATTATTATAAACTTGAAAAATAGATTAATCTGACACTTCCTCCATCTACTTTTGATAGTCATATTTCATCTTGGCACATAGAACAAGGATAAGTAATTCTACTTATCATCCATTTAAATATACTACTAGTCATTCCTCGTAAACAAGCGATTCATTAATATTTATATTTCTCGATGCCTATGTAGCCAATCTTGTGTGGAGGAATTGAGAGTCACGCATTAAATCTGAAAAAGTTATTAAGATGATAGGTTGTTGGATTGAAATATGCATATCAAAAATAAATTTTCCAGATTTGGAAATATGACTATCCAAAGTAGATGGAGGGAACAACTTTCATATGGAAAATTTCTGTACGAAATGCACTGTTTAGCAGTTTAAAAGCATGCCACGAGTATCCAAAATTTCATCCAAGAGTTATGTGAATAGTTTTTGTGCGTGATGGTCAAGTAATTAATGGTGGTGCCACGTGGTTCGCCGGCGAACAGGCGGCGGAGAGCTTGAAGGAGTCACTGGGCGTGCACCGTCTGGCACACAGGATCTACGTCGACGTCGATGTCGGCGCGGCGAGGGTGGCGCGCACCCGCGAGGTGGAGTTCCACCCGACCAACCCCGTCTGGAACCAGTCGTTCCGCCTCCACTGCGCCTACCCGGCGGCGCCCGTGGCGTTCACCGTCAAGAGCCAGCACCTCGTCGGCGCCGGCGTCCTCGGCGCCGCGCGCGTGCCAGCCGCGCGCGTCGCCACGGGTGAGCCCGTGGAGGGCTGGCTCGACCTCCGCGGCGGTGAGCATGGCCACGCGACGCACACCCCGAAGCTCCGCGTCCGGCTGCGGTTCTTGGGCGTGGAGTCCGACCCGTGGTGGGACGCCGGCGTTCGCCTCCCCGGGTTCGCCGGCGTCACGCCGGCGTTCTTCCCGGAGAGGAGCGGCTGCCGCGTGACGCTGTACCAGAACTCGCACCTGTCCGGCGGGTTCGACCCGGGCGTCCGCCTCGCCGGCGGGGGGGCGTACCGGCCGGCGCGCCTGTGGGAGGACATGTACGTCGCCATCCGCGACGCGCGGCGGTTCGTGTACGTCGCCGGGTGGTCGGTGAACGCGGATATCACGCTGGTGCGCGACGCGTCCCGGATGGTCCCCGGCGCCGAGGGCGTCACGCTGGGCGAGCTGCTGCGGCGGAAGGCCGACGAGGGGGTGGCCGTGCTGGTGATGCCGTGGCAGGACAAGACGTCCGTCTCCTTCCTCGGCAACGGGGGCCTCATGAGGACACACGACGAGGAGACGCGGCGCTTCTTCGAGGGCACCAACGTGCGCTGCTTCCTCTGCCCGCGCAACGCCGACGCGTCGCTCACCATGGTGCAGAGCATCGAGGTCGCAGCGGAGTTCACGCACCACCAGAAGACGGTCACCCTCGACGCCGCCGCCGCCTCGCCGGGCGACGCGGACGGCAGCCGTCGCCATATCGTCAGCTTCATCGGCGGGATAGACCTCTGCGACGGCCGGTACGACGACGAGAACCACACGCTGTTCCGGGACCTCGACACCACGTACCGCCATGACTTCATGCAGAACAACTTCAAGCACGCCGGCCTGCGGCGCGGCGGGCCGCGGGAGCCGTGGCACGACGTCCACTGCAGGCTCGAGGGCCGCGCGGCGTGGGACGTGCTCGCCAACTTCGAGCAGCGGTGGAGGAAGCAGGCGCCGCCGGAGATGGCCGGCTGTCTGCTCGACCTTAGCCAGGCGGAGCTCCCTGACCCCGGCAGCTTCGGCGACGACGAGCCGTGGAACGTGCAGGTGTTCCGGTCCATCGACGACGCGTCGGTCGTCGGGTTCCCCGCCGAGCCGGTGGCGGCGGCGGCGATGGGCCTGACGAACGGCAAGGACGTCACGATCGACCGGAGCATACAGGCCGGCTACGTCGAGGCCATCCGCCGGGCGCGGCGGTTCATCTACGTCGAGAACCAGTACTTCCTCGGCGGCTGCGCGTCGTGGGCCGAGGACCGCGACGCCGGCTGCCTCAACCTGGTGCCCGTCGAGATCGCGCTCAAGGTCGCCGCCAAGATCCGGCGGGGCGAGCGGTTCGCGGCGTACGTCGTGACGCCGATGTGGCCGGAGGGCGAGCCGGCCGGCGACTCCGTCCAGGCCATCCTCCGGTGGAACCGGCTCACCGTGGAGATGATGTACGGCATCGTCACGAAGGCCATCGACGACGCCGGGCTGCGCGGCCAGGCGCACCCCTGCGACTACCTCAACTTCTTCTGCCTCGGGAACCGGGAGGCGCCGCGCCCCGGCGAGTACTCGCCGCCGGAGACGCCGGACGTTGACACGGACTACTGGCGCGCGCAGGTGAACCGCCGGTTCCCCATCTACGTGCACGCCAAGCTCATGATCGGTAAGCCAAGCTCTCTTCAACCTCTGCCACGGGAGCTCTCACCTCTGCGGCCGCCTCACCACCGTCTTCTTCTCCGCAGTGGACGACGAGTACGTCATGGTCGGCTCGGCGAACCTCAACGAGCGGTCGCTGGCCGGCAACCGGGACAGCGAGATCGCGCAGGGGAGCTACCAGCCGGCGCACCTGAACGGCGGCCCGAGCGGCCGCGCGCGCGGGCTCGTGCACGCGTTCCGGATGTCGCTGTGGCACGAGCACCTCATGGGCCACGCCGGCGGCGGCGGCGGCGTGTTCCTGGAGCCGGAGAGCGCGGAGTGCGTGCGCGCGGTGCGGCGAGCGGCGGAGGCGACGTGGGACGCGTACACGCGGGACACGATGGAGGACCTGCTGGGGCACCTGCTGCCGTTCCCGATCACCGTGTCCGAGTTCGGCGAGGTGGCCGACCTGACGGCCGACGGGTGCTTCCCGGACACGACGGCGCCGGTGAAGGGGAGGAGGTCGTTGAAGCTTCCCGCCATTCTGACCACGTGACGCCCTGAGCTTACCGTGCCGTGCCGCATGTACAAAACTTTGACGCAACGATCGTCTCTTCACGAAGCCGAACAAGTGTACATGTTGGATTGGATGTTGCCGAGTTTATATTGAGTGAATCCAAGATACGTCACTCGTGATAGCCACTGAGTGACACCAAAAAATAATCTAGTTTTTCTTTGAGTAAATTGTAGTGGTGGTACACAAACTTATTAGGTGGGTGCAATTTAATATACAAACTTATAAAATGTTTGTTTCAGTATACAAATTTGTCTAGTTCGTGCAGACGAGGACCAAAATAACTTGACAACGTTAATTTTACGAAGCTGATGTTGATTAGAATGTGACGTGCATACGTATAGTGCGACATATATAAGGCATGTAATATTTATAAATTTGGTCTCTACTTTATCCTTCATCATCGAAGTGGTGAATTTCATATATTTCTAACTTTGTATCTTGCTTAGTTTTTTTTAATCTTTTTCTACTATCACTATATCTTATTCTACTTTTTATTGAAGAGGTGTATGTCTAATAGCAACCTTCTCAGATATATGTTTACGTAGTATTCTAATCAGCCCCTAAATAAAAAAGATTAGCCATGTAGTGTCCTTTTTGCCTTCCTCCGCACCAGACAAGTTCATGCACCGAAATGACCATTTTACATGTTCGTGCACTAGATTGCACACACTTGACAAGTTCGTGTACCGGCGATGCAATTTACTCCTTATTGAGCTGGGACATGGGAAAAAAAACAAAACCTGAATTTCACAAAGGTTTAGGGTGTGTTTAGTTCACGCCAAAATGAAGTTTGGTTGAAATTGGAACGATGTGACGGAAAATTTAGAAGTTTATTCGTGTAGGAAAGTTTTGATGTGATGAAAAAGTTAAAAGTTTGAAGAAAAAGTTTGGAGCTAAACTCGCCTTAGCTGATCTTTGTGAGAAATCCAGCAATATTCGTGCGAAATCTGAACTCCGACTCTGTGCAAGTGTGAGCGTATAATGTGGCCTTGTTTGGATTTCAGCCCGTTAAATAAGAACACCAAGGGCCGGGCTCCTCGAAGTTTTGGGCCTCAACACGAACCCGTTTCAGTCCTTCCTACTAGTATTTTTCATCTTTCTCTCTCCTTTCTTCTAGCGGGAAACCCAAAATCGGCATCACCCACGCGAAAAGTCGAAATCCCCCATTTCGCCCTCCGCTCCGGCCGCTGAAGCCTCCGACGGGAGCCCCGCCGCCGCCGCTGCTTCCCGGCGGCGCCTCCTCCTCCCAGGACAGCGGAGGCGGACCGGACGGCGATGGAGCGGATCCACGTCGCCGTGCGGGCGCGGCCGCTCACGGCGGAGGACGCTGGAAGCAGCCCGTGGCGGGTCTCCGGCAACGCCATCGCGCTCTCCACCCAGCCCTCCATCCGCTTCGAGTTCGGTAAGGAACTCGCACCCTTCCGCCCCGTTGCTCTGCTGCCAGCTTCGATTCCTTTTGGCTTGAGGGTTCGTTTCTCGCAGATAGGATATTCGGCGAGGAGTGCCGCACCGCCGACGTCTACGGGGCCCGCACCAAGCACATCGTCGACTCCGCAGTAAGAGGTTTCAACGGTAATAATCTGTGGTACCTCTGCATCCTATTGCTGATAGCGGCGTTTTCTAGGGGAAGCTAGTTAGGTCGTGCCTTTTAGTTATTTGAGTTTTTTTTTGTGTGTGTTTTAGATTAGTTGTTTTGGGCTTTTGGCTAACTATAGGCACAGTGGCTTCTTTTCTCAACCAAGCTATACATGCATTAAAAGCTAACCATATGTTTTCACGCATAACAGGCACAGTTTTTGCATATGGACAAACTAACAGTGGGAAGACTTATACAATGAGAGGGTCTGGTAATGAACCTGGGATAATACCTCTTGCAGTTCATGATCTATTCAGGACTATCGAAGAGGTAAATTCTAGAAATTCGTATAATTTAACAGCATGCGAACTATATATCATGAAGTATCTTTCAAGGTGAATCTATAAACATATACGTTATGATGTTGAACTATGTAAATTTGTAGAAATTGATTTTCAAAGATATAAATGTTTGGTTTAGCACAAAACTAGAATGGAATGTAATTTGAAACTGAGGGAGTAGCTGTCATATCCTTTGTTTGCATGATGGTAACAACAGGAGATATTTATTTATATATTGATGTGTTTGGTTGTGATCTTCTAGCACTTTGGTTGCTTTCTAAACTGATCCTGATGTTGTTTTCATAAAGACCAAAACAATGCTGATGTAACCTTTCCTAAAGACCAAAAAGACTTGCTAAGTTTATATACAGAGGCTTTATAAAATACCCTTATCCCATTATGTCTTCGATATGGGATCTCCTTCATATGTTCTACTCTTAACCTGGGAGTTTATTTTTAACTTAAACTTTTTTCACTATTTTTTTTAGCATTTGGACAGAGAATTTCTTCTCCGCATGTCTTATATGGAAATTTATAATGAGGAAATAAATGATCTTCTTGTCCCGGAACATCGGAAATTGCAGATTCATGAAAGCATCGAGGTAAACAATCCACATATTATAATGAAATTCATAAGTTTTCCATTCTTTAATAACATGGCAATGCTGTTCTTCTGAAGAGGGGCATATATGTTGCTGGCTTAAGAGAGGAAATTGTTACCTGTCCTGAACAAGTACTGGAGTTTATGTCATTTGGAGAATGTGAGCTTTTTTTATTTGCTTGCTTGCACTGCCTATTCATGATTTATGATTTTTAATAATTATGAGCAAAACTGCAGCTCACCGTCATATTGGGGAAACAAACATGAATGTGTACAGCAGTCGTTCTCATACCATATTTCGCATGGTATGCTTACTCTCCACTGTATTATCTGTTGTCTTACAAAACAACATCATACCTTGAATTCTCACATCACTAATTACTCAGGTAATCGAGAGTCGAGAAAAGGTTGATGAAAGTGAAGCGGGAGAGTCGTGTGATGCTGTTCGAGTATCTGTTCTGGTAGATAACTGTCCAATGTTAAAAAACAAAAAACTAACCAGCGTGTCTTGTATGAGATGTAGTACTTATTTAACTATAGGCTTTTGAGTTTTTGCACACTGTAATTTATGCTCATTTGAACTTTTCAGAATCTGGTAGATTTAGCTGGTTCAGAACGTGCTGCAAAGACTGGTGCTGAAGGTGTGAGACTTAAGGAGGGCTCTCACATTAACAAAAGTCTTATGACCCTTGGTACAGTCATCAAGAAACTAAGCGAAGGCATAGAAGGTCAGGGGTAAGTTATTAACTTGTTAACTAGTGGTTTTAGTTGCTTTGGGTTGTTTGTGGTTCATCTGATTACTAATGGAATTTGTTATCAGGGGGCATGTTCCTTACCGAGATAGTAAGTTGACAAGGATTTTGCAACCTGCTCTGGGTGGAAATGCCAATACAGCCATTATATGTAATATAACTCTTGCACAGGTACCAGCTCTCTTCTATCCATCATGTTCCTGTATTGTTGGACAATGGAAGTAGACATAAATTCTTCTAGTTTTCTCTCCCTCATAATGAAAGAAGATTGGTGGATTAGTTTAAAAATGTTGCTAGATTGTTGTGCTTGGTATTATCTATTCAGGTTACTGCTTGATTGATATTCTCAAGTAATGTGTACAATATGTAAACTATGCTTAAGCAATGTATTTAGTAGCATAATTTGGACAACTGAAGTAATTTTTTAGGTATCATTGAATATTATAGTCTTAAATCCAAACATTCCTATTTGATTTACCTTTTAGCATATGTCCTCGCTGTTTACTTTATTTTGTGTTACAGGTCCATGCAGATGAGACCAAAAGCAGCTTACAATTTGCCAGTAGAGCATTACGTGTTACAAATTGTGCATGTGTTAACGAGGTATTGAAATATCTGTTAATGCCAATCATTTTACTCTTTCTGTGCAAAGAGCAAAATATATAAATTTGAAACGCATCTTTCTGTAAAGATTTTAACAGATGCTGCATTATTAAAACGCCAAAGGAAAGAAATTGAAGAACTTCGAGCGAAACTAAGGGTATGTATTGAAAAAGCTCTGTTTAAGTTAGTACAGCTTGATCATGCAAAACTTATACTTTGTGTGATCATAGAACTCGCAAAGTGAACATTGGGAGGAAGAAATTCTGAATTTGCGAAACACGCTACTGCAGGTTCCTTTCTTATTTCTTAAGCATCTCTGGTCTCTGTTACTTGCTATGTAGCGCCTTAAATAATCTGACTATTTTGTCTAGAGTGAACTGGAAAAGGAGAGAATTTCTTTGGAGCTGGAGGAGGAAAAGAAAGCCAAAGAACAGCGTGATAAGAGGTTGATTGAGCAAGCAAAGAAAATTGAAAACCTTAGTTCATTGGTATTAAATTCAGAAAGGGATGATAGAACTACTGTTTCTAGTAAGGTAGGAATGCAGTTTATTTATCTTACCAGCACTTGCCATAAAATGCACTTGAACCTCATGTTTTTTTCTTTCTTATTGGTGCTTTATTTCCATTTAGCTTATTGCTCTACCCTCCTTTCTACTAAAAAATGTGAATATTTTTTAGACATTTTTAGCAAGAGGGCAACAATTTTTAGACAAATAACCATAAGAAGTAATGAAAGTATACCTCAGTTACACAGGGGAACATAATAGTCTTATGGCTTTGTACTTGTGCTCTTCAAACAGAACAAAAGACGGTTGACATGGTGTCCTGGACTACTCTCTAGACAATTTGATGGTCAGGTATGATTTATCAGTGATGCTTGCTCACACCTTTGATCAACATGCTGAAAATATAAAGTCTCATTGTTTGTTTCGGATAAACATGGCATTGTTGGTTTGTTGCTCATATTATTTCCAAATTGCTGTTTAAGATATCCTCCCAAAATGTTCATTTAGATTGCTTTGTTGTGAATGATTTACCTTTTTTTACTACAATTTCTCTTTTGCGTGATGGGGTAGATTACATGATTTCAACTTTTGGGTACTGTCTATTGATGCATGCCATGCTTTTGTAAATGCTCGCTATTAAATCCTTTTCATGTTTAATCCATTGCACGAGTTTGTCAAATTACATAGAACGCCAGATCTTGTTAAGAATGACATATCTACAAATGTCCAGGTTTTAGAGTCTGTGCAAGAAGACCCTCCGAGCAGCACAGTTAGGCATGGACGTAATATGGAGATGCCACTGCATTTTGAAGAGCTAATACAAGAAAGCTGTGAAAGCAGTATTAAACATTATACTGATGCTTACTCATCTGGTAGTTTATCCTGTGAAGATGATTCTCTTCCAGATTCACATGCTTTGCTACATGTTACCAGCCGAAGAAAGCCAAATACGATGGTGACTGACTCTCTATCTTAATTTTATTAATGTCAACGCATCATTATTGAATTTTATATTTCTTAATAAAATAGTTATCATTTTTCATTGGTCACATTTCTACTGACTGTTGAAACACGTGGCCTTGCCAGAAAAAATCAGATCAAGAACAGCTTATGGGGTTGGCGAGTGAACGAATTATTCCCCAAGAACTTAATGACTGGAAATACACCACACAAAGTCAGGAAAACATCAAAGCTTGTGTTAATGGTTTATCTGCTCGAGAATCAGAAGCAATTCTTGTCATTAAGCAACTTGAAGATCAGGTGCCTAATTATTCCCCTATTATTATCCTATCACACAATGACTTTTCCCCCTACCATTGCCCTATTATGCAATGACTTTTCATCCCCACTATTGTGCTATTATGCAATGACTTTGCCATAACATTTCCTTAAAATCCAAAGCAGATAAAGTTGCTGGAGTTAGAGAAGAGTTCTTTTCAAAATAACTTGGATGATGTTCTTGAATTAGCAACTCAGCAGAAAGCTTCTTTCCATGAGAAGTACGAAGAGGTGAATAATCTTATCCTGTTTGTTAAAAGTTCAAACATGTCCAGTGTTGTGTATATTCTTGTAAATCCTAAATTGTGTATATTCTTTGCTTGTTTACAGCTTCAGCAGAATGCTCTGGTTGCACAAGAACAAGCTAAAATTGCTAATGAAAAGCTTTCCAAACAAGTACTTTCTTATTCTCTTCCAGTTATAGCAATTCTCCTTTCCTCACAAATGGCATATTTTGGACACTTAATCTGTTTTCTATTTTGATTTCATAGTCGATTAATTAACATGAATGATTCTTGGATAAAACATTTGTATGAATCCCAGGAAGCAGCATATGAATTCCTTACTGGTATATTTGTGGAGACTGAAAGCATAGCTGTGCAAATGGATCAATCAACACGCTCAGTTGACAATGCTCTTTCTTTCATTGAAGAGCTCTTCCAGAATCTCTTCATGATGGCCAAAAACTTCACTGTATGACAGTATCTCCATAGTCTATTTCCCAATTTCTTGATAATCATGCCATTTGTTGAATTAGCTGTCTATTTAAAGTTTAACATCGACAATTACCAACCATTTTGCTCCATTATATATATTGACCTAGTGCTATGGACTGGATATGGTAAGGGTCCGAAGATCGGTGATAGGACACTCACCCTTGCACCAGCAGGGCTTCTCCTTGCTGAGCTAAAAGAGGTTGTGAGGCTTAGACTAACTTTAGAGCTTCATTGATTGATTGATAATAGAGTACATCGGGTACCTTTATATATAGGGAGGACTAACTTGATATATAAGGAACTAATATCTAATAAGCTAAAAGAGGTTGTGAGGCTTAGACTAACTTTAGAGATTCATTGATTGATTGATAATAGAGTACATCGGGTACCTTTATATATAGGGAGGACTAACTTGATATATAAGGAACTAATATCTAATTTTGTAGAAACCAATCTACTGTCTGTAATGTACTAATAAATCTTGTCTCCTTACCAACTAGATAATCTCCTAATTTATTATGCCTAAACTGTTGCATTCCCATAAAACCTATCAACCCACCTGAAAATGCTCTTTGACATCAAATGCAGGATAAAATCTTAAGAAGTTTTGGCTTTGTTCTAAGTTTGATTTAGGACAAAACAAAAATATCTTGTATTTTGAAACAGAGACAAGTATTTAGTACTCAAAGAAATTTTCGTGTGTGTAGTACCATCAACATTTTTGGGTAATGAGCCAGCTACATTGCTATAAATTGTTATCAACATGTCATTTTTTAAACTTCCAATATGCAAATTGTCTGGTTGAAATGTACTATATTGAAATCTAATATGAAAATGATCTGGCAAAAATATCTAATATATATAGTATAGAGCCCTTTGTTATGCCCATTTTTCATTTGCATATTAATCTATTTAAGCTGTCTTACAATAGTACTATAGTTAGTTTTCACTACTGTAGTTAGTTTTATGGCTGGACACAGTGCTCTGTCGTATATGTTTCAAATGTTATGTCATTGGTCCTTTCTGTAGGAAGCAAAGCAGTTTGTTTGTGGAGATATTACACAGTTCAGTTCTGTCATTAGGGATTACGAGAACATTTCAAACTGTTTGCGAGAAAAACTCAGCAAACTTGAAATGGAGAAGGTATGCATTTTAAGTTCTTTTTACCCATTGTTTGATTTTCATTCTAAGCAGCTCTCATTGGCTTCCATTGATTTCAGAAAATATTAGATGAACAATCCCTAGATCAGAAAGATGAACTTCAACGGTTGAAATCTAGCTTAGAAAGTTGTGAGAAAGCTATGGAGGTCTGTGACTGCTTAAGCCCTATTTGGTGATTAAATTCTTTATGTATTGTTTATGTTCTAAAATCATTGCTTGTACTCAGGATTGTAATATTCAAAATGAGCTGGAGAAAGATAGCATTCTATCGGAGCTCCTAACTCTCCAAAAGGAAGTCGTATACTTGTCATCATCTTCTTTGATGAAAGAGAAGGAGTCTATCCGAAAGGAACTTGACAGAACAAAAACAAAGTTAAAAGAGACCGAGAACAAACTTAAAAATTCCATTCAAGAGAAGATAAAACTTGAGGTTTGTTTGTTGAAATTAGTATTATTAATATGCGTGGTACTTCAAGTTTGTTAATTATTTTATATGTGTAAACAAGAAAACCCTACATTATTCGCTAATAACCAGTTCTTTTTACTGATGAACTATCAATATGTATTTCCCCTAGAGTGAAAAGGCTGAGGCCCAGAGAGAAATAAAGAAGCTACAGAGCCAAAGGACTCTTCTTGAACGTGATTTACGGAAACGTGATTCGTTTACTGTTGACAAAAGACATGAACAGAGTGTGAAGTCGAAGGAGCTTGCCGGTATCTATGATCAAGCTGTCCAGATTCAGGTTACAATCATCCCTTGTATTACTTTTCAGTCAATTTGTTGTGTAGGAAACTGATCTAATTGACTAATTCAGGGTACTGGCATAATATTGTTACAACTTGCAATAATAACTCTAATAAATCACAACAGTCACTCGACAATAATATTGGCCAATATGCTCCCAATCACAGACCATACCATTATGCGATTCCACTGTTCCAGAATATGTGTTTTAGACTGTGGTGGTTTGAAGCTACCAAGTGCTAATGTGGATTCAATATTTCTAGTACAGGGCTAGTGGTTCATAAAATATGCCATCTCTCTGGTTTCTGGTTTATGATGGTTTATCACTTCGTTGGTCTCACAACTTGGCAACCTGCAATCATGGAAAAAAATCTATTTATTGTTCCGCATAGCTTTTATTGCATGTTTTATAACCCAAATCTCTTTTGTTGACATCCAGAATGTTCACCATTTCAGTATTGATGTGGACTTATAGTCAACAAAGTACAAACACTCAAGAGCATCCATTTTTTTTGTCTATTTCAGTATTACATATAGTAAATTTGAAACAGAAGGTCATTTCCTGATATCAGTTAGGGAACAGTGACAAAGATGCCATGTTGAGTGAGGAAGAAGAAATTTCAGTCATACTGTCTATTCACATATCATCCCAGCATAACACTAGAGAGTTTTACATCTGTAGGATGACCTAACTAGCTATGCTATGCATGTAGTGATGGCTCTTTTATCCTTTTCAGGAGGACTACGGAAAGCTTGAGATGCATGCTTTTGATATGGAGGCTGAAATTGCTTCGTTACAAGAAGCTTTAGTTACTACCATTGCAGAAAAGGAAGAAGCATTATCTAGAGTGGAGCTTCTCACATCAGCAGTGGAAGATCTTGAAAGTAGGTTGAATTCAGCAGAATCAGAGACTAGTTCCTTGCTTGAGGAGACTGCTGTCTTGGTATACTTGATTTGTCTTATGCATATTTTGGAAGATTTGTTTCCCATCTATTTGTCTAATCCTAAATGTTTTGACACCATGAAATTTTGTTGTGTTTCTCTTTGATGCAGACTAGGAAGTTAGATGCATCTGAATCTATCTCTAAAAAACTTGAGGCTTCTATTAGTTCTTTATCAAGGGAAAAAGAAGACATGGGAATTGTATAGCTCTGTGCTTATGTCAAATTGATTGATGTTAGCTGAAAGTTGAAACTTATTGCACTTCTGTCTGCTGTAAAATACAGGAACTTACTGATGTTCTTCTGGAAATGGAGTCTGAAAGATCAACGTGGACTGCCAAGGAGAAAGCTTATCTTGAAGCCAAACAAAAACTGAATATCTGCAATAAGAACAATTGCAAATTATCAGAAGATTTGATTAAGGTAACAACAATAGAGTTCCCATTGATCATTGCACATCTCCCGTGTGCCCAGTCCATTTTATGTATGCAGTCACTAGTCATGCTATGTGGTTTTATCAACAACTCAATATTGTTTAGTTCTGGATCATGCTATATCAATTTGTGTCAATACTGTTTAGATTTGGATCATGCTATGAATATCAATGTGTCATATGTACTGCTGCACTTACCTGTTGTGGTTGTTTGCTATGATATTTTTTATTTAAATATTTATTGCACATTTCTTTTCTTGCCTAGCAACATTAGTGGGGAAGAAAGCATGTTTGGTTTCCTTGTTTGGTTCTTTTCTGGACAAGGGTTTCCTTCTTTTAAGGGAGACAAAATTTAGCTCGCCTCTTTAGCATGAATTTGCTTTCCTACCAGCAACTTAGAAAGGTTAGTTGCGTCTTGTTAAAGAACTAGACATGCCCTAGTTGCCTTGTATTGAGTTGATTTACATAATGTAGTTCTTCTAATGTTGTCTTGCCCTAGACGACTAGTTTCATTTTCCTAATGTTTTTCTTTTTTTGTTCAAAGTAATAGTCAAGCAACCTCCACATTCAATGTTTTTTCACCAATATTTTGAAGAACTTTGGTATCTCTGTTACTGATATTGCAATATACTGCTAGGTGAGACAAGAATTGGCGTGTTGCAGAGAACAGTACAGTATTCTTGAGGCTAAAATGATTTTCTCCAAGAATGACACAAATGAGGAGAAATACTGGTTAGTCTTGTAGTAATTCCATCAATCTGACATATTGTGCTTCAGTGTTGTATGATCGGGACAACAAGTAATACAACAACCATGTAGGAGCATGCCTTAAGCTACTTTTAATATTTCTTTTGCAATACTTTCTAGTCCTGAGCCTGAAGTTTAAAATATTCTTTTAAAGGAGTTACTCTGAAAATATACAAAATGAACAAACTGGAGTGGTTGTGCCTTATCTAACAAGCACATATCTTCGATGTGCTAAAAGGACAGTTATAATAAACATAAAAATGTTTGACGGGGTGAACCAATAGCTGTTTGTGAGCAATAGGAACAGATAGGTGAAATTGTCCTAGTAGGAAATAAATACATCACGGCCTCTCTTGGCGACCCGGGAAGCGAAGCTCGTCTCCCCAGCATGCCTTGCCGGCCTTGCCGCCACCTGCAGTGATGGTCGGCGGCGGCAGCGCCTCCCTCCTTCCTCCCATTTCCTTCCTCTTTCCTTTCTCCTTCTTCCTCTCTCTTTTTCCCTTCCTCCTTTTCTCTAGATCTGAGGTGACCCGGGGGACGTCGTTCCTGAGCTTGGCCCTCCCCACGTCCGGCACCGGTGGCCTCCCATCCCGGACCGCGGTGGCGGTGAAGGCTGCACGGGGCACGGCATGATCTGGCCATGCTAGGTCCAGATCCAGCGCATCTCTGGCGGGTTCCGCGCGTCTCCCTGGCACGAGAGGCTGGAGTTGCGGCGGCGGCCGACGGCGGTGGTGAAGGCAGCAAGGGGGACGGTTGGATCTGGCCCCTCCAGGTCCAGATTTGGGTGTGTCCTAGTCGGGGTTGGGCGAGGCCGGACCCCTCGTGGCGGCGGCGTCGACGGGTGGGTGGCCTGTGTGGCGCCGATGAGCTCCGCAGCTCAGTGGAGCTCCGCCGGTCCGGGTGAGGTGGCAGAGCAGGTTGTCAACAGCGCTTGTCCGGTTGTTGTGCAGGTGTTGCGGTGTGCAGGTGGCATTTGGTGGCATTTGGTGGCTTCCGTTGCGGACACTATGTTTGGATGGGACTCCGAGGTGAAAGCCTTGCTCGGCTTGCCGATGCTAGCAACGGCGACGCCATCGGGCATCGTTCACCTTGTTGAAGGCGTTGCTATTGGAGCCCTCGTTCAACTCCACATCAAGGGATTTCTCCGGTTAAAACCTTAGATTCGTTAGGATCAGGCGATATCGCCGTTCTGTCGGTGTTTTCTTCTTGAAGGCTTCGTTTTATGAGTTTTTCCCTTGTTGGACTGCTGTTATTAGGTTCTTGGGTTCAGTATGTCAATGCCGGGGTTTTCGCTGGTTTTCCATAAATTAACCGTGCCGTTGTAAGGTTTTAGGGTCCGGTTTTCCTTATAAACTGGATCAACTCTCTTCTTCTATAGTGTAATGTAGGAGCTCCCTTCCGTTACCTCGAAAAAAGAAAACAAATACATCGCCATCTGTTGTTTAATATGCCGTAGGCTCAAATGTTCGGCTAGCTGATTTACTACTGACACTAGAAAGTTTGTGCAGCAGGGAGACTTTTGAAGAATCAGAACGACTTCTGAAGAAAGAAAGAAACATTGACACCGGTGTGAATGAAAATGTAAGTCTTCAGTCTATTCCTTTTGCCCTCCATTGTGAAAAGTCTTCTTATAACATGAGTAAATCAAATGGAAGAATTTTCACCCTAAATCATATAGTCACAAGTCATGACCAATTACTATACATGCGTGAGAAACCATCACGTGGGAAGCTACAATGTTTCGAACTTTCGATGTTGGACATTCTTTGTTTTCCTAGTGAAAAAACAATTGAGCAGTAACTTATCTTGCAGTTTTTCTCTCATTTTGTTTTGAGCAGGAACTTCACCAACAACTATTGTCGATTACAGAAGAACGTGACAAGTTACTTTCTGAGATTAAATATATGAATTCAGTCATCAATGAATCAGAGGTTTTAAAAGAGAATCATAGTAAAAAGGCATGTTAGGTTTATTGTTGACCTGCTGCACTTAATCTCTGTGAGTGAGTGGTTTTCTCATGTGCTTTTTGATTATTTGTGCAGTTAATACAGGCCAAAGCTACTATAGATGAGTTGAGTTCTAGGATATCTATCGTGGAAGCCAAAATGAAAAATGTAAGCATTAATGTACTTGTCATTTACTGTTAATGGAAGTATATTATTACTGTAGCTGCTGTTTAAAATATTTCATCTTCGAATGCAGAGTTACTGGTTACCATTATCAAACTTAGGAATAGATGAATGTTTTGTGAGTAGGGTTCCATGTGCAGCCTCTCATAAGAGCATGTGCATTTGTTATCAACAAATATTTCTACCTGATTTCATTCATTTTTTTAGACAAGGAATGTCACAAAGTTTTCCATAACATGGGGGAGTACGACTTCAAAACCAAAACTGTATAAAATAAAAAGTCCAGGAGTTTCAATTGAACTCCAGAACAGATGCCAAAATTGCTTCTGTTGCACAGTCGAAGTATTTTTTTTCAAATTACCAATGGACCACCACAGGAACTACAATTTTTTTAGATAATGGATTTTCATTAATCCGGCCTCTGTATTCATGAAGGATATACACAGCCAAAACATACACGAGTTCTTAAACTCTAAACCTCGCACAAGGGAAAACACAAAAGACACAAAAAAAGAAAAGCTACTAGAAGACAGCTTCAATCTTCAACGAGAACATAATCTTTCTGTCACAGCGTGAGAGGGAGAAGGGGAGAACTGGAACTGGTCCTTGCTGCCTTTCGCCAAACCATCTCCGCCTCTGTGTATTATGAACGTCTATAACCAAAGTCTGTTTCCGAGCTTCAGCATGGAACTACTTGTCTAGTAATCTAATTTAACTTTCCTTTCTATGGTTGCTTGGAATTGCAAACCCCAGTTGAAACTTGCTGTGCCCCTTTTAGGCTGCTGGTTCTAAGCCTTGACCTAAACATTTGCAAAATTGACTGCATATGTTCTGTTGCTATTTTGACGGACTATTGTAATTTATGTTCGTCCTGCATTTTGAAAACATGGAAGCTTGACATAATACAATAAAAGTTTGCCAAATAACTGGAAAACACCAGATTCAATGAACCGATGGGATCTAGTTTATTGTTGGGAAGCCTGGGATAAGGGTGGTCTGCCAGCAAAGCTTGTGGATGCATCAGGCATGTAGTAGATAAGCACAGATACATACAGTATAACTCAATCAGTGTACTGCAAACTATAAATCCCAAGGGCCAAGGCATCCTCAAGAACCTGGATAGCCATAATTTCTATATTAAGAGAAAATGTTAGGCACTTAAAAGGCACTGCATTTCCTGAAGAAATAACTACTGTTGAGCAGTGACTCTATCATTCCTGCTTTGTTAATTATCCAAGTGATAGCTTTGCATAGAGGAAAATCATTTTCCAATTTGAATGTATCTTATTTCAGTTTTCCATGTCATTTAATTTTGAAAAGCAATTCAACGATGGCCCTAGTTGTTCCTCTTTAGAGAACAAGCCACCTTACTAATTACTCACTGACAACTTGCACTTTTCTGTATCCAGTAATTCCGTAACATGCTTTCTTTTGCAGGATGCTTCGGCTTATAACAAAGAGAACACAAAGCTTAGGATGCAGATTCGGTGGATGCAACCAGAACTTGATGCACACCGTGGAAGGCTTAAAGAAGCAATAAATGAGATGAAGCTGATGGACACAAAGTATCTGGAAGCATCCACCAAGCTGAAGAAGGACCTTTCTTTCTACTGTCGTGAGGTTCTGAGGTTGAAAGAACAGCTTAAAGAATCACAAGTTAAAGCATCTTGACCCTGAAATCTTTCTGCTGAGTAATTCTTGTGTGGAGAAACTCGTGGTAGTACTAACCATATGACAAACAATTGGTATTGCCTCAATGCCACTTCATACAACTTTTGTATACTGCTAGTGTATTTGTTTCAGGTAGGTGTATAGTGCTACAATTCCCTGTAGATCATTACTTCCTAATGCACCTGACTCAAATTATAAAGCAGTGGACCGTCTAGAACTTTTAACAGCCTTTCTCGCACTGCGAGTCTGTGATATAGGGTGAGTTATTCATATTGTGACATATAGATACTGGTTTTTCGTTTGGTTCTGGTCTGTAGCAAGTATATACCTACTACAGTACTTACGAGTATAGTGGTGAAGTGTGGACGCATGATTGATTGCGCATGATGCCGGTGATGCAGAGCAGTGTAAGCTGCTTGTGCCGCTCGCCGTCTCCATCTGAAACGTGGTCTCGTCGCTCTCGCGGGTGCAGGCGTGCAGCCGGTGCCGGAGATGACGCGACACCAATGAAAATCACGTGAGAAGAGAAGCTCATCGGATCGGAACATCTAGTGACGACGCCAAGCGATGGCCCAGAAACACACGGCCTGCCGACGCCGGTGCAATCGGGACGGGCCGTGGCTTTTGTGCTCGGACGTTGGGCCTCCCCTGAGGGGACATTGGCCATGTTGGGCCGAATTGACACTAGATTTTCAGCCTAGGCGGCGGGAGGAGTCGCAGCGCAGGGCTGAGTTCGAAGTAGATTGACGCTGAACCTCTGATTCTTCTTTTGCACATTTTTTTTTTCTCGGGAAAAAGTAATTCGAAGCTGATAGCTCGCGGCGGCGGCGGCGGCGGCTTCGCGGGCGATGGCCTGGGAAGGAGGCAGCGGCGGCTCGGGAGGAGGAGGAGCGCGCGACATGGACGCGCTGCAGGGCGTGCGCTCTATCGTGCTGAAGCCCTCGGAGTCCCTCGACGAGGGGCGGTTCACGAGGATCGCCGGCGCCGACTTCAACGACGCCGGACTCGGGCTCTCCGGGATGCTCGCGTCGCTCGCCACCACTGGATTCCAGGCCTCTAACCTCGGCGACGCCGTTGACGTCGTCAACCAGATGGTAACGTTACTACTCCCTTGCTGCCTTTTTTAGTACAATTCATGATAGAGATGAGGCAGATTGGGGGATACTGTAGCTTGAAATTGTTGTGGTTCTGGATCTGTGGAGCTTCTGATGAAGTGCATTTTGGACTAGATAGGGCGTATTGCTGTGTTGTTGGTGTACTCGGAGAGTAGGAGGTGAAGCCATAGCTATGCCTGCTGTAAAATAAAATGGGAACCTTGCAGCTATTGTTCATCCTAAAGCTAACACTCTACTGTTGGTTTTCTCGATAATTCCTGTGAGACGAAACCGTTATTAGTAGATTGGAATGGAGTAGATGTATAAAAAAAAATGCTACACACTTTTTTTATTTACATCGTGAATTTATTGGACAAATTCAAACTGTATATATTTGAGTTTTCTCTTGTATAACCTGGAGGTAATCCAGATGAAAAAAAAATATCTCTGTTATAATCTTACATGTGTGTTCCTTAATTTTTTTCCCCATCTTCATGCTTGTACTGATTTTTCTACATGCCTAAGAGGTTACTAATTCCTATATTTCCTAACCCTTTCTTTTCTGTACTTCAATACATTGAAGTTAGAATGGAGGCTGTCCCATGAGAAGCCACGTGAGGACTGTGATGAACCTGAGCTTGACCCTACATATAGAGAATCTGTGAAGTGCAAAATATTCCTGGGATTCACCTCAAACCTTGTCTCTTCTGGCATTCGGGATGTTGTCCGTTTTCTAGTTCAGCATCACATGGTGAATACTCCACTTTTTTAATTTCCTTTTATTAACTGGTTTGTTAGACACGTTTTGGCATGCTTTTGGTAACATACTAGCATTATTAAAAGGATTGAGATCTCATCCCTATGATGTAGCTAATTCCCTATGGAAAAAAAAATGTGTTATTTAGGTTGATGTTATTGTTACGACTGCTGGTGGTATAGAGGAGGATCTCATCAAATGTCTTGCTCCTACTTACAGAGGGGATTTTTCTTTACCTGGAACGCTGCTGCGGTCAAAGGGATTGAATCGGATTGGAAATCTATTGGTTCCTAATGATAACTACTGCAAGTTTGAGAACTGGATCATGCCAATTTTTTTACCAGATGTTACAAGAGCAATCCAGGGAGGTACTATAACATTTTTCTTCTGGCTGAAGCCCAGTAGCTTGCAACAAGGTGTTTGATTCTATATGACGCACATGTGCTTATGGCTCATTAGCTATAAAGTGGAGGCATCATGTAGGGGGCAGTAATATGAAAAGGCCTAACTTATAGTGCTTAGAAATCCACTAATGTAATGGTACAGAAAGGTTGTCATTATTTGAACCAGTCTTCATTAGCTCCGTTTCAAGTTGGCCTCTGTGAATTTACGTAGTAATGGTACATGAATAAATCCATAATCCAAATAGCACTGAAATATGAGGTTACCAGGTATAGTTTCTGTACAACTGGTCACTTGCCAAGAATCAATAAGGAAAAGGTTCCACACTGGTAGATATGTTTTGTAAGCTTTACTGCTATGCCCTTGATGTCCAACTATTCAATTATCAGATATGCGTCTTTCTTTCAGAAGCAACTCTTCCAACTACTTTTGTGCTTCTCTCTCTTCTGTTCATGAAGCGCAATCAGTTTTACTTACCTGCAGAATGTTTGGACACCATCGAAGGTCATTGGCCGTCTTGGCAAAGAAATAAACGATGAAAGTTCCTACCTTTATTGGGCATATAAGGTAACATATTTATTAACTCACCTGCATATCCTTGCAAAGTGCAAGTGGGAGAACAAACCATCAATCCTGTTCATAAAGCCCCTGCATCTTTATCTTGAGTACACTACACAATGATATACTAGGTAGTCTTGTTGAATTTTTTTTCAGAGTTCCCTTAAAAACAAACAAATAAACTATATTATTATTTGAGTTATTTTTGTATGTATTAATGTTTTCTAAATGTGGAAACTCCTCATAATAGTGCCATATGTACATCTTTTCCCCTAGGAACTAGTGTGCCACCATCCTTAAAGTTGTGCTTACTGATGTTAATCTAATGTACTTGGTGTCCATATTTGAAGCTTTATTTTGACTTTTAGAGTTATAGTTGAGTGGATTTGATCAAGATACTTGTTCTTTTCCTCTTGATGTTACAATAGCATGGTATTTTCATGTTCCTTGGTTTAAAATTCATATGGCCAAGTGCAATGTTATGATCTGTAACTCAAAGACTGAAAACGAGACAGTACTGACTCTCCAAATCTTGATCAGAACAATATTCCTGTATACTGCCCAGCATTGACTGATGGATCACTTGGAGACATGCTATTCTGTCATGCAGTTCGCAATCCTGGCCTAATTATTGACATTGTACAAGGCAAGTTGTGTGCTTGGTTTTCTTGCTTTTGCTATCACTTTTGTTTTTCTCATATTATGCTTGAAAAACTTGGCAGATATAAGATTGATGAATGGGGAAGCCATTCATGCAACCCCAAGGAAGACCGGGATTATAGTTCTTGGTGGAGGTCTACCGAAGCATCATATATGCAACGCCAATATGTTTCGCAATGGTGCAGATTTTGCAGTCTATATCAACACAGCTCAAGAATTTGATGGCAGTGATTCTGGAGCACAGCCTGATGAAGCAGTTTCATGGGGAAAGATAAAGGGTTCAGCCAAACCTGTCAAGGTATGTTTCTGTAACTTGAACAATTTTCACATGATCTTTTTAATGTTTTACATACATCTAGGCAGTCAAAAGTGTCTATCAAAGATCATGCTGCACGTAAAAATGCCTTTGTTGATTTCACCTGAGATGAAGTATGTCAATGATCTTGGACTAGATTCTAATCCTAACCATCATAACTTACCTTTATTTATGTGTATAGCTTTTGCTCTGTGTAATACCACATGTGATGCATTAAAGCCTTGAAGCATGCAGCCATTTACTTTTGTTTAATGATTTATGCGATCATGGTTGACATGATTTTGTTTTGCCTGCTATAGAAGATATATGTAAGAAATTATGACACGGCATGATCTATGTAAGAAATTGTGACACGAAAAGATCATATGAATGCACTTTTATTTAATTCAATACACTACGACTGGTTATTACTGTAAAGCCGTATCTTAATACCGCGGCTCTTGGAAATGCAGGTGCACTGTGATGCTACGATCGCTTTCCCGTTACTCGTGGCTGCAACATTCGCACGCAAGCTGCATGATACGAAACAAACCTACTAAATTTTCTGGGTGCTGTGGGCTAAATCGGTCCTTGTCGAACTCCTCACGTTGGGTGTTAGACTGCACGCTTTTTGCAAATGATGCAGTGGCAAGGTCTTGTTGGTACCAACTCACGAACAGTACCGCCCTTCCCAATCATATTTGTTCCTTGTACACTTCATGTTAAACATCAGGTAGCAGCTTTGTTTTTGCCCCCTTTGGCAATTTTGCGTGCTGCAGTGGAGGCTTACATTGTACAATAACTGCAAATTGTGACCGATCGGGTGATTTTGAGTTCTGGTTAGTGCGATACAATAAGTGATATTTTCTCTATTGTTTGCAAGTGCATTTGAGTTAGTTATCGGTTTGCGCCTAGATCTCTCTTCCTCTTCCTCTATCTGGGACGGAAATTGCAATGCATATGACCCAATTGTCTAACCCACGTACAACTGAATTTGATCAATAGTTGTAAACGGTTGCAGTGTGTATAAACATGCTCTCTTTTGGTTGATCTATGATAGCATGTTTTTAGTTGTACAACTCATATGGGCCTCTGGTTTCTGGATATCCCCAGTTGGCCATAGTGCTGTACTGCTGTCCAAATAAGGCAGGCCAAATCGTTGCCGGCCCAGGCACGGCTGTAGCAGGCTGGCTAATGGGCCGGGCCGTGTCTGGGCGGCCACAACGGCAGGGCGTTCCAAAACAAGCATGGCACCGGCACGACTCGGCACTGTCTCGTAAAACAAACGAGGGTACAACTAAGTACAGAATCTTTGGAACTGGAGCTAGCTAGCACGCATGGGCCCCTAATGATCAAGCGACAGTGACCCAAGGAAGCAGTAGCCTCCATTCCAAAGCCTGTGCAAGGCAACATCACAAAGCTGATCACCTCCACAATGATCGGCGACGGCATGCAGCCGCAGGGCAAGTAACCGAGAAAATTTGTCGGTCGTCGATTCCCTCACGCGAGCGTGAAAATGGATGGCCATGATTCGCGCAATCACGCCCGCTAAGCTGATCCCGTCTCCAAGATACTCTCGAAAGACAGATTTTCTCGAGTGAAATAATACGCAATCATAGACACCAAGACATCCCCACGCTAGCTAACTATAGCAGGTTGTCCCGTGTCCACCCTAGTACCCCGTCTCAAATTATAGCGCAGCCCCGTTTTAACAAAAATCAAACTCGGTAGCTATTAACTAATAATTATATTAATTATATCTACACTAAGTATGTTGTATCACTAGATTAATACTTTAAAGTACTTTCAAATTACTTTCATGTGATACTAATTTTATATTTGTTAAAATACTAGTTAAAGTATGTTATTAAAAACCGTGTAAAAAAATATAGAGCTTATAATTGGGGGACAGAGTGAGTACGTTATTACTGTCCCACACTGGGAGATCGGTCTCATCTTAGCCGTCCGTGGCCGATGAACGGTCTGGATTTCATGCCGGGAGCAACAGAAATTTAAGGTAATTGAATTTTTAGATAATGGAATATAGTATCCCGGCCTAATTTAAGGTAATCGATGATGATGAATAATAGGTTAGCGTGAGAGTAGAGATTTCATGGGAGAGGGGAAGTGTGTGTGGTGTGGCCGCATGATTGCTCGTGATGCCGGCGATGCAACGCACTGCGGGGCTGCAGCTAGCCTCCTCCTCGTCTCCATCTGAAACAAACTCATCATCAGGAGCATATCATCAATCCGGTGGAGACGATGATCATGACTGACGAGTGGCCGCGCGTCGTTCGAGCTGAGCTCGCCGTGACCGGCCGGCGGGGCCCCCATGTGGCCGCCGTGGTTTCGCTTTACTCCGGCAATCATTGGGCGAGCCGAGAGATCGATGATGCCCCTCTTCTCACGCTTTTTTTTGGCTTGGGTTCTTTATCGTGTTCCGGTTCCCGAGAGGCAGAAACGGCCAGGGACGACGATGACCACGAGCAGTGCTGTAGCTTCGTTCGAGTGGCTGGCGCCAGGTCGGTGTCCGTGATCCGTCTGTCTCAGCTAGCTTCTCGTCCACTGTTCCACGCAAAAAGCTCCCCAAACAGCATGCGTGAGATGCGTACAGTGGCACGTACAGAGTACCACTACTAGATACGGATGTACAGAGAGAACCAGCAAACGATTGATCGACAAATAGATCACACATAGATCGAGCAGAGAGCACGGGTGAAAAAACACAACGGCTGCACAGCCGGTTGGCTACCAGGGTTTACGATTCTGAGTTGATCTTCCGTTTCGTGCTATGGAGTAACGACGGTTTTCGTGAAATCCGTCGGAAAGCCGGTAGATTTCGAATAAACTAGCTGGGTGGTCCGCGCAATTGCGCGGCTAACACCCATATAAAATTATATATTTTTAGTATGATTCTATTTAAAATTTATTAAATAGTTATCTCGTTGTCTTAAGATTTTGAAAGACCAAACCTTATCATCCTCGTGTTTCTAATTTCGTAGTTTTTAAAAGACACATCAGTTGCTACCCCTTACTTCTGTTATATTATTTTTTATTAGCTTGCTCGATCTACCATTGTTTCTATTTATTCTCCTTAGAACCTTTATCTAAAAACTTATATTTTTTAGAGTTTATTGTCCTGTTGGGCTTCTTTTTTATAATTTTTAGAAGTCTCGTCAAATGCTGCTATTATACTCCTCTACAACCGTCCACTGTATCTTCCCTTTACTGTCATTGTTATTTTAAAAATCGAACATAATTATTGTTTAGCTTCATTTTTTTACTTTCTAGAAGTTTTGCCAAAACGTTAGTAACTTTGTCACTGTACTCCTCTACAGCTCGCCCGCTGCCGCCCTTCTTTAATGTCATTGAGATTTTAAAATCAAATATGATTATCGTTGGGGATTTTTTTTTACTTTTTAGAAGCATGAACCTTTAAAAATTGAACATTATAGTTTTTAGAGTTTTATTGTCTCGTTGGGTTTCATGTTTTTTATAATTTTTAGAAATCCCGTCAAACGCTGCCACTTTACTCCTCCAGAAGACCCACCAACCATCGGCGGCCCTACCATTATACTCCTATGCGACCCGTCCGCTGCGTCTCATTTTTACTGTAATTGAGATTTTAAAAATCAAATATGATTATCATTAGGGTTTATTTTTTTTACTTTTTAGAAGTCCCCGCCAACCGTCTTGACTGATTGCTTCACGACCTGCCCGTCGTCCTTCCTTTTAATCGTCATTAGAATTCTATTTGGTCATTTATTAATAGTTTTAGATGTCTCATCAACCGCCACCTCTCTGCTCCACTATAGGCCTGTTACTTAATTAATCTCGTCATATGTTTTAGATGGTCTTTTCTTTCATTTGTCTTATTTTTTATCACTAGTTTTAGTTATTTATAAATTGTATTCATAGTTGAAATCATTTTTTCTTTTTCTAATTTCAGAATTTATTTTATTTATTATTATGTTCTTTTGATATTTTTATTTTTAATTTTTAATTTCAGTTGTTTCAAAATTATATTCCTACTTTAACTCTCCTTTTAATTTGCCTAATTTCGGATTTTATTTTATTTTTATTCTGAATTTTACTTAATCTATTATTGGGTTCTTATATGTACTCTCATTTCAATATTTCTTATATTAAATTCCGAATTTAAGTTAATTTTAAATTGTATTTCTACTTGAACTCTTATTTTCTTTTCTTTTTTCTAATTTGGATTTTTTAATTTTTTTTATTCTGAATTTTAATTAATCTCGTATTGGATTATTGTATGGACTCTTCTTTCAATATTCCTTATTTCTAATTCCGAATTTTAGCTATTTATAAATTGTATTCCTACTCGAAATCTTCTTTTTTTTTCTTTTTCTAATTTTGAAATTTATTTTTTTATTATTCTGAATTTTAATTAATCATGTATTGGGTTATAAAAATATTCGATAAATTTTATTTATTTTTATCACAAATTTTAGTTATTTATAAATTGTATTCCTAATTGAAATCTTAATTTTTTTTTCTAATTTCAGAATTTTTTTTAAAAAAATTAGTTAATACTGTATTGTGTTCTTTTAATGTTTTTATTTTTTATTTTCAATTTCAGTTGTTTCAAAATTGTATTCCTACTTAAACTCTATTTTAATTTTTCTAATTTTGGATATTATTTTATTTTTTATTCTAAATTTTAATTAATCTCGTATTGGGTTCTTATGTGGATTCTTCTTTCAATATTGCTTATTTTTAATTTCGAATGTTATCTAATTTTAAATTGTATTCCTATTTGAACTCTTCTTTTATTTTCTTTTGCTAATTTCTGATTTATTTTTTTATTCTGAATTTTAATTAATCTCGTATTTGGTTCTTATATGGACTCTTCTTTTAATATTCCTTATTTTTAATTTCTAATTTCAGCTAATTTTAAATTGTATTCCTACTTGGACTCTCATTTTCTTTTCTAATTTTGGATTTTATTTTTTTTTATTTTGAATTTTGATTAATCTCGTATTGGGTTCTTATATGGAAATTTCTTTCAATATTGCTTATTTTTAATTCCGAATTTCAGCTATTTTTAAATTGTATTTCTACTTGGACTCTCCTTCCTTTTCTAATTTTTGATTTTATTTTAGTATTATTCTGAATTTTAATTAATCACGTATTGGGTTCCTATATGAACTCCTCTTTTCATATTGCTTGTTTTTAATTCTAAATTTTAGCTATTTTTAGATTGTACTTTTACTTGGACTCTCTTTTTCTTTTTTTTCTTTTTCTCCGATTATTATGGGAATTTCTAGCCTCCACAGCGAACGTGGTGCCTCCTTTCAAGGATGTTTTAATAATATAATAGATTTCATAAACCAAAATTTAAATATAAATTCCTCGAGTTTACCAATAAGCTCGCGAAAACCTGTTGGCTTAGGCGAGATTCCAAGCGAAATCATCAAAATTTCAATCGGTAACTAGAAAAAAGGTAAACTTATTTTTTTTCCTTTTTTTAATTCATTATTCTTTTCTTTCCTGCTGTAAATTTTAGTAAATACATGGAATATATCAATTTTTTCGAAAATGTATATCCCAATAGGTTAAATGAATATCATACTATTTATAAGATTTTATTTGATTTTTTTTCTTTTTTATCAATTCAAATTTGAATTTGGATTAAACTCATCGAAATCTCAGACGGCTTCTACTTTCGAGCATCGTCAAAACCTTAAAGTTTCGCAGAATTCGATCGACCGGTTTTCGTCGGAATTGTGAACTCTCCCCGACACGCATGCACGCAGTACGTATATAGCAGGAGTACGTTGTGCACTGGTGCAGCTCGTCATTGTCCGGAAGGGCATGAGCCGATGAGCGATCGATCGATGGCGACGGCGAGCACGGCGGGATCGGAGGAGCACAAACTAACACACGGCGAATCGCCAGGGAGATATCATATCGTTCGTCAGGTCGGCTAGATCCTCCACACACGCGCACGTGTTGGCACAGTGGCACGGACGCTCACCTCCCACCCACTGATCAACCCACACACCCATCGATCGTGTCCATTTTTCCGCGCATCCGCGCGCGCGCGTCGGTCGCTGACACACGCGCGGCACTCCGAGGGGTCGTCGACGCCGACACGGACGGGATGACGGGTCCCCGGCTCGCGAGTTGCCCGCCTAATGCATCCAGCGTACAGTGTTGTTGTACCAGCGCGCGCGCTAGGCGAGGCGATCGATCAAAAGTCGTCCAAACAGCGGTTGCCTTTGTCCGCGTCGTTGAGGCCAGACGTCCAGCGCCTAGGCCACCGATCCACCGTGGTCTATTCATCCGTACGTGCATCATGCATATGGGGGGTACGTAGTACGTAGCTGCACGTACGCTTTATCACGGGCTATAGAATTACAAAAGTGTGGCATGCTTTGTAAGGTCGCTCTCCAGCTCCATTTTTCGCAAGCTGGTCAATCACGCTCAAGCGAACAAGCCTCTGGCTGGCTGGCTCCTTTCAAAGTGTGCCCAAATGATTGATCTCTCTCTGCCTGCACGGCTGCATCCCAACCCCTGGCCCTGGCTAGCCGGAGCCCGGTTTGTTCGAGTGATCAGGTCAGAGAGCTCATCGGAATTCAGAAGTCAGATTGCCATCCATCCTGCTGCATGCGGCCGTGGGGCCCACACATCGCGTGGGCCTCGGCAAACCAGCAGCAGCTACTCTCCCGGCCCTCGGCCCCAAAGCTTTGCCCCGGGTGAATCACGAGGGGTGGCGCATAAGGCCATCACCAATACCTCGGCCCGTGTTCCCTAGCACCATTCGTTAGCCTTTCCGTCTCCGCGCCCCCCCCTGCGATAGAACACGTCTCTCTGCTAGGGAATATATCCCTCGCTCGCTTTTGCAGGGAACACAGCCGAAGGGGCGTGTTGGGCGCGAGGGTGTAACTTGTGGACACCGTTCCTACCGAAAAATTTCCTCTTCCACCCTCGCCCCTCTCACTCATCGCCCTCACGGCCACCGGCGACGGAAGAGAGAGGGAGGGAGAGAGGCCAACGGCGGCGGCGAGGGTGGGGGGGGGGAGAGGTAAGAGTCGGCGGCGAGAGGGAGAGGGAGACGAGCGGCGGAGACGATGCCAACGACGACCGGGATACGATGTTGGCGGCGACCACGGATCCACGCGCCGCTCACCGAGCCATCGGCGCGCTGGGCCGGAGTAGGAGGCGGGGCCATGGCTCCCCGTGTCCAGATCTCGCTCTGCCACGTCCTCCTCGCTCCGCTCGCCACGGCCACCGTGTCCCGCCGTGCGGAGGGAGAGAGAGGAGGGCATCGGTGGCGGGAGAAAGCGGCAACAGCGGCTTGAGAGGGAGAGGAGGGAGGCGGCGACGGTTGCTGGGGAGGGCGAGGAGGGAGGCGCGGCGGTGGTAGAGAGAGGATGAGGGAGAGAGCCGTGGCGCGTGAGAGAGGGAGAGAGAGGGGAGCGATGAGAGAGAGGGAGGAGTTGCCGAGGGTAGATGAGGAAATTTAACGCGATGACCTTTTGGTAGGGGTACCTATAGATTTTGAGGAACCCATCTAGCTATGGCCTCCATTGTGAGACGATTGTCTATATAAGTGTTTTCAGTTAGTGAGAACACTCAATGGATATCTTACATTGTAGATGCTCTAATACGCATGAATAACAAGGTCACATAGGGCTTACAGCAGGGCTCAATGCACGGCACGGCACGGCACGCCATGGCTGGACCGTGGGTGGCTGATTGGGTGGTGGTGATGGCTCACCAAAGAAATATTTATCACTCTTACATATTCAATTAAAATTTTTACCATTAAACTAATATATTATAGATATATGAGAACTCATATAACATAAACACGTGAGAACTCACGCGTCACGAATTATGAGTTATAAATTTTTAATTATTATATTTTAAAAGTGATAAATAGTTAAATACCTTGTAGAGTGGAGAAAAAAAAAAGAGATCAAAACTCCCAGCTAAAACAAGATGCGGATGAGGAGACACCGAGAGAGCCAGACAGGCCCCTGGGACCTGGGTGGATGGGTGAAGATGATCTCATCTCACACGATGCTACTCACTACACGCAGTTCACGCGTCCAGGCCCCGACCGGCCATTAATGGTGCTGGCTTCTACGTGAAGGAAGCAACTCCCACGCCTCACGAGGCCGAGCCAGCCAGACACTGCATCACCGATTCACCGGTGCGCGTGCCGTCGAATCCGAGGAGGAAAGACAAAACCGGTGAATGCGTGCGTGCTTTAGAGCAATGTGAATAGTATAGTCCGCTGGTGGCTAAGAGCACCCGCAATGGTAAAGTAAGGTGCTATCTATAAAACATGTACACCTCAACAATAGACTAGATTAATAGTAAACCACTTCAATGGTATGTCTACATGGGTATCTATAGCTCTCTAATCCATTGCCTCGTTTTTCTCTATAGACTATCTCCATGTTAGTAGATAGCTTTGCTCTCTCTCTTCATTTAATCTCTTCTAAGTAGGAAAATATGCTGACATGGATCTCTTGTAGAGAGCTTATAGATAACCACTGTGGGTGCCCTAATAGAACATGGCTAAAGCTAACTACTGGTACAATAGATTGTCTATTAGCTGTCTGTATCTTATAATTAAATAATTAATTATAACATGCACATATCAATGCATGTGATTAGCAATGAATTGTATCCGTGTAGCTATTTGTGTTGTGAGATGAACTTTGTTCACCAAACACCAAGATCATTTCACAGATCATACCAAACAAGTTATATGTTGTATAAAAATTACTACATACAAAACAAACACTAGTGTTTCGTGGCCAAGAAACGCTCACGAGGAAGGATTATATTCCCTGTTCTTTTTCCCCTCCAATCTTATGGCCAAAAAAACAAAAAGGACATGACGCTATTGCTGCATCACGTACGAGTATCACTCCAGATGACAGCTGATGACCAGCGTTAATCTTTTCCCCGATGCAGCTTTGAAAGGGAGGAGCCAATGCAAATCAAAAGAAGATTCTTCGTCGTTTCAGCATTACAGCCTCATTTCAACGGTTATAAATAACAGTATATATCTCGATCGTACTCTCGCGACTTGTTATCCTGATCAGATCTTGAAGATCGGTAAGGCGATCGATCGACCTGATCAGCAAGTGGATTGTTAGCAGGAGTGGTGGTACAAGCAGGCCGGCACATCCTGCGGCAGGATACTGATATAGGACGCCAAGTTGCCACTTGATATCTCGAACTTATGAGACAAGGGTTGACATGCTCATGTTGACATTACAGATCATGCATGAGGCATCTGCTACTAGGTGAGAGTAAGCACATTGGAGTGTGGAAGGGACCAACATGTGTGCTATGTCTTCGGCTTGTCCGGACCTCATGCATGTGTATTGCCATAGTTTGAGCTAATTTTGCACGAAAGAAAAATAAATCTTAAGAGGAAATTCATATAGAATACGCACAAGTGTGTACGGACACCTGCAGGTGGTAGAGTTACTCCCTCCGTTCGTTCTAAAGTACTCCCTCCGTTTTTTAATAGATGACGCCGTTGACTTTTTCTAACATATTTGACCATTCGCCTTATTCAAAAATTTTATGCAAATGTATAAGATATAAATCACACTTAAAGTACTATGAGTGATAAAATAACTCATAACAAAATAAATTATAATTACGTAAATTTTTTTGAATAAGACGAATGGTCAAACATGTGAGAAAAAGTCAACGACGTCATCTATTAAAGAAAAGAGGGAGTGTACTCCCTCCGTCCTTAAAAAAAAGCAATCTTAGATGAGGATTTGACCTCACCTAGGACAATGAATCTGGACAACCTCATGTCCAAATTCGTTATACTAAGTGATGTTAAATCACTAACTAGGTTGTTTTTTTTAGGACAGAGGGAGTAACGCATAACCATCACTAACGTAAATATCAAGAAAAATAATTTAATCACCTCCTCGATTAAATCATCTCAATGCATATAAGCAGTGTGATTGATGTTAATTTGAAGGTAGAAGATTTAAAACAAATCAAAATTTAGAGGAGAAAGAGATCTGTCTAGTTAATGTATGTCGGTATACACGTTTTATATTATGAGATTCGAAGAAAAAATTGGTTGTCTTATATTTTACGACGGAAAAAGTATGAGGTAGTTAACTCCTAAACAATACTCCCTCCATAAAAAAAAATCAACTTCTACTGTTTAAATTTTGTCTAAAAAAATCAACTTGTACCATCTTATCTACTCCCAACTAGTAAAATGAGAATTTTTATCACTTCAATACTCTTTACCTATCTATCACTCTTACTGTTTTTTTAATAACCAAGAGTATTTTAGTCATTCTTCATCTTCACTAATTTTTTTTGTTGGAATGCTAGAAGTGGATTTTTTTTATCGGAGTACGTTACAACAGCGTACATCCGAAACAATTAGGAGCAGGCTGGGCACGCGTATGGTTAAAATTGTTAAATTTAACAAAACCTCGATATCAGCAAAATCCATGATTAAATTGTCAGGGCACCATGACTTAAGCATGACCAGTGCATTGTGATATTGGCACCATAAATTTTCTAGAGCTGCCCCAAGAAATATGTAATCAAAGAATTGGCGCCGTTCACCCGGAATATTTAGCCTGACAGCAGGTGATCACGTTGACATGTTTAGGCTGTGTGGTTTGATCATGGTCGGTGCTTAATTAGGTTAATACAAACGATAGTACGTACTGCATGCAGACGTGCAGACGTGATTCCCGGAGAACGATGCTCACGCGCAGGAGCCAGGACCAAACCGACCGTCTGCCGGTGAGATGCGTATATCGTACAAATAATTACATATGGCAACGTGCTTGGTAGGCTATCGCTTAACCATCCTGTTCATGACTTACACTGGTGGAGAAATCCTTCGTAGTCCCGGTTCGTAACCTCCCTTTAGTCCCGGTTTCCAAACCGGGACTACCAATCCGGGACTAAAGATCGCTATCTTTAGTCCCGGGTAAAATAACCGGGACTAAAGATCTATCTTTAGTCCCGGTTGATAGCCCCAACCGGGACTAAAGATGGCTCAGCCGTCCCGGTTGGTGTTATCAACCGGGACTAAAGATCGAGCTGACCTTTTTTTTTTTGCATGACCCTGTTGCTGCATGGTTTATATATATAGAAACCATGAATATATATATATAGATATATATATATGTTTCAGTACATATATGCATATATAATATATGCATATATATATATATATTATATTATATTTATACATGTTTCAATACATATGTACATGCATAATATATATGTATTTATACATATATATGTTATGCAAATGCATATATATATATATATATATATATATATATATATATATATATATATATATATATATATATATATATATATATATATATATATATATATATATATATATATATATATATATATATATATATATATATATATATATATATATATATATATATATATATATATATATATATATATATATATATATATATATATATATATATATATATATATATATATGACCAAAATATATTTACATTATAGAAAATGTGTACACATGCATATAGAAATATATGTAGTCATGTATTAATTACAATCCATTATATGTCCTAGCTAGCTACGATTTCGACGTAGTAGTAGTCGCTAGCTCAGAAGCTAAGGACCTATGAATTGTGTTTCCGTCGTAGTAGAATTCACCCTTGGGATCAAGGATTTGTTCGTTGATGAATCCCATGAGTTGTTCTTGAACCGCCGCGATAAATTCCTTGTGCGTGGTTAGGTTATCCCTTATGCGAATAAACTATATGAATGTATGAAATTGATTAGTAATTAAACAAGAAATCGATACGTAATGAAATTTTGAATTTATTTGTACGTACATTGAGCTCTCTTGTGGTGATGATTTGGTCTGCAAGGCAGTGGCAATACTCGCACACGTAATAGCCGCACAAGTTAGTTCCCTTCTTTTGCTTTGCGCACTACAAATAAATGACAAACAACGAGAGATCTAATTAATATACACTTGTATGTATTTGAATCGGAGAAATATAAATGTAGAGCATGTGTACTCACAGGAAATTTGAACTTCCGCCTAAGTCTTTCTCTCCATTTGCCGCGGACCAAATGACGGAACCGATACCAAATCCTACATGGAGTTTAAAGCTATGATTCGTAGTAGCAATTAACATAACAAGATTTTCTTAATTAACAGAGGAACTTATGACGGTACCTGTCTATAAGTTTGAAAACCTTGTCAAACGTAGACTCTTTTTTATCCATTGAGTCATATACGTTGACGGTGCAGGCCGACAGGTCGAAGAGTAAAAGCACCCAGTGGAATCTGCAATGTGCGTGGGATGCATTACATATGAAACACTTAGCAAGTTTGTACGGGAATGAAATTTGGTATAGGAAGACAGTAAAATTAAACTAACTCTGTGTTGTACGGCAACAGTATGAACGTCTTGTAATGCTGCACCTTCAGGAGATGGACGAGATTGTCCTCTGTGGCTTGCGGATATTGGTCGAGCATTGTGACGTTTACTTTCCGAGGGTCGATGAATCCAGTATCGAAAACCCCCCGCCGTCGGGCCCTTTGAATCTCCATTCTACAACGATAAAAGGGAGTATATTATTTTCTATAGTCTACTTATATACAAGGACCTAATTAATTAAAGGAGACGTAGTAAGAAATCTAACTGAACGATATACTTACAAAATCCAGCAACTCATAATAGAGACGTCGAGGGCGTCCAGCTGGTATAGTTCGTAGATTCCCTTGAAATTGATCCAGAGAATGTCATCTCCTTGCAAGAAGTCTGTGTCCCTGATCCTCGCTCTGATCATCTCTCTACCGGTGGCGCTTATCTCTATGTACAGCTGATGGAACTTGTACATTTGTGTGGGTAGGGACTGCAGCAGCTCAGGCTTGACAAGCGGTTTACCGAGTTCGTACATGTATTTCACTTCCGCCTTTTCGATTGGTGCGACTCCTAGCAATTGATCCGTAGTTAGACCGGTGTCAGTAATAAATTCTTCTATCGTCATTTCTTTACCGGTCACCAACGGCTCGATCTCCTGGTTTGGTTGCTCTCCAAGCTGAGGGACTGGTTTGGACTTTCTAGAAGATGCTTTCTTCAGCGTTCGCTCATAGTCCGATAGCTTAATGGCCTCCTTGGCAGGTGCAGACATACCCCTGAAGAAGTTCATGACACTCGGGTCTATAGGAATCTTCTTTTCTGGACTTCGAGGCTTGAATTGTCTCTTGACTTCTGATGCCACGTAAGCGTCAAGCTCCTCTTGCGTGCAATCGTACCCCGAGTCCTTGTTCTTGGCGGCGTCAACTTTCGCCTTCTTCGTAGCCCTTGTGTGGGCAGGTGGTGGAGCTTGGGGGGCCCTTGACTTTGAAGGTGACGGAAGAGGAGCTTGCGGAGGAGTCGGTGTAGGAGCCCGCGGAGGAGTCGGTGTGGGAGCCCGAGGAGGAGTCGGTGCAGGAGCCTGAGGTGGAGACGGTGCTGGAGCATGAGGAGGAGACGGTGCAGGATGCTGAGGAGGAGATGGCGGAGCCGGAGGAGATGGTGCACGAGACGCCGCTTGTCGCCCAGGGAGGATGATGTACCACCTGCGCCATAGAATAATGGCATGGCTTGTGTCTCGTAGATGCGTCTCACCATCTCCTCCAGGATAATCCAGCTCGAGGTCCTCGTATGCGCCTTCAACCAACTCAACTTCAACCTTGGAGTATCCTGCTGGAATCAGCCTGCAGTGGTAAGTACCTGAAGGGTCCATTGGGATGGCCATGCCCGACGCCACCTTCATGTGGTGAGAGGTTATTTATTAGTAATTAACATATATAAGCAGCAACTAGCGGAATGGGCAAATCTAAAATATATAAACTACGAGCTTACCTTTATTGATAAGTTCTTGAAAGGAATATGCAGCTCACATGGTGTCCGCTGAGTGATGTCATCAACGGGGCAGGTGGATTCGTCCTGGGTTTGCATGGCGTCCATGCTCTGTGATCCTACCTGTCCCGTTGAGGCGCAGCTGCTACGGTTTCCTGACGGGCTGGGGATCATTGGACCGATGTGTGGCCATGCGTTCATCAACCTTCCTTGCCACCTCCTCTTGCATGCTGAGCTCGTAGCTCGATACCCTGAACTCAAGATTTGCAATCTTCGCCTCGGTATCTCTCTTGCTCCTCATCCGACTCCTGTACGTGTGGATGTCCTCCTTGAACCCAATCTTCCAAGGAATCACCCATTTCCCTCGTGTTCGTCCTGGATGCTCTGGAGTCTGCAGGGCGAGTAACAGCTCGTCCCTCTCTCTATCCGGTCGGAACGTGCCCTGAGAAGAGACTTCCACTGCGTCTGTTAGTCGACGCGCAACCTCTCGTATCTGATCGCCGAAGACCAGTGAGCCATCAGCTGGGTTGAGCGTTCCATGTACCAAAACTTCGATCGTTCCGGCCAATTAGCGGTGGCCGGTTCGATACCCCTCTCAAGCAAGCTAGCCTCCATCTCCTCCCACTTCGGCATCGCGACGCTATAGCCGCCTGACCCCAAGTGGTGATGGTACTTTTTCTTGGCGGCATTTTCTTTGTTTCTTTCCATCATCGCCTGCCCTTGTTCACCTGTCTTATATGCAACGAACTCGTCCCAGTGATCCCTTAGCTTTGGGAATGTGTCGAAGTTCGGTGTCTGCCCCTTCAGGATATATTTCATTAACCTGCCTATAATTGCATTTCACGTTCACGTTCGTTGGCTCGTTCACGTTCGTCTGACAACGTTCTCGTTCACGTTCATTCACCTTGTTCTCGTTCACGTTCGTTCTCTCGTTCTCATTCACGTTCGTTGGCTCGTTCACGTTCGTTCGCTCGTTCTCGTTCACGTTCATTCACCTTGTTCTCGTTCACGTTCATTCGCTCGTTCTCATTCACGTTCGTTGGCTCGTTCACGTTCGTTCGCTCGTTCACATTCTCGGTGTGGCGGCAGCGGGACGGCGGTGTGGCGGCAGCGGAGCGGTGGCGGAGCGGCGCGGCGGATAAAACGTAATAAGCAAATATATGATTTAAAATTAATAAAAATTCTAATAATCATATATACTTAGCATATGAATGATATTATTAAATCTGTAAAAACTCTAATTAACATACGTATATACATACGGCATGATTTAAAATTAATAAAAATTGTAATAATCATATATACTTAGCATAGGAATTATATTAAATTAAATTGTGAAAAACTCTAATTAACATATGTAAATGCCACATGCATGATTTAAAAATTTTAAAAATTCGAATAGTCATATATAATTAGCATATGAATGATAGTAAATTAAATTGTGAAAAACTCTAATTAACATATGTAAATGCCACATGCATGATTTGAAACTTTTAAAAATTCTCTAGTCAATTATAATTAGCATATGAATTATAGTAAATTAAATGTTAAAAACTCTAATTAACATATGAAATTGCCACCTGCGTGATTTAAAACTTTTAAAAATTGTAAGTATCGCATATAACTAGCATATACATGATTTAAACTTGTTAAAACCTCTAATAATCGTGCGTAATTAACATATGCCATACATCAATTGATTTATATGGATAATCAATACATCCAAAATAGTTTATATCGTGTACACAATAATTACGGCAATACATCGGCGGTGACGGTTGACCACATGCACTTTCTCCTCACTATTGTTCCCTCCTTGTGATCGCTACGTGAGTAAGGGGTGTCTTCATTTGATAGGAGGATGCTAGGGTCAATCGTCACCGTGAAAGGGGTTGCCCATCCAACTGATCGTAATCCTTGTCAGTCTTGTCCTCAACTCCGACGATTTTTCTTTTGCCTGGGAGAACCACGTGACGCTTAGGCTCGTCAGGCCCTCTGCCCTTCTTTCCTTTGCTAGACATGTTCTTCACGAAAAAGACTTGCGTTACATCATTGGCAAGGACAAAAGGTTCGTCCGAGTATCCAACCTTGTTAAGGTCAACCGTTGTCATCCCACTGCCATCAATCATTACGCCTCCACCAGTCAACCTAACCCATTGGCACCGGAACAGAGGGACCTTGAGAGGACCATAGTCAAGTTCCCATATGTCCTCGATGGCACCGTAATACGTGCCAGTTGTTCCATTGTGTCCCATGGCATCGACACGAACAGCGATGTTTTGGTTCGTGCTCATCATGTCTTGGGCTCTCGTGTAGAATGTGTACCCATTGATCTCATATCTCTGGAATGTCGCGATCGACCCAGACGGTCCCCTCGCTAGGAAGGCAAGTTGTTGGTTGATCGACTCGTTACCCATGAGATGTTGTCGTATCCACGCGGGGAAAGTATCAATGTGATGCCGTGTAATCCATGCATCGGACTTACCGATGTTCCTGGCGCGAACTAGAGCCAAGTGCTCCTCGATGTAAGGAGCTACCAATGAAGATTGTTGCAGAACCGTGGAATGGGCTTTACGGAATAAATTATTGTCTACCGTCATTATTGCTTTCCTTCCGAGAGTTCCCTTTCCCCGTAGTCTCCCTTCATGGCGTGATTCAGGTATCCCGATTGGGCGAAGATCTTCGATAAATTCTACGCAAAATTCGATGACCTTCTCTGTTCCATAACCCTTGGCGATGCTTGCCTCTGGACGAGCACGGTTACGAACATACTTCTTCAGAACGCCCATGTACCTCTCGAAAGGAAACATGTTGTGTAGGTACACAGGCCCGAGAATACTGATCTCTTTCACAAGGTGACAAAGCAGATGCGTCATTATATTGAAAAATGAAGGTGGAAATATCAACTCAAAACTGACGAGACATTGCACCACATCATTCTGAAGGGCTTCTAATCTATCCGGATCGATGACCTTCTGCGAAATTGCGTTCATGAATGCACATAGCTTTGTTATTGTCGCCCGGACATTGTCTGGAAGGATACCCCTTATTACAACTGGTAGCAGTTGTGTCATCAACACGTGACAGTCATGAGACTTTAGGTTTGTGAACTTCTTCTCCTTCGTGCTTATTATTTGCTTGATATTCGTGGAGTATCCAGACGGTACCTTTATGCTCTCCAAGCATTCAAACATACTTTCCTTCTCTGCCTTGCTAAGAGTGTAGCTGGCTGGACTCAAGTAATGACTTCATTTCTCCTTTGGTTCCGGGTGAAGGTCGCCGCGTTGTTCCATATGCTTCAGATCATTACGTGCTTCCAGTGTATCTTTCGACTTTCCGTATACACCTAGGAAGCCAAGAAGGTTTACGCAAAGGTTCTTAGTGAGGTGCATCACGTCGATTGCTGGCGTACGTCCAAGAATTCCCAATAGGGTAACTCCCAAAATATAGAGTTTTTTTTCCACATCGCTGCGTGACCATCTTTGCTCTCTATAGGCTGGCTTCCAGGCCCCTTTCCGAACACTACTTTAAGATCTTTAACCATAGCAAACACTCTTTTCTCGTTGCGATATTTAGGCTTCGTACGGTGGTCAGCCTTATGTTCGAAGTGCTTGCCTTTCTTCCGTACCGGGTGGTTTGTTGCAAGGAATCGACGATGACCCATGTATACAACCTTCCTACAGTGCTTAAGATACGTACTTTCTGTTTCATCCATACAGTGAGTGCAAGCCTTGTACCCCTTGTTGGACTGTCCGGATAGGTTGCTAAGTGCAGGCCAATCGTTGATGGTTACGAACAGCAGCGCTCGTATGTTAAACTCCTCCTGTTTGTCCTCGTCCCACACGGGGACACCTTCCTTCTTCCACAACAGCTTAAGATCTTCGACCAGTGGTCTTAGGTACACATCGATGTCGTTACCAGGTTGCTTGGGGCCTTGAATAATAATTGGCATCATTATGTACTTCCTCTTCATGCATAGCCAGGGGGGGAGGTTGTAGGTACACATCGTAACGGGCCAAGTGCTATGGCCGCTGCTCATCTCTCTAAAAGGATTCATGCCATCCGTACTCAAACCAAACTGTATGTTTCGTGCGTCCTTTCCAAATTCTTTAAATTTTCTGTCTATGTTTCGCCACTGCGAACCATCGGCGGGGTGTCTCAGCATCCCGTCCTGTTGACGCTCTTCAGCGTGCCATCGCATCATTCTAGCATTCCCCTTGTTCCTGAACAAACGCCTTATCCGTGGTATTATAGGGAAATACCACATCACTTTAGCAGGAATTCTCTTCTTTGTTAGCTGCCCGTCAACTTCTCCTGGATCGTCTCGTCTAATCTTGTATCGTAGTGCTTTGCAAACAGGGCATGCTTCTAGGTTGTCATACTCCTCACCGCGATATAGGATACAATCATTTGGACATGCGTGAATCTTCTGAACTTCCAGTCCTAGCGGGCAGACTATCTTCTTAGCCTCGTACGTTGTCTCGGGCAATTTGTTTCCCTCCGGAAGAATGTTCTTGACGAGTTTCAATAAATCGCCAAATGCCTTGTCACTAACCCCATTTTTTGCCTTCTATTGCAAGAACTCCAGAGTGGTATCCAACTTTTTGTGCCCCTGCTCGCAACCTGGGTACAACGAAGTTCCGTGGTTCTCTAACATCTTGTCCAATTTATGGGCTCCCTTTTCACTTTCGCAGTCCTCCTTGGCGTCTTGCAACATCTGACCAAGATCATCCGCAACGTCGTTACCATCAGCATCCCTTTCCTCCTCGCCCGTTTGATTTCCTTCAAATCCAACGTACTGAGCAAAGTCCGGAATATTGTCGTCTTCCACTTCATCTTCTTCCATTTCAACACCTTGCTCTCCGTGGGATGTCCAACAATTATAGCTTGGCATGATCCCCGACTCAAACAAGTGGAAATGAATAGTCCTGGATGCAGAATACTCCTTCTGATTCTTACACTTATTGCATGGACAACAAATAAAACCCCTTTGCCTGTTAGCTTCAGCCACTCTCAAAAAATAGTGCACGCCGTAAATAAACTCTTTGGACCGCCGGTCAGCGTACATCCATTGCCGATCCATCTACATGAGTCGAAAAAAAATCGTACAAAAATAATTATTCTTACAATAATGACAGTCATACAATAATTATAAGATAATTACAAACTGTTTTCAACAGTCATACAATAATGACATATCTTTATTCATACAAAAATCATAAAATATTACACCAAATAATTCTTTTTTACTATTTCTAAAGTTTTAAACTAATTTTAATGTGTTTTACTTCTTTTAATTTTCATTTTAGTTTGTTTTCTAGTATTCAAGATTAACTTTCAGTATAGTTTTCCTTCTCAACTATTTTATAAAACCTTCTTTAGCAAATCAACTTAATTTCTATATATTCTTTCTTCCCCACACAAATTTTCTCCCTCATCAACTTACAACTAAATTTTGGAGACAAAAAAGTGTGCAAATCATAGCTGCAAATGTAATATGACAAAAAAAACATTGGAGGATGAAGTTGCAAACCTTTTAGGCACCTCCGATTTGTATGTTATCACCAAAATAAATTCACTAGAAATTTTGGCATGACCTCCTCTCTTTTTTGAAGAAATTTTGAAGCTTACTCGGGCAGCTGAAGGAGGCAGAAGACATATATATAGGGGTGGGACTTTAGTCCCGGTTGGTGTTACCAACCGGGGCTAAAGATCCCCGAGATCTTTAGTCCCGATTGGTTACCAACCGGGACTAAAGTTACAATCTTTAGATCCCGAGGGGCCTGACAGGCCCTGACAGCATTTGAACCGGTTAAAAAGGCAACCAGGACTAAAAATCAAATATGCCCGTTACCCTTTTTAACCGGGACTAAAGATCATCTTTAGCCCCGGTTTTTATTGCATCCGGGACTATTGTGGAATTCGGCCGACCGACGAAAGATGGTTTCTCCACCAGTGTTAATTAGAACATTAATTAATTTCTCGGTTAATATCAGTGACAGACATAGCTTTAAAATACAGGTTAATGATCGATAAAATTAAATAACGGGACTTATTATATTGCAATAGCATATAAATAAAGTACAATCAATTAATTAAGACGCAAAAGAACATCTAAGATGGTACTGATGCACCAGACAGGACAGTGACGCAGCCATGATCGTATATAGAACAGATGCACCGCAGAGGACAAAGACATAGCCATAATCACACATAGAACACACTCAAATCAAACCATAGTAAGGAGGTCACAAAACTAGCATCGCACGAATCGTGTCAAGCGAGTTAGCGGAGGAGATGAATAGTCATTACACGAGCGAGGTGGCAAGTTTAGTAGTAAAGACGAAACTAGTGGAGAAACCATCTTTACCCGGTCGACCAAAAATCACAATAATCCCAGTTGTAATAAAAACCTGGACTAAAGATGGTTTTTAGTCCCGGTTTATAAGCAGAACGGGACTACACGATCTTTAGTCCCGGTTGGTGTTACGCTGTTAGGGCCCTCCAGGATCTTTAGTCCCGATTTGTATTATCAACCGGGAGTAAAGATCACGATGATCTTTAGTCTCAGTTGGTGTTACTAACCGGTACTAAATATCAAAACGCACTATATAATCCCTAGTACTCATCCTCTTTTCCCGTCTACACAAACTTCTCTCTCTTCATCTCTAATCCTTATCTCTTTCCTTCCTCCTTATTTCTTTTCTTTCCTTATCCCTAGTCGTGTGTGGCTGAGTAGTGCGCAGGAGGAGGGGGAGGGCGGGCCGGACAGCGGCCTGCGCGGCGGCGGCCGGGGAGATGGCAACGGCTAAGCCGGCTGGCGGCTTCGCTTTCTTTTCTTTCTTTTTTTTAAGATTTTGTGATCCATTGTATGGATTGAGATGGAGAATTTGTGATTCATTGTATGGATTGAGATGTATAATTTCATTTTTGAGAATATGTGATTCATCGCATGGATATGTGATGTATATGATTTGTGTATTTGGGATGTTACTTTGATTTGGGGATATGCATCCCACCCAATTTGGGAGAAAATAAGTTAGAGATTAAGTAGTAAGTAGCAATAAATGAAACAAAAAGAAACTAACTGGGACTGCCGCTCCCATCTACACCAACCAGGATTAAAGATCGATCTTTAGTCCTGAGTATTTGAACCGGACTAAAGATAGAGATTTTTAGTCTCGGATTTGTAGTGGGTTACGAACCGGAACTAAAAACGATTTCTTCACCAGTGCGAGATGACAATTGGTGATGATATAGGGGTGTGGGGGCGGCGTGGACCATATATAGTTGGCCAATCGCCCCACCCTATGCCCTATGGGTGTGTCCATCCCTGATTAATATATGTTTTTCAATTATACACACATGTGCACGTTGCATATATATCCTGTCATAACTTGTATAACAAATACCATTCACGCATGCACATATATCATATGTGCATCCTTTCTTACATGCACTCAACGGGTAGAGAGATCGATACTAGGTAAATCCATAAACCTTAAAAAGAGTCATATGGTCATTAGTGTATATCATACATTTTGTAAGAACATTTTATTTTTTTAATAATGTATAGAAATTCGGTTTCTATATCCGCACGTGGATAGACATAGTTAAAACACCAATGTTTCATAAATTAATTCATTAATTAAGAGGTGTATAAGGAAGACCTAAAAATATGATCCATAATAAATTATTCGCTTGAAAGGAACCACTTGAGTAATAGACTCGTAGATGCATATATAATTCCAATTATCATGGTTCAAATCCCAATTGATCACTACAAATATTATACACACACAAGTGATTTAATATTCCTTTTTAAATTTGAAATTTAAGTTAGTTTTAAATTATATTTCTACTTGAACTCTTATTTTTCTTTTTCTTATTTCAGAATTTATTTTAGTTTCTATTCTAAATTTTAATTAAGCTCATATATATTGGGTTCTAGATGGTCTTTTCTTTTAATATTCATTATTTCTATTCTAAATTATAGTTATTCCTAAATTTTATTTCTACTTGAACTCTTATCTTTGTTTTCTATTTTTCTAATTTATTATTTAAAAATCAGGATTTAATTAACCTCATGTTGTATTTTAGATTGATTGTTCTTTTAATACCCCTTATTTTCATTCCCAATTTCAATTATTTTTATATTGTATCCCTACTAAAAATCTTTTTTTTATTTTTTCATTTTGGAAATTATTATTTTTTAATTCAAATCTTAATTAATTATCATTTGGTATTCTGGATGGATTGTTATTTCAATATTCTGAATTTCAGTTATTTCTAAATTGCATTTCTACTTGAACTCTTATTTTTTTTCTCTGATTGATGTTAGAATTTCTAGCCTCCACAATGAACATGGTACTTTGAATTCTTTCAAAACCATTTTAATAATATAATAAATTTAATGAGATCAAGGATGTGCCTGTGCCTTTGGTTTTCCTCTCTTTTAAGCGTGTGTTAGAGGTACATTCGAGATGTGTGAGCATGGTGTTGTATACTTGTGTGTGCATCTGCCATATAATTGAAAAAAAAAATCACTTGTAGTACTTTACACTCACACTATCTATATCAATATATGAGTTTATATGGTCATCTCTTATATATTGAAAAAGAGTTTACATCATTATTGCACACGTAGCCATCAGCTTGCGCCAGATAAATAAATCCCTGATATATAACACTTAATCATTTCAGCCGCAACTCGCAGCTTAATCTCAGTTAAATAATCACAACGGCAAAATGTGTCATGATGCCGGTGCATATGCCCTACAAAAAGAATCAAAGAGTTGGGCTTTCGGTTTTTAGGAGGGGGATGGCTAGCTACATGCATATTTACATTCTGCTACAGCCTTTGTGATAGCTGATCGATGGAGAGATGCATGTGACCTATCTTTGGTTGCTTACAACAACTTGAGATGTTACCTTTCTAATTAGCTAATCATTAGCAGTTAATGATGCGCATCTTGATTAACTTCTTGATAGACCACTTTGGCCTATATCAGGGTCCTCAAAAACCATACTCCTGCACAGAATTAATTGCAAATTGCTGGACCACTATTGGTCGTTCCCATCCACAAGAACCTGGCTCACCGTACATACATTTTTCCCTCTTAGAAGAAAGACGGAACCACATAAAAAAAGACATGACTACACAGCTAGTGGTAGCTGGTTCTATATCTATGAGAGACTCTATCCACCTATATTTCAAATAAAATTTTCTCTTAAACTACTCATCCGATCTACGATCCGATTACACCGTTGTGTTCGTAATAATTAAATCTTTATAACAAGATCTCACATGATTATATTTTGATGAAAAATCATAAATTACTTTTATGATATGTCTAAATTACTTTTAGATTTCACTAAGTTACTTCTTAGACATATAAAAGTAAATTCAGCAAAGCCTAAAGGTAATTTACATATATTATAGAAGTAACTTAGAACAAAAGAAAGTAACTTTAATGCATGCATTTTTCATTGGACATGACTACACACCTAGTCGTAGCTGGTTTATACTCCATCTAGTGTCTCCTTTCAATTTGAAAAATGCAATAGTATGTATCTTATGTGTGTTGAAGTTATCATTGAACTTACTTTTAAAATTTGTTAAACCTATGTGTGTTGATCTGTACTGATTAAATAAAGTTTTCTATATAAATTCATATTTTATCCCTACAATGAATTTACTTCTAATGTCGTGACAAAGTTACTTCCGTTTTATTTTAATTTACTTTTATAATATATATAAATTACTTTTAGACTTTATTAAATTTACTTTTATATGTCTAAGAAGTAATTTAGTCAAATCTAAAAGTAACTTTTATATATATATATATATATATATATATATATATATATATATGATAAAAGTAACTTACGTATATAATAAAAATAATTTACAAATATAAATATTTTTTCATCGTAATATAATCATGTAAGATTTTGTTGTGAAGATTTAATTGTAACGAACACAATGGTGTAATTGGATTATAGATCGGATAAGTAATTTGAGAGAAAATTTTATTTGAAGAGAAAAAAGGCATACATGTCTATCTCAGTCCTTCCTACTACGTGGGTGTGTCAGCCTCTCTGCAGTCAAATACTAGTGGAGAAAGCGATAACGTAAGCCGAAAATAAATAGATAATGAGATCGGACGGTCGGAGGTGCGTCGCACGATTAGACTAAAACGAGAGCGCGCACTGTTTAGATTTTACGTAACAAAAAGAGGTTAAGGCTAAACTCAAGATCTCGCTAGTTGCTAGCCGTCCATTTCGTAACACTCCAACCGAAAGCTTTAGCTGATCTGATTAGCAGTAGTGTCGAAACATGATTTCGGCAATAATAAAAGGGGGTAGCGTACGAGACCTAAAAGTGGATGGATGCGGAGACAAAGGATTTAGACAGGTTCAGGCCCTCTCAATGAGAGGTAATACCCTACTCCTGTTTGGGGATTTGAATCCGCCGAGTGTGTATTGATCTGACGATCAGGTTGTCTCATCATACCCCCTAGAGGGCCTCCTGCCCACCTTATATAGGATGGGGGGCAGGATTACAAGATAGAAACCTTAACCAATACGGTATCGGTTTCCTAAATCTACTTTACAATATTATCAAACCAGGACTTTAGGCCGTTCCGTAATATACAAGGAAACGTAATACCCGAGTCATGATCTATTACATATTCCATAGATATAAGTTATCCCCTATGACTAGTCGGATAACCATGCCGTATGGGTATGGGGTACCCATAATCTCCACAGTAGCCCCTGAGACCTTCACAGTCGGAAAGATAATCTTCTCTCGAACTAGATTACTCCAAAGCCGAGTGCTTCAATCATCCTCACCATGATCTCCCGAGTACTTTTACCAAATATGAAGACTGTGGAGGGCTGAAAAATAAAGTCAGGTGCATCGAATAGATGTATCTAATAGATGCACCAACTGAGTGGTTTTGATAATCGTAGTCAACCAAGTGACTTGATACCAATATATAGCATATGCGGTGTGAATCCCCGAATAATATGATCCAAGTGATATACCGACTGCTTTGTAAAATATGATGAGTGTAACCTAAAGTTGGCTACATCATTGAAAATTCACACAGCAAAATAGCTATAAAGAAGCTTGTATGTTGTGAATAAAGAAATTTCCAAAGTATTGGGCATACGCCATGCGCACACTGCTTTAACAGATGTGCTTAAGTCCCTAGAAGACACATGGTTCCACCACACCTGGAAATATATGGCATATGTGGTATAAAATCCGAGTAAATAAACTCATAAAGGATTTACCAACCGCCTGAAAAATGACCACAATATATAATCAGCCTAAGCCATAATATTGGTCAATAAAAATGCACACTTACGTGGCAAAAAGCAATGATATTGTATCCAATCAATTGCTTAAAAACCCAAACAGCACCATGACTATATAAAAAAGCCAGCGGGGCAGCTATATAAAGCTTTACTGTTTGACACCTTTTAAGATGCATTGTACCAACTCCTAAAAAGTTGAGTAACTGCGGTATAAAAGGATTTTAAGGTATTGGGCACTTGATCACGCGCACTTTGGCCTAAGCAAAAAGTGCCTAAGTCCCTAAAAGAACGTGACAGGCCACACCTGAAAATATGGGCTGCAGACATATTAGGCCTAGGCCAAAAAATATGCCTTCGACACCCTTTAAAGGATGACGCATGTAACATGCTCCCGAATAACAAATCTTCTGGTAATATAGACCAAGTGTAGCTCATATGAATAGCTTCTGATCTGAATGATTATCCCTTATGGGATACTCCAAAATAGGTGTAACAATTGAATCCCGACTGGCGCAAGTATTCGGTTGATAGCCCTTACGGGGAATAATAATTGGTCCAGTCTTTGAGCATAGAAAATAGACTCATGACTATGAATCCATGTGGAATGTATCCGGAACAAGTCCAAATTGGAGATATAATCCTCACGCTTGAGTTGATGAGCCCCTGAGCATATAGCTTGTCCTTCTGTCGTAGTCACAATCGTCCATTGATGGTAGCTGACGCAGTTGGCATATAGACAAGACGACCAATATAGAGATAATATTGCCCACCAGAGGTGGCAACAATACTGGTGGTAGTGAAGATAGTGATACCAATCTAAAGTAATGAAGTCGCATAGCCATGGAGGCGAAGAAACCAGTCGGCGGCAGACAGATCAACTAACAATGAAGATGAAGGAACCCAGCGATAAAATTGTGTAGCCATGGCAGCAAAATAATCAGTCGGTGACAGACGAGGTAGATCAAAGGTGATGACAAAATCCACCAATCATGAAGATGAAGAAAATAGTTGACGACGACAAACGCAACCGACATGATGAAGAAGACGATGTCGGTGATCCAGCCAATAGCAGTGTAGCAACCAATGATAATGACAAAGACGCTCATCAGCATTTGCATAGTAGGTCAACCGTGAAGGTGAAATAATAAGTCGGCGAAAACATAATCATCCATTAGCAACAGCGGAGATGTCAGGGCCGATGAAGCAGAGGTGCTGGTGATGATGTCAGTGACAATAATCCATCAAATTAATGTTATGGCTGTCGTAGATGCTTCACTTGGAGGAGAGTTGATGAAGTAGAATGTCTGTTCCGAAGCAAAGATGAAGATAATGACTCCTGGAGTTGACTCATTGGCTTATATAAAATTTGTCAAATTTTGAGCCTTATATTTGTGTAGCCCCCGACTCTTTGGTTAGTTGGGAAACAACTGAACATAGAGTCGAGAATTATAGCTTCTTGTCGTCGAGTAGTCATTGCTTGATTGAAGATATGTGTTGAAGATGTCCAAGTAGAAATCCTGAATATTGGAGAGCCACTTGTTGTAGTAAAATAACACGGCATCGCATGCCGAGATGTCGAGATTCACAACAACGTCATGGTTGGTGATGTAGCAAAACTTGTGAAGTAGCAGCAATAGAGTTTGCTGGTTCCGAAGATAATAAAGATGAAGTCGCTCCACCATGATGACAAAGTTGTGTTGCCGTGATGAAGTGAACACGAGTCGTCGGCAACAGAAGCAAACTGGTAGTGAAGACGCGCAGTTGTGAAAATAAAAGCACTAGTCGGCGACGGAAGACGATGATGTTCATCAGTAGTGGTAGGCTGTATAAACCAGATGTAGAGACGAGGGCACTAGTTAGCAGCAGACGAGACGACCGGCGATGAAGATGGTAAGGCCAATCAACACTGGCAGAATCATGCAGCCATGGAAGTGAAGAAACCAGTCGGCAGTCATGGCAAACGTAGGCAGCTTGTGTTGAAGATACTGATGCCTATTAGTAGTGACAGCGATGTAGCCAGCCGTGAAGAAGATAGCATCAGTTGGCGTTATAACAGGCCAGCCGTGCAAGCGGTGACACCAGTCAGCGGCGGATGCGGCGGCCGGCCGGTGAAGACGTAGACGCCCAACAACGGCAGCATAATAGGCCAGCCGTGCAGGCGGAAGCACCAGTCGGCGGCGGACGAGGCGGCCGGTCGGTGAAGACGTAGACGCCCAACAACGGCGGCATAAAGGCCAGCCGTGCAGGCGGAAACACCAGTCGGCGGCGGCGAAGGCAAGCCGGTCGGTGAAGACGTAGACGCCCAACAACGGCGGCATAAAAGCCAGCCGTGCAGGCGAGGACATCGGTCGGCGGCGACGAAGGCAAGCCGGTCGGTGAAGACGTAGGCGCCCAACAACGGCGGCATAATAGGCCAGCCGCGCAGGCGAGGACACCAGTCGGCGGCGACGAAGGCAAGCCGGTCGGTGAAGACGTAGACGCCCAACTACGGCGGCATAAAGGCCAGCCGTGCAAGCGGAAACACCAGTCGGCGGCGGCGAAGGCAAGCCGGTCGGTGAAGACGTAGACGCCCAACAACGGCGGCATAATAGGCCAGCCGTGCAGGCGGAAACACCAGTCGGCGGCGGTCGAGGCGAGCCGGTGGTGATGTTCTGACTGATCCATTCCTGGAGCGTAAGAGATAAGCTTAAAGCCATGAATCCCTTTTATGCATATCTGGATTTGGATCCTGCAGAACAAACATATAGGATGAGTAGTATCTGATATAAATATAATACTCGAGAAAAAATCAAGTATTTTAAAATATTTATAAATATGTATTTCTCCTCTTGTCAATTTTGATTTCCCCGAGCAGATGACTCATTACGTTTAAACACTCTGCCCGACTAGTCATAGCCACCAAGCACTGGGAGTCGGCCTAAGCACTTCCCAAACATGCATATGAGTGACATGAGTTCGTCATTAATGGAACAAAGTTTCACGGATCGGAGTTTACTACTCGGGTACTTTTGCAATTATTAAGAGCAGAAAATAAATTATCTTTCTCTATGCTTTTGATTTATTCCGAATAATACTTAGCACCTTGCGTTACTCGGTCCATCCAACGAGCCCCCGGGTGCTAGGAATCGGCCCAAAGGCAACCATCCATTGGCAAACCAAACGGAAAGCATAGGAAGATAGAACTCCATAACTCGATAGGTATTTTTGTACTCAGATTATGTCGCAAGCAATCAAGATAAATATTATAAAAAATATGATATAACATCTGTAGCCCCCGACTCACTACTCAATGGAAGACCAATTGGTGTAGTGAGGCAGAGGAAAAGGAAAAATATCATATAAAGAATAAAATAAATGATGACTTAGCTTTGTAATATTCCCCTTGGTGATGGCAGAAGTGGCCAATGTGGGAACAAAGTCGTCCATCAATAACAATGAAGACACCAGTCGGCGGCGACGAAGGCGGTCGACGGTGAAAGCGAAGATGCCCACTAACGGCGGCATAATAGGCCAGCCGTGTAAGCGGAAACACCAGTCGACGGCAACGAAGGTGAGCCAACGGTGAAGATGTAGACATCCAACAACGGCGGCATAATAGGCCAGCCGTGTAGGCGGAGGCACCACTCGGCGGCGACGGAGGCAGGCCGGCGGTGAAGTCGTAGACGCCCAACAGCGGCGGCATAATAGGCCAGCCGTGTAGGCGGAGGCACCACTCGGCGGCGACGGAGGCAGGCCGGCGGTGAAGTCGTAGACGCCCAACAGCGGCGGCATAATAGGCCAGCCGTGTAGGCGGAGGCACCACTCGGCGGCGACGGAGGCAGGCCGGCGGTGAAGTCGTAGACGCCCAACAGCGGCGGCATAATAGGCCAGCCGTGTAGGCGGAGGCACCAATCGGCGGCGACGGAGGCAGGCCGGCGGTGAAGTCGTAGACGCCCAACAGCGGCGGCATAATAGGCCAGCCGTGTAGGCGGAGGCACCACTCGGCGGCGACGGAGGCAGGCCGGCGGTGAAGTCGTAGACGCCCAACAGCGGCGGCATAATAGGCCAGCCGTGTAGGCGGAGGCACCACTCGGCGGCGACGGAGGCAGGCCGGCGGTGAAGTCGTAGACGCCCAACAGCGGCGGCATAATAGGCCAGCCGTGTAGGCGGAGGCACCACTCGGCGGCGACGGAGGCAGGCCGGCGGTGAAGTCGTAGACGCCCAACAGCGGCGGCATAATAGGCCAGCCGTGTAGGCGGAGGCACCAATCGGCGGCGACGGAGGCAGGCCGGCGGTGAAGTCGTAGACGCCCAACAGCGGCGGCATAATAGGCCAGCCGTGTAGGCGGAGGCACCACTCGGCGGCGACGGAGGCAGGCCGGCGGTGAAGTCGTAGACACCCAACAGCGGCGGCATAATAGGCCAGCCGTGTAGGCGGAGGCACCACTCGGCGGCGACGGAGGCAGGCCGGCGGTGAAGTCGTAGACGCCCAACAGCGGCGGCATAATAGGCCAGCCGTGTAGGCGGAGGCACCACTCGGCGGCGACGGAGGCAGGCCGGCGGTGAAGTCGTAGACGCCCAACAGCGGCGGCCTGTTGGTGAAGACATAGACGCCCATGTACGGTGGTGTGACCAACCAACCGTATAGGCGAAAACCAATGAACGGCAGATGAGGCGGCGTTAAGGCGAGTTGCCCATTAGTCGCGCTAGAGTCGGCCGGATCGATCTCTTGCAATGAATCCATCGCATATGCAAAAAGAAAGCAAACATATAGATCTCTGTTAGTGAACAGGAAAATATAGATGCTTATCATATACTAGAAAACATCTATTTAATGTATAGCATGATAAAAAATTTTAATCCACGCGTGTTGATTGGATCAACACATCGGGCATGCTTTCCAGGGAGCTGTAATTTCCTGGCCTGAGCTTTCCTGTGCATGGAGTAGGTATGCATGGCGAGAGCACATATATATCCATATTAAATCACATGCACGTAGCAGCTGGTCAAAGCCTGGAAGCATCAGCATGTCGCATGGTTCCCGTGAAGACGTGGCCGGCTTACGACTTGGACTCATGATGAGTAGACGGAGCGCTTTGTCTTGCACGGCAGCAGCTTGTTAGGTAGTTAGCGTCCATCAGAGCAACTCAGCCGCCAGTAGTATATGCGGACGTGCAAAAGAAGAATTAGAAAAACAATATCAATCTGTGATTAGAAACTAATCTAACAGAGATTAAATTAAAAGGATGAACCCAGATCATGCATGTCGATCGGTCGACATGTGCATGTGGATTACTCCTGGTGGCTGGCGATCTCGTGCGCGAGCCGTGAGCACTGCCGTTCCACGTTGCTCCCATGTCGGGTTACACCGCCACCGGCATCTGCACACGGTGCATGGAGGAACACGAGGTATTGGGCCGACACACCGGGATGACAGCCATTGGTCTTGATCTCAGTCGGCATGCAAAAACAAGAGAAAGTAATAGGAGATTAATCTGTAGCTAGAAATCAATTTAACTAGTGAAACGATAAAATTATCCAATGAAGTTGGAGATTGAATCGATGAAATCGCTGAGATTAATCCCTTCGGCTGAATTGAATCCAAGACGAAAAAGACATGCTTCACGAATCCGGCGATGCCGAAGATTGGTTCCATCACACTTGTCGACGAGGAACTCGACGCACCCCTACCTGGCGCCCCAACTGTCGAAACATGATTTCGGCAATAATAAAAGGGGGTAGCGTACGAGACCTAAAAGTGGATGGATGCGGAGACAAAGGATTTAGACAGGTTCAGGCCCTCTCAATGAGAGGTAATACCCTACTCCTGTTTGGGGATTTGAATCCGCCGAGTGTGTATTGATCTGACGATCAGGTTGTCTCATCATACCCCCTAGAGGGCCTCCTGCCCACCTTATATAGGATGGGGGGCAGGATTACAAGATAGAAACCTTAACCAATACGGTATCGGTTTCCTAAATCTACTTTACAATATTATCAAACCAGGACTTTAGGCCGTTCCGTAATATACAAGGAAACGTAATACCCGAGTCATGATCTATTACATATTCCATAGATATAAGTTATCCCCTATGACTAGTCGGATAACCATGCCGTATGGGTATGGGGTACCCATAATCTCCACAAGTAGCACGAATGTGAAGGACAGTAATTCGCTCCAGTTCCATATGTATTAATTTCCTGTCGTTTTAAACATTACCTTATTTACTCACTAGTGATTATTTAAGGTGTCTATTTACTAAGGCCATTTACTAAGGCCATTCCCAACCCAAACACTAGACATAGTTTTCATAAACTCCACATCATCAAGAAACTAGTACTAGACACTACTTTTCTAATGTGAACACCACTATCCATACTTAAATTTAATGCTACTTATCTCACATGATATTTTGGATGTTGTGTAGAAACTATATCTCATGCAAGACATGGTTTCCTTCTCTTTCCTTATTTATTCACTTGCCACATTATTTTTCATCCTAAGTGGCAGTCTATTTAATGCTATGAACACTATCCTAGTCATTGAGTTGTGAATGGCCTAAGTAGTAGTCTCTCCGTATTTTAATGTACGATGCTGTTGACTTTTTACCAATATTTAACCATTCATTTGTTTCAAAAAATTTATGTAATTATTATTTATTTTATTGTGACTTGATTTATTATTAAATGTTATTTAAGCATGACATAAATATTTTTATATTTGCATAAAATTTTTAAATAAGAAGAATGGTCAAATGTTGGTAAAAAAATTAACGACGTCATACATTAAAATACGGAGGGAGTACATTTTAAGCATAGGAGAGATGTCGTTGGAGAAACAACAACTTTTCATTAACTATATAAGAGTAAACTCATCCAAAATGTTTATACTCCCTCAATTCCAAAATATAAGGTACAAATACTACTTTTTAAAGTTGTTTCGTAATATAAGACGTGCATGCATGCATATAATTAATTAGCATGTTCTCTCCTCTAAATTATTATTATTTTAAATTGTACACTCACAAGATTTTTAATTCTATTGGTTGCATGTATTGTACTAGTTAGGGTGGTTCATGACAATGATGTGATATTAATTATTTCTTGGTTTTGGATTATGGGTGGTTATGCCTTATATTATACTCCTTTCATCTACTTTTGATAGCCATATTTCATCTTGGCACAATGACGAAGAATAAGTAATTCTACTTATCATCCATTTAAACATGCTACTAGTTTTTTTAGAATTACACAGTACAACGCAGGCGCTCATAACACACGCACACTCACCCCTATGAACGCACGCACGCAAACCTTACCCCTATGAGTATATTCGAAGACTGAGGCAGCAAATCCTGAAGATTGACGAAGTCACCGCAGGCGCCTCGCTGTCGACGGGTATGTCACCTACCACTGAAAGCACAATGCCGTTAAATCTTGAAAAATTCGCTCCTATGGGGAGTCTAACCCAGGACATAAGGTGCTATTGATGCTCTTGTAACCACTAGGTTACAAGCCTTTTTCGCTAAACATGCTACTAGTTATTCCTCGTAAACAAACGATTCATTAATATTTATATTTCTCGATGCCCATGTAGCCAATCTTGTGTAGAAGAATGAAGAGTCACACATTAAATCCAATAAAGTCATTAAGAGGATATGTGGCCGGATTGAAATATATCTATTAAAAGTAAATTATTTAGTTTTAGAAATACGTTTATCAAAAATAGATGGAGGGAGTATTAATCTCTCCAACTACAGAGCATTTTCATTATTCATCCTAGTAAAATGCTTCAACGACAAAGGAAATTAATATAGGACTGGAGGGAGGGAGTACAATACGAACTATACAAATTAAGCTATACCCACTTAACTCCTTGATGGAACAAGCTAACCAAAGCACAGTCACATCCCCATGTTACACACACACACACACACCCCTCAACCAAACCTCCCTAACTCCTGAGTAGTGGCGTATTAATTAGGCCTCTAATTAATCGCGCCTTTCGCACCGTCGGTTTGATGGCGATTTGTTTAATTAATCACTCCCGCCTTACCCACAAAGTTAACCGCCTCCCCCTCGTCGTCGTTTGACTAAGATTCTCCCCCATTAATTAAACCAACAAACCAAAGCACATCGCACATCAGGATTCGATCGACTGACGCCGCATGCGGCACGCGTACACATACACAGTAGGAGTACGTGATTTCCACCATCACCAAACACGCGATCCGGGCGCGCGGTGGTGAACCACCACCACCACCATCACCACCGGGACAACGCCCCACTAGAAACACCGCGGGATCACGAGAGAAAACCACGCGAAAACCCAACCGCGCGCGGCGCGACTGGTGGACGCGCGCGCGTACGCACGCTGCGGCGCCTCGCGTCACATGGCTTGGACCGTGCCACGCCGGTGTTTCGGTTAAAAATTTTTTTGAGAGAGGGCACCGCCACCGCGAGTAGTCTCCGCGACGTATCGTACATTCGTACGTACGTTAGCGCGGCGCGCGCGTGGTTGATCGGCGGAAAAATCAAGCGGCCGGCAGCCGGTTTCGCGGCGTCGGCAACGTAAACGCGGGCGGGCGGGCGCGAGGCCGACGGCGGGGGTCGGCAGGGGCAGCAGAAAGGTGACGGGGCGAGGGAGTATTATAGTGGTACGACGGAGGGGGAGGTCACGGTGGCTTTTGGGCAAAGCTTTTTGTAACATATTGTTATGTGGTGATCCTCCCAATCTTTTTCAGAGCTTGGTCCTCCGAGGTGTGACGTGCTTAGCTAGGGGGGGCTTATCGGCTAAGCAGATAGAGTTTGGCCCATGAAAAGGTGGTTGACACTAGTCACAATGTAGGGAAGCTAAGCTAGCTGTTTTGCTAATCTGCGATTAATTTTTCTTTTGAAAAGCGATATAAGCACAAACGCTCACAATATACGTACACTTATCGTCATAAATACACACATACTTCTTAACCATGTGAATACCTCTAAAAGTTTGGGCTGGCATACGTTGAGATTGACGAAATCGTCACAGATGTCTCGCTATCGATGGGTACGCAATCTAGAATTTAAATCGGGATAAGGGCTGGACTAGTTCTACAAAAGAAAATATAACCAGTTGAACTACGATCAATTTGCAATCTATCATTTTTAATTTGTTAGTTTCTGCTGTTCTTCTGTAGGAACTGTAGAATAGAAAAACCGCTAGCTTTCCGCTGCTCTAGTGTTAATCTGATTCCAAGCGAATATTAACACTACTTGACCGATTCAAGATCAGATAAAAACAGCTACTGTTTTTTTTAAAACTGTGATGCTCAACCTAGAGGGGATTTTAAACCTGTGAGAGAATGTGTTCTCCTTTTTTTACGCAATGTTCAAATAATTATGAAAAAAAATATGATATGACTAGAAATCATAGATCATTGTACATATATGTTACATATTCCTCACAACTATGCAAGATCGAATTTATTTTACACATGGAGAAGGAGAAGTTGATTGAATGTGTTCTTGTATATTTGTGAACTGATAATGACACAACCATCAATGTTTTATCTTCTTTTTTTTGCCACTATTTTTTCCACAAGAAAAGATGAGTGCATACACGCTTGTGCTTAAAATAATAGCTCCATCAATTTCCTTGCTACTTAAAATTCAGATTCACTTTCCAAAATGTGTTCTTCCAATAAAGTACTTCTCCGTGGATTTTTCTGATCTGACATTCTGTTCAAGTATTTAGCATATATTCCTTTGGTCCTGTGAAGTACACATTTCATGGACGTCCCTCTCCTCTCTGCATGTAGCATGACGCTGCGGCCTTACCAACCTCTTTGTCTGCCGTAACTTTCAATCCAAAATGGGATCAATTTGTATAAACCAAGCAAAATTCAGAGAAACATTTGCTCATTTATCTCAAACAAACCGGCTTTTGTGCTGGAAACAATTAACTTACACCTAGCACACATTTTTGAACTTTCAACTCTAACCAATCAGATTTTTACGGAGGAATTCGGCTTTCAATACAAAAGGTTTGAGTTTCCCTTAAGATTTCCAGGACATCACACTTATTTCCAAAGAACTAAGAACCTACTCTCTCTGTCCCAAAAAAAGACTAACCTTAGAGAGATGTGACAAACCTTTGATGGATGTGACCCCTCATAGTACAACGAATTTGGACATCCAAGATTTGCCTTTTTTTTTTAAGACGGATGGAATAGGTTACATACCAAGCCAAATGAATGGTGGGGAGCTAATATTTTTCTAAAGAATTCCATAAGTAAATTGCTAGAAGGTCAATCACTGAACTCTACTACTGTAGTACATAGTAGTTTTTTTTTTTAAAAAAACAAGTACATAGGTATTCGAGTTGTATAAACAAATGTCACTATACATGTTGCATGTCAAACTTAGGATAACATATGTAAACAGTACAAGTTCAGAGAAAAGAGGAGACTCTCCATTTTTGTATTGCAAAAACGACGTGGACGAGCCTTCTAGATGACAAGAGGAGAGAGAAAGAGATTAGAGAGAGAGAGTATGGATATTGTGTATACGTCATTACGGCTGCGTTTAGATTCAAAATTTAGATCCAAACTTCAGTCCTTTTCCATCACATCAATCTATCATTCACACAGAATTTTTCAGTCACATCATCTTCAATTTAAACCAAAATCTAAATTTTAGATCCAACTAAACATAGCCTACATCGTTAAGTTTGCTACCCTCAAAATTCTCTCGAGAAAAAGAAAGAATTGTTTGCTTCTCTGAACCGCGCCGCACACCGAAAGCGACCTGTGCAGCTGCGCGCAAAATCACACTACCATCCGTTGTAAAGGCTGGCGCACCCTGAAACACTACTACCAAAGAAAAGCACCCTACTAAACAAGTGATTAGCCCAGCTAATTGCTGGAGTAAGTACGGTATTATATATAATCATAGCGAAAGTAATCATCTCGGAGCATCAGCTAAGAGCATGGTCATGGTGTAAGTACTATTATTAGTGCGTTGAAGTGAAGAAAAGAGGTGCAGAGATCAGAGGAAAGGCAACAAGTCTAGAGAGAGAGAGAGAGGAGCAGTATGTTGACATTGCAATTTGCTAGTGAGAGCAGAAGAGAAGGCGGCTTCGGCAGAGGAGAGAGAAAGAGGAGTGAGAGGAGTTAATAATATCCCATCATTCACACTCCACGGCATCATTGGCAACTCCTCTCTTCCATTCCATTCAACCACATCTGTTTCTTTAATTGCTGCGTTTAATCACTCTCCTCCTCACCAACCGCTTCGTTCTCCGTTGGTGTATAGTTGCCGCAGCAGCAGCAGCACTCGCCACTGTTCTTTCTTTCTCTCTTTCTCCTCCTGCTGCTGCGTTGCTTTCTTCAGGCAGCTAGCTCAGCTGCTTGTGCGTGCATGGGAAGGAGTAGGAGGAGGAGGCTCTGAGAGGGAGGGAGGAGGAGGAAGAAGAAGAAGAAGATGAAGTTCATGAAGCTGGGCTCCAAGCCCGACGCCTTCCAGTCCGACGGCGCCGACGTCAGGTGAGGCGCCGCCTTCGTCTCCTCTCCAATCTTTAGCTTCGGTTTGGGTGAAGAAAAGTGTGATCTTCGCTTGCGTTTCTTTGGGTGTCTGACTCTGATAACGTTGTTAGGATGCAAAGGTGGTAGTCAAAATCTGTTCTTTTTTTTTTCCTTTGCTTGTTTATGGGAGGCGTCGATTACGAACGTGTCTGGTTGCTGTTCATCATGTTGGTTTGCTAATTATTGGATTGGATTCTTTCTTGGGTAGTGGTGTAAAAGAACGATTTTTTTGAAGCTTTTTTGGGGAGATATCTTGCAATAGAAATCGTTCGTTTGATGGCTTCTCTGTGTTTATGAAGTTTTGCGAGAATGAAGGTGGCAGCTAATAGAATGGGAGTCGTTTGGAAAGTTCTCTTCTTGCATCAGTTTTCTAGCTTCTCTTAATTAATAGAATGGGAGTAGCTATGTTTTCTTTTGTCATCTTGTGGCTTGTTCATGGATTTGGACCTCACATTATGCTTGAGTATTGGTTACAAGTCCCCTGTTCGATTGCTAATACCAAATTTGTTCGTACTTTGTACTTTTGTTTTCTTCCCAAAAATGGTCTCCCATTTGAAGTTGCTGGGTGAGTTGACTACTGATTCTTGGGAAGTGCTAAGCTGTTTATCGTTTCTGCTCTTTCTTTTTTTTTCTTTTTTCTTTTTGCAAACTGTGTCCTTTGTACTAATGTATAGCATGCGTGATTCTCTACAGTTTTGTGAACTGGATCCATCACATACCAAAGTTTTTCCTTCTGATCTTTCGAGCTGGCATTCCTTGTTTCTCTTGGGATTAATTTTCTTTCGTGTCTATCTCCTTGTCGTGATTCTATATGCTAGCTGTTAAACGTCTTAGTTTACAGTGATGGGCAATCATCTGATTAAATAAATTACTCTCGTTGTGATGCGGTTAATCATTGGGCATAAGCTGAAGCCAAATTGCCTTCCTGGTATCCGTAGCTTGGTAGCAGTTGTTTCTTGGTTGTGTTTGAATTAGATTGCTCAAAGTCATTTGTCGACTAAAAAGAAAGGCTTTGTTTATGCCTGCTATATCTGAGCATGTACTTGTTTCTTTTTCCTCCTCTTTGTGGCTAGGGCGCTAGGTTAGTGCAGAATAGATCTGAGGGTTAGGAGAATTAAGCTTCACTCTGTTACTATTATATGGTAGGCACCACTATGTTTTGTTGTTTTGGGCAACTTGGTAAAGTTAGATGGTTTAATTTATTATTAAGGAAAGAAGAAAACGATGGTCATCTCACCATCTTCCTAATAATTGATAGGAGTTCACTTTCCCTTCAGTTAAAGAATCCACACTGCAAGTTGCTTCGTTACGGCCGGCTTTTGAAACAATCTGGTAGTTCTGTACTACTGATGAATGCAATAACATAGTGATGAGAGGCATAAAGCAGAATGTGATGTTGGGATCTTATGGCAAGATGCTTTCGTAGCAAGCTAACCTGATGAAAACAAGGCAACCTGAGCTTAAGTCATCCTTTTGTACAGATAATCCTCAAAAGAGAGAAAGGGATGGTGCTAATCTTAAGTGAACATGATAGGTTTTTGGACATTAGTGGCTAACAGATGCATGCGTGTCCTGATTACCAACTCTAGTGGCGCCTTTCGCATGCTTTTCTTAAGTGAACTGGAATAACCGGAAAGCGAGGTGTGCAAATGTGCAGTCTATTTAACAGCCACCTCATGTTTTCGTCCATTGTCGATAGACAGTGCATGTCTTTGGCAAGACCTTTATACCTTAGAATAATAGGAATGTGTTTTGTTGTTGTCATTTGTTTGAGAGAGCGACTGTTCATGATTTATGGGCAGCCATATGCTGGTTGGATACGCATTTGATTTCAGAATATTGATCTGAGACTGCCTTTAGGCTCATATACTAGTTTTTTTTTGCACCATTCTATGGTTATCCACCATTGATGTGTGTAATTTGAAAAAAAATAACTCCATAAGAAACGTTAAAACTAGGTAAAAGCTATTATTAGAATTTTTTAGGACTATTATTATATTATCTAGGGAAAATATATGTTTGTTTTTGCAATATTATTTGCTTACGGTTTCTATTTTATGCATGCAGATATGTGATCTCAGACCTCGCAACAGATGTCATTGTGCATGTCAGCGAAGTCAAATTTTACTTACATAAGGTTGGGCTCCTAATATTTCTCCACAACTGCACTGAAGTTAACTCAAAAGTATTATATCTTTTCTTTAGAATAGTGACAAAGGTAGAAACAAGCACTGCTGCTAGACATGTATTACAACTTACATATAGTATATCCTGAGGCTTAGCCGCATAGGTGCTCAAACTTAGGATTTCATTTTCATACTCTCAGTAACAGAGCATATTCACTATTCAGCATTTATGTTTCACATCTGATTGTTGCTGCGCTATCGCTTTCCAATAAGCTGCATACTGTTTCATGTTAAATTTTTCATTGGCAGTATCTCAATAAATGTTTGGTGTGATTAGTATTTATTTGTAAATATTAGAACTATAGTGACCTTGTCATATTTTCGTTTGCATGGAAAGTTTCTAGCTTAAAGAAAGTGATCTATGCTGCATGAAAAGCTGTTGAATCAAGTAAATAATAGGCTGCATGGACCACTTCTGTACTTGATCAGTTGATCTCTGTGCTAGCAACCCTTTTGCAAGTAATTACTGTTGTGTGAGATAGCTATTTAAGTCCTGCTGTGACTATCAGATTGTTTCAACAACAATTATTTGACTGAAAATACTACTTAAAGAAACAGTACCTTGGAATAAGAGGGATACACTGACTAGTGCAATTCTCCACCTTTTAAGAAAAAACAAACTCCGACATTTTGCATTGTACAAACGTTATTTCTTATAAATGTTTATGTTTTCTTGCTGGTGAATGGTGATGATTGGTATTCAGGGAAATGTCTTATTGACAAACATAACTGAAAAAATATTTTTGATTTTGATTGCTTGTGCAGTTTCCCCTTCTGTCCAAGAGCAGCAAGCTTCAGAGGTTAGTTATTAAGGCCACCGAGGAGGGGACTGATGAGGTCCACATAGATGGCTTTCCTGGAGGAGTGACAGCGTTCGAAATATGCGCTAAGTTCTGCTATGGGATGGTTGTTACCCTCAGTCCTCACAATGTTGTTGCAGCAAGATGTGCAGCAGAGTACCTTGAAATGACTGAAGATGTGGACAAGGGAAACTTGATATTCAAAATCGATGTCTTCATAAATTCTAGCATCCTCCGTAGCTGGAAAGACTCTATCATTGTTCTCCAGAGCACAAAAGCACTATTACCTTGGTCCGAAGAGCTGAAGGTCATCGGCAGATGTATAGATGCTATTGCTTCAAAGACATCTGTGGATCCAGCTAATGTAACCTGGTCATACAGTCACAGCAGGAAAGGAATGAGCTGTACTGAAATAGTTGAATCAACAGGAAGAACATCAATAGCTCCTAAAGACTGGTGGGTTGAGGACTTATGCGAGCTCGATGTTGACCTCTACAAGAGAGTGATGGTTGCTGTCAAATCCAAGGGGAGAATGTCACCTGAATTGATAGGGGAAGCCCTTAAAGCATATGCTGTCAGATGGCTGCCAGATTCTTATGATGCTTTGGTCGCGGAGGATTACATGAGAAGGAACCAATGTTTGGTCGAGACTATAATATGGTTATTGCCGTCAGATAAGACATCAGGTTGTTCTTGCAGGTTTCTCTTGAAACTGTTGAAAGTTGCTATATTGGTTGGAGCTGGGCAACATGTGAAGGAAGAACTTATGAGAAGGATTAGTTTCCAGTTGCACAAAGCTTCGGTTAAGGATCTCTTACTACCTGCTGCTTCACCCAGTGATGGCGCACACGATGTTAAGTTAGTCCATAATCTTGTGCAGAGATTTGTTGCAAGAACAGCGATGTCCCACAATGGTGGTTTTGTTGAGAAATCTGATGACAAAATGATTGAGCTTAACTTTGAACAAGAATCCACTTTGGCTTTAGGAGAGCTGGTTGATGGCTATCTATCTGAAGTAGCTTCAGATCCAGACCTTTCATTGTCTACATTTGTTGAACTAGCAACAGCGGTTCCAGAAGCAGCTAGGCCTGTTCATGACAGCTTGTACTCAGCTGTTGATGCATATCTCAAGGTATGTTCATAACACTTACAAATATGTGTATAGTACTACCCTGTTTGGGATTGTGACTCATCAATAAGTTACTCGGTGCTGCACTCTTCTAAAACTCAAGATTAATGCATTTTTATTTTTCTTTTGCTCTGGCATAGAAGCAGACTTGATAAATCACTTGTATCCAACTCAACCCCTGTAAATGTTGTATGTTATAACTTATAACGGCATCTGATCATTTGCTTCTTTCTAATCAGGAGCATCCAAACATAAGTAAAGCCGACAAGAAGAAGATCTGCGGTCTGATAGATGTCAAGAAGCTTTCAACAGATGCAAGCATGCACGCCACGCAAAACGACCGCCTACCGCTCCGGTTGGTGGTGCAGGTCCTCTTCTTCCAACAGCTGAGGGCGGGTTCCAGCAATGCGCTTGCTCTAACGGATGGTGGAGGACACACGTGCGCAAAGCCTATTATGAAGGATCAGAGTGACATTTGCGAAAGACGGATACCAAGGCATCCAAACTCGCTGAACAAGCAAGCGACCAGCCTAAGCGCGAGAGAGGTCGAGCACCGGAAGAGCGAGCACAGGGGAGGAGGCAGGAACAGCTTCAAGGACCAGCTTGGCGGCTTCCTTCTGCAGTCAAGGTCCAGGAGGATCTTTGACAAGATATGGAGCAGCAAGGGGCAGGGAGAGAATGGCAAAGGTTCAGAGACGTCAGGTAGCTCACAGAGCCCGCCATTGTCGGCTAAGCCTGCAGATGTGAAGCCCTCTCCCCTCCCACCTCTTAGGAACAGGAGATATTCTGTTTCATAGGGTTCTTGTTTACTTCTTTTAATTTAGCTCTGGGTTAGGTTGTACAGAAAAGATAAGTTGATCAGCTGGCTGCACATCATTTTTGGTTTGATCCTTGCTCAGATCAGTGAAGAGAAAGGTGTGGGGGTAAGGGTGTAAGCACTAAGTACTAAGCACTTGTTCTACCTGCTGCTTTCTGTATGTTTATCAAGTTGTAGCTTACTATAGTGTCATCTTGACTTGAGAGAGATTTGCTAGGGCCTTTTATTGGAAATGTCTATGAACAAGAAGCGAAAAACTAATGAAAAGGGTTCATGAGGTTGGTGTTTAACACTTATCCTGTTGTTTATACCAGAATACTTGAGATTGCAACTTTGCAAGGCATGACATTGAACTTAAGAGTAATGGATTGCATGTTGGCATAAGTGGACTTGATTTTTGCACTGGACTTGTCTGGCTACTGCACTATTTGCCATCACAAAAATCATAACACTACGTGACATCTCCAAATTCAGCTATCACTGAACACTGATTTAGCAAAAGAATTGGCGACCACAGAAGATTCAATCAACGGAGCTAAAACCACAGCACATCCAACAGTGAAGACTGGTGAATCTGGAATAATATGCCTCAAATCATATAAGATAATAACATGGAAGACAACCTCTCCCACTAGGCAAATGTGCAAAGCTAGCATGTTATTATCCCTTCGCAAGTTCCATGCCAACAAGAGTAAATTTTCTCAGCCATTCGAAGGTATTGAGCTAAGTACTAGCACATTAGCTTTACTAATAACCACCCCTCAGAGCAAGGACAAGATGGAGGACAGAGCCACCTTCGATGTTATAGTCCTTCGCAGTCTTGTCGTCGGCAAGCTGCTTACCAGCATAGATAAGCCTACAAGAAGAAACCAAATACTTTTGTCAGCTCAGATAATACTAGTCCTAGATATATAGTAGCAGACCACCTTTGCACCGATGTGTGAAAAATTTAGAAACTGGTTTGAGCAGAATATGAAATGCAGTTCCAAGAATATACACCTTTGCTGCACGGGAGGAATGCCTTCTTTCTCCTCAACACGCTCCTTGATCCTATCGATCGTGTCGGTGGGCTCAATGTCAATTTCAATCTCTTTTCCAGTGAGGGTCTTAACCTTGATCATAGTGCCACCCCTGAGCCTGAGGACCAAGTGAAGAGTTGACTCCTTCTGAATGTTGTAGTCGGCCAGTGTGCGCCCATCTTCCAGCTGCTTGCCGGCGAATATCAAACGCTGTTGATCTGGAGGGATCCCTTCCTTGTCCTGCGACAGTGAACAAAATAACTTGTTAGCTTAGTTTCCACTGACCGAAGTAGCTGCTACAAACTGTCACTGCACTTGTTTTTTACAATTGTAAGACAGGCATCGACAACGCAGAATTATGGATGATATTCTGATCAAACTGGCAACAAACGATATGATAGGACCAATAGACCAATGATACGCTTCTAAATCTCATGGAATCGATCAATCATTAGACAAAGAGTATGGGGACCTTCACTGAAAGAATGAATTCCATAAAGGCAGTAAGGTTCGCATGTCTAGGAGAAATAAAGGACAACGTCATAAATAATGAGATAAAATATGAGTATGCCATTGGACCACACCATTTGACATATTCTCCACTACCCTAGGCAGCTTTTCAAGATTACCATCTATCTTTATTTCTTGACTATTGACTAATAATCTATATACTAATACAACACACAACTCAAAGCATCTTTAATTCCAGACAAGTCAAATTTCATAGCAAGGGACGATGTTATTGATTATTTATTGAATTGTACAGTACTATTCAACCTGACAAACATTGTGCAATCACATGGAAATGGAGCGTTCATTATCAAATTTGCACGAATTCGGCGATCTCAACCTCAAGAGGAGCAACTACCGTATTCATCCTCAATGTTAATTTCTCCCCGAACATATTATCCTACTACCGTATTCATCCTCAATGTTAATTTCTCCCCGAACATATTATCCTTTCGTGCTTGATCTAATTTTAGGCATAGCTCAAAATTAGTGCAACTAATCTACAAACTGTGAATGGACAAAAATATACAGCTTCAGCTTCTCAAAACCACTTCCCCCAATTCGAACCTGAACAAAACCCAACTCTGATGGCACAGTAAATAACTAACTAGGGCAAGAACCATCGCGCGACACGGGCGCGGGCTAGATCGATCGATCGGTCGATCAAGCCCCTCCCCCAAGAGGGAAACACGACCAGCGACAGCGATCCATCCAACGCCGTCGCATCATTCACAGCTATAGCCTAGCTTGGAGGAATCAAACCTGGATTTTGGCCTTGACGTTGTCGATGGTGTCGCTGCTCTCCACCTCGAGGGTGATGGTCTTCCCCGTCAGGGTCTTCACGAAGATCTGCATCTTCTTTTGCTGGGATTTGCCTCCTCCTCCTTCTCCCTCTCCTCTCTAGTGGCGGGCGGCGAGGCGAGGCGAGAGCTGCGTGAGGAAGAAGCGGAGGCGAACAAAAAAAAAAGAAAAAAATTCCTTCCCTTTTTTTTTCCCCTCTTGGCTGGATTTTTCGGTGGCTCGGGCCGCGTGGATTTATAGGTAGAACGGACGGTGGTCGGCGAGTCGTCTCGGGAGATCGGACGGTGCGGGTAAACTAGGTTTTCAATTACTTTTCACGTTTTTTGGTGGCTTTGGTTATTGTTCGGATTATATCCCTGTTTTCGGCTCGCTTTCGCTTTAAGATTCACGCCTGGTGATCAGTTTCTGACTCTGATACTCTAAAGCTTTAAGATTCGCGCTCGGTGATAAGTAGATCTTGTTGCTAGGATGATTTGTTTTCAGAGGACGGGGTCCGACAGGATAATTGGATAAATTGTAGACAGAAAAATTAGTCGTATAAATGGAACAAATATGACAAAGTTAATAAATAGCTTAAAGAATTATTGAAGTAAGGTTTGATTTAGAAAGTTTTAAGAGATTGTAAGCGTGGCATAATAATTCTAACTCCGTTCTAAAATATAATAATCTAGGATACGTCTCATCTAGGATGGGAAGAGTAATGACAAGTTTAAAGAAATCTTTCTTTATATAACTGAATTCACATCGTGTTACGGAACCTCATATGTATAAATTTCCACAAGGTTAGATTGCTGTAGATATTTCCGAGGCTACTATACTACTACCTCCATCCCAATATACCTATCATCCTTCTCTGCTAATACTCTCTATTTAGCAAAAATGACTACTTATTCCGTTTCACATTATAAGACTTTCTAGTATTGCCCATATTCATATATATATATATATATATATATATATATATATATATTAATGAATCTAGACATATATGTGCCTAGATTCATTAACACATATATGAATGCGGGCAATGCTAGAAAGTCTTATAACCTGAAACGGAGGTAGTATAATACTCTCTATTAAATGATACTTCCTCCGTTTCACAATATAAGTCATTCTAGCATTTCCCACATTCATATTGATGTTAATGAATATAGATAGATATATATGTCTAGATTCAATAACATCAATATGAATGTAGGAAATGCTAGAATGACTTACATTATGAAACGGAGGGAATATATGGTTGGTAGGCAGAGAGTAGAATGGAGAAAATTTTGATTTGATGTGATTGATATGACAAATATGAACTTTAAAGTGACAAGCTTTTTGGGACAATTTTTGAATCCTAAAGTGATATCTACTTTGGGACGGAGCGAATATTCTTTTATTACCGCTAAATTAACAAGAAGTAAATCATTTAATAATCATATTGACTCTATTGGTGCATCCATCGTTCATTTGTGCTTATGCTTATGATTGTAAGCTAAAATTTATTTTTTCAAACTTAATTTTAGAGTTGATTTAGTATTTTTTTTTCACCCTACTTTATTTTACACAATTTATTTTTGAATCCCTAAAGACATGCATATAAAAATTTTATCCATAGATTTTATTTTGACTACATAAACAGTATGGATAAAGCTAAATATAAGCGAAACGATGGCAAGATAAGCATAAACGAAACGATGGCGATGCAGTTGGATGATGCATGCATGAGACAGCAGTGAGGAACCTTGAGGCAATCCTCTGCCACAATTTCCACAAAATCATTTGGAATATAAAAAAGGAGGAATAAAAAGCAAAACTGGAGACTACAGAATCGAACCGAAATGCTTACAAACCACGCGACCCTGATGTTGGAAAAGTGAGTTTTTTTTATAAGAAATATACATATTGGAAAAGTGCCAGAATCCACGGCATCCGCACGAAGAGCACAAATGCAACAAGCCCAGCACCACTGCATTGTGTATGGCAGTACGCCAAGCACGCAATGTGACCAGAAAACTGAAGCAACATGCACCGGTAAAAAGATTTACAGAGAGAGTTTGACAGCATCTTGTACATTCACCACTGGTAATGTGGTGATTCGAAGAGCAATAATCCAAGCATAAAAGTTAAATGAATCTTAAGTCCAGTCAATGGACAAGAAGAAGCATGCTTTCTTTCGTACAGTATCAATTGAGGCAATTGCACATCAATGGTGCTTAGGAAAAAGACATATGCCCTCTTGCAAATTGGCATGTTCAGTGACTTGTCCCCTTTTCCGAAAGTGAAACAGCGAGTTCATCCTAGAGATCTAACAGAATCTTTTATTCATCATGTTGGTTCAGGATCGAAAGCGGATTATGACAAGAGCAAAATATCACTTTGCTATGCCTATGATGGGGGCATGGCATCAGACGTTGAAACCTTCGGCTCTCAGGCATTGCCGATGGGCTTCGATCCACTTCCCGCAGGCGTCCTCACCATGCTGCACGATGCATTCGTCTCTCAACTTCTTGGTGTCTGGGCAAGCACAGCAGATCTTCTTTTTTGGTTTTGTGTCAGCTGGAGGAGCTTGTTCTGTTTTTTCCGTCGAATCTGAAGCTTCAGTCGCCCCAGATGCAGTGTTCCCCATCTCTGAAAACAAAATTGAACAGCATTGGATCAGTTCCAAGAAGAATCAAGAGACTAGCATGATCATCTTGAACAACTGATTTGTGATGACTGATGATTGCTTAGAAGATCGAAACAGTTAGGTGCTATTTGATACTATCACTTTCAGACATTCAGTGCATACAGTATTGTTCCAGTGCAATTTTGTATGATCGCTTCCAATGTATACTGTATTTATTTGAGTAGGTGTATACAGTATTCAGCTAAAAGAATTCATTAGTAACAATGCAACATAGTAAAAGAAGTTTGCATCAACAGAAGCACAGTGATCACCAGAATCGGTCACCGGTGAAAAGGAGAGTGGTAAATTGTAAGCACAGAAAACTACAAATATAAACTTACTGTAACCAATCAAAATTGGCTATGTAACAAAACAGTGTCGTCGATACAATTCAAGAAGTTGATATGATTAAATTAGTGGTGTTATGGTCAGTGGTACTGGAGCTCACAGCACAGGGCAAATGGCAATATACTTTAAAAGTTCTAAACCATTAACAGAAATAAAATTATAATATTTCTGTAATAAGTTCTTACATAAGCTTAGGATAAAATCTCTTCTCTAGTTTCAGAATCCTTCTGTTTCATGATTCGCATAGACAGTTTTTCTTTTCTCCCTTTTTAAAGATGAATGCTATTTTAAGACCCTAAGACTTCTCATGGATAGTCAATGTTAAGAAGTTCAAGGAAGCTTCCAGGCTAGGGCACTAAGCGATTTATAATTGTACTATTGCAAATGTGGCAAAATGCTTATGAATGGCCAAATTCAGCGTGTGCAGTGTGCTTCACATATCTTTACAGAATGCACCACTGAATTGTTTACATGACAATGTTGAGAAATATCACTACTCTTTTCCTCATTCTCTCTACAAGGGCTCAAGAATATCGCTCTGCATAATCCACACACTCTCTAGGTGAGAGGGGACTCACACGGCATGGAAGTTTGATCTCTAGCAACTCAGCTTCTCAAGGGTTCAATCGCAACCGGCACAGTTCAGGTTCGAACTAATCTTACTAGAATCTACAGCCTAAAACAATAGGAAGAACCAAACTCGTAGCGGAATCCTGCAGACGCAATCGACACCATCCTTCCCCACCCAGCAACGTAAAAAATGGGAAAAAAAAACCCCTTCAATTCCTAACAAACAACAACCTCATCATCCATCCCTCATCGCGGAGCTGCAACCAGTGCACGAGGCAGCGAGGGAGAGATCTAGGGCTTACCGGATCTCGCGCTCCTGGAGGAGGGTGCGGAAGAGGAGGCCGAGCCGAGACCGCCGCCGCCGCCGCACGCGAGAGGGTTCCCGAAGAAAGAAGAAGAAAAGGAAGAGACCCCCTGCGCCGTCCGATCCTGACCGTCCGTCCAGGATCTAACGGTCCACGACTGTTTGACCGAACCGCCAGTACAACTCTACAACGAATAATACCGCCTCGCGAATCCGCGTCGCTTCCACGAGAAGCAGCAGCAGCCGAGAGAGAGAGAGAGAGAGAGAGAGAGAGAGAGAGAGAGGGAGGGAGAGGGAAGCAATGGTGGCGACGAACCTGAAGGCGGAGACGGTGGGGCTGATGGACCGGCGGGCGGCGGTGGAGGCGGAGATGGACGCCATCATCGCCGCCCTCTCCGTGCCCGTCGGGCCGGGGATCACCGGCGGCCTCGTGGACGCGGAGGTGGGTAACCTAAACCCTACCTTTTTTTTTTGGGGGGGGGGGGGGGGTTGCCACCGGTTAGCTAAGCGATTTTGTTCTGGCTCTGGATTAGGGTTTCCCCAGGTCCGACATCGACATCCCGGCCGTCCTCGCCCAGCGCCGCAAGCTCGCCGGTATGGTTGCCCCCGTTGCTTGTTCTGTTACCGATTACTGTGATCTGTTTGGTACGGGGTTATGCATGAACTCCATTTAAGACCAGCAATGGGGATGCTTGATTATAATGAATTAATGGGTTTCTCTAGCGAAGTTGGGGTGGGTCAGTATTATGTACTATGTGATAAGATCAGTGTGTTGGGGCTGGATAGTGTGGTGCTTAGAATTTGGCTGTTCTAATGAGGTGCGAGGATGGAAATTGTGCAAACCGTATATACATGATGGCTATTGTGTTATGTGACCTTGGTCTGAATGTTTTGAATTTTATAGCTTGAGCATTTCTTTTTGCATTTTCTCATGATTCTTATGCATGTCAATGTGTTCAGGAAACCCTTTTTTTTAATGGATCTCTGTGACTCATTTATGTTTTGCTCTCAAGTATCAGAAAGTCTCTTCATATTTTGGATGGGATTGTGATAAGTTCACCTACTAGGGTGCTACTATCGATATATATATAAAATGTACATGAAACATGGGGGTGAAGGAAAAAGAGGACTAATATGTAGATGAATGGGAAAATAGGCAGTAAATGAAACAAGAGACAGTTACAGTACGTGCCAGTTATAGGAAGTTTCTTAAATGTTTGGGGGAAAATTATATTTCTTGAAGGTTCAAGGGAAACTTATATTACAGAACGTGTGGGTCCAGCGGGGCAATGTTCAGCCTTGGGTAATAGTGGACTACGTTTAGAATTGTGGCTTGGGGCTTTGGGCTGGCATATGATGTATGTATACTAAATGCTCTATACATATCATGCTGTAGTTGGTATTTATATTGTACTATGTTCATTGCAGAATTGCGGAATGATCACAAGGATATTACGAACAAAATTGAGAAGAATCTGGAAGTTTTGCACTCAACAAAATTGTCAAGAAATGAAGCGTCAATCCCTGCAAGTTCTGGTAAGTTTTAATCACCGTCTGTTCATATAAAATTTCTCATCGTAGGAGCTGCAGCCAAAATTTTAGATTTTTTTGCCAACATTTTATCACAAAATTCTATATTGGTCCCATGAAGATAATATGAACAGATGATCCAGAATTCCAGATGTCATAAATACTGTACTTCTGTAACTTTGTAATAGTCAAAGATGTGCCTTGAACTCTTGGAGATCATGAGAATTCAAAACAGCATACTTTCTGTGATCATAGGTTTCTTTCCCATACTCTGATGTGCTATGATTTCTCATACGAATCAATTATTAGTCATCTTCACTATAGCCAACCAATACCTTCAATTTTGCAATTTCTACATGTTCACTAATTCTGCAACATAAAAGTACCCTCAGTGACAAAATGATGGCTTGGCAATTGTATTCTGTTTTCCTCGATGATATAAATATGGAATAACCAACATAAAGTGAGTTATTCTCTTTTTCTTGCCAATCATCTTAAGTATCTTAAAGGCAAGAGTGCAAACCGGTGCATGGAAAGTGGTGCGTTGCACATAGTATATAAAAGCATTGGCTAGGCTTCTGTTAAATGTCTGCTACATAAAATTAAGGTCCTAACCTCACCACCAGAGCATGAGTTAAATCATGATGCAAAGGATATTAGGATTGTTGATCTCTCATCATATTTGATTTCGTGCAGGCACACCTGCTTCATTGCACAGTGGGTTATCTCAAAATGATCCTATGGAAGAAGATGCTGTGACCAGACTTCCTTTTGCCATAATTGATGAACTGACAGATGGTTCTCCTGCTGCTGTGGATGGCTTGCAGCTTTGGGATGAGATAGTAAAGTTTGGAAATGTGGAAGCAGGTGATAGATTGCAAGAAAGGCTTGTCTCTGAAGCTCTTTCCAATGAGGATTGTCAAGTATCTCTAGTCATCATTCGTCAGGGATCATCAATGAACTTAACTGTTACACCAAGAAAGTGGCACGGAAGAGGACTTTTGGGGTATGCACCTTTGCATTGATTGTTATGCTTGCGTTTGCTAGCAAACAGTCATAGTTTGACCTTACTTTTCCAAGAACAGTGTGAATATTTTGGTTGCTTCTATTTGGATGTTTCAGAAATAAAGCCAAAAACTGCCAATCATGTTTAGCTTTAGTTGTCCATTTACACACACTGAAAACGCACCAGCTTACAATTTTCTTTTCACACTTTTTTTTTGCGTAAGCATTTGTGGTATTCTGTGGGCCTTTTTCTCTTTGCGTCTCATTCTAGTGTGTTCGCCAGTAGGTATGCCACCTGTTGAACTTATCAGTACTTCAGTAGTAGGACTGCCTCTTTCTTATGTTTGCTGTTTATTAGTTTATCTTACCAATACCTCGGCACAGGGAATCGAGCATATTATCTCTAGCTGGCAATTTTTATTATGTGCTAGTTAATAAGCTACCTAATTCTTCCTTGTTTGCTGCTGATTTATTAACTTCAAGTTGGTTTCTTATACTTGTAGATGCCATTTCCGAATCTTATGAACAACGGGCCATGGTCCCACATCTATGAAAGAACGAGATGGTTTCGTTTTTGTGCTTGCAGACAGAGCTCTTGCAGAATCAGCGATAACATTCAACATCTAAGACAATCTGATTAACCTATGAAAGGATTAAATGCTTTCATGTTTGTACTTGTGCAGACAGCCCTTGCAGCACCGAGAGCAATCTGATTAACTGAATGCGTGTCCAAACCTTTTAGCATCCCCTTATTACATGTACATTGGAAGCAAACCTGGCTGCCTTTGTTTGGAGTTTTTTTTAGGTGCATTGTTCTCATGCATATTGGTCCTATGAAATGATGTCTTATGCACAATCTTTTTGAAAAAGCGATGTAAATCTGAGTCTGTTGGCACTAACCAGTAACCACTCCTTGACTGAATTGGCTTCGGCTTGTCGATCACTTTTACTAATAATACTGTAGTAGACGTGAAGTCAAAATGAGATAGGAGGAGAGCTGCAGCCATCGTATGGACATCGTACAATTATGGAAAGGCTCTCTATCTGGTCTTCGTCTTACAAATTTCAGAATGCTTAAGAGGAGCAAGAACATGTCGGTACCTTCCTATTTATGCACGCATAGATTATGAAGTGAGAACGCATCAGCTTCCAGAATTGCCAGGCCCCTCGGCATTACAATATTCAGGAGCAATAACCTAATACGCATCATTAAGCTGCTGCTGTTGGGTTAGCGAGTCAAGATTAGACACTTGTATTCAACAACCGCCTGCCTGAAAAGCTCAAATTGCACAAGAAAAATTGCCCCCTCTTGTACGGCCATCTGCCATACCGATAAGTTATGAAATCGTGTTTAGACTTCTCTTTTTTAAAAACAGCCTTCACGGCGTTAATTAAGCCGGCATCATCAGACCTGCGAACTAACTGATGGGAAGAGTTAGCCTACTTGATTCTGCTTTAATAACCCTCTGGTAAACATACTTAGTTGCTCTAATTAATATGCAAGATACGATTAAATATAACCAGACAGCTATTAACTGGACATACCCTCGCTAAAACAAGCTCAAAACAAAGTACGGCAAATTTTCAATATAGTGTTTGTTCTTCCAATAATCAGTGCGCTTCTTTCTTTTTTTAAAAAAAAGATCAACGCTATATATGCTCTCGATAATAAAAAAAATTCCAATCAAAATTCTACGTCAAGTCCCTTGATGTCTTGCTAACACATCTCATTGTATAACGGATGTGTCAATCATAACTATAAAATTAAAGGTATATACCATGGTTCCTTGTTTAATTTGATATGCTCTTTCGCCCATTAACATATCTGGGTTTGACAAGTATTACATTGGATAAAGATAACATAAACTCATGCATTTGGGTGTATTTTAGTCCAAAGAGACAGAAAGAAATGGCCCCATTGTCCCCACGCAAGAGGTACGTAACAACCTCTGCTTATGATTACAGGTATGACCAGCAGCCAAGATATATTCTGTGATACAAAGTGTTAAGACTAATTACTTTTTTTAGTACAACTCCATATGTATGGACGCTTTTATCGTGTAAAGCATGGATCTAATTAATATTCAAGCAGTAGAGCACCAAACCCACATCACACAAAATGGGGCTTGCGATCAACACGGATCAGAGAGAATAACAATTAACCCGAGTCTCTTTTGATGTTAAAACCTGTTAGCTGTTTAGGTCACGACATTTGGCATAAACAAGCAACTGAGATTAAAATATCAGTTATCAAGCAAACAAAAAAAAATGTTGCAAGTCGTTTTGTGAATAGGTTCCTATATATGATCGATCCCTGACCTGTATTTAGTAGGATCACTCCTCAAAGGTGTGCTAACAAGACCGACAAATTTTTCATATACATGACCACAAGAGTTCTCGCATGACGAGACCATTCAAACTTCTCTCTCATGGAGTGACTGATCTTGGAAATTGGGAGCATGCACCATGCAGCAATGACCATATTGGAGTCTTCAGACCATGATACATTCACGAGTCCAGTTCGGTATAGCTAAAACTGAATTATGGATTATCATGTGGATTATTCATACCATGTTTTCAAAAATACAATACCTCCAATAGTAGCCTATATAGTTCTAAAAAGATAACATATATTACTTTTCTAAGCTATTTTAAATTATATTATATAATATATTTAACTAAACCCGGTAAACAGATCATCCATCATCTATCATTTACAATTTTATCTGTTTTAAACTGGCCCTGAGCTTATGTTATGAATGGAGTACTCAGCTGGTAAGGTTATTTCTTCCAGTGACAGGTGAGTGCTCCATGCATAATATAAGTCTTAAGATTATTTCTTCTAGTGATTCGATTTAGATCGAAAAAATCGTACAAATTTTATGAAACCATGTGTTATGGCTCGAATCCATAGTCAATCATATTTTCGATGACATATCTTAAGAGTTTACATATTGACGGCAAATTGTGCCAACACGCGAATATCACCCCATGTGTTTCTTTAGCGAGGCTAGCTTGCTAGTAGTTTGTACGACACTAATTGTAGCACGTCCACTAGGACGAGGCTCCATTAAGGTATCCTTTCATAAAGATCGTAGAGATAATAGATGACGAGCAATAGAGAATTGGAAAGATCTATCGTCTCTACGATCTTAATTAAAGGATACCTTAACGGAGAACATGCTCATGTTGACATTACAGATCTTTCCAATGTGAGTATTCAACCTTCCCAATATTCCGAGCAAGAGCAAAACATTCTCCACTACCTCCATTCAATCAATTATGCACGTCCCTTTAGACTTAAAGATGCATTAGAACTTGGGCATTTGGCAAACATCAGCCTCTAAATAATGGAATATGTAAAGAGTCAAATTGACTCCGAATTTATCGGTGAAACCATTCAAACACCACAGTAACTTAGAGCATCATCAAGAAATTACATATAATCTTCCTCAAAAATTTGTTTTTGAATTTCCTAAACTGAAAATAGGTACAAAAAAACTGATATATGCAAGATAAACCCTAAATTTTATCCCCAAAATTAAAAATGGGCCCTTATGTTAAACTAACTAGATGATACCCCGCGCATTGCTGCGGAATATTTGTATTAAAATAAAATTTAAAAATTCAAGTACACTTTGCATGATAAAAAAAATAGTAAGAAAAGAAGGGAAACAGACGCAACAGAGACTGCAGTCTAAAATTCTGGATGATACTGTAGCAACTTTTGCAAGGAATATAATAATAGCAATGCTTCACTTTCAGTACATTGAGAGTTTCAGATCTCATATAAAACACCACCATAGTGCTTGACAGAAAATAGGATCATATTTAAGCACGATGAACAAAATAGGATAAGGTTAATGGCAAAGAGCAAGCTTGTTACCTGTTGCAGAGGCAAGAGTTGAATGGTTTTTAATGTTTTTTTTCTCAAATACTGTAGCTTGCTATTCCGAAACTCAGTTTATTATTGATCAAAAGCTAACTTCCAAATCTATGGGGCAAGGAGAAGAACAATACTGAAAATACTTGACACAGTCCTTATCTTTCATGTGTTTTATTGATGGAAGTTTGGAGATTACTATCATATCTAAAAATAAACAGGAGTCACCTAAAATACAAAGATTCCGGACTAACGTTATGCAAATTGAGTGGCTGACCTGATGTTACCTCCCATATGAGGAAATGGGATTCATGAATAGTTGATTAATTATGCCCTTTCTCAACACATGAGGAAGATAAACATGATAGATGAATCAATAGAAGCTTGAGGTCATAAACAACAACTTATTGAAGTTAATTTAAGAATTTTGAGATCATACTATTATATTACTTAAATTGTAAACTCAGGTCAGGATGTCAGGTAAATATTTGGTAAATAAAATAAAAGGAGACAGGGCCCATAAAACTGTTGCTGCTACTTGCATCATTGATGGTTGTAGAAAAAATTGCCAGAGCCTGAAGAATCACACAAAAAGAACTCTGAATGAGAGCACTGTGTTGCATATATGATAAAAAAAATCTCCATCTAGGTCATTGCTTCACTGAATCATACAGTTGCCTGTGTATTCTCATTGATTCACTAAATGTTGCTTAGTAATAAGAATTATTTGTAGTCATTTAGTGCATATACTGTTGTACAGGGAAAATAGAAAGGGACTGATTTGGGATACTTTGAATCGAAGAAATTAGTGTGACTACTCAATTAGCATCAATCAAGATGTATTATAAAAAGATTTATAGCTGAATGGGGAAAGAACCTACACTGAAACATCTGAGATCAGCAAGCAGTGGAAGTGGAACAACCCCTTTGTTGACCGAGCAGATCAATCCAGGGATCTGTGTATGGAGGAGAAGCTTCTTGCTGGCCGAGCAGATCCATCCAGGGACGTTCTTGTATGGAGGAGAAGCAGCACCTGCTTGTTGGCCGAGAAGATCGATCCAGCTGCTGTGTATATCATCATACATAAATAAGATGGGAAAGAAAGGCTGGAGTAATGCAAGCGACCGTTTGAAAACATGAAGAATTGAAGATGAATAGACGAGACTAATTTCTTCGGGCAGTTTAATTCAGTTTCTTTGTGCGCCAACTGACGCTTCCGTTTCTTCATGCACACGCGGACACACCTAGGAGGCGAAGAGGTTGGGAGGCGGGTGATGGGGGCATGGGAAGGCAGCTGTGGCACAGGGGTGCGACATCGCGGGGAGAAGGGGAAGTGGCAACTACAGCGCCGGGGCCACGGGAGGCGATGCGGCCGTGAGGCAGGATCCACCTATGGCATTGGTCGCTCCGAGGGCGCTACGGAGACGCAACGAGGATCCTCGAGATGTAATCGAACGGCTGAGAACTAAATAATGACGTGGCTGTACCACAACTCAGAAAATCGTACTTAGTGGGGATGACTTGTATAGATATATAGGATACCAGATTTCCCCGTTTTCCTCCCTCGCGCGCTGCTAGCGCTCCCCGCTGAGAAAAATCCCACGCGAATGAGAGATTGGGGGCAGCAGATGCACCGTCGCTATTGTGGAGACTATGGGTACCCCATACCCACACGGCATGGTTATCCGACTAGTTATAGGGGATAACTTATATCTATGTAATATGTAACAGATCATGACTTGGGTGTTATGTTTCCTTGTATATTACGGAACGGCCTAAAGTCCTGGTTTGATAATATTGTAAAGTAGATTTAGGAAACCGATACCGTATTGGTTAAGGTTTCTATCTTGTAATCCTGCTCCCCGTCCTATATAAGGTGGGCAGGAGGCCCTCTAGGGGGCAGATGAGACAACCTGATCGTCAGATCAATACACACCCGGTGGATTCAAATCCCCAAACAGGAGTAGGGTATTACCTCTCATTGAGAGGGCCTGAACCTGTCTAAATCCTTTGTCTCTGCATCCATCCACTTTTAGGTCTCGTGCGCTACCCCCTTTTATTATTGCCGAAATCATGTTTCGACAGTTGGCGCGCCAGGTAGGGGTGCATCGAGTTTCTATCGACAAGTGCGATGGAATAAATTTTTAGGAGTCGCCGGCATCATCTTCGCATCTGTAGCGTGAGATCCGCTGCCGTCGACACACCTTCATCGTCAGATTTGAGTCAGTCGTCAAGTTGTCTCCCTGATCATCAGAAATTAAAGTTATCGGCCTCTTCTTCGCTCTAGCCTGGGAGGATTAATCTCGGCAATTCTGATGGATTTAATTTCCGCCACCGCTGAGCTCTTTTCTTGATCAGCAAAGACCAGAAGCCTCTACAACAAGCATGCAATGCAATCTGAATTGTTCGTCAAAGGAATCATTATCATCAACGCTACAAGCTGCACGTGCCCACAGACTGCAGACGAAAGCCACACGTGAATTTCTCCATCAATTGCCACAGGTCCCTGATGGGTGTCACTGCATATAAAGGAGATCAGACAATCAACGACGAATACATCGCCGCGGCGTCCTACCTCGTGGTGTCCATACACGATCACCACGCCGGTACGCCCGAGTTTCCAATCTATTCAACAGCAAGATATCGTGCCGCCGCTGATATCAATACCGACGGCAGCCGTGCACATGCGGGTCCAGCCACCTCACACAATGATCACAGTTTGATCTCCGGACCAGCCCGACTACAAATCGGCAAACTACGTTCATATCCAGGAAGAATCTTCGCTTCAAAGAGTTGGATTATGCCACGGCAATTAATTTGAGACTATCAACCACGATGCTTCAGATTGGAAATCTTGAGACAACTGCCATAGTTTGTCCAGGATGCCGTAGCCCACCGAGCAACCGTGCCGCCGAGTACCAGAGCGATCCGTTTACTTGCATGTGTTCCAATCCAGCACTGTCGCGTTCTCATGCAAAGCAAGGAGCTATGCCTGGAGGCTGGATGTCACGTCACGATGCTAAGTCTCATATATCATATACAGGATCACTCCAAACAGTACACATCAGGAGTAATATGTTGGCTGAGAGGGGAGATAGGCTGCTTCTATACTGGAGTACTGACCTTCTTGGTTGGTCTACGTCGCCGCTGTTGGGTGTATACGACTTCACCGCCGGCCTGCCTCCGTCGCCGCCGACTGGTGCCTCCGCCTACACGGCTGGCCTATTATGCCGCCGCTGTTGGGCGTCTACGACTTCACCGCCGGCCTGCCTCCATCGCCGCCGACTGGTGTCTCCGCCTATATGGTTGGTTGGTCACACCACCGTTGTTGGGCGTCTACGTCTTCACCACCGGCCTGCCTCCGTCGCCGCCGACTGGTGCCTCCGCCTACACGGCTGGCCTATTATGCCGCTGCTGTTGGGCGTCTACGACTTCACCGCCGGCCTGCCTCCGTCGCCGCCGAGTGGTGCCTCCGCCTACACGGCTGGCCTATTATGCCGCCGCTGTTGGGCGTCTACGACTTCACCGCCGGCCTGCCTCCGTCGCCGTCGAGTGGTGCCTCCGCCTACACGGCTGGCCTATTATGCCGCCGCTGTTGGGCGTCTACGACTTCACCGCCGGCCTGCCTCCGTCGCCGCCGAGTGGTGCCTCCGCCTACACGGCTGGCCTATTTTGCCGCCGCTGTTGGGCGTCTACGACTTCACCGCCGGCCTGCCTCCGTCGCCGCCGAGTGGTGCCTCCCCCTACACGGCTGGCCTATTATGCCGCCGCTGTTGGGCGTCTACGACTTCACCGCCGGCCTGCCCCCGTCGCCGCCGAGTGGTGCCTCCGCCTACACGGCTGGCCTATTATGCCGCCGCTGTTGGGCGTCTACGACTTCACCGCCGGCCTGCCCCCGTCGCCGCCGAGTGGTGCCTCCGCCTACACGGCTGGCCTATTATGCCGCCGCTGTTGGGCGTCTACGACTTCACCGCCGGCCTGCCTCCGTCGCCGCCGAGTGGTGCCTCCGCCTACACGGCTGGCCTATTATGCCGCCGCTGTTGGGCGTCTACGACTTCACCGCCGGCCTGCCTCCGTCGCCGCCGAGTGGTGCCTCCGTCTACACGGCTGGCCTATTATGCCGCCGCTGTTGGGCGTCTACGACTTCACCGCCGGCCTGCCTCCGTCGCCGCCGAGTGGTGCCTCCGCCTACACGGCTGGCCTATTATGCCGCCGCTGTTGGGCGTCTACGACTTCACCGCCGGCCTGCCTCCGTCGCCGTCGAGTGGTGCCTCCGCCTACACGGCTGGCCTATTATGCCGCCGCTGTTGGGCGTCTACGACTTCACCGCCGGCCTGCCTCCGTCGCCGCCGAGTGGTGCCTCCCCCTACACGGCTGGCCTATTATGCCGCCGCTGTTGGGCGTCTACGACTTCACCGCCGGCCTGCCTCCGTCGCCGCCGAGTGGTGCCTCCGCCTACACGGCTGGCCTATTATGCCGCCGCTGTTGGGCGTCTACGACTTCACCGCCGGCCTGCCCCCGTCGCCGCCGAGTGGTGCCTCCGCTTGCACGGCTGGCCTATTATGCCGCCATTAGTGGGCATCTTCGCTTTCACCGTCGACCGCCTTCGTCGCCGCCGACTGGTGTCTTCATTGTTATTGATGGACGACTTTGTTCCCACATTGGCCACTTCTGCCATCACCAAGGGGAATATTACAAAGCTAAGTCATCATTTATTTTATTCTTTATATGATTTTTTTCCTTTTCCTCTGCCTCACTACACCAATTGGTCTTCCATTGAGTAGTGAGTCGGGGGCTACAGATGTTATATCATATTTTTTATAATATTTATCTTGATTGCTTGCGACATAATCTGAGTACAAAAGTACCTATCGAGTTATGGAGTTCTATCTTCCTATGCTTTCCGTTTGGTTTGCCAATGGATGGTTGCCTTTGGGCCGATTCCTAGCACCCGGGGGCTCGTTGGATGGACCGAGTAACGCAAGGTGCTAAGTATTATTCGGAATAAATCAAAAGCATAGAGATAAGATAAATTTATTTTCTGCTCTTAATAATTGCAAAAGTACCCGAGTAGTAAATTCTGATTCGTGAAACTTTGTTCCATTAATGGCGAACTCATGTCACTCATATGCATGTCTGGGAAGTGCCTAGGCCGACTCCCGGTGCTTGGGGGCTATGACTAGTCGGACAGAGCGTTTAAACGTAATGAATCATCTGCTCGGGGAAATCAAAATTGACAAGAGGAGAAATACATATTTATAAATATTTTAAAATACTTGATTTTTTTCCCGAGTATTATATTTATATCAGATACTACTCATCCTATATGTTTGTTCTGCAGGATCCAGATCCAGATATGCATAAAAGGGATTCATGGCTTTAAGCTTATCTCTTACGCTCCAGGAATGGATCAGTCAGAACATCACCACCGGCTCGCCTCGACCGCCGCCGACTGGTGTTTCCGCCTGCACGGCTGGCCTATTATGCCGCCGTTGTTGGGCGTCTACGTTTTCACCAACCGGCTTGCCTTCGCCGCCGCCGACTGGTGTTTCCGCCTGCACGGCTGGCCTTTATGCCGCCGTTGTTGGGCGTCTACATCTTCACCGACCGGCCGCCTCGTCCGCCGCCGACTGGTGTTTCCGCCTGCACGGCTGGCCTTTATGCCTCCGCTGTTGGGCGTCTACGTCTTCACCGACCGGCCGCCTCGTCCGCCGCCGACTGGTGTTTCCGCCTGCACGGCTGGCCTTTATGCCGCCGCTGTTGGGCGTTTACGTCTTCACCGACCGGCTTGCCTTCGCCGCCGCCGACTGGTGTTTCCGCCTGCACGGCTGGCCTATTATGCCGCCGTTGTTGGGCGTCTACGTCTTCACCGACCGGCTTGCCTTCGCCGCCGCCGACTGGTGTTTCCGCCTGCACGGCTGGCCTTTATGCCGCCGCTGTTGGGCGTCTACGTCTTCACCGACCGGCCGCCTCGTCCGCCGCCGACTGGTGTTTCCGCCTGCACGGCTGGCCTATTATGCCGCCGTTGTTGGGCGTCTACGTCTTCACCGACCGGCCGCCTCGTCCGCCGTCGACTGGTGTTTCCGCCTGCACGGCTGGCCTATTATGACCGCCGTTGTTGGGCGTCTACGTCTTCACCGACCGGCCGCCTCGTCCGCCGCCGACTGGTGTTTCCGCCTGCACGGCTGGCCTATTATGACCGCCGTTGTTGGGAGTCTACGTCTTCACCGACCGGCCGCCTCGTCCGCCGCCGACTGGTGTTTCCGCCTGCACGGCTGGCCTATTATGACCGCCGTTGTTGGGCGTTTACGTCTTCACCGACCGGCTTGCCTTCGCCGCCGCCGACTGGTGTTTCCGCCTGCACGGCTGGCCTATTATGCCGCCGTTGTTGGGCGTCTACGTCTTCACCGACCGGCTTGCCTTCGCCGCCGCCGACTGGTGTTTCCGCCTGCACGGCTGGCCTTTATGCCGCCGCTGTTGGGCGTCTACGTCTTCACCGACCGGCCGCCTCGTCCGCCGCCGACTGGTGTTTCCGCCTGCACGGCTGGCCTATTATGCCGCCGTTGTTGGGCGTCTACGTCTTCACCGACCGGCCGCCTCGTCCGCCGTCGACTGGTGTTTCCGCCTGCACGGCTGGCCTATTATGACCGCCGTTGTTGGGCGTCTACGTCTTCACCGACCGGCCGCCTCGTCCGCCGCCGACTGGTGTTTCCGCCTGCACGGCTGGCCTATTATGACCGCCGTTGTTGGGCGTCTACGTCTTCACCGACCGGCTTGCCTTCGCCGCCGCCGACTGGTGTTTCCGCCTGCACGGCTGGCCTTTATGCCGCCGCTGTTGGGCGTCTACGTCTTCACCGACCGGCCGCCTCGACCGCCGCCGACTGGTGTTTCCGCCTGCACGGCTGGCCTTTATGCCGCCGCTGTTGGGCGTCTACGTCTTCACCGACCGGCCGCCTCGTCCGCCGCCGACTGGTGTTTCCGCCTGCACGGCTGGCCTTTATGCCGCCGCTGTTGGGCGTCTACGTCTTCACCGACCGGCTTGCCTTCGCCGCCGCCGACTGGTGTTTCCGCCTGCACGGCTGGCCTTTATGCCGCCGCTGTTGGGCGTTTACGTCTTCACCGACCGGCTTGCCTTCGCCGCCGCCGACTGGTGTTTCCGCCTGCACGGCTGGCCTGTTATGCCGCCGTTGTTGGGCGTCTACGTCTTCACCGACCGGCCGCCTCGTCCGCCGCCGACTGGTGTTTCCGCCTGCACGGCTGGCCTATTATGACCGCCGTTGTTGGGCGTCTACGTCTTCACCGACCGGCTTGCCGCCGACTGGTGTTTCCGCCTGCACTGCTGGCCTTTATGCCGCCGTTGTTGGGCGTCTACGTCTTCACCGACCGGCCGCCTCGACCGCCGCCGACTGGTGTTTCCGCCTGCACGGCTGGCCTGTTATGCCGCCGTTGTTGGGCGTCTACGTCTTCACCGACCGGCCGCCTCGTCCGCCGCCGACTGGTGTCACCGCCTGCACGGCTGGCCTGTTATGACGCCAACTGATGCTATCTTCTTCACGGCTGGCTACATCACCGTCACCGCTAATAGGCATCATCATCTTCAACGCAAGCTGTCTACGTCTACTGCTGACTAGTGCCCTCACCTCTACGTCTGGTTTAGACAGCTACCACTACTGATAAACATCATCGTTTTCCGTCGCCGACTGGTTATGCTGTCGCCGACTGGTGCTTTTATCTTCACAACTGCGCGTCTTCACTACCAGTTTGCTTCTGTTGCCGCCGACTCGTGTTCACTTCATCACGGCAATGCAACTTTGTCATCATGGTAGAGCGACTTCATCTTTATTATCTTCGGCACTGGCAAACTCTATTGCTGCTACTTCGCAAGTTTTGCTACTTCACCAACCACGACGTCTTTGTTAGCCTCGACATCTCGGCATACGATGCCATGTTATTTTACTACAACAAGAGGCTCTCCAATATTCAGGATTTCTACTTGGACATCTTCAACACATATCTTCAATCAAGCAATGACTACTCGACGACAAGAAGCTATAATTCTCGACTCTATGTTCAGTTGTTTCCCAACTAACCAAAGAGTCGGGGGCTACACAAATATAAGGCTCAAAATTTGACAAATTTTATGTCAAGCTGAAGAAATCAATTAATCAGCCAATGAGTCAACTCCAGGAGTCATTATCTTCATCTTTGCTTCGGAACAGACATTCTACTTCAACAACTTCAAATATTTCGGTTTAGACGAGTTGGGCAACAACATCAACTCTCCTCCAATTATTTGTCTTCACGGTTGGCCTACTACGCAACTGCCGATAGAGGATCTCATCGTTATCATCGGCTGCTACATTGCTATTGACTGGATCACCGACATCGTCATCTTCATCAACATCTTGTCAAGCCTCATCAACATAGCCTACTCTGCTGCCGTTGATGGGAAACTTCGTCATCATAGTCGGCTATCTCTGTTGCCGCTAATCATCATTACCGTCGGATGCGTTTGTCGCCGCCGATTATTTTCTTCATCTTCATGATTGGTGGATTTCGCCATCACCGTTGATGCGCGTCTACGTCTTCATCGTCGGTTTGCTTTTGTCACCACCGACTGTTCTTTCGTTGTTGTTGGGCGCCTACATCTTCACTGCTAGCTGACCTGACTGTTGCCGACTGGTTTCTTCGCCTCCATGGTTATGCAACTTCATTACATTTGATTGGTGGCATCTTTACTACCACTGACATCTTTCGTTACTTCTGATGAGCAATTTCGTCTTCATGTTGGTCATTTCATCTCCATGCCGACTGCGTCAGCTACCATCAATGGACAATTTTGACTATGACAGAAGGACAAGCTATATGCTCAGGGGCTCATCAACTCAAGCGTGAGGATTATATCTCCAATTTGGACTTGTTCCGGATACATTCCACATGGATTCATAGTCATGAGTCTATTTTCTATGCTCAAAGACTGGACCAATTATTATTCCCCGTAAGGGCTATCAACCGAATACTTGCGCCAGTCGGGATTCAATTATTATATTTATTTTTGGAGTATCCCATAAGGGATAATCATTCAGATCAGAAGCTATTCATATGAGCTACACTTGGTCTATATTACCCGGAAGATTTATTACTCAGGAGCATGTTACATGCGTCATCCTTTAAAGGGTGTCGAAGGCATATTTTTTGGCCTAGGCCTAATATGTCTGCAGCCCATATTTTCAGGTGTGGCCTGTCACGTTCTTTTAGGGACTTAGGCACTTTTTGCTTAGGCCAAAGTGCGCGTGATCAAGTGCCCAATACCTTAAAATCCTTTTATACCGCAGTTACTTAACTTTTTAGGAGTTGGTACAATGCATCTTAAAAGGTGTCAAACAGTAAAGCTTTATATAGCTGTCCCGCTGACTTTTTTATATAGTCAAGGTGCTGTTTGGGTTTATCAAGCAATTGATTGGATACAATATCATTGCTTTTTGCCACGTAAGTGTGCATTTTTATTGACCAATATTATGGCTTAGGCTGATTATATATTATGGTCATTTTTCAGGCGGTTGGTAAATCCTTTATGAGTTTACTTACTCGGATGTTATACCACATATGCCATATATTTCCAGGTGTGGTGAAACCATGTGTCTTTTAGGGACTTAAGCACATCTGTTGAAGCAGTGTGCGCATGGCGTATGCCCAATACTTTGGAAATTTCTTTATTCACAGCATTCAAGCTTCTTTATAGTTGTTTTGCTATGTGAACTTTCAAAGATGTTGTCAACTTTAGGTTGTACGCATCATATTTTACAAAGCAGTTGGTATATCACTCGGATCATGTTATTTGGAGGGTTCACACCGCATATGCTATATATTGATATCAAGTCACTTGGTTGATTACGATTATCAAAACCACTCGGTTGGTTGGATTATTTATTCCTTGACTATATGCTTGGTTTGTTCAATTAACCACATTGTCGGGGGCTACACCTATTAGGTGCATCTGGTCGGTGCACCTGACTTTATTTTCCAGCCCTCCACAGTCTTCAGATTTGGTAAAAGTACTCGGGAGACCATGACAAAGATGATTGAAGCACTCAGCTTTGGAGTAATCTGGTTCGAGAGAAGATTATCTTTTCGACTGCGAAGGTCTCAGGGGCTACTGTGGAGATTATGGGTACCCCATACCCACACGGCATGGTTATCCGACTAGTTATAGGGGATAACTTATATCTATGTAATATGTAACAGATCATGACTTGGGTGTTATGTTTCCTTGTATATTACGGAACGGCCTAAAGTCCTGGTTTGATAATATTGTAAAGTAGATTTAGGAAACCGATACCGTATTGGTTAAGGTTTCTATCTTGTAATCCTGCTCCCCGTCCTATATAAGGTGGGCAGGAGGCCCTCTAGGGGGCAGATGAGACAACCTGATCGTCAGATCAATACACACCCGGTGGATTCAAATCCCCAAACAGGAGTAGGGTATTACCTCTCATTGAGAGGGCCTGAACCTGTCTAAATCCTTTGTCTCTGCATCCATCCACTTTTAGGTCTCGTGCGCTACCCCCTTTTATTATTGCCGAAATCATGTTTCGACAGCTATTGATAGGGGGGGGGGAGGGATTTCCAAAAAAAAATTAGGATCTAGATAAATGATCTGTTGGAGGCAATTTTTTTTACTAAAATCTAAAAAAAATCAAGATGGGATGGAATAAGGGTCAGACCACCCAAACCCGCAGTTAAATGCTCTAGTCCGACCTCTCTGATACCGGCGGTTAAGACTGGTCTTTGTGTGAGGACAGGGCAGTGTGAAATTTAGTTGCTAAATTTGGCTGTCAAAGCCTTCAGCACCTCGTACGTGACACCGTACGTGCACCTCTTTCGGTCTCGCTCGCCTTCCTTCTTCCGACTCCATTAGCACCGCGTGACGCCGTGCCGCGGACGATCAAGATCGACACGACCAACGTGGCATGTTGCGTACGTGTGTGTGTACTCACCCACACCTTACCCCGCGCGCTCTCGCCAGTAGTAGTCCACCTCTTGCATGCCCCCACCTGCCCACCTCGCCCGCCGTCTCGCTCGCTGTCTCGTCGCCCTCACGTACGACTTCCATCACGAGCCTCCCGCCCGGTCGCCCCGCTCCGGACTCCGGATCGGCCGATCGTGATCGATCGGTCTCGCTGCCGCCCGCCGCGCGCGCGCCCCCCGCGATCTCACGAGGAAAAAGCGGACGACGACGAGGTCACTACTCCCTCCCACGACGCGGCACCAACCGCGCGCCCACGCGAGCGCTCGCGCCGCGCGAACCCAACCTTGCTCGATCGTACGTGTTGCCGTAGCATATAGCGCGCGCGCGCGCGCCACCTGCCACCCACCGTCCGCGTTCGCGCGCGGCGTACCTACGTAATACGCATACCTTGCCCCCCAAAAGAGCCTCTCTTATAACGACGCCGCGCCGGCCACGCTCCCCAACGACTCTACCTATAGCTAGCTAGCTCGTCACACACACCTCACAGGCTCACACAGTAGTGCTCGTCCGCCTCGCTAGCTCGCTAGCTACACGTGTACCGTGCCGTGATGTCGTCGCCGGTGGCGTCGTCCAGGGTGGCCGCCGGCGCCGGCGCCGCGCGGAGGTCGTCCCCGTCTCCTGGCCCGAGGCCGGCTGCTGGAAGCAGCGTCGTCAGGGACAAGGACGCTACTACCATGATGAGGAGGAGGCTGTACCAGCAGCAGCACCCGCCGTCGTCGTCCGGCGCAAGGGAGCCGGGGGTGCCGTCCATGCTGCTGCGCCGTGCGGCGGGCGGCGGCGGCGGCGGGCCGCGGTCGCTGAACGTGTCGTGCGCGTCGGAGGCGTCAAACGACTCGTTCTGCAGCCGGGCGTCCACCGGCAGGATCGGGCGCCGGCCGGTGGGCCCGCCCGGCGTCGGCGCCGCGCACGCCCTGCGGAGGGCGGCCGGGTCGGCGGGGCCGCCCGCCGCTCGCCCGGTGGCCCGGAAGGCGGCGGCCAGCGTTGCGCCGGACGTCGCGGCGTCGCTGATCGCCGTGGCGAACGGCGAGGCCGCGCCGGCGTTGACGGGGCCGCCGAGGTGCCCCTGGGTCACTCCTAACACTGGTAAGTTTCAGTTTCACACAATTCAAACCTGCTCTAGCTACTTGGTGATTAATTATGAATTGGTTTAAGTTGATAACGAGTTCGTTCTTAATTTGCATATACTTTTTCTTTATAACTGCCAATACAGATCATCGTTATATAAAATAACTATTAATACAGAAATAATTAAAAACATGTGTTTATATATAGATTAGACTTCTTGTAATCTTGTAGGGACAATTGTACATGAAAAATCTAGGACTTCTTTTGGAGTTGAGGTTTTATGTTATTTTTTTTACAAAAAAAAAATGTGTTACAAAAAGCGACCGTTTAACCTTGCTAAAATTTGAAACTTCTGCTTGATACGACGATACACTGAAATTTCCAAAAAAAAAAAGTTGGCATTATTTACTCAGATACAGGTTAAGTTATACTACAGGATCAGATATAGTACATATAGGAATCCTAGTTTACTGATAATGTATAGAAGATGAGTTTTGGCACACCATACATAAATATGTTGTCTTGCTAAATAACGTACTCCATATCAGTAGGTATTCTAAAGTTTTCATTGATGCATATACGCTAAAAAAAATTACCATTAAAATTAACCAAATTGGACACACTCATTTGTGCTTCTGTACTTCATGCGTATTGCACTGTACATCAGAAAGGAGAACAACATAGTCGCCATCGAACAGTGGCTCGCATCCAAACAAGCCTGATTATTCTGTAACATAACTGTCTCAAATAATGCTGTTGCTGCATTGACAAAAGCTTCCAAACACCAGTCTTCACTCTCTTCAGCTAGCACACTAGCACAGTGCCTTCAGCAAAGCAGATATTATCCAAGTACTGAAACAAAATTTTTGCCTCCATCTTGTTAAAGGAAAATTACAACTTGTAAATTTTATGGCAAATCAACCCTGGGGGGTGATGATTATTAATTAGATCATATGACATCACACATATGGTAGGTGGTATAGAAGTACAATAAAAGATGCACTCAAATGTTTGTTGGCAGGTCTGTTATCTAGCAAGTACTTGTCAATTTTATCTTGCAAAAGGATTCCATTACCCACTAACTTGTCGGCAATGCAAAGTTTATGCAAATGGAGTTCATCAAAAGCCTCTAATTGTAGCCAATAATCTCTCAACTGAATTGAAGAATCAAGTGGCAATAGTACCCTAATAACTTTGCAGTGGTTAAACCAGATCACCCATACATATATATCTAATTTCGGATCATATACTGGCTAGTAAAATTCTTTAGTACTCCAAAAGTAATTAACCAATTCCACTACACAGGCTTAATTACCTTGACATGGATTATCATATTATGTTGCATTGTGTATACCACAATGGTGACCCAGGCTATCTTTCTCTTTTATTTTCCTTTTGCTGGCTGCGAAGATATGCCTATCATTGTTGTTCTTTAGTTTATGCAAGTACGTACAACTGCACTTTGCATCTTTTTTGCAGTGCAGTAGGCATCTGGAAGCCATGACCACTATATTTAATCTCTCTGATGCTCTAGTATTAATTCTCATTTTCTTATTGGTATTAATTATTAGCTGCTTTTTCTTAGTTGTAGCAGTGAGTTCTGCTATTCTAGCTTCACATACTGTAGTACAGCAACTATTGAAAACTAGTATCATTCAGTTCCACATACTGTATTAGTATACGTCAACCATAAAAAAACAACTATTTGAAACGTCAAAGCAGGATCTAGGAGGCTCATCACTCTTCAGTTTCTTGTGTTCTTGGCTCTGCTCATCAGTCAGTCCTACCTGCTGCCTGCTGACCTTACACCTAATTAACTGTTTAGTTGGGGCCCTTCTGTCTCTTTATGGACAAAAACATTCTGCTTGTAATCTGAAGTCCGAAGCACTCTATCAAATCTTAAATCAGTATTGTGTTTGATCCTAAAAACGTTGCAAGTTTTGTCAAAGTTTTCTTTGATTCACCGATTGCTTTCATCTGACCGTGAGGTAATCCCTGATCATGACATTGTAACAGATCCATGCTATGCTGCCTTCCATGACCATGAATGGGGAGTCCCGGTGCATGATGACAAGTACGTCTAAACCCAATCAAATTAGATACAAGTTTTACTTAGAATTCTAGTCAGATAAATTATAAAGTTACAATTTTCAGCCCTGAACCTGCAGGAAATTGTTTGAGATGCTAGTCCTGTCTGGTGCATTGGCTGAAATGACATGGCCTGCAATTCTCAGCAAGAGGGAAACATTCAAGTAAGTATTACTCCTTCTTTTACCCACTGAACTGTCTGAAGAATTGCATTCACTGATCACATCTAACAATTATAAACTTCTTAAAACTAATGAATTAATTCAACAGGGAGGTTTTCATGGACTTTGATCCTCTATTGGTAGCAAAGCTAAGTGAGAGGAAAATTCTGGGGCCATGCAGCCCTGCAAGGTCTCTCCTGTCAGAGCATAGGCTGCGTATAATCATTGAAAATGCACAGGAGGTCCTAAAGGTAAGTAAGCTGACAATCTAGATATCGATCTGTCCACATCTTAACCCTGATGATTAGCCTGAACAGCCCTGGCAACCATCATTTGCTCTTACACTTAATGACACATCTGCTTCTTTCTCGCAATAATGCAATGCCTGTCTGAATCATTCATGCAGCATGCTTAATGGCTGCCTCTTTCTGAAAATCATGCATTACATGTCTGAACTCTGAACTTTTCTGGTTGCTGTTCATAGGTCATAGAGGAGTTTGGATCATTTGACAACTACTGCTGGGGCTTCCTGAACAGCAAGCCGATGGTTGGCAGATTCCGGCACCCGCGGGAGGTGCCGATGAAGACGCCGAAGGCCGACGCCATGAGCCAGGACCTGCTCCGGCGAGGCTTCCTCGGCGTCGGGCCGACGGTGATCTACGCCTTCATGCAGGCCGTCGGCATGGCCAATGACCACCTCGTCACCTGCTACCGCTTCGGCGAGTGCTGCAGCTGCAGCAGCAGCACTGAAGCTCCTGCCGCCGCCGCCATGGATGGCGCTGACAATCACAGCAAGAGCATGGTGAAAGATCAGGAGGTGAACATGATCTGTGGATTGGTCGAGTGCGTCAGCTTGGAGCCGTCGAGAGCTAGAGCCACCACCGTGCTCAGCATCTCCTAGCATTCGCTCAATCGACGGCGGCAATGGCGACTGATCCAGTAGGAGCTTCACAGTTTGTTCACTGTATAGAGTGAGTGAGTTTGCTGCAGTGGCCTCCGTTTTTCTTGGCGTGTCAGAGATTGGGTTTGTGAAATTGTGTATATGATTGTTCATTTGAGGTTTGGGTGATATGTGCTTTGCTTGAACTGTGTGGGTTCAGAGAAAGATACATACATAGGTAGCCAAAAAAAAAAAGTTTCAGACGATTTGATCACCTTACCGGCTGCAGATCATGTAAAGTTGCAATGTTGGTTTTATCTAATTGATCAAGTGATACACGCACAGAACCATAAAAAAGTCTGATTATCCGGCTTTTGTCAGATCTCAGATGTGACAGCAAACAGAGACTGAATATCTTAAACCATGCTGGTAAAGGCTTTGGGTTGTTGCATCGTCGCTCTCATGACTTTGGAATTATGGAAGCAATATAGAGCACAAGAGAGCAAGGACAATGGCAAGACTTATTTATGCTAAATTACTAATCTCTTAATGCTTTTGGAATGGGTCAGTGATGTTGCCAATCATTGGAACAATGTCTACATGCCAAGGGCACATTATCCTTACTCCTTAGGGTATATCTTCTAGGGTACCTAGCTACTTCCCAAACCCGTAACAAACCCCCAACAAACAGGACATTTTTTTAGGAGAATCAGCTATCACGCAATCCTACCTTTCCAGTTTTGTACCCAAAAGAAAGAGAGAGGATTATTATGCCCTGATAAGGGCGTATTTATTTTCATAGTTCAAGTATTCTACATCTCAGGAGTTCAAATTTATTGCAAGTCAGAGGAAACAGGAAGAAACTAAACATCAGGTAGCCTAATCAGTTCTAAAAAACTAAATAATAGTTTGGATGTAACTAATAAAAAACTCATTAAATACAGATAGTTTGGCTGTAACTAAAAACTAAATAATAGTTTAAAACACTAAGTATATGAAAATATGGTGATCTATTATACTAACGAGTTAAACAAGTAGCTCACAAGCTGTCTCGTTAAGCTCACGGCCTAAAAACCCAATTTGGCTGGACTCATTAAAAGAAGTAGCACACGGCGCTATACACTATTTGGAAATGGATTTTCAACTCATGAGGAATTATCCTCTTTTCTTATCACCTAAATAGTTATTTTTTAAAAAAAGATAAAATATATTAATATGAGATAAATCCCTCCACAAATATACAAGTTTAAATTCGACACCTACAAATTATATAAAAAAAACCGAAACTAGTTTACATACCTTCACTATATATTTTTTTATTTTTTATTTTGTTACAGCTTGTTGAAGTCGAATTTAACTTACATATTTATGGTATGATATACTCGTACTCCCTCTGTTTTAAATTATTTGTAATTCTGGATTTGTTTTACGTCAAACATTTATATCTTTAACTATTAGTTTTTAAAAGAGTGAATTGCATTTTAGGCTAGGTTTTCTTATCTAAGTTTCACAATGGACCAGGTATTAGTACATATTTTCACTTAGAACGGCCAAGCTTAAATCAGTTCGATGTATATGCTGGAAAGGATAGGTGGAGTGGAGGTAAAGCTGTAAAGCTTGTGCAACAAGCTTGATTTCTGCCCCTGCAGCCATGATGTGCTCATGTGCTCGAGCTCGATGAATTACAGGATGGGGATTTAATTTGCAGAGAGAACTCGAAATGGACATGGTAGAGAAATCAAGCAAGAAAACAATTGGAGGCAGCGAAAGAGGAATTTTATTGGCACCTTGATTTCCACTGCCCTTGTCGCCATTTGCCACCAAGAGTCAAGAGCCTTTTACCTTGCCTTGCTTCCTCTATTCAGGCACTGAGCTGACAAGTGGTAGCTAGCTTGCCAAGCCCCGCTGCTACTGAAGCTTGAGCGACCCCATATACACGAGCACACTGCAATTTGATAGACCGGAGTTTGAAGACATGGTGAAAGAGATGGAGGTCCAAAGTGCAACAATAGGAAATATTAGCTAGTCCAAAGTGAAAACATAGGATAAGGGGTGGTATAAAGTGAAAGTTTGGTAAGAAATGGTGACCCAATATGCAATTCACTCTTTTTAAAATTTTGTATAGTTTAACAACTTATGAATTATATATTATAAAAGTACTTTCCATGATGAATTTAAAAATATAAATCCCATGACATTAAACTATATGAGCTTATAGGAATTAATAGTCAACGGTTTATATATTTGATTTAGGACAAATTTAAAATGGCAAGTAGTTTAAAACGGAAGGAGAATTACTCTATCTAATATTTAAAAATGATAAGATGTCTCTCAAAAAATAAAAACATTTTTCTGACTCTATTCCAAAGGTAATGGGATGCCATATTGCCATACCAGATGGTCCATCTCACCCAGCTCACTATATATTCGATCCATTGCATAATTGCCTCGGGATTACTGCACAGACAATGCGAAGTTCGTATTGATATTGAAATAGCAGAAAAAAAATTACAAGATTACAACTCTAGGAGATCGTAACAGGGAAAACAAACACACCGCCACCGAGAGCTGGCAGTTCCTCGCACCACACCCTGGAGAGGAAACTAGCACCAAGCCGACCACCGCTAAGTGTGATTGATCGCCACTAGGGCAACCAGGGGTTGCAAAAGCCCCACCAAACACCGACTCAACATAGAAGGGCATCAAAAAGCTTTCGGTTATCCTCACGTGGAGGGGTTGAGAAGAGGGAGAGGGCGAGAGAGAAGGAGATCCACTCATCCCTCGCCCCAACCTAATGAAAACAACCTAAAACTGCCGACGACCAAACAGAGAGAAGGCAACGAAGACAAGGAATAGGACCTCCTAAACAACACCTTGACAAAGGCCATGGCGTCTTAGACGTCAACGTTACCATTCAGCTAGACTCGGTTTTCACCTGGAGGGTCCTGTCACCTCCATTCTGCATCGATTGTTGCACAGGGCTTTGTCGACCGAAAGCCTGGTGCGCCCCGCATAAGAGTGCAGGATCGGCCATCGCCAAGCAAAACATCCCTTCCCGGTCTAGTTTGCTGTCCATAAGTCAGTGTTCTCCCCATTGCTGAGTACTCTGCCACTGAGCGAAAGATGATCTCTACATCATTCCCAGGCCTGAAAGTCACCATCATCCAGGGCCTATCCTTCTATTCCAGTGATTTCGCATGCCACTTCAACCTTAGGGCCTGACCAAAGAAATTCATGTCCTTCACACCGAGACCACCTTTCTCCACTAGAGAGCATACCTTTCGCCACGAGACCAGACAATGTCCGCCACTCACCTCTTCCTGCCCCTTCCAAAGTAATCCTCGGCATTTTCGCTCTATGTATTTGATTGCCCATCTCGGGAATTGCAGGACCGACATGTAGTGAACAGGTAGGGCCATGAGTACTGATTTGATCAAACAAAGTCTGCCGTCGATGGATAGCATCTTTGGTTTCCAGTCAGCAACTTTCTTTGCTAATTTGTCAAGGATGGGATGTACTTCAGCTTTTGTTGGTTTCCTTGTTCCTAGTGGGAGGCCCAGGTAGGTGATGGGTAAATCTTCCACATGACAGGAAATGATGGCCTCAACCATCGCCCGCTGCTGATCGTTGCATTGTATCGGTGTGATCGTGCTCTTGCAGAAATTCGTTTTGAGTCCCGTTGCCTCACCGAACAGCGTCAGCAGTCTTTTGATCGTGCTTGCTTCACCGGCCGTTGGCCTAAAGAACAGGACTGCATCGTCTGCGTACACCGAGATGGGGGGTATTTGCCTTCTTGCGTTCAGTGGCGACAACAGCCCTGCCTGCTTCGCTCGATTCACCATGGCTTGTAGGGCATCCATTACTAACACAAAGAGCAATGGAGACAAAGGGTCACCCTGTCTCAGTCCCCTTGCTGGTTTAATTGGATCAGAGAGCACCCCATTTATCAGAATGCTTGTTTCTTCAGTCAGGAGGACAGCCGAGAACCATCGTCTCCAATTCGGGCCAAATCCCCTTAACTCCAACGTGGACAATAGAAAACCCCACGAGATAGTATCAAATGCTTTGGAAATGTCCAGCTTCAATAGCATCATTGCCTTCTTTTGCCGGTGGAATTGCTGCACAAGGCCCTTGACAAAAACAAAATTCTCATGAATGCAACGCCCTTTGATGAAGGTAGTTTGGGAGCAGGGAACGAGGACATCCAGCTTCGTCGACAGACGCTACGCCATGACTTTCGCAGCCAGCTTGGAGAAGCTATGCACCAGGCTGATCGGCCTGTAGTCCTTGAGTAGGGTTGGCGATTCCTTCTTAGGAATGAGCGTGATTATAGCCGAGTTCAATAAAATATACACAACTTCGGAGAGATCAAGATCGATCCCAATGGTATATATATATTCACAAATAGTACACTATGTATGTTGATTTGTGTAGAGATGACGACATATATATAGATGAATTTGGTTCTTTGCAGTTGCAAAAGCTCGTGGATTATGCCCAATCTTTCAGGTCATTAGGGAAACTAATCATCCATAATCCCTGCCTGACCGAATGGATTATTAGGCACAGATCACTTGCATATCCTGGAGTTTTATTTTTCAGTACGCGACACAATACATTAGACAAACAAACAGACAAGTAGACGACACATAATGTTTGTACCAACGAAATATGCATACAGCTAGTACTTCCTCCGTTTCACAATGTAAGTCATTTTAGTATTTCCCACATTCATATTGATGTTAATAAATCTAGACATACAATGTAAGTCATTCTAGCATTTTCCACATTCATATTTATGTTAATGAATCTAGACATTCCCGCATATATATATGTCTAGATTTATTAACATCAATATGAATGTGAGAAATGATAGAATGACTTACATTGTGAAACGGAGGGAGTAGTACACTTGTTGACACTAGGGATGGCAATTGTGCCCGTTTGCCCGTTTACCCGCGGGTAAAAACCCTATTAGGGTTGGGTTTGTTCTCCATTTTATACCCATGGGTATCTTATTGGTTCAAAAGCTATGCCCGATGGGTAAATGGGCATGGGTATGGGTAATCACTACCCATGCCCGCTTTGCCCGTTTACCCGCGAAATCTAACTTACATGTAGGCTAGGAGCAAAATCCACTAGAATACATAAGCCACGTTCTTTGTTTTCTACGGTTTCCTTTTATTTCCCTTATTATTTCTCTCCTCTTACTCTATCGCCGCCAGAGGAGAGACACGACACCGAGGCGGAGAATATTTGATGTTTTAAGTTCGATTCGAACTTAGTAGCTTGTAGACTTTTTGTTCCACTGCTTTTGTTGTGGCGGGTAAACGGGCACGCCCGCGGGCATAAGGCGCCCGCGGGCAATGGGCATGGGCAACCATCCTTACCCGTAATGTAGTAATGGGTGGGTAGGCACTACCCGTGCTCGTCGCGTCCGATTGCCATCCCTAGTTGACACAATAATTTAAACTGGGTAAAATTCATGTAAACTCATGTCTCATGACTCAGCCACCTCACCAGCATTGAAGCAGGCGTCCTTGCTAATGCAGTCGGCGTAGCAGGCGACCGGGGTGGGCTTCAGGACGCACTTGATCGCGCAGAGGATCAGGCAGTTCTGGCACGCCGCCGGGCAGGCGTCGCCGACGTTGCCACGGCCGCCGGCGCCGCTGGCGCCGCCGCCGGAGAGGCCTAGCTCCTCGGCGACGACGTTCCGCACGAGCTCACGCAGCAGCGCGCCGGCGGCTGCGTCATGCTTAGCAGTCGATGACGCGTGGGCTATCATCGCCTGTGACTATGACCCAATGCTGCACAGAACCAGCACGCACAGGGCAGCCATCTTCAGAGCAGCAGAAGCAGCCATTGCAGCTTGCTGATGCTAATCGATGTAGTTGTAATGAGATGATCGAGTGATCATAGTTAGATTGGGACTCTGATATTGAGAAGAGTTATAAGTGAATTGGGTATTTATAGAGAAGGAAATGGTTAATGTACGGAGGTAATTATCAGAAGCTTGCATTCTGAGGAAAGGGATATATAATTTAAACGGATCATTCCTTCCATGCAAGAACTGCTCTAGTCCATGAAGCAATCCAATCAAGGACGAATTAGATGCCTTCAAAAGGCTCCAAAGTTCTTCGTGCCGTTGTCCGTGAAATAATGCATTTTAAGTTGGCTCTCAGAGCTTAAATTATTACAATGTTAATCAGGAAAAAAAAAAGAGAAAAACCTACATCGCGAGAACATATTGCAACTGTGTAGGAATTTTAAGAAATAGAGACAGAGTTGTTTATCAGTTCGTACACATTGATAATTCCATTTTAGCCCTAGGCAATTGAAGGAAATTTAGCCAGTTAAATTTAAGAGAAAGCAACAATAAGTCAATAATATGTGACAGTGTAAAGCAAGCAAAATTTCCAGCCAAAATAGGATCTTCCTTTCCTTTTATTTCCCTTTAGTCCAAAAAAGGAGCGGCTCTTTAAATTGCCAATCAAGCCATACAAAGTATTGTTTGTATCATTTCAGGTTGCACATTAACAGTAAACATGAATCCCCAATGCAGCAACGCTTATCTGCTCAAAAAGACAAGTGAGAACCTCAACCATGCAACCATTACAGAATTGCTATTAGCTACATAGTGTGGATATTCCATCCAAAGTTCACGCAAAATTGATTAATAAAAAGATGACACTGAGACTTGGATCAGTGACCTGCTCTTCAGGTCATTAAGATCATTAACATTGTACAAAATGTATTTCCACTTCAAGGAGATGATACCATACTTATATTTATTACATGTTACCTATACCTATGTACAAAGTCTGTGTTTAGATAAGACCCTTCACTAACGATGGCAACTCTTACAGTGTTTAGATAAGACCCTTCACTAACGATGGCAACTCATACAGTAGTGACTATCTTTCTTCATTGGGGCAGCACAGTAGTAACAGAAATACTGTTTACACCTTCAAGACAAACATGAAAACGTGTTAGTGAAATGACGAAGACTGAAAATGCATAAATAACATTATACAGTACATCTTTAGAATTCAGTGTTTACGAGACAAATAAGGTAAAATATTTTTCCCTTAAGTTTTGTGACATATCTAAGAAACCAGAAATGGCAGGTAGACCAAATTTCCAGATTCATAGTGAAAAGAATGGTGCAGCAAACTGTGCAGCAGAAATCTACTGATAACCAAACCAAAACCACAAGCTTCTAGTTGGAACTATGAAAAAAACAAAATTTATGCACAACAAAAACAAAAACTGCTGGCTGTAGTCAACAGTTTCATGCCCATACAAGGGGGAAATTTAGGGCCGTTAGTTTGTTACTGAAATAAACTTTATCAAATTTAGGTAAGGTAACAAATTTTGGTAGGGTAACGAACCTAACAAACTCTTACCATCACAACCTTACATTGCCTAACTCTACCAAAATTTGGTGATTCTGGAATCTTCCATTCAGAAAACTAAGCCAAAATTTGATAAGGTCACAAACCAAACAATTCTACCATTTTAACCTTACCAAATTTTGGTAACACCAAAATTTGGCATTGTCAAAATTTGTAAGGTTGATTCAGCCAACAAACCAAACATGCGCTCAATCATTTCCCTATTTTGCTGTTGAATTGACAGCAGTTTTGAAGTGTCTGCATGGTTAAAACCTACAATGGCTGGGAGTATATCCCGGCATTGACCTATGAGAACAGCAATTATTAAGAAAAATCTTGAGCATAAGGTCAGTAACCAAAACTGCTACTAACCATACCAGTAAAATCCTGACCCAGTAGATAGCATTCACCAAAACACTACTAAACCTAAGCAAAGCTACAGACTTGCTATTTCCATTATAACACTCCAAAGGTACTATGTACTCTTCCAAATATGTAATGATGGTGCACTATGACTTACGTGAACTCTTTAAACATGTACTGCCAATTAGCTAACATCAACGTCACCAACAAAACTATCTAAAGATGGAGAAATGGAAGTTATTCACAAAATTTGATTTGACATGTGTAAAGTATAGCAAAGATTCTAATATATTCTGCAATCATTATGCTTGAGCCATTATTCTTTTTCTAACCACTATAATAGCGAAAAGATTGCCTCATCTCTTCAGTGTACATGAACAGAGGACACCAATTTGTAACTCTATTCAGCCTTTTTGTCCTGGTGTCATCCATTCTCTTAATTTTAGGAGGGACACAAACCAAAATATGGAGTTACATAAACAGATTACCTGCATTTTATCTGTAAACAACCATCAATCCTCGAGACAAACATCTTACAATTTGGGCACCTCTGCCATTTCTTCTTCCCAGCCAGCTTCTTGAACATCAGATCCTCCTCCCCCTTCTCATCATCGCCTAGCTTCCTGAACTCCTTACATTTGATCCCATCATGCCAAGGCACACGACACCTTGCACAAAACATCCGGTGGCAGTGGGGGCACTCCGTCTCCCTGATCTTCTTCTCCGCGCCGTCGTTGTCATTGATCAGCAACGCCGAGCAATCCTTGAACGGACAGTAGTACTTCTTCTCACCCAGTGCCAACTCGCACAGCGAGACGCTCCACCGATCAAACAACTCCGGCGGGATGATATCCCTGCAAGTGTCCATCTCGACGAAACCCTCCTCGCACCCGGGGTCAGGGCACCCGATCACGGCTACGTTCTCGGAGATCTTGGCGGCGACGTAGCGGCCAATGCAGCTGTTGCAGAACGCGTGGGCACAGAAGCTCACGGTGAACTGCTCCGAGACCTGTAGCTTCTCCATGCAGACGCTGCACTTGAATCGGCCGCGCTTCCGCCGCTTCTTCCTCGTGGATTCGATAGGGCCATCTTCTGCATTGCGACAGATCGGAACAAATTAGGCAAGGAGCAACCACAAATCGGCGCGCATCAAGGAGAATTGCAAATGGCGGGTACCTTCCGATGATAGCTTGCGCTTGCCCTTGCGGTCGGGAAGGGAGGAGGGTTCGTCGGAGGTGGAGGCGGCGCCGGAGGGGCGGGAGGAGGAGGCGGAGGAATGGGCGGCGTCCGCGTCGCTGGAGGGGTCGAGCGAGAGGAGGATGGCCTGCTGGATCTGGATCTCCTCGGCGCTGTAGGATTCGGCAAGGAGGACGCGTGTTTCGTCCTCCTCGTCGTCGGAGGATACGTAGATCAAGTGTGCGCCACCCGCGGCGGCGGAGGTCTCCATGGCCGGCGACGAGTGGTGCTCGGCGGCGGCGGCGGTTGGCTGGGCGTTGCTTCAGGATGGGGACGGCGTTGTTTGAGGATGGGGATGAGATCTGGGGACACGTGGATGGGTGAGATTCCGTGGTGCAAGTGGGAGAGTGAATGAGCTGGAGTATCTGTAAAACAAGGTCAAAATTTCAGTTTTGGCAGATTGAATTGTTTGGAAAGTTTTAAAATGGCCTAGACTGTGGGTGTGTTTAGTTCACGTCAAAATTGTAAGTTTGATTGAAATTTGAATGATGTGATGGAAAAGTTGGAAGTTTGTATGTATAGGAAAGCTTTGATGTGATGAAAAAGTTGTAAGTTTGAAGAAAAATTTGGAACTAAACTCGGCATGTGTGTTTACTTTCTTTCATCCAAATTACTGTGAGACGTGTATAAATAATAATGTTTATACATGTTTTCTACATGCGCATATAAACGATCTCATGTCATGAAATATATATAGATGATCTTATTTTTCATATGAGAATAATATGATACCCTAATTAATTCGAGAATATTTACACGTGCCTCCGTGGATTAGGGTCCATCGTCTATGTTTTCCTAAATTTCATATCATGCCTACTATGTTTTCGAGATTTATATAGTACCTCTTATATCTTTGTAAGTTCCTATTTGATCTCTTATTTCTCCGGCATTGCGGAAGAGTCGCGTATGATTAGACTTTCCATTCAAGGCAAAATATGCATAGTTATAAAAAAATGTGATATTGACTAATGCGTTCGTGTGCCATGGATGTACACAAGTTTGTGTGCTAGCATTTCCATTTTTTAAGACCATCTACAAAGTTATTGTAACCAAATAGAGAAGCAATATAAAATACTAATGCAAAAAACCTAATTCGCAAACGGACACGCACCTATAATTCACGCGAACGGATTCCAATCATGTCGTGATGTGACACCGAGCATACGGATTAGCGTCTAGGGTTGTGTTGGGAGGGAGGGAAATGCTGGGAGAGGCATGGGATTAGGATTCTAGGCTTAGAGGGATGGCTGGGGAAGGGACGGACCGGTGGTGTGTGACGACACGGGTGGGTGATTTAGCGTGCTAACGCTGAAGCCATAGAGACATGAGAGGATGGGGATGGTGGAGGAAAAGGTTGCCAATCAGTTAGGTTGGGTGGGGTAGAGGGTGGCGCCGCTGGCCACCGGAGGTGGGAGAGATGGTAGGGGCCAAGGAGGAGGCATAGCTTTTGTTGTGAGAATGAGCTCGTCGGGTGGAGAGCGAAAGGAGCTCGTTCGAGAGAGGGCAGATAGAACTCGTTGAAGGGAGGCTGTCATGCTTACATTCACTCGATTAGGTCAATGAAAAAAGAGGAACTCAATTTAGTCAACAAGAGAGGAACCAACAATGCGCTCAATTTGGCTGACAAGGGAAGAGGGAAAAAAAAAGAAAACATAGGTAAGGGCGGCTACGAAGGCACGTGGGCTTATCAAATTGCATTCACGATGGCTTAGTCATGTGATTATTCGCGCATTACGGCCCCCGTACTAATGTACAATATAAGATAGTTATGGGTAGACCTAGCATGCATTCCTTCAGCATTATCAATGCCTTTTTTTTAGAGGAATAACATCAAACAGTGTGATGTTTCATATTAATATAACAGGAAAAATTACAAAATTACAGACTTGAGAGGCTACAAACAAGAAAAGAAAACGGTAAAAAAAAACCCACCACACACTGAAAACGCTAACACCCACCCACGAAGTAGCACCGCACCGACCAACGCAATGCGAGGCCGAGCGCCATTATGGACCACCAACGAGAAGGGTCGTAAAGTGGGCGAGAGAGTAGAAGATCCACTCGTCCCTCATATAGAAAAGCCGCCATCCAGAGGCATCTTAAGGTGTTGAAGGCAGAAACAAAGTCTCTTTGGCAACATCTCCATGGACGACGTGATGCCAATGTGCCGCCATCACCTGTACAGGGAAAATGGACACGGTTTTCACCAGGTGTTCACCACTAGGGGAACAGCGAGGCGTCTAGGCAACACCCTCGAGAGGGATCACACACTCAAAAATGTCATCGTTGGCTACATAGCAAGCTACCCCGCGAAGCTTTCACCTGCCGCCTAGCCACCCCCGTTGCCCACCAACATCAAGCCCGCCACGAGTGTGTAGACTGGTGCCTATCCACTAACCTCCGCATGCAAGCATGGCAACCAAGTAGCTCTTCGCACGTTACCATCATGGATATGGGCCCGCCATTATCTCCACGAGACCATATCACCGCAAGGGCGAGCACCCTGCCCTCCCCTACACTGGTGGAGAAACCATCTTTCGTCGGTCGGCATAATTCCACAATAGTCTCGGATGCAATAAAAACCGGGGCTAAAGATGATCTTTAGTCCCGGTTAAAAAGGGTAACGGGCATATTTGATCTTTAGTCCCGGTTCAAATGCTGTCAGGGCCTGTCAGGCCCCCCGGAATCTTTAGTCCCGGTTGGTAAACTTTAGTCCCGGTTTGTAATACCAACCGGGACTAAAGATCTCGGGGATCTTACCAACCGGGACTAAAGTCCCACCCCTATATATATGTCTTCTTCCTCCTCCAGCTGCCCGAGCAAGCTTCAAAATTTCTTCAAAAAAGAGGGGAGGTTATGCCAAAATTTCTAGTGAATTTATTTTGGTGATTACATACAAATCGGAGGTGCCTAAAAGGTTTACAACTTCATCCTCCAATGTTTTTTTTGTCATATTACATTTGTAGCTATGTTTTGCACACTTTTTTGTCTCTAAAATTTAGTTGTAAGTTGATGAGGGAGAAAATTTGTGTGGGGAAGAAAGAATATATAGAAATTTAGTTGATTTGCTAAAGAAGGTTTTATAAAATAGTTGAGAAGGAAAACTATAGTGAAAGTTAATCTTGAATACTAGAAAACAAACTAAAATGAAAATTAAAAGAAGTAAAACACATTAAAATTAGTTTAAAACTTTAGAAATAGTAAATAAGAATTATTTGGTGTAATATTTTATGATTTTTGTATGAATAAAGATATGTCATTATTGTATGACTGTTGAAACAGTTTGTAATTATCTTATAATTATTGTATGACTATCATTTTGACTCATGTAGATGGATCAGCAATGGATGTACGCTGACCAGTGGTCCAAAGAGTTTATTGACGCCGTGCACTATTTTTTGAGAGTGGCCGAAGCTAACAGGCAAAGGGGTTTTATTTGTTGTCCATGCAATAAGTGTAAGAATCAGAAGGAGTATTCTGTATCTAAGACTATTCATTTCCACTTGTTTGAGTCGGGGTTCATGCCAAGCTATAATTGTTAGACATCCCACGGGGAGCAAGGTGTTGAAATGAAAGAAGATGAAGTGGAAGACGACAATATTCCGGACTTTGCTCAGTACGTTGGATTTGAAGGAAATCAAACGGGCGAGGAGGAAAGGGATGCTGATGGTAACGATGTTGCGGATGATCTTGGTCAGATGTTGCAGGACGCCAAGGAGGACTGCGAAAGTGAAAAGGGAGCCCATAAATTGGACAAGATGTTAGAGGACCACAGAACTTCGTTGTACCCAGGTTGCGAGCAGGGGCACAAAAAGTTGGATACCACTATGGAGTTCTTGCAATGGAAAGCAAAAAATGGGGTTAGTGACAAGGCATTTGGTGATTTATTGAAACTCGTCAAGAACATTCTTCCGGAGGGAAACAAATTGCCCGAGACAACGTACGAGGCTAAGAAGATAGTCTGCCCGCTAGGACTAGAAGTTCAGAAGATTCACGCATGTCCGAATGATTGTATCCTATATCGCGGTGAGGAGTATGAGAACCTAGAAGCATGCCCTGTTTGCAAAGCACTACGATACAAGATTAGACGAGACGATCCAGGAGAAGTTGACGGGCAGCTAACAAAGAAGAGAATTCCTGCTAAGGTGATGTGCTATTTCCCTATAATACCACGGATAAGGCGTTTGTTCAGGAACAAGGGGAATGCTAGAATGATGCGATGGCACGCTGAAGAGCGTCAACAGGACGGGATGCTGAGACACCCCGCCGATGGTTCGCAGTGGCGAAACATAGACAGAAAATTTAAAGAATTTGGAAAGGACACACGAAACATACGGTTTGGTTTGAGTACGGATGGCATGAATCCTTTTGGAGAGATGAGCAGCGGCCATAGCACTTGGCCCGTTATGATGTGTATCTACAACCTCCCCCCTGGCTATGCATGAAGAGGAAGTACATAATGATGCCGATTATTATTCAAGGCCCCAAGCAACCTGGTAATGACATCGATGTGTACCTAAGACCACTGGTCGAAGATCTTAAGCTGTTGTGGAAGAAGAAAGGTGTCCCCGTGTGGGACGAGGACAAACAGGAGGAGTTTAACATACGAGCGCTGCTGTTCGTAACCATCAACGATTGGCCTGCACTTAGCAACCTATTCGGACAGTCCAACAAGGGGTACAAGGCTTGCACTCACTGTATGGATGAAACAGAAAGTACGTATCTTAAGCACTGTAGGAAGGTTGTATACATGGGTCATCGTCGATTCCTTGCAGCAAACCACCCGGTACGGAAGAAAGGCAAGCACTTCGAACATAAGGCTGACCACCGTACGAAGCCTAAACATCGCAACGGGAAAACAGTGTTTGCTATGGTTAAAGATCTAAAAGTAGTGTTCGGAAAGGGGCTTGGAAGCCAGCCTATAGAGAGCGAAGATGGTCACGCGGCGATGTGGAAAAAGAACTCTATATTTTGGGAGTTACCCTATTGGGAATTCTTGGATGTACGCCACGCAATCGACGTGATGCACCTCACTAAGAACCTTTGCGTAAACCTTCTTGGCTTCCTAGGTGTATACGGAAAGTCGAAAGATACACTGGACGCACGTAATGATCTGAAGCATATGGAACAACGCGGCGACCTTCACCCGGAACCAAAGGAGAAAGGAAGCCATTACTTGAGTCCAGCCAGCTACACTCTTAGCAAGGCAGAGAAGGAAAGTATGTTTGAATGCTTGGAGAGCATAAAGGTACCGTCTGGATACTCCACGAATATCAAGCGAATAATAAGGACGAAGGAGAAGAAGTTCACAAACCTAAAGTCTCATGACTGTCACGTGTTGATGACACAACTGCTACCAGTTGTAATAAGGGGTATCCTTCCAGACAATGTCCGGGCAACAATAACAAAGCTATATGCATTCATGAACGCAATTTCGCAGAAGGTCATCGATCCGGATAGATTAGAAGTCCTTCAGAATGATGTGGTGCAATGTCTCGTCAGTTTTGAGTTGATATTTCCACCTTCATTTTTCAATATAATGACGCATCTACTTTGTCACCTTGTGAAAGAGATCAGTATTCTCGGGCCTGTGTACCTACACAACATGTTTCCTTTCGAGAGGTACATGGGCGTTCTGAAGAAGTATGTTCGTAACCGTGCTCGTCCAGAGGCAAGCATCGCTAAGGGTTATGGAACAGAGGAGGTCATCGAATTTTGCGTAGAATTTATCGAAGATCTTCGCCCAATCGGGGTACCTGAATCACGCCATGAAGGGAGACTACGGGGAAAGGGAACTCTCGGAAGGAAAGCAATAATGACGGTAGACAACAATTTATTCCGTAAAGCCCATTCCACGGTTCTGCAACAATCTTCATTGGTAGCTCCTTACATCGAGGAGCACTTGGCTCTAGTTCGCGCCAGGAACATCGGTAAGTCCGATGCATGGATTACACGGCATCACATTGATACTTTCCCCGCGTGGATACGACAACATCTCATGGGTAACGAGTCGATCAACCAACAACTTGCCTTCCTAGCGAGGGGACCGTCTGGGTCGATCGCGACATTCCAGGGATATGAGATCAATGGGTACACATTCTACACGAGAGCCCAAGACATGATGAGCACGAACCAAAACAGCGCTGTTCGTGTCGATGTCATGAGACACGATGGAACAACTGGCACATATTACGGTGCCATCGAGGACATATGGGAACTTGACTATGGTCCTCTCAAGGTCCCTCTGTTCCGGTGCCAATGGGTTAGGTTGACTAGTGGAGGCGTAATGATTGATGACAGTGGGATGACAACGGTTGACCTTAACAAGGTTGGATACTCGGACGAATCTTTTGTCCTTGCCAATGATGTAACGCAAGTCTTTTTCGTGAAGGACATGTCTAGCAAAGGAAAGATGGACAGAGGGCCTGACGAGCCTAAGCGTCATGTGGTTCTCCCAGGCAAAAGAAAAATCGTCGGAGTTGAGGACAAGACTGACGAGGATTACGATCAGTTGGATGGGCAACCCCCTTTCACGGTGACGATTGACCCTAGCATCCTCCTATCAAATGAAGACACCCCTTACTCACGTAGCGATCACAAGGAGGGAACAATAGTAAGGAGAAAGTATGTGCGGTCAACCGTCACCGCCGATGTATTGCCGTAATTATTGTGTACACGATGTAAACTATTTTGGAAGTATTGATTATCCATATAAATCAATTGATGTATAGCATATGTTAATTACGCACGATTATTAGAGGTTTTAACAAGTTTAAATCATGTATATGCTAGTTATATGCGATACTTACAATTTTTAAAAGTTTTAAATCACGCAGGTGGCAATTTCATATGTTAATTAGAGTTTTTAACATTTAATTTACTATCATTCATATGCTAATTATAATTGACTAGAGAATTTTTAAAAGTTTCAAATCATGCATGTGGCATTTACATATGTTAATTAGAGTTTTTCACAATTTAATTTACTATCATTCATATGCTAATTATATATGACTATTCGAATTTTTAAAATTTTTAAATCATGCATGTGGCATTTACATATGTAAATTAGAGTTTTTCACAATTTAATTTAATATAATTCCTATGCTAAGTATATATGATGATTACAATTTTTATTAATTTTAAATCATGCCGTATGTATATACATATGTTAATTAGAGTTTTTACCAATTTAATAATATCATTCATATGCTAAGTATATATGATTATTAGAATTTTTATTAATTTTAAATCATATACTTGCTTATTACGTTTTATCCACTTAATTTATTACAGACAACAATAATTTTTCGAAGTATTTGTCATTAATCTTTGTACTTTATATAATTGTAATGCATTATCTTCTATTTTAGAAACACATGTAATGGAAAATAATATTCAGTGCGCTTATCAGTAGTCCCGGTTCTTAACCCTAACCGGGTTTAAAAAGAATTTGGATATAGCGGGAAATTATCTTTAGTCCCGGTTGATGAGAACAACCGGGAGTAAAGATATCTTTACTCCCGGTTGTTGAGAACAACCGGGACTAAAGACTAAAGAAGTCCTGGTTGTTATCAACAACCGGGTCCCGGTTGTTCTCATTAACCGGGACTAAAGATCTAGGGCTATATATATTCCCGATGCGCGCCCTCGTCTTCTCCACCAACAGTTAGAAGTTTTTGCCCGATCGATCTTTCTCGGCTTCTCCTTCGCTGCCACTGCCTAGGGCATCCCCGCGCCGACGCCGCCGCCGTATCTCGCCGTCGTCTCGCACTCGTCGTCGTCGCCGCCGCCTCCTCCGCCGCCGCATCTCTGGGGTGAGAGCCGCCGCGCGCCACCTCCCTCTCGATCTCTCTCTCCGATCTCGATCTCTCTCTCTCTCCCTCTCGGTTGTCGCCGGCCGCCGAGTTTCAAACGCCGACGCCGACCTCGTCACGACACGACGCTGCGCCACGAGACGCCACGACGCCGCACGCCGATGCCGCGCGCGGCGCCACGCCACCGCCGCGCTGCCCCGCCGCCGCTCCGCTGCCGCCACACCGAGAACGTGAACGAGCGAACAAACGTGAATGAGAACGAGCGAACGAACGTGAACGAGAACAAGGTGAATGAACGTGAACGAGAACGAGAACGAGCGAACGAACGTGAACGAGCCAACGAACGTGAATGAGAACGAGAGAACGAACGTGAACGAGAACAAGGGGAATGAACGTGAACGAGAACGTTGTCGGACGAACGTGAACGAGCCAACGAATGTGAACGTGAAATGCAATTATAGGCAGGTTAATGAACGTGAACGAACAAACGTAGGTGAATGAAACGTGACCTTAACGAGAACGTGAACGTGAACGATATCGTGAACGAAACGTGAACGTCAAATGCAATATATGTTACTTCGCGTTTATCCTAATACATCTTTTTGTATATTGCAGAAAAGACGTTGTCGGAGTCGTCCCTCAAGCCGGAGTGGTAGAGCTAGCCCTCGAAGGAATTCGCCCAGGCAAGTGACGTAATTATATATATATATATGATTGTTATATTTGTAATGCAATTAAGATTATTAGATTTGTAATTAGACTTAATTAGCATATAAGATTGTGTAGTGTTCTAATATACGACAGTTACACTTAGAATACATGACTATTTGAGTTTTAGTATAAGATTATTGGAGTTTTAATATAAGATTATTATATTTGTAATTAGACTTAGTATATAATTATTGACTAGCTAGGGTCCTATAATATACGTCACCTAGACATAGCATATATATCACTATTTGAGTTTTAGTATAAGATTATTAGATTTGTAATTAGACTTAGCATGTAAGATTGTGTAGGGTTCTAATATACGACAGTTACACTTAGCATACATGGCTATTTTTGTCTTAGCATATAAGATTATTTGAGTTTTAATATAAGATTATTATATTTGTCATTAGACTTAGTATATAATTATTGACTAGCTAGGGTCCTATAATATACGTCACCTAGACTTAGCATATATCATCACTATTTGAGTTTTAGTATAAGATTATTAGATTTGTAATTAGACTTAGCATGTAAGATTGTGTAGGGTTCTAATATATGATAGTTACACTTAGCATACATGACTGTTCGTTTAGTCTTAGCATATAAGATTATTTGAGTTTTAATATAAGATTATTATATTTGTAATTAGACTTAGTATATAATTATTGACTAGCTAGGGTCCTATAATATACTTCACCTAGTCTTAGCATATATCATCACTATTTAAGTTTAGTATAAGATTATTAGATTTGTAATTAGACTTAGCTTCTAAGGTTGTGTAGGGTTCTAATATACGACAGTTACACTTAGCATACATGACTGTTCGTTTAGTCTTAGCATATAAGATTATTTGAGTTTTAATATAAGATTGTTAAAACATAAATGTCTCATGACTTAGCTGATGTTTCCTGTATGAACAGATGGCTGATCGCGATGAGGAACAGATATTATACGATACAATCGCAGAGGGAAGCAGCCAGTATTGGAACGAAGAAGAGGGGAACGAGGATCCAAACCAGTATTTGAACGAGGAAGGGAACGTGGAGAGGGATGCGGAGGGGAACCAGGAGGGGCACGTGGAAAGGGATGTGGAGGGGAACCAGGAGGAGGAGGCTAGTGGAAGTCAACCCTCCGTTGGACAGAAGAGGGCACGTGGGCAACGAGGTGCCGCGAAGAAGCTTGAGGGTTGGCACACCATAACGGAAGTGGAAGAAGATGGACGACCTAGTGCCCCGGCAGAAGCCGCCAAGAACTATGTACGTCACAGCGGTTGGGTTGTGCGGGATAACGTGCCTGTCAGTACGGTGTACTGGCGAAGAATAAGGGCACGCGGAGATCATGAGAGCTTTGTCCTAGATTCGGAGAAAGAGATGTTGTGGACCACAATGCTCGAGACATTCACCCTTCCCGCGGGTACAGAGGACAAAGTGAAAAGGTGGACTCTGAAGAAAATGGCAGAACAGTTTCAGAGCTTCAAGGGAGAGCTGTACAAGAAATATATCCTGAAGGAGCAGACACCGAACTTCGACACATTTCCAAAGCTAAGGGATCACTGGGACGAGTTCGTTGCATATAAGACAGGTGAACAAGGGCAGGCGATGATGGAAAGAAACAAAGAAAATGCCGCCAAGAAGAAGTACCATCACCACTTGGGGTCAGGTGGCTATAGCGTCGCGATGCCGAAGTGGGAGGAGATGGAGGCTAGCTTGCTTGAGAGGGGTATCGAACCGGCCACCGCTAGTTGGCCGGAATAATCGAAGTTCTGGTACTATGCTCACGGTGGAACGCTCAACCCAGCTGATGGCTCACTAGTCTTCGGCGATCAGATACGAGAGGCTGCGCGTCGACTAACAGACGCAGTGGAAGCCTCTTCTCAGGGCACGTTCCGACCGGATAGAGAGAGGGACGAGCTGTCACTCGCCCTGCAGACTCTAGAGCATCCAGGATGAACACGAGGGAAAGGGGTGATTCCTTGGAAGATTGGGTTCAAGGAGGACATCCACACGTACAGGAGTCGGATGAGGAGCAAGAGAGATACCGAGGTGAAGATTGCAGATCTTGAGTTCAGGGTATCGAGCTACGAGCGCAGCATGCAAGAGGAGGTGGCAAGGAAGGTTGATGAACGCATGGCCGCACATCGGTCCAATGATCCCCAGCCGACCATTCCTCCTGCAATGGTGAGCCCGTTAGGAAACCGTAGCAGCTGCGCCTCAACGGGGCAGGTAGGATCACAGAGCATGGACGCCATGCAAACCCAGTACGAATCCACCTGCCCCGTTGATGACATCACTCAGCGGACACCATGTGAGCTGCATATTCCTTTCAAGAACTTATCAATAAAGGTAAGCTCGTAGTTTATATATTTTAGATTTGCCCATTCCGCTAGTTGCTGCTTATATATGTTGATTACTAATAAATAACCTCTCACCACATGAAGGTGGCGTCGGGTATGGCCATCCCAACGGACCCTTCAGGTACTTACCACTGCAGGCCGATTCCAGCAGGATACTCCAAGGTCGAAGTTGAGTTGGTCGAAGGCACGTACGAGGACCTCGAGCTGGATTACCCTGGGGGAGACGGTGAGACGCATCTATGAGACACAAGCCATGCAATTATTCTATGGCGCAGGTGGTACATCATCCTCTCTGGGCGACAAGCGGCGTCTCGTGCACCATCTCCTCCGGCTCCGCCATCTCCTCCTCAGGATCCTGCACCGTCTCCTCCTCATGCTCCAGCACCGTCTCCACCTCAGGCTCCTGCACCGACTCCTCCTCGGGCTCCTACACCGACTCCTCCGCAAGCTCCTCTTCCGGCACCTTCAAAGTCAAGGGCCCCCCAAGCTCCACCGCCTGTCCACACAAGGGCTACGAAGAAGGCGAAAGTTGACGCCGCCAAGAACAAGGACCCGGGGTACGATTGCACGCAAGAGGAGCTTGACGCTTACGTGGCATCAGAAGTCAAGAGACAATTCAAGCCTCGAAGTCCAGAAAAGAAGATTCCTATAGACCCGAGTGTCATGAACTTCTTCAGGGGTATGTCTGCACCTGCCAAGGAGGCCATTAAGCTATCGGACTATGAGCGAACGCTGAAGAAAGCATCTTCTAGAAAGTCCAAACTAGTCCCTCAGCTTGGAGAGCAACCAAACCAGGAGATCGAGCCGTTGGTGACCGGTAAAGAAATGATGATAGAAGAATTTATTACTGACACCGGTCTAACTACGGATCAATTGCTAGGAGTCGCACCAATCGAAAAGGCGGAAGTGAAATACATGTACGAACTCGGTAAACCGCTTGTCAAGCCTGAGCTGCTGCAGTCCCTACCCACACAAATGTACAAGTTCCATCAGCTGTACATGGAGATGAGCGCCACCGGTAGAGATGATCGGAGCGAGGATCAAGGACACGGACTTCTTGCAAGGAGATGACATTCTCTGGATCAATTTCAAGGGAATCTACGAACTATACCAGCTAGACGCCCTCGACGTCTCTATTAGAGTTGCTGGATTTTGTAAGTATATCGTTCAGTTAGATTTCTTACTACGTCTCCTTTAATTAATTAGGTCCTTGTATATAAGTAGACTATAGAAAATAATATACTCCCGTTTATCGTTGTAGAATGGAGATTCAAAGGGACCGACGGCGGGGGGTTTTCGATACTGGATTCATTGACCCTCGGAAAGTAAACGTCGCAATGCTCGACCAATATCCGCAAGCCACAGAGGACAATCTCGTCCATCTCCTGAAGATGCAGCATTACAAGACATTCATACTGTTGCCGTACAACACAGAGTTAGTTTAATTTTACTGTCTTCCTATACCAAATTTCATTCCCGTACAAACTTGCTAAGTGTTTCATATGTAATGCATCCCACGCACATTGCAGATTCCACTGGGTGCTTTTACTCTTCGACCTGTCGGCCTGCACCGTCAACGTATATGACTCAATGGATAAAAAAGAGTCTACGTTTGACAAGGTTTTCGAACTTATAGACAGGTACCGTCATAAGTTCCTCTGTTAATTAAGAAAATCTTGTTATGTTAATTGCTACTACGAATCATAGCTTTAAACTCCATGTAGGGCTTGGTATCGGTTCCGTCATTTGGTCCGCGGCAAATGGAGAGAAAGACTTAGGCGGAAGTTCAAATTTCCTGTGAGTACACATGCTCTACATTTATATTTCTCCGATTCAAATACATACAAGTGTATATTAATTAGATCTATCGTTGTTTGTCATTTATTTGTAGTGCGCAAAACAAAAGAAGGGAACTAACTTGTGCGGCTATTACGTGTGCGAGTATTGCCACTGCCTTGCAGACCAAATCATCACCACAAGAGAGCTCAATGTACGTACAAATAAATTCAAAATTTTATTACGTATCGATTTCTTGTTTAATTACTAATCAATTTCATACATTCATATAGTTTATTCGCATGAGGGATAACCTGACCACGCACAAGGAATTTATCGCGGCGGTTCAAGAACAACTCATGGGATTCATCAACGAACAAATCCTTGATCCCAAGGGTGAATTCTACTACGACGGAAACACAATTCATAGGTCCTTAGCTTCTGAGCTAGCGACCACTACTACGTCGAAATCATAGCTAGCTAGGACATATAATGGATTGTAATTAATACATGACTACATATGTTTCTATATGCATGTGTACACATTTTCTATAATGTATATATATATATATATATATATATATATATATATATATATATGCATTTGCATAACATATATATGTATAAATACATATATATTATTATGCATGTACATATGTATTGAAACATATATAAATATAATATAATATATATATGCATATATGTACTGAAACATGGTTTATATATATATAAACCATGCAGCAATAGGGCCATGAAAAAAAAAAAAAGATCAGCTCGATCTTTAGTCCCGGTTGGGAGATCGATCTTTAGTCCCGGATTGGTAGTCCCGGTTTGGAAACCGGGACTAAAAGGGGGTTACGAACAGGGACTACAAAGGGTTTCTCCACCAGTGCTAGGTTGTACCTTGCTGCCATGATGCCATCGACCACCAAGTTGCCATGCTCCTCTGCAAGGGCCATCGCCACTCCACCAAGCCACCATACACCTCTCCATCGTCAGCCGGACACAATGCATGAGAGGGAGGGCAGCCACCACCGCAGCAAACAATCCCTCCGGTCCCGGTAGCACCTGCCAAACAAGTCACCGCCATCTCATCACCGATGGCCATGTATGAGAGGAGGGGAGAGTGCTGCCACCATCGCCGCCAGACCCGGCATAGATTCGGAGTCACCTATATATTTATAGAGAACTTCACATTCTAGTTTGATCCGGCACATAGATTTAGCACGACATCAGCATGAAAGCTTATATGTATTTTATTTTGTAAACAAGTTCTTAGATCTTTTCTATGCCTATAGTATTCCACACCTGATTTTACGACCTTGGACTGATGCGTACGTGCTCGTCAAATTCATGAATTCAACGGTTGCATTTCTTGCAGTAATGCACTAATTTGGTCATGGGAGCTGCGCAGTTGTAGCAGAAGAAAAATCCACACCTGCAAATCCAAATCAAACAGCGAAAATTAAGAACTTCACACAATCAAATTCATGTAAAGAAAAGCATCTTCACGGAGATTTAAACAAGAAATGGAACGGCAAGCATTTCATAAAGGAAGCAAGATTACTACTACTAATTTATAAGTCGGTTTTTAATTCCGTTCACTTTTGAAAATACAAAAGGAGTCGTATAAGAAATCTCTTTAAAAAATCACTTACCAATTTGAGACGAAAGAATTTCTATCTACAGCTCATGATTTTCTTAAAAAAATATATATTCAAGCGAATTTCCCCGGTGAATTCCACCTTAACTAAACAATATAACAATAATAAGATTATAAAAATATATAGCCGTCACCAGTTGTAACGCACGGACATTTTTTCTAGTATATATATAATATAATATTTATATTATTTTACCTGCACCTCATGAACGTGCATCCCGCTGATTTCTCCACGTACATCCTACACTGAGGACACCTCTGCCATTTCTTCTTCCCAGCCAGCTTCTTCAACATCAGATCCTCCTTACCCTTCTCGTCGTTGCCCAGCTTCCTGAACTCCTTGCAGTCGATCCCATCATGCCAAGGCACGCGGCAGCTCGCGCAGAACATCCGGTGGCAGTGGGGGCACTCCGTCTCCGCGATCTCCTCCGCGTCGCCGCCGTCGCCGTTGTCGTTGATCAGCATCGCCGAGCAATCCTTGAACGGGCAGTAGCACTTCGTCGTCTCCCCCATCGAGGACTCCCACAGCGAGACGCTCCACCGGCCGAACAGCTCCGGCGGGACGATGTCCCTGCACTGGCCGATCTCGACGGACCCCTCCTCGCACCCGGGGTCGGGGCACCCGATCGCGGCCACGTTGTCGGAGACCTTGGCGGCGACGTAGCCCCCGATGCAGCTCTTGCAGAAGGCGTGGGAGCAGACGTTGACGAGGAACTCCTCCGAGGCCTGGACCTTGTCCATGCAGATGATGCACGTGAAGCCGCGCTTCCGCCACCGCCTCGTCGTCGTCGATTCGCTCGGGCCATCTGCGTTGCAACCGACAGATTCTTAGCAAACTCAAATCAGCACCCACATCGCATCTACACAGGGATTAGGCATACCTTCCGATAATAGCTTGCTCTTGCCCTTACGGTCGGGGAGGGAGGAGGGTTCACCGAAGGTGGAGGCGGCGGCGGAGGGGCGAGAGGAGGAGGCGGAGGACTGGGCGGTGTCGGCGTCGGCGGCGGCGGCACGGGAGTAGTCGAGCGAGAGGAGGATGACCTCCTGTATTTGGATCTCCTCGGGACTGTAAGGATCGGCGGAGAGGATGCGGATTTCTTCGTCCTCATCGTCGGAGGAGATGTAGATCACGTCGGCACCACCCGCAGCGGCGGCGGCGTCGGCGGCGGAGTTCTCCATGGCGGCGTTCTGTCTGGTTCCAGGATGGAGATGCCGCCGTTTTAGGGATGGGGAGAGATTGATTTTGGGGACACGTGTATGGGTAGGATTCGGTGGTAGTGGGAGAGGTAACGGGCTGGATTCCGTCTGTCAACAAGTTTACTTTTCAATTATCTTTGCAGATTGAATTGTTTGGAAGGTTTCAGTTTTGAAATATGAGCGCGTGTCTCGCCTTTGCTGTGATAAAACGTATCCGTAGTTTAATTCCCTTTCCAAATTTAGTTAGTACTCTCTCCGTATTTTAATTTTAACTAGGAAGGTAGCCCGCGCATCAGCAGCGCGAGTATCTTATTTAGTGGTGTTTAAAATTTTGTTATGAATGTTTATGTATATATGATTTTTTTTAAAAAAAATTCTCTTCTAAATATGTGTATATCAATAATTTGTTTGGGAATGTTTTAAGTTAGTTTCGATCATTGGACGAACAAACGTGTGCTAAAAGGGTCATGTTTCTGGACATTTGTCTATACGCATGTTGGACCAACGGGGATGTCAAGTCCTTTAAGGGGGTGTCTGTGACATTTGTCTATACACATGTTGGACCGACGGGGACGTCAGGTCCTTTGAGGGGTGTCTGTGACATCCTAGTTCGATTAGGATATGGCCTATGTTTTATTGAAAGAATGTGATATGTGTTGTCTATAAGCGTTGTGTGCACTTCAGTAGTACCGTCTTGCTAGTTAAGCAAGAGTGCAACCAACTTGTAAGGCACTGCCCTTCTAACCATATCATTTTCGTGTTGACTATTTTACATGAAGCGAAAATGAAAGTGTAAGTGTGGGTGATATTTGTAAGTGGGCGTGCCGGTTGAATGGGCTGGGATGTGTTGTTCTGGAGAACGGGTTGTTACAAATTGTAAACTAAAATTACTTGAATCATGTCATCTTAAATTTATAACAAAAATGTCGCAACAATGGATCCGGTTCATATGAAGCTATCATTTATACTACATGTGTTTCTTTTTAAAAAAATTTTAGCATCTTAATTTAAACTTTTAAGTAATACTTTTTCTTTTATACTAAAGATGTATTAATAGATTTTAGGATATATTAAGTTAAGAAATTTCATATTAAAAAAAATGGTAATATGACTTCTTTATCTAATTAAAGACATAATTACATACTTCATTTTGCTTGTACTACCTCCATCCATAAATTGAAGGATTCAATTTTTATCCTAAGATATAAAGGATTTTAATACTACTCGTCCCATCCAACCATCCATTATTCAACTTTTATCCAACAGTACTCTAATTATCTTCTAACTCTGCACATAACTCATATTTAATGAGTCTTATTTAGAGAGGGGAATCTTAGTATATTTTTTTCATTCTTCCTTAATTCCTATAAAATTTTAGGATTCAATATAGGATGGACATAGTAATTAAAAAGAGCTTCATTCATATACGGATTTACAGATTTATTTGTACGTTTGTAGATTGATTTAGCTTTACATATTTGTATAGGTAAATAGACCTCGTATATATGTTGAGAGATGTAATTAAGTTAGTAGAAGTCGTTAGATGTCTAATACTATATAATAAAGTAATGAGTCCACCATTTTTATTAAAAGATTAAGGTGGATTTTTTTAGGGATAATTTTTAGGATTTTCTTTTATCCAGTGGTTAATTTAATTGCCATAAGGGAAAAAAAGGAGGTGAGAGCCGGTGGGTTCGTCTCATCTGTGAGGAGGGAAGTGGATATGTGCATTGTACATACGGATTTTAACGGCCTGGTCGATCGATAAGTTTTATTTTTAACATATAGATCTAACATTTTAAAATAAGGTCCACTGGTTTGGGTAAGATGATTTCTTTTTCTCAAAAATTTTTATATTAAGATATATTAGAGCGTCATATAGTGATTTAGGAATGTTTATAGGAAGCTACATGGTAGCTTAAGAGAATTTGTAGGACATATAATAGACTTTTAATATATAATAATAGATAATTCATGTCCTATTAATTAATATATCAATCAATAATTAAATAATTTATGTGTGCAGTGTCCTGATAATCTTTTTATGGGTTCACCACTGAAAACAAAGGGTATATATCCAAGTGATGTCTTGATAATTTTATTTTTGAGTTCGCCCCTGAAAATTAAGGGTATATACATCCAAGTTACGTATTATAATTTCTATATAAAAATATATGTACCAAGAGATTATTTAGCTATCTAATTAATTTTTATACATTTGGTTGTTAGCCAGAAAATTGGAAAGATGGAAGGGGAGGGTTAGACGGGGAGAGAGGGAGTACGTACATACATGTGCGCATTTTTTTTTCGTTTTAAAACGTATTATGTGAACTTGTGTTCAGAGAGGGGGAACGTACAGATTTTTTTTGGAAGATAAAATTTAATGGTGAAAATTAATAATCTAATAATTTAAAATATTGGGTCTACCGATTTAAAGGAAAGTGTCACGTGACGGTATAGAAGCATTTGTACGAGTGCCATGTGGTGGCTTAGGGGTATTTGTATGAAGTTTAATGGACTTTTAGTGAAAAAACACTTTGTTCCGATCACATATAAATTCTCCATTTATCGTAACAACTCATTATCACTATTATAAAAGTTGATTACCTATTAATAGATGAAATTGCATATGTGCAAATAAAATAAGGCTAATATATCATTAATGCACTACTTAGCTAAGTCTTCATGTCTCACTTATTTCCAAATCCACATATAAATATTATAAAGTATCACTTTCTACCGACTAATAGGATAACAACCTTTAAGTTAAACATGAATGCCTCACTAATGGGTGATCTATTACCTTGAAAGTTGGGTACCTTATCGATGTAGCTGTGTCCTCTCAAGATCAGCATGAAGCACAATTTTAATGTATAATTTACTATAACATCCTCATAGAGTACTATAACATACTTGGGCCACCTCAACTTAGCCATTTGTATGCTACGTGATCCACCAATTTAAATAAAAATTGGCAGTGAGATTATATAGTGCCACATGATGACCTAAGAGCATTTGTAGGAGCACCTCATAGCAACTTAGAATTTTTTTAGGTAGTTTAGTAGACTATTAGTATATAATATTTTTTTTCTTGCTGCGGACAGTACTACTGAAACTTTATTTTCTTTTCAATCCTACTGTTTTTTTAACAGTTACTATGTATACATCTAATCTAATGGTCTAAACAGGTGCACCAATTTAAATGAAAATCGAGAGTGAGACTATATAGTACCACGTGGCGGCCTAGGAGCATTTGTAAGAGCTCCATATGGCGACTTAGAAGTGTTTGTAGAATCACAAATTACATATATAATTTTAAAATAATTTTAAAAGATGAACATTTATAGATGGTTGATTTGATATTTGATACTTATATTATAGATCTAGTTTAACACTACATGCAATATATTTCATCTTTATATTGTAGATAGTTCTATTTTAAAGGCCATCGATTTTTTCAGATGGTACTAAGTAGTTATGTTTTACTTTGGCTCTATCTTTATAGTAAGTACGTGCATTTTTTTTCTTCTGGCAAATATTATGTACATGAGAAAGTGTTGACGTAAAACACGAGGCCTGGGAGATCTGCTTAACTCCAGTGCAGGTCCAAAGCTCGCCTTCGGGTGTGTTAGCATGCCAGTTGATTTGATCCTGCAATCAACAAGAAATAGAAACAAAGAGATCGCGGTTAAATCTATAAATGATAGCCGATCGGCTAAGTGCCGATGACATATCATTTATCTTTGAGCCGATGTCATATATGAATCGATCGGCGACTATAAATAGATAATAAAGAACTAAACCTACTCGATCGGCTGTAGAAATTACCAATATATAGTTCTTATATCGATATATATTTAAATCAAGTGATTGGGATAGATCGGTCGTCATGCCGAGACAGTATAAATCACTTGGATCGAAATATATATTAATAACAAGACTATATATGTTTATAGCATAGCCGATCATATAGATCTAGCATGTATCGTCTAATACTCCGATACTACTCTATATGAGGATATTAAAACAAGTATAATATATCAAACAAAAGCTTAATATACTTAAATGTAATAAGATCTTGACATAAAGGGCAGATTTAACATGTCACTGAAGCATATAGAGCGAATATGGTTAAATCAGATAAGATCGGTTGAAACTCCGATACTACCCTAATCGGCAACCAGAAGGCAGGCTAGAGATTGATATTCTAAGCACGACTTAATAGATCAAACTCAACTGATGCAACATTAAGTATGAAGAGAAGAACAATATCTAGACAATCAAGCCGCTGGAAGTTTCATAGAGTGGTAGATATCTTATATAATCTAAATCAACATCAAAATCTAACCTAATCGGCTGCTCTCTACTAACAGATGTTAGCCGATTGTAGGTTAGATAGTGATATTGCCAGAGAATATGCACGATACATGATAACTCGATGAATTACGTAAACAAGATTAGAGTATCATAAAGATGGAAGCACTAATCCCGAGAACACAAGCCATCATAACAAGTTTTACCTCTTGTTGAAGATCGAAACCGATGCAGCTCAACCCGAAAGCAAGAACTTGTCGAAATAAAACTAAAGCAAAAAGGTGGCGATGCGCCGAAATTGTATTGAACGTGTGTGTTTAATTACATAGGGCTCGGGGTCTATTCATACCCGAGAATTACAAGATATGTCCATACCAGACATGACTATTATCTCTAACAAAATCTAAGATACCACAAGTCTTTACGGCAGACTTTTGCCCAAGCATATCTCTAAGAAAATTACATAAAATGTCTTAATTAATAGATACAATTGCCTTCCCAGAACTCTATCCATGCATGGCAATCATCTTGAAGCACCTCAACCCAACCCGATGTCGTACACCAAGTCGTATTGTTGGAATCGGCTGCATCACCTAACCAAGTCTGACTCCAACTCAGCCGATCCAATCGTAGTCGATCCGGACTTCAGCCGATTCTTACTCTGTTTCCGCGACAATCTTCATCTTCGATTGTAGACCCCCGATTTTGGAAATCGGAAATCTTCTGTGTTTATCTGTACCAATCCCTAGATCAATAGTTGGTACACACATACATAGTTGGATCACAACATATCACGAATGAATTCAGGTTAAAAGAGTTAAATACTTACATTAGGGCCAGGTAGGCCAACAACTACCAGAGAACAGCAGCGGAAGACAAAATAATATAAGGGCCCGGTTAACATGCCACAGGCAGTCGACTGGGGGACGAGACCTAGAACAAGACCGCACTCTGATCATCTTGTTGGATACGCAAGCGTACCGACAAGGGCTTCTCTTCAACACTCTCCTAAAAGATATATAAACAGCAAGGGTGAGTACCAATCGTACTCAGCAAGCCACCACAGCAACGATGCATATGATAGAGGGTATTTCAAGGAATGGCTTTAGATTCCTTTGCGCAAAGCAAGTTTTCCAAATCTTTTCACAAGCCTAAGACCTAGCATAGACTGATCAAGTTTAAATACCAGTGTTCACATTAAACAACGACGGTTCTGTCCACCATCCATTGTGATCCCAAGGATAGCTTCTCGCCATTGAGTCGTCATGGTTTTCTGAGGACGTCCACCTTCCCTCCTCTCAGGAAGTGGCTCCAACAGCATAAAAATCATCATGCAATATCCCATCCCACACAAGTTAAGAATTTAGAGTCTAGCCAAGTGTAATACACGTCCCGGTGCTCAATAACTGCTAGCACGGCTATTCAAATAGATTTGGTTTACTCACACTGCAGTGGATATACACTTTATCCGCACTCCGCGACTGCCCAACACATGAGCCTCGTCCCAACACATGGGACGCGTCACGGCAAAGCTTTTTGATAACCTCGCATTGGCAGTACCCGCTCCATGAACTTAAATCCTCATGCACTCTAGGCGTCCATGTTTCTAGCAGTGAGAGGAGTTCTGGCGCTCCAGGGAAAGAGAAGTCTCACATACATATTAAATTATGGTTCAAGTTAAGTTCTCTCTCACACACACTCATGGCAGTCCTACCAATGGCGACACCGATGTAGGGCACGCCTCTCGGCCCTACCTCAACGGCTGTCCCACCATAGCGCACCTGCCTCACTCAGGGGTGAACCATCTATGCAGGGATACTGCCTCCGCTCGGCTATCTAATCCGCTAGGTCTATACCCATACGAGAAGTGCGGTTGTACGGGGGTCGTTTCATGCTTAAATCATGGCTCGGTCCTTAATTGACCGGGGACGGTACTAGCCTTTTCCAGATACCACCCAAATCCTCCGTCCGCCCCAGTCGAAAACAGTTGTTTTCACTTTATTTTTCTTTCACAAATCATGTCATCAATTTCATGGCAATGTGGCGCTCATGTCTCCACATGCCGCATCTCAATTACCTTCCCCAAAGGTAATTGCCCAAGCATATAGCATTTGATAAATATGAGTATGCATGATTCTAGAATAGCATTTCTAAGCAATTGTCATAATTGACTAGGGACTCATACGTAATCATGGTTACGAAGGAATAAGGGGTAAACAATAATCAAGGCATGGCATAATCACAAGTAGGATGTTCATCATTGCATGCAATTTTATTTGTAAACAAAACAATTTCGCAATTGGGATCAACATGTTCAAAGAATAGTGATGAATTGCCTGCTCAGAATCGTCCTTATTATTGATATAATCTTGATCAACCTTCACCTCCTGGAAGCTGCATACGTTGCCTCACGACTAACCGATACACAAATTCTATAATACGCGAGAAAAACCAATATTCAACAACAAGCAAATATGCACAACCAAAATACAAATGTCGGGGTCGAACCTAGGGTTGCTCATACTATTCGTGTCTGCTAATGGATTCCAATCACGTTAGGGGCTAAGGTTTCTTAATCTTTCTATTGTCAATGTGGTTTATTTAGGAGTTAACCAATAGTGTATAAATAAGATATACATCGGGCTAATATGTGGTTTAGTCTAGCTAATGGCTATGGAAGGATTATGGCTACACATGCATTTATCTAAATAGGTCGGTTATATATTAGAGGTTCTGTTGTTAGATGGATTTAGGGTCAATCAAATAATGAATCATTTGTATTATTATTTAATTGATGGAGGCTTTACTTTAATTATGAACATATTTTACTTGTCACAATAAATAAAAAAAAGGTTAATAATTATCCATGCTTTGTATGTTAGAGTTGTTTAGGTTAATCATATTATGGTTACAGATTACCCCATCACATAATTTTACAATGAATAATCCTAATTTACAATTGAACTATAGTTATACGAGGCCAAGATTTATAATTAGTATTTATCCACTCTACATGTTTGTCATATATCCTCCTTAATTTTAATATATGCAATCAAGCGATTTAATACTACAACGTATAGTTATAATGGACTGTACAGTATATGTGAGTGCACAATATCTTAATATTGAATCATTTATTTGAATAGCTGCTATTTACTTTAAGCTATATAGTACATGTGATTTTAAGTGGATTTATGAGTGAGTTACTGCCTATACAACTTAAGGGTCGATTTCCAACCTAAACATATACTACTGTATAGGAAATGTCGTTAATTAATTTCACATTGGTTATTTAATCATACAAGCTCTGCTATTATTTCTCATAAACAAGTTAAAGACTCATCAACGTGTGTTTATATTTTATTCACAAAATATGAGGCTAAACATTATTTATATAGTTTGGACGTTATGGGTATAATTATATATGGACATATACTAATAAATGGCACTAGCATTTCCTATGCTTTAATTAATTTGAAACAATGATTATAATTAATTTATGTGGTTGCTACAGTGACAAAACATATTAAAGATAATTATGCTACTGTACAATATCCATTTTTATTTATTGGCACACTATTTAGGTTAACTATTATCTAATCATTTGATATTAATTAATTTATAATTATAAATATATTTTATTAAATAGTGAATTATATACCATTGGAAAGCTTATGAATTTAGATGAATTTAGGTTCAAGTTTCACTCAAATCCGAGTTAAAATGAATAAGTTATGCTAGTGTAAAGATTCAAATTTGAATTAATCCGAGAAATTGTAAAAAGGTACTGTTCCTAATTAATTATTTTTTATTCCTAAACTTTATCCAAAACTCCAAGTGACTGACATGTGGGGTTTAGGATTGTATTTGCTTTCCTACCGGATTATTTTTCTAAAGCAAATCCTATGAACCATTGACAGGTGGGCCCGGCTGCTCTCTCTCTCGTTCTTTCTTTTCCCGTCGTCTTCTTCCTCGCGCCGGCCATCGAGCGGAGCAGAGGCGCGGCGCGTGCGGCCCAGCCCAGGCGAGGGCATCCCGGCGGCGACCAGAGGAGGCTCGGAGGAACTCCAGCGACCACCCGCAGGCGGCCATGGCGCATGGCGGCGTGTGGACAGGCGGCTAAACTCGGCCACGCCATGGCCGAGCTCGGGCAACATGGGGCTAGGGCGATAGCAATAATTTCTGACCGAATTGATGGGTGTGGGAGCATCTACGGGGTATGGGGATTCCGTTTTACTATCTAGGTGGGAAGGAGAGCGCTTGAGGTGATCTACCCACAGCGAGCTCCATGAGTAGAGCTTCGGAGCTCGGGCTTGGCATGGTTATGGCCCTAATTGATGAAATTGACGGGGAAAATAAATACTAGGGAACTGTAAGATGTCACAGGAGCGAGGAATTACCGAGAGACGGCAGAATGACGAAGATCGGCTGCGGTGGTGGAGCGGAGAAGAAGGTGCAGCACGCCCACAAGGTGTTCGACGAAATGTTTTTGAGGGAGTAGAAAAGGCTCAGAGGGGAGGACGAGCTCGGGGCTCTTGGGGGCCTTTTATAGGTGAGGCGGAGAGGATAAGCTCGCCAGCTGGGCTAGGGCTTAGGCACGGCGGGGCTAAGGCGAGGTCGAGATGGCGACGGGACGCTAGCGCGGCGCGATGGCGTTGGCGGCACGACAGCCGCGGCGACGTGATGTTCGCGCGGCGCACGCGCGCGACTCGGTGTGGGGGCGCGGGGCTCGGAGCGGCGACGCGACGGGCGATGGCAACGGCGCGGCGCGACGCGGCGAGGGTGACGGTGACGGGCGGCAGCGATGCGCGCGGCGCGGCAGGGGCGCGGGGCGCGAGGCGGCATGGCACGGGGCGCGACGCGGGGGCGACGGCGACAGCGCGCGCGGAGGGGAGGGGCTTGAGGCGACGCGACGCAATGATGGCGACGACGATGTGGGCGGCGACGTGACGGCAATGGGACAGCACGCGGCAGCACGGGGCTCGGGGGCGCGGCGGCACGCGCGGTGGTGATGGCGACGGTGCACGATGCAGCAGCGGCGACAGGACGGCGACGGCGACGTCGGCGCGGGGCTCGGGGTGGCTAGGGGCGCGCGGCAGAAGAGGGGCAGGGCTATGGAACCACATCGAGCACCTAGGCCATAATGAACAGTGACTTTTTCCTATTTATCCAATTTTGGGGCCTATTTCCTATTAAAACTTGTCCCATAAATCACACAAATGGAGTTTACCCAATATATGTTTTAATTTAGATGAAATTTTACCAAATTTTAATATTACCCATATTTTATATTTTTTTATATATTTTTTTCTATTGCATTATTTAAATGAGGTCTAATTATAAAATTAACCTAGAAAATTTTGGAGGCTTTGAGGGTTCTAAAATTAATTAAAATATCCTAATGTGGCCTTTATTATTACAATAGCACATTGAATGAACTTATTTGTATAACAATGCATTTTACGTGGGTCTATTCATTCTATAAATATAAATTGAGACTCAGTACAATATTAATCTAATTGTTTAATTAAACACTCACATATTCTTACTTATATATAAAGCTTAATTTATTTATATGACCATTATTTTATATGAGTGATTTTCATGTTATGAGGAACTCGGTGAAATGTTCTAAGTATCAATCTATATATTCTGGTGAATTACTTATTTATAAACACGATCATTATAGTGGTGATCATCATTTCATGTGTTCTTATATTTCATGTGAGATTGGATTCAAATGAATTAGATTTGATTTTACTATTTCTTTTAGCTAATCATGGCATCAAGCCATCAGCATGGTGCAAATATTTAATATTTGATCTGTGATTTAATAGAAATTAATATTTGACTTATACTTGATTTGGCTCGCTTTCTTGTGCACTAATATTTGTAGGGTTAATAATAAATAACATATTCTCGTAAATTATATCTATTGCTTAAATGTAGATATTTTCTTTACTTTCTTTGTGATTATTTACGGTTTGGCAAGCAATAGCAATCATAACAACCAGCATGATGCAAAAGTTTTAAAAAGTTCGAAATTTTAGTGATTTTTATTGTTGGGAATTTTCATGATGTTACATCGATCCCGCTTCAATCTAATCTTCATCTCTGATACTGATATTACTAAATTTGGTCGTTAACAAAAATCTGTTACATATTTAATAGTATAAAATAACAGGTCCACTAATTTGAAAATCAATAACACATATAGATAAAATAATGAATCCATAAGTGAAAATCAACATTAAAATTAGTTCAACTGCATGTGTATATTTGTGGGCCAATATATTTCAACTTTATATTGTAGATATTTGCTTTTTGATAGTACTAATCATATATGTTTTATTTTGGTTGTCGTATGTACGTACGTACGTTCTATTCCTTCGGCAAACAGTACGGAGAAAGGTAATATATATATATAGATCTAATATGTTGGTATAAAATAGCGGGTCCACTAATTTAAACGAAAATCGACGTCATGTATAAATCTAATTTAACGGTATAAAATAACGGGTCCACCAATTTAAATGAAAATCGACGGTGAGATTAGACTATGCCACATGGCGACCTAGGAGCGTTTGTAGGAGTGCCATGTGGCAGCTTGGGAGTGTTTATAGAAAGATTAATGGACTTTTAGTATATAATATATATGTATGACGCCGTTGACTTTTCAACCAACGTTTGACCATTTGTTTTATTCAAAATTTTTGTACACGTATGAAAATATTTATGTCATACTTAAAGAACATTTAATGATGGATCAAGTCATAATAAAATAAATGATAATTATATAAATTTTTTGAATAAGACGAATGGTCAAACGTTGGACAAAAAGTCAAGGGCGTCATACATTAAAATATGGAGGTAGTATTGGAATACGATCATTCTGCATCAAAAGAAAGAAGAATATGATCATTTATTTATGCTCGTTCTATATCAAGCTCTCTATGACTCAATCAAAAAGAGAGCGGAACTAGCAAAATACACGTGCTTCACTATAGTGTATTAAAACTAAAAATATTTGTTTTTAACCAAAATTATTTTCACACTACTTTAGTACTTTTGCTCGCTAGAAAAAGTCTCAAATAATAGAGAGAAATATAGTTCCGAAGAAAAGGAGAGAAAAAAAAAGACAAAAGCCGGTTTGATTTCCACCTTTACACGGTGCGAGTCAACATGGACTCTAAAGATATGGGTAGATCTACCGGGTGGCTCAGCAGCACGGTTGACCAGCGAATCAGCGAGCAACCTCAGACTAATCAACGACCGTAGCACGGTAGGTAGCAGCCGCGTCTGACCGTCCGCTTACCTTCCAAGACAGCGGTGACCATGACTCTACACTATTATTATTTCAATGTTTATTATTTTTAATTATGGCCTTCGTCCGTCTTGTGACGAACGAAAAGTTACAAATCTTTTAATTGGTTAAGATTAAGATATAAATTAAACTTCTTTTCTTCGGCTGAGGGACCTAGAACAGACTTTTTCCCGGCCTGGCTGGTTCTTTTCTTCGGCCGAGGACCTAGAACAGACTTTTCCCCGGCCTGGCCGGTCGGCCCGCGTCCTCTTATGCGCACGTGCAGGCGCTCCCCCCTCCCCGGGCCACAATCTGGGCCTAGGCTGGGGAAGCCGCCCTGCACGCGCCTCCACTTGGGCCGGTTTCGTTCCATCCAATACCAGCCGTCCGATATTAGGTTTTCGATCAGATAGCCGGGCGTCGATGTCGGAGGGACAAAAGCCCATCCCTCCCGGCCGTTGGCGAAAACCCTAGCCTCTCGCCGGAGCCGGAACGGACGGCGAAAAGCAGCGGCGCCGGCGCATGCCCCCCATTGTCTACCATTGTTGGGCCCGATGTGTGACGGGGGAGATTGTTGGGTTTAGTCCCACATCGGTAATTGATGATGGGGGAGCACGACTTAAAAGGTGGGGGCGGTCCTCACCCACCAGTGGCTCCGGTTGGGACTGTGGTGGAGCAGGCCCAATATGACCTGGGTGGCCCACGGTTGGTGGGCCGGGCTGCGCACTCTAACAAGTGGTATCAGAGCTGAAGGTTTCAGTATTGGATCAAGAAGACATGTGGAGGACGAAACATGAGGTGGGGATCGCAGGTTTCAGTATTGGATCAAGAAGACATGTGGAGGACGAAACATGAGGTGGGGATCGCACATCGACAGGAGATCAATGGCGACGATCTCGCTCGCGATCAGATCGGCGATGGCGGAACGTGACCGCGGGCGTGGCCGAAGGCGACCGGAGAGATCGAAGGGGTAACACCATGGATGGCGTGCCAGACGCACGCAGCGATCGCGGATCCGCGGTGACAAGGAGGCTAGTGACGGAAGGGCGAAGTCGACGAGCGTGGCGTGGCGCGGCGGACGTGCAGGGCCGATGACGACGGGGCTGTGGACGGTGAACACGAGGGCTGTGACTGTGGTGCGTGCGAGGGCACGGACAACATGTATGGACGTGCTACACGCGTACAGTATGCACGGAAGTGAGCAAGTCATACAAGCCATGCACACGCACGGGCATATATGCAGTTCGATTAATTTCAGGTTTGCCTATAGAATTAACTAATTGCATGATGATGAATGGTGGGCGTGAGATGCATGCACATGTGACAGAAAGGAGTCATGCAGAAGGCCTGTTGGCTGGTTTGAGCAGGAGGTGCAGCGGATTGAGGAGGCACTATGAAGGAGAAAACGCCGGGTCACAGAGTCCGACTCTAACTCAACCCCCTAACATCTATTACAACTCCAAGTCCAACTGTAATTAAATAGGACTAGCATATTCGACACCTATTCTAACAAACTCTACCTTGACGAATATACGCCACCTAGAAGTAGTAGAATCACCATGCCGATCCACCTGTCCTCCAGACTTGGGTTGTCATCTTTGCAGCTTCACCGCAAGCCGCCCGACGAGTATGCGCCAGACCCGCCGCCACCGAAAACAATTGCTATCCTAGCAACCGCTCCCTCTTGGACTCCACCTGCAACAGTGCACCCTCGTAGCTTGTAAAGATGCGACTCCACCTTCTCTCCCGTCATCACAGTCGTCTTGTCCTTCATGATCTCCATGGTCTTCCTATTCCGATTACCGCGGAATATTAACCCTTCTTCATGCAAGGTTTCAAGCGAAATCAGATTCCTCTTTAGCCCTGGTACATGCCTGACTCCCTGAAGAACATGTTCACCTCCATCTTCTAGCTTGATATTGACTTCACGTACTCCCACGGCCGGATAACTTGTGTCATCGCCTAACTAGACAAAACCAAACTCACCAGACTTGTATGAAGAGAACCACTCCTTCCTTGGCGTCACATGAAACGAGCTAGCTGAATCCAATATCCACGCTTCTGCATCCTTAGACTATGCACTTGACATCGTGAGAAGATCACAACCATCGCTTTCCAAGTCATTTGAAGAAGTCACTGTATTAGCCTTTGCTTTTCCCTTCAGCGTTGGATACTCCCTGCTTATATGCCCCCACTCATCACATCTGAAGCACTACACCATCTTCTTCTTTTTGTTCTTCTTTACCTTATGCCCAACATGATCTTCTTTTACTAGCAAACCCTCCGCTTGAGATGTTTCACCCTCTTTGTTCTTTCTCATCTGATCACGAGCCAGCAACGCAGAAGTGATATCTTTAGTTTTGATGGTCTTCTTGCCGTACGTCAAAGTAGTCACCACATGCTCATACGATTCAGGTAACGAACACAAAAGAACTATGGCCTTGTCTTCATCGTCAACTTCCACATCCATCTTCATAAAATCTGTGACTAGTTGATTGAAAACGTTCACATGTGCTGTCAGATCTGCCCCTTCCTGCATCTTTAGCCCATACAACTTCTACTTCAGATACAGTTTACTGGTCAGAGTCTTGGACATAAATTGAGCTTCCAACATTTCCCAAATTATCTTTGGTGAGGTCTCCTCCATCGCATGGTACATGACCTGATCTGAAAGACATAGCCTTATTGTCGCAGCCGCCTGCAACTGCATCTCCTTCCAATCGTCATCCTCCATCTTGGCCGGTTTTTCACCCTTCAAAGCCTTTGAAACTCCTTGTTGAGCTAACAAATCTTTGACCTTGGTTTGCCACAAGCCAAAATTTCCGGAGCCGTCAAACTTCACCAAATCAAATTTCATACCTGTCGGCGCCATCTTTCCAACCCGCGACCTAACTGGTCTGTCGCCACCAGAATACTCGCCCTTCTCGATATAGTCTGTATTCGTCTTCACAAACTCGTCTTGTGATCCGATCTCAGACATCAACTAATGAACCCACACTCACTTCAAAGATTGATCCTTATGGTTATGTGCTGTTGGCCCAACCAGAAAAAAAAACCAAATCACTTTTTCTTTTTTTTTCTGGCCCACCACCTGAGCCCAACCAATCTGGACCAAACTAGACCACCATTGCCAATGTGTGACGGGAGAGATTGTTGGGCCCGATGTGTGACGGGGGAGATTGTTGGGTTTAGTCCCACATCGGTAATTGATGATGGGGAACACGACTTAAAAGGTGGGGGAGGTCCTCATCCATCAGACTAGTCTTTTGGGTTGTGTAGACCCAAAATCTAAAGTTGTGGCTCCAGTTGGGATTGTGGTGGAGCAGACCCAATATGACCTGGGTGGCCCACGGTTGGTGGGTCAGGTTGCGCACTCTAACAACCATTCCACAAATCCTAGATCACCGGTGGCCAGATCCACGTGAAATGCTTGGGCGGACTTTACCGGCACCGGCCATGCCAACTCCTCCAATGCCCCCCCCCCCCCCACCACAAACTCCAAGCCCACCTCTGCCTCCCCAGTGACTCTGAGAAGCTCGCCGATGAGGATCTGAGCCGCCGCCACTGCCACACCATCTTACTCCGCGGGTAGCTTGAGCTCGAGCTCCAACAACCTCGGCATCTTCCCCAAGCCTTCAGCGGTACCAACCTCTTGGCATCCAAGTCGACGTTGGCGCTCATGTCCGGTGGTCCCTCCCCTGCGGCCCTGCAGACGGCAGCACGTCAATGCGTGAAGGAACAACGGCGGTGGCGGAGGGGGAAAAGGAGGAAGAGTAGTCATCGTCATCGACCCCCCCCCCCAACCCCCCCACGCCACCCCACCCCTATGCACGTCGGAACCGGCCTCCTGAAGCTTGCCGATGGGGAGGAGAAGAAAAGCAAAGGAGGAGGAAATAAAAGGGTATGTGACGGAAACTGGGGAAAAAAAGATAGAAAACGTAATGGTGAAAGCATGGTTCCATATATCACTCATATATGCGTTCATCAAATTGAACGAAAAAAAAAACCTAGCCAACGATATCAGCGCTTGCATCTCTTGCAGTAATGGAGCTCCTTTGACATTGGGGATGCGCAAGCGTAGCAGAAGCAATATCCACATCTACAAACACAAATCAAACCACTAGAACTAAGACCTTCACAAGATCAAAATATCAAAATCATGACTAGAAACCGAAATTTTCCATAGAGAAATATCGAGAAATGGAACGGAAAGCACTTCACAAATAAAGGAAGCAAAGATTATGACGCATTTTTCTCATACCTGCACTTCATGAACATGCATCCCTCGGATTTCTCCACGTACATCCTGCACTGGGGGCACCGCTGCCACCGCTCCCTGCCGGCGAGCCGCCGCACCATCACGTCCTCCCGGCCGCGCTCGTCCTCCCCGAGCTCCTGGAACTCCTCGCACCCGACGCCGTCGTGCCACGGCACCATACACCGCGCGCAGAACAGCCGGTGGCAGCTCGGGCACTCGGCCTCCGCCACGCCGCCGCCCTCGCCGTCGGCGTCGGCGAGGAGCGGCTCTGAGCAGTCCCGGAACGGGCAGTGCAGCCTCCTCGCGACGATCGCCGCCTCGCACAGCAGGAGGCCCCACCTGTCGAGCACCTCCGAGGGGACGACGCCGCGGCAGCTCTCCGGCTCGACGCCGCCGCCGCAGCCGGGGTCAGGGCACCTGACGTCGGCGGTGTTCTCGCCGATCTTGGCCGCGACGTACTGGCCGATGCAGCACACGCAGAAGGCGTGGAGGCATGGGCTGACGCTGAACTTGAGAGCGCCGGGCACCGTCTCCATGCAGATGGAACAGTAGAACTCGCCGGCGCCGCCGCCGCCGGTAGTCGTCGTCATCGTCAACGGCGACGGCGAAGAGGACTCGCCATGATCGGCAACGGAAAAGGGTTTCTTGGATTCTTGCCCCTGATCTTGGCCGATCAGAATCAGATTGCCGATGGAGTCGTCGTCGTCGGTGTCCTGGATGATCATTTCTTGGAAGGCAGAGAAGAGGATGGCTTCCTGCAATTGCAATTCCTCCGCCAACGCGTCGTCAATGTTCATGGCGTCAACGTCAACGCGTTTATTCTCCATTCCTTATCAATTGTTCTAAGATGGAAGAACTACTAATCGAGTTGCAGCTACAAGCCAAGCCAGAGTGTGTATCTGATCATGGCATGATCATGCTTATAAAGGAAAGGAGATCGGAAGAAGAGTTAATTTCCTAGAAAAATGAAGGCATCTACAAGTTGTTTTCTAGGTGGAAATGGATTCGCATGTTTGCTAGTCTTATTTTTCTTTTTTGTTCTTTTTAGTTATCTTGTCGAACTAGTACAAGTTACTCCTATTGCTTTTTGCAGCTAGCGAGCTATCAACGAAATTTCCACGTTATGGCACGATCGGTCGGTTACTTTAATTTTTCCTAGTCAGAAGAACAGTCAGCTGTGAGCATGGTTTTAATTCTCCCGCTCCGCTATAGCTGTTTGAGAAGGGTTCTAGCTATTTGCTCTCATGTACAATTTAATCGCTATAGCTCCATTTAGCCCGCTATTTAAAACATTGGCTGTGAGCATGTGAGCTCAGTCCAACCGTTCAAGTAGGCGGAGATGAATTCTAATTACTGGCATAGATGTCTACCCATACATGTCAACTCAATACTATGAATTTGTTAAAAAAATGAGAAGATAATTTAATATGAAATATATCACTCCACAAATATACAAGTCAAAATTAACTTCTATAAATTTGTAATAAAAATAACAAATTTAACTGTGAATATATTGTATAATGATAGAGTTTAATATATTGTATAATGATAGAGTTTAGTTTGTTATTTTTGTTATAACTTGTATAAGTCGAATTTAAATTTCTATATTGATGAAGTGACATATCACATATTAATTTATCTTGTTAATTTTTTCATAACTATTTAGTTGAAACATGCAACAAATGTGTGGATGTTGACATAAGTGATTAAAAGTTTAAAAGTGTTTTCCCCAAGTAGCACCATATTTAATTTTAGCATAACATAGAATAGGATTCTAATCACTCAGGGATTCTTCTACAAGCTTCCCCTTATCAAATGGAACGCAAATATGTGTTCTAATTAAATCTGTGTTCTCAGCTTCATCCAGTCAGCTTTGAGCTTTCTGCTTATGTAGTTATGTTTGTCCACAACCTTTCAATACATTTTTCACAAGGTAGAGAATCCTCTACCATGCTTTCTCCTCATATATTATAGTATTGATTAATCCTCGATTTGATTACCTTTGAACCATTCACATCGTAGGACCACATCACAACTTAAACTGTAAACATATGTTTGGTGTCCATGTCATATGCAAGAAGCTACAAACTGATTGCAGGTTACCAGGTGCTAACTTACCAGGCAAGACCGTACTTGTGTTGACCGAAAGATACATAAAACTAGAAGATAGACAAGACCGTACTTGTGTTTCCCCATGGAATTTCCTTTTGGTCATATGCACGGTGTGCTTTGCTTGCCCAAGAAACCCGTCAGCTTCTTCATTTCTTGACATAATAGACATTGCAACGAGCTGATATTTATATTGGAGTAATACTACTGATATTGATTGACAAATGACATCAGAGTGGTAATATACGAGCTAATTAATGCTAAGTACGGCACGGGCTAATAAGTAGAAACTAGGTTAATGATAGTAATTGACCATTTTTAACAGTACGAAACTTAAGTAACTTCTTCGACTCAATCAGAGTTCTGCAGCTTCAGATCATTCACCACGTTCGCTTGCACTTCTTGCAATGGTGGTTGTCCCTCGACATTGGCGATGCACAGAGGTAGCAGAAGCAGTGGCCACACCTGCAGATCAGTTGGCAAAAGTCATTTTGCGCTGTTGCGCTCAGTGATCGATCGATCGAACAGTTCAGCTGATTAGCAAGAATTGCAGTAGGCAGAAAGGTAGCTGTATGTACCTGCAGATGATGAACACGCAGCCTTCGACTCTCTCCACGTACATCTTGCACTTGGGGCACCTCTGCCACTTGCTGTCCTTCGCCACCTTCCTCAGCAGCAGGTCGTCCCGGCCGCGCTCGTCCTTGCCGAGCTTCTGGAACTCGGCGCAGGTGGCACCGCCGTGCCACGGCACCTTGCACTGGGCGCAGAACATCCGGCTGCAGTGCGGGCACTCGGCGTCCGTGATCGCCTCCTCGCCGTCGCCTGGGTCGTCCACCAGCAGCGCCGAGCAGTCGCTGAAGGGGCAGTAGAACTTGAGCGACGACAGCGCCGAGTCGCAGAGCGCGTCGCCCCACCTCTGAAACAGCTGCGGCGGGATCACGTCACGGCACGCCTCCGGGTGCAGCGCGCCGCCGCCGCTGTCCTTACACCCCGGGTCGGGGCAGCCGATGGACAGCACGTTCTCCTCCACCTTGGCGGCGATGTACTGGCGCACGCAGCTGGCGCAGAAGGCGTGCGTGCACCCGGGGATGGCGAACCGCTCTATGGCGTCCACCGTCTCCATGCAGATGGTGCAGTAGAACTCACTGCTGGCACTGCTGCTAGCCGTGGCTGCCGCGCCACGGGAGCATTCGCCGTGCTCCTCAAGCACGACATATGTCGCCAGCTCCTTCCCTTTGCCGCCACCCGTCTCTTCATTCGAGACACTGATGATGTCCGGCGAGGATTGGCAAGATGCCAGTGGGCACTTGGGCAGCTCGTCGGCGTGAGAATCAGAGGCGAGTTGGCCAAAGCAGGTGATGCACATGACATGGTCGCAGTTGTCAGGCTTCCATGAGGCATCCACCGACGGGGTCGCCTGCCCGCACACCGCGCAGTTCGGTCCAGCTGAGTGAGCTGAGAACCGGATGACCTCTTCCAGCTGCAGATCTTCAGCGAACATCAGATCATCAGCTACCCTGGAAACCTCATCCATCTTTGCCACCATAGAGCTGTTCCCGGCCATGACCTGACTCATCAAGGCAGGCTTGGCAACGGCCTCTGATGCAAAGAAACACAAGAGGAGAGTAAGCCATGTCTCACTTCAAATCATGTTTACAAGACCAAATCAGCCATCGTTAATCGTTACCCATGATCTCTGTCTAATCCATATGAATATTGAATAAGCGTCAAAATTACAAGAAAACAAGGCGGAACCAAGTTCTTGTCGCTGCTACTCCACTACGGAATCAACTGGCACTGATAGCTAACACAACTCCTTGCAAGCATTTCATCGAACATGGTGCGTACAGCGGTGCAGGCGCCGAGATCAACGTCGCACGTTTCGTACAGTCCCTAGCACCTACCGTTCTACCCACATTGGTCGCATTGCAACGAGGATGTTTCGCTGGGAGGGAGAGCTGTTTAAGGGATGCGAATTTAGAGATTAAAACAATCATCAGTACTACAACACTGATCAACTGGGTACCTAGGGTTTGAACTCTGAACAGTAGTTCGTTCGTGCCGGGGATCGAGCGAAGCAGCGGCACACGTACCTTGAGGGAGCTCGTCCGCGATAGCCAAGGCTAGCCCTCCTCCGCGCGCGCTCCCATCCGCAGTCGCCGGCCGCGACATGGGCGATCCCATCGTGCGCGCGCGCAAGCTGGGAGAGCCTCGTGGGGGGAAGAAGTAGTCGGAGGGGGAGACGGAGAGGAGGAGGAGGAGGAGAACGAGGCGTCGTCGTCGGCGTCGTCGTCCCGGTCGCCGAAGCGTCGTGGGGCTTAGTAGGCCATCGGGATACCTGCTGCCGGTTTCGTCGGAGTTGATGCGCCGGTGGTGGCTTTTGGTAGATTTTTGGGTTACGCTACGCGTCGAAGGAAACGGGGAAAGGACGCCGCAATTTCGAGGGGAATGCAAGGTGGCCCGTGCCACATGACGGGCAGCGAAATTGGGCTGGTCCGTCATCAGGTTAGACATGGGCCAAAAGTTTCGTACTTATTTCGGCGAGGGGATAAGTCCATCTTAGCCCTCATCAAATAATCCAAAAGAGAGAACAACAAAATAGGAGTGGTTTTCGCGTACATTGATGCTAACGTGGCAGTCCAGTGAACCAAAAAGTAAAAAAAAATTGGGTAAAATCATTGAACCCACATGTTAATTAATGTGCCGCTTGTTTACGGTTCTCCCTTCTCTTTATCTTCACTCACTCACTCATCAAGATCGAACTAGCCACCTGTCGATTGCTGCTGATAGCTCGATCTTGGTGAGTAAGGTCAACACCACTACCTCCAATTCGCGAGCATTGTGCCCCACCTCCTCCATCAGCTCGTTGCCAGTGCCTCAAGCCGCCATCACGATATCACTCTCTAGAGTTGCACAATATAAATGCGTCACCTTGAGCTCCAAATTCACGTCCTTCCATCATCATCGGTTATGCTGTCCAGAGCGTCAAGTTCGTTGCATATGACGAGGTATGTCTCCGTGCAATATCTCCTCCTAGAGCTCCACCTTCGCCACCATCTTATCGAGCTTTGCCTCTATTGTCATCTCCTCAAGCCCCACCGCCTACTCCACCACCATGTGCTCGGCAAAGGAAAAATATGCCACCCTAAGCGAGCTTGAGCTCGACCTCAAGCTCTACCTCAACGCGGCTGCCACCTCCTCCTTGAGTTCCATCTCCACCGACATTTGCCTCAAGCTCGAGATCGAGGAGCTCGCAAAAATCTCTCTCACACACTTCTGGTGATGGCCGCACCACTAAGATCGAGTAGAATTCCCCATCTTCCCTTGCTCACCTCATCTCTTGTCACCATCTCTCCCTTCCCAAATCCCTTCACTCACACCACAAGCATCCTTCTACTCTCCCTTCCTAGATCCGAGAGGTGCGGCAGTAGAGGATAGGTGCGCTGGGAAGCGATGGTGCTTCGGGAGGACACACACCACAAATGCAGATCTTGCGGCTACCCGACAGAGGTGGAGGCGGAGCTCATCAGGCCTAGCCCTAGGAGATGTAGGCAGCAGGACGGCCGCACTAGCCCTGGAAAAGTAGAGGCCCTACCTACCCCTTGGATTAGTGATGCGATCAGGCAAAAACGTACTCCCTCTGTCCCAAAAAAAAGACAAACCCTGGTTTCCGTGCCCAACATTTATCCGTCCGTCTTATTTGAAAAAATTATGAAAAAAAATTAAAAAGACAAGTCACGCATAAAATATTAATCATGTTTTACCATCTAACAACAATAAAAATACGAATTATAAAAAAAATTCATATAAGACGGACAGTCAAAGTTGGACATGGAAATCCAGGGTTTGCCTTTTTTTGGGACGGAGGGAGTAGTTGGTACTACTACTGTCACCGCATGCATCACGAGACGAGTAGGTAGTAGAGTAGCAACCAAGGTGGTCTCAGCTAAGCTAACGTGAATCAATTTCCCACCATGCATTTGCTCATCTGCTACTACCGCAATCAACAAAATGGTAAGATTAGATTGTTTGAATTAATTTGGTACCTTTTTAGCTGGTAACATATACAAGTTCGACCACTAGCATGTTAAATTTTCAATTATCAGCCCATTCTTAATAAAATGTCATTGAGAAAGTAAATGGTTAAATGGTTTGGTCACTTAGGATGTGTTTGGATGGTGGTCAAGGGTGGATGGGATTGGGCCATCCAGTTTTTTTAGGGATATGGCCATCCAGTTTTTTGTTTGGTTGGATAGATGGGATGAGCCAAGTTTTTGTTTGGTTGGATGGATAAAAGGTGGATATGGTGAGCCAATTTTTTGTTTGGTAGGATGGATGAGTGTTGTCATCACCTTTTGGATGGAAATGGTGAGAATACCTCCTACCTGGTATACTTTGGAAAATTGGATGGTTGCATGTACAAATAATCAAATGCATAACGTATTTGTTGTCTACCTTGAGAACAGAAAATTAAAATTAAACAAGATGCTCATGAGCGTTCATGTTACTTATATGCATATTTGTCCATGGATCATGAGCCCAAGACAATTTTTTTCAGAAATTTTTAACATGCATATGTGTTACCAGTTAGCACACATAACAGGAGGGGAGCACACACATACAACACGCCATATGTTCCCATAAATGAAATATGCAAAAATATATCAATTAACCATCATCCAATGGAACCACCACATCTGAATTTTACCATCAACCATACATCCAATACAAGTGACTGGTTTAGGGACAAAAGTAGGCTAACACAAGCCTATTTACCATCTACCAAATGCCATCACACTTAATACTCATAGTTTAATGTCTGAGTATGCAAAATAAGGTTGAATGCAGGCCTATTACCATCTAACATATACCATCACACAATACTCATAGTTCATTGTTTGAGTATGCAAAAGAAGGTTGAACACAGGGCAACTACCAACAGCATCACACAACCATCACAACACAGTTCACCCATTAAAAGTGGTGGCAATATATCTTGCAACCCAAGTGACCTTGTGAGCAAATGCAAGGGTAACAAACACCCTTGCAGTTGGAGGATTGTCAACTAGATGTGCATGATAATGAGTAAGATGTGCATCTTCAAACCCTAGAATGCTATGCACACTCTCATACAGGTTATCGGGCAGCTCATTATTAGATTTTGCAGCCTCTTTTCCAGCTTCAACTATTGCTCCAGCAAGCTTGTCACCAACAGATTTAAATGCGCCTATCAGCCCTTTCTCTTCAATTGCAGCAGCAGTCTTTGCTTTCTTGGGTTTGGGTGCTGAAGATGATGCACCATTCTCCTCATTAAGGGCATGAACTCTACTAGCTGATCCAGTTGCTGCAGCACTTCCAATACCAATTTACTCTTCTTCTTCATCATCATCAATGGGAATAGATTCAGTGGCTAGAGGATCACCTGATCCTTTTGCATATTTCCCTGTAGCCAAGCTATTGCCAAATATGACAAGCATTTTGCTATAATTGTGAATAGGTTTGTTCAGATATTCAGCATCAGCCTTGTGATCCTACAACATGGTTTAATAATAAAACTAGTTTCAGCAACTAATAAAAATTTCAGCAACCAATACAAGTTTCAGCAACCATTATAAATTTCAGCAACCACTATAAGTTTCAGCAACCACTACAAATTTTAGCAACCAATACAAATTTCAACTACCACTATAAATTTCAGCAACCACTACAGGTAACAATAAAATGGTGTAAGTGTGGTTGTGGCATACCTTGATGTGGTCTGCATAATGTTTATGATCAAGTGATATGATAAAATTGTCATCATCCGAAAGAGCAGCACTCAACTTCCTCAGATCAGCTATCTTAGAATATTTCCTTTTCCAAGTCCTAATGTGATTAGTAATCTGATCTGAAGTCAAATTAATATTGAAGTGATCATTCAAAGCTTTAGCACAAGCCTTCAAGTGGACTTGCTTAAACCCCGAGGAAGTTTTGTTCCCACTAGCAACAATATCCTCGAGGTATTCAAGCATGTAGGTAGACATTGAAGATGTCCATGTAACATGTCCACCCTTATCACTTTGTCCACTTCCCTCCATTGCCTAGCATGCATAAAGAAATTGATTTCAGCAAACATATAAATTTCAGCTTGCATATAAATTTCAGCAACCAATACAAATTTCAGCAAGCATATATATTTCAACAACCACTACAAATTTCAGCAAACATATAAATTTCAGCTTGCATATAAATTTCAGCAACCACTAAAAATATCAGCAAGCATACAAATTTCAGCAAACAATAAATTTCAGCAAGCAAATACATGTAAGCAAATACATAAGTCTTAAAAAGGAGTACATAAGTCCTAGAGTTCCATACAAATACATAGACTACAAATCTAAAATGTTCAATTTCCATGGTGAGCTTGACGATCTTCCCATATTTGGTCTGCGGTATCCTGCCTGAACTGAACCATATATGCATGCTCACTAGCTTGCCCACTTCTTGATGTTGCATAATTGTAGTTGGCTATCCATTCTTCCTCTGATATGATAAAATCATCACCACCATCTTCTATAATCCAATTCTGAATAATACAACAAGCTACCACAATATCCACTTGAGTTGGATAGAGAAAAAATGGAGTAGCATCATCTAAAATTTTCCACCTCCTCTTGAGAGACCCAAATGCACGCTCAACGGTCACCCGAAGAGATGAGTGCCTCAAATTAAATAGCTCCTTCTCATTCTGTACAGGATTAGTCCCCCACTCATTCAAGTGATACCTCACACCACGAAAAGGGGGTAAAAATCTAGGTTTTGCTCCATATCCCGCATCAACTAGGTAGAATTTTCCTAACATATAAGGACAAGTTGGTGAAATGTGTTGTTATCAATAATTTTTCTATGCACAAGTTGGACTTACATTACCTTGTGGGACACGAAGGCCATCTGTACGCTCTATAGCATCACGTAAAACTACAGCATCTTGTGCTGTCCCCTCCCAACCAGCCAACACATACGTGAACTTAAGGTCAAAATCTATAGCTGCCATTACATTTTGAGTAGCATGATCCTTCCTACCACGAAAGGAAGGCTCCATATCTTTGGTAACAGAGACTCGTACATGTGTGCCATCAATAGCTCCAATACAATCCTATTTGGTGAACACAAAAAGGTAAAAAATTTAAAAGGGCATAATTTTACGTCTACAAATAATGGTGTACAACTAGTTGTGGATCATACCTTAAAATAAGGATCCCACCTTGGGTTCCCTAATATTTTTGAAGGAGTCGTTATTGAGGGTGGCCTTATTAATTCCTTTCTCAGCTCACCAACAGCATGAAGGACTAGGTTGAAATATCGGCTTACAGTTTCACTGGACCTATAAAAATTAGTGGCAACTACCCTATTTCTATCATTGTGCCCAATTGTATGTAAAAACATAGCCACTTGCTCTTCAACAGGCATATGTATAGTATCCACAAGCATGCCACGATCCCTAAAAAGTTTACAAAAACAGAAAAAAGGTGCTCTTTTAAGCCTTAGCATGTTCACACAGATGGTATCGTTTTTCCAAATCTTGTCATTGAGATAATCAAATCTTTTCCTATCTCTCTCATCTATTGGCCCATAGGTAATTCCTTCTCTCCTTGCAACCCTTTTCCTTTTCTTATTTCTAGACTCGATAACCATAGCCATCATTGACAACAACATATATGATGCAGCCGCATAAATCAGAAACCGTGTTCTGCTGTCCATCTACAATGCCAAAGTTTGACCAAATCGGGTCTACCACATTCATGCACACATATATTGAGTCATACAACATATAGCACTCAGATCTGAACAAAATATCACAAAATAGCAACTATAGCACTCTATAATCATTCATGCCCATGCTTAGAAACTACTATAGCACTCGGATCTGAACAAATCAATCCCCAAAAAACAAGAACAATGCTCAGATTTGTAGTATACCTTCAAACGAGGAGGAATGCAAAGAGAGTGATATTGTTTCTACTCGCCGCCGCAGCTGCCGCGTGGACTCGCCGCCGTGCCGCCTGCAGTCGCCGCCGCGTTGCCTGGAGTCGCCGCCGCGCCACCTGTAGTCATCGCCCGCGCTGCCTGTTCCCTCCGCCCGCGCCGCTAGAGGGCGAGCACCCGCGCCGCCGGTTCCCTCCGCCCGCGCCGCTAGAGAGCGAGAACCCGCGCCGCCGACACCTGCCGCCCGCCCCGCTTGCCGCTCGTCCCCGGCGCGGCCACCCGCTCCGCCGAACCACCCCGCCTGATGCGCCGCCGAATGAGGGAGGAGAGCTAGGGTTTGCCACTGTGAACCGGTGAGAACAGAGGAGAAAAAAGAGAGAAAAGGATGGGAGGAGGTGAGGGCACGCGACCACTTCAGGTGCACGAGTCGCGCGCGGTCCTGGGCCGCCCCGTTCGGCCGAATCGGCCGGATGCACACAACTGGCATCTAGAGGGAATATTCCCTAGGGGGTGGCCATATCCCAGTACCGCCCACCATCCAAACACCTCCAAAATTTGGGCGGCCATATCCTATCCCAGCCAATCCCTCCATCCAAACACATCCTTAATGCATTGAGATGTAATTGCTAGATGAGATTGATATTGATACAATAGCCAATGATTTCGCATATATAAATGTCCAAAGAAACTTTTTAAGGTAATATGCATGGCGTGCTTCATATAAATATTGCTTTTGGATGCACTTTAAATGTTTGTTGGTAGCATTTCATATATGTATATATATTGATTTTTTATTTAGATATTACATTAAGGACCTTGTTATTAGTTTCACCCTAGGCCACCAATCTCAGAGGGGGGGGGGGGTCTTGGAGCTCATTGAGGGGAGGCGGACACTTTTCCACTACTCGAGCTGCTAACGGTGGTGGAGGTGGTAGAGATAGAGGAAGTATGTGTACTCATAGGATAAATGATGTGAGCATATTTTTTCTTTCTACCTATTAATGATCTGACCCATGCTTTAGCATTGTTGAGTTTTTTTTCTAAGTTGCTTAGCGCGTTAGGGGGAGGAGGGGATGGGGAGGAGGGGGTGTTCTCAATAGGGTTGGTTTTTAGGCCTTTCACCATTTTTTGTGACAAAATGGTTTTGCATGGTAGATGAGGGACAAGCATGTGGATGGATGAAACTCTCTTGGGCATACTCTTTTAGGGGAGAGGATTCTAATAACTCGAGTGGACGTCCACCCGTTTATTGCATGTCAACTAGATGGTTACGAAAAATTTTCAAAAAAATTGACAAGATAGATCAATATGTAATATCACTCCATAAATATACAAGTTCAAATTCAACTTCTACAAATTGTAACAAAAATAATAAATTTAATTCTAAATATACATACAGTAATTTGAGTTTTGTTTGTTATTTTTATTACAATTTGTAGAAGTTAAATTTTAACTTGCATGTTTGTGGATTGATATATTACATATTGATCTATCTTATTCATATTTTTTTAATTTTTTCCATAACTATTTAGATGATATACAATAAACGGGTGGACGTCCACTCAAGTTACTTTAACAGTTTCCCACTCTTTCAGACCTATTTTAATGGTCTGAAACTATGCTTTAATATTATTGAGTTTTTTCCTAGACTGTTTAGGGCATTTTTTTTAGAAAAAAATAATTAAGGGTATGTTCAGATTATAGCTAAAATAAACCTTACCAAATTTTGGTAAAGCCAAAATTTTGGCAAGTTAACAATACTGTGTATTTACTAAAATTTGGTAACAAACTAAACATGGACACAATTTTGGCAACTATACTAAAAATAATTGTTTTTGGTAATCCATCGTTTTTTTTTTCAACGAGGTGGTTTTGTATGGTAAGGGAGATAAACAGATGACGTAAACAAAATTACTCATATCGGTGCATGTGTAATCCATATGAGAGGTTGGCGGATGGACGAAACTCCCTAAGAGCATGTTCAGTAAAGCTCCTAAACACAGACCTTAAACAACTTTGAGAGGTTGAGACTAAAAAATAAAGTCTAACAGGCCCCTACTTAATGCCCCAAAGTAGGAAGCCTCCCAAATTCCCACCTATAGCCCCTAGGCCTGGGGGCTCTATCCCCAGCCCCTATCCAGTATTCTTTGGCGCGGGGGAATGCTTCCACGACGCGTGCTCCTTCCCGCGCGATTGCTTGCACGCCGCCGGCCGTCTTGTTGCGGGTGATTCTGCTCTAATCCGGCCATCGCCCTGCTATAGTATTGGTCACCTGCATGGATGCACGTATGCATGGATTTTTCCGCATATCGATGAGACGTGGTTTGGTTCCTGTTAAGTGTGAACAACCATCTGCCGCCAGTGGCCAACTGAGATTTGATGCTGATCTAGAAGGAGCTACTACTATATCTCCTTGCATATATTCATGCAGTTTCGTGTATGCACTGGATATAATATATCTTAATATTGACCAGCTCATATATGATTATATGCATCCATATATGCATGTATATCATTGGATATTGAGTGTAGGATGGATGAACTGCTACTGCTACTAGCCGCAACAGATGGACTGATCGAGCATTCTAGTGAGTCATCCATGCACTCACACTAGTGTACGTATATGCACATATCAGTGTGATATTATAAAAAAAATCAAATTTCAATTTAATTGTGTTGTTTGAAATTATTAATTTAAATTTGATTAAATTCTATGCGTTGGAAATATTAATATTTACATTATTGTGATATTAAACTAAACATAAAAGATGGATTATAAGATAAAATAGAGGAGAAAAAGAAATAGGGGCTAAGAAATAGACGTTGTTGCTGGAGTTAGAACCATTCTTAGAGTCCTGAGGAAATGGGGGCAGCCCCCATTTAACCTTTAGGGACTCTAAAATAGGAGCTATTGCTGGAGATGCTCTAATAGATAAGGAAGCAAATAGGGCCAGAGTTTTCCATGGCTCATGTAGCTTTGTGTGATGCTTACGAGTTGCAGTACGACCGAGATCTGTCATGTCGATCAGTGTCGTCTAACCTGCTCACCTACTCGACGGGTAAAATCATAGGGTCGAAATTTAAGTCGGATCAGTTAGCCTTTCATCTCCTTACCAGAAAATCAAACAGAAACCATCGGCTCCTGTCGTGCAGAAGTGGACTGGGTCAATCGATCGGGCTTCTAATTAAACCGACAGCCACCTGACATGTGTAGTGGTGTCCAGATCGATCGAATGTTCGATGTACTATGGCTGTGATTAGATCCAAAGTTTGAATCTAAACTTCAGTTCTTTTCTATCACATCAACCTATCATATACACACAACTTTTTAGTTACATTATTTCCAATTTCAACCAAAATCTAAACTTTGGATCCAACTAAACACAGCCTACCTATGGCTGAAAATCAAGCCTGCAGGGTTCCTGAAAATCAAGCCTGTAGGGTTCCATGGACCTAGCACTGCCATTCGGCAGGACAAGATCATCGAATTACATTAGCCGTAGGTTACATATTTCGATTCGACGTTGGTTGGTTCGACGTCTCTCTCTCGTTCTTTTTCCATATGTCCCACAGCGCAAAGCGGGAAACTGTTTTAAACACTCGGGTGGATGTCCACCCCTTTCTTGCATGTCATCTAAATAGTTATAAAAAATTTTCAAAAAATTTAACATGACATATTACAACTTGCAGAAGTCGAATTTCAACTTGCATGTTTGTGAGATGATATATTACATATTAACCTATCTTATAAACTTTTTTAGAATTTTTTCATAATTATTTAGATGGCATATAAAAAATGGGTGGACGTCCCCGAGAGATTAGAATCCATCCCCGCGCAAAGCTCCTCAATTGCGCCTGCAGTATGCCCGGGTCGGCCGGGGCCGGCCGCGCGCGCGACGGGACGAGACCGTGCAAGGCAAAGCGCGGGGAGAGGACCCGGCCCACGTACGCCGGCGCGCCGGTCGTCGCACGCACGAAACGGCGACGCCGACGTGCAACAACCCCCGCGCACCACACACCAGTGGAGGAGGAGGCATGCAGCTGCTAGCGGCGGATCAGAGATCGAGCCGGGGAGGAGAGGGGCAGACGCGTCGCGTCGCGCACTTGGCGTAGTGGCGTCGGTGGGGTGGGTGGAGAGGACGACTGGACTAGCTAGCTAGCTAGGGAACAGGATTATCTGAGCGAAGTGGAGAGGGTAATTACTTTGTTGTGCGCGATCGCACGGCTCAATGGATGGATGCGGATATGTACGCGCCATAGATACACGGCTCAGGTTGTTGCCGGGGAACTTAAGCTAGCGTGCCGTCTCGTCGATCAGTCGTCACGACGTACTTACTGATCAGCATATTGAGCGAGCTTAGCTAGCTTCTCAAGTACGGAGGCCTTGTTCAAGCTTCAAAGCATGAAAGCATATGGATCCAATGTTTAGTTGATGCACGGGGAAGCAGTACGTAGTATCCCTTAGATATGGGAAAGTGAAATCATCCCTCAAGGGGATATCTCCACGTTTCGTACATGTCACCTAAATAGTCATAAAAATTTTTGAAAAAAAATAGTAAGATAGATTAATATGAAATATATTACTTCACAAACATGCAAGTCAAAATTCAACTTCTACAAATTGTAACAAAAATAACAAATATATACGCGAATGCACGATAACTATTTTCAGTTTAATTTGTTATTTTGTTGCAACTTGTAGAAATCGAATTTGATCTTGCATGTTTGTAGAGTGATATATTTCATATTAATCTATGTTGTCAATTTTTTTTCAAATTTTTTAATAACTATTTAGATGACATGCAAACAACGAGGTGATATCCCCTCGAGGGATGAAAATCCACATACCTTAGATATCACACAAACGTCCTTACTCGTCGGTGCTAAATTGAAATTCGGTACAAGTTATCGATTTGCCGCTCACTTCCATCCCTATGAGCATGCAGTGTGCATATGGGTATTCGTACGTCTTACATATAATCGAATAAAGTGTAGCCTTGGTACAACGTCGGAATATGAGTATTTTAGGGTACTGATATACTCCCTCCGTTATTACATATAAGTATTTTAAGGTGTTTAACAAAAAAATAGGTTAAAGAAAAATGATCAAATTTTGAATTGTTTGAAATTGACTCCTAAACACATTGACTAAAAATGTTTTTATTCCCGTGCATAGAATTAATATCTTAGAAATACTTATGTTTACAAAATTTAAATCCTAGAAAAGCTTATATCTAAAAACGGAGGGAGTATGTACTACTAGCATATTTGCACTCAATGTTTATAGAAAGAACTTACCAGTTACCAAACACTCCCATGTACAAGTCTCTTGCTAATATCCTCACTCATGATACACGTGTAGCCCCTACACACCATGTTTGTGGTTCCCTTGTATCTCGTAATCACGAAAGTATGAGTGCAAGCCGGTGGCCAAGAAAAAGAGTAAATCTCTCTTTAATTAGCTAGATTGATGTATGTGGTTACTTACAGGCAAACCACGTACGGGCTGATTAAACAAACATTCATCATATACCATTCATGCATTGTGATCGATCATATCAGAGCAGAAAAGGCTAATAAAAAAGATACCACTGTTTGAGCCGTTTTGATTCCAACGATATAAGGACGCGACGAACAATATTGGTAGTGCTACCGCCTTACCTAACTCCAGGTCGCCGTCGCCCGCTAGCTAGTGGACGCCGCGCACGGCCGGCCGACCTCATCAGCAACTACTACGACTACTTCTGCATCAGAGCTCCGCTTATAAATTTAGTAGCAATCGACGTCTTCCCATCCAACAAATTGCCTAACACTAACAAGCAACGATGACCGTCGTCGTCGTTGCCGATGACGCCGCCGCCGCCGCAGCGGCGGCGCAGCAGCAGGAGGAGCTGCCGCCGGGGCACGGCCAAACGGTGTGTGTCACCGGCGCCGCCGGGTACATCGCGTCGTGGCTCGTCAAGCTGCTGCTGGAGAGGGGCTACACCGTGAAGGGCACAGTGAGAAACCCAGGCACGCACGCACGCACAAATTCGCTGGACATCCATGCAAATAATTTTTGATCAATGATAAAAATGTCCGTACCTGTGTGGCTGTGTGCTTGACTTGGCGTCGACCGTCGACGTGATGCGTTTCTGTGTAGATGACCCGAAGAACGCCCACCTGAAGGCGCTGGACGGCGCCGACGAGAGGCTGGTCCTCTGCAAGGCCGACCTCCTCGACTACGACTCCATCCGCGCCGCCGTCGACGGCTGCCACGGCGTGTTCCACACCGCCTCCCCCGTCACCGATGACCCTGTGCGTTCTCTCTGTACACGTTTTCTTGCGTAGCTGCATCTTGCATACTACTGCCTAGTGATATATGCTAACACACGAATCATATCCATGGCACGATGATGCAGGAGCAGATGGTGGAGCCGGCGGTGCGGGGGACGGAGTACGTGATAAAGGCGGCGGCGGAGGCCGGCACGGTGCGCCGGGTGGTGTTCACGTCGTCCATCGGCGCCGTCACCATGGACCCCAACCGCGGCCCCGACGTGGTCGTCGACGAGTCCTGCTGGAGCGACCTCGAGTTCTGCAAGAAAACCAAGGTCAGCAATAAACCTCTCCATGAAAACTGCATACGTACGTAGCTTGGTTCAGTGTAACAAAACCACGTGGATACTAGATTACCAGCTTACCTAAACTGCAAGGGCAATTTGCCAGCTTATTCACAGTAGCAAAAGATATTGATTACACAGTTCCTATCACCACCAACCCTTTATTTTCAGACCATTTTTTGTGAGAAGAATTAATTTTTATCTTATGGTCACGACATCACGCGACGCGCATAATTATTACTCCCTCCGTTTCATATTGTAAGGCTTTCTAGTGTTGTCCACATTCATATATATGAATGGTAATGCTAGAAAGTCTTACATTGTGAAACGGAGGAAGTAATTACATAAACATGAGCTGACCTGACGTTAACGACGAGTGGTCGACTGTCTTTTCTGCTCATCAGAACTGGTACTGCTACGGTAAGGCGGTGGCAGAGCAGGAGGCGTGCAAGGCGGCCGAAGAGCGCGGCGTCGACCTCGTCGTCGTCAGCCCCGTGCTGGTGGTCGGCCCGCTGCTGCAGCCGACGGTGAACGCCAGCGCCGTGCACATCCTCAAGTACCTCGACGGCTCGGCCAAGAAGTACGCCAATGCCGTGCAGGCGTACGTGGACGTGCGCGACGTCGCGGCTGCGCACGTCCGCGTCTTCGAGGCGCCGGAGGCCTCCGGCCGGCACCTCTGCGCCGAGCGCGTCCTGCACCGTGAGGACGTCGTCCACATCCTCGGCAAGCTCTTCCCCGAGTATCCTGTGCCCACAAGGTGAGTTTCTGTATGTGTGCTAGTGATCTGTAATCCATCTCTTGATCTGCCCATGCCCTTGCATGTTAATCAGTTGTGTAGATACTAGTAGATATATAGATAGCTTAGCTTCAAAAAAGATAGTACTAGATTATGCCGCTTACATGCTTAGGACATTTTCATTGCTTTAGTTAAGCATTTAGCACTTGTATGCTCCTGCCCCCGGCACCTATAACTTCCACCTCTGTCGATTAATGCATCAAACACAAACACATGTTACAAGTGATATTCCTATTTTTTTTTCCTAGATGCTAGGTGTAGTCCTATAAATGTCTTACTAAGGATATGGTTTTTCATCCCTTAAAGCAATATCCCTTGTTTTCTAATGTCATTTTCATATATTCATGAAACAATTTGACAACATAAATTAATTTGAGATATATTATTCCACAAATATACAAGCTAATTTGACTAAAAAAACAAATATACATGTGAATAGGTGCAATATTTATTTTTTGTTTTCAAGTTATGGATCGAATTTAAACTTACATATTTGTTAAATGATATACCACATATTAATATATCTTCTTCTTTTTTAGAAAAAAACCATGACTATTTCGATGGCAATAAAAACAAGGGGCACTCCATTTTCTCTTATGAAATTTGTACGTAGAACTATAGTGTGTCCAGCAAAACTAAAATATAAAATTACTGAACCGAACCACAATGATTATTTGGCAAACTTTTATTTACTACTACCTCTGGTACTACTCCATAAGAATTAGTTTGCTTATAACTTGTCGAGTGTACTTGGTAGGGTGGATCCCACCTTTGGTTGGTGAGTAAGATAAGGGTACTAGTAAAGCATAAGAAATAAGGTGCAGGTGAACCAAACACACACGAGTGACGGCAGGCAATACACTTTCTTAAGCTTACTGGAGAAGATTTTAGAATGTAAAGATTTTATACCATCATGGGTAATATTGAAGCTATTTATCAGTCCACTCCTCTCAACACGACAAAAGGTGGAAAAATGAACACATAACCTACACTAACTGCAGTTTCATATACGAGTATATGTTAGCAAGTAGTAACTACAAATGCATCTAGGCAAAGTTGGAAACAACAACTCACCACAGTATGATGCACCATTGCTGAAGCTTGCCATGGTTGTTCCAGGTGCTCTGACGAGGTGAACCCACGGAAGCAGCCGTACAAGATGTCCAACAAGAAGCTGCAGGATCTTGGCCTCCACTTCATACCTGTGAGCGACTCGCTCTACGAGACGGTGAAGAGCCTCCAGGAGAAGGGGCACCTTCCAGTTCTGAGCAAAGAGATCCCAGAAGAGTTGAATGGTGTGCCAGCATGATACTGTTGAAGAAACAGAGCATTTAACGTTCTCCTGTAACAGTGTTAGGCATCTGTTGTTATGTATGTAAACTAAGTGGATAACGAAAAAACATGGAGACTATCATTGAATATAAACAGACGTGAATTCTGCCCCTTCAGAAATTATATATTTATGTGATTTCACGAGTAATTTCTTCATTGGCATTAGTATATCTAACACAATTGATTTCCTTAACCATCTGTACCAAATTATCACCAACCCACATCTGAAGAAAGATGTAATAACAAATGGAAAAGTATACTCAAGCAATATCAGATGCCGCCAATTGAATTCTATCAAAGATGATTCGTCTCCCTGACGAGAATTTTAACACCGGTCAAACAACCTAAAAAGGGTAATAACGACCTTCTAGATTCCAGATAGGGCTATAGTAATTTTTGGGAAAAAAAAATACTAGCAACTTTACGCAATGATTCAAATATCAAAAATTCAAAATCAATTTTTAACAGCCTGTTTGTAAGCAGTGAAATATTATACTGCTCCTATTTTCTTAGGATAAATGTTTCTCATGAAAGTCGTGAACATTTAAGTAGATAATAACCCTTAAGGTTAGAAAACGTTCCATGACTGAGAGCGTTCAATCTAGAGAAAGATAGAGAAGTGAAATATCATGAAGGTCTGCAAACGTTATGGCCTTATGTATTTATAACATTTCCATTTCTCTCTTGCAGCTATGATCCAATAATGAGCAAATCTGACAAGTTCCCTGGTATCAATACAAACTATCGGACAGAAAAAATAATGTTCAGCAAGTGGAGTTACGAGCTTCATCCACAAAGGCAGAATCTTTGTGGTGGCAATTTTATATTTGTCGTCCAAGCTTTGAACAAAAAATTGCCATATGAAACAAGATCTTATCACTAGTCAGATTCATAGAAAATGAAAAAGATCTTACATCAGAGGTAATAAAGTTTTAAACTGCACCTCAAAAGGAAAGAACAGTACAAAGAACAACTAGTAAGTTGGTGATTCTTTAGCATAAGAGTTGTTGAGGGGGGAAAGGAGTATATATCAAGATTGCCCAGGACTACCAAGTTACTACCAACTCCATCTTCAGCTTTTTTGCATGTATATGTGCTTCTAAATAAAGTGAATAGGAGCAAGGAATCTACAACAGAGAATCTGGTCAAGTATGATACAGCATAAAGGATCAATATGTTTCTGTTATCTACATAACACACCAGAACCAACAGAAAACAACACAACCTAACACAACATATGCTTTGAATTGGGCTGACATCAGATCCATTCATGATCACAAAACACATTCAGGAAACTCAATGGAAAAAAGAACAGACCTATTAACTTTGTATGTAGAAAACCTGAACCATAATTGTCTTCTGCATCATGTTTGAATATTTTTTTATCACACTGTACCCAAAGCAGGAGTAAGAGTGCACTACGCAATTCAGAACAAACAAAGGCTGCAATAGGCAAATGATCATCACACAGCAAGAGCAAGATGGACAGAAAAAAATCAACTGCAAAAGCAAGCACTGGGAAGTCGACTGCAGTTCTGGTCTCAAAATAGGAACAAAGAAGTAGAAGCTACTACATAAGTTTAGCTGATAGCCTGATATTGAATGAATTGTTAGATTGAGAGGGATAATTATCCATTTCAACACAGTGTTTCCTCTTCCTTCAAGATCATATTATCAGTTATTGCTACTGATCCTCCCCTGTCCCCAACCCCTTTTCAACATCTGACACAAGAGCCGCTTCCATATTTATCCAACAAGATCATGTTGCAAAGATTGACACATACCAAATTTGGCTTTCCACAAGTTAATTATATTCATCTCCTCTCCCACACATATTTATCAAGTGGCTTTGAAGTCATTCGTGCGCACGCTCTTTCCTTAGTCATGCCACCAGCAAAGTAGGTAAGGATTCACTCATTACCAAGTGACAGAGTGCCATTCAGTATAGTTTCTCTTGCAGCTGATTCAAAGGTAAGGAGTTAGGATCTCCTATTGATATTGATATTTTTTCAATTTAATATATAGTTCATCTCCATCATTTTTGATATTGATGTAAACAATCGAATTTTATGTTTTAGAAAATAAAGTGAAGTTCAAATGCTAGACTTTCCTGTAACCAGAAATTGGCCATCTACCCAGAGAATTTAATACCAGGAAGTTTAACATGTACAGGTTCCAAGGATGCTTTGTATAGCAAAGAAAAAAAAAACAGCCGTTTTACTATTTAACTGTAGTATACTCCAATAAATAGAATAGTTGTTAAATATAAGACTGTGTTCAGGCAATAATTGTAAAATAAGATTGTAGAGAAAACAAAACATATACAGAAGTGAGTTAGTCAAAGTGGTCAGTGACAGCGCAAATGGACAATGATGGTACGATTAAAAGTTGTGATGTATCTCCTGCCTTGTCTCCACACGAAATTCTATACCTTCTAGCTTCCAATGTAAAACGAATAAAGGAGCATAGATGCGATGCTGTATACCACACAACAAGAATAGGCATAAAGAGGACAATCGTGAATATGACTGAGCTGTTCTAATTTTAACATTCATTCTCCTATTCCAGTAGAAAACCAAACCTTCAGTGGGCCTCGTAAATAGACTAGGAAATCAATCGGCGGCATCAGAATAACCTCCACAGATGCCACAGATTTGTGGAATTGTAATCGTATCGTACCGACCAAAACTGATGGAACTACATTCCAGATCATCTTTTCATCAGCAAAGCTAGACAAAAACCATGGGAGAATCTCTCTTCGTGTGGCACCCAACCCAACGGGAACGAATCGAGGGACGGAGTGATCGAGATACCCACCAGCCGCGATTCTTCCTCTCCTGACTCCTCACCCCCCCCCCCCCCCCCAAAAAAAAAAAAAAAAACTCGCCCGTGCACTGGTACTACGCAATGTCCACCTCGCTTTCACCCTAGCTCTAGCAAAGCGAAAGCCACGCCGGCCGCGGCCGCGACAGGAGAACAAATGCGCCTCCACCGGCCACCCTCTCGCGGGTAGAGACAAGCGCGGGCGGCTAGCGGCGCGTCCAGAGGAAAGAGGAGAAGGCAGAAGAGGGCCATCACCTCGCGTCGCGTCGTCGGCCGGCGAGAGCTGGCCGTCGCCGTCGCCGCCGCGCGCCGGGGTCTCTCTCTCTCTCCCTCGGCTGTTTGGGTCCCCGACTCCCAACACCTGAATCCCAGCGGCCCAAATCGATTTCTAAGTTTGGGCCGAGAAGGCAGCTGCAACTGCAAGCCTGTAATTGGGCCTCAATAATGGGCCCAACGTTGGCAATGGAGACCCTGCAACTGGGCCTCAATAGTGGGCCTAAAGTTAGTTGCAGGCCTCAACAATGGGCCCAAAGTTGGTAATGGGTGGCGTGGGTGTGTTTTCTCTATCTTCTTCCAGCTTCTACCCTTTTGGTTTTATAATTTTTTGCAAAAAAAAAAGTGCAAGAAATATTTTTTAAAAAATCATATCAATATTTAAAATAAATTATTTTAGCTAATTTTTATTTAATTATGCGCTAGAGAATCACCTTGTTTAATAGGAGATCTCAACTCACTAAGGGAGAAGTCATTCTCTCTCCTGATTCACAACCCCCTTTACTCCCGGGTAGCGAACTGGAACTAAAGATTAAGAAAATTTTAACCGGGACTAAAAACAATGTTTAATCCCGGTTCTTATTAGAACCGGGACTATTGTGAAAATCAACCGACCCAGTAAAGATCACTTCTTCAGTAGTGACTCAAGCCGCAAAGTGAGTATAGCTCAACTAGGTGTTTGCATTTACGGTTAATTATTTTCTCAAGTAGTAGACGACAGTACTCATCGATAGTGAGGTGTCTACGGCGACTTCATCGATATCAACATATGCTGGCTCAATTTTCAAAGGTGCTCATGAGATAGGATGGACATGTGTGAATTCATATTGGTAAGTGTTCGTATGTGGACACCTGCGTTATACTGTGTTTGAAAAAAAAATTTCCAACTCAGGCCGTGGGTGGCCATGGCGCTCGGATGTGGCCGTGAGCACAACTTCACACTAACATCAGCAGTGCTCCCTCCGTCCCATAATATAAAAGATTTTCAGCTTTTTGCTTACAATGTTTGATCACTCGTCTTATTTAAAAAATTTGTACAATATAAAAAACGAAAAGTTATACTTAAAGTACTTTAGATAATAAAGTAAGTCACGAAGAAAATAAATAATAATTCTATTTTTTTTAAATAATAAGAACGGTCAAACAATGCAAGCAAAAATTCAAAATCACTTATATTATGGGACGGAAGGATTATACTATAGGACGGAGGGAGTAGTAGACAGGCACAGCCGTACAGATCACAAATCATCAGGTTGTATTAAGTGATTCACAAGGTGAAAGATAAATACAGCCATGTCCAAAATTTACATGGTGATGATTCCACAGTGTAAAATTAACAGAGTACAGACTGGAGAATGAATTGTCGTAATAAAACTGGCAATGATTTCTGGGCAGCCCAGAGAAGAATTCTTAATTTGTTGGCATTTATGGTACGTATACCAACGTGTCAAAATTCTTCAAGAGAAACTGCATGAGAGTTCAAGCAGGGAATGAGGCACCGAGGCAAGAACTAAAAGTATAATCCTCGAAAATAAAAGAACGAAAAGCATAAACATAAGCAAACAACCCTACATCAGATAGACATCACCAGGGTATATAAGTGAGCACAAAATATGAAGCTACATATTCAGACATGACAGAAGAAACAATGGATGATGCTTACCAAACATAAAGTCATAAATACCAGGTTATTTTACTTGCCAGATTCACCATCGACACATCAAGAGATGATGTAGTAAGACATGTACAACAAAGTGGATCATGTTATTCAGAATTCCATTCAATAACAGATACGTACAACAGTAATAAACAAGATATATGTATCTTTCTTTTTGGGACAAATGAAGTAATTAAAACATTCAGTCATGCATTTCATGACGCCATCACCACACCAATGGTGCTTCCTCCACACGACATACATTAGTAATTGGCTTCAAACTAATATGTGTGATTAACAAGCATGTTTCACTAGTTCTGTTTAATTTAGGGCACTAGCTACCAGAAGTCTATAATACAACAATTTTTGAGAAAATGAGCAGTCGTTCTAAGTTTAAGCTAGGCACGTAACATGTCCCTTTTCTTTGTATATGATGCTTAATGTTCAGTGCACATTTTTTCCTAGGCATGGAAACAAGTTCCTACTAATAAACTTAGCTTTGCTGGCGCGCGTTTTCTATGTGGTTAATTATTTTTTTTCCATTTTACATCTCAGATTAAATTATACAGATAGGTAGCTAATATCTTTTGGCGGCCACTAATGGTCTACCATCCTAAAATTGAACTTGAAAACAATTGATGCAGAAGTAGGAATGCTGAATGACACACAACATGAGTTGCAGGCACCACACAGGATCATAGCACTCTTACAGTCGCACCTTTCCGTAATCCTGTTCCAAAAACGCCGTTTCTTTCAATAATGTGTTGCAAAATTAAGTACCTAATAGACAGATATTGACATCATAAATGATGAAATAATCCAAGCAGTTGTTCATACCTAACATATACAACAAGCAATGCGCAGAGAGCTTTCTTTGTCTTCCAGCCACTATACAATCGCTACTGACGATATAGAACACCTGTCACCTGATCAAATTATGCATGAATGGAGGACATTGAAAACTTAAACATTATTGAAGGAAGTCCATTTTGCAGAATATGACAAATACACACATTTGATTTTGCAAACCATCCTTAATTACCTTGACCCAAACGCGCGACTGTTGTTTCAGTTGAGATGGAGACGTTTTGCAAATGACGCCCCATTCAGCTATAACTAAAAAAATAGAAAGGGAGAAATAATGAAAATAGTGTAACCCAAGAAATGAGCAGTCTTTTTTCTTACTTGGAAGATAGCAAGAATATATCACACATATTTCCTGGTAGGGTTAAATTTGATTTACAGAGGATAAACAGTATCCTTATAGACGCCATGCCTTGTCAAAAACCTCCAGTAATTATTTGTCTCAGGGGTTAATTATTAATTACATGGCTGTGTTCAAGAGAATTTTATGGTACATTTGTTCATACAGAATTAATTGGACCACGCTTAACAGTTTTAGAACTATCTTTTGATCCCCATCTATCAAAATTTTCCTCTTCAGCTCCTTCCTATCCTCCTCTCCTCACCTATATTCCAACGCCCATGATTCACCCCCGCCACATTTACGTGAACATCACCATATATATTTTAGGTACATGTGGTTTTTGGAATTATTCTATAAATATGCCATCATAAAGTATACTATAACCCGTATCTGCTTCTCCTTCCCAAAGGCATGATCACTTTTCCGATCCAGTTTGAACATATGAGAACTACAGACTAAATTACAATTTTGAGTTTTTACATTATTTGGCTTGTAGAAAACTAATGAAATGATAGATGCCAACTTAAATTCTTCTTGCAAGGTTTCAAAAGCAATAAAAAGATTTATAGGACCTCAAAATAGCACATCAAAGTTAATTTCCTGGGTAGTCTTGGTTGTTTGGTGTCAATTTTCTTTTTCATTTTCTTGCTGTATCCATGTTCCAAACTAGTCCTTTGTCCTCTGCTGATCTGCTCCAAATTACTCCCTCCTTTCTCATATAAAAAATGACATCCTAGAATGGTGCAATCAAACCTCAATATCATACAACATTAATTGATGCAAAAGTATTAGGATTTGATATATGAAAATGGAAACGGTATTAGTAGACCATGAAAAACACATTCATATAGTTATATTTTTAGCAATTTCTATAATTATATATATAGTTAGAACAAGTAATGATGAAACAATACCTTTTTATCTTTGGAGATTGTGACGATGTCCAAAACATTAAGTAAAATGCAATGGAAACAATACCCCTTTTTTCTAATCTTTGGCACATCTGGTTTCGAGCTACAAAAACATCTACTATGCGACCCATCGTTTCGCTTATTCGGGGAATAAGCGAAACGGCATATTTGCAAACGAAAAATAATTTGTGAATAAAACTTTTATATACGTGTTCTAAGCGATCTAAAAACAAAAGCTGAAAAATAAACTTCGATGAAAAAACCCCAAAATTAACTCCAAATTTAAGGTCGAAAATTCAAATTTTGGTTGATAAGCATAAGCATAAGTGAAAAGATGAGACCCATATAATACACTATCACAAAAACCGTCAACTATAGCAGTTTTACATGACATGACCACATCATGATAACCACCAAATAATACCAACACATAAAATCAGAAAGTTCATGAATCAAAGATGATTCAGGACCATCTATGTTTAGCCTTGTGTGGAAATGTTTCTGCCCTCCAATGAATAGCTAACACCAAATTTTTCGCCCACCATTTAATTGCAAGACAATATAATATTATTAATCATTATTTCTTTAGAAAAAGAACTATATATATCGATTGGATTTTTTTATGGTTCTCCAAGATTGTCTAGGCGATTGATTCCAAATTGATCTAATGCCTAATATCCCTCTTACTTGTAATGATCTAAAAGAAGGAACAGAAGATATTTTTTTCACTTGCATATGGTTGTATGTAAGGCAAGCAATGAATGAATCAATTTCTTTTGTCATATTTGAAATTTTTTGGGAATATTGTCATATTTGAAATTGAAAATACAACGTTCAAATGTAAATTTCATTTTTAAAGACATCATTTTTTTATTTCATTTGGTAAATACTAGACTATTCATTTTAAGTCTACCCATCCAATTAAGATGAAATTGCATTATAAATTTAGGCTGTGTTCGGAACTCATTGTTCCCAACTCTCCTTTTCGTTTTCCGCACGCACCCTTTTCAAGCTGCTAAACGGTGTATTTTTCGTAAAAAGTTTCTATCTGGAAGTTGCTTTAAAAAATCATATTTATCCATTTTTGAAAAAAAAAATAGCAAAAAACTTAATTAATCATACGCTAATGGATCGCTCCGTTTTCCGTGCACACAACTTGTGTTGGGAACACATGATTCCAAACGCAGCCTTAATACTACTCCCTCCATCCCATAGTGATCATCACCTAAACAGAGAGACCAAGGATAATAAAACATTCATCATTCTATAATTGATTCTCATCGGTTAAGGTGCTACGTCGCTTCGTATTCCGTGGATTGCATCAAGTTTTAAATATTGCATGTAATTGGATCAATAGAAATTAATCTTGGTTGGTTGCATGCAGTGCATTCAATGATATTCATTTACTCTTCGCACAAATAAACAAATATGCACTTGTTAGAGGATGATCATTTTGGGAAGGCCTTAAAAACCTTGCGATGATCAAACTAGGATAGAGGGAGTAACCAACTGAGTAAGAATAAGTCCTTGTAGAAAAAAAATAGTAGGGTAAGTATTTGTGGGGAAAATGTAGACCTTTTACTTTGCATCGGTCGGCATATAGTAGGGATAAGTATTTGTGGGGAAAATGTAGACCGTCTACTTTGAATAGGTTGGTTATTAAGGACACATATACACATAGCATAAGTGTTACATGTGCAACAAATTTATTTACATGTGTGCAGCAAGCTGCACAACTTTGTGCTGAGTTCATGAAATGCTTAATCAATAATTATATATAACCACTGCAATTGTATACTACATCCAAGAATTTTTCTTAAAAGGTTAATTAGCAAGATCCACCAATTGAATTTTCATATGGTTAAAGCCTACAAAGGTACAGTAGGGAACTAGGGATATGTAGTGTATCTCCTCCATTCAAGAAGAACATATGCACTACAATTACCTGCCATCAATGGACCTTTTTGTTTTGTATTGAGAGATATAAATACTCCATAATTAATATAAAACAAAATATGCTCACTCTTGCAAAATCATGCCGTCATATTAACACATCCTAGCAAAAAGATTATATATATTAATTACAGCATAGAGGAGAATGCAACCATTTCCAAAGGCATTGCAAAACCATTAATAACAGATAGAGAACAAATAATCATAATCACCTTCAATAACAGATAGAGAACAAATAATCATAATCACCTTCCAATCAAATCCTATCTAAGTCAGCTGACTAGCTATGCACATGTCGAATAAAAAAAATTATATCATCACTTCTAATTGAAATTTAGTCGAGGCAGAGATCCATTAACTGTCTCTAGCTCTAAAAAAAACTGCATGCTCCATACATGCATCTCGAAGCACATATAAATATGCATAGGATAGATGCCACTGGAAGTGGGGGATTAATGAATATGCAGAAAAGATAATAAAATAGTCCAGCACTGCAAAAACAGCTAATTCATGCTTTTCAATTTAGAAATAATATTGCATATCTTGCAGATGTGGGGATCGAGCACACTTGCAACACTATGTACTATATATGTAAAAAAAAACAACGGTTATCTGAATTTCAATCGATTTGTTTTTTTTGACGGAAATTTCAATCGATTTGTGGTAACTTCCTCAAACGCAAAGACAAAAAATACGATTGGGGAGGTAAAGAAACTGTGAAGAAGCACAACAACTCGTACACGTAAAGATCTCCAATAAGGTAAAACTCAGTTCATGGGTTAACGCAAAGCTATATTCTGCATACAATAAAACGACCTTTGGTTACACTTTGCTAGCTATTCCCAATTTTTCGCATGGGGGATTATACAGAAAACAAAAGGAAAACTCAGCCATTAGAGAGTTAGCAAAACGATTACATATGCTTAAACCGATGCAAACAACTGAGCCCCCTATATGTTGTTATCTCCTAGACTTGTAACTACTACAAACAACCCAGATTAAGAAAAAGATCAACATGCAAGAGAGTAACTCAAGCTGAAAACAAAAACAATTGGACAAATTAACCAAAGACACCACAAGTTAATTACTCCTTAGTTCAACTGGCACATCAAAGACATTGATGAGCCCCGTATATGTTAATTTTCTCCTAGATTTTTAACTATGAAACCACATGCAACAGACTAAACCAAGCAGCTGAAGAGGAAAACAATTGCAGAAACGAATGAACCAACCAACCACAAGTTACATGTTACTCCGAGCTCAACAGGCAAATCCACGAGATGTGCAACTAATCACCATTATATTAGAGCCAAAAACCGTGAGGAATCTTGAAAAGAAATTAAGAAGAAACCACGGACACGCGGAACTGACAGTATAATACCACAAGTAGACCTTGTACGAGGGAGGCATGCATGGAAGCTCTAGCACAAGGTAGGTATCGAGCATGCATGAGCTTACCGGAGATGGAGGTTTTCCAGATCTTGAAAGGCGAGATAGCTATGGCGGTAGGTGCAGATCTGCTTCCCTCTGCAGCAGCCATGGCGCCACTCTCCTCCTCCCAAATTAACCCACCACAATCACCATCACCAAGAGATCGATCGATCGATGAGGAGGAGGAAAGCAAGAAGCGAAAGGAAAAGAAGAAAACAGCTCAAAATTTGCGAGATTTTCGGCTTGGTTTACATCCTGTAAAGAAAAGGGAAAAGAGAACGAAGAGGGAAGCTAGCTGGAGAGCAAGTGAGAGAGAGAGAGAGGAATGGAAGATGAAAGAGGAAGGGGAGGAGCTAGCAAAGCATGAAAGGACTAGTCAAAACAGTGGTTTCCGTTAACCACACCTGGGGCGGCGAGCAAAGATCCGTATTAATCAAAACCAAACAACCACGCGTCGTCTTCCCCAAGAGCATACTACTACTCCCCACTAAATAATCCTTGGAAGGCACAAACATGGCAACGAGAAGCTCACCAAGAAAAGCAAGCGGCGCAAAAGATAAATCTATGCGTGTCAGCAGCTGTAGGAGGAGCAGTAGTAGCCGCCTGTTCCAGAGAAGATAAGGCTCTGATTGGGAACCGAGCCATGCCGTCCTCGCTGCTGCACCTGCACACACGCGACGGAAACAGCGGCAGGGGAGATGGATGGACGGATGGACGGACATGGACGGACAGCCATGGCGGACCAAGTCCCGAGAGAGAGAGAGAGAGAGCTGACAGAGAGAGAAGTGAGCACGCAACGGCAAGCTGCGTCCGTCGTCTTCTTCGTCGCAACAGGTAATTCAGATGCAGTCTGCCCGCTGTGTGCTCACTCTCTTCTGTCAGCCAGCCGCGGCCACCGCCATCGGTTCTCGTCGCCCCCACATCCGTCCATCCATCCACGACACACCATCCCGTCGTCGACCACCGCGATCCAATCGCGGATCAACACGGTGACCAAGCATCAGAGAGAGAGAGAGAGAGAGAGAGGAAAAGACGACCACCCTGTCAAACAAGTACGACTATGGCGGAAGGAGCCAAGAAGAGGCCAGATCTGGGGAGGTCTCGTCTTCTTCTTCCTCAAACCGTTCCGGTGGAGCCGGCCTTAAATAGAGAGGATTAGGGGTGACTGTACATGCCTGCGCAATACCGTATGCCTATGGTGGCTAGGGTTGGGGGAGGAATGTGGCTAGTGAGGATGAGATTCTGCTCATCTTTCGCGATAGGAGTTGCGGCTAAGAATATCCTCTCCTATGTGTAGTTGATGGCAATTGTACAAACGGTTGGCCGACGAATAGTCATTTGTTTTATTTATGTTCTAAAAATATAAATTTCACCTATTATAAATATCTGTTTATTTCTAATTATACGATTTGTCGCGCGTTTATTATTGTGATATATTTATCTTGTAAATTATTATCCCTCCTATTATAAAAGTTAAAATGTTTTATCAGTATTTTAGTACATCATCCGTATATGAATCGGTTTTTTAAGTTCGTTCGTTCTTGAAAATACAAATCCGTACTAGAGTTGATTTTTAAATTCGTTCGCTTTAGGAAACACAAAAAGAATTGTATAAAAAATCTCTTTAAAAAAATCCGCATGCTAACTTGAGACGATCAGACTTCTAATTGCGGTTCATGATTTTCTAACAAAATATATCCAAGCGAAATTAGCACAGTGAATTTCACCTTAAATAAACCATATAACAATAATAAGATTAAAATATCGTTCACCAGTTACAACGCACTGGCATTTTTTCTAGTGATATATTTTGTATGTTTTGTGCTTCTATTTATATTGTAGTATTAATTCTCTATAATTATTACTGCCTTATTTGTATGCACCAAATATGAGTGTTTTTTTATGCTTGAGTTCCCACAGCATTTACTACGAAGTGTATGTTTGTTCATCAATCGTATTATTCAATGATCGATCAACACATATTGCTCCAACCTGTTGGTTCTGCAATAGTATAATTCCTTTCCTACGCTAACTTTTTATTTGAACTAATGTTTGAGTACTACTGTTTCATTTTTTGTGTTTATTAATGCAAACAAGCACAACCATTTTTTTCCTTTAAAAAAATGGTTGTGCTTGCCATAGATTCAAGGCAATTATGACACAGAGGCATTTTGGCAAATATACAGTGTTTGCACACAAATAGACAATCTTTTTTTCAGATGGCCGTGGTGTACCATAAGGGTGTGTTTGAGGAGGAGGGGATTGAGTAAATTGGGAAGATACGCAAAACGAGGTGAGCCATTAGCTTGTGATTAATTGATTATTAACTATTTTAAATTTCAAAAATGGATTAATGTGATTTTTTAAAAGAACTTTCCTATATAAAATTTTTACAAAAAACGCACCGTTTAGTAGTTTAGGAAGCGTGCACGCGGAAAACGATGTGCTTTCTTCCTCAAACTCACTGGAACGAACGCTGCCTAAGAGGCTCCACGATTATGTAGAAAAATTATCATTATATTTATCATTTATATAATTTATTCATTGGCAAAACGATGTCGTAAAATACGCAAGTATTAAAGACAATTTGGTGACAGGGATGGTTGGGGCGGAAGAGTGCTTAGGATAATATGAAAAAAAAGATCAAATTAGAGGTAATTGATAGAGCAAGTAGTATATTGGAATATTTATATATGTGGACACATTTCAAATGCTTGAAATGCTTATATGGATAGACAAAGGTAAAATTAATGTAATTAATGTATCATATTTAGAGAGGTTTTAGGTGTTGTTGGCCATCTGCCATAAGGACAAAAATATTTTATATTGACTTCAAAAATTTCTTCAAAAGATCATCACTTTTTTGAATTTTTTTTGGCAAAAATAATTTTATATTATAAACCTTGCTGAAGATGTAGTCTTTGAGTTAATATCTCCAAGATAAAAATCCAGAATTGACTTTAAACCGGTCCGGATGACATCTAGGGTAAATAGTTCCTGACTTCCTTCTCAAGGTGTTGTTACGGAAAATGCATCATAGGCTTTGTTTTTCCGACATTAATTGTGCATATGGGTACTCCATTTTTTTTCCTTTTTATATTATGATTCTGTGCATCCCTAGTTGAAGAGATCAAATATTTTTACTAAGCCCAATAATTCATGATCTACAAAAGCTATATATGCAAGCAATAAATAACTGCCACGTATATCGTGCTCCCTTAACTTACTACCTCTGTCTGAAGATGAACGTAGGCCTTATTTGGTTTGAAGCTAATTTTCTCTGTAATAAAGCTTAATTTGGCAACATTAATAGTATCTCATGGGGATTTGATTTGCTAAAAATTTTTCACACACATTCAAATTCCATGCTACTAAGGCCAAAATTTAACTAAAATTTAGGTACTACCCAATTTAATAGGGATAAAAATTAATTTTAAACCAAACAAGCGCATAGTTCTGGCTATACAACTTTTCTTTAAACTTCTAACTTTTCTATCACATCAAAACTTTCCTACACAAACAAACTTTCAACTTTTCTATCACATCCTTTCAATTTCAACCAAACTTCAAATTTTGGTGTGAAGTAAACAAAGCTTGGACCAAACGTTACATGGTATTATCTGCTCTCCATTCGTCAGTGTCAGACCTGTCCATTTGTGCGACAATTTTGTGCACCTTTAACAGTTTTGTTTTATTCGGTTAGTCGTAACTCGTAACTTGATCACTCCGTAGTTAAATATAAGTATATTTAAGTTATTTTTATAGATTATTATGGAAAAACTATGATGTCACTTACTCCCTAACATATGGTTAGTGGAAGATTAGGCAAAAAATAAGTAACATATGATCGGTGGACTTATATTTATATTTATTATCTTAAAAACTTATATTTATATTTATAGATAAGTTTTAAACTTTAGACGTGCTTATATATTTTTGAACAGAACGGTATATAGATTGACCAATAAATTACCTAACGATGATTATTTTTCTCCAACACGGGAACCGATGGTTATGACTTACTCCCTCCGGTTCCATTTTAATTGACGTTTTGGACAATGATACGGTCTACAAGATACATCTTTAATCTTATTTTTCTATTATAATATATATAATAAATAAATGCATGTTTACTTTTATTATGGTACTTTAAAAAATAAATCTATATATGATGTTCTAGTTCCTTTTAAACTAAATATTTTTAAAGTTATTAATGGTCAAAGTTATAAAAGTTTGATCTTATTCTTGTCCAAAACGTCAATTAATATGGAACCGGAGGGAGCATGAGGCCATTCTCAACATAATGGCTAGGATATTGTTCATATCATTAAATAAGCAGCCACCTAGGATAAAAAATAATGTGGCAAGTGAATAAATGAGGAAAGAGAAGGAAACCATGTCTTGCATGAGACATGGTTTCTACACAACATCCAAGACATCACGTGAGATAAGTAGCATTAAATTTAAGTATGGAATAGTGGTGTTTGCATTGAAAGAGTAGTGTCTAGTACTAGTTTTTTCGATGATGTGAAGTTTATGGAAACTATGTCGAGTGTCTTGGGTTGGGAATGGCCTGAGCTCTTCGTGTTTCACATGTTTAGGGCTCAAGCGGGATTGATAAAACAAAAATAATAAGAAAACACAGGATTTCAAAAGAAATGCAAGTACAAAGAATTGGGATCATGATCACCTATATAGTTTGAATATATAGCAACTATAAGTTAAGGGACTGCACAGACATCTATCCATTTTCTTAATGAACGGACTAAATCGTTAGCTATAGTACTCAACAATTATTATTGCCATAGTTCTAAAAAAAAATATTGCCATAGTGATATACAGTGATGCACAACAGTTTCAGATCTAAGAGCTAGCAATGGACTGCATTAGTTGTAAACTTACAATCACACTACCGAGTGCACCATATCCAAATCCAAGTGCAAAATAGATGACTGTAAAACATAGAAAAAAAAGTAAAGGAATGATCATTTGATTTGACCGTAGAAAAAATATAGGAATCGATATAGGCTGTGTTTGCAACTCTCTTTTCCCAACCCCTCTCCCTCGTTTTCCGCGCGCACGTTTTTCAAACTGCTAAACAGTGTGTTTTTTTTTTAAAGTTTCTATACGAAAGTTGCTTAAAAAAATCAAATTAATCCATTTTTGAAAAAAAAATTAGCTTATACTTAATTAATCACACGCTAATGAATCGCTCCGTTTTCCGTGCGGAGGGAATATGTTCCCATCCACCTCATGCGAACACAGCCATAAAAGACTTAAAAGAAATGTTTCAAGAGGTTAAACTTTAGCTAACTTTCCTTACGAATTCTCAGTTTAAAAGCAGTACAATTCAATCATTCGCTTTAAAAGCTTTTATATGATTTTTTTCTGTAATATTAAAATCCTTCAAGTTTCCTTTTTTTCCTTCTACTACAAATTAAAGGGAGCCTTACGTACTATGCCAGTCTGTTGAACCCAAATTTCCAGTAGAGAAAAAGAAAGCAATGCAAACAGTACAGTAAAGATAAGGGAGGTTCAGAGGAGTGTACTGGTGATTCATCCATTCGCTTTCAGTCACTAGTGCTCGACGTCACCTCCCCTCTGCCCCCAAACCTTCATGTCGAGGAGAAACCCCAGACAGTGTTCGTCTCTTCCTGGACAGGAGCAGAGGGGATGAGGACACACTGTGGTACGAGTACCTCGCGACACGTTTCGCCCTCTCGTACGTGCCGGCGTTCATGTTGGCCACAGAAGATCTGGAGTAGCAGCGACGGACGACGCCATCAGCAAACCCCAGCCAATAGGGAGGCAACACGTTAACGTATGGCAACCTGAAGCTCGTTGTCCAGATCTGCTTGCTTCCGTCCTATCGCATCGGATATTATATAGGGTCTTGATGTAAAGTTTAGACGTATCACATCGGATATTATATAGGGGTGTTGTATGGGTGTTTAGATACTATAAAAAACTAATTATAGAATTCGTCAGTAAACCACTAGATGAATTTATTAAACATAATTAATCCGTCATTAGCAAATATTTACTATAGCACCACATTGTCAAGTCATGGAGCAACTAGGCTTAAAATATTCGTCTCTCAAATTAGTCATAACCTATGCAATTAGTTATTTTTTAGTATATATTTAATACTTCATGCATGTGTCCAAACTAGGGGTAGATATCGGCTCGGCTCGGCTCGTTATCCTAACGAGCTGAAAACCTAGCTCAGCTCAGCTCGTCGGCAAGCTCGAGCTAGCTCGTTTAGCTCGCGAGCCAAGGGAAAAAGAGAGAAGGAAACTCGTTTTGTCAGCGATCACAGGAGGAGCTCGACGGGACGACGGCGGAGGAAAGGACCCGCGGCATAGCCACACAGTCGGCAGTGGGCGGCGATGGGCACAGCGGCACTTGGACCACACGGAGGAGCTCAACGGCGGAGGAGACAAGCTCGGGCTCACTGATCACCACGGGGAGGAGATCGACGGTGGAGGAGCAAGCTCGAGCTCGCCGGCGACCACGAAGAGGAGCTCGACGGTGGAGGGGACAAGCTAGCAGTTGGACCACAGGGAGGAGACGAGCTCGAGCTCCATGAAACTAGCACCACAGGAGAGGAGCTCGCTATCAGGCGGTACCACAAGCAGGTGGCAGCGCAGACGGGTGGCGACACCAAACGCTATGGGTGACCGACATCGGGCGCTGGGGATAGGTGGCATCGGGTTTTGGGGACATGCGGCGTCGGGTTCTGGGGACATGCGGCGTCGGGTGCAGGCGGACTACGCCGAGAGCGCTAGGTGGCGGGCGGCCATGCGAGTGGACTCGTATGCGGCATTGCGGCGTGGGCAGGGAGCAGCGTTGGCGGCGTGGGCGTGAGAGGCGTGAGGCGTGAGGAGAGGATTGAGGGGCGGTGAGTAGATCAGTAGAGCTAGGGTTTTTATGGGCCTTCTAAACAAATGGGCCACAAGCTAGGAGAAAAGACAGGGCTATGGGCTGTGGCCCCAAGCTCGTTTAGGCTCGCGAGCAGCTTTATAATTGTTAAATATAGTTAAATATTTAGGGAAATTTTGATACAGGACACTGCCATTGTGTGGTTTTAGCCCTAGAACACTGCAAAAACTAACTTTTGGGGGAGAACACTCTATAATTGTGGTATTTTGCCAGTGGACACCATGCCGACTAAAATAATAATTTCCGGTTGAAGAGGAGAGAGAAATCGCACAAAATGTCAGCTCTCCTATCTTGTATATGTGGGGGTCCACATGGCAATGGCAGGAAAGGTAGATGAAAAGAAAGAAGAAACCGAAGAAAAGAAAATGAAAAAAATGAAAAAGGGGAAGGGGGAGCGGACGGCGACATTTGCAGCACCGTCGCTGCTCGCCGCAAGCCAAACATGCCCGCGACCGCATGCCTGTGCCAGCCGGCCGCCTCGCAGCCGATCTAGCCGGCTGCAGCTGCTGCCAATCCGGTTGCGGGGCAGCGTCGCCGCACCGCGCCAAGCCACTGCTCCGCCCGGCCTCCGCAAGGGCCGTCCTCCTCCTCCACGTCGAAACGCCATAGGCAGTGCCGTGCGGGCCGCCCTCCTCCGCCGGGTCGCGCCACCGCAAGCATTGGCCACATCACTCGCGCCGCATCTCGTCTGTCGTGGCCGCTTGACCTCGCCGCTAGCGCCGCTCGCCCGAGTCACTACCATGTGGACTCCACATATACAAGATAGAAGAGTTAGCTGACATGTGGGCCAAGGCATTTTTGATATTTTACATGATTTCTCTATCCTCTTCAACCAGAAATTATTATTTTAGTCGGCGTGGTGTCCGCTGGTAAAATACCATGATTATGAAGCGTTTTCTCCTAAAAGTCATTTTTTACGGTGTCTTAGGGCTAAACCACACCATAGCAGTGTACTGTAGCAAAATTCCCCGTAAATATATATCTCAACACCTAAAATTAGGTGTGGTACATGATCTAAGGGTTAGGCTCGCCTGTACGGTCTCTAGGCGCCTATACTTTGTACCAGTAGTTTCATTATATATGGAAAGAACGGAGGTGATAAAACGTCAAAAACAGAAAATTATTCGGTTCTTTTTATTCCTAAAGGGCTCCAACTTTATTCCTGCATCGGCGGTGTGCTGATTCTTGCTTACAATCATTGAGCTGATGCAAACATATCCCGGTAATTATGCACATAAACCATCTGACTTTTGAGCATTTCTTTATGAGATTTTCCTTCATTTTCGCCCTTCAAAGATGATCGATTCCCTTATCTGTCCTCAAGAAAATGGCTCTATTCTAATAACCCTTATTTTTACTATTGTCCTCCATTTACCTTTTCGGTTAATTCTTCGTTAACCTACTGTTAATAAGCTGGTGAAAAGACATTTTTTTCACATGATTTGTTTACCCTCCAAAGTTGGATAGTTTCAATCATACTAAGGCTATGTTCGTTTGTGCTGGTTAGGAGTCTATCCCTCCGGCACGAAAAACGGAACACTTTATTATTATAATTAATTAAGTATTAGCTAAAACTAACTTGAAAAGTGGATTAATATGATTTTTTAAGAAACTTTCCTATAGAAAATGTTTTTGCAAAAAATACACCGTTTAGTAGTTTGAAAAATGTGCGCGCGGAAAACGATGTAGATTGGTTGGGAACAAGCACAAAAGAACACGGCCTAAGTTTTTAGGAAAAAGTACACCGAAGGTCTCTCAACTTGTCATCGAGTTACAAAATCGTTTCCCAACCGTAAAACCAGGTATCCGGCGTCCCTTAACTAATCAAAATCGGTCACAATAGATTCTTTGGTGGTTTTGACCACGGTTTTGTTCTATGTGGCGGCTGAGTCAGCGTGGGACCCACGTGGGCCCCACATGTCAGCGTGGCCATGTCACCAAAGATTTTACCCACCCAATAGTAATATATAGCAAATAAAGCAAAAACAGCTCCCATCTTTCCGTGGAGAAACCTAGTAACTTGGTTTTATTTTCTAACTCCTACTTTATTTGCCGCCTATTCGCTGGCACCAGGACAAGACTTTCCATTCATCTTTTTGTTGATATTTGGATTCCATTTTCAAATAAAGTCATCTTCTAGCCTCCTCTCTCTCTTCCTCATCTCTCTCTGTCTCCTTCTCTGCGAGGCTGGCAGTGCGATCCGGGAGAGGAGGAGGGCGTCGGGCGTCGGCGGCCGGTGACGCGTGACGCGGCGGCAGTGATGTCAGCAGCAAGCGATGCGGCGGCGGTGGGGAGAGGAGTTGCGGGCATGCGGCAGGGGAGGGGCAGCGCGCGGGCGGCGAGAGGAGGAGCGGCGCGCAGACTCCCCCGCCGGCCACTGTCCACGAGGTCCATGCGGCCCACGAGGCAGAGGAGCAGTGGCCGGGGGAGAGGAGCGACGGCCGGCGTAATGGAGTTGGGTGGCCCCTCCGTTCCTCTCCTTTCCTCCTCCTCCTCTCTCTCTCTCTCACTCTTCTCTCTGGACTAGGCAGGACGACCGGCAGTGGGGAGGAGGTTGAGGATGATGTTGTACGACACAGCGTTGAGGCGGACGCCAAGCTTGGGGGCGAACGGGAGCATGTCCTTGGCGGCATCCGCGCGACCATTGGAAACGAGGGCGTTAAGGAGTGAATGGAATGTGGCAGCGGAGTGGGAGCAGAAGGCACGTACGACGCGGAAGACGATGACTGCGGCGTCGGGGCGAGAAGCGGCGCTAAGGTGGTCGATGACGGCGGCGAACACTGTGGGCCGGAGCGGAGGCCGGCCTGCTGATGTGGCATCCTGACATGTGGGGCCCACGTGGGTTCCACGCTGACTCAGCCACCACATCGAACAAAATCGGGGTCAAAACCGCCGAAGGATCTAGTTTGCACTGGTTTTGTAAGTTGGGGATGCGTTATATCCGGTTTTACGGTTGAAGGACAATTTTGTAACTCGATGACAAGTTGGGGGACATTCGGTGTACTTTTTCCAAGTTTTTACACAGCCCACCTCAATTTACATCCTGCATTTGTCACGAGTGTAGCCACAGACCCACAACCACCACAGTTTTGTTGTAGCCGGCCTCCTAAACAGGCCGAGTAGGTTGCGAGATCAGGGCATCCACTGGGAGATCGATCTGCTTAGATGGCCTGTAAACTTTTGGTTCTCTCTGGAAATCCCAGTGGGCGATCAATCAGATGATGCAGAATTTCCAGGATTCCCACGTCCACGCACGCAAAATTTCTGCAGCGGCAAAGAACCTCACCTTTCCGTAAAGCAGTTTACGGGGGTGGCGCACAGGCGCAGGGACCCCCAAGATTCTGAGCTGTTGGTGCTATGGCTGGTTTTGTCGACTTGTCGTCAAGCCGTCGTTGAAGCATCGGTCAATCAATATATACTAACAGTGCTAAAATATTTATTTAGGAAAGTGTTTATTTCTCTTAAGGGGATGTACTCTAATTATTATTGGAGTTATATTTTTTTTTAAAAGATAATATAGATGTTTGTGTTATTTTGCTCTACAAACATTGTATTCAAATTTGATCCATACGAGTTAGGGAAAAAAACAAATATGAGTACATGACTATGAATAGTGCAATTTTATTATTTTTGAAAAAAATACCGGAATGTATCATATTTTTAGTGTAAAATTTAATACCTCTAAATACTAAGTACTTTGATGCACCAAAAAATTTTAGTATAAAATTTTAAGTACATTAAGATACTTTCTTAAGCACCGTAAAATTTCTTTTAAAACAGTATAGGATAGAGTTTGACACTAATTTGTAGCTGACTATATTGTGTACTCGATACATGAGCTAGCAAATATTAATGGTTTGAATAAGAAATTAAAGCCGAAGCTTTTACAAGGTTTTATGTCTTTCTCAACAGCTGCGACCTTGACTAAACGTGGACCAAATGTCATGATCCGTCCGCAAGCGTTATCTGGCTGTTTAATTCTGTTTGATCCGCGGCTGCTGTCACGCGAGAATCACCCTCCACCACCCCATGACGAGACGAACGGTCGAGCATCTTGCTATGCAGCGTGGACCATGCATATGCTAGTAGCTACTGCCACCACCCAAACGGCTATTCCAATTCCAGGCTAGGCTTGTTTGTTTCTCTTCCGTGTATGCTTTGCCTGATTGCCTCGCTTTTGCAGTCAAAGCTGCTGTCTCCCCGGCCGAGAGGGAGACGACGCAGATGGAGAGATGGAGTGGATCGATTAGGTCTCATTTGGTGGTGGTGGTGTGGTCTGCGTAGATTGTGCTCAGATAGATACTAGATAGATGGGCATGTGTGGGGGATTGAAAAGAAGCGTACGTCGAGGGATCCGGTGCCCCAAATAGGGGATGAGCATGATGAGCGGGATGAAAGCAATTGACCGACGTGCTGTGTGTCGAGGCGCTACCCGCCCATGGCCCATGCCACTACTACGCACACATGCCACAGACTCACAAACGAATGCACCCGCAATCCACTTTATAACGAGACCGAAGATCAATGGCAAATTATTGGCTTAATTAAATTAACTAGGAAGGTAGCCCGCGCGATCGCGCGGGCATGTGTCGTACGCTAAGTTTGAGACACTTATAAAAGCGAAATATTAACCGGAAAACATCTGCCACGATTTCACCATAATTTTTTTTCCATTGACATTAATTGTTTTTATAATTTTCTAACCTATTAGCTTTATATTATATTATATTTAAGTATATTATATTATCTATAATCTTCTTCATCATTTCAAAAGAAGGTAGACTTAGGCTGTGTTCTGCACTACTTGTTCCCATCCTCTACTCCCTCGATTCCTGCACACACGCTTCCCAAGCTACTAAACAGTGTAATTTTGTAAAAAATTCCTATAGAAAAGTTGCTTTAAAAATCATACTAACCCATTTTAAAGTTTTTTTTAGCTAATACTTAATTTATCGTGCACTAAACCATCGCTCCGTTTTCCGTGCGGGAGGTGAGGGTTCCCAACCCTCACCCAAGAACACAGTCTTATTTTCTTTAGAAGAAATGTCGACGAAAGTAAAAAGTAAGGTGCTTTTAATTTCATATATATTATCATAGTTTATTATGGGATGAATCGGAGACTATTAGGGAGGACAATGAGAAGAGTCAGGGAGACAGAGAGAAGATATGGAAGATCAACAGAAGAATATATAGGATCCGTGAGGGTATCACATATTTTGAATCTATTTTTTATTTAGTGGAGACACATTTTTTATTAAGTAATTGGTACACTTAAATTATAATATCAAATTTTAGTAGTATATATACATTTTTCATCTTTTAAATTTGATGAGTGTAGTTGGTTATTTGACACTACTTAAAAAATTATAGACACCATGAAAATACGTAGAGCATCGTCATCATTGTTATCATGGATCTAATTTAGCTACATATAGATTAATATAGAATAGCACAATTGATATTGTATTTATTTTAAAAAATATTTCATCACTGTCTTGATGCATAGAAAATTGGCCCACGTGGCATATCATTTCTATAATAAAAAAATATAGTTAACATGGGTCTTAAATTATTAATTTAATCATAAATAATATAAATACTCATACCAGTTGGAAATTAGATGCACAGTTAAGCAGTTATATTTATTTGAATATTTTTTAAGTAGTTAACCACGGTATACTCTTGCACTATGTACGTACACTTTTTTTTTGACTGACTTACGTACGTACATTGAGAGAGAGAAGGGTTCGTTATTTTTGGATCGCTCCAAGTACAAATCTAATCTAACTATCTGACATGCATAGTGGTTCCATCAGCTTTAGTTGAAATGGACGACGGTCTTTTTCTTGTTTCTTTTTTATAACTTGAGAGTTATGATCTATCTAATTAATATTTTTTATATATTAAGTGTTAGCTAGAAAAATATGTAAGGTCAGTTAGAAAATATGAGAGGAGAAGAGATACGAAGGGTGGAGGGAGTACGGAGTACAGGACAAATACGGTGCGGGGTGTTGTACCAGATTTTTTTAATACAGATCTAATGGTTAAAATTGATGGGTCCACCTATTTAAAGGAAAATCAATGGTTAGATGTATTTCTTTTTTATTAGAATTTTTAAGATTTTCTCTACTATATTAGAGTGCCATGTGGTGGTTTAGGAGCATTTTTAAAGTGCCACATGGCGGTTTTAGAGCGTTCGTAGGTAGTTTAATGGTTTAAATATTTTTTTCTAATTTTCTTTAGAAAAGAAATATTCTAAAAATAAAGAGGGGCAAAATAGTTCCCTATCGAACAGATTCCGAATTACCCAAAATTTTAGAAATTTCATCGCAGAATTTTGAACCACTATTCTTAGCCCCCACGCATCGTGGGCTTTGGCCACAAGAGACTCTGTGCAAACTTTTTTCTTATCGTGCAACACTACACCATATTGTGAGAGACAAAATTCAGAGCATCTATGGTTTATATCTCGTGGGCTCGTGGGAATCAACCTATATAGGGACACATGCAAATGCAAAACATATTAAATATGTAACTTATCGATTAAGTAAAAGAATATGTGTTTCTTAGAGTAAACCATAATAATTATCATAACATTAGTTTTTTCCGTTGCAACACACGGGTATTTTTCTAGTAATAATAGAAAGATTGGATATCATCAAAACATTTTTTTAGAATTATTTAAGTCGACATCTAATATATGTTATCAACTTTTTTAAATAAAAAATAGTTCGTTGTTATATTTGGTTGCCATGGTAAAGAATATGACGCATAGAATAACATGTATCTTGAATTAAATAAGACATGTAAGTATTGAAATTGAAGATTAGAAAAGGGAAGAAGAGATGAGGGGAGAGAGGGAGTACGTATAGGAGGAGGCAGGAGGGGAACGTAGTAGTAGAGGAGGTGGGGATAGTTGTGGAGAGGAGAATTTTATTTTTTTTATTTGATCTAATGGTTGGTAATATTGGATACACCAATTTTAAGGAAAATCATGGACTACCACTTAGCAACCTATGAGCATTTGTAGGAGGACACGTGGCGGCCGGCGTAGGAGCGTTTATAGAAAGTTTAATAGACTTTTAGTATATCTGTACTATTAAAAATACAAAGTGTTTCCTTCGTCCGTGTAAAAAAAGTCCGACTGTAAAAAAAAAAAAATAGGCCAGCGCGAAAAAAAGGAAGGGTGAAAAAAAGGGCGGCGAGAAAAAAAAGCGGCAAAAAAAGACCGATTCCGACGCGGCAAAAAAAAACGTAAAAAAGGCAAACAAAAAAAGAAGCGCCCCAAAAAATCATCTGATTCCTATTCCTATCGTACCATAAAATTTAAAAAAAGGGCAGAAAAATGCAAAAAAAAAGAGGCGCAGCAAAAAAAAAGTCCTATTTCTATTCAACACGGAAAAAAATTAACCGCCTTTGAAAACCGATTCGATACCCCACCATGACAAAAAAAAAAACAAGTTTCCATCTAAAAAAGGTTCAGCATAACATAAAAAAAAATCTGACTCTAGAAAAAAAAATCAACACTCCAGATTGGCTGTAAATCAACCGAACAGGAGTTGGTTTAAATCGTACCAAGTCCTATTCAGCACACATTTGGTTTAAATCGTACCAAGTCCTATTCAGCACACATCAGGAGATCAAAACCATATATCTCTATCTCTATCTCTATCTCTATCTCTTCTCTACTACTTAAAAAATAAGAGATGCTTCCATCGTCCGTCAAAAAAAACCGGCGAAAAAAACCGGGCGAGCGAGGAAAAAAACCGGGCCAAAAAAAACCGTAACTGTCCGGCGAAAAAAACAATTCGATTCCATGAAAAAAAGGGCGACAAAAAAACCGGATGAAAAAAACCGTAACTGTCCAATAAAAAAGGGAAAAAAGTCTGATTGCGTGAAAAAGGGCGACAAAAAAACCGCCCCAAAAAAACGGACGAGCGAAAAAACCGGACGAGCGAGAAAAAAAACCGTAAATGTCTGATAAAAAAAAAGGGCGAAAAAAAAAATCCGATTGCGTGTCAAAAAAGCGAAAAAAATATCTATCTCTATCTCTGTCTCTACTACTTAAAAAATAATAAAAGATGTTTCCATCGTCTGTAAAAAATAGCTAAAAAAAAAAGGTCTGACTCCTATCCGATTACCTCAAACAGAAAAAAAGTCCGACTATAGATCCGATTCTTAATCTATACCGTGATATCTTACACATCTTGGTGAAACAAAATGATGAGCAAGATTAAAGATCTGTTTAATAAAACAGAACCTACAGGTCGAGAGCATTCCATTTTTATATGATTTTAATTTTTGGGTTTGTACTTTTGCTTTTGAGTCCCTATAATTTTTATATTTACATTTGAGTTCCTATAATCTTGCAATAAAGTACTTGAGGTCGTTTTTGTTAAAAATAATAATAAAAGAGAGAACAAAAGCAAAAAAGTGCATAAAAAGAAAAAGGAAAGCTGCAAAAAAAAAAAAGAAAACAACAACAACAAAAGTTCCGTTTCCCCTCTGTGGCAAAAAAAACCGTAGATCTGAACGAAAAAAAATACGATTCCTATAAAAGGTAAAAAAAAGTGAAAAAAATGCTAGATTCGATTCCTTTAAAAACAGGAAAAAAAGTCGGATTCCTATAAAGGCGAAAAAAAACAGAAAAAAAATCTTAAAAAGTTTGTCCAATTCCCTAAGAAAGTGGCGAAAAAAATGGTTTGTAAAAAATAGAACGCTTGTTCGTATAAAATAAAAAATGCACACATGAAAAAAAAAATAGAAAGGGCGAAATTTCTAATCAATATATATCTCTACTCTATCTCTAATATAATCTAACTATTTTTAAAAAAAATACACGAGAGAATAAAAACGGTTCAAACAAACGCGTGAGAAAAAAGTCAGAAAAAAGCAAAAAAAACACGCTAAAAAGGTTTTCCATCTTCCATAAAAAAAATAAAAAAACGCGCGAGAAAAATTATTTCCATCGTCGGTAACCTTTTTAAAAAATAAAACATGCGAGGAAAACCTGTCAGAAAAAACGCGCCATTTTAACAAATGGTTTTAAAAAAAACCGCACAAGAAAAAAACACCGTCTATTAAAAAAATCGCTCTGAGTCGGATAGGATCCATCGATTTTTTGCCACCTACTACACGGCTTTTATTTCGTCTATATTCTCTTGTTTTTAAAAAAAGCAACAAAAATAACATTTGAAAAAAAACAAGCAAAAAAACACGCGAGAAAATAATTGGCAAAAAAAAGGCAAAAAACACACGAGAAAAGAAAAGCAAAAAAATGGAGAAAAATATGGTTTTCGTTATAAAGAAAAAAGCAAAAAGATCTTGTTAGAAAAAAAAACTTTTAGAAAGAAATGCGTCATTTCTGAATGGTTTGAGAAAATCGCACAAGAAAAAAACACCGTTTGTATAAAAACAAGCCGCTCATTAAAATACAAACATTGCCATTGACATAATTATTCATGAAAAACGTATATTATCATTAGAATTTTTTCACCCGTTGCAACGCACGGGCATTTTTGCTAGTAATAGATAAATAGATAGTAGATGATTGCGAACCAAGATCAGGAACAGAGACGCCAAAACGTCTTTAACACTGGGAGTATATATGATATAAATTAAGTTTAGCAAAAGTATATGTATTTCTTACACGCCAAGACCCAAGAAATCAACAGAACAAATATTCTACCGGATTGAAAATATATAATATACTGCAATTGGTATTCTTGAAATCATCACTGTACCAAATTACCAGAGAAACATGATGCACGTGTAACCTGTGGCACAGCTAGATGCCTAGATCAATCTCCGCCGCCTTCCTGCGTGCGTGAACTCGCGTGGCCGCTGCCCTCCTGCTTAGCGATGCTTGCTAATTAATCTAATCTGTAAAAATTTATTTCTCATCACGATACAAAGTTTTTCGAATAAATTAGGAGGGAGGAAGTATACGGACGTATGTGCGTTAGTGGGCCGGTGGAGGAAGGAGGAGGAGATGGATTGTGGACCTATTCTAAAGATAATTTTCTATTTACAGTTGAAAATAGCGTGTTATTTATTCTAGTGCCATGTGGCGTTTTAGGAGCGTTTTTAGGAGCGCCACGTGTTAATATAAGAGCGTTTGTAGGAAGTTTAATGAACTTTTAGTATATAATAGATAGATAGAAGATATTGAAAGCGTACATGCGTGTGCGATCAATTCTTTAGCATGAAAATGAGATGAGTGCACAGATGACCAAAAAGCCCGAGGTCCGACGGCCTGGTTCAAGGTACGGCATTTTGGCGCGGCCCAAGCACGGCATGGCCCAAGGTCAGGCCGGCCGTGCCAGCCCGGCCCGACCGCTGGCACGGTATTTGGAGCGGTCAATGCCACGTCAGATGAAGATCGAGTCGAATTAGCCACGTAAGCACCACGTCAGTTAAAAACACCGTCGAAACTGCCTTGGGACTGGCTTTGTACCAGTTTTGACAGTTGAGGGACATGTTATACCTGGTTTTCTGGTTGAATGATGAAAATCGGATTCGTGGACAAGTTAAGAGACCTCAGATGAACTTATTCCTTTCTTTTTCCCCGGCTTCCAATTTGGGCCTAATGCCAGAGAAACTATGTCAATGGGCAGAAAACTCTCATATTAATAGTCGAGTTGGACCGAAAGATTTGGAGGAGCAGCTACATACACCTATAGAACAAGTTGGGCCGAATGCTTTCCACACCACCATACGTGATTTGGGCCTGAAACAAGGTGAAGACTCCGAATTGAGATGGTTTTAAACCAAACTAAAATTCGACCAGAACTTCTTTTAGGGGAACCTTTTTAGGGTAAAATGTTCGACCAGAACTTGATTTGGAATATACTAACAAACAGACTGAATTAAGTTCTCATATAAGTGATACAAATGTACAAGCAATCGCAAAGATAATCACCACTATGTCGAATTCTCGAGTTGTCGACCGAATGGTACCGTGCCTAAATGTCAGTGCCTGGTACGTTAGCGCCGACCATTTTTTCAAATTTTTTTATTAAACTCAGATGATATAATCATCGTAAAATCATTTCCGACCTCCAGTACAGGGACTGTAACTTAAATAGTCGGAATCATTTTTCACCATTGGATTGAGATGACAAACGGTTAAAATCTGTGCCACGTCAGTTGTAAACAGTAATGTCAGCTACAGTATTGGTCAAATAGTGCCTATTAATATCTTGGCCGTTATTCCAATGTTTGAAAAGGCTTAAGATAAAGATTAAATGCAGGCACACAAAACAAGATAATCATTTACGTATGATTATTTGAGTTTTAGCAATTACAAAATTAAAAAATAAATTCATTTTAGGAAAAAGTACGAATTACCCCCAAACTATCGCGGTCATCCGAATTATCCCCTAAACCACAAAACCGGACATTCTTCACCTCCAACTATGCAAACCGGATGAATTACCCCTCTCGATTCAATCCACGGTGGTTTTAGTCTACATGGCGTACACGTGGCAGTCCAGTCGGCATTCTAATTATAAAAAAAAGTGGGACCCACCTGTCATATTCTCTTCCACTATTCCTCTCTCTCTCACTCTTCCTCTCCTCTCTCTCTTCTCTGTCTCACTCTTCCCCTCTCTCTCACACACGCACGGCGGCAGGCGGGGGACACGAAGGTGCGGCGGCGGCGCGCACGCACGCGGACAGGGCCGGAGGCGGCGGCGAGGACGGCGACGTGGCCGAGACGCGCACGGCGGCGAGGACGGCAGCACGCACGGCGCAGCGGCGCGCACGCATGCAGACAGGGGCGGCGGCGGCAAGGATGGCGTCATGCACGGCGCTGCAGCGCGCACGGCGGCGCGCGCGCGGCAATCAAACAATGAAGAGTTCACGCCGACGACAAAACAAAGCAATCAAACTGCAGGTCTGCAGGACATTGACAAATCACAAAAATCTTTCTATTCTAGCGGCTAAAAGAATTGCTACTTTGTCGGGGATTTTGTACCAGGGGGGAAATCAAGAAGCGGCGGTGGTGTGATCGAATCGATCGTCAAAGGAAGGTGGTTCCGGCGAAGCCGCGGTGGAGGAGGTTGTGGGCGATGTTGTCCCTATTGCGCTTGGCGGCCTCGGAGCGGACGGGGGTCTCCTGCAAGGTCTTGTCGTCGACGAGCTCGTACCGGAGCTACGGCTCGAGCTCCTCGTCGCGCGTCTCGCAGATGTTGTGGAGGACGCAGCAGGTGCCGAGCACGACGGGGAGGTCCTGGAGCTTCACCTCCGTGCGCTTCTGGAGGCACGCCCACCGCGCCTTGAGTCACGCGAACGCGTCGACGGCGACGCGCCGGAGGTCGCCCACCCTCTCGTTGAAGGCGTAGATGGGGCGGCGCGTCGAGGAGAACAAGAGCGCTCGGGGCAGAGGGAGGTCGAGGCCTCGAGCCTGCGGCCGCGTGCGTGCCGCCGTCCTCGCCGCCGCCGCCCCTGTCCGCAGGCGTGCGCGCCGCTGCGCCGTGCGTGCTGCCGTCCTCGCCGCCGTGCGCGTCTCGGCCACGTCGCCGTCCTCGCCGCCGCCTCCGGCCCGTCCGCGTGCGTGCGCGCCGCCGCCGCCCCTTCGTGTCACCCGCCTGCCGCCGTGCGTGTGAGAGAGAGGGGAAGAGTGAGACAGAGAAGAGAGAGGAGAGGAAGAGTGAGAGAGAGAGGAATAGTGGAAGAGAATATGACAGGTGGGTCCCACTTTTTTTTTTTTACAATTAGAATGCTGACTGGACTGTGACGTGTACGCTATGTAGACCAAAACCACCGTGGATTGGATCGATGGGGGTAATTCATCCGGTTTGCATAGTTGGGGGTGAAAAATGTCCGGTTTTATGGTTCAGGGGGTAATTCGGACGACCGCGATAGTTCGAGGGGTAATTTGTACTTTTTCCTTTATTTTATATTTTAAAGCAACATCTATATATAAAGTTTTCCCATAATATATATATATATTGATAGTTTAAAAGGCATACTAACAAAAATAAAGGTGAAAATGGGTATCTCAATCGGAAAAGAACGGGATGTGAGAGGGTTAGGGGCATCACCAACATATTATCTATAATTTTCTCCTAAAAATTTGTTTTTGGGTTTCCTACTACAAATAGGAAGTGAAAAAACTCCTCCCTCCAACAGATAGCCTAAATTCAATCTCCAAAACTTAAAAGTGGACCCTTATGTTAAACTACCCAGAGAAAATTCCCTTTTTTTTCTTTCACGCATAGAAAGATCACTATCTCCCACACGCGGGAACGAGGGAGAGAGGCGGGACTGCGTGATTGGGAGCGACATTCGCGCCCGCATATAAACAGAGTGAGGAACCGGGGGAAGGGAACTCCAAAACAAAGGGTAGGAGAGTAGGGAATCTGTTGGAACTAATTTTTAGACTAAAATTCTTCAAAATTAATTTTAGGAATCATATAGGTAGACTGTTGGTGATGCTTTACAGTGGCTATATCAACTGCGCGTGACGTCAATTCCCACCTAACAGCGCCGGGCCATCGTTGCGCTTGCCAGCAGCATCCATGTGCGGATGTGCCGATTTGAACGGCTTGCACGCAGCTTGCATCGTTCGCGTCTTGGTCCATCAATGCAACGAGCTTGCGTGTCGCCGCGACGTCGCTGTACGTCCTCCATCTCCTGTAATCCCCGGGACCTCCATCTCCCACTCCAACCCCGGCGAGGCGACGCAGCTCGATCAATGGGCAATGGGCAATGGCCCTACGGGCTACGGCTACGGGGTACGGCCCCAGATGCCCCAGACCAAATCCGACGGGCAGACCCCCAGTACCTGCCGGCTGAGCTGCCGTCCCCCTCTCAACTAGGGATGAAAACGGTCGGAAACGATCGAAAACAGCCTCAACCATTTCTGTAACTATATTTTTCTCGGAAACGAAATCGGAAACCGTAAAGTCGGAAACGAAAACGATATCGGAAATATCGGAAAACCGGAAACGGAACAATACGGACGGAAACATGTCGGTACAGATCGAAAACCGGTAACAAATACGGAAACATTAAACTATAAAAACATATATTTAACTTTACATAAGTATGTTATATATATACATAAATTTAAGCTTATACTATATAAATTATAAATTAACTTTATTTTAGCTATGTACAAAAGTTAGAGATTTTATTGAAGAGTCATTCAATCTATAAGCTGTGGGTCAAGTATAGACATGTCCTATAATATCGACATATTTAGAATACGGTAATTACCATATTATAAGAAACGGTAATTTCCGCAAGAATACGGTAAATACGGAAACGATCGATATAACAGCAAAACCATTTCCGTTTTCATTTCCATATTTTTTACCATTTCTATTTTTTTCGGTCGATTACCATTTCCATATGGCTCGGCCGGTAGAAAGTCGAAAACGAACGCCGGTCGGCCGGTAATTACCGTTACCGTTTTCACCCCTACTCTCAACCCGACGACGTGTCGCGAGCGCGGCGCGCGGCAGCTGATCCGGACCGTACGTGCAGCCCCTTGGAGGAATGGTAGGTGACCACACTCCAACTGCAATCCTGTCTATCGTATGCACGATGCAATAATTGGTTTACATTCTTCTGTTTGGGCCTGTTTTAGTTCCTAACTTTTTTTTCTTCAGACTTTTAACTTTTCTATCACATCAAAACTTTCTTACACACATAAACTTTTAACTTTCTTTTTTCAAATTTTCAATTTTAGTCAAACTTACAATTTTAGCGTGGAACTATAAACATGATAGAGTCCATCGATTACCGGCCACATCCTCTAATAAATTAAAACGGTTTATTAAAAAATATAAATTAATTTATAGATAAAACTTTTATATATTTGTTCGTATTGACTTAGAATCCAATGCTAAAACAAAATTATGTTTGAAAATATCTTAAAATCAACTTCAAAACCAAGTTAAAATTTTGACTTTTGCTTGGACTTATTAGGCCAACCAATGAGCCTGATAATCACCATCCCAAATTTTTGTTTTTGGTCCATGTAACATTTTTTCTAAAACTTTGATAGGAGAGAATAGGCGATGAAACTGCTATATTTTGGATGGAGAGAAGGGATATTGACTCCTCGTTTGTGGATCTTTTGATAATTACAGTTTCTATCTGAATTTCCAACTTCCAAAACATGCTAGATTCTCACCTACTGCCTCCATTCCAAAATAAGTTTTTTTCACCCATCTCACATATTGGTGCCCCTATTTTATCAAAAAATACTAATGCAATTACCAATTTATCTACTCCTATAATTATTCCCTATTTTCAGAAACTCCGATGCATAGTCTATTTTGGGACAAATGGAAAGAGCTCAAAAGTGAACTCATTATGGGATGGAAGGAGTAAATTGTAAGGATTTCACAGTGAAGTGACATGGCGCGTGGAATCGAGGTGCCAAGTGAAAGATTCTATCCATTTTGCGCTCTGTCGTGCCCCCACATGGTTTCTCAGTGCTCAGTTAGGCATGGGTGCTCCACTGCAACGTGGTCCCAGAACCTCATTGTGAGACGGTCCCATAAAAAAATTCCTTGTTAGTCCTAGCGAGGAGCCAAGGGTACCCTGCACTGTGGAATATGCGACTTGTTAATGATTTCTCCTATGTGGAGTCCTCCTTTTTACCAGGAAACTCAGTTGGTGTAGCTTTGCATTGCTAGTGTCCTAAGGGCGTTTACAATGCGGTGAGGTGGCGTTCAGCCTCGTTCGAGAGAATCGAATATTCCATGCCACATCGGCTATACCCGGAGCCAGAAGAGGTCCTCGGAGCCAAGCTTGGCTACCCGTTCTTGGAACGGAAAAAAGGAGGGAGAAGCAGGGATAATGCATTGTGGAGGGCGGAGCCTTGCGCGAGTGGCTTCGCGCAGGCGTCGGCAGTGGGTGGTGACGAGGACGGAAGCTTGCCGGCCGGCGTCGTCGCCGCTCGACCAGCCCGCTGCCGGTGCCGTCTCCAACTAAACTTCCTCCACCTCCGCCGTTGTCGAGCTGTCGCTGCCGTTGTCGGGCTGCTACCGCTGTCGTCGAGCGACCACCACCTGATGCCAGATCCGCCAGGCCCCTGCCATTGCTGCCCGAGGCTAGATTTGGCCACCCCACCGCCACCCAATGCCAGATCTGCCCGGCTCCACACCAGCGACGGTGACCACCTGACGATCTCACGGCAGCGGCGCACAGAACAAGCTGGAGTAGTTGCACATGTCGGGGCCCACCCAATCGGTGGTGAGGTTGTTGGGGTCGGAGAAGATGGCCTCCCGCCTCCACGTCTGCAGCACCACGTACGCGTCCCGCATCCTCGAGCTCGCAAACCTCCACCTCGCCGCCTCCGCCGCCGCATCACCACCACCATCGCCGCCGGATAAATCCGCCGCCGCCACCGCCCCACCGGCACCGGCAACGGTGACGCCGCGCCGCTCGACGCCGCAGCTGGGTGGCTCGGCACCGCCGCCGCGCCAGAGGAGGAAGGGGAGGCGCGACGTCGCAGGAGGAAGAAGGCGCGCGGGCGGAGGAGGAAGGGGAGGCGCGGACTGGGTGGGAGTGACGCTGAGGATAAGGCTAAGAGAAAGACTTTTTTATTTGTGTGGATCCTGTTTGAGGCTACATAGCATTATGAGACTTGTGGCAAATATTATTCTTCTTGTGTATTCGTCCTATGTGGTAGCCCCAAGGTTTGCAAAATAGGTGGCGCACTGCTGATGCCCCAAGGCAATGTACAATGTGGTCTCAGCACCATGCCCGCAGCATCCACATAGGCTCGGATGACACGGTGGAGGAGAGAAGTGCCATTGCAAGCTATCAGCATGATATACATAGGGCACGGTGGCTTGAGGAGAAAAGACGGAGGAAAGATGTGATCCAGTTATCCAGCCGAGAATGATGAGGGCCGGAGAAAGTGCACATCGTCACCTATTGTGGGGAAAGAGAAAGAACAAATGAGTTTAGCGAGACGCCTTCTGTCGGTGATATGGGACCGGGAGTATCATGACCAGAGGCTTGAGGCAGACACAATCGCCCACGTGGCCTGGCACCTTCGGGGACGTCGGGCCCGAGGGTGAGGTGTCCGCCCTCCTCCTGATTTCCCCCGAGGGGGGGGGGGGGTCGGGCTGCGCTTGCCCCGGCCCCGAGGGCCGAGGCACCCCGACCCCTTAAGGAAGTCTGCGCCACATATATGGGATAAGTGAGCACAGCTGTGCTCACCTAACAGCATTTATTGCAGTCTGGTCAAGCGTGTCACGCTGCATGCAACGCTGTACAGCGCGTTCCTTTATCCGGTCTGTGACCAGTCACAGACCGGTCAGATCACGGGTTAGGTGGCGATTGGCGGTCTGACGCACGCCTTGCCCCATCCCGTCAAGACGAAAGCCTCTAGGCACTCGTCTCAAGCCGGAGCTAGCGTGTTATCTCTTAGAGATGGCACGATAGCCCTGGTCAGATTTATACCAGGCTTCATCCTAACCATTACAGGCAAGGTGTTACACGAAGAAGGGCAAACATGCACGTTGTTAAGCTGACGCGTGGTGAACAAGAATGACCGGTCTGGCACTGGTCGCGTCATCGACAGACAGCCACGGTCCCGCGTCATCTCTGTCTTCGGGGGAGGTGGGGGTAGGTGTGGGCTGTCCCATCAGAAGGGCTCCCGGATGGAAACCGTACCGATCTCCGCCCATTAAAGAGAAAAAGAACAGTCCAGTTTGGAGAGAGAAAGGTGCATGTGGTATCCCCTTGAGATATAAAAGGAGGACCTTGCCCATTTAGAGGGGAGGACTTTTTCCTTTTTGGAAGGCTGAGGGGAAAGGAAGTTAATCCTTTGTAATTTGTCCATACACAAATCCACAAAAACACAGGAGTAGGGTATTACGCTTCGCAGCGGCCCGAACCTGTATACATCGCCGTGTCTCGTGTGTCTTGCGGGCGGGTGATCTTTCCACATACAGAGAGAGAGAGAGAGCTTGGGATTGCACCCTAAGCCCCTGGTCGAACCGGCAAAGGGGGGCTTGCGCAGTCTCCCGGTGAGGGGCAACGAGCTCCGTCATCTGGCGCGCCAGGTAGGGGGCTCAGTGTGTGTTTTCTGAGCTCTCAGACTCTTCCGTGTGCGCCAAGTTTTTCTTGTTCAGCCTAATGGCCGAGCAAGGAAAAGCGCACGATCTCTCTCCGAGTGTGAGCGGCGACGACGGGGAGCCGAATCCACGCCGTCGAGCTCGTACTCCCCCACCTCCTCCGCGCCAAAGCCCTAAGCAGGGGGAGGCGCTTGAGAGGGTCGACAAATCCGTGGCATCACCAGTCGCAGGTGATGCAGGAGAACGGCGAGATGGGGAGCGTCGCCTCCTCGTCTACGGCGACGGCAGCACGCCTCAGGGTGCGCTTCAGGCTGCTGGCGCGCTCCTACGACACCCGCCTGTCGTCCATGACCCGGAGTCTCCAGCCCAACGATGGCTGGAAGACGTGGCCAACTTGGTCATGACGGCACAGCAGCGCCTGGGTGCTGGTGGACGGTCCGCCACCACCAAGACCTCCGGCGCCGCTACCACCGGCTCCGTGTCGTCAAGGCGGAGGGCGCGGCGAGCGGCGGCTGCTGCGCGCCATTCGGCCGCCACTCCCTCGTCGACACCTCCAACTCGGGAGGATCAGCATGGAGAGCCGGATGCCCGCATCGACATCGAGCGCCGGCGTAATAACCGGCGTACTCCCCGCGCAACGGAGGGCGCCTCTTCGTCCAGAGTGTCACCTCGACATGGACGTGAGGATCAGCCCTCCGTGCCCCCGGCCGGTGGTGTTGGCTGTAGAGCCTTTGTGGCGAGTCTTCGGAATGTCCGTTGGCCCCCAAGGTTCCGGCCCACCATCACCGAGAAGTACGATGGGAGCGTCAACCCCACCGAGTTTCTCCAGGTCTATACAACCGGGATCGAGGCCGCTGGGGGTGACGACAGGGTCATGGCGAACTTCTTTCCCATGGCCCTAAAAGGACAGGCGCGGGGTTGGCTAATGAACCTGCCACCCGCGTCGGTCCACTCCTGGGAAGATTTGTGCCAACAGTTCACCATGAACTTCCAAGGCACATATCCGCGCCCAGGCGAAGAAGCGGACTTGCATGCAGTACAGCGAGGCGATGATGAGTCGCTTCGCTCGTACATTCAGCGGTTTTGCCAAGTCCGCAATACTATACCATGCATCCCTGCACACGCGGTGATCTACGCGTTCAGGGGGGGCGTGCGGCACAACCGCATGCTCGAAAAGATCGCTTCCAAAGAGCCCCAGACTACCGCGGAGCTTTTTCAGCTCGCGGACCGAGTGGCTCGTAAGGAGGAAGCGTGGACATGGAACTCCTCCGGTTCCGGAGTGGCAGCTTCGGCCGCCCCCGGATCCGCCGCTCAGACAGGGCGGCGTGACAGGAGGAGGAAGAAGAGGTCGGACCGTTCCGGCGACGAGGGTCATGTCCTCGCCGTCGAAGGCGCTCCGCGGGCCACTCGAAAGGGGAGGCCTGCGAGCGACAAAAAGAAAGAGGCTGGTACTCCCAGCAGGGAGCGCCCCGCCGGCAGGTGGTGCTCCGTCCACAACACCTCCCTCCACGATCTCGCGGACTGTCGTGCAGTCAAAAACCTGGCTGAGCGAACGAGGAAGTGGGAGAAGGACAGGAGGCAGGAACGCCGTGAGGGCAAGTCCCCGGCGGTTCCTTCCGGCAAACGGCGAAGTGAGGCCAAGCAGAAGGCCCCCGCTGTTGACATCGATGATGGTGATGATGACCTAGGTTTCCAAGAACCTGGGGCCACCATTGCCACCGTCGATGGAGGAGCGTGTGCTCACGTCTCTCGCCGGAGCTTCAAGGCTATGAAGAGAGAGCTTCTGGCCATGGCCCCTACTCATGAGGCGATGCGTCGGGCGCGGTGGTCGGAGGTTGCTCTCACTTTTGACCAGACCGACCACCCACCGTGCATTGCCCGGGGAGGGCAGGTTGCGATGGTGGTTTCCCCCACCATCTGCAACGTGAAGTTGGGACGTGTCCTCATAGATGGAGGAGCGGCCCTCAACATCCTTTCCCCCGCGGCTTTTGATGCCATCAAGGCCCCGGGGATGGTGCTCCGACCGTCCCAGCCGATTATCGGTGTGACGCCGGGGCACACGTGGCCATTAGGTCACATCGACCTACCGGTCACCTTCGGTGGACCCGCCAACTTCCGCACGGAGCGGGTGAGCTTCGATGTGGCGGACCTCAGTCTGCCCTACAACGCGGTCCTAGGGAGGCCCGCGTTGGTGAAGTTCATGGCGGCGGTCCACTACGCCTACCTCCAGATGAAGATGCCGGGCCCCGGTGGCCCCATCTCTGTCCATGGCGATCTTAAAGTCGCGCTCGCTTGCATAGAGCAGCGCGCGGACCACCTCGCTGCTGCGACCAAGCCCGAGGGTGGTGACGAGAGGCTTGGCACCTCCGCCCCCACCGCCCCGAGGCAGCGGATTGCCACATGCGACGAGGTCCCGGTCAAGGAGGTTGCCTTGGGCGACGGCCCATCCAAGACCACACGGATCGGTGGTCTTCTGGATGGCAAATAGGAAGACGCGCTCGTCTCCTTCCTGCGGGCAAACGCTGATGTCTTCGCATGGAGACCGGCGGATATGCCCGGGGTCCCCAGGGAGGTGATTGAGCACCGTCTCGCCGTGCGGCCGGGCGCAAGGCCGGTCCGGCAGAAAGTACGGCGGCAGGCCCCGGAACGTCAAGCCTTCATCCGCGAGGAGGTGGCGAGACTTCTGGAGGCCGGATTCATCCGTGAAGTCATCCATCCGGAGTGGCTGGCGAACCCGGTGGTCGTTCCCAAGGCGAACGGCAAGCTTCGGATGTGCATCGACTACACCGACCTTAACAAGGCATGTCCTAAGGATCCTTACCCCCTGCCTCGCATAGATCAGATCGTCGACTCCACTGCGGGGTGCGACCTTTTGTGTTTTCTAGATGCATATTCTGGTTACCATCAGATTCGCATGGCTAGGGAGGATGAGGAAAAAACTGCGTTCATTACCCCCGTAGGAACCTATTGTTATACATCAATGCCCTTCGGGTTAAAGAATGCAGGTCCTACTTTTCAACGTACTACTCGAATTTCTTTGGGTAGCCAAATAGGACGTAATGTTGAGGCTTATGTCGATGACTTGGTTGTAAAAACGCGCAACCAAGAAACTTTACTTTCAGATCTAGCGGAAACTTTTGAGAACCTCCGCTCCGCCCGCATAAAGCTGAACCCCGATAAGTGTGTGTTTGGTGTACCTGCGGGCAAGCTTCTCGGGTTCTTGGTCTCTGCCCGAGGCATTGAAGCCAACCCCGAGAAGATTCGAGCTATCGAGCGGATGCGCCCCCCCAGCAAACTTAGGGATGTGCAATGCGTCACCGGTTGCATGGCCGCCCTAAGTCGTTTCATATCAAGGCTGGGAGAGAAGGCGCTACCCTTGTTTAAGCTCCTCAAGCGCTCGGGGCCGTTCACTTGGACGGAGGAAGCTGAACATGCCCTTACTCAGCTAAAGGCATATCTCAGCTCTCCCCCGGTTCTAGTCGCCCCGGAGCCAAATGAGCCCCTGCTACTTTACTTAGCGGCGACCCCCCAAGTAGTTAGTGCAGCGTTGGTTGTGGAGCGCGATGAAGACAATCCTCATTCCGCGCACCCCCACCCTGTGCCGACTTGGCCCGGGAGCAAGCAGGGAGGAGAGGCCCCCGAGTCAAACGGTGGCCTAAGGCCCCTGACGACCGGAGACGGCCCTCTGCCCGCTTGTCAGACGGTGCTGAGTGCCCCCGACCCTCAGGAAGGCCCCGAGGCCACTGCGGGAAGGCCGCACTTATCGCCCTTTGGCCCCGAGGCTAACCCTGTGCTGACTCGACCCGGGAGAGAGCAGGGAGAAGAGGCCCCCGAGCCGAAAGGAGGCCTGAGGCCCCTGACGACCGGAGCTGGCCCTTTGCCCGCTTGTCCGATGACGCCAGGAGCCCCCGACCCCCAGGACGGCCCCGAGGCCACTGTGGGAAGGCCGCTCCTGTCATCCTCCGACCCCGAGGTCATCGGCACAGAAGACGAGTGCGCCCCGAGGGGCCACTTGGACGAAGAACGCCCCGGGGGTACGGCCCCTAGCGAAGAGGATCGGCCCCGCCGAAAGGTGCAGCGGCCTGTCTACTTTGTTAGTGAGGCCCTCCGGGACGCCAAGACCCGATACCCACAGGCCCAGAAGATGCTTTACGCTATTCTGATGGCCTCGAGGAAACTGCGCCATTATTTCCAGGCGCATCGGGTCACTGTGGTTACGTCTTACCCCCTCGGCCAAATCTTGCGTAATCGAGAGGGTACAGGACGGGTGGTAAAATGGGCAATCGAGCTTTCTGAGTTCGATCTGCACTTTGAACCACGCCACGCTATCAAGAGCCAGGCCCTCGCCGATTTTGTGGCAGAGTGGACCCCGGCTCCAGAGACCGTCTCAATTCCCGAGGCCAGCACGGACCCCTCACAGCTGCCTCAAACCACCCACTGGGTGATGCAGTTCGACGGTTCTCTGTCTCTCCAGGGCGCCGGTGCAGGGGTCACGTTGACCTCTCCGAACGGAGACGTCCTCAGATACTTGGTCCGTCTCGACTTTCGAGCGACTAACAATATGGCAGAGTACGAGGGACTCCTTGCCGGACTCAGAGTGGCAGCTGGACTGGGGATCCGCCGCCTCTTGGTATTAGGCGACTCCCAGCTAGTCGTTAACCAGGTCTGTAAGGAGTACCGGTGCTCTGACCCACAGATGGACGCCTACGTACGCCAAGTGCGGCGTATGGAGCGCCATTTCGATGGGATAGAACTTCGGCATGTACCCAGAAGGGATAACATAGTTGCCGATGAACTCTCAAGGCTCGCGTCCTCGCGAGCCCAGACCCCACCGGGCGCCTTTGAAGAAAGGCTTACCCAGCCGTCGGCGCGACCCGATCCCATAGGGGAGACGGATGCGCCTGACCGGCCCCCGAGGCCCGTCGGAGTCCAGGCCTCGGGACCCGAAGGGAGTGCTCCAAGCTCCCTTAGATTGATTGCTTGGATCTCTGAGATCCAAGCATACCTCACAGATAAGACTCTACCTGAGGACCGCGAAGGGAGTGAATGCGTCCAACGCATTTCCAAACGCTATGTGCTGATAGAAGGGACCCTCTATCGGCGCGCGGCTAACGGAATCCTCCTGAAGTGCATTCCTCAGGAACAAGGCGTTGAGCTTCTTGCTGACATCCATGAGGGTGAGTGCGGAGCCCATTCCGCCTCGCGTACCCTGGTTGGCAAGGCCTTTCGTCAAGGATTTTATTGGCCGACAGCTCTCAATGATGCAGTCGATCTGGTCCGGCGATGCAGAGCGTGTCAGTTCCACGCCAAGCAAATCCATCAGCCGGCCCAGGCCCTGCAGATCATACCACTGTCATGGCCATTTGCTGTCTGGGGGCTTGATATCCTGGGACCGTTCAAACGGGCCCCGGGCGGGTTTGAGTATCTGTATGTTGCGATCGACAAGTTCACTAAGTGGCCCGAGGCTTATCCGGTTGTCAAGATTGATAAGCACTCTGCTCTTAAATTCATTAAGGGCATCACGGCCCGTTTTGGAGTGCCTAACCGTATTATTACGGATAATGGCACCCAATTCACTAGTGAACTCTTCGGCAACTACTGCGAAGACATGGGCATCAAGCTCTGCTTCGCCTCACCTGCTCACCCCAGAAGCAATGGCCAAGTGGAGCGCGCCAATGCAGAAATCCTCAAAGGCCTTAAAACCAAGACCTTCAATATTCTCAAGAAGCACGGCGATTCATGGATCGAGGAGTTACCAGCGGTGCTCTGGGCAAACCGAACCACACCAAGCCGAGCGACCGGGGAAACGCCTTTCTTCCTCGTTTACGGCGCAGAAGCGGTTCTCCCATCCGAGCTCACCCTGAGGTCTCCTCGGGCCACCATGTACTGCGAGGCTGATCAAGATCAGCTTCGTAGAGATGACCTCGACTACTTGGAAGAGCGAAGGCGGCGCGCGGCCCTCCGAGCCGCGCGCTACCAGCAGAGCCTGCGGCGCTACCATCAGCGCCACGTCCGGGCCCGATCACTCTGCGTCGACGACCTTGTCCTACGCCGCGTCCAAACGCGTGCTGGATTGAGCAAGCTCTCACCAATGTGGGAGGGTCCGTATCGAGTGATCGGTGTCCCCCGGCCGGGCTCGGTACGGCTGGCCACGGGCGACGGCACGAAGCTGCCAAACCCGTGGAACATCGAACACCTTCGTCGCTTCTACCCCTGAAGGGGGGGTCGGGTGTCAGGTTTTGGCTCGGGCCAACCCCGCACCCCCCTCGGGTGTGCAGGATTGGCCGGGGGCTACCACACATGCACATATATTCCTTTTTCCTTTATTTCAGCATTTCAATAGAAGCAGTTTCAATTTTCTAAAGGTTGTGTCTGTGCCGTTTTTTCCTTTTGAAGAATCTTGACTTGAAATAAGGTCACTCATGCTTGACCTTGCCCTCGGGGGTTCGGTTCGGTCAGCTAAAATCGCCAAACGGGGCCCAGAACCGAGCCGTGCCCCGGGGCGTGGTGAACTCCGGGGGGGAATCGGCAAAAACCTACAATCGGGTCACCCATACCCCTCGGTCACCACGTTCCCGGCCTGGCCAGTCTTGACATGTGGATCTCCCTAGGCACTAGCCCCGACCCGAGCCATCCAAGGGCACGAACCCTTATTTCAAGCTAAGACGCAAAAGGACCACGGCACAGATCATCCTCATCTCGTATGTATAGCAAAATAAAACTAACACAAAATTTTTTTCATCATTTCTGATTGCAGATTAAGTTAATTTGTACAAAAAAGAGGCATGAAGGCCTTAGAAGAAAGAAAAAGAAAAAAGTTAAGATGGGCGGGGGCCTGGGGGCTCATTCTGACGCGCCCAGGTCGCCGGCCTCGTTGCCACCGTCGCTTGCACTGCTGGCGTTCCCCTCCTCGTCGGAGTCGGGGGCGAACGCGAGCCGAGGGGCCGAGCCCTCGAAGCCGTTGACGATGTGGTCGGCAGCATCCCCGACCCGCGCGCGCGCGTCGTCCTCGGTCCCGGGAGGGAACTCCTCCAGCGCCATCCATGGAGAGAAGTTGGGGTCCCGGGCCTGGTAACTCGCCAGCACGAGTTCGACCGCTCCCCGCGCGAGGTCCCTCGAGGATGACTTGATGGTCTTCTCAAGCTCCTCGGGGAGTTGTTCGAGAACCCAGGCCATCCTGTTGAGGTGCGGAGCGAGGCCTTCCAGATTGGTGGGGGGCACCGTCGTCTGGCCTTTCCAGAGGCCCGCTTGCCGACCGGCGCGCTTCAGGCGGGAGACCGCATCCCAAAGCATGCCGGGCCCAATCTCGCCCGCCAAGCGAAGGGCCTCGGCCTCCCCGGTGGAGGAGTCCAGCGCTCGCTGCATATCGGCGACGGTGTGTTCGGCAGCTGCGAGGCGGGCGGCTAAGTCGCTTTCGCCCGCGGCCGCCCCACCGGTATGCGCCCTCGCGTCCAGCTCCTTTTCCCGCGCCTCGAGGTCAGCAGCCCGCTGCTCCAGTGCGGCTCTCTCGGCGCGGACGCATTCAAGATTGCGGCGCGCCTGCTCCTCCTGCGCCGCCTCGCGGAGGGACAGGCTGTCCGCCAGCCGTTTGGTCGTGGCCTCAGCCTCCTCGAGAGCTCGCTCCCGCTCAGCGAGTGTGTCCTCGCGGAGGCGGAGCGCGCACTCCTCCTCGGCGCAGGCGGCCTCGTGCGCCGCCAGCGTCGCCTCCCGGAGAGCAGCGGCGGCCTCGCGGTCCGTCAAGCCTTTCTCCACGGCGCCGGCGTGTTCTTCCAGCGCCATAGCACGGGCCTCAAGGGACTCCTCGCGCCGCCGGGACGCCGCCTCAGTCTCTGTTACCCGCCGCTCTCGGGCAGCGGCGGAGTCAAGGACTCCCTGGGCGGCGTCGAGCTTTTCTTTCAGCTCCGCCTCCCGGCTGGCGTTTTGAAGGCGGAGGGCGTCTTGCGCCTCAATCATCGTGGTGGTAGCGATGAGGGCGGCCGCTCGCTCCTCCTCCACCTCACGAGCGATCTCCGTCAGCGCCGCCTTCCGGGCTTCAAGCTCCGAGACGTGACGGCGGTGAGCTTTACGGCCCACCTCCACCATGGCGTCCACCGAGCGCCGCCCCTCCTCAACGCGTGCCCATGCGGCCTCGAGCTCCGCTCGTTCCGCGCGCAGGGCCTCCACTTGGGCGCTGAACCCATCTAGCACCGCGGTGTTTGCGGCGGCCAAGGCCTGCAGAATGGGCTCGGCGCTCAGCGGGGCGACGGAAGATGAGGAGAAGAGCCGCCTTGGAGAGAAGGCGATGCGGCTCGGCCCCCCGGAGGACGTGCTGGGCTCGGGGATGTCCCCCGGACCCGTTTGATCCTGGGCGTCGCCCGGGGAGGTGGGCCCAGGCGATGTGCCCGCGGCCTCGTCGCGAGCCTCCCCGGAGGCTGTCGCCTGAGGGTTGCCCGAGGGAGTGGGCCCAGTTGACGCGCCAGCAGCAGCTGTTGCCTCAGCCTGGCGAGCCCGGGCGGCCTCCTCCTTAGCGGCTTCCTCAGCCCGGGCGGCCTCCTCCCGAGCAGCTTCCTCCGCTTGGCGAATCCGGGCGGCCTCCCGGGCGGCCTCTTCAGCTTCCCGAAGGCGGTCTGCGGCTTCACGCCGGTCAGATTCTCGCCTCCGCTCCTCTGCGGCCGCTGGATCTTCGGCCTCGGACTGGCCGGACTTGGGGTGGCGGGAGGAATGCGACGGGACATCGCTGAAGCAGAAGAAAAAACCAGAAGACGAACAAAATGAGAAAGAAAAAACTTCCTTTTGGGAGAAAGATGGTTGCAATGAGAGTGAGACGAACCTGCGAGGGGGTCGGTTGAATGACCACCTTGGAGGGGAAATCAGGTTTCCCCGGCATGGTTCCGTCTCCCCCGTCTTGCGGAGCCGTTTCTTCTTGCGCTCTCCCTCGGGCTGCGACGTCGGCGCGGCTCCCTCCGGGCGCCGACTGCTGGCACGCGCCGCCCCGCCCCCTCGGGGAGGAGATGGGGGAGGTGTTCCTCCCAGCTTCCTCTTCCCCTGGGCGTCGGCAGGGCGGCTGCTCCCCGAGCCCCCGAAGCGGGGCCCAGAAGCACGACCCCCTCCTGGGGCAGATTGTTCCCCCCGGCGGCGCTCGCCCGCGCCGTCGTGGCCCTTAGGGGCTCTCTCCTCTGAGGCCCCGACCCCCATCATAATGGTTAGAATGGAGGCGCGGTCGGGATCGCTGCAGAGGGGGAGGATCTCCTGAGGAATGCGAGACGCCTCCACGGAGCTAAGATTCAGCACCCTTTGGACCACGATCTTGAAGTCCTCGGGAGCCCAATCCCATCTGGCTCCCTGGTGGGTCCGCATGTAGTCTTCAGGTCCAGTGTACTCCCAGGCGCTCCGGGCGCGCCGTTGGAGCGGCGCAATCCGGCGACGGAGGTAATCGCCGTACACCATGGCCCCGGTGAGCCCCTGGGATCGCAGGCCCGCCAGGCGATCGAGGACGGCGTCGTAGTCCTCCCCCAGATCTACCGGCGCCCGCCAGCTGGAGACCTGCGCCGGGGGCTGGCTTGGAAGTCGGAGGCGCGTTTCATTGGCGAGGGGGGTGTAGAACCAGTCGCTCTTCTAGTCGTCCCACTTCTTGCGGAGGACGCAGGGGATGTAGCGGTTCAACACCGGCCCCCGCGGCTGGAAGTAGCAGCCGCCAACCACCGACGGCGGTGACACCGACTGCACGGTGAAGAACCACCGGAACAGCTGAAGAGAGGGGCGCACCCCAATGAACATCTCGCACAGGTGCGCGAAGATGGCCAATGTCATCACCGCATTAGGGGTGAGGTGCGCCATCTGGAGATCGTAGAACTCCAGGACATCCATGAAGAAAGAAGAAAATGGCGGGACCAGCCCAGCCATTGCGAAGGGGAGGAAGAAGATGGACCGCCCCGGGTAGTCTGGTGCCGGGCGCCCCTCGCCCAGCATCACTATCTCCCGACCGGTGGCGGACTCCGGCATGAAGCGGCGCGGTAGTCCGGCGTGCCTCTCGCTCACGATGCGGGAAGGCGGTAGTACACTGCCGTCGAGCAGAGCAGAGCCCCGTGCCATGGCGGTGGAGGAAGAGATGATTGAGAACGAGCGCGTGTGGCGAAAGTAGGGCGTAGCAGAGAAAGAGTTAGAGCTCAGGCGGCGAAGGCAAGAGGAACAATGGCGAAAGGAAGGAAGCAAATCCTTTTCTCGATGCTTTTATACCCTTGCCATCGCTGGCCCTGGCTCCTCGTTTCTCGCGCCCACTACCTCGCTCCCTCGTATCTCGCTATCTCGCTCCCTCGTTTCCCGTGCCCACGCTTCCACTAATCCCATTCGCCCGCTTACGGCGCATGAAGTGGATATGCGGTTGTGGCAATCGAAATGAATTGTATCGTGCGCGCGTTAATTACGCTCGCCGACCGAAGCGGCGTTACCGTATCTCCGGGCGAGACAAATCTGCTCACCCAGATTCGCGCGCTGCTCAAGTGGTGTGGCAGTCTTGAATAGACCGCCCATTATGGACAACCAAAGTTACCAATACCAATGTGCATGGATTGAGACCGTTGGGTATTTTGCCCAACTACGGAGACCGGTCCCACCTGTCACCAGGCTTTAGAGGTGGCGTCACACCTGACCGCTTCCCTTGGGAAGGGAAATTGCTCTGGCATAACGCCGGGGGCTACTGTCGGTGATATGGAACCGGGAGTATCATGACCAGAGGCTTGAGGCAGACACAATCGCCCACGTGGCCTGGCACCTTCGGGGACGTCGGGCCCGAGGGTGAGGTGTCCGCCCTCCTCCTGATTTCCCCCGAGGGGGGGGGGGGGGTCGGGCTGCGCTTGCCCCGGCCCCGAGGGCCGAGGCACCCCGACCCCTTAAGGAAGTCTGCGCCACATATATGGGATAAGTGAGCACAGCTGTGCTCACCTAACAGCATTTATTGCAGTCTGGTCAAGCGTGTCACGCTGCATGCAACGCTGTACAGCGCGTTCCTTTATCCGGTCTGTGACCAGTCACAGACCGGTCAGATCACGGGTTAGGTGGCGATTGGCGGTCTGACGCACGCCTTGCCCCATCCCGTCAAGACGAAAGCCTCTAGGCACTCGTCTCAAGCCGGAGCTAGCGTGTTATCTCTTAGAGATGGCACGATAGCCCTGGTCAGATTTATACCAGGCTTCATCCTAACCATTACAGGCAAGGTGTTACACGAAGAAGGGCAAACATGCACGTTGTTAAGCTGACGCGTGGTGAACAAGAATGACCGGTCTGGCACTGGTCGCGTCATCGACAGACAGCCACGGTCCCGCGTCATCTCTGTCTTCGGGGGAGGTGGGGGTAGGTGTGGGCTGTCCCATCAGAAGGGCTCCCGGATGGAAACCGTACCGATCTCCGCCCATTAAAGAGAAAAAGAACAGTCCAGTTTGGAGAGAGAAAGGTGCATGTGGTATCCCCTTGAGATATAAAAGGAGGACCTTGCCCATTTAGAGGGGAGGACTTTTTCCTTTTTGGAAGGCTGAGGGGAAAGGAAGTTAATCCTTTGTAATTTGTCCATACACAAATCCACAAAAACACAGGAGTAGGGTATTACGCTTCGCAGCGGCCCGAACCTGTATACATCGCCGTGTCTCGTGTGTCTTGCGGGCGGGTGATCTTTCCACATACAGAGAGAGAGAGAGAGCTTGGGATTGCACCCTAAGCCCCTGGTCGAACCGGCAAAGGGGGGCTTGCGCAGTCTCCCGGTGAGGGGCAACGAGCTCCGTCACCTTCATTGTGATCAACGACGCCACGGCCGCCACTGATGTTAATAAAGATGACATAGGCCAGAGACTCCCAAGCTCACCTGTCAACCACTATAGCCCCACAACCATGGAGCTTGATAGCCCGCTTCATCTCGATCTAAATCATTTTTCATGTAGAGTAGTCATTAATAGAGGCATCTCTAAAAGTTGCAAACATGATTTCCAGCTATCTAAGAATGTACAATGGTCGTTATTAGGGACACTTAGTTTTTATAATAGAATATTTGCTAATCATGAAAAGGAGAGAAACCATTGTTATAATGGTTAACAACAAGTCTACACTGACTCTTAGCATTTATAAGATGAAAACTTTTTTTTTAAGATAATAGAATATATTTTCTGCCTTTACTTAACAAGGTATAGCTAATTATAACATCAATTCGCCGAGAAACGTTCACACACACCAAGGAGACATGGTTGCATAAGGTAAAAAGACTCAGCATTTGTAAAACGAAAACATGGGTAAAAAACAAAAACGAAGAAAAATATGCACACTGATTCATAAACCGTCACATCGGCATGGGCAGAACGCGACGCAGAATCGCGCCAAAATTCCTCTGCCTTTCCCGCGCGCAGATACCGACCTACTAGGCTACTACTACACCAAAGGCAGCAAGCTAGCCAGCAACACTAGCAGCAGCAGTGGCAGGCAGCAGCAGCCATCGACTTCGAGTTGCTACGGACAAACGAGCGAGCCAGACATCACCTCGGCACCAAACAATAATGCACCCCAATGGATTAGCAACGGATACGATTCGACGACGCGCAATAATGGCGGCAGCGACGTCCCGCCGTGTCGTCAGGTCGCCGCCGGCGACCAGACGATGTCCTTGAGCGCCGGCCGGAGCTCCTCGCTGAAGAACGGCCGGTACTCCATGGCGTCGCCGCCATCCTTCTTGACGTCCACCATGAGCAACGACGGCGCCACGCGTGCGCCGCCCATCGCGAGCGCCTCCAGCCGCGCGACCACGCCGCTCGCCGCCTCCCGCGTCGCGAACCGCGTGCCGCCCGCGCGCGCCGTGGCCCGCCCCGGCGACGCGGCGGGGTCGTGCTCGAACAGCGGCGACAGGTCGAAGCCCTCGGACAGGGAGATCAGGTGGAAGGCGTTCAGCACCTCGGGCGGCTCGTCCTTGTCGTCGCCGGCATTGCCACGCGTGTCCACCGGCGCCGCCGCGGGGTCGGCGATGATGGGGCGCGGGACGGGCGCCGTCTTCCGGAACCACGGCGTCTCGAGGAGGCCGGCGACGGTGATGCGGGTGCCCGGGTTGGGGTCGAGCAGCGACTTGATGAGCTTCCGGGCGTCCGTCGTCACCCACGGCGGGCAGCAGAAGTCACCCCGCCGCATCTTGCGGTACATGCACACGAGGTTGTCGTCCTGGAACGGCAGCGCGCCGGCGAGCAGCACGTAGAGGATGACGCCGCAGGACCAGAGGTCGGCCTTGGCGCCGTCGTAGCCGTTGCCGGCGAGCACCTCGGGGGCGACGTACGCCGGCGTGCCGCAGGCGGTGTGGAGGAGGCCGTCGGGGCGCGCGTGGCAGGCGAGCGCGCTGAGCCCGAAGTCGGCGACCTTGAGGTTCCCGGCCTCGTCGAGCAGCAGGTTCTCGGGCTTCAGGTCGCGGTGGTACACCCCGCGGCCGTGGCAGAAGTCGACGGCGGAGACGAGCTGGCGGAAGTACCTCCGCGCGACGCCCTCCCCGACGCGGCCGTGGCGGGCGATCCGGTCGAACAGCTCGCCGCCCCGGACGAGCTCGAGCGCCAGGTACACCTTGGTGCGCGTGGCCATCACCTCGTGGAGCTCCACGACGCTCGGGTGGGACACCATCTTCATCACGGCGATCTCCCGCTTGATCTGCTCCGCCATCCCGGCGCGCTCCACCTTGTCCTTGGACACCACCTTCATCGCCACGGCGCGCCCCGTGCGCACGTCCCGCGCCGCGTGCACACGACCGAAGTTGCCGTGGCCCAGCACCCGCCCCATCTCGTACCTCCCCTCCAGCACCCCCTTCCCCTCCATTGCCTGCCTTGCCGCCCTCGATCTGCTCTACTACCCGTCCTCGACGTGCTTGCGGTGGCAGTTGCGGCCGCCGCGGAGGCTGCGGTTGCCGGCGAGGTCGTCAGTGCGCCCGCGCCGCCGCATTGCTCCGCATTCCCCAATGGCGGCAGCAGCAGCGGCGGGCAACAAGTAGCGAGCACCTCACGCGGAGGAGCAGCCGGGGGAGCGCGAGCGGCAGCAGCGGCGGGCACGCGAAGAAAACGAGGGGGACGACGCGCGGTCACGCGGGGTATTATCGTGACGGTTAGGGGATCAGGGAGGCGCATCCAGCCGTCGATCTGTAATCGGATGGTAAAGAGATTTCGTGTGTCCTGGCATCCTGGGGCCCGCGAGGCTGTGGGCTATAGTTGGCCATGTGGGCCGCCCGGCACGGCACGGCCCAGGCCCGGCCGTGCCTGGGCCGAGGCTTGTCGGGCCGGCACGGCCCGACCGACGCACCGGGCCGTGCCGTGCCAGCCCACGTGCCGCACTCACGGCCCAGGCACGGCCCAACACGCCTCGGGCCGTGCTGGGCCGGCCCAAAGGCACGATGGGCCGTCATGCTTTTCCTCAGAATAAGTCTAAATTTCCGCCCTCCTATTGGGCTGTGACATATGTACAGCTACAAAAAGTCTATTTTACCTCCCTCTTCTTTGGGCTGGGGTATATAAATAGCTAAAATAAGTCTATTTAAGGTCCCTATTCTTTAGACAGTTACATTTATATGTCTATTTTTAGTCCCTATACTTTATGTACCGGGCCTGGCCTGCCGGCCCATCGTACCGGGCCGGCCCGACCGTGCCGGGCCAGCCCAGCGTGCCGGTGGGGAGGCCCAGGCACGGCCCGACGGTCGGGCCGGGCCAGCACGGGCCCGACCCAAGTCGGGCCGTGCCGTGCTTGGGCCGGGCCAAAAAGGCGTGCCGTGGGCCGGGCCTTCGGGCCTCGGGCCTTATGGCCAACTATACTGTGGGCTGGTGCCTGGTGGGTGGTGTTGGTGTGGCGGTGTTGGATCATCCCAATTTGGATGGGATGACGACGAGTGGGGCCCAGTTGTCAGTGGGGGCGTTGCCCACACGTCAGGAAAAGCCAGTGGTCGCAGGGCAGTAGGTGGGGGCCCGCCGGAATAATTGGTGGGCCGGCCTGGTCCATTATTATTGGATCAAATCCAAGCCGTTCTTTTTCTTTGCTCGAGTTCTGGTGCATGAGGCCATTCACGATGTTCCCATGTGGCATTCAGCCTCACCCTAGAAACCGAATATTCGTCCCCACATCGGCAATCCGCGCGGCTTGCCCAAGACCGCGGAGCCAACTGTGGCTCCCTGTTCCTCCTTTGTTTCGTAGGTAGGGCCCATACTCATGGGCCGCGTTGTCCTACCGCCCCAACCCCACCTCGCTTCCACCGCCCAACACCGTCGGGGAGAGGAGAGCATCGCCGGAGAGACGGAGAGGGCATGGTCCCGTGCAAGGGGGCGGCGGTCGTCGCCGGCGAGGCAACCACCTGAGCTCGCTGGAGAGAAGGGAGGAAGGAAAGATGGACCACTACCATCGTCGTCGTCGCGCCGACCGAGAGTGGATCTGGCGAGCTCGGCGGCGTCGCCACCGTCGTCCGCCGGGGAGAGGAGAGGGTGAGGCCCGTGCCGAGCGCCGCCAGAGGGGACTGGGAGGGGAGAAAGCAGAGGGAGGTGGCCGGAGCAGGGATGGAGGGGGTGGTTGTGGTGGACGGCGGTCCAAGGGCTCCTAGACCGCCGCCCGGTGCCGTGTAGCTCGGGCCGCCCCGCCGGCCGCCACCGCCGCTCAACACCGCAGTTGGGTGGCGCGGCACCACCGCCGCGCCGGAGGAGGAAGGGGAGGCGCGCGGGTGGAGATGGAGAACCGCTCGAACAGTCTCGCCGCCGGCCGCGCTGCCCCTCGATCCGCGGCGGCCGGAAGAGGAGGAGGAGGGGAGGCGCTCAAGCCGTCCCGCTGACCAGCGCCGACGTCGCCGATCAGGCCATTCGTGCCGCCGCCCGTCTGCCGCGCTGCTCCACGCCGCAGCTAGGTGGCTCGGCATCGCCGCCACGCTGGAGGAGGAAGGGGAGGCACGGCGGGAGGAGAAAGGGGCGAGGCGTGTGGGTGGAGATGGAGAAGCGCGCAGGGATGAGGATCGGACTGAGGATAAGGGAGAGAGAAACGATTTTTTTTATTTGTGTGGCTACTCTTTGAGGCTACATAGCACTGTGAAATTTGTGGCAAGTATTATTCTTCTGGTGTCTTCGACCTATGTGGCAGCCACAGGCTGAGCAAAATGGGTGGCGCACTGCTAATGTCCTTATATGGAGATGACTAGGATTCGCCTCCCGCCTCGATTTGCAGGGAGGGGACACCGGTGGGGAGAGAGCTGACGTCGCGAGATCCGCCCCCGAGCTCGTTGCCCTACACGCGCCACCCCATTCTGCGACGAGGACGGAAGCTCGCCGACCACGCCTCGCCGCAGGATCCCGCCATCGAGGAGACAAGCGGCGCCGCCGATGGGGAAAATAGAGCGGCAGCCATAGTAGGAGGGGAGGCGCAACGGCTGGAGGAGGAGGAGGAGAGGCGGCGTCAGCCGGAGGAGGGGGAAGGCGCGGCGGCCGGAGTAGGAGAAGGGGAGGCGCGACGGCTGGAGGAGGACGGGACGTGTGCGTCCGGCGAAGAAGGGGGGAGATGCACGGTTTCTCTCGAGGGAGAGAATAAGGGAGAGAGAAGAGAGGGGGAGGGGTGGTTTATATTTTTTTTTCCAGATTTTAGGTGTTCGGCGTAAATTTTGGACCTCTATTCAAATAGGAAAAAAATATTAGTACTGGACAAAATGTGTGAGGGACTGAAATATAAAATTAAAGTTACTCCTAAAGCTGCACTGTGAAGAACCTAGATTTTAGACTTATAGCTTTGGTCTACATGACACTCCGAGGCTCCTTAAAGTAGTGTGACACACTGTTAATACCCTCAGTGCGGTACGCTTGATGATGCACCTGCAAGTTTAAACCAATATTAGCATATTATAGTGTTAAGTAAGATCTCAAATAAAGTCAGAGAACTATCCTAACAACAAGTTATAGTTACAAACTGGCTTGATTCTTATCTCGTGTTGAAACATGTGGTTGATGTCCCATTCGTCGACCTTGCGTTTCATCCATATATACATTGGATTCTGTTGTGCCTCCGTCGACCCCGTTGTATTAACCTCGGGACCGCCTATACATCACTCGGGTGATTTTTGAGAAAAAATCACCCAGATTTTTTCTTCCCTTGGATTTGCGTCCAACATACTAGAAAATAAAATAACTAATACAAATTTACTTACACGACATTTTTATCAAAATTACAGTGCACTTACATGTCATATCAACTAAATTTACATATGTAATTTTAGTTATATAGGACTGTAATTTTATATTTGAAATAAAATAACTAATGCAAATTTACTTACACAATATTTTAATAAAAAATATAGTGCACTTACATGTCATATCAACTATATTTACATATGTAATTTTAGTTATATAGGGCTGTAATTTTATATTTTAAAGAAAATAATAAGTACATATTTACTTACACAATATTTTTATTAAAATTACAGTGCACTTACATGTTAAATCAACTGAATTTACAAATGTAAATTTAGTTAAATAGGATTGTAATTAATATCAACTGAATTTACGTATACAATTTTAGTTAAATAGGACTGTAATTTTATATTTTATTCTAGTTATATAGGATATTTACACGTAGCTAGGATGTAAATTTCTTGTGAATCGTGATCAGCGGCAAACGTGGGACCTACGAGGTCTCATCTCCACCTCACGACAACATCGACGCAGAATCGTGTACTGATCTCGGCGCATAGTTGTAGGGGCAAAAATCTGTCAAATATCAACGAAAAAATCACCCGTGTGATGTTTAGCAAAATCGATTAACCTCTTGTCAGGCCCAATGACTGCCCAATATATGGTGGCCACTCATTTTGATTTCCATACGGATAAAATTGACCGCCCAAGTGCTTGCCAGTGTTTTGCCCATGCATGCAAACCTCTCTAGCTGGTGTTGGTGCTTGCATTCACTCACTCTCATACGTGCACCAATGATTATAGATGGCCAAATAAGTTTCCCGGCTTGACACGACCACGACTAGGCCTAGGCCATGGTCAGTCGGGCTAGCACAACCTGACCTACACGCCGGGCTAGGGCGTGCCTATCCACGTTCCAGGCACGACCCCATAAGACTCGGGCCGTGCCGTGCCGGCCCGAAGGCACGATAGCACATCGTGTTTCTTCAAAGAATAAGTCTATTTCCCCTTATCTCTTTGGGTTGTGTCTTATATGGTTGGAATAAATATATTTTGTATCCCTCTTCTCTTTGGGTCGTGTCTTATATGGCTAAATAAGTCTATTTTGGATCCCTTAACTTTTTTTTGACCATGCCATGTCGGGCCGACCCACTATGCCAAGGCATCGGTCCAGGCACATCCCAACTATCGGGTCGGGCTGGTACGGGCCGACAACAGTTGTGTCGTGCCATTCTTGGGCCGGGCCAAATAGTTGTGCCGTGGGCCGGGCCATTGGGCCTTGGGCCATATGGCCATCTTCAGCACCAACGGTCAAACAAGCCCAGCTCGACATGCATGTGGTAGACCAACCGGTAGATATATGTGACTATTTAAGTGGTATACGGAGTACAATTTAAATTATTCGTGTTAGCTAGGAGTTAGGGATTTGCTTTCTATCTCAATGAAGTGACAAATATGCATGCTTTTGCATGCGCTTGGTTAGATCACGAGGAATTAAACCATTTAAATCAGTTCAAGTTGGTCCCTTAATTGTGTAGGGGAGTGAATTATAGTGTTGAATGTGTCAGCGCCTTTTCAACTAATACGGGCTCACCTAAAGATTTTTGGTGTTAACAAAGTCACCAATCACCTGATCTAGAAAAGTTCCTAACCAAGATGGGTCTAGAAAAGATTAAAATCAGCTAGCAGAGCCAATTTAGAGACTGAATCAGTCTCTAGGCCGATTTAGATTGATTTAGAGGTAAACAACCATCTCGTAGACGAATAAGAAGGTTTACGGGATAAGCCTACAAAATATATCATACTCTCAGAGCGGAAGACATTGTCTAATTTGAAAGGCAAATCACTTACTCCCTCCGTCCCACTGGAAACGAATCTGAAACTGAATGTGACATATCGTAATACATTGAATCTGAAAAAGAAATATTGTCTTTGTGAGACATAGGGAGTACTTTACAAGGCCTTTCTCTGTCCAGCTAGGTGTAAATTAAATAACAATGTTTGCAGTGTCTTAAGTCAAATTGCCTTAAAGTTTTAGTGCTGCCTAGAAGGAATTACTCACCCTACTTGCAAAAAGTACTTGGCACTGGACACTATATAGGCAAACTTTTTCACCATCCATCTTTTTCTAAATAAATTTATAAAAACTTGAAAATATACAAATATTATCAAAGTATTAGCATGAATCTTTAATTCATTCATAGTACTTTAACCTTTCGAGAATTGTTAAGAAAAAAAACTGTGAAAGTTTAATAGTGCCAGGTAGATGCAAACGGAAGGATTAATTAATTAAGACCGGTATTAGGAACATATTTTATAAAGAAGCACGCACTCTTTCAGTATCTTGTGTAGCAATTTTTGTCTTAGACCAGATTTTTATTATAAAGAGTAAGTAGTACAAAAATGAAATTAAAATCAGTTTGTAGATTACTCTATATAATAAAAGCCAGTTTGTAGCAAACAGTGAGAAAGATTCGATCTCCTAAGTTCTCCTTGTATTGTTATACCACAAAACAGTCTAATTTGCCATTTTGCCTCGGTTTCATGTCGCCATCTTCCTTTGTCATCCAGCACTTGATAGCTCCACCTGTTTAGGTGATCCGTACCGAGTGATTAATTTGTTCTGTCAACCATTACTTTCGATTAGGGGGCACATAGACTAGACCCATTCCCGCCCGGTTTTTGCACCTTGTATTGTAATGAACTGGCACCATCTAATGCCACAGCATTGGACGCTTGCTGGATTGCTGGCTACCTTTCGTTTGTGTCGAGGCTACTTATATGTTACGATTCCTCCGTCCTAAAATATAATAATTTTTAAATCTTTAATATTTATCTAAAAATATAACAACTTCTGCACTAACATTCTATTTCCAACCATTTATTCACAACTCTTCACCATTCAATTTCTTCATACACTTCCACTTATCATCTAATCACAACCTTTTCCATTTAAATCCATTTACTTTTTTAATAATCGTGTCTACCTCTTTTTATATTTTGGATGAATATTTTGGATGAAGGTTGTACTTGTTTTTAATAATTGACATTTACACCTTTTAACGTTAAACTTACACTGCTTGTTTGTTTTTTTTTAAAAAAAGGAAACACTTAAAAGTATGTTAAATTATCGACATATATATAGTGGCATAAATATAACCATTCGACTTTTATTTATCACAACAAAATTATTAAAGAAATATTTTATGGTCAAAGTAATACAGTTGTAATCAACAAAATCGGTTATTACAGAACAGAGGGAAGTAAGCTTAATTTTAAATCGGGAAAAAACATTACTCCCTTCGTCCTACAGTATAGCAACTCCATCATTCAAATTTTGTCTAAAATATAGTAATCTCTCATCTCAATAAATCATAATCATCTCTTATTTAATTTCTCTGTCTACTTTCACACTTTAACCAATTACAAACATCTCTATTTGATTTCACATATTTTTTTAACCACTGTGTAGAACTCCATAAATCTTTATATTTTTATACGGATAAAGTGCGTACAAAGCTGGCAAGTTGCCAACTGGACAGGAACACCAAGCAGGGTTCATCAATTGTTTGGCTGCGATGGCTCTCGTTTCTTCAGTCCTAAACAAAGGTGTATGCAGAAGTTGTCACCGAAGTCCCCAGTTCTTCGTTAGCATCAATTCCCATTAAGAACATTTTCTCCTCGCAAGTTGCAACCGTGCTGCTTATTCTTTGGCTAACTAATTTTCCCGTGATCCGTCCACCTCTTTCAGATGCGTCCCCATCAACATTCATGATTCCCTGTTAATCGCTTAACCTGGTAATTAAACTGATCATTAAGCGGGAAAGAAAAGTGCGTGCTCTTTTCCACGTACACGTACCATACGCACAAGCAACCTGCAGCTAGCCCGTCGCTGCGCGTGCGACAGAATGCCAGCAAATGGCGTTCGAGACACGTACGCCCAAGCGATCGATGTGAACAGCGGCCCAACTCTTTGCAGTGAGACTAGTCTAGCAGCAGGCTAACGTTCTTCCCGTTCAAACCAATTATTGATCGATTTGATCCGGACGAAGTACACATCGCCATTGACGGAACCGGCTATGGCTAGAGCTGTGGACGAGACGACGACTAGCTCGCAAATGGCGTGTGGACACCGCGCCGGCGACGAGCTGACAAAGCTGTAGCTGTTGCAGCGTGGTGTTGCTGGCGACCTCTTTACGGGGTCACGGTGATGCTGATGTGGTTGGTCGCTCAGTCATTAGTAGAGAGTTTGTCTAATATATTAACGTGTAATCTTTTTACGTGTTCGTGATAAAAAAAATTAGTGAAGAGTTTGCAGGCTTCACTCTTCAGTCTTCAGAGAGCTCCTCTGATGAAAGGGGGAATTCATTATTGGTGATTGGTGTCTGATACCGCTAATCAAGATGCTGGTCCTCACACAGGCTTGGTATATTCCAAAAAGAATGATATTCTATAAGATAATTCTCTTTTATTGTTGGTATAATGATTATGTGCATCATAGATATGCAACAATTCAGAATGCTTACTTTCTTTATAAAAATAGAGCAAATTTTATATTGGACTATTTTTTACACAGCTTTGCTAGCATTGGTGTTGCGCTTGAACTTAAGCTTGGCATCCCACATGGGATTTCTTCTGTCATTTTCTTCTTTATTTCTGTCAAATGTGAAAGGGGGAAGATCAAGTTCCTTCAAGTGTATGACGTCGACGCCGGTGCTAGCAAAGCTACAACATGACCACCGTTCTAGTGGTGGCTACTCGACCTACTCACAGGTGGTTCAATTCCTCCAACCCAGCATAAAAGAGAGTAAGAGACTGTTTGGTTGCCGGCATCTACCCTGGCTTGGATGGGAGATGCAGACGTCCGCTTGTTTAGTTACCATTTGGAGTATGGCCGAGTTCATGCAAAAGTAGCTTCCAAGCCTGGCCTGAGAGAAACGCTCAATTTCTTCTTTGCTCCTCGGCCTAGCTAAGGGGATGAAGTGTAGGTGCACACGTGTGGTAGGGGTCTGGCGTCCACTCACCTCCTCCCTCTCATTTCATCTCCCTATTCCCAAGCGATCTCTTCTTCCCTGTAGAAAACCCGCCAAGAAAACCGGAGTTGAACCGCCTGGGATGCCGCGTCCGGGGCAGTTGGAGAGGGAAAAATGTGAGAAAAAGGTACGCATGTGGGATTCGATCCTAGGATCACGTGCATAGAAGCGAACCAACCAACCACCAGGCTAGGATACACCTTGTGTTTTGAAGGAATAAACTATATATTTACATTACATTGAACCGCTTCAAATCAGTGATTCAACCGGTTGAACCAATAAACCATTGAACCGATGGCATCGCCGGTTTAATGACCGGTCTAGTCTCAATAACTATGCTTTGGGGTCACCGCTCGTTCGACGTCTTCTCCAATGGTGGACTAGCGGCCAGCCTCGAGCTCCATCGCCTCAAACACGGTAGAACCAACACGACAAGTTCACAGGAGCCAGATATGGTGCCCGCGGGCTCATAGGCGCTGGATTTGGAGCATGCGACAACGAGCGCTTGGCGAAGCTCGGTCGGCCCCAGTGGAAAAGTCAGCTGCCGCTATCATCTTCCTTGCCAAGTTACCATCTCCATCTCTCATGCAAGCAACTAAACAAAATCTCATCCCAGCCAAGCTAAACCAATGCAAACAACCAAACAGTTACATATGTATCTCCTCATCCATGTTTAACTTAGCCTGGATAAGAGAGATGAGTCAGGCTAGGGAAATGCAAGAAACCAAACACACCATAAATGGATAGATGGAGCTGGAGTTAAATGAACAAGCCCTGAAAATATTGATTTACCCTTATCCACGCCACCATAATGGTTGATACAAAGTGGGTTGTGATCAAAACATAAGGGAGATAAATGGTGTCATTTTTCAATGATGTGCTTTAATATATGTTGAGCTATTTGTTAGGATATATAGATCTGTTTATTTTGTCTCAAAAAATTCACGTTCTAACGGGTGAACTTGTGATATACACGACCTAGCACAAAGAAAGAGTTTCACCACCCATTGCAATCTACTGGTCGGTACAAAGGGACAAGATTCTGATGGCAACTTGTGCTGCATTTTATTCTACCTGAGGCGGTTAAGACTTTTTTTTTTCTGGCACCTCTAAACTTAAGCCAAGTTGGCGCAAACCACAGGCCGGCCCATGTAGTAAGTGAAGCAAGGCGATTCCAGTAGTCCCCAACTCCACATTTATTATTATCTCAGTGAGATTATATTTGTGCAAAGCTCACTGTTATCTTTACTCCCCCAATTAATCAACTGTCTGGCATTATGACCTTGCCTGGCCTGATGCGGCAAACTGGACGGCGACCTCTGCTTGCAGTTGCAGCTGCAGCTGCAGCTGCACTGCTGCAAATTCAATGGGCCGTGGACAGGTGTTGCCGAGGCTCGCTGTCTGATCCGGCGATGTGGGCCCGGACACCTCATGGCCGTCGACGGCGACGGCAGTGGCGTGTCCTCCTGTGTCCTGCGGCCATCCATCCATCCTGTTTGTCGCGGTGCAGGGAGGAAAGCAACTTCAGATGTTGATCTTCCACTTTTGACAGCTGAACATCTCACTTTGTCAATTCGCGCGCCATGGTTAAAATCAGCTGCCAAGCAAGCATGTTTCAAAATGTAAGGATAGCCATTCAATTACCTTGGTTATCAATAAACCGGTTAAGTTATAAAAAAAACTCAAGCTTACAAATTTTGCTTGAATTTCACCTGTTTCATCGATAACAGCTTGTTATCATGGTTACCGAGACGGGCAAACGGTTCTGCAAGCTTCCAAACTTTCTAAGGCAAACGTTTCTGCTGCTGTCCAGATTGCTTCTTGTCTCAGATTGTTCTGAATGAGAAGTTTTAAGCAACAATAGGACGCGTGTGTTGATCTGCTACAGTATTGACTTTGGAAGGGTCTAAGCAAAAGCACAGCAGCATCCTCTATCAGAGATTCAGATTCCGTGGTCCAAAGAGCAAAATCACAGGGAAATTCGCAATAATGCAATCTGTTCCTTTCCAGCAGCTAACAAGTCACACCACACAGCCCCAAATCCTTAGGTCAGAGGATCCCCAATTCCGCGAGAAAATTGCCGTTGTATTTTAGCGAATTCCCATTTCGATGATGGCAGAATGACAATTTTTTTCTCAATTCCGTGGTAGTACACAAGTTAAACGTCTAATATTCATGCGTGAACCAGGCATCGCCAAGTGGCAGCGGTGGAGGTGACCACAGCCAGTTCATCCGAACAAGAAATGGCCCGGCTCACCGGCGGTAACAACCGTTGCCGTCGGAGAAATCTTAGAGCAAGTTTAATAGTATAGCCACTACTAGTTCTAAATCATCTATAGTCAATTTAATAGCCAATTCATACAATAGTTACTTACAAACATATACTACACTATTAATACATGGTCACATATATCATACATATATTGCGTCTTGGAGTCCGTGCTGTAACTGGCTACAAATATATAGCCCGTTGCTCTTCTCTCTCCCTTTAATTTTATCTTCTTAAAATATATTTGTAGCTGGCTTATAGTATGCTATTGTACCTGCTCTCATGCACGACGACAAGAGAAGAGGAATGCGTGTGCAGCAATAATTCACGTCCTCTCCGACGGCGACGTCGCCGGCCGGCCGGATGTGGCGCCGCCGAGCGGGTAGGAGGGCTCAATTATTCAGAGCTAGCGAAAAAGGACATTTGTTTCCGGTGGTGTTTGTGCCTTTTTACAGGAACACATCGTGTATGCGCTGCACCGGATGGTGAGAGTTGAAACGAAAGAGCGCAGACGTGACGCCCATGCGAGCCGCGGCAGAAGCGGCGGGATGGATACCCGTAGATTCTTTGGATTTTTGGGATAGCATGGGGGGAGAAAGGGACATGTCGGCATGCCCAGTGGTGACTTTGGACTTTTGGAGAGCATGGAGAGGCATGGTTTTGCGGCATAGTTTTGCAGCCAAGTTCCTTTTCTTAATGTAAAGAAATGTCTTTGCGGATGTCATGTCAAGCAACCGTATATTAGCATATGAAGTATAATATCTTTAGAATAAATTTGTGAAAAAGTTATGGCCCCATCGTTTATCTTATTCGTGAAATAAGCGAAACGGCGTATTTACAAACAAAGAATAATTTGTGAATAAAACTTTTATATACGTATTCTTAGCGATCTAAAAGCAAATGCTGAAAAATAAACTTTGACGAAAAAACTCAAAATCAACTCTAAATTTAAGGTTGAAAATTCAAATTTTAGCTGATAAGTGTAAGCATAATTAAGCGAAAAGATGAAAACATACATGTGTTTTGATAAACAACACTACCAAATGTAAGTTACGGTATCCAGGTAAAAGGGGGGGGGGGGGGGCTTTTCACCAATAGTACAAACTTTCCACCAGTAGCACAAAATACCACAGACTTTTTCACTTTCTCAAAAATACCACGGAACTAAATGGGAACGGGAGTAGAAGGATGGTAAATAGCATAAATTTCTTACACAAAACTACCCCTCTGATAGGGGTGGTAATGGGTTCGATTTTTCAGTCTACAAAATGTAACAGCTAGGCCAACACAGATTGGGCTGAAATATAGTAGTTTTTTTTCGCTAAAAATATAACTATAAGATGGGTTATGAAAGAGGTCATTGGGCCTGACCCGTCACCACCCCTACTCTCCGGATTTCGTCAACCCATCATCTGCTCCTTTTGTGAGTCCTTACTTCTTTTTCTCCTTCTCTTTCTCTTCTCTACCAAATCATAAACATGTAGAAACGGCGAGAGCGCTTGTGGTTATGCAAAATGGACTCTGTTAGGAAATGATAGACAAGCAAATGAAAATGAAAAAACAATAGATCAATCACAGAAGACACGAGATTTTAACGTGGAAAACCCTTCCAAAGTAGGAGAGAGAAAACCACGAGCACCAGTTAGCAAAATATCTTCACTATATCGGGGTGAGGATACAACGCCGAATGGCGGCTTACAAGAGGTATATATATATGAGGTGAAACCCTAAAAAGGATGACGATCCATACCACAGGGGCGGAGGCCTCCGCTTTGCTCCGGCAGAAGCTTGCCTTTATTAAGTGCAATTGAATTTGGATCACAACTCAACAAACTTCACCTTGAGACAAATTCCTTCTTATAGCATGAATCAATTCTTCACCCTGAACACAACAAAGACAAAAAAAACACTTTTGGTGCCAAATAGCCTCTTGGACTAAACCACTATACTAACTAAGCTTGAGTAAAGCTCAAACTTAGCAACAGGAACAAATTTTGTCATCATATCAGCAAGATTATCATGAGTGCCTATCTTGTATATCTTTAGCTTATCTTGCGTGACTACATCGTGAATATAATAGTACTTGATATCAATATGCTTTGTCCTCTCATGAAACATCTAATCTTTAGTACGATATATGGCACTTGGACTGTGGCCTCTTATAGTATGTGCTCTCAGAGCACCCGCAATGGTAAAGTAAGGTGCTATCTATAAAACATGTACATCTCAGCAATAGACTAGATTAATAGTAAACCATCTCAATAGTATGTCTAAATGTGTATCTATAGCTCTCTAATGCATTGCCTCGTTTTTCTCTATAGACTATCTCCAGGTTAGTAGATAGCTTTGCTCTCTCTCTTCATTTAATCTCTTCCAAATAAGAAAATATGTTGATATGGATATCTTATAGAGAGCCTATAGATAACTATTGCGGGTGCCCTCATGCGGTTATTTCTTCTACTTCGACGTTGATCAACTAACTCTTCCCATTGGTCCAGTCATGTGGGTGTCGCACGACTGATGGCTCCTCGAGATGAAGCCCCTAATGAATACGTTATTGAATCTTCCCAATGGTGATGGACGAACATCATGCAGATGACCAAGGACTAGTAGAACGAGCGTGTGCGACATCCCTCCTGCCGCACACGGCATCTTCCCTCGCGCAAGCGCGCAGGTGCGCGTCCTCCCTTGAGTAGGGGTATTTTTGTCATAGAAAATATGAACAACACTTCCCATCATGTTTCTGTTTAATTTTGTGGTATTTTTGAGAGGGTGAGAGAATCTTGATATTGTTTGATATTGGTGAAAAGTTTGTGTTATATATATGAAATTTTCTCATCACAAAACTATATATTTATCATGTAGTTTAATATAGTTTATCAAAGAACTATAGACGCAAGCTAACAAATCGTAAAGCTACAGATTCAGAATAATTACATAAAAAATAAATTAAATTTAGTACCAACTTAAACTCTTGAGTGGACTGGTAAGTGCATACAATTTATTGTACCAGAGTCAATAGAAAATTGTATATTGCTCACTTCACTCATGGCACCTTCGTGTCATGCATGATGTATGATGTCAACAGAACGAATTATTTGAGTTGATATTTTTGTAGCATAACAATGTGACATAATTTGTCGCTTATGAACTGATATCACAATTGTGGTAATCAGTTTATGACTTTACATGTACGAATTTACTTAGTTGTATTTACAAGGTAGTAATTGGGAAATATTCTAGAGAGGCCGGAAAGAGGACAGCAAGGACTAACTGTATTTATAGTCAGAGGATGGTGGCCAAATGGCCAATAAACAATTGTGGTTGGATACGATCAGATCCCAGTCGCATGATACTATGATAGAATTACAACTAGTAAAATACTTTCCCAAAGATGTGTGGTTTTGTGGGTGACTGGGTGAGTATGATGGCTTCTCAGGGTCGCATGGTTTGGGAGCTTCATGTCTTCATGGCTTCATGTAGATTGTAGAGTGATTACAAAATAAGGCTGCCAAAAAAACAAGCTACTTACCTCAGTTTACTCTGGCTAAAATCGAGCTTGGCTTGAGCTCTCCAGACAAACCGAGGTCAAGACTGGACTACTAAATCTCGAGAGCCTAGCGAGCTTGAGCTTGGATGGTTAAGGATCCGACTATTCCTTTCTATTCTCCCTCCGACCCTCCCCAACTCTTTTCTTCAAAAACAAAAAAGAATCATGCTCAAGCTTTCATATAAAGTATAGTATTGAAGAATAATCTCTGGTATTTTAAGCAAAGTTTGACCTTCAATCATACTTTCATAGAATTCTTAATTTATTCTTGAAATAGTGTTATCAAACTTCATCAAGCCAGCACCAAATTAAGTTTATCTTGCCTGGTGAGGAGGATTTACCGTATCCCAATGATAAGACCGGTAACTAAATAACCTAGTTACCACACAATAAAAAGTTAAAAAAAATATTTAAATTTCTATTGAACTTGGTGAGGTTTACTCGGCCCACTGATATGGTGTGAAAAATAACTTGGCCAGCCTTTTAGCGAGGTTTCTTCAAAATTATTTATCTATAATTTGTTGTATTTTTATCAATCATTTGAGCATATTCTTGTCAATAAGCCGAGCTGAGGTAGGGCGAAAATAACGTTCATTCATAATTGAATAATTTTTATTTTGAAAGAAAAGCCAGATTTATCGGAACAGTTTTCAAACCAAGCCATCGAGCTAGCTAAACAAGCTTTTTTTTCCACCCATGCACATTGGTAGTAACTCCGCTAACCGGTAGTAAGAAAAACCATGGTCAAGGTGAATCCTCACCCAAGCTCAAATGCCAACTTAGGCTCATCTTGTATCAACCTTTGGTCCTGAAAAGCTCACTTGATCTTGGCTCATTGGTTGTCTTGTTGCAACTACATTAGTTTTCGAACAATACGAAATATCCTTTTTCTAGTTGTTATAAACTTCCAGATGTTAGGCATTTTGAGTTGAGGTTACAATAGTAAATTTGGAAGCAAAATGGTGAATTTCAAAATCTCAGATAGGTCACTAATTTAAGTAATTGGTGAGAGTTCAAGTGGAAACTTCAAAACCAGGGGTCACAATTCCGAGAAAATCGGTTGAATTCCACGAAATTTTGAGGTTTCGACGAGGCTCAAAAGTAGAAGCCGTCCAAGATTTCGATGAGTTTCATCCAAATTCAAATTTGAATTGATAAAAAGAAAAAACAAATAAAATCTTATATTTTTTGAAAAAATTGATATATTCCATGTATTTACTGAAATTTACAATAATAAAGAAAAGAATAACAAATTAAAAAAGAAAACAATTTTGGTTTACCTCTTTTTCTAGTTACCCATTGAAATTGCGATGATTTCGCTCGGAATTTCACCAAAGCAGATTGGTTTTCGTGAGCTTATTGGTGAACTTAGGGAATTTGTATTCAAAATTTGGTTTATGAAATTTGTTTGGAATCTACTGGCTTTCCACCGGATTTCGCGAAAACCATCATTATGCCAAAGCCCGAAACGGAAGGCCATCTTAGAATCGTAAACCCTGTTCAAAACTCAACCCAATTTGGAACACATGATCTTCACATGATAAATAAAAAAAAGGAACCATCTAAATTTCCATGTTCCAAACATGGACTAGTTAGAAGTTTAGAACTCTCATCCTCTATAGCCGTGTTTAGTTGCAAAATTTTTCTTCAAACTCCTAATTTTTTCATCACATCAAAACTTTCCTACACACATAAACTTCTAACTTTTCCGTCACATCGTTCCGATTTCAACCAAACTTCTAATTTTGATGTGAACACCCTATGTTATAAACTCGTGTTGGAAGCTTCAGTGTAGAGCCACCCTGATGGACGGTAGACATGACCCTTACCAGTCGTCGCAGCCAGGTCCAAGTCTGAGGAAGTACGGTGCACCTGAAGAGCTCAACCTGACTCGTGTTGATCTCCCATAGGGGCGGGCAGCTGCCTCCAGTATCTGAATTGTTCCACCCTTCCACGTTCCAACTTCCAAGTTGATCGCCCTTGGCAGAAGAAGAAGAGAGACGACAACCCTCCAGGTAGTCATCAGTCTGTCACGCCAAACGGGCAAGCAAAACGGCCCAATCAACCGCCACATGCGCCTCCCCCTTCCAACCTCACCGGCAGCAGCAAAATTGGGCCCCTTCGCCCCACCACTCCCCGCCTCCCACCGCAACGCCCAATCCTTCGTTTTTTTGTCCCCTCTCGCGCGCGGCCCCCGTCTCCCACACCCGCACCGCACGTCGCAGCAACCAGCATCCACCTGACCGCCTCCCGTTGGCCCGCGCCCCCGCGCCCACACACCCCAATCACGCTACAAATACGCAAAAAAACCCCACTCCATCCCGTGTGCCGCCCGCCTCAAAACCAACCGCGTCCGTCCCCGGCGTCAAAACCATGTGCCCCCCCGCCCCATTCCTACGTGCTGCCGCGCGCCACATATTAATCAGCCGCACACCGTTGCCCGCCTACCACTACTACCACTGATCACACTTGCTACTACTACCACACATGGCGAGGAGAGCGCGGGAAGAGGAAGCGGATCAGGTGGAGAGGAAGCTGGTGCTGGGGCGGTACGAGCTCGGGAGGCTGCTGGGGCAGGGCACGTTCGCCAAGGTGTACTACGGCCGTGACCTCCGGTCCGGTGAGAGCGTGGCGATCAAGGTGATCGACAAGGCGCGGCTCCGTCGCACGGAAGGGATGGTGGAGCAGCTGCGGCGTGAGATCTCCATCATGCGGATGGTGCGCCACCCCAACGTGGTGGGGATCCGCGAGGTGCTCGCCAGCCGCGCCCGCGTGTTCGTCGTCATGGAGTACGCCCGCGGCGGGGAGCTGTTCGCCAAGGTGGCGCGCGGGCGGCTCACCGAGGAGCACGCGAGGAGGTACTTCCAGCAGCTCGTCGCCGCCGTCGGGTTCTGCCACGGCCGCGGCGTCGCGCACCGGGACCTCAAGCCCGAGAACCTGCTGCTCGACGAGGAGGGGCGGCTCAAGGTCACCGACTTCGGCCTCGCCGCGCTGCCCGAGCAGCTGCGACAGGACGGCCTCCTCCACACGCAGTGCGGCACCCCGGCGTACGTCGCGCCCGAGGTGCTCCGGAAGCGCGGCTATGACGGCGCCCGCGCCGACCTCTGGTCCTGCGGCGTCGTGCTCTACGTGCTCCTCTGCGGCTTCCTCCCGTTCCAGCACGAGAACTACGCCAAGATGTACCAGAAGATCTTCAAGGCGGAGTACCAGGTGCCGCCGTGGGTGTCCGGCGACGCGCGCCGCCTCATCGTCCGCCTGCTCGTCGTCGACCCGGCCAAGCGCATCTCCATCCCGGAGATCATGCGCACGCCATGGTTCAAGAAGGGCTTCGTGCCGCCCGTCCCCACCTCCCCTGTCTCCCCCAAGAAATGGGAAGAAGACGATGTCCTCCTCGACGGCGGCGACTCCGGCGCCATGTCGCCCCGGACGTGCAACGCGTTCCAGCTCATATCCTCCATGTCCTCCGGGTTCGACCTGTCGGGGATGTTCGAGAGCGAGCAGAAGGCCGCCACGGTGTTCACGTCGCGCGCGCCGGCGGCCACCGTCATCCAGAAGCTGGAGGCCGTGGGGCGATCGCTGGGTTACAGCGCCACGAGAGGGAAAGGGTGGAAGCTGAGGTTGGAGGCGACGGCGGACGGAGCAAACGGGCGGCTCGCGGTCACCGTCGAGGCGCTCGAGGTGGCCGCCGACGTCGCGGTGGTCGAGTTCGCGCACGACGCCGGCGACGAGCTCGAGTTCAACAAGTTCTGCGCCGTCGACGTGCGGCCGGGGCTCGCCGACATTGTCTGGGCGTGGCAGGGCGACCGGCCGGCGGCGCCCGACGTTGCCGCCGCCACCGTCGAGTGCTCGCCGGCGTGATCAGAGCCGTCCGTTCAGCGCGACGTGAAATCTGTAGGATGTATTAGCTTTAGCTTCTTTGCTCGCGGTTATGTACAGGCCAAATCGAGAGATGTGTAAATACAAAAGTTTTGTTACTTGATCAATCTAATTTGGGTTAATGATTAGTATAATTGATTATGGCATTTGAAGTTCCTGCACTTTGCCATATGAAAATTCAAAAATGGAAAACTCAAAAACATGAATCATGGCGTGTTGATTTCAGGAAAAAAAAAAACATGCAATCCTTGCTCTCCTTTCCTTCTTTTGAATTCCGTGGAAGTAATCCTTCGGACTCCTGAAAGCTTGATTTAGGTTTGGTGGGCCTGTTGGAATCGAAATGATTTTTTTTATTTGATTAAGATGTTTCATACATGATGTAAGTCATAAATAAAAGGCATTTTCATTTCCAGGTTCCTAATCATTGTACCTTCTCTTTTGAGGGGAGCCTAATAGCTGTACTTTTGTGTTTATTTCAGCATTGAGAAAAGAACAAACCCCTTTGTGCTCTCAGAAAAATATAGTGTTCAGAAAAGAAAGACTGCTTACAGAAGGAATATCAAATATATATCATAGTACGATTTGCTTTTTTATTTGATTAAGATGTATCATTCATGATGTGAAGTTATAATTAAAAGGCGTTTCCATTTCCCGTGTTTATGATCATTTTAGGTTTTCTTTTTCTTTTTTTTTTTTGACAACCAGGTTTTCTTTTTCAAGGGAACCTCATAGCTGTACTTCTGCATTTCCATTTGCCATGTTTCTGATTATTTTGCATTTTCTTTTGAAGGGGACCTCACAACTGTACTTTTATACTCCATCCATTTCACATTATAAAATGTTTTGATTTTTTAAGTTAAACTTCTTATAATTTGACCAAAATAGCAACATTTTCAATACCAAACAAACATATCATCGAAATATGTTCAATGTTAGATGTAATATGTTAAGTTGTGATCCAAATTCATTTGCACTTAATAAAGACCAGCTTCCCAGCTTCTGCCGTAATGGAGCGGAGGCCCGTCGCCGGGAGGCTTGGGCCGGAGCGTAGGGTTCCACCATATATATATATATATATATATATATATATATATATATATATATATATGTGTGTGTGTGTGTGTGTGTGTGTGTGTGTGTGTGTGTGTGTGTGTATGTATGTATGTATGTAAGTCGCCGTGCGGCGTTGTAAACTCACCTCAGATATAGTGAAGATATTTTGCTGGCTGGCGCCCGTGGTTTTTCTCTCCTGTTTTGGGAGGGTTTTCCACGTTAAATCTCGTGTCTTTTATGATTGATCTATTGTTTTTTATCGTTTGTTCGTCTATCGTTTTCTGACATAATAAAGTTATATTATAAGAGTTGTTATGTTTCTCTTGATCAATTTATAGAAGTTTAACTTAGAAAAAATAAAAATGGCTAATGATATAAAATTAAGGAGGAAGTATTATCGTGAGAATGTTCAGAAAAGAAAGGCTGCTTACAAAACCAGCATCAAATAGATATAATATAATTTGAGTGAATGTTTTGAATATAACAGGCAAACAAAACTACATTTCATAGAAAAATAATTCAATCCAAACAAGTTCATAATTGCTCTTAAAAAAAGCGCAGAAAAGCCGGAGGGGGACAGCCCTTTAGTAGTAGCTTAGGTCACTCATAATGCAATTGATTCCCTCTTAATGATTTCTAACGAAAAAATGCTTGCTTAAGCAAGGGCATCTGTCCAACTTTTTTTATTTTTAAAGAAAAGCAATTTGCAGATAACCTGCTCATTAGCACTTTGTGATTGACAATCTCATCCTCACTTTACATAACCTCTCTTGAACTTGACAGTACTAATTGAAAAATGTAACCAAGAAAAACACAAGTCAGAGTACACATACGTGTTACATCGGAATTCAGGATTAATTACGCTTTAACCTCTACAAATCAACGACTTTGTTTGATGTGCATATCCTGTTTCAGAATTAGTTCGTCGAGTCACCGTGTGACCACTAGAGCCGTCAAGAAACACCACCACGCGCACGATGGAGACGTCGAGAGCAGAGACATTTCATGGCTTCAACCATTGGAAAACCGACCCGAATCCATCATATATTGCGTGCACTGGTTAATGGTCCTAAATTTTCAGAAAATTTCACCAAGCTAGAGTTCTGCCGACTTCTGAAGAAATAGACAGGCAGTTGTATGCCAGTCTAAAATTTAGACCCAATAAACCACGGAGTGAACAATTACCCAACTTACCGAAAAAACTTAAAACAGATAAGCTTCTCTTCTCACCCAATGTACATGTTATGCATGCGTGCGCTGTTTCAGTTCCTGAAATTTCGATTCTGCCGTGTCATTTTCCTTGCTTGTTGTGAGTAGGATAGTGATCGCACTGCACTAAGTTTCCAGCTAAGCATCGGACTCTAGGGCGTTATTAGTCGCTGAAAGTCTCCATTTCTCCAGTTTGGATAAGTGCTAAGCTTAATCCATCTTCAGGCTGCAGGGTTCTGATTGGCCAAAGCCAGAGAGCATGCCACATGCCGTGCAATCTTGGCGTTTTTAAGCTGAAGACATGCATGTGCGACGCTTGGATTCTTCCTATTAAATTGTATTGCGCACGTAAGAGTCCAGTAATTGCCTACTGCAGCTACCGGTAATACTGACGAGAGAGAACTAAATGTCAGAAGCTGTGCACAACACTGATCGAAGCGGCAGCAGGTTGGCAAATCTTGTAGGAGAGAAACTGTGAGTGTGTCTCAAGTTCATGTCTCCCTTTCAGATGGAGAGAGCTGCCTAAACCAGCTCCTAATGCAGTGCTTGATCAGTTAACAGTTAGTCTCATGCCTGGATGGCCGTTACTGCGATTACAGAATCTTGTAGTTGTAGCTACTACTCCTTCGGTGTACTTTTTCTCCTGAAAATGAAGATGAAGATGAAAATTAAGTTTTTTACGCAAAACAAGGTGGTATTAATGTATGATTGCTTAAGTTTTAATTATTACAAACTTAAAAAATAGATTAATATGATATTTTAAAGTAACTTTTATATAAAAAGTTTTTTCACGAAACACACCATTTATCAGTTTTAAAAGCATACCTTAAAAATCTTAATTTTTATCTAGCTTTTGTTGGAGAAAACTCATGACATGTCTCTGATGACTCCATCGTCCATCAAACACTGTATTGCCGGACCATTCGCCAATTAGGGCATGTACAACGGTGTTTATCAGTGGTCTCTCTCTATTGCCATACAAGTAAATTTGATGACATGGAAGAAAGAAAAAGGAGTATGGTTGTTATGCATGACAACAGCTCAGAGTTGACTCTTAGCATTTATTAGAGCAAATTTTGTTGCATGGTGGTGAAAGAAAGGAAAGAAAAGTAAGAAAAAGTATTTTGATACATTAATGATTAGAGGCCATATTGTCTCTAACTGTTGTAGGATGTTATTAGTCTCTAAATAACGTAGAGCTTATATCTGACTCCTTGTAAGTGCCCTTAAGATGAACAGAAACACCACCGATTCTATCAACCTCGGGAAGGTCACACAAAAGACACGCGATTCCCTGGCGATATAGCGGCGATTGGCATAGCAAAAATCAGCTCAGATAAGATGTTTCTGGCCTTTCTGGGGCCTACGCGTTTTGGCAGGTTGCTGCTGATGCATGGCAAGAGAGCTCGCTTTTGGGGATTTGATCGAGGTTGTTTTTAGGGAAAGAGAGAAAGAATCAGAGAACGTGTCTCTGTCAAGGTTAGCTGATCGGATTATCCTGATACACTCTGCCCATAATGCCGGAGATTCAGGATATGTGCGAGCTGGTGCGCTTGTGCAGTCTAATGCGGCTGCTAATCTAACTTGTGGTACTATATTAGGCCAAGTACACCCAGGGCAGGTAGATGATTATTAAAGGATACCAACCAATATATATCTCCGGACGAGCTTAATTAGCACCGAATAATCACGCGTATTTCGTGTTACCTAAGTTGTATGCACGACAAGTTCATCAGTAGTATAATTTCTCATGTCTAGTCTCTTCTTCGAGTCTCATACTTTCATACGGGAAACAGAGGTGCGTTGCAATTTTTTTATGTTAATCATATAAGCTAGGATTCGAAATCGAGAATTTCAACTCTGATGACATAATAAATCACATAATAGATAATAGTATTAGATAATTAATCCGCATTGTGGCACGAGCGGAGAAATAAAATTTACTTCCACACGAGATGTATCTGCAATTCAGACACGTTAATTTTACACGATTATATTTATATGCTCTCTATTGTCCTATTGATAGTATCTTTACTTATCAATAGTATTGTCAGTAGAAGTAATCTCAATAATTAATTTTATGAGTTTTACTATGAGTAGAAAGAATTATTTTTTGTTACCACTAGTTAGTTTGATAGTATAAATATATGCAATGATTAAAAAAATGGTCAGATTGATTATTGGAGAACCATTTTTTACAAATACTTCTTCCGTTTCAGAATATAAATCGTTTTGATTTTAGCCGAAATCAAACTACTTCAAGTTTGATCAAGTTTGTAGAAAACAGTAGTAACATTTTCAACCCAAGACAAATATATTATGAAAGTATATTCAACTATAATAAACTAATTTGGTTTTGTAAATATTACTATATTTATCTATAAACTTTGTTAAATTTAAAGTAGTGTGATTTTGATCAAAGTTAAAATGACTTTGATCATCTCCAATAGTGTTGCAATCCCATTCTCCAAGTCAAAATTTGGGAAATTTGAACTAAAAATGGACTCTAATAGACTTGCTATTTGGATGGCCAAGCCATCTAGTTGGCCAAACTGACTCCCTTACTCACAAACTTTGCTAGCCAAAGCCCGCTTGCCATCCGTGGGGCCCACACCTTCTCCTCCTCTCTCTCTTTAATTCCCTGCACACTCTTTGATCCGTCGGAGCCCACCCGTTGTGTCGCTGCCTCTTCCACCAGCGGACGGAGAGGCCTCCCACCCGCCGGGTCGCCGCCTCCACTACCTACGCCCTCGTCCTTTGCTGCCTCATCCCAGTCGAAGTCCAGGAAGGAAGGAGGGGGAGGCATCATCGTCTTGGGAAGCCTCCGCCCGAGCTCCATGCGGCATCGAAATGGGTTGTGCTGATAGCAGAGGAAAGAGGGGATCGGCACCTCCTACCACCGCATCTCGTGGGCGAGCAACCTCACGCTCCTTGGCTTCACCTCGCTCATCCGGGACGCGGCTGGCTTCGTGCTCACCACCTCGTTCCGCGACGGCGTCAGCACCAGCCGCACGGTCTTCTTGGAGCACCATCCTCACATGCCGCTACCCATCACCTCCCCTCTTCTAGGACCGACACCGCCGCTCCCATGGCCAAATCGTGTTGTCCATATTGAGCCCTTGTCAGCGCCGCCTGCCGCTCGCCTCATTCGCCGTTGTTGGCCACCCCCAACACCGGTGAGGGAGGGAGGGCACGACGGCGGGGCAGCAGCAAGCTTGTCTTGCAACTGCATAGATATGTCGTCGCTGTCCGCTATCCGTCGTCGCCGCAACAGAGAGAGAGGGGGGGCCAAGAAGGAGCTCAGGGTTGCCCCAACAGGAGGAGAAGAAGAGGGGGAGAAAGAAGAGGAAGAATAGGGGTAGTAGAGGCTGGCATATAGGTCCTAATGTCATAGACTCAAAATAGAGAGAATAAATGGAGAATTTGTTGGAGTACTGACCAACGAGTTTGACTTGCTAAATTAATTGGAGAGTTGGCTATATGAATATTTAGAGAGTCTGATTTGGGTAGTCTGTTGAAAATGCTTTTATAATCTGAAACGGGTGGTGAAACGGATGAAGTAGTATATTATGGAGCTTGCTGACGGAATGACAAGTGCATATGGGCCTACTTGGGCTAAAAAACTACCCGAATTATAGTCAAATGCCAAACGGGGCATGGCCTCCGGCGAGAATAAGAAATGCCAAAGCCCGCGAAAATATCATGAACACCACGCAGGAGACGGTCCGGAGCGGTTCAACGGCGATGGGCGCTGGCGCGAGGCGACGAGAGGTTTAGCGTTTGGCGAGTGATTATTTTAGCAGAGATGGTTAGGACCTCGTTTTCATCAGGAATTTTCTAGCGGAAGCCAGATGGATTCCATTTCGCTTGCTACGTGTATCATGCTGGAGCCTCCCACCCACGTGAAAGTCTCCTCTCCGCCAGCAGAAAGCCAGATACCCAGCTCCTGCCTGCTTCTCTGCAATTTACAACGACGCGATGGTTAGCTCACGATGCACGGGCGTGTAGCGTAATAACCAGGTAAATCAGTGAGCAAACGGAACCAATTCAGAATTGCAATTTAAGAACTGCACACACGAATTCAATTTTTTTTCTTTTTTCTTTGACACCACTGCACACGATTTTCTGGCCACGTGTAGACGGTGCTTCGTGCTTAATTTAACGTTTTACTACTGTGACTGCAGGCAGTAGACGTAGAGCGGTACAGCTTGCAGCCTTACAGCCTACAGGCCCTGGAGGGCTCCAGCATAACGCATGGAGTGCAAGCAAACTGAAGCTTAGCTTAATCAACCCAGCCAACGCGCGATCGCGGCGGAAGCGACGATGATTTTGTCTCGCGAAGCGTTTGCACCTTGCATGCTTGCCCACTCTGCCGCCGGGGTTGGGGTGGACGGGTGGTGTCTCGTCAGTCGTACGTACGCACGTCTCCATGTGGACGCATGTACCATCTTGGGGTTGAGTGTTCGGCAACCCCGCTCGCTTCGCTTCACTTGCAGCGTCGTGTACTCGTGTGCATGTTGGTGGGCCAACACAGGAGATCGATGCACGCGTTGATGGGCCAACCAAGAGATCGGGTCCGTTTCAAGGAAGGAATAAGTTCATCTTAAGCCCTGTAATTTGTCGACGAATCCGATTTTTCATCCTTCAATCGAGAAACAGATATAACGGATCGCTCACTATGAGAATTGGTGATGTCTCGTCAGTCTTCACGTACGTCTCCATGTGGGTTGAGTGTTCGGCAACCTGCTCGTTTTTTTTCTTGAACGATTCGTACGAGACGGTGCGAAGTTCTATTGATATAGCAGGAAAAAAATTACAAGATTACAACACTGGATGGTCGTAACCAGGAAAAAAGCAAAAAATATACCACCACCCACACACCGACAGCGCCAACACACAAGCCTAGGAGAAGGCTAGCACCGGACCGGCCGCCGCTAAGCGTGACTGACCGCCGCTAGACCAACAATCCACCACCACTCAACCTCTGCCGCCATGCGGGGCCCCTATTGATGAAAAAATCGAACACACCGGCCTGAGAGATCTGCTTAGCTCCTGTGCAGGTCCAAATATTGATGAGATGCGAGCGTGCCAGTCAGTTTGATCCTGCAACTGACAAAATATACAAATAGTAGATCAAAACAGCCGATCGGCTGACAAGCCGATGGAGTAGTTCTAGCCGATAGTCGATAATAGCCGATGCCGATACCAGCCGATAGCGATAGGGTTTAAGCAATCGGCTATATGTCCAATATAGATAATGATATAAAGGCAATCGGCTGATAATGATGTAATAAAATAACAATATAATCCAGTATAAACCAATCGGCAAATAATGATATGATAAATAAACATCGATCCGAAGGTTAAAGCACACATCGGCTGGAGGTCCGATGTCATGAAAACCGCAAGATTAGATTAAACAGTGAAACCTTTGTTGTCATCGGCTAAATCCAACTTATATATGCAATCCTTATTAGCCGATGCAACGTTCAGATAACTCACCGGCTGAAACCCCGATGAAACCCTTATTGACGATCAATAAGCAGGCTAGAGATTATGGTTCTAAGCACGACTTAGTAGATCAAACTTAACTGATGCAGCACTAAGTATGAAAAGAAACATAATATCTAGACAATCAAGCCGTTGACTGAGTTTTCAGGGTGGTAGATGTCTAAGCTAATCAAATCTAGCAACACGATTTAGCCGATACCGGCAGAAACCCTAAAACGAGAAGCAGCTGATAGAGCTAAATTGATATGCTAGATTAGATTAGCTTAGACATCTACCACCCTGAAAACTCAGTCAACAGCTTGATTGTCTAGATATTATGTTTCTTTTGATCTACTAAGTCGTGCTTAGAACCATAATCTCTAGCCTGCTTATTGATTGCCAATAAGGGTTTCATCGGGGTTTCAGCCGGTGAGTTATCTGGACGTTGCATCGGCTCATAAGGATTGCATATATAAGTTGGATTTAGCCGATGACAACAAAGGTTTCACTGTTTAATCTAATCTTGCGGATTTCATGACATCGGACCTTCAGCCGATGTGTGCTTTAACCTTCGGATCGATGTTTATTTATCATATCATTATTTGCCGATTGGTTTATACTGGATTATGTTGTTATTTTATTACATCACTATCAGTCGATTGCCTTTATATCATTATCTATATTGGACATATAGCCGATTGCTTAAACCCTATCGCTATCGGCTGGTATCGGCATCGGCTATTATCGACTATCGGCTGGAACTACTCCATCGGCTTGTCAGCCGATCGGCTGTTTTGATCTACTATTTGTATATCTTGTCAGTTGTAGGATCAAACTGACTGGGACACTCGCATCTCGTCAATATTTGGACCTGCACAGGAGCTAAGCATATCTCCCAGGCCGGTGTGTTCGATTTTTTCGTCAATACAAATTGGCACGCCTGGTGGGACCACGAATTTTATATCCACATGTCTGATGAAGAAGTCAATGCCAAGATCATGGTTACGGTGGAGAATTTAATGGAGGAACAACAATATTGGCTCGGGGGGCAAGCGCATCAGTTTTAGCATGGTGGAGCGCATCAGTTTTAGCATGGTGGAGCACATCAGTATCGGCTCATGAAAGCCGATTGCAAGAAGCAAAGGAAGATCGGTTTTGGAGTTATCAAGACAAGAAATTTTGAAGCATGAATTCTCATACTCCAAAACTGGGGGGCATGTGTTAACAGTGAAATTTGGTAAGCCCGGAGTAGTCATCGGCTTATAGTCAGCATCGGCTTCGAAGTCCTGAGATTAGCCGATGAGAGTTGTCAAGTCGTCAGTTGCCAGATTCTTGCTATATTCGGTTAAGGAAATTGATCTACTAAAGGAAGCTTATCCAGAAGAGACCGAGTTCAAAGAGAATGCGGCATGGCAAGTTATCTATTAATTAAGAATAGTTTGTTAGTTTCCTTTTATCTTTAGGAAAGTGTGTTTAGTGTCCTATAAGGACTTTATCTTTTCTTTTTATATTTAGGAAAGTTTCTTTCTTGTCCGACAAGGACTTGTATCAACCCGTGGGTATAAATATGTACACCCGGGGTCTATGTAATCTATCCTCACGATCAATACAATTCGGCGCATCGCCACCTTTTACCTTTTCTACTTTTTTTATCGTCCGGCGGGACTTGGCACCTGACGCGGGGCTGCATCGGTGTTCGATCTCAGGCGAAAGGGTAAGTCCAATATTCCGTCAGCCCAGGCAATTGTATCATCTACATTGGTGTCGTTCAAGGCTGCATCAGTACATTCGACCTCTTGGATTGCTCTGGTTTGGATGATATATTTGCCTACCCATTTATCATGTCTCTGTTATTCTAGTCTTAGCATATCAATTTAGCTCTATCGGCTGTCTCTCGCTTTAGGGTTTCTGCCGGTATCGGCTAAATCGCGTTGCTAGATTAGATTAGCCTAGGCATCTACCACCCTGAAAATCAATCAACGGCTTGATTGTCTAAATATTGTGTTTCTTTTTATACTTAGTGCTGCATCAGTTAAGTTTGATCTACTAAGTCGTGCTTAGAACCATAATCTCTAGCCTGCTTATTGATTGCCAATAAGAGTTTCATCGGGGTTTCAGCCAGTGAGTTATCTGGACGTTGCATCGTCTCATAAGGATTGCATATACATATAAGTTGGATTTAGCCGATGACGACAAAGGTTTCACTGTTTAATCTAATCTTGTGGATTTCATAACATCGGACCTCCAGCCGATGTATGCTTTAACCTTCGGATCAGTGCTTATTATATTTTGTTTCTAGCCGATTGGTTTCTACTGGATTATATTGTTATTTTATTACATCATCATCAGCCGGTTGCCTTCATATCATTATTTACATTAGACATATAGCCAATTGCTTAAACCCTATCGCTATCGACTGGTATCGGCATCGGCTATTATCGACTATCGGCTGTAACTACTCCATCGGCTTGTCAGCCGATCGGCTGTTTGATCTATTATTTGCAAATCTTGTCAATTGCAAGATTAAACTGACTGGCACGCCCCCATCTCATTAATCTTTGGACCTGCACAAGAGCTAAGCAGATCTCCCAGGCTGGTGTGTTCGATTTTTTCATCAACAGTTTCTCAGGGCAATCCAAGGAGGTGCGCATTCACTTTATGGATCGACAATGTCAATCCTACATATGATGGTCAAAAGATAACTGAGTCTGAAACACATGTAGAGTACCAGCGAGAGAAGGACCATCAAAATGCAATACATGTTGAACGACGCGGAAGGGGTCGGTAGATAAGCTCAGGCTCGATTTGTCAGGACCGACAAATTTGTATCTTTCATCCATGCTATCTTGTCATTATAATGTTTAATTACTATGTTGTGCTGTTGTATGCGTCACGAATTATAATTTAATGTGACTGTATCGTTCCGATTTCTAAAGTTTCTTTGACGCCACGATACGTTGTATCCTTATAATTTATATGTACCTGCTTATATTTTTATAACTTCCACCTTCAATTGTGTACATGATTCAACATACATGAGAATTATGCATAACTTACAATTTATAGGTAACAAGCCCCCTCCCCCTCATAGCCCTCCAATTTATATGAAAAATTAAATTATTAAAATTTTGTCAAAATGCACGTACTTTGTTCGTTTCAAAACGATACTTTACCTAATTTTAACTGCTAAAAATCAGGTTTATGTAAAATACCTATTTCGTAAAATTTTAAGTGCAAAATAGTTAGATTTATGTAGTTTGAAACTATTCCTCCTTCGACTTCGAAACAATGATTTATGTAGTTTTTACAGTAACAATTAAATATTTCGGTGTAAAAACACCCTTTGTTGGGCTCCAAACCGCCGAAACAACGTAACATTCAATTCTAATAAGTTTTTTCTTGTTTCACAATTTTAAAAGTGATGATTTACTAAATTTTCTAAATGCACCGAGCTAAACACCTGAGGGCTGCTCTTAAAGCTAGCGGCACCCAGCACAGTACCAAACCGCCCTCCGTAAGGGCGGCAAGGGGGCCGCCTGCAAAAAAACAGGGTCCTCGCCGCCTTTTCAGGCGGCCCCCCGCACAGTACTAAACTGCCCTCCGTAAGGGCGGCAAGGGGGCCGCCTGCAAAAAAACCAGGGTCCTCACCGCCCTTTTGCAGGCGGCCCCCCGCACAGTAGTAAACCACCCTCCGTAAGGGCAGCGAGGGGGCCGCCTACAAAATGGCAGGTCACCTATAGACGGCCGTTAGGCGTGCGCTAACGGTGGTCAGCCACGTCATGAAAATCGCCCTCTGCCCTCCCAGAGGGCGGCAGGCGACTAGTTTTGTAAAATTTTGAAACACAAAATTACTTTTGTAAATATTTTAATAAAAAAATTAAAAATAAAAAAAATTCATGGTTGGTGAGCCAACGCAGGAGAGGCACGCATTGATGGGCCAACCAATAGATCGGGCCCCGTTTCACGGAACGAACCATGAGAATACGGGCCATTTTCCGGCTACGGGCCTACGCGAGGGTGAGGCCGTCGCGAAACGACAGGCGGGCCGGACACGTACCTCGGATTCTCCGACGACGACGGCCTCTCCTGCGTAGTCGTCGACTTCGTCGTCAATGGAACTTGCGAAAAAGGCGGTAGTAACCAGCAGCTGTGGCTGCGTCCACGCGCACGTTGTCGCCGCCAATGCCTCTACTTTTAGTGAATTAGTGCCACACGCGGCGTTCACGTGCAGCTGTTGATTTGAGTTGACGCCAACGGAGATGGTCGTTGAGTACAGTCAATCCGTGTTTCAGGTTACTGTCAAAGAGAGGGAAACGGTGAAATTAAACCTCGTGCTGCATGCACGTGTATTGTACTACTAGCTAAACTAGGGAGAAATACCAAAAACGCGAGGAAACTACATTGGGAGAATTGATTAACACGAGAGCACAAATTAATTAGTAACAGAGTGGTCTTTCTCTGCATCGATTAGTTGGCAACACGTTTTGTTTTTGTTCGTTCCACGCATGCGTATCCATATCGATCTTTCATCAAGACGTGGTCGTGGCTATCCATTCGTGCGGATCAACACAGTTTTCCCCGTTCCTTTTCTTCAGGCCTATCCCGCGCGTAGGAATGTACGAGACTCTTCTAACCCAAGAAAAAGACTAACGCGAAATAAGTCAACTGACCTAACATACTTTATTGCCTAACATAGGGCCTGTTTGATCCTCCCTAACTAAAATTAGTCCCTAACTAAAAACTTTAATCTGATCCAGGGACTAAAAGCACATGTACCAAGGGGGGAGAGAAGAGAGAGGCTGCCACTTTAGTCCCTATAAATACCTTTAAGAGATACTAATAGATTTTAGTCCCAATATACACTTTTATCCCTAGTCACCTCTGTTTAGATTCTTAGGGACTAATGGATTAGTCCCATAAACCAAACATGACCATATTACTAAAGGCCAATGAAAATACTGAAAAACACAACATGTTTATGTTTTCAATAGATAAATATGCTAAGAAAATAGATGAAAGCCTCACCCGATCTCTGACTAGAGATAATACTATCCCTGTGGACATCATTATTCTTGTTGAAGGCATCGGAGTAGTAACTCTTTGTTTTTCAGGTGATAATCTAGTCTGGTTTCAAATGGGTGTTTGACAGTCTTTTTGATTTATCCTCCTTAGAGGATTCACGTAGAAGGTCTTACTTCAAAATCGGGGTTTGTATTTGCTATGTCTGTTGCCCATTATAGGAAGTTGGAGATGCTTGTTTGTTTTCTGTTCAGCTTGGCAACAATGAGTTGTGGCGGGTTTTAGTAGTTGTGTCGCTACTTGTTGTTTTCCCTTTATGTGAGTTTTCATTGTTTTTCATTGTTTTTTTCAATTAATATTTGTGCAGATGTAAGGTTCTTAGTCCCGATTTCTCTTATAAATTAGGTTAAAATATTTTTTTCTTCTTAATATAAAGCATGAAATCTCTTCTGCCCTCTTTCTTGAGGTTATCTAAAAAAAATGACAAGCAACAGACAAGGAGAAAAAGTCTAAATAGACTTGACCTTTTTGTTTTCAGGAATGGAATGATTGTAGTCATAGAATGTGTATGCTCCAGAACTTCTAAACATAGTTTTTATTATAAAATATTTCTATATATAAATTCCTAAAAAACTATTTTAGATCTAATTTTGAACTTTATAATCGTTAAATAATTATTATAAATCATTCACTTATTTATTCATTCAGTTCGATTTTTCCTTTGTTATAACACGGCAGATGTAAACACACCACTAAACACATAGCACCACACTCATATATCCGCAAATTCCTCTAAAAGGCTAAAACACACTAGAAAGGACGAAACCAACGACACATTCTTAATCTCATTAAAATTCTATGAAAGCCCCCTTGCTTGTGACCAATATTCAGGTACAGAATCAATGATGTACATCCACATCACCTTAACCTTCTTAGATTTACCGCTCTAACATCCCACATACCGGATTAAAGTCATCATTTAAAAGTGTATTGCGGGGATTGAACTAAATCCTGATTTGGTATTGACACAAACATATACGAAAAAGAACATATTGGACATCACGTTGTAAGCTCGATGTCAATGAATTAAGTTTTCTGTAAACGTCAGTCTGTCATCTTTAAAGCACACAGCACAGTAAAGATACTTCCTCTCTTTTAGAAAAAAGGCAAATCCTGACTACGTATCTAAAGATAATACATGCCTAAATATATAGCAAGGATTTGTCTTTTTTGACGCGGAGTTAGTAAGTCTCGAGAGAAGGAAGAAACGTCCAAAGGTTTTCCGATTAGCTATACAAGGTGGTGAGCTAGATGACCTAAATTTAAAGCCTCATCTCTTTTAATTATTTGATATTAGGTATTTCTCTAATATTCGTGTCTTTTTTAAGTCTTATAATAGAAGGTAAAACATTAATTCCGTAGAAGAAAAAGTAGAATTTTGATATCCTACGAGGCCATGAGTCACATGAGTAAGACGCTCGGTCACGTAAGCACGGGGGCGTCAGCCGCGTCACTGCTGATGCCAACTTGCTGTCGTAGTGAGCACAATCGGTCAAGTCAATGGGGGAGAATGCCAAAATCTCCTTTGTGGGCTTAATTTATATGTGGATCACCATTATCCTCGCACAAAGTTCACGTTTTGGTCCCCCTCCTGTTCGGCGACGGGCGACGTACGGCGCCACTATAAGAAACGTGCCCTATTGCTGTCACGCCGTACTTCCTCCCGCCCACCGGGCAGCTAGCTTAGCTGCCGCCATGGACGACGACGGCGACGGCTCATCGTCACCGACCGACGACAGCGCCGCCGCCGGGCTTTTGCCGCTCTTCAGCCGATCGCCGGTCTGTCCGTCCATCGATATGATCGATCGATCTTTGCGTGTCGTCGTCAATGGCTGATTTGGATTGTTGGTTGTTAATTCGAACATGTGTGATGTGATTGCGCGTGGGTGTGGTGGCTGGGGAGTGTGTACAGGCCGAGGATCTTGAGGAGAAGCTGAGGCGGGCGATGGAGGAGAACGCGCGGCTGACGCGAGCGCTCGACGCCATTCTGGCCGGTCACCACGCCCACCAGCGCGCGCTCTTGGCGCCGTCGCTGTCGCCGCCGCCGCCTTCCGCCACAGCAAGGGCGCCGAGCGTGTCCACCAGCTGCGCGGCGAGGGAGGACGCCGCACCGGCGGTCGCCGCCGCCGCCGCGTCGACGGCATGTCCGTCGAGACAGCAGCCGCCGACCGCGGAGCCACGGCCCAAGGTCAGGACGGTCCGCGTGCGCGCCGACGCCGCCGACGCCACCGACGCCAACAGCATGGTAAAACTCGATCGAACACTTTGAATGCATTGCCATGGCGCTCGATTTCGAGCATGATCTGGACTGAATCTTTTCCCCTTCCTGGCATCGCCAGGCGGAGACCGTGAAGGATGGGTACCAATGGAGGAAGTACGGGCAGAAGGTGACGCGTGACAACCCCTACCCTAGAGCTTACTTCCGCTGCGCATTCGCGCCGTCTTGCCCCGTCAAGAAGAAGGTACAGAAGCAAGAGAAATGAACATAACAGAAAATGATTGCATTTTTTCGAGTAATCTTACTATGCGCACGAGGTTTCAAATTTTACAATAAAAAATTTAATTGCCTTTCTGGTTATATAATTTTTCAAATTTCAATTTACAATGAACCGAAATTACCGACAGCTCCCTCTCTTAGGAGTGACGAATTTTCAGAGTTGTTAAAAAAAGTTACAAGCTTACCCGTAAAAAGCATATGTTAAACAACCTATGGTAAACGGATCCTCGTGTACGGGGTATCAACCTTAAAATCTCGGGTTATTTGTGGCTTTGACTTAGATTTCTTCTTAGCTTAAAAAAGGCTGTGGGGATACATTTTTCCCCATCCATCGAGTTTTTATTATAAGTTTTATTTCCGAAAACATGTACGCCCTCCGTCTCCAAAATAAAAACAGTATAGAAGGGGATGTGACCCTTATGTTGGTTTTTTTTAGAACGGAGGGAGTTCAGTTTATTGCTGAATTTTGACCTCGGGCTCTATGTTATATGTAGCTCCAAAGATGTGCGGAGGATAGGTCAATGCTAGTGGCGACCTACGAGGGAGAACACAACCATGCCCTGTCCACGCAGACAACCGAATTCGTCGCCAGCGGCTGCACTACGAGCCAGCACGCCGGGGGGTCGTCGTCGTCGCCGCTGCCGTGCTCCATCTCCATCAACTCGTCGGGCCGCACGATCACACTCGACCTGACGAACCAAGCAGGGTCCGGATCGATCGCGAGCTGCGGCGTCGAGGCGGCCGCCGTCTCCGGCGAGCTCGTCACGGTGCTCTCGCCGGAGTTGAGGAGGCACCTCGTGGAGGAGGTGGTGCAAGTGCTCAAGAACGACGCCGAGTTCGTGGAGGCCGTGACCAACGCCGTGGCCGCTAGAGTTGTGGATCAAATCCCACACATTCCTGTTCATTTGTAGTTGTTTTTTTTTTCTCTTTGAGAACGTTGATTTGTAGTTTGTAGGCAGTATATATATCCCAAAATGCTTGCAAGTATATGTACACATGTATTCGCAAATGTGAGTATATACCTATGCCGCTTTTGCTATACGTCAGTTGCCTAATAGTTTTATTGCTTTTCTATTTAGCGATCCCCGAACACACTTTTTATTTGTTAGCGAGCTAAACTTATATAATGTATAAATTATTAAATATTGCAATACGTAAATCTATAATCTTAGTATAAATTTGTCGCAACTTTTAATATGAATTATTGTGTAGGGAAAAATTTTAGCATCAAGATTGAAATGGAACCAATATATACCACCAAAACTTTATTAATGTCCTTAACAAATTAAAAACATTCCATAGGCTTTTAACACCGTAACCTCACAAAACTTCTAAAACACACTACTCTGTTCCCTTTATCCATAAATATAAGAATTTATAATGTTTATTTTAATAGAGATGGAAAACTAGATAGTTGTGATTGGTTCAAATAAGTGAGTAGGTGAAGAAGTTTCAATTTCTAGGATAAATTTTTAAGCATTAGAAGTTATTATATTTTAACATTTTAGAAAGTACTATGTAAAATATGGCCATGTGTATCCTATTTAGTAGAAAGATCAGAATTTACTACCCACAATAAAAACCAAATTTCCACATACTTTAATTTTATTTCTACAGACAGATCATAAAGGAAATCCCGTTTGAGATAATAGCGAGTGCGCCCAAGGGCAGCCCATATATATCAAGTCAAGGTTATTAATGTGAATACCCAAAATTTTTGATAAAAAAACATATATACAATATGTGATGTGTATGTGCATGAAAATGACAAAAAGTAGGTTGTATTCAACCCAAGAGGCATTATTCAACACATAATATATACGCTATATATTATATAATTAATACTATGTGATACTTCCTCCGTGCCACAATGTAAGACTTTCTAGTATTACCCACATTCATATAGATGCTAATGAAATATCTACATTCATTAGCATCTATACAAATGTGGGCAATGCTAGAAAGTCTTACATTGTGAAACGGAGGGAGTAATACATGTCAAATATTAGCCTTTTGGTAGTATTTTCTTTTACCCCTTCACATTTAATAAAAAACATCAAACTCCTAGACTTGCCCGTGAGTACGCTCTGTGGTCTAAAACTGCATATGAAAATCATTTTTCAGATACGGTTCTATGGGAGAACCACCTTTGAAAATTAAACATTCCTATCTTTAAATATATAGATATATATTTTCATATAAAGTTAGATGAAGAAAAACTTTATATGAAAACTGTATCTCTCGACAAAGTTTGTAGTTTTAGGTTTTTACATAGTTCAGGGGTCTAAGATACTCGTTATAAGCTCTAAAAATGAAAATTTCATTTATAGAGACTATTGTCGTAAGATGACGTTTGGTAAGCTTAAGGATTTCCCAGATGGGGCTAGAAACCCGAACAGATAAAGAATACAAGACCTACTTTGGAAAGATCTTTAATACCTATTAGGATTCAGCCAAGACTATGCTAAGGATTACAAATATGTCCCTCCCAAATACTGAAGTGATCCAAGGGTTTAAATATATGGCCCCAAGTGAGGTTCACGCCTAGAATCAACTCACCTACTATCCATCATTAATCGAGCCATACACCAACCAAGGAGTTATTGATGACTGATCCACTGACCACCCTCCTGCATTCCATCTCATTAGAATCTCCTACGAGGCTTAGCCTATTAGATCAAATGATTTCCATACATATCCTTATAACCATATTATTATTATTTATCAATCCTAACATGATGTAAGATTTACTATTTTGAGGAGGACTCAAACCCGTATAAAAATCTCTCTGTATCTAACTTGCATATCCGAAAGAGAAGACAAAACACAAGAGCTAGGTACGTATACATTTTACTATACTCAGATATTTATCGAAGACAACAACCATATAAAAATGCATTTCTAGAGACGGCTGGATTAACCAACCGCATGTGAAAATGTAACATTTTCTCTGGCGGTTGGTTAATTACAAGCTACGCAGTTACTTGACAAAGAAGAGAAAACTCCCCGTTAACCGAATAAACAGAAAAGAAAATTAATTGACGGCGACCTTGAAGAGAACTTGAAATTCTGGAGGGATCAGAGAAAACCAAAGCCAAAGCGACGGACGTCATTCCGCGTGACGTGCTGCGGGATGCGTCACGGAGACACGCAACGCGCGGGCGGACGCACGCACAACGTTTTTTCAGCGATCGATCGAGAGATTCTCCGTTTTTCACCGGGTCGTCTCGTCATGGCGTCGTCGTCGTCCTCTCGTACGTGGTTTTCATCACGTCGTAGTACGTATGTCTCTACTCTACGTACGTGGCGATACTATTCCCTGTTGCCTTGCAACTATTGAGAATATGACTTGAACCAATGACCTGGCCTGCTCTTGACTTGCATGCAAAATTCTCACAAGAGGCAGGGCATGCATCCCAGCAACTCGGCCACTTGTCTACAGGCACAATCTCACTTATTTTTGGAGACTTGACTATAAGTTAGGTATTGTTATTACCACATGGTGTGTTTAGGTTACAAAATACTCCAACATATAAGTTATATATGAAATCTAATAGGCTATGTACATCCTTTGGGCACTATTGGAGAAAGTTGCTTTAGTCCTAATTTGCAACCTCCTTTTAATCTCGGGTTACAAATCGGGACCCCGAATCTAGGACTAAAGATGGGTATCTTTAGTCCCGGTTGGTGGTGTGTTTTTTTTCTTTTTTTTCATTGTTTTTACTGCTTGCATATTGATTTTCCTAAATCAAAGATTCACATATAAGATCACATATTCACAATACAGATCAAATACATGACAAATTCTCAAAAACAAATATATTACAGATCACAGATTCACATACCATCATCCATTCATCCAAGAACACATTAATCATCAACATCACCCATGAGATCTCATCCACGAACACAATCATGAACCAAAAAAAAATCAAAATCACAAATCATGAACACAATCACAAATCATGAGAGCAGCATCTGCTCTGCCACCACCACGGCCGGCCGCCCCTTCACCTCATCCTCTCTGCCACTCCTATTCTTCTTCTCCCCACCGCGCCCCACCATCTGCTTGTTGCGGCTGCTGGTACCTGCCGTGGCCCGGATCCAGCCAGATCCGCCCACGACTGCCACCAGAGACACCGCCACTGTTGCCGAAGATGCCGTCACCACCACCAAATCCGCCGTGGGAGGGAGGCGAGAGGGAGAGGAGGGAGACTAGAGGGAGAGGAGGAGGGGGCGAGTGCCGCCGGCGAGGGGGCGGGGGAGGCGAGAGGGAGAGGAGGGAGCAGGGGGGGGCGAGAGGTGGAGGGGTCGGAGGGAGTGGAGGGAGAGGAGATAAGGCGGAGGGAGGGGGCGGACGAGAGAGAGAGAGAGGGTCACGTGTTCGCCGTGAGGAGATAAGGACGAGTAAGGGGTGGCGTGCGGCTACAGTTTTCTTTTCAATCTTTCGTCCCGGTTGGTATAAACAACCGAAACTAAAGTGTTGATCTTTAGTCCCGGTTGCTAACACCAACCGGGACTAAACATCAAAAAGTTTCATGGGCTTTTTAACCAGGGCTAAAAATGATCTTTAGTCCCGGTTCCTATTCGAACCGGGACTATTGTGGATTTTGCACCAACCAGTAAAGATCAGTTCTCCAGTAGCGGGGGTGTAGAGGCCGTTTTAATCCATCATCTAAAAAAATATGAAATCTAGTTCTATTTTAAAAATCTATTAGATAGAAATTTTCGTTGTACCTAGAGAAGTAGAATGTAAGAGTTGTACTTTTAGGTCCAACATCACCAATTTTACTTAGGACAATCCCCTAATTTTACTACGAAAAGCTCTATAATACTACTTCCAAACATCTGGTGAGGGGCTGATGTCTACCCTACCAAGTATATATGGTACCATATTACTCCGGTCTTTTACGTGTTCATGTAGTTTCAATAAAATTAGATTAAATTTCATCTGACTATAGGTATTATATGGTTTAAGTTGTACAAAACCACAAGGGTTTTGGCATGTAATACTTAACGTCGGGTATTATGCCTATAAAGTTTCACAAAACTATACTATTGATCATTTTGATTTTGATCTGCATACTTTTGAGTCTCACAATTACATCTCAAATTTATGGTTTATTTATCCATCATATAAATACTATATCCATATAACTGTAGTTTTTTTGAGATTTTGATGTAGGAGCATGTTAAATTGGTTAACAATATGGTTTTGTGAAACTTTAAAACCTTAATACTTAGTTATATAATGTGGACCATGATGCATGAGGTTTTATGAAATTTACTTATAAAATTATATTGAAAAAGATTAAAAAACCATACCATAAGCACTTGAAGTTTGACATTCCACCTCATAACTTATTTTGTTGCTAATGCCTAGCCTCCTACTTAGTTTTATTGAAAAACCACCCTAGTACTTACGTGCTTAACCGAATCAACGTGTTTTCATAAATTATGAGCTGTCAATATGGTTTCTACCAAACTTAATTAAATACTTCTATAAGTATAGTCTCAACAATTTGTTTTTTGAGATTACATAACTTGAATTGCTGATAAGAGCTTAAACGTTGTCGTCTGAGTTTCGCTATATGTAAAAAAAACAATGAAACATGAAGAATAAATCTAACGCAAGCACTTGGATAAGATTGACTCGGCTACCTTAGCCTGTGGCGGCTCCATACGAACAATAACATGCTTATTTGATTAAGTGTATGTGCACATTGAGATGGTTTTTGCAACAAAATTGAGTAGGGATGGGTATTTGCAACAAAATAACTTATAGGGTGGAATATCAAACTATAAGTGACTTATGGGATGGTTATTTCTAATTATATTTGATAAACAATTCTTATCTTTCTTATCTTTGTTCTTATACGAATATATTTCATACAAATATAGTATGAAACAACATGTCCACTTAATTAGTTGGACACACATAATCTCAAAAGGCGATATATATTTTTAATATTGATTAATGCATGCTGTAATTTCTAGGGGAGGAGCTAGAACAAAACAGAGGAGGGGATGCCACTTGCTTAATTTACTCTACTTTATATCAAGTTTAAGTTGATGCTGGTCCCTAAGTTTGTACTGAGAGAGATGCATAGATGGTGAACATAGGTGAGGTATAGCTAAAAGAATTTCTTGATCGGGTTCGTGGGCATTGTAACTTTATTTTTGGTCTTATGGACATTGAACCAAACAGTTTTTTTAGAACAGTTTGTTTTTTATGACATCATACGAACTGCGTCACATACACTCCATATATTGGGCGGCTTCGTTTTACCATGTCAAGTTACAGAAAAGGACAAATCAAGATGAGGTCATTTTTGGAGTTGGGAGATTAACATCGTTTTGAGCCAAGTGGAGACACATCCTTTTGTTTTCCTTGTAAGACTTCATTTGCCAGTTGACGGAGCTATCTTCGTGGACTGGTCTTGGCCGTCTCTTCCACAAGCTAAGAGCATCACCATCATCCTAGTTGTCTCTTTCTGAAAAACATACCTACTAGCTAGGCTACATAAAACCATATTGGAGACATCCTTTTTTCTTGCAACTTTTGTGCACATGCAAGAGTAATTAAATTCCTCCTCACAATTTCCTTTGGAAAATAGGGTGTACTCATAGCTAGCTAAGTTATGACCATATGATACTTGGAAAATTTGACTGCTAATGGATTGTGAAATAAAAAAAAAACTAAAAATGTTCCATTCTATTGCTTATTACTCAGCATTTTCTCTTCGGCTTTGCTATACTTTTAGCGACACATTTCTCCCCAAAATCAGTCAAATTTCTATCCACCCATTGTGTCATGTGCTTTAAATTGTTTTAGTTTCTCCCTAATGCTTGTGCTTGATTCGTCAAAGTATCGGCTAGACCAACAAAACCAAAGTACTATACATTTAGTTCTTTTAGATAATTGAAAATCTGGCATTTACTTCACCAAAAGCTATAACTACTTATTACAATGTTATTAGCTAAAAAACACCTAGATGGTGAAATAATAATTTAAAATTTCAAACCATCCATATTGTGTCATGTTCTTTAATTTGTTTTAGTTTCTCCCTAATGCTTGTGCGTGATTCGTCAGTGTCGGCAAGACCAACAAAACCAACTACACATGTTTTTTTAAGATAATGAAAAATCTAGCATTTACTTCATCATAATCTACAACCATTTATTACAATGTTATTAGCTGAAAAAACACCTAGATGGTGAGAATAATTTAAAGCACACTAAATTAAAAGAGGTACTTTTAGTTCAATTCTATTTATTTAGTCATTCGTTGATTACGCATATTACTGAAAAAGGGAAGATATGCACTACTTGAACTTCGATTTTTTTTTATTGTGTACAATTACAGTGAAAATTTGATAATTACAATATGTAAGATTTAAAAATTACAGTGTAAATATATAGAATTTACAATGTAAGATATGGGAATTACAATTTAATATACGTAGTGAAAATCGTGATTGTTTTTTATTAAAAAGTATGGTGCCACAAAAGGCCTGTGAATTTTACTTTTTTATTAATTGGCGATCTGTCATGAGTGATGAAACCGTTAAAAAAATATACTACCTCTACACATTGACCTTGACTAATCTTATTCGCATGGCTGCGGAAGGGTGACGACGTCATTCATAAATAATTGTGATACGTACGTCATATTAATATGGTAGAGTACCTCTCCTTAAGCTAATTGAATAATAAGGAACTTGCTACGAAGCTTATAAATGGTTAAATTACTCAGCGACTTTGTGACATTATGAGAGAGTGGTATTGAGTCTTCGTAGAATCAGCTTTGAAGTCTTCACATTATTAATTCCCTATATATCCATATCCTAATCCAACCATCTGGGAGACTGGAAGGGAAAACTAAACTAGCTACAACCATTTCCATTTATAATTATCTTCTATCGCGCGCATCAGAGGTGGAATCAACGTGAGGCAAACGAGAAGACCAAACTATATAAATATAGTTAAAATTGAGTGCTTATTTTATAAGTCAAAACATGCGGCGGTACGCTCAGATGGCGACATCTTCATCAATCAATTATTGTACTCCCTTCCTTTCATATGACAAGTCGTTTAACAAGTTTATAGAAAAATATAATACTCTCTCCATCCCATTTTAAATACAATCATGAGTTTTCATGTTAAACTTTGAGTGTCTGTCTTATTTGAAAAAAAAATTATGATTAGTATTTTTATTGTTATTACATGATAAAACATGAATAAAACATGAATGACACTTTATGTGTGACTTATATTTTTATTCTTTTTTAAAAAAAATTAAATTAAACGGACGATCAAAGTTGGGTACGAAAAATCATGGCTACACTTAAAATGGGATAGAGGGAATAGTACAAAACGAACATAGTATGAAAAGATAATGAAATTAATTTGATATTTTAGATGTTACTAATTTTTCTACAAACTTATTCAAACTTAACAAAATTTGACAAAAAAAAAGTCAAACAACTTATAATATGAAACGGACGGAGTACTAACTAAATTCTGTGTACTAAGAAAATTTTGATCAAGATAAGAGAACTTATATATGGGTCTTCAATTAGTCCTTGGAGTGTAAGTGAGATGCTGAATTTATTGGGGCATTAAATTTGAGAGTAGCATATAATTTGACATCCTAGCGCACTTCAGTGACTCACACTAGCTACTGGAAAACTGATCTTTGCTGGGTCGACCCAAAACCACAATAGTCCCGGTTCTTTTTACAGCCATTCTATGATCTTTAGTCTCGATTGGTAACACCAACCCCTGTCGGTAGCCTGTCAGAAGGCCGAGGATCTTTAGTCCTGTTTGGTGTCACAAACCGGAAATAAAGATCACCACTTTAGTTCCGATTACCAACCGGGACTAAAATTGAACGCGTAGTATATAATTCCTCTCCCTTATCCTCTCCACCACAACCAGCCTCCTCACACTTATCCTCTCCTCTACAGCCGGCATCTTATCTTCTCCTCTCCTCACATATCGATCCCTTCCTCCTCTCCTCTCCTTCTCTCCCCCCTCCTCCCCTTCCTCCTCCCATCCCCAGCCCTCTCCTCCCCCTCCTCCCCTCCCATCCGGCGGCCGGCGGCCGGCGGGTCCTCGCCCGGCGGGGCCGCACACGGCAAGCGGCCGACAGGGCCGCGCCCGGTACGAGTGGCAAGCGGCGGCAGGCGGCAGCCGCTGCCGACATCCTTTCTCTCTCTTTATTTTTTTACAATTTGTGATTCATTGAGATGTATAATTTTGTGATTCGTTGCATGGATCTGAGATGTATAATCTGTGATATATTTGATTTGTGTGTAATTTTTTAAGATTTGTGATGTATTTGATTTGTGTGTATAAGTAATTTAAGATTTGTGATGTGAATGTTTTGGGATATTACTTTGATTTGGGATATGCATCCCACTCGATTTGGAAGAAAATACAGGAATTAAACTCTAGCTAAAGAAACAATGAAAAAAAAAGGAGACCTACTAGGACTGCCACTACCTTTCATAGTCCCGGTTGGTAACATCAACCGGGACTAAATATACCTTCTCTGTAGTCCCGTTGGTAACACTGGGACAGCCACTACCTCAGTTTAGTTCCGGTAAAGGGGGTTACCAACCGGGAGTATAAACGGTTTCTTCATCAGTGTCAGGTGATTTGGTACTCCTATATATGTCACTGGAAGAGGGAGAATTTGCACCCTCCAATATAATAACAAATTATCAAATATACCCATTTTTTGGATAATGGAAAACAATATAGGCCTCTACATCCTGACTGTATCCGGCCAATCGAGACTCTGGTGATATTGAACTAATTAAGTTGGAAATCTCATAATAATAAATAATAGTCATACTTCTATCTATTTTCTTATTCTCGAGGTTCTTTGCGTGTGCTAGACATCCGCGCATAGTTATTTATTAATATCTCTGTTATAAAATATAACAATTTTTCGTTATTAGTCTGAAAAATACTTAAATTAATTTTGGGACGAAGGGAGTATTATATTAATTATTTTGTGCACAACTAATCTGCATGTCTTTCTTTCTGCGGTTTTTCTTCTTGTTCTGTACACCTCTATGAGTTTGCAACGGATATCTGGTTTGTCTAGATCTTTGGTTTTACTAAAACTATTTTCTTAAATATTATGTAGCCTTGCAACCCCATTTTATTCGGATCACATAAAAAAATATCAATATATATGACCCGCTTTCAATGAGGGCCTGATACTAATTTCCCATAATGCTGCATATTAAATTGAATTCAAGTTCTCATTTTCCCCCTTATAATTAGGTACTACAAATATTAACTTTTACATAGCGCGCCCACAATTTAGGTAAATAATTCATTCGTGAATGGGAGTTGTGCTATATAACTTCAATTACCCAATTTAAAGGTTCAAATGCTAGTGCCCATAATTAAAATGGTTTATTATGTGTATCCATACCATGTAGGTAGAGATACTAATTTTTTTTATGAAAATGGTACTAATTCTTAAGTAGACTAGTTAAACATATTAATTTACAATTACCTTAGTCCTAAAATGTAACAACTTTTCATTATATATCTAGATGTCCTTGTTGGTTCAAATTAGTTGGTGCATAGAGCAAGTTTAATAGTATAGCCAACTACTGGCTCCAAATTATTTATAGTTAATCTAATAGTTTATTCATACAATAGTTATCTATAAACATATACTAAACCATTAATATATGATCTCATCTCTCATACACACATAACATATTGGAGTCCGTACTATAGCTGGCTACAAATCTGTAGCTCGCTTTTCTTCTCTCTTCTCTTCTCTTCTTTACGTGTGCTTATAGCTGACTTATAGTCTGCTATTGCACTCACTTTCAATGATTCTTAATTGTTGCATATATATCCTTGCACAGAGGTGATGACATTAACGTTTATTGGGTAAGGTAATCAAGTCCTGTCATTATTGACCTTTCTATCAGTTGGTTGGTGATAATGTTATTGACTTGACCGCGCATGTGTGATCAAGTAGCCATTAATTATCCAGTTTGATCAATTAGCCGGTTTTCATCTCGGTGGTTTCAATTCTTCCTCACTAGAAAACGTAACTATGTTTACGAATGCTTCAATGACGATTTTTTTTTCTAATTTTACGTTACAACTACATGCACGCGGATGGACACAAAACCCATGTTTTTTTTAACTACATGAGAACTATTTAATATATAATTTCTTGTATACTGCGATATTTGTAGCAACAAAATTATACTAACTTAATATCACTTAATGATATTATTTCCATCAAATAAAATTTAATTTATATTAGACTAACTGTTGGTTAAATATTCCGATAGCTTAACTTTATAATGTGTGTGTGTGCGTACGCCTTGTTCAATGGGACAGACGGAGTATATATGTACTTAGGCAGCTTTAACCTTTGGATTAGCCGCTTTAACTTTTTTTTTCTCGTAACTGTTACTCTGTTACTTTTTTCTGCTTTATTAGTATATAAACCTAGATTGCTGTTTTTTAAATAAAAGGCAAAGGAGTATGAGCTAAGCCGTGATACATGTACTTGAAAATCAATTTTATTAACAGAGATCTAAAAATGTTTGATTTAATTAGTTGGAAGTTATAGAAAATCAAAATTCAGTTACAGTTTGACGCATCAGCGTTCGTAAAAATTCTGTAGAAAATAGTTATGTACATATATAAATATTTTCCTATGATTTTTGAAGTTTAAAATTTCCAAATCATACAACTAAATCCAGCCGACCCATGGAGATAACATGTGAGTTGCGAGCTATGATCAGCTCATAATGATAGAGGTGGAGCTATAACAAAATGAAGGGTACCACTCGTTTATTTTCATCATATATATATGTCTTTATTTTACTTTTAACCGAGTTAAATATCTAAGCTTACACTAAAGACATATATGTACGGTGAAAATAGATAAATTATAACTAAAATATTTTCTCCTCAGATTGGTGAGCACCCTCTGTCCGCCCCTGCAAGCAGATGACGCCATGGTAGAAACGTCATGCAGCCACGCCATGTGAGCTTGCTCCCAAAAATGCAGTCGGTATATATGTGTACACCTGACAAGGAAACCAACGAAAAAGCGGCGAAAAAAAGGTGACGGCGTACGGGGCAGGCAAAGGGCAGTACTGATTTTCTTCCTGCTAGTAATAACTTACAGTATATTCATGTCACCCCTAGCTTGCCATTGGCCCCAATGATTAATTGTCATGACTTGGCAATTGAAGATGCTTCTTGGTCCTTTGAGTACCAAACGACTTCTTGACTTTTGTATGATATCACAGTAGTATGGTAGTACGAGTATGATGCAAGAGGGGTGACATCACGTTGATGTCATCCAATTAGTTAATGGTCTGATCGGTACAGTGTTTACTAGTCTCATGACTTCAGTTAATTAAGTCTTCGGTCGTTACTTCGCCTCCTCGCACGGTACACGTGGTTTCCAAAATATTTAATCTTCAAAAGAAAATATCTAGCTAAGATTTAAATATTTACTACCTCCATCTATGTTCATTTTTCACCTATACCACATATATAAAAAAAACAAAATAATTAGAATACCCTTGATTCTATCAAATCTTAATATAGTTGTCCTTACTTTATCTATTTCTAATGTATTTATCCACCATTTTTGTGAACTCTAATATAATAATTACTTAAAAAGTGAATTTATTTCAGAACAGATAGGAATTAGTAAAGATAAACTTATTTTGTAATGGAAGAGTATTATCCTAGAGTATTAACGTAGATCGATCATCTTAAAAAGAGATGAAACCAAACACATAGTACCAAGCACATAGTATCTGCTGAGCAAGGCAATTTGACCAACCGTGTACGAACCCTTCTAGATTTTAAGCCTACAATCCAAGTTCTAGAACCAGTACACTAATAAAACTTTCGACTTTTAAGTACATTCAAATATATTTATTCCAGAGAAGAATAGTACACCCTAGTTGTCAACAACATTCACAACGACTTCTATGGCGAATTGACGAGCAACAACGCGTCCTTTTCTGTATGTAAAAACGCCAGCCAAAGACTGTGATGCGGCACATGCCGCCACCGCCGGGGGAGCCCACGGTGATAGGTGCCATGTGCGTTCTTTGTGTGGTCGCGCGCGTGCAAATCAAAGAGAAAAGGCAAGCGAAATCGTGGAAAAACTTGTGGTTTTCAATAGAGTTTTCTAATTTGCCGGTCGAGAGGTGAAGTGGGAGGGAATTTGTTTTATATATCCTTCTTTACCCACCGGTACTGGTACACAGATTAATGATCTAGGATCTGTTCTTCTTTGAGTCAAGTCCATATGTATCCAGCTGTTTCTTAATAACAAAGGTAAAGTACACATCTATCCAACGTTATTTAAAGACAGGGACTCATGGTGATTGAAAACGTTGGATAGTTATAATAGTATTGAGAAATTGTCTGTTCCGTTTAACCCCACAATGATACTTGAACTTACAGAAATACAACTTAAAATATAGCGCGATGCTCCACAGGGAAAAAAAAAGTTAAAAGGTAGACTAATATTTTGTTTTACGTAGTCTCGAGAATTAAAGTTGTGTATTCTCAGTTAAACATATTGTGTAGCAGACCCAATATAACTAGTGTTCATGGTTGCTGGGCTAGGTTGCACGCTATAACGAGTGATATAAAACACGTGCTCAATGTAATCTTGGTGGCCTATGGTTGGTGGATTGCGCTGCGCACTCTAACAGGTAGTATCATATAGCTTAGCTTTGTAAGCTCGGAATAGTTTTCATAGGTCACACGAGCATGAGCCAGCTATGTTACTGTGTAGTTTAAATGCGAAATTTGTTATATCATGATTATTGTTAGTAATTATTGGTCATTTATCATGATAATGGGTGTTATCGACGGTCACGGATAACAAAAGCGAGGCGATACATATTTTGATGAATTTTGAAATTTCTTTGAAACTTGCCCTTTCCGGTAACTGACAGCGCACTCTCCCTCTCCCTCCCACGTGGCTTTTCTCTTTTAGATCATATACAATGCAAGCCACAAGCAACAGTGGTCTTAAGACGTCAAGTAGGATAGAACCACACAAAGGTCACACAACCCACAGTGAAAACGACACCAAAACGTATTTTACATTTCAGCTCCTATCTATTTATATGTCAGCCCTTGTGTTGTATGTTATTATCAAACCTATTAAAACTATATATTTTGGACCTTACAACAACCAAAATAAATACATATGCACCCTAGACACTATGCGGACCCACTGTCAGCCTCTTCCCCTCACTTTTTTACTCTCTCCCTCTCTCCCCTCTCTCTCCCGAGCCATTTCTCTCCCCCTCTCTCCCGAGCCACCTCTCTCTCCCCCCTCTCTCATTCTCCGGCGAGCTCTCCATCTCGGCGGCGGATCCGGGTTCTCGGCGGCGGATCCGGACGCAGGCTCAATGCCGCCGTCCTCCTCCCCCCACGACGGTGCGGACAAGCTCGCCAACGGCGTGGCGAGCTTGGCGGCGGCGGGCTCGCCGAATCTGGCGATGGGGGCCACAACGCAGTGGATCCGGACGCGGCCTCGACGCCGTCGTCCTGCTCCCCCCACGACAGCACGGACGAGCTCGCCGACGGCGTGGCGAGCTTGGCGGCGGCAGGCTTGCCGGATCCGGGCACGGGCTCGCCGGATCCTGCGGCGGGGAACAGCGGTGGCGACGGATCTAACGACGACAAGAAAGACGGCGAAGCGGTGGCGGGGAGTAGCGACAACGACTGCGGTGGATCTGGCGAGGCGACGACGACCACAACGAGATGGAGATTTGGGGTAGGTGCACGGGGTGACCGGACGAGGTGACGCGCGGGGCTTCGACTCCTCCAACGCGAGGCTTCGCGGCTCCTGAGCCCAGGCGCGACGCTTGCACCGGTTCCTCTTCAAGCTCGCTGACAGCCTGCGAGACCACCCAATCCCGTGCCATCTCGGCTCGGCTCCGACGTAGAGGTTTGAGATCACAGGCCAGGATCACGCGTTGTGCATGGTCTTATGTCATTCAAATGGGCGATGCCCTAGCCGAGTTACATGTTGTTGGTCCGAGTAGCAAACTTGTCCTTTTCTATATAGTTTCTGCCTCGATTTGGCTATAAAATAATATCTTTAATGTCATGTAAGTAAATTATCAGTTTTGGAGTTGTGTCCTGTTTTTTTTTTTAATGTTTAGGAGGAAATACCACATACTTAAGTGTCTTATAGGTAATTTTGCGATAACAGAAATAGAAGACTATGGTAAAATAAATGTCTTGTACAGTTGTACTACAGTTCCGTATATTGACAGGTGTAGCGTGTTCGACCATACTAGGCTCTCAAAATTTAGGGGCCTAAATTTTAGATTTCAATTCCATGAAAGGCATTTTAATATGTCTTAGAATATTATAATTTGTTTTAAAAGTTTCACTCATCTTCCTTTATCGATCTAAACAAGAACATGCTTTTTTTTTTTTACTTTGGTAAGTATTTGTGATAATCATGGCGATGATGTGAACACGCGTGCCGAACGTAAAACTATCATTTTTTTTACTTAGTAAAGACAACAAAACCATCCGTGGGTATTAAGAGCAAGTACAATTGTAAAGATATAGCTTAGCTACAAGCACATATGAAAAAGGAAGAAAAAAACAGACCATAAATTTGTAGTGTGAGAGATGAGCCAAGTATTAATGATTCAATGTATAGTAGACTATTAAAGTGACTGTAGATGATGTATTAATTTTGAAAGGTAGCAGTGGGTTACTTGACTATATTATCAAACTTGCTCTAACACTGCGGTCTTCAATTTATAAGTAATTAAGTACGGCCCTGGTAATTCTCACAATCTCACCTAGCCAATCTCTCCACACACCCTTGAGGCCTTGACGTAGACCCCTGAATCAACCCAAGTGGAAAAACTATCAACAGTCCATTAGCTGAACTGAACTGAAACTGCTAACCAGTAACTAACCTCCTCACACCTCCCAATCTCGTCCACAGCATACACACGTCTACGCATGACGTACGCTTCGTGACGTAAGGCCTCATGCCCTATACGCGATTCGTGACGTGCGCTCCGTGACGTCGTCTTGACCGGGGCGGGACGACGCCACGCGCGCGTGGCGCGTCCTTGTCATGGCGGGCGTCGACAGCCAGCTCGCGCGCGCCCCCGTTTTTCCCACTCAATTGCGTTACAGTTTTCTCCCACAGATCCATGCAAATTAAAGATCACACGGTCTCGTTCTCGCCGCCTATATGTAGCGCCACCGATTCCCCATGAACCATTCAAGTGTTTGTACTTGGCTTTGCTGGCCTGTTTCTGTTTTGATTACTCGAGCTCCAGAGCACAGCAGCAGAGAGACGCGAGCTGTTCGTGGTCGTCGTCGTCGTCGATGGACGCGGCGTGGCGCGGCGGCGTTGGCTGCTCGCCGGTCTGCCTCGACCTCTGCGTCGGGCTGTCGCCGGTGCGGGAGCCGTCGGCGGCGAGGCACGAGCTGCTTGACCGGCCGGCCGGCTGCCGCGGCGGTGGGGATTCCAAGTCGATGACCAATGACGAGGTGAGGTGTTCTTGATTGATTGATTGATTGATTGATTGATTGATTGATCGGTTGATTGCTCCCGCGGATTCGGTTCTTGCTTGGTTTTGATCGTTGGAAATGTGGGGGGATTCCTTCAGGCGAAGATCGTCGAGGCGAAGGTCACTCAGATGAGCGAGGAGAATCGGCGGCTGACCGAGGTGATCGCCCGCCTGTACGGCGGCCAAATCCCGCGGCTCGGCCTCGACGGCTCGGCCTCGCCGCCGCGGCCGGTGTCGCCGTTATCGGGCAAGAAGAGGAGCAGGGAGAGCATGGAGACGGCGAATTCCTGCGACGCCAACAGCAACAGGCATCAGGGCGGCGACGCCGACCACGCCGAGAGCTTCGCCGCCGACGATGGCACCTGCCGGAGGATCAAGGTCAGCCGGGTGTGCAGGCGGATCGACCCGTCGGACACCTCCCTGGTGGTCAAGGACGGGTACCAATGGCGGAAGTACGGGCAGAAGGTGACGCGCGACAACCCGTCGCCGAGGGCCTACTTCCGGTGCGCCTTCGCGCCATCGTGCCCGGTGAAGAAGAAGGTGCAGCGGAGCGCGGAGGACAGCTCGCTGCTGGTGGCGACGTACGAGGGCGAGCACAACCACCCGCACCCGTCTCCGCGCGCCGGCGAGCTCCCGGCGGCGGCGGGGGGGGCCGGTGGCTCGCTGCCGTGCTCCATCTCCATCAACTCCTCCGGCCCGACCATCACGCTCGACCTCACCAAGAACGGGGGAGCCGTGCAGGTGGTCGAGGCGGCGCATCCGCCGCCGCCGCCGGACCTCAAGGAGGTGTGCCGGGAGGTCGCGTCGCCGGAGTTCCGGACCGCGCTGGTGGAGCAGATGGCCAGCGCGCTCACCAGCGACCCCAAGTTCACCGGCGCGCTCGCCGCGGCGATCCTCCAGAAGCTGCCCGAATTCTAGCTTCCTTTACAATTCTCCAATTCTTCTTACAGGAAAAAACATAGAGGCGCATTTCAATAGAGATTAGAGCTTAATCTCCCCCCAAATTTGAAAATTTTATACAGGGTAAGAATTCCGAATGCTTTTCTGCTGCTTTTAGGATGTGAATTGTACTCTCTCATAATAACCTGTTGGTCCTTGGGCCGTCGGAAGAAGATTGCGGGCTTCTATCGGGCCTCACGATCCTGAGCCCAATTGCGAGGCTCCTTGAGCTTATTAGGCCTCATGTTCTTCTTTATCTCTTTGGGCTGCAAGGTCCTCGTTATGCGCTTGTGGGCTTATTGGGCCGCAATGTCATCGGAGGGATTGTTGGGCCGAACACTCCTTATGTGGGAGCTCAGCCCACCCGGCCCAACTTAAAACCATTATGTCCAAAGCGTGACCACCAAAATCTAAATGCCTGGTTAGCATTTCACAAACCGAAGAAAGTACCAGATTCAGTATTCATAGTAGTTTAATTTAAATAAAATACCATGATAAATACCCTAGTCCTGCACAGCAGATCGGATTTCAATCACCAGAGCAGCCAATCAGTAAAATTCTAAGGGCAAGGGCAGCACAAATGCTCGACAAACAGACATAAGCATCGAAAAGACAATAAATGCTTGAGCATACACCAGACAGCTACATATATTAGACATCAAAGTTTTTAGATCTTCACCCCAAAATTTTTCACCCTGTCACATCGAACGTTTGAACATCTACATGAAGTATTAAATATAGGCTAAAAAATAACTAATTATACAGATTACGACTAATTTGCGAGATAAATCTTTTAAACCTAATTGCCCCATGATTTGACAATGTGATACTACAATAAATATTTGCTAATGACAGTAAATATTTGCTAATGATAGATTAATTAGGTTTAATAAATTCGTTTCGCTGTTTACTAACATATTCTGTAATTAGTTTTTTTATTCGTGCCCGAACACCCCTTACGACATCCTATATAATAAGACACCCTATATAATATCCGATGTGACACGCCAAAACTTTCTACTCCTGGATCTAAACACCCCCTTACTATCTGTAAACACGAATTTCTACCACTTCTTTTGGGACAACATAAAGTGGTTAAATACACGGTAATACATGTGGCATGAGCCATTTGCAATTTTGCACATATAAACTGAGGTGCCGCCACGGAATACATCTGGCTAGAGTCATTCGAAAAGACATGAGCCATTTGCAGTTTTGCAGATATAAACCCTAAGGTGTCGCCTGCCAGCAGCAGACTATGGGATCAGTTCTTACTCCTTCTGCAGAAGATAGTGTATCACAGCCTGCGTATAAACCAAGGGCATCATAGTAAATATCAGGCAAAAGATTAGTGAAGAACTTGATAAACTAAGGAGCAATGGCAACAGTGAAAACTTACGAGAGCATATCAAATATTTTAATAGCCTGGCTGATAGTCCAAAGAAACATATTGAAGTTTTGAACAGGCCAGAACTCATGCCACAGACAATACTTGCATGATCAATAGGCCAAGTATGGACAGATACTGACAGATACAATACATATACACAGATTTCGATCTGCACCAAATGCAACATCCTGAAAAGGGCATCATCTGCGAACCATCCATGATATATCTTTTCTGATGGGCAGTTGGGAAAATCTTGGCTATCTGCACTTCTGCAGTTTTAAAACAGCTGCTCTGTGAGCAAATGAAGACATGCATCTATCTTAAAATGCCATTCAGAATATTCCAGGGGTGCACTATAAAAACCACAGTTATCCAATTCGAAAGTTTTAGTTGTGGAGTGTCCTAGTGTGGAATTTATGTATAGTCTACAGGCAACATGTTTAAATGGTTGTACTGCACTGAATAGTGACATGATGAAACATGAACGAAAGAACTTTTACATTTGGTGCTAGGCACACCACACTAATTACTAGCAATCACAGGCATATGTTCCCAAACCCCAGGCTTGTAACTTCTGTTATAGGCAGGGACAAAGGGAACGGGTAAGGGTAGAAGACAGGGACAAAGGGAGATCACTTGTCAGCACTCGGCCCCACAGCCCCAAGGCTTGTCCTGATCACCAGGAAACTCTGATCAAGTTAAACCTAACTTCATGATTCTTTATCGGTTAATTCCCAATATGGTCCCTTTATATATAGGGAGGACTAAATTGGCATCAAGGAACTAATCTCTAACTAATCTGACCTCTATCTCTTCTTTACTAGATAATCATCTAGCTCTATTTGAGTCTAACCAAGCAGTAAGAGAACAACTACCAGTTTTCTGGACCAGTTTTACATGCAGTACATTTTGCCCCATCAATTATAACTCAAATACTTAAAGATCATTCAACATAGTATACCAGCAAGAAGTCATCCTACCTTGACTAAATTTCCAAAAGAATACCATAGTTACAGCAGACATGGCATGTAAATTTAACAGAAATATTAAACTGAGCATGCATTTAACTCTCAAGTGACATGATTGATGGAACTCATTGGAAGTTGAAACATCAATTGCAGCAAAATATATGCAACAAAATTTTTGAATTGTGTTATCTAAACGCTGTCAACCCAAAGCTCATTCAATCGCATAAAACAAACATCACAAAATACAATGAGGATCATAATGTTATAAACCATATCTCATGAATAAGAATTGGCAAAGACTATAACATGCAAATTGAAGATGGTCAACTCCTCTAGTCCAGATATTCTAAAGCGTTTTTTTTTTTGGTAAAATAAAAAAAAGATCCAACAGCGCCAACAACCAATGCACCTAATCTCATGAATAAGAATAGGCAAAGGCTAACATACAAATCGAGCACAATATGCAAATATCAAGCTGAGATGGCTAATTAATATCTTCAATAGGCCACTTACCCTGGAAAACTCAGCAGGAGGGACAATCTACTGTTTGTCCGACCAACCGTTCGTGTTCGGCAACTCCTCCCATCTCCCAGCTTCTCACACAACGCATGTCTAGCTGCAAAAACAAAACAGCAAACAGCAGTAAGTAGCAAAATATGATAAGCTAAAAGAATTGGAATAAATATGAAAATGGTAATTGATCGATAGTATAGCAATAACCTCAAGCTAATAATTGAGTTGACTTTCTGTAGGCTGTGATCTGTCATCAGTGAGTTCAATATTATCTACACTTTATTTCCCATATGGATTTCATTAGTGATGGAGTTTCAGGTCATGCGGTGGTCAACTGATTCTCTTGACCAAATATCAGGGCAGACCATGGCGCATTTTGTGGGTTTAACACCAACCTTAACCATATCAGCATAGAGCATCATCGCATTCAAGACATAGCCAAGCATGCACAGTCCACGAATCACGAGTGTGTAAGTGAATCTATCAGGCACCATACCAGAATCTCTCATACAAGAGAAGAAGTGACAGGCTTCGTTGTATTGACCATCTATATAGAGACCATATATCAAGGTCATATATGTCACACTGTTTGCAATTGAAGGGTTTTTCTCAGATTTCTTCTGCCCTGAGTATTCCATGATGAATCTGACTGCATCTTGTACCCTATTTTCTCGGCACAGACCATCTACAAGAACTGACACAGTTATTGCGTTTGAATAAATGCCTTTCTCTTCCATCTCCTTCTGTAACCAAAAAGCAGCATCCATGTCACCATTCTTGGCATGGCCATGAATCAGAGCAGTGTATGTCACGACATTAGGTTCGACCCCTTTAGCTACCATCTCTGTGTATATAGCCATTGCTATTTCCATTTCCCCATTCTTCGAGTGCCCATCTATCAAGGAGGAGTATGTCACCACATTGGGCTCTACTCCAACCTCGCTCATTCTTGTGCATGTCACGAGAGCTTCATCCAAATTTCCACTCTTGCAGTACTCATCAATCAGCACATTGTAAGCAGCCGCATTCAGTGCAATACCAGATTGTTGCATTACTTCAAGAAACCTGGTGGCAACCTGCATTTGCCCACCATCACAGAGGCCTCTTACAACTATGCTGCAGGTGAACTCATCCGGGCGCAACCCTTTGCGAATAATCTCCTGGAAAAATGCTAATGCTTCTTGTGCGTATCCAGACCTAAAAGCTCCGTGGATCAAACTGTTGTACACAGGCACAGTTGGAGCAACCTCATACCTGGGCATGTCCAGAAATATATTCTTTGCTTCGGTTATCCTGTTCGCCTGACAGAGACCGTCAATTAGAGTGGTAAAGATCACATCATTTGGAACAAGACCACACTTCAGCAAGTCGTAATAAAACACAAGCGCATGCTTGATGTTGTCTCTCTTGAAGTGGCTGCTCATCAATGCATTGTATGTGTATAGATTAGGCCGCATCCCTGCTTCCTTCATCTCAAGGAAAAGCCCCTCAGCGTCACCAATGCAGTCCTCCTCACAGAGTGCACATATCATTGTCGTATATGTGACCACATTTGGATCAATCCGTCTAGCTACCATCTGATCCCAGACCTCCCAAGCCTTCGCCACATCGCCCTGATGCCGACACGCGTTGATGAGCGTGTTGTAAGTCACCACACTCGGCACCATCCCCCGACCAAGCATTTCGTCGAACAGCTCCCATACGCGGGCGAGCATGTGCGCCTTCACGAGGCCGTCGAGGATCGCGTTGCAGGCCGGCAATGCCGGCAGCTCTCGGAGGCGGCCGAAGACGGAGAGCGCCTCGTCGGGGAGCGCCATCTGGGAGAGCGCGATGACGAGCACGCCGAGCGCGGGGGCCGGCGACGCGGAGGTGGAGGCGAGCGCCGCGGCGGCGGCGGCGCCGGCGGCGCCGGGGCGATGGCTTGGGGAGGAGGAGGCACGGACGAGGTGTTTCGTCAAACGGATGGCGTGCGCGAAGTCCCCGGACGCGGCGGAACCGTGCACGGCGGCGGCGAGGCGAGCGGCGGAGGAGGATGAGGGGGGCGGGGTGGCGGCCTGCAGCGCCGAGGCGGATGCGGAGGCGGAGAAGCGGCGGGGGAGGAGGAGGAAGCGCGGGGCGAGGGGGCGGCGGCGGAAGGAGAGGAGGTGGCGGAGCGGCGGAGAGGGCGGCATAGGGTTCGCCTTCGGGAGGGAAGGCCGCCGCAGCCCGCACGCAAAACGGCAGAGGGTAGTGCGGTCTGATCAGAAGGGCAAAACCTCAAAAGTCAAAACCTCATTAGATTTGGTCAAACGGTCGTGATAGTGGAGAATGATGGGGGCTTCCATCCTAATTATCCGCCTAATTACGCGTCTAATGATGATTAGCGTTAATCTTCGGTTAAAAAATCAAGTCTACTCATACCTATCATGATTAGCGTTTATTCGGGTATTAGGTTTGTTTTGATAATAACATTATATTTTTTTTCAAAAATATCCCGTGTTGATTAGCATATTTTTATTTCCGTTGAAATTTATAAACTAAACTTCCTAATTGCATATATAAATCTATATAAAATTTATAAGCAGAAAAGTTTTTACAAATTATTTCCGTGAAAACTTTCTATATATATAAACAAACTTTCTGCATATAAACTTTATATATATAAAGTCTATATAAAGAAACTTCATGTATAAAAAAGGCTATATATAGAAATTTTAATTATATATGTAAAATTTATATGTAGAAAGTTTCCACGTGAATAATTCATATAAAAATATTTCCGCTAATAAAACTAGGGAATCTAAAAAGAAGCAAAAACAAGAAATCTTGATATGTACAATGAAGACCACATAAATAAAGGAAAATGGAAAAATTGGAAAGAGAAGAATATATATGCTTGATACCTACCAAGAAAATTGCATAAAAATAAAGAAAAATATAAAAGAAAGAACGGATACCGCTCCATCGCGCCTCGTCTAAACCTCCTTATCCGAGTGATTCGCTAGATAATTAGTCGGCGAACGTTCGCTCACTAGCCATTTCGGAATGAGGGGGTACTGTTGAAGTGTCGTGAGCATTTTCAATCTAGGTTCATATAATCCGACTTCTTAAGATAATATTCTTAATATAGTGGTGTTTATCTGACTTTCTAATTAGCCTTAAATTTTTCTTCATGAAAAAATTTCATCCCTTACTCATATATGTGTTATTCGCAAGATATTACTATGCGAATGTCGCCTGTTATTATGGCCCGCCTAGCCGGTGGATCGCCTCTGCCCTAACCACCGCTCGGCAGCCCACCTCCTCTTCCTGACCATCTCATTATGTCAGTACAAACGTCATTCCTACATAGCCACACCTTGTAAGTAGACTCCGTCTTTGCCTTCTCTCTAAGACATGCCTCCACTCTCGTTCACCTCCTCTCTAGGAACGATATTCACCCTTGTCCACCTCTTACTAATACCAGATAACCTCCTGTCATAGGTTCGCATGTCCTTCACTTTATTTCACAGTCTTAATTGTTTCTATGCACGTAATTATAACAAATAGGACGTTCATCGCTGGAATACAGAGGAAGGGACTTTTATTGGGTTGGATCTCTAAATAGTTAAACAGTGATATAAGGATTTTTATTGTTACCTCATATGAAATGAAGTTAAGGCCCTTTTGATTTATAGAAAAAATGTAAAAAAAAACTTGGAGGATTTTAATCCTATAGAAAAAATTAATAAAAATGCTTTTAAAACCAGTGATTGAATTTCACATATAAAAGGATAATCCTATAGAAATTTTAAAGGAAAGTTTATAGGAGCTCTAACTTTTCGAAAGTTTCCTTTGAATCTATCTATATCATCCGATTCCCCTTTTTCTTCGGTCTATTCAAATGACCACTCCTTTTATTTTTTATGTGTTTTGCAATTACCACTATAGTATACGTCATCATTGCCGATTGGGAAGCCTTATCCCTGGTGGTTCTCTAACCAGCACTAAACTTGCACTGATGTGTTCCCCCAAGCCAAAAACAAATGGTCAACCTAAAGAATCAACTCGATTCTAAGAACAACTAACAACATTACACATCAAGGTCCTTCCCACGTCAGAACAAGCTATTCACATCGATTCAATTATTCAATAACCATCATCAATAACACCAGAGCAACCACATTACAGATCGAAATCCTTCCACCATTGCCATATTATACATTCAACAAATGAAGAACATCAGCACAAAATTGGAAGCATTGATGTCGCCGATCTCCTTTGTCGTCGTTGTCACCCTCAAGGTTGTTGTCATCGCCACTACTTGCTATGGAACCACTACAAGCTGTGTGAGAGGAGAGGTTGAGGCCATCGCCGTTGCTTGTTGTGGAATCACTGATCTCCTAGCGACCGGAGTCGTCGTTGGCCTCCCACTCAATCTGAAGGAAGAGATGGAGAGAAAAGGGGGGAGGGGGATAGAGAGGGAGAGAGCGGAGGAGGGTTGGGAGGTGCGGCAACTGAGACAGTGGAGGTAGGGAGAGCTCTAACATGTGAGACGGAGAGAGCCGAATGAAGAAGAGAAATTGGCATAGCACGCAGGAGGGGATAGATAGCTTTGCCTAGAGATGGGGTCGGACAACCTAAAAATTCTCTTCAGTCACATCAGCTCATTCCCATCAGTGACGGTTTATTTGAAAGACATGCATATGTGTCCCACATATCCTTGTCGATTTTTAAATAAACCATGCTAATATTAGTAGTGTCTATTATTTTAATGAATCAACACTGATAGTGGTAGTAGTGCTGGTTCTTGCGTGTAGAGGGTGCAGGCTAGGTGGGTGGATGGACTAGGTTTTCCTTAATCGGCACAGATATAGCAGTACGATTGTGATGGTTTGTAGTAGTGAATCATCAATTTTATACTTTTTTTTATCAAAATCTAATGTTTTCCTCTCTTTTTTCAATCCTGCCTTTCAAGAGCCCTAAAATGGATTTTAATTTCTGTAAATGTGTTCCAAAGAAGTCCTGAAGCCAACGATTTTCTTTTTCTAAAAAAACCCCCCTCTTATATGAAATGACATTTCAGAAATGTGGAAAAATATTTACATATGGGACGAATTTGTTGTGTGGAATTCCTGCATGTTTGCCAGTAGTACTGTAACTAATGGACGTTCTAGGCGCTGCTATTTCACGCCAAATTCAACAAGAATATACTACAGTAGCAAGAACGAACCGAGTAAAACTGGCTGGAGTTTTTCCATTTGCTCTGCGACGGCAGGTCGGCCGGCCAAACCTTTCTCTGTACTAATCTCTGTACTCCTTTCGTCTCAGACGCGTAACTCCAAAAATCGCATACCAAACAGCACGACGACGACGGCCAAACCGAGTTCATTTTTGCAACACAACAAATTTTGGTATCCTAATCAGGCACTTGAATTGACCAGCATTGCAGCAGCGTGCGTGATTAATTTGGACGGGAATGTGCCGACAGGCTAGCGAGATAGAGCTAGACCTGATGATGATCAGCCGATCAACATTCAACACATGAATCGTTCGTTTCTTGCATCGCGTTTATACATTTTTTTTTTGGCGTCCCTGCTGCATAAACAAACACAGAGCGATCGATGGATGGATCAGTTGACCTCTGACGAGTGACGACGCTTTCAGCTGCAGAATTTCCACATCAGCGATCCAATCATTCTGACTCGATCAGAGACGACAGATTGACTGCAGGCTCGCGCATCGCATGCATGAGAAAAGATGTTGACTTTACGATGGCGAAGAAACCTTAATTTGGAGGGTTGCAATAGCTAATTCGATCGGCCTAACCATTATGCCAACGGCAAAAACAAATCAAGGGTGGGTGCGAACTAATTAAATTAACCTCTGTTGAAGTTTTTTTTTTTTGGGTGATCTGAAGATCATAGCCTGACAGCTCTGAACAAGAATCAAACTATGACATGGATGGGTCACTTGATCACCTGGACTCAGAATACTTAATTAGGAGACTGTCACAGTGTCACTTGGGTCTGTCACTTAATTAGTCTTTTGAGACTGCAGCTTTCCTGAAACTACAAAGCCTACAGTGGCTGCAGGGAATCAGAGGGGGTCTGGGAAGTTGACCGGAAAAAGACCATTGGCATATCCATGTGTAGTGTATGTGCAAGTTATCTCAGCCCTCAAAACGAAGTGTTACTGTTCCATCTCGGGAAGCTATACTACTACTTAGGGCAAGGCTAATAATATAGCCGATTTGTTTACTATAAGGTTATTTATAGTTTTCTCTTAGCCTATACATATAATAGTTAGCTCTTCACAATTAATACAGGGCCCACTTGTCACTCCCACAGAGTTTCTTAGTTATTGTGTCCAAGCCGGCTGTAAGTTTACAGCTCGCTTCTCCTCTCTCTCCTCTCTTCTCTCCTCCACCTCAGCATTTAGCCGGCTTATAGCCTACTATTATACTTGCTCTTAGGGGGTGTTTAGATCCATAGGTGTAAAGTTTTTGCATGTCACATTATATATACGGACACACATTTAAAGTATTAAACGTAAACTAATGCTAGATGAATTTATTAAGCCTAATTATTTCGTCATTAGAAAATGTTTACTGTAACACCACATTGTCAAATCATAGAGTAATTAGGCTTAAAAGATTCATAATCTATGTAATTAATTATTTTTGTGTTTATATTTAATATTTCATGTATGTGTTAAACATTCGATATGACCGGGTGAAAAATTTTGCCAGAGATCTAAATAGGCCCTACATCTTCAGTTCTGGCTCGGACACGCATAAATGTGCTTTATTTCATCCCATCTCTCGGTGATGTTCCTGCAGCTATAGCAAAGAGCCCCTCTTTTTACAAGTTCGCTTTTCAGTCCGAGCTGGCAACTGCTGACGATCTGATCAATGCCATGGCCTGAAAAATTGTTAGGGGCTGTTTGGTTTCCAGGGACTTATTCTAAGTCCCTGTTATATCGAATGTTTGGACACTAATTTAGAGTATTAAACATACACTAATTACAAAACCCATTTCATAAGCTTGGACTAATTCGCGAGACGAATCTTTTGAGTCTAATTACGCCATGATTTTGACAATGTGATGCTACAGTAAACTTTTGATAATTATGGATTAATTAGGCTTAAAAAATTCATCTCGCGGATTAGCTCATTTATGAAATTAGTTTTTTTATTAGTCCATATTTAATACTCTAAATTAGCGTCCAAACATCCGATGTGACATGGGCTAAAAAGTTTTAGCCCCATCTAAACACCCCCTTAACCTCCACCTCCGTCACAATCTGCATCATCAAACCAGCACATCTAATTAAATCTTGGATCAGTAGTGTTGGAACAAGTCGATCCATTTTTTCAACAGTGGACAAGGTGATCTTGAGGCAGGTTGCAGATTGGATGGATGTTTGGGTTGTAGAGCAGTGATCTTCACATTATAGTGTTGTATTGGCCAGTACATCTTTTATAGTGTTGTATTGGCCTATCATTTAGACCATTGAACCATGGAACAACACTATAAAAAAAAGAGAAATTTTACGGTTCTTAAGATATTAAATGAGAAATTTTACGGTCCTTAAGATATTACCTTAAAAATTTTACTTAGTACCTTGAGGTACTTAGTGTCTAGAGGTACCAAGTTTTATAGTAGAAAATATGGTATCTCTAGTCACTTCTCAAAAATGATAAAAATTACCCATAAAAGATCCACACATACAGAGTAGGATCTTAACGAGAGTTAGAGTACCCTTTTCCTGGTCAATAATGTACATTCGACAAAGGTTTTGCATGTTTCGCAACAACACAACAATGTATATTCAACTTAAAAATTTTATTGTTTTCGCAACGCCATTTTGACCCTTACTTTTTCATAGATTAATACATTATGATATAATCTTTCAAAAATACATAATAATAGATAGTTATAATGTTATAAAAGCTTTTTTTCTGAAAAACATTAGATACATCTAATGTCGGGAAACTGATGAAAAAATTGCATTTTTCTGTGAGTTTTTATTTTCGAGTATTTCCGACAGTTAACCTTTGTACAAGAATATATTTTCTGACGGTTTCTTACCCTCAAGAAAGCTCCGAAGTCTGGTAGTATACAGTTCTAAATATTTTGTGATCAAACTTTGAGATGCTTAACGGCAAAGATTCTAGGCATCAAATAAGAAAAACAAAGAGAAGCTAGTAGGTTCCCTATATAGTCTCCACACTTGACAAGCTGACTTGATCACAGCTCCTAGGTTCTACAAACAGTTGACGACGCATGTGGAGAAGGCCGGCTAAGTGGGTTTATATATCGATCTATTCACATATGCCTAACATCAAGTAGAATTAATTTATGTTATCATCATATTTTTTGTCCTATTATAATTCGAGGGGAACAGCGATGGGATATAGTAGGGAGTGATACTTGATAGATGTAAATGATCAAAAAGAAAGGAAGGAGAAAGGTGGTGACACCCCAGTTGGCTTTCAATTTCATGTCAATAACACTAATATATACTATTTCTCAACTAAAAATTGTTAGAGAGGATGGAAACTAGTCTCAAAATATTCTAACATATATTTCTTGATTTAAAACTAGTAAATATTCTAGATCAGAAGGGAATGGTCATATAGAGAATAAATCCTATGCTAGTCATGAAAAGATCCCATGTCATGATGTTTAAATTCGATCTCCATTAGTTCTACATGTGACAATCCTGTGACTTAGCAGAGGGTGCGATATTTTTTCTGTTATTTGTTACTACTAATCTCTATTTTTCTTAACGATTGCAAATTAACCTAGCTTTGGAGATTAGATTCCCTCCAGATACCAAGTATCTCTAATGTTTTGCTTAGTCGTGAGAAGTTATGGTTGAACTGTTGGAAATCAGATTGTCAAAAGAAATATATGTTTTTTAATAATGAAAATACACTAGCACAAATTCTTACAACTGTAACGAGCCATCTGTAACGGGTCTAATAAAACCATTACAAATTATGTCATCTGTAATGGACGACATAGGCAGTTGTTACAGATGACCAAAACATTCTTAAACCGTTACTGAAGCCCCCTTATCTATAATGGCTCCTAACCGAGAACCGTTACATATCTAATCCCTTTTATCTCTAACGGCTTTCAACTAGGAGCCGTTACGAATGACTACTCATCTGTAATGGCTCTCCATTAAGAATCGTTACAGATGTCAGCCCCTCATCTGTAACGCCTTGATTTCAGGAGCTGTTACAGACTCATTTGTAACGGCTTTTCATTAAGAGTCGTTACAAATGTCAACCCCTCATCTGTAAAGGTTTCATTTTAGGAGCCGTTATAGATATATCCCTCATTTGTAGCATCTCCAAATCGAGAGCTATATATAGATAACTTCTAGGTCTACTTCACTCCAACTTAAATAAAAAATAAAAATTACAGCCAGTCCCCAACTCCCTCACTTCTCTCATTTTTCCTTAATCTATCCCCCATCTCTTTCTTGTTAATGTGGTTGACCGGCGACGGTCAAGGGTGGTGGTTTGGCAGGGCTGGTGCAGGTGACGACGGTTGATGGGGGCTCGGGCACAGCCAAGGCCATGGCTACGGTAGCGAGGGCGCCAGCGGTAGACCCCAACGGTGATGCGTAGAGGGCCAGCCTTGGGACCGCCGGATCTGATGGCAGGCGGCGATCGGTGAAGGCTCGGTGACGATGGCGCATCAAGCTAGCTTTTGGCGGTGGACCTTGACAGCGGCGAGCGTGTCTCTGCGAGGAACACTATGATGATCCTGCCCTCGCCGACCACCACCAACGTGAACCCACCCGTCATCGCCTCCATGATATCCTCCTTGTCACCCCGGGCGCACCACCCTTCCCCTCTCCCGCTCCTCCATGCCACCACAACGTTGATATCGACGCCGTTGACCTACCGTCGTGCAACAGCCATCGGTGGCAGGAGACCATCAGTGGGGATGAAGGAGGGGATGAGTTTTGTTTTTTTTTAAATATGAATTTTCACATATGTAACAGCTCATGAGCCTAGTTTTCTTTTTTAAAGATAAATTTTCACATATGTAACGGTCTACGTTTTTAGCCGTTATAGATAACTTTTATCTGTAACAGCTAGATCGCCGTTACATATGATTCTCCACATCTATAACTGTTGGGTTGTAACGATTGGTCCAACCATTATAGATGTGAGTTTTAAGCCGTTACAGATGTAGTGTCCTGTGCTATCACTTTACATCTCCGATTTCATTCGACAAACACACAAACAAGGATGATGTGACACATTAGATGTTATTTTGGTATTTATGCAAGTTTATACCCTAATCAAAAATTCCTACCAAACTACCATAGACAAAGTCAAAGCTAGTCCAGCCCCATCTATTCATCCACTTTGATCCTTTTGGAAGTCCAAGAGGCAATTTACAAATTAACTGCACAGACACAGAGACTTGCTGGAGACTGGAGCTCGCAGCAAACAGCCGTGGCATATCAGCCACACATAATTTCTTGCTTTGCTTTCTCTCTGATCACCGAGTTGAGAGCGAAGTAAAATGGTTGATTAGTCGCAACCATGTCACTGCTCAGAAGCTCATCCATTCCATCCATATATACATCCTACTACCTCTCCTACTGATGGATGGATTAGTAAAATCATCAATAGGCCGCCCCCGTTATAAATAGCCGGCGACACCAACTCCGTGCAGCTCTCTCTTCTATCTACCCTCTCGCCACCGTCCTTGTCTTCTCCCGGGTTTCTCCTAACCCTAGCTGATTCGAGGAAACCCTAGCGAGAGATGCAGCCGACGACGCGGGAAATGCAAGCCATGGCTGCGGCGGCGGCGGCGGGCCAGATCTCCCTGGACGACCTCCGCAACGGCGGCGGGGTCGCCGCCAATGCCGGCGGCGGCGGCGGCGTCCACGACGACTTCCTCGACCAGATGCTCAGCAGCCTGCCGCCCTCGGCGTGGCCCGACCTCGCCGCCGGGAAGGCGGCCGAGGACGACGCCGAGGGGATGCATCACCACCACCACCAGCAGCAGCAGCAGTTTGGTGGGCCGTACGACGAGTCGGCGATGCTGGCGTCGCGGCTCCGGCAGCACCAGATCAGCGGCGGCGGAGGAGGAGGCGGCGGTGGCGCGGCCGCCGTGAAGCAGATGGTGCTGCAGCAGCTCGCCGATCTGAGGCAGGGGCACCACATGATGCTCCAGGGCTTGGGGGGACGGTCGCCGGCGGGGGGCGGCGGCGGCGGCGGCGACGGGGGCCTTCTCCTCCCGCTCACCCTCGGCAGCGGCGGATCGGGCGGCGACGTGCAGGCGTTGCTCAAGGCCGCCGCGGCCAATTCCGCCGTACTGATTCATCCATCCATCCATCCATCCATCCCCCCTTTGCTCGCATCCACCTGCTACCTTTTCTTCTTCAACTTTCAAGAATCAAGAATCTTTCTCTCTTTTGGCCCAAAATAAAATTCCTGCGTTTTGATTCGCTCCCGATTGTTCGTTCCAGGGAGGAGGAGACGCCGGCGGCGTCTACGGCGGCGGATTCGCCGGCTCGCTCCATCAACAGCAGCAACATTTCCAGCCACATCCACAGGTTCTAATTAATTCGCTCGCTGACATATCACATGGCTCGCCTCGCCTCAAAACGCTCAAACACAGACCATGTGTTTGCTTACAGACGGCGCCGACGATTCCGACGCAGAGCTTCGGCGGCGGCGGCGGCGGAGGAGGAGGAGGAACCGCGTCAGGCGGCGGGGCGGCGCAGCCTCAGGCCGGCGCGGCTGGAGGAGGCGCGCCGGCGCCGCCGCGGCAGCGGGTGCGGGCACGGCGAGGCCAGGCCACCGACCCCCACAGCATCGCCGAGCGGGTAAGCAAGATGACGCTAGCTAAGCTAAGCTAAGCTAGCTCCACCATCACTAGCACAGTACTACTACTACTACACCGAAACTTAAAAATAAAAATATTTTGTCCGGCAATTAGTCGGGAGAACAAAACCACGGGAGCAGTTGCCGCTAATCGGCGCCCGTGTGCGCTTGTTTTTTTGCTCGGTTTGGATCGGATTCCGGCCGGCCGGCTGGCTCCCCAACTACCAGTATTATTCCTTTGTCTGCTTCTCCAACCTACTATTCTCCTCCTCCTCCTCCCTTGTTGTTCTTATGCGAGATTTCACTAGCTCCTACATACCTCTTCCATTGTTCTAGATTATTAGTGTTCCAAAAAATTATCTAGTTGATTTTAGTTATCGATGTTTCGCAGCTTCGGAGGGAGAGGATCGCCGAGAGGATGAAGGCACTGCAAGAACTGGTTCCCAACGCCAACAAGGTGAGCAAGCTAATCACAACCAAAGATTGAATTAAACGGCTAGGGTTTTGGCTTTGTGGGAGGAGAAAGGGGATCGAGCTCGAGCTACTCCAGCTAGCAATATCTCAATCAGACCGCGGGGTGTGGGGTTTTGCTGATTTTATTAGTGTTAGGGTTCAATGCCGGATTGCCGGGAATGGATGGATTAATAAAAGCTTAATTTAAAAAATACAGTCGAGGCCGCCTCAGCCATGAACATCAGTGGAGAAATTCAAAAGAAAAAAAGAATGGGAGTAGTCGTCCTCGTTTACCCGCACGCTTGCGCGCACGATGGGCGTCGTACTTGACCACCGCCGTGCTGTCTCGGCAGCCGCGCGCGGGCGGATGCTTTTGCTTTGCTTTCTTCCTCCTAGAATTCCTGCCCTTGTCGCGCGCGACGGACGACGCTCGCTTTCTTTTCAGTTCCCCATTTGAGATTAACCTCTTCGTGAATTGCTCATCTCATCTCAAGTGTGTGTGTGTGTGTGTGTCTTTCTTGGAGTTGATGCAGACGGACAAGGCTTCCATGCTGGACGAGATCATCGACTACGTCAAGTTCCTACAACTCCAAGTCAAGGCAAGCACGTACACTAAATTACTAATACATGTAGTACAGTATTAATCTGTTTTTAGTTCGAGATACTGACGTGTATTTTTTTTTTTTGGTGAACAGGTTTTGAGCATGAGCCGGTTAGGTGGCGCCGCAGCCGTCGCGCCGCTCGTGGCCGACATGTCCTCGGAGGTAACCCTCGTCCTCCGCTAGCTCGCTCTCTCGGTCTCTCCAACATGGCAGCAGCAGCAGCAGCAGATGGTGGCTTTCTCTCCTCCTCCTCCTCCTCGTCGTCCTCCTCCTCCTCTCGCTTTCTCTCTCTTTCTAGCTTTTCCGGCACTCGAAAGAATCACCAGGATGTGAACGAACTTTTCAGTGCCACGGCTGATGGCTACTGCCACGCACAGTGGCTCGCGTGCCACCGGGCGAAATGCCGCTACTGCCCTTAGTGCCACTGCTGCTGCTGGCATGGCAGCTGCATGCGTCTCTGACGACGACGACGACGACTCGGTACTGACGTGTGGGGTCGTGGTGCTGTGTTGCGCGTGCAGGGGCGAGGCGGCGGCGCGGCGAACGGCGGAGCACCGGCGGCGGCGGGGAGCGATAGCCTGACGGTGACGGAGCAGCAGGTGGCCAAGCTGATGGAGGAGGACATGGGCACCGCCATGCAGTACCTGCAGGGGAAGGGCCTCTGCCTCATGCCGATCTCCCTCGCGTCCGCCATCTCCTCGGCGACGTGCCATCTCCGGCCGCCGGTGGTCGCCGCCGCGCAGCAGTTCCCGGCCGGGCTCGGCGCCGCCGCTGCCGCCGCGCACCACCACCAACTGAGCGCGGCGGCGGCGGCGGCGGCCATGCGCGGACACCTGCCCGGCCTGAACGCCGACGGCTCCGTGCCGGCCTCGCCGAGCATGTCGGTGCTCACGGCGCAGTCGGCCATGGCCAACGGCGGCGGGGGCGCCGCCGACGGCGAGGGGTCGCAGCTCAAGGACGCCGCCTCCGTCTCCAAGCCGTGAACCGGTGGCCGCCGCCGTCTCTAACTAACGGCGAAACCCTCGACGGCGTCGGAGTCAACGGAGTCAGCGGATGGTCTCGCTGCTACTTCGCTCGCTTCCACGGCCCACATCTGCAGGGAAACGGGTGGGCTCCCACGGGTGGGCCCACGCACTCTCCTGAGGGCCCACGGGCCTATGGCCCACCCGCGGCTGCAGCGAGCGACGGGGGCTCCTCCTTTTGTTTTTCTTTTTCTTTTCTATTTCTTCTTAGTGTTACCATTATTTCCTATCTTTCTTTCTGTTAAATATTTATTTAGCTTGTTGTTTAATTTAAGTACATAGTAATCCAGGTCTGGTTCTTCTGGCTTTGTACCAGCTTTAGCCTTTCTTTCCTCTCCATCTGCATCAACTTTTCCTCTCTCCTTTCCCTTTTCTCCCCTGCTTTGCTTGGCCCAACTTTTCGTTTAGTTTACACACAAGTTTGTCCTTTGCGGTTGGAAGGGAATTTGGTCTCCTTGCTTTAGTTGCTAACCTAGTGTCATTCAAATTTTTATTCCCAAATATGTTTTCAATGCATCCCCGGTACTCTTCCCTTCTTTCAGTTCTTTTCGATTATTATTTATATTTCCTCTTTCAAAAAAAAAATATATAGCTCCCATTTTGGAGTTGTTTGGTTTCACCAATAAGAATAATATATAGTTGTGTTCTCGTGATTAGAGATACTACTCTACTCCATCCATTCCATCATATTTTGAGTTTGTATCCAGTCAAACTTCATTAAGATTAACTCACTTTATACAATAAGGTTATACTATTTTTAACACAAAACAAATGCACTATAATAAAATATATGATGAATTTAATGAAACTAATATGATATTTAGGTGTCACTATGTTTTTTTATGTATCTTCATCAAACTTGAATAAGTTTGACTCAGTATAGACCTAAAATGACCAATAATATGAATCAAAGTGAGTAGATCAAAGAACTAATTTGCCGTTGTAATTGTAGGTGCAAAGTTTCACTGATGTAAATCGCCTGCCTATAAACATATGAACAAGTGATTTCGATTCAGTAGAAATTTTATTTATGGAACCCTAGCCTATCTCAGACTGGATGAGAGTATATATGAGTTGTGCTTCCATCTTCATTTGCAAACGGAAAAGGGTGTCATTCTAGAATCTTATGTTGCTGAGATTATTAATTGAGTGATCTAGAACTAATTAATGTATCGTGTTAATCTGACTACGAAAATAGACGGCATGAGGGGACGGCTGAAATTGGTTATGGAAGTTTCTTTCTGTTTTTCTATGATGAAAAGGAATCCAAGTGGGCTGACCATATGATGACTCAAAAACGAGAGCAGTCAGTGCTGGGTCATAGAGATGTATCATATGAAGTCTGCAGATAATCTTCATGCAAATCCAGTTTTGAACTACGTGGCAATTCCTTTGGAAGATTTGAGAAAAAAGAAATAATAAACAAAGCAATGTGAAATTTTCCCACTCTTTGGGTGGGTGGGTCAATGGTACCTTATTATGTTAGGAACTTTGGATATGTGATCATGTGAGGAGAGCAATTGATGGTCCAAGTTTAAGCCATTCATGGAAAATTAAATTGTTTTCAAGGGTGTAATGATATTATTTCCATGTTTTTTTTATTTCAGAAAATTAAGAATGAGTAATATATCTCCTGCCTCTACACTTAGTACACCCATGCATATCCAATTTCCATGAGGAATACAAATAAAAAGTTTAAGAAGACCAAACGAGCCAATTAGAGGTAGCTAAGAGCTGTATAGTCTAAAATTCTTAATTTTACTATTTGTGACAACTTCATTCACATAGCATGTTCCTCGCCTGTTGCCCGTGGAAATAGTTTTTGCAGATGGTTGATTTTACGTTTGTAGAAGTAGCCATTTTTTTCATGCTCTAAGACTATCCCAAAAACTAGTGGACGGATCCTGTGGGACATGATACTACTTAATAAGAACAACCCAGATGAGTTTCTTCTTCCCCGGATCTGTTTTCTCATCCTCCTTTCTCTCCGACTCATTATTTTTGTCGTCCACCTTGCTCCCTCCCTCAACTCCTCCGCTCCAATCAATCCCGCCTCCCTTTGCCGGAGGACTGACCGCCATTATCCCCAACACTGATGGCATCCCCCATCCTCTTCTCCCTTTCCTACACCACATCAGTGGGCATGTAGAGTCCAACGAGGTTATTTAGTTGTTGGAATCGGTGAAGTTAGCAAGGAGGGAGGTATCTGCGGCAACGAGGTCGCCATTTGTCGTGGCTGAGGAGGTAGAAGAGGGAGGAGGCGAGGCCGAGGGGGATGAGATCAGGGGCACCAGTGATAGAGTAGAGTTAGAGTCGGTTGTTCTCAGTGTGAGGGCAATCTTGGAGTTCATGCAGATCTCGAGGTTGTCGCATCATACTAAGTATCAGGCCTACTACCTAGATACCAACCAGTACCATAGGTCCCATGTACCAGGTGCAAGGAGGAAGCGCAAGATCGCCGGGTCGGCTAGTGAGCCCCTTGCTGTCATCTCCTATCATCTTCTCCCTTCCTCTCCTCAACAATATGCTCCCTCCCTTTCCTTTTGTTGATGTGCATGGCGAGACACAAGGAGAAAAGAAGTACAACTGCTATTCGCTTGCACGTGAAAGCTCAGCTAGCTAGACAGTGGAAAGGAAGGGGGGGGAGAAGTCACTTAATAAGTCCCGTCCTCTAGTCTCTCTTAGACTATAGGTGGCTTGCTTTTTTAAAAATAGATTACCAACCAAATGTAAAATTATTTTCTGTACTCATGTTTTTTTTCTACAACGTTTTTTATTTTTCGGACTATATTATATATTATATGTTTGATTTATCCTACTCATCGCGATGACACATATTACTACCGATGGCATATAGCTTGAGGCTGTAAAAGTAACCATGTGTTTTAAATCGATCTTGATGAAGACCACCGGATAGACATACAGACGAAAGTGGGATCCAAATGTTCATCTCCATATGCAAGGATGGCTTCGTCTATGAAAAGGATAACAAGATGTTCATACATCACCATATTCCCCTCCTATCATATCCAAACTAGATGCGCATACAACACCTCTTCAGATATTTTCCGCCCTTTTCGGGGAAGATTTGTACGTATTGCACGATATAAATTGCATGCATATATACATACTACTCCTTCTATCCTAAAATATAATAACTTTTAACCTTTATAACTTGTTCCAAAACATAACAACTTCTGTACTAATATTTCTTTCTCAACCAATCACAATCCTTCACCATTCAATATTTTCACTTATCATTACTTCTCAACCAATTACAATATTCCACAATTTAATTCTATCTATTTTCATAATAACCGGGTCTGTTTGGTAGAGTTCCAATTTCTAAATGTAGCTCCAGGAGTTGGGTTTGGAGTGGAGTTGTGGAGCTGCCTAAACTCAGCTCCACCTCTCTAGTTTATTTTGTGAGAGAGGTCCACCCAGCTCCGCTCCTATTTTTTTTAGGTGGAGCTGAAACTGTTTAGTTGAGCTCCAGCACCATGAGAGGTGGAGTTGGAGCTGGAGCTATGCCAAACAGGCCTACCGTGTTTAACTCTATAACTTATTATGTTTTAGGACAGAGGCAGTACACGCTTATCACGTTGACGTTTTCTGATAAAATATCTTTTGCATACGTGTTGACCTAATGACCTTGCAACCTCTTGCTGCCAGTTTTTCTTTGCTTTGCTTTGCATGCGCACCACACAGAAACTGCGTCATGTGCCCCAGCTGCTTTCTACTACTCGTACGTTGAAATTTAACAGGTCAAAACATCAACAAGAATCAGGCAGCTAAAGCTCCTACTGATCGACCGACCGACCGTGACGTGTGGTCGGTCCAAACGGCAGCTAGAACAGAGGTCAATCATAAGTTAACAATATCACAAGCGGATGTATATGGCACGCACAAGTATTGCGTGTGCACTTGAAAAATAGCAGGCTACTAAAGGACGTCCTACACCACTAGTAAAATACTGTACTACCCAGAATATAGAATGTTATAGTGTTGGACATAGGTATTAAAACAGGTAAAATTGATTGAGAGAGTTCTGATATGGTTGAAAAAAAGAAAGTAGATGGAAAATTTAAATGATGAAGGGTTGTGATTAGTTGAGAAGAAAATATAGGCCACTCATTTGTACCAGAAGCAGACAAAGATACTACCACCAATCTGAAAGTGGATTTTTATCCTTTAATTGAGCATCCCCTCCTATGCATGTTGCTCAAAAAATCATCAAACTTTTTTTAAAAAAAAATCAACATGAAATATATCATTCCACAAATCATGTGAATTCCAATTCAACATACATAAGTAGAAATAAAAATAATTAATTTCATTGCGAATGTGTAAATTTCACCGAGAATAGTACATATTTGCAGTAAAATTTGTTATTTTTAATTCTACTTGTATAAGTTGAATTTGAATTTGCATGTTTTAATGACATATTTCATATTCATCTATAATACTTTTTTTCAAAAAATTTAATAGCTATTTAAGTGGCATGAAAAACAAATGGATGTTCCTTTAAGGGATAAAAATAGTTTCCACACTGACCTAGCTACCTCACCATTCACTACTTACAAAAACTTTGGGTAGCTAACCTAGCTAGAATCTACTATAGATTGCTGAAGTTGAAAACTTTGGCACATGCACTACTTCTCCCAAGTCCGAAATTTTAGTTCCCAGCTGGGAGATCAGATCAGTCGTCGTCGTGCTCGGATGCTTGGGGCCCCGTACGTTGACTGCGCCACCATTGCCACCGGAGGAGAGGGCCGGCCGGCGCGTGCAGAAGATCTCTGATCATGTGTGTCACCGGCCAAAGCCGCCATTGCCATGTCAAAGCCCCTAATAATTACACCATGGAGTGCGAGGAAAGTCACTGATCGATCGATCGATGATGCCAGCTGCTAGTGGGTGTTGAGTAGCCAGTACTCATCAGCCGCGCGCGACCTGTCAATCCATCGATCGATAGATACGATACGCAGCTTTTAGCTAGATAATTAAGTCCCAAAATACTTATCGTTTTAATTTTTTTTTCAACGTTTAAACATTCTTCTTATTCAAAAGATTACGGAGTTATTATTTATTTGGTTTGCTTTATTATTGAAAGGACTTTAAGTATAGCTTATCCTTTTTATATTTGCATTATCTTTTTAAATAAGACGAATAATCAAATGTTACAAATAAAAAGTCAAAACGACCTCTAATTTAGGACGGAGCCAGAAATTAACCCAGTCGCGATCGACAACGACATAGATGAGCATGCAATCAGTGATGGTGATTAATTAATACTAATTGTCTAGTAATACAGTAGTGATATATAGTTATATACTCACCTACTTAAGCGGCTGACTCCAGTAACAATGCACGCGTGCAGTGTCAACCCGGCCGACAGGTAATGCGCATTACTGATTTGTTTATCTGATCTACACACGCTCATTAACGGTGACGTCGATGATCAATCAACCGATGCTAATCTATCTCACTGCAATTTTTATTGCTGAAAGCCTGAAACTGTCTATGCATGCTGTTATCTCGCCTTTGTCATCAACCTTTCTTAATTTCTTCTTTCTCGTCGCAAAAGAAGAAGAAAAATTTACATTCTTTCTCCCAGCGATCGAGATCTGCATCAAGCAGCAGAGTCCTCACGCGAGCTGACACTTGGACCAGCACCACAAGCAGCAGCAACTCGAGCAGCAGTGGTGGGTTGGTGGCGAAGGCAGGACGTACGGGGTTCACAGCTCGATCGTCTGATCTGCTGTATCTACCTACTACTCGATCTCCTGTCAGCTGGTTGTGATCGATGAGATCATCGTGGTTGATGATGGGTCTCTCCATTAAAAACACAATGAACAAAAGGTCAATTTTGACTTGCCTTGTCCTACTAGCCAGCTGTTTAGGTTGACTAATAACGTCAGTTGATTAACTAATTAAACGACATGGTAAACTATTTTAAGTCAGCCTAACTGCCTAAGCCAGCTAGTGTAGCTAGATAGAAGTATAGGTATTTGCCCGATTGTATAATTAGGCATGCGAGCTGTTGACGGCTACTATAGAGTCAGGCTACACGACAAAGAGAGGGCCCCATCGTTTGGCCAAGTGTGGATAATACACCGTACGAACGTATTAGAAGATAATAAGGGATAAGTCCATTTTAGACCCTCAAAGTTTTGACTTTGTCTAAAATACACCTCAAACTTTAAAACCGGACATCCAACCCCCTTCAGCTTTTAATACTGTGCAAATCACACCCTAAAGCAAGTTTCTATCCGGTTTTCCTCCACTAGGATGCTGCGTTGGATGTCAGCTGTACAAAGTAATGGACCCCATATGCGAGCATGTTCTTCCTCATCATCTTCGGCTCTTTTCCTCTCCTTTTCATCTCCTCGGCAAGGAGCCGGAGCCACACGCGTAGCTCCGAGCTCCTCCAGGACGAGCCCATGGAGACGAGATGGCAAATTCGTAGCATGCAGCTCCGGCGAGGGCATTGCCGCATCCGTCTTTTCTGAGCTCAGCCAACTCCACATCCTCGTCCTCGCGATGACCCAGCTGCTCGTCGTTACTTCCTCTCTGTGCTGCCGTCACCAGAGCTCGTCATAGCCGCTCGGAGCTGTGCCGCCGCCTTCACCAAAGCACGCCGCCAGCACTGCCGCCTCCGTCAGCACACGCCACAGCCGCTGGAGGTAGCCTCATTTCCTTCCCTAATGAGGCAAGAGCTGGGGAGCTCGAGCCCATGAGATAGGCGCCGGTGAGATCGAACTCCGTCTTCCAGCTGTCTCCCCAAGTGCTTCCTCATCCATGCGCCGGCGAGCTCGAGCTTCGGTTCCCCCAACTTCCTCGACTGCCTCCTCCTCCGTGCGCCAGCAAGCCTGAGCTCCGACTCCCCGCCGTCTCCCCGAGCATCGTCGCCTTCGACAGAGCTCGCCATAGCCACTCCGAGCCGCTTCTTCCTAGGTCACCGCCTCCACCGGCGCACGCCGAACACCGTCGGCCTCCCTACACCAAGAGAGGGGAGATGAGAGATCCTCTTTGTGCTGCCGTCACCAGAGCCCGTCATAGCCGCTCGGAGCTGCGCCGCCGCCTTCACCAAAGCATGCCGCCAGCACTACAGCCTCCGTCAGCACACACCACAGCCGCTGGAGGTAGCCTCATTTCCTTCCCTGATGAGGCAAGAGCTGGGGAGCTCGAGCCCATGAGATAGGCGCCGATGAGCTCGAACTCCGTCTTCCAGCTGTCTCCCCAAGTGCCTCCTCATCCATGCGCCGGCGTGCGCCAGCAAGCCCGAGCTCCGACTCCCCACCATCTCCCCGAGCGTCGTCGCCTTCGACAGAGCTCGCCATAGCCACTCCGAGCCGCTTCTTCCTAGGTCACCACCTCCACCGGCGCACGCCGAACACCGTCGGCCTCCCTACACCAAGAGAGGGGAGAGGAGAGATTGAGAGAGGAACACCACCTTCTCCATGCATCGGGAGAGGAAAGACCGAGAAAGGAAGAGAGGAAAAGAGGAAGGTTGACTGACTGATAACAATCCGACCCAGGTGGGGTTGGCCGAGGCACAATAACTTAAGGTTGCCCGAACCCCAACAGTTCTTTGGCACACCCACTAAGGGAAATGCCCAATCTCCCTAAAAGACTAGTCCAATAGGGAAAGGGTGGCTCTCCTCCTTCCAAGCTAAGTAAGGTGGGATAGGAAGGGCCCAATCTCCCTAAAAGACTAGTCCAATAGGGGAATGGTGGCTCTCCCTTTTAAGGTGGCTTCCTCCTCCCAAGCTAAGCAAGATGGGATTATTTAGAGGCTCACACGGTCGCCGCCCGACTTTTGCGTCTTTGCCAGCGGGTAATAGTGGAGGATGTCCTTATCACTGACAGATGGTCCCCACATTTTTTGTATGTACTTTTTGCTGATTGGATTGCTATCTCACTTACACATAGGCCAAAACTGCCTAAAATATAAAAAGGGTGTAAATTGAACGGTTTTATTATTAGGGTGTGTTGGATAGCCAGTTTTAGAGTTTGGGGGCAAATTTCAGACAATGGCAAGATTTGAGGGGGTGTACAATGGACTTATCCTAAAAAATAATTCATGGCTAAAACTTTATATATATACATTTAACGATGTAAATGCCAATGTAAAAAAAACTTAAAATCAACTTTAAATTAGACTTTAAAATTTAAATTTTATAAGCAGCTAATACTGTATAGAGAGGAAACGATGAGGTCCAAAGTACAGTCAGCTTGCAACACTATTGTATGCATGCGTGCTTAGCGTCGGAGTACCAGTCTGTCCGCTATCCCGGCACAGTAGTGTGTACTATATATATGGGAAACTGTTTTAATCCCTCGATGGGATATCCCCTCGTTATTTGTATGTCACTTAAATGGTTATAAAAAAATTTGAAAAAAAATTGGGAAGGTGTATTAACATGTGATATAACACTCCACAAACATACAAGTTCAAATTCAACTTCTACATCTCGTAACAAAAAAAACAAATTGAACCGCAGCTAGTTAACGTATATTCAGAGTCAAATTTATTTTTTCGTTGCGAGATGTAGAAGTTGAATTTTTACTTGCATGTTTGTGGAGTGATATATCACATATTAATACATCTTCTTAATTTTTTTTAATTTTTTTTATAACTATTTAAGTGACATGCAAACAACGAGAGAATATCCACTCGAGGGATTAAAATCCTCTTCCTATATATATGTACGATGTATTTCCTTTTCAAATGGGTAGGACCGACCTAACTCCTAAGTTGCCTTGCTTTTTGGCCGGATGAGAGAATGCGTACACTGCAGCGGGCCGGGCTCCACGCCACGGGCACGCACGTAGTACGCGTGCGCGAGGCCCGCCCCGCCCACGTTGATTCCGTCGCGCGACGCGGAGGCAACAGGGCAAGTAACCACCGCGGCAACGAGTACGTACGTTTTGAAACGGATGATCAGTCGCAGATAGAATGAATAAACGTGATTAGTATATGATTAATATTGTGTTTAGTTTCCTTCAAACTTTTAACTTTTTCGTTATATCAAATTTTTGGATACATGCACGGAGCATTAAATATGGACGAAAAAAACAATTATACAGTTTGCATATAAATTGCGAGACAAATCTTTTGAGCCTAATTACACCATAATTTGACAATGTTGTGCTACAGTAAATATTTACTAATGATAGATTAATTAGGCTTAATAAATTCGTCTCACAGTTTACGGGCGGAATCTGTAATTTGTTTTGTTATTTGTCTACGTTTAATACTTCAAATGTGTGTCCGTATACTTCAATTTTTTTTACCAAAACAACTAAAGACGGCATAATTAGATATTACTTCGTTATTAAAGATTTAAAAAACATATTTATTGATTTTTAAAATCCATTTCTACATAGAAAACGTTTTGATACGAAATATATATTTAATGGTTTAGAAAACTTGCTAACGAAAATAAAAGTTACTATCATCTGTGGCTCCGCGGACACCACCAGCCGCAATTCCGCCGCCTTGGTTGGCTGGCTAGCTCTCCTCGCCGTTACGGTGGAGTCAGCGGGATCAGGTGCGGGAGCGGCGAAACACCGAGAGGTCCGCGTGTTGACGAACAGGTGAGTGTTGGGAGGAGGCAGGCCCGCTTGATTGATGGCATGGGGTGCAGTCCAGTAGTTCACAGTCCAGGGCCGGGTGAGTATGTACTATCTTTGCTGATTTTGTGGCCCGGACGGTGAAAACGGTAGGAAACGATCGAAATCGGTAGCATCTCTTCAGAAACGATGCTCGATTAATCGGTAATTGACCATATTTATTATTTAAACTACTTAGTATCGACATTAATACGATGCAGAAACAATTGTGAAAAAACAAAATTTAAAAATAGCAAAAAACGGTACGGTTGGAAACTGTACCCCTTATACGGAAACGGCGCTCGGTCGATTGGGAATTTCCGTGACAGTTTCCACCCCTGCCCGGACGTAATATGTTCATCCATTATATATTGGAAATAAGTTCACTTTAATCTCTTAATTTGCCGTGGGGTCTGATATTCGTCCCCGAACCAAAATACTCGGTAAAGCCCATCCCTCAAATTACAATACCATGTCAACTTTAATCCCTCAGTAGTATAGCGATCGGTTTTAGCCGACGTGGCGAGTGAGACCCACGTAGACTCCACATGTCAGCGGATAGCTCTTCTCCCTCCTCTCTCTTTTCTTCTTTCTTCTGTGCCCCAATTGATTAATGCCGGGAAGATCCACACCCGACTATGCAGTTGACGGCGTCATTGCTACCGGGAAGATTGGCGGGTGGCGCTTATAGATAGCCATAAGGTCCGAGGCTCGATGGCCCGGTCCAAGGCACAACATTTTGGCCCGGCCCAAGCACGGCACGCCCCGACCACCGGGCCGTGCCTGGGCTTCCCCACTGGCACGCTGGGCCGGCCTGGCACGATCGGGCTGGCACGGCACGATGGGCCGGCACGACCAGGCCCGGTATGAGAGTGTGGGGATGCATAACAGACTTAATTTCAACCATATGTAAGGCATGAGGGAGAAAAATAGACGTATTATATGCACGGCCCAAAGAATAGGGACATAGAATAGACTTATTTTAACTATATATATGTCGCAGCCCAAAAAGGAGGGATGTAAAATAGACTTATTTCAAAGAAGGCACGATTGGTCACCTGTGCCTGCGGGCACAGCACGGCTCGGCCCGACCGCTGGTGAGCCGTGTCTAGCCGTGCCTTGGCCGGGCAGGCCTAATGGCCATCTATAGTGGCACTCCATCCTCGGTCAAGCAGTTGACATCAAGCACTTTCAAGATCTTGTCCACATCAAGAGACGAATTTGGCGCTGAGTCCATCGGCATGGCTGTGCCGTCATCGAGCACCTCCATTTCTTGCCTGAACTGTGCCATGTCCAGGATGGGACGCTCATCTTCTGGCTCCTCGCCAGTGGAAAGAGTGTAGATTAGAGATGCCGTCCTCATGCACTTAACGGCGGTGTCGAGCAGATTGTCGACAAAGTCCTTCTACACCATGCACCATCTTCTCGCCGCTCTCAGCGGCATCCGGAAGTACTCCCCTTCCGATCACTACTGCCTTGGAGATCACCGGAGTAGCTCCCGCCTCGATGTTCTCCACCGCCAAGACCCCTCGGCCGCCATGCGCCGACCGGCACACCTCCACCGGCCTGACACGTGCGCGCGTACCGGCCGAGGCCCCGCAGGACCACACCCTAGGACAGCAGCGCCCCGGGGTGTGCCGGGTCGGTCGTGAGCGCGCGCGGCATCGTAGTCCGCGAGTGCGCTGGGGGTGTTGCCGAGGCTGGCCCGGGCATCGGCGCGGTGGGCGAGAGTGGAGCAGAGAACGTGGCGCGGTCTTTGCAACGGCGGCGGCGTCGTTGATGAGCGCCTCGATGATGAGGGGGCACACGTACGGTGATGTAGCCCTTCCAGTTCTTCGTGTGCATGCATGGCAGCGCGTGAAATTTGGTTTGGTTGATGTTCGATCGAGCTAGGGGTGTCGAGAGTGGTGGTGCGCCGCGCGCGGCAATAACAGGGGACTTGGGGTGTTTGTTAATTTGGGTTCGAACGTTCATGGGTTTGCAGGCTGCGGCGTGGTTGGAAGAGCTCCGGTTGGCTTGTCCAGTTTACCTGTCCTTCGACATGAACGTCGTTGTGGCAGTGCAAACGAGAGAGGGAGGAGGGAGAAGAGTTAGCGCCTGATATACGGGAACTATATATATAGGTCCTACTCGTCACATCAATCAAAACCGACCACCGACCATTATACTGCTAAGGGATCAAAGTTGATAGGGTATTATGAGTTGGGTGATGGGATATACCTGGCATTTCAATTTAGGGACGAATTTTAGACTCGCCGACAAACTGAGAGACCTAAAGTGAACTTATATTTCTTATATATTTTGTATTTTTTGAAACATTGGTACGAAACAAAGCGGGACAAAAACTAATTGCAGAAGCCACCGGAATTAATCCAGCAGTATACCAGTTCAAATTAGTTTCTTGTAAGATAACCTTTTCAAGAAGAAACAACAAGTAACAAAATCTTATACATATTTTATTTTCTTGACGTGAAATCTTGGTGCCATTTCTCATCAGAAAATTAATCACACCTGAACACTAGTCCAGGGCCCATTGAGCACGGGCTAGAGTTGCAGAATTTGTGGACCAGCCCAAGAGTTTTTCTTCTCCTTCCTTTCGTTCTTCTTTTTGAATAAGTCCACTTGCCGCCTCTCAACTTTAACGTCGCGTTTGTATGCATGTCTTCCTTAATAACCAATACCGGAAATCTCTACCCCTCAAGTGTTCAAAACCGTGTAAACAGTCTTTTTAAACACTTGAGGGGCAGAAATTTCTAGTAATGAGGATTAGGGATGTCATACAGACTCGAAGTTAAAGCGGAGGGATGGCTAGTGGTCTCTTTTTTTTTTCCCCTCTCTGATTGCATCAACTAGTCATGCAGGTTATGTCACTGTACCACTGTGGCCCAGCCCAAAGCGCATTATCGAGTGGCATAGACGTTATTGTCATCAGTCTCTCAGTTTTTTATTTCATTTTTTTTTTTGCGAGGAAGGCTTACGGTATCCTAAATTCCTGATGAGATCTACGTGCTCTCCAGGTACTGAAAGTAGAGTGGAATATATTCGATCCTAGACCACTACATGCGCTCATGCCTCATGCCGTCATGCGGCAAAATGATGTTCATGGCAGGACCATGCGTCCGTCCATGCATGCGTGCCATTTTTGGCAGGAGTGATCCTGATGCTGTGATGCACGTTCAACGCAAGCAATGATCGAGCGTATCCGCTCTCTAATCTCCTTGTTAACACATCACATAGGGCCACCGTCCAACTAGAAACAAAGAACGAAAGAAACCATATGCTTGCGATGTCTCTGCATATGTACTCTCTCAGTCCCACAACTCTCTCAGTCCCACAAGGGCATCCCTAATATAAGCCACAACAGTAATGTTCTCATTGACTGAAGCCACTCCATAGAACACTTACCTTCCAATGGAGATATTCTTAGTTAGGCCCTTCAAAATCTAAGGGTGCAATACGAAGATACTGCAACCCACAACATACGTCCCAACCCACAAAGCCACGGGTGTTGTGTTACCTATCCTACCCCTATGACGAGACGATCGGTCTTCTTCGCACTCCTCCTTTGTCGCTCCCTTGCCTCTCTCCATTTGCCCGCATCTCTCTCCCTCTCTTTCCCCAATGCGCCGTCGTTGACTCCGCCCCACCGCGCTGCCTTCGGCTCCGTCAACCCTCTCCCTCCGCCCGTCGCCGCTGGTGACCATCGGCGCGCTAGTCACCCTCCCTCCGTCTTTCAAAGCGTTGGCTGACGGCAGAGACGGAGGAGAGGGCCAGCGGTGGTAGAAGGGGAGCAGGTTGTGGCGGAGCTCGTGCTCGCAGAGAGACGGCGGCGGCAATGAGGAGAAGGGGAGGAAGTGGAGCAGGTTGTGGCTGAGCTCGTCGTCACAGAGGGACGGCGGCGGCAGGAACACGTTGGTGTTGGAGGTATACTCCGAGACGTCGTCCTCCACCGACGCACACAGCTCCGTCATTGCGGCCATCATCCCGCATTCAAATCCAGTAGGCCTCTTCCCCAACTCGTTGGCGCGCGTGGCACGTCCTTCTCCCTTCGCCGTTCCCAGGTCGTCGCCGTCGTAGATCCGTCGACTCCTCCACCACCTTGCCGCCTCCATCTCCTCCCTACCACCGTGGGCCTCCCACCTCCTCCCAGCAAAGAGGCCGAGGGCGGAAGGGTAAATTTCTGGTGTGGGAGCCATGTCCAAGAGCCACGACGTAGCCCAACGCGGAGTCTAGCTCCATGGCTCGACGAAAAGGGGCCGAGGAGTGGAGGGAGACACGTCCCTAGCAGAGGAGTCGTGCCCCTCTGCTAGGAGACGGCTCGAGCCGGAAAAGCAACGTCCCATCATAATATGAGCAGGAACACTTTTCAGGTGCACCCTTGTATCTCTCGGATTTGGATTCTTTTTGGAACCGAGGGAAGAACCGAGGGAGTAAAGACTAGTACACCATTGCACGCACATCCATGGGATGACTGTCAGTATCTGGTGCGCACGCCCGACCATTCCTCCCTGCCGTCAGAATGGGCAGGCAGAAAGGCCCTTTTCTCCCTGTCCCGATCGAACCAGCGTTGGCCATTGGATAGGAGTAATCTCTGTAGAGGAATCTAACTTACTGGATGTAATCATGATCGTGTGCGGCTCACTTTTAGGACGACAGACACGGGGCAAAAGTGCAGTTTCGGGTAAATTTTGATGTGATGTTCAGTTTGAACGAAGAGTAGATTGCGATCCCGATATTCTCTCATCTTTATGTCGCGGTTAGCTCCAAAAACCTGGATCTTTTTCCAGGTCATTCTGAGATCGTACGGACAGTCGGTCGACAGAACGTTCTGTCGATCGCTTGCATTGTTTTGTCACAGCAATGGAACCTGAATTAGTAGGTAAACCAAAAAAAATGTTTGAAGTTAAAGCAGGACAGTGGAAATTAGACTTCACGTGAGATGGGAGTAATGTCGGACCGCCCATTTTGTTGAGAACTCCTCTCACTTATCAATCACCTTCGACAGCATCATGAATTTGGCTCTTTATTTATAGTTGACCTACTTAAGTATATGTACTTGACCACTTTTGAGGAAGTGAGCCAGTTTTATACAGCCTCTGTTGATGAACTTGAGTCCTAAAGAAAAGAGGAAATCGATGGATATCTAGTGTCTCAGCCATTAGCTTCCACAGTTTACATAGTCACGGGCATTTTGGCACTGTGTCAAGTGTCAACCAGACTTTGTCCCCTCTTTTCCTTGCCAAAACACATTTTAAACAAGCTGACAAAAGTAACGACACGCCATGGAGTTAGTTGTTTGGCATGCCAACAACAAATTAATCCATTCCCAAATCCCAAATCAACGGCCGCTCCCAACATTTTTCAACACCGCTAACGACCACCATGTCCTCAGATATACTCCAAGGACGGTCTTGAGAGGGTACATGCCAAAAACATCCGGACAACACCCCGTTTACAGCCAGCCATTGCATCCACACCACCAGCTGCCCTATCCTTTGGCTTATTCACGGAATAAGTGAAACGGTATATTTGCAAACGAAAAATAATTTATAAATAATATATATATATATATATATATATATTTCTTAACGATCTAAAAGCAAATACTGAAAAATAAATTTCGATGAATAAGCCTTAAAATAAACTTCAAATTTATGGTTAAAATTTCATATTTAGGATGATATAGTATAAGCATAAACGAAAAGATGATCGCAGAATTTAGCAACTAGTGCACGAATTGCACGCAGCAAGGCCAGTATACACACACCTGTCGTTAGTAGAGAGAGTACTCTACCACCAGATGCATCAATTCAACGAACCGTGCCATCCATCGGTAGCTAGCTGCTGGCTGCAGCTGCTGCCTGAAGGCTGGTACACAGTAGCACATGCTGCCGGCGGTGTCCCCTACTACCCCTTGGCCGCTACAGAGATCTCTCGCCGTCTCCCGCGTCCGTCCCGTCCGACCGATCGATCGATGGGCGCGGCTCGATCGATCGGCAGCAGGGCTCCACGCACGCACGCACGCACCCACCAACCGCGCGCGCGCGCGCACGGCCGATCGGCTGGGAAAAGCCGGCGTCTGCATGATTGCGCTTGCGTCGCGCGACCAGGATGTCCCATCCCCCGGAAGCCCCAGATCTCACTCACCTAGCTCCACCACGATCTGCCGGGGGTGAGATGATGAAAAAAGGACGTACGGGTTACATGCTTCCATCCGGTGAACTCGCTGCTGCATGCAGCGACTGGGAATACACTAGTACACATGTAATGGCAACAATGCTACAGCAGCAGTAGTAGTAGTACGGTGTCAGTTAATCGATCGAATTATTGGCGTAGACATAACCTGTAAGTGCCCTTTTCATTTGTAGGGAAAATAATAAGTTCCTATGAAAACCTTCCATTCCTATATTTTAAAATTCCTATGGAATGAGTAATTCTATTGAGATTTTGAAGAAAGCTTAGTAAAAAGTCTAACCCCTTGAAAAACAATTTATGACTCTAACTCTCTCATCCGATTCCCGTGATGTTCATGTGATTCAATCAAACAATTATTCGTGTTTTTCTATATTTTACAATCATCTGTTTTACACTTATATTCGTATTAAAAACTTGTGTTTTTTCTATTCCCCTGTTCTTCCATTCCCGCGATTTAAAGGGACCTAACATAGTCAAGAGTATGAGTAGTGTGTGTATTTATTTATTGGGTGGTGGTTTGAACTTTGGATTAAGTTTTCTCAAGTCACGGAGGATCTCACATAACATACATATTGTGGGAGGATTATAAACCTAAGCTTCTGGCGGCTACATGTGCTCTGATAATTCATAGCTCCTCTAAAAACAACCCGATTCTAGATTCTAAGATTCGGTAGCAGTAGAATTTAGAAAATAAACTACTAATCAAGAAGTCAAAGAGCATTAACTTCTCTAATTTACACCAGTTACTTCAAATTCTCGGCAGTTGCTTATCAGAATATCTCACTCTCTCAAACTAAGCCTATATATGGCAACCGGTAAGGGTTAATTCATGGTTGCGCTGCATGTTTAGTGAGGGAAAAACATATGAAATGAGTCTATGAGTATTGATTGGTATGCTTGGAGGAGACCATGTGAGGACAGTTTGGGACAGGAAATCCTTCCTCCTAAGCACCGCGGGGACAATACATTATTTGTTAGTTGTGGCAGCTTGCATGCCAGCATCTTCTTCAGCGAACACATTAACACTAGTCTTACCTCACACTAATCAGGCCTGACGTTATCCGGGCACCTACCTCTTCAATCATCCAGAAAAATAAATCCCCCACATGATGATGATCACTAAATTATGCGACACTGATTTGTGGCGTGTGTGTGTGAGCATAACTGCATATACACCGATGGATCACCGTCTTAATTGGACAGGTATAATCAAGCCCATCGGCTCAACTGTTTGCTAATAGTGTTGGAATTAATGAATGGGTCTTAGCCCACTCAAAGATTAATTCTTTGGAAAATCACAAAAATCCACCTCATGGGATGGCATGCATGTGAAGTTTAGTACCACTTTGCTTATTCTAGGAGAGGGGGACCTCCTTAAAAGGGAGGATGCCCTCCTAGCCACTTGAAGCATGTGTGGTGGAGAGAAGAGGGGGAACACACGCGCGCGCTCGCCTCGCCTTGCAGGGCAGGGCGCGTCGAATGGTCCGTCAAAATTGGAAATGTTTTTGTTTTGCTGCAAATTCGGATTCGTTTTTGTTTTGGAAACGTTCCGAAAAATCCGGTGCGTGCAAACGGCGTGGAGTCCGGATAAGTTATGGTGCGTGCAAACGGCGTGGAGTCCGGATAAGTTACGCGCGACTTATCCGGTTCGGTTACGCGCAGTAGAGATCGTGCGGGCGCCCTGATCAAGCGACCCTTCTCTATATAAACCGAGCCGCCGCCTTCACGCAACACACGCGAAATCAATTTAGGGTTTGCCTCCTACTCTGTGCTGCGCCGTCGCTCGTAGGTTACTCCATCCCGCTCGCCGGCGTGCACCTGCGATCGGGAGAGCAAGTCTCCGGAACCTCTGCCTTCGACGTCCTGCACCGGGAGAAGGCGGCAATAAGGTTTTTGGGAAGCGCTTTGCGCGACTGCTCCCTGTTCGTCCGCGACGGCTCGTCTTCCTCTTCGCTCGCGTGCTGCGTGCTTTCGTAGACGCCTGCGAAAAGTTTCGACCGAGCAGCCGGTCTTTCCGCCACCTCGATACGTGTTCAATATGTTGCGCATATTTGATCTGTTCATGTTATACTGTGTAGTTTACATGTGTAGATCTAATGATGCGTTTATGCTAGTTTTCATCTGTAATATCATGATTTATTTATAGAATAGATTAAATCATTATATGCCTATAACCTCAACAAATAGTATGTTGACAACGATTTGTATCCGCTACCGGTACTCCACTAGATAGCAGAGTGACGAAATGTTCCTGAAATGCTATGCTTGTTCTCGAGCTGCATGTACAGTACTCTCTCTGTCAATTGATCTCCCTAACATGCCAAAGAAAATTAATCTTCCTGCAGTACACCCATGTGACAGTAAATCACAGCGATTTAAAGCCTTCTAATCTCGACAGACGCACAAGTGTTCGAGTTCTACTTGTTAGTACGGTTTCAATATTGAAGCTAGGTAGCTGTTTCAGAACATGTAAAGAAGCTAGCTGAAGCATGTGGAGCCGTGGACCATCTGACGCCGGCAAAGGATGAAATGACGATGAAAGAACCAACATAGACATATAAAATTCTACATCCTTTAAATTTTCTACTCTAATTAAATCTTCTCTCTCTACCCTAATACACTCTCCAATGAAAATCATGTGCATGCACACCTAAAGAACAAACACAACTGACAACACTGAGTCCACTGACCAATAGGTGTAGTATGACTAATGCTATTAGAGCTACTCCATATACAAAAGGGAGAACAAAACCAAAGCAATTAACAAAAAAACGAAAGCGATTAGGGGAAGGGAACAACATTGATCTCAGGCTCGAGCCCCTCTCTGTCGACGGCGACGACGACTGCATCATCCAAGCACGTGGGCTCCATTAGCAGGCACGAGAAAAGGAGAGAGCAGCTGCTGCATAAACAAGATTTGGCCCATCTCTTCTCATCACAGCTTCCACTGGCGCCCAGAAAGATTCCCGGTCTCCAATGCATGCAATGGCAACGGATGCACCTAGCAAAAGCTTCTTCCAAAGTCTCCTCCCCATCACTCCCTCTGCTGCAAAGAACAGATTAATTAAGAAACTATATTTTTAAAAATTTTAATCCAGCCGCTCCATCATCAAAAGCAGTAATACAGTACAGTACAGTTGAGAAACAGAAAAGATTTTATTGCTGCAAAGAACAGATTAACTACTAAGAGAATGTATTTTTTAAATATTTTGATCCAGCTGCTCCATCATCAAAAGCAGTGGAGTAATACAGTACAGTACAGTTGAGAAACAGAAAAGATTTTATTACTACGAGTACTATTAATCTATTCAAGATTCGAGATTTCGAGTGTTCATATACAGAGGAAAGAATTTGCAGCAGCAGTAGAAAGGTGAGCGTTTATGATGATGAGTAGGGAGTAGGGACAATGGCTTTGCTTGGCCCAAACCGTTGGGGCTCGCGCGCTTGCGCTTACTTTGCCACAAAGCAACAAAGGCCAGGTTAATGGCCATGGCCGGATCGAGGTCGAGGCAGGCAAAGCTAGCGCGACGCCGACCAAAGCAGAGGAGAAAAAAAGAACACCACGACGACGACGACGAAGAAGAAGAATAGCCTTCTTGACTTTCTTCTTGCCCTGCTTCCGAGGTCGGAAAATGGCTAACGTTGATGTTCTCTCAGCTGCGTTTTTGGACTAAAGAAACGGTGTTTGGGTTTGGTAGGTCACAGTCAGCATGGCACTGTGTGTTTTTACGACGAGAAATGGAGACTTTTCAATTATTTGACTTGATGTTTAAGCGTCGATAAATAATTAAATAGTATATCTCCACTGGTTTAGTGATGGACAAAATGCTACTAAAAACTTTGATGTGATAGCATAGCAGAGTAATCAGCTGTACTCACTGATTGATCGATGCAGTGGACTGTAGTGCAGCTCAGGTTAGTGATTGTTTTTACCTGTGTTTTGTTTGCGGTGGTGGGCTTCAGAAGGGTAGGCTCTTGGAGGTGGAGGAGGCGGTGAGGGCCTTGAGGTTCTCCGACGACGGCGGCGCGAGGTCCTGCGGGAGGCGGGCGCGGCGCACGATGCGGCGCATGTTGCTCTGGAGGCTCTGCTGCACCAGCTGCCGCACGGCGCGCTTCTCGTTGCTCATGCCGGCCTCGTCGGCCTCTTCTTGGCGCGCGCCGCCGCCGCCGCCGCGCTCCTGCGGGGCCGACATTGTCGCGACGATGCCGGCGGCGTCGGCAACCTGCTTGCCCTTGTCGGCCCGGAGGATCTCGAGGATCCTCGACGCGCGCTTCTGCGCCAGCGCGGTGCCGACGAGGGTGAGCTCGAGGAGCGCCGAGGTGGCGCCGGCCTCCGCCATGGCGGCGCGGTCGGCGTAGCTCCGGTGGGCGAGGACCATGAGGATGTACGCCGCCTTCTCCTGGCACCCGGGCTCGTCGGACCAGTTGAGCACGTCGACGAAGGCCGGGACCGCGTCGGGGGCGCGGCTCACCGCGCGGCGGCCCTCGGGGCAGGCGGCCACGAGGTTGCAGAGCGCGGCGAGCGCGCGGTCCGCCGCCGCGGGCGCGTCGCCCACGGCGGCGACGAGCGACGGCGCCAGCCCCGCGGACAGCAGGTGCGGCGCGTTCGCCGGCGCGATGGAGAGGTTCAGGAGCGCGCGCAGGGCGTCGTGTCGCGCCTGCTCCGTCGTCGGCGCCGCCTCGAACGCGCGGACGAGGAAGGGGGCGGCGCCCGACGCGCCGATGATGGGCTTGTTCGCGTCGAGCGCGCTGAGGCAGAGGAAGTTGGCGACGAGCGCCTCCGTCAAGACGCCGGACGCGCCCTCCGCGATGCGGAGCATCTTGTGCACGGCGCCGGCCTGCACGATCGCCGCCTTGTTCCTACGAATCGAAGCAACTCCCAGAAATCAGGAACCGAAACCAGTAAACCACCAGATCTGATCAAGAAGCAGAGGAGTTCATCAAACTCGGCAAGAGAAGACGACTCACGTGTCGTTGCCGATCCCCAAATTGAGCAACGCGTACAGCGCGGCGGCGACCATCTCCTCGCCGCCGCCGCCGCCGTCGCTCTCGTCGAGCATCGCGACGAGCGGCGGGATGGCGCCGAGCATCGCGAGCATCTCCCTCGCGCCGGCGTCGTCCTTCGCCTTCCTCCGCACAACCGTGGCGGCCTCGACGCGGCACATGTCGCCGCCGCCGCCGATGCCGGCATTGTCCCCGTCGCAGGCCTGAAGCGCTCCGACCACAACCTTCAGCTTCTCCAGCGCCTCCACCTTCTTGACGGCCGCGTCGGCATCATCCGCCTCGTCGCCGCACTCCGACGGCTCCGCCCGGAGCAGCTCCGCCAGCCGGTCGGACCTCGGCCTCGGCCTCGGCTGCGGCGACCGGTACCCGTTCTTGCTCCGGCAAGAACCCCCTCCAGCGCCGCCGCCGCCGCCGCCGCCGCCGCCGCACGTCAGGACCTCAAGAAGCTTCCTCCGCAGCGCGGCGGCCGAGAAGATCGGCCACAGCCGGAACCCGCCGCCGACGTCGGCGTGCGCGCACCTCGCCACCATCGTGCACCTTCCGAAGCAAGTCACATTGGCCGGTTGGCGAGGCGAGCAGCGAGCTCTGCTACTCAGCTCCAATGGCGTAGAGGGGAAGCCGTGGCGCGGCGAGGAGGGGTTTATACGTGTGAAGGCAACAGGTGGCCTATGACCATGAACGGTGGGCCCATGTGGTCAGTGTAACAAATTATTAGTTTTTTAAGAGGGAAAAAATCAAAGGGTATTTAAAGCTGATTTGTGGGCTTGTGGCCAAAGACTCAGAGGAACTGTGGGCCCATGTGGTCAGTGTAACAGATTATATTTTTTTAGAGGAAAAAAATTCAAAAGGTAGAATTGAGCTGGGGGACATGTTGATCCACATCACTGATGAATCTGTCAACCAGCTAGTTTATGGTTATTGGTCACACTGACAGATTTACAGTTGGATTTAGCAGTGGAGGACCATTGGGGAAGGTGATTAAAAATGTGAACAATGCATATATATGCTTAGCTGAACCAGGTCAGCAGATGACGATTTCTGGTAGTTAATTAGTAGTATACAGTTTATCTTTATGCTAAGACTCACTCTGCAAATGCAGCAACTTGATTAGTTGTCACTGTTGGTCACATGCAGATGCACGGTAAGTTGGACTTAATACTTGTCACTGTTACCGCTCGCATCTGTGATATTTTTGTCACGCGGTCTCCACTACAATTTAGTTGTGGGAACTCGACCTGATTTTGAGGCTTAACCATTGTGCTTTGGTAGGAATTTTTGCAAGATTGGCATATTTATCGTTGCCTCTTTTTTTTTCCCCTGTGTCCTAGGTAAAGTGTTTTAGTCTGTGCTCGGTATAGCTGGGCAGTGGCTTATTTTACAGTAACCACTAGAGAGTTTGTGTAGCGCAGACTGTAGCGACAGATAACTATACCAAACGGGCTTTAACGTAGTATTTGTATACCGGCAATAACCTTCCTTCAGAAGTAAATGGTCTAGGCCGTTTTCCTTGAACGGGTTTTTAAGGTGGATGGATTGATGGGATGAGGATTTAAACATATTCAAACTCTCTATATAAGAGAGGTAATATCCTATTTCTACGAATCCGTCTACATAAAACAAAAAACACGTAGGATATAATAAGTTGAGAACTTGATTATCATACGCCATACTTTTGGCCTCATCTTTTCGCTTATACTTGTATTTATCAGCCAATATTTGAATTTTCAACCTTAAATTTGAAGCTGATTTTTGGGTTTTTTCATCGAAGTTTATTTTTCAGCCTTTACTTTTAGGTCGCGAAGAACACATATATAAAAGTTTTATTTACAAATTACTTCTTGTTTGCAAATATATCGTTTGGTTTATTTAACAAATAAGCCAAACAATGGTGCAGTTTGTGTTAAGTATATTATTTTTCATATGTTATCATTGAGATCAGTTTTTACTTTGGTCTCCACGGATAATATTCTATTATCGGTATTTTGACTAGTAATCCCTCTGTCCCAAATTATAAGGCCTATATTTTTTACACGGTTTTTAATAACATACTTTGACTAGTATTTTATTTCATTATATGATTCCAACAAATATAAAATTAACATCACATGAAAGTAGTTAAAAATATGAATATAGTGATATAACATGCAGAATACTTAGTATAGATATAGTTAGTATGATTATTAGTTAAAAGCTATCAAGTTTGATTTTTTTAAAAAGGGGGTCGCCTTGTAATTTGGGACAGAGTGAGTACAAATGAACTAAATCATTAGTAACTTTGAGTACTGGGGTGTGTTTGAGGAGAAGGGGATTGAGGAGATTAAGAAGATACGCAAAACGAGGTGAGCCATTAGCTCATGATTAATTAAGTATTAACTATTTTAAATTTCAAAAATAGATTAATATGATTTTTTAAAGCAACTTTCCTATAGAAATTTTTTTTATAAAAAACGCGCCGTTTAGTAGTTTGAAAAGCGTGCACACGGAAAACGAGACTCAATCTCCCCTATCACCCTGGAACGAACAGAGCCCTAGTATTGTAGCGATCACAACTACACATATTAATTTTTAAGAGTACTCCTAGTATTGTAGTATTGTAGCAATCACAGCTACACCTATTGAATACGTCTGATCGACACTTTCTTTACCGTCATCCCTTGCTTTCCGGAGGCAATTTTTGTTGTGTGTAATTTATGGCATTCAATTTGGTGGTTACAGGATACTTACAGCAAATTATGTACCCACTGAAAAAAAAAGCTTTGTAGATAGTACTGAATTGAACAAATCTACATAGTAGGGATAAACTCTCCCGGGGCACCAATCAGAAGAGAAGAATGTGCCCCTCCTCTGTCTCTTCCATTCCTTTTCACAGTAATAAGATAGCTTGTTTTTGAATCCAAATGTTTTGCACACAGATGCGCAGTACAGAGCCAGCAGAGCAGATCCATATCTGCATTTAAAAAACAGAGGATCCTGTTGTGCTCCAAGCTAGTGGCACCACTGGCATATGCATAGAGTTCCAACTTAATTCCAAAAGACCACTGTATTGATCTATTCCCCTTATTCTCCATAGCCGATCCACTTGATAATGATATTCAATTGACTTCACATATTGCAACTTAACAACAGTACAATGTATCTGTATCTGCATGAATTTTGCGCCGCAGCATGTGAACATCACACTGACTAATACTATGAATTTCCCCTTTTGTGTTGGAGCATATAATTCTCGAGAAACTAAGAAAATTTCACTCCCTTCACCCCCAAAATATTCACCTTTATTTTAAAATATATATACTACTCTATTTCAAAATATAGACTAAAAATGTTTTTATTTTGAATATTACAAGCGCGACCATACATGGGGTGTGTTTAGTTCACACTAAAATTGAAAGTTTGGTTGAAATTGGAACAATGTGACGGAAAAATTGAAAGTTTGTGTGTGTAGGAAAATTTTAATGTGATGGAAAAGTTGGAAGTATGAAGAAAAAGTTTAGAAGTAAACTCGGCCATGGTCAAGAAGGTGATAGGAGTAGACAAGATGCACGGATAAAAGGGAGAGAAGGCTCAAACACCCACGCAGATTAGTCCACTCGGCGTCGGCTCAACAATAGCACGTGGAGCAGTCCACCCGGCATGTGTTGCTCATTTGCTCAAGAAAACGCTCTCTCTTTTCTCGGCACGCCGGCTACACGAGCATATGCATGCTGGATGTCCTTCCTTACCGTCTTCGCCGATGCCGATCTCGTCTCCATTAATAATGGAGAGATCGGATGTTACAAAAGGAAATTGGCAAAGAAGCATGACGGCCATGGTAACTTAATCTTGAATGAGATAATAAATTAGACAAAGATCGATATAGATTTATTGCACTAAAATATATATTATTCTAGTTAAGTTATTTTGGATGAAGGTAATACGCTTTTGTAGTTTTGGTCAACGCAGATTCCTTTGTGAGCAGGATGCATGGCTTCTGGTCAAGAACAATACAATACTACTATCGGTATCAATATCCCGGAATTGCCGGTTTTGATCGCTCTCGATCTCGAGCTGAGCTCTGAGCCTCCGAAGCAAAGCAAAGCGTACTACTACACCTCATATAAGCTGCTGTTACTACTGGTGGAGTAGGAGTACTACCTCGTTTAGCACCAGAAATGACGTACGGTAGCTGCGCATTTTGACTTGGCGGTCGCATTTGCTGCAGTCTGCTCAGTGATCGGCGAGCCATCCAAGCCAACCAAACCAACCAACCCCCGCGTACGGCCGCACCGCCACCGACACTGCCGCGAGAGAGAGAGAGAGAGAGAGCGCCCCCACTTCCCATAATAATCCCATCTGGTTAGGCAGGCCGTGTAACTTACTACCCCCTCGCCACGCCACACATGCGCCCGGATCAACACACCAAGTACGACGACGCGTCCAGCCATGAGCCATCCAAGCCGTGTACGCTGCACGTATTAGGTTGGTGCAGCCAGCGTCTGCCGCGTCCAGTCGCCGGCCGAGACTTTTCTCTTAGCCACCCCCATGTCACCGCGCGGCCGCGTGCTCCTCCCGCGGGGAGCAGCGCGTGCGAGGTGGACGAACGACGAGGACGGCGGCGTACGTGCGCTGTTCGTCGCCGAGGCGCGTGCACCTGCGGCGGACGACGAGGCCGGAGGGAGAAGTATAAATGCGGCGTCGGTCGTCGTGGTGGGGGTGGGGGGGGGGGAGGGCCTTTAATTGTGGCGCAAGACTTGGGCCCAGGGCGGGCCGGGTGGGAGTGATTGCGAGACAACTTAAATGGGCAGGCAAGGGCCGAGTGTCGCAGCGACGCCACCGCTGGCGCCAAAGCCCACGCGGTTACATTTGTCGTCCGACGAGGCGGGCAGGTGGCACAGTGACAAGTTTCTGCAGCCACGTCGCCGGTACAAAGGGCCAAACCGGGGATTAAAAAAATAGAAATTTAGTGCAAATTTAAGGGCCCCTTTGAATCACAGGATTGAGAAAACGTAGGAATAGGAAAAACACGGGATTTTGGTAGGATTGCAAGTGTAAAACATAAGATTGTAAAACGCAGGAAAAACACATGAATGACCGTTTGATTGAACCGCAGGAAAAACACAGGAATTGGATGAGAGATAGACTCAAAGAAAAGTTACCAAGAGGTTCTACCTCATGTTAAATTTCCTCCAAAACTTGCATGGGAAGAGTCATTCCATAGGAATTTTATAGGATTTTATAGAATCCATTCGTTTGATTCAAATGGCTATATAGGAAAAATTCCCATAGGAATAAAATCCTCTAAGGGCCCCTTTGAATCGTAGGAATGAAAAAACAAAAGAATAGGAAAAACACATGATTCTGACAGGAATACAATTGTAAAACAGTGGATTACAAAACACAGGAAAAACACAGGAATGGCCGTTTGATTGGACAAAAAAAACGCAGGAATCAGATGAGAGAGATAGACTCAGAGAAAAAGGTTAGACCTCTTGTTAACTTTCCTCCAAAATGTGCATAAGATTACCCATTCTATATGAATTTTAAAAGATTGGATAGGATTCAATCCTTTGTTTCAAAGGCATTCATAGGATTTTTTTTTCCATAGAATTGAAAGTCTCCAAAATTCCTGCATTTTTCCTACAAATCAAAGGGGTCCTAAAATTCCTATGAATTTCCTTTGAATCAAAGGGGGCCTAAGATAGAAATTCAGTAGAGTATGTGCAAATGATGGCGTCTTTGTATGTGTGTTTCTGCCATGTAATAAGAACAGATGTTCAAACTTATGAGATTGAGTACTAAATTTCAAGCAGTAAATTCGATTGAAATATTTGAAATTAGGTGAAAACCATCATCTCAATAGATTGAGCACCGGATCCCGACCACTAATGAGATGATGATTTTCACCTAATTTCAACATATTTCAATCAAATTTACTGCTTGAAATTTGAATTTTACAAACTATTGAAAATTTCACTTGAAATCCATGAGATCTTAAAATTTTCACTGTTTTTGATCGGTTCATGGACCTTGAACCTGACCATTAGGACTGTGGAATGCGTTGGAGGTCCAGATCGGCTGACTGGAAATGAAGGAGCAGCAAGACACATTTTGCAGCGATGGCAGGACAGAATGTCAGATCATGTTGAACATCCTGCAAGCACCGAAAGGCAAGGCAAGAACCAGGGTTCAGGATGAACTGATTGACTGGCTGAAAAATGCGAACTCGGATCAAGTCAAGCTTCCTGCAGCTCGTGAGGCTGCCGCGCATGCCAGCAAAACGCAAACTGTTGGGGTGATCCAAGCACAGAAGGCTCTCACTACCTGAAACAGTGATCAACAGCAGGAAAGTCTATGTTATAGTGTCCAGATGACATGAACGTCTGAACATGAACTGTCAGAACAGTATACACCGAACAAAAGATGGAAGTAACATATAAGAAGAACATCTCATTTTGACAGGCTTTTGGGTGTAATGGCCCTTTACATTCAACATGAACTAGGACGGTGACATTTTTCACAGTGAAGCTAACTGTTACAAACAACGTCCAGATAAACTAGACAAGTACAGAGAGCAAAGGTAACAGATAGGCACCAGATTCCTACTGAATCAAAAACTCTTCTCTCGTAGCATACCAGCACAGAGAGAAATGCTAATCAGCACCTATCACACCAACAACATAATTATGGCACAGAAACTATCTACAAAATTCAAAGTTTTCTATGCAGAAGCTACAGGGTGAAACTCTGAAAGTGCAGACTGCATGATAATCAAAACAGTATTAATAGAGAGGCTATATATGGATCCCACAATTGAGTGACAACTGTCGACAACATACAATGCTGAAACTCTGAAAATGCAGACTGCATGATAAGCAAAACAGTATGAATACGGAGGCAACTGTCCACAACATGCAAATTAAACTAAAAAACTTAGCAGCCTGCAGGATCAGTGTAGCCGCTGTTTACCCTCCATGAATCCTAGCCCATAACAGATAGCCTAACAGATAACAGGGCATTGTCATGGCATCAATATCATTTCTGTTGATAATAGAGTCAACGCTGCACAACTTGTATCATCATACTGTGTTAGCTCTGGACGTTATGCCGGACGTGAAATGAACATGTCTGGACGTTATGCCGGGCGTTGAACACCATTTCTTTTAAAGAAATAAGTAACAGCATTCATAAAACACAGGTATCAGTGTTGAACAAATTTGAAGAAATGAAATGTTCAGATCCACACTCCACAGAATGTATATCATCATAAATACTTGACATGGTAAAGCCCATTTCACAAACTAAGATAGACAATCTAGAAAAATATTCATTTTTCAGTTTTCCCAGTGGAAAGAACTGAATTTCCCCATGAATGATACATATAAAAGCAGTGGAGGCATGCCCACACACAGACATGCCTCCACACAAACAGAGGATTGTCCTTGCAAAAGTTCCTAGAAGATATGACAATAGGAACAATATTACACAGAGCTAATATATCAGTAGATACTTCAAGTAAGAAATTTCTACTGATCTAGAACAGTATGCACTCGATTTTAGAAACAAAAAGGAAATATTGGAACTATGAGATCCAGTAGAAAGAACGGAGATGGCACATAATAAGATTCAAAGGAAGGCACTGTTCAGATGGATAAATGCAGTAGAGAATATGAAAGGAAAATTAGGAGAGCAAGGAAAACACTGTGCAGATCGATAAAATACGCACATACTGTAGACAATATGAAAGGAAATGGGAAGTGCATGAAGCAATTAACAACCGTGAGAAAATACAAAATGCTCGGAACACAAAGGGGAAATTTGGGGATTCTACTAAAGAAACTATAGTAGCCTATAACAGAGGTTACAGAACATGGAAAAGAAAGGTCAGACAATTTCCCTTTCACTTGGCTAGTTGATATGTTCTAGACAGTTTTCAAATTTAAAGTACACAAATAAGAGGATTGCATATCTATCTTTTGCATGGCCATCATATATATTATCAGGTATTTTCTTCACCAGTGGGACACCTAAAATGGTGTAAAACAGTGTATCTGAAGCAATCTATTGCGATGAATGATGTGTTCAAACTAAAAAAATTGCATGCACATATAAGCTCGTTAGTTACATCTGTATGACCAAATAGACAAAAAAGAAATCCATCATTTAAGAAAGGAATAACCAACCCATGGAATCTATAATTGTCCTTGCTTCCAGGAAAGTGTACGCAAGGGAACAGCACCTATACTCATTACTTAAAGAGTCACTCTCTAAAATATTTATCACTAGATTTGATGAGATTGGCATATGATACGACAAAAGGAAGTGTTCCTTTTGCTATTCAGTGTTTAATTCTACAGTTGGTGTGAATGATTAGCGTAGAATTGCAAGCTTCAACCGCTAAGTAGGAGCTACAATGGTGTCCAATTTGCTTCAACTGCTAAGTCAGACATCAAAATACTTTTTCACCTAATCTAACTGAACCCAGAGTAAACCACGATTGAGGGTAAAAGTGGTACCTTTCTGGCAATCTAGTGTCAAGCAAAAGGAAGTAATCAAGCATCACACATTCACCACCCATTTCTCTCTCCTTTTTTTTCCAAACATAGTTCATCCTTTATTTAACTATCCATTACTTAGTGAGCAGCAGAGGAGGTCTCCCCACCTTCTGTGCCAAGACCATACAACACACCGGCATACTTCTCGGTTAACCCATTGAAGTATGCTTCCTTGAGCTTTTTGAATGACAGCGCGGTCAACAGCGAGTCGGAACCAGCCTGATGACAAATTCCAACGCGCTCAACATCAAGCAGCTCGGCAAGCTTGTTCAGCCCACCATGGAGGCTGTTGCAGAACCGCATCAAGTGCTTGATGTCATACACGACGGGGAAATATATCCTGATGAGGTCGAAGAATCCGGTTATCGTGTCTGGCAGGTATGTGCCGGTGAGCAACTTGAGCAAGTAGCCAAAGTCGTATCCGCTATGGAACGTAACCCAGCGAACCTCAGAGTTCATCACAACGCCCGACGACATGAGAAGCTCAGCGAAGCGGCGAGCATCAGCGCCGTCAGCCGAGTGACGGGTGAAGTCAATACCGCTGCGCCGGAGCAAGTCAATGGAATCTGCAGCAGCGACGTCGGTCCGGGGATCGAAGCCACGAAAGTTGAACTGCCAAACACAAGGTCGACCCTCGGGGCCAAGCGACGGGAGCCCACCATGCTCATTCGAGAAGGTTAAACCAAGCTGGATAAGCTTCAGCATGTCGACGTTGGCTTTGAGCGTTGCGTAGTTGAAATCGGCGTTGGACTTGAACGTCCCGAGCGGCCTGCAGACGACGCCCGGGAACTCCGTGTCCATCGCGACGTACGGGAAGTCGTCAACGATCTCCCGAATCACCGCGAACTCGGCCTCGAGGTTGTCCTCCCACACCTCGCGGATCTCCACCCCGTCGGGCTTCTCGGCGGCCGGCGTCGCCATCGGCTCGCGCGCATCCAAATACCTCGAGCTTTCCCCTCCTCCTCCTCCCCAGCAACGGCTACGGCTCGCGCGAGAGCGAGAGCCGGGGGAAACGGGAGCGGCGGCGGAAGCGGCGGTGGGGCCCAGGGGTCAGCAGCGCGGGGCGGGGGAGGCTACCATGGGGAGTGGAGGAGATCCAGCAGGGGGGAGGGGGGAGGAGGAGGAGGGCGTCGGATTGGGGAAATTTTCCGGGCGGGGGGGGGGGGGTGGGTTGGGGTGTTGGGGGGAAGAAGAGAGGAATGGGGAAAGTGGGTGACGTGCGCCGCCGGGCCAGGATTGGTGCCACGTGGCGGGGCCCGCACGGTATGATTGCCTGCTCGCCCGAGCGTGCCGACGTGGGTGGGTGGGGTCACTGCCCGGTGGGACGAGGCGAGGGGGCGTGTTTTGCGTGGTAAAGGTGGCTCGCACGTCAGGTCAGGTGAGGAAGGAGGCTGGCTGTGACTGGCCGAGCAATCTGGTTTCCCTTTCTCGGTAGGGTGAGCGGGTCGGTGAAGGGAGCTTGCAGATTTTGTTTGTCATGTTGACTGTAGCATGTTTAAAGTTGGAGAAAGATACGTTAGGGTTTAAGGTGGTGTTTGGTTGGAGGGACTAAAGTGGGGCTAAACTTTAGTCCCTCTCACAAAAACATAAGTCCCTGTGAGAGGGACTAAATTTAGTCCCTAGTTCCCAAACACCCCCTAAGTTAGGATGGAATAGATCAAAGTAACGAATGGTATAAAAGATAAATATTTTGAGTAAAATTTAGTCGGCCAAAAAACTATACTGGGTGACCACGCAACAACGATAACCAGTACAGCCGGGCGCGTCTTCATTGGTTTGAATAATTTTTCTTAGGGTTTTGCTAATCTCAATAAATATAGTTACTTTAATCATTCTTGGAAAAAAATCAGTGTTTGATATATCTTTCAGATCATAGACTAGACAATACAAATTACGATATACTTAAACGGAAGGAGTAAGTCTATAATCCTCCTACAAACTATCTTGTACTTTTAAAAGTTGACTCTCAACTCATATATCAATCATGTTCACTTTTTAATTTTTAAAACCATACGAGAAAAGTAAAAAACCATTTTTTAGCTATATATTTTTTTCCTACGATAGAAGACAACTAAACACCAATACCATAAGAGTTGGACAAAAATTCATGTTTATCAAATGCATGTGTGCTTTGTTTAGAGGTTAAGAATCGAGACGTGATAAAGCTATCCAAAACTTTGTTAACATACCACCCTAAACACACAAAATTACACGTTAACACTCAATACCAAGTCTATTATCAAGCACAATCAATTGATCGGGCATACACATTGCAATGTTTGTCACCGAGGTTAACTGGGGTTCACTGCCCAATGGACCGAGGGGACGTGTTTTGTGTGATAAAGATGCCTTACACGTCAGGTGAGGAAGGAGGCTGGTTGTGGCTAGCCAAGCAATCTAGTTTTGCTTCCTCTATAGAGAGAGCAGGTTGGTGAAATGAGCTTGGGGTTACATGGGTGGGGGCAAGGTCACCGATAAGTTATTGTCCGGTGGGGCGAGGCGGCGTGTTTTGTGTGGTAAAGGTGGCTTGCACATCAGGTGAGGAAGGAGGCTAGTTGTGGCTAGCCGAGCAATCTGGTTTACTTCCTATATAGGGAGAGTGGGTTAGTGAAGGGAACTTGAATAATTTTTCTTGTCATGTTGACTAAGTATATGTTTAAAATTATGGAAACATATGTTAGGATCAAGTTAGGATGGAATAGATCAAAGTAAGGCATACTTATAAAATATGGATTGTATAAATGGTGAGTATTTCAGCTAAAGATTGGCCGGGCATAATACTGTACGGCCTGACTGTGACTGCACAGCAACGACAATTAGTATAGCCCAGAGCTGCCTTTGTTTGTTGTTTTGAATATTTTATTTAGGGTTTTGGTAATTACTTTTTAGCTTATTCTAAGAAAACAATGTTTGATACTTTTGGATCATAGTATAAAAGATACAAACTACAATATACATGAAATGGAAGGAGTAAGTCTATATTGCTTCTATCAACTATATTATATGTTTTAAAACTGGCTCTCAACTAATATCAACCACATTCACTTAGTTTTTAAAACCATCCGAGAAAAAGAAAAGAAAACCTCATTTTATATATTTATTACAAAGCAAATCAACTGTGCACCGATAATGTAAGAGCTCGATCACAAATTCATTTTAATCGTATATATAATGGTGTGCTTCATTTGAAGGTCTGAAACGAAGACATGATAAAGCTACCCAAAACAAAACTTTGTTAACTTACAACTTTAACACACGAAATTACACGTCAACACTGAATACCATGTCTATCATCTAACACAATCGATTGATCCGACATACACACCACAATGTAATGCTTTTGTAAATGTGGGCAAACTAGGGAGCATCCAAACATGGGCCAAATTCAATTTTAGCAAGGCACGTACCACATGACCCCATGATTCGATTGGATTGTTGTTACATAAAAGGCAAAAGATGAAAATGAATTGACTATTATAGTGCTTATATTAGCAACATGGTATACCATTTGTGTGCATGAACAACTATAGTGCAAGGATTGCTATGCATGGCATGCCTAGGAGATTTCACGGACGCAAGTCCTCGGCGTCGCCTCGCCTCTCCTTTTTTTCCCCAAGTGTATCGCAGGGTTCTGGAGTTGCCCAACGCATCGTCTCGAGTAGTGGTTTTGTAACTCCCTAACCGACACGTGCCGAGGCAACCGTGACCTCTGCAGATATGGTAAGGGGTTGCGGAACCACGGTCCCCATCGCCACAGATGCTTGGCTCTGACGTGGTGGGTTAAGAGGACTATCCACGTATCCGACGAGCTGAAACAAACTTTCTCAGTCCTATCCACATATCCGACGAGTTAAAACAAGCATTCTCTAAAAAAAGAAATAAGGGTAGGAGTACACTCCTAGCAAATACGGAGGAGCCGGATTGGTGGCACTGTGTGGCAGACTGGCTTGGCTCGGTGGCCGCACCCGCACCCGCACCCGATTAGTCGACCACCCAAACCTGATGTCTCTCCCTCTCCAACACATCGGCAACCAACCACCCTCAACCTCTCCTCTCTGCTCCGCTCCGCTCCGTCCTCCCGTTGATTCGCTCGCCGCGCCGCGCCCCGCCCGCGCGCTGAGATCCGAACGGCCGCCCTTCCCCCCCGCCGAGATCGATCTCCACCCCCCCACGACCGCTAAGACGGCGCCGACGAGGCGGGAGCCATGGAGGCGTCTTCTTGGGACGCCCTTCGCAAGCAGGTGATGACCCCCATATCCCGCGCTCCCTTTCTTTCTTCTCCCCGACGGACTCCTGAGATCCGGCCCTGTCCTCCGCCACCGCCCGCGTGACGGAAGCGACGATGGGTTTATGTGGGGGATCCTGTGAATTGATTGGGAGGAGGCGTCTCCTGTGAATGAGATTGGGGCAATTGTCTGCGCCGTTGGTGGGTGGTGGAGTCCGTAGCCTGCCCGCTCTTGGAGAAAACAGCGTATCTTCTTGCGTTTTCGTTGTTGTAACAAGATATTGTTTGCCATTGGATAGGTGGTAGACTGGTAGTAAAGAAGATGTGCCTTCGGACATCCATAGCTCCATGAACGGTTTACCATTCCATTTTCTATTGAAAGGGTGAACTTGGAGCAATGTGACATACTGACATGGACCCACTAGCTAGATCTTCATGATCCTACCAAACTGTCCCCAAAAGGGACAGTTTCAGATGGAATTCTGTACCTTCAGCATATTTCTTAGCAATGCAGTTGTCGAGAACAGAGCGAATGGACCTATCACAATTGTTTTCAAACTTTATGTTCTTTGTTACTACTGTCTGATTGTCTCTATACTGATCCTTGAATTGGTCTGGGCTTTGAGCCTTAGTCTAACCATCTTTCATGGATCGAGCTTGTTTAGCTGTTCTTCCAGACCATCAGAGTGTACGACTATTACATATTTTGTTTTCGTATTGTCTGACAAAGTGGTTCCAAGTTGTCTATGCCAATGTCGTCATTACCCTAGTACATCCTATTGCTGCAATCGGAAAATATACCTTTAATGGTTTCTTGGTAATTCTTTGAGTAGGTTAATTCATAATTTAAGCAGAAAATCCAGGTCTCATTTTTTTTGCAATACCCTAGTGCCTGCACCAGTTTTGAATGGCTGTGATACCTTGTTTGTATTCAATTGACTCTTTCAGGCAAGGAGGTTGGAAGCTCAGTTAGATGATCAAATGATTGCATACCGTAAATTGGTGTCTATGAAATCAGATGGTTCAGAGAATGATATCGAGTCTGATATAGAAAGATCACTGAAGCAGCTTCAGCAAGTAAATTCTCAAATGCAAACTTGGGTATCATCAGGAGGCTCTGAAGTTCTTTCTCACACATTGACCCGTCATATGGAGATTTTGCAAGATCTTACTCAGGTTCAGAACACCTTACACTAACTGTCTATAATGTGCATAACTGTAGTTAGTTTAACACTTTTCTGGAAAGAAGGCAAGTGAATTTTGTAATATATTAATAGAGAAGGTGATAGTATAACTATCATTTTTAATCAAGCTGAATCATAATCTTATGTTGTCCTAATGTGTCGTAAAACATATTTCTCTGAACTACATGTAAGACAGCTATTCATTAGTCATAATTTTAAGTTTGCCTAAATGCAATGCAGGAATTCTATCGGCTTCGATCAAGCCTCAGAGTGAAGCAACAACATGCTTCGCTCCTTGACCTAAGAGATTTTGACAGAGCAAAGTTTGATGTTGAGAGTGGAGACTCAGCCGATCAAGCTCTTCTTAGAGAACAAGCTGCAATCAGTAGGAGTTCTGGACAGGTAGGACAGTCCTCCATCCTTGTTTTTTGGAACCTTTGAATTTCTTATATGATATTTGCATCACTTGTTTTTGTTAATTTTAGAAAAAAAAAATCGTGCATCAATAAATGTAATTAGGATGCAGCTTAACTGAACAGGTGGAGTTACACTTTTTTATGGAGTAGTGCTATATTCCCTCCGTCCACAAATATAAGGGAGTTTAGGTTGTTAGCAAAGTTTAAAGTTGAGTTTAAATTACTTTGATGCCCTTGGGACTTTACTTGATTAGGAAAGATCACGAGTAGCAATGCAGTGATTGGATGGATTGGGAAAGTAGTGCTCCAAAATCCCTTATATTCGTGGACAAATGGAAAAGCCCCAAATCCCTTATATTCATGGGTGGAGGGGAGTAGGAGGGTTTTTACATCTCATCAGTTGAATCTAATCAGTTGGTGGTTATGAAAAAGCAAGATGCACTCACAACATGCAGCATCGGATTTTGTAAGAAGTTTGTAAGGATTTTTTTTGTACGTGTACCATTTTCCTTTGTTACGAACATAAACTCTAAAGCAGTTTAAAGTTTTAAACTCAAGTTGCTTTGCCTGCATTTCGGGTGCTAAGTATTTTCAGGTCAAAGAAAGGAAATGTAATTCCTGCACTAAGTGTTTTTTTGGGAAATCTATGTACTAAGTGTTTTTGGTCTTAAAGATACCGAAAAGTTGATTACTTGCACTGGGTGCTATACTGTCGTGGAAAATATTACTACACAATGAAGGGTAGTTAAACTACTGTGTGTAAGATTTGTGCCTCGTGCTTGAAAATTTCTTCGCCTTTGAAATCCTCATATTGGATTTAATATTCTTGACAACAGCTAGCATTTAGTATATTTAGCGATTGTTTGGCTACCAGGATAACTGACAGCTAGCATTTAGTATATTTAGTGATTGTTTGGCTATCAGGATGCACTGAATGTGGGAGTTTTCCTGTGAGGCTGTGACTCGGGTGGATGGCTAGGATTAAACATACGCTTTGTTGGGTGGGAAATCTTTTTCCTAATCCATTATCCAAACAGGCCCGTGTTGACTATCTACCTTTTCAGTTACATGTCTCTGTCCTTAATTTTATCTAGAAAATCATTGAACTTTTCCAAATTGTGTAACCAACAAATTAATTCGAGAAGACTTTATAGTACAAAACCACAAATGGCTGCTAAACCATAAAAAGTAAAAAACCAGAATTGTGCATAATGATTGTTGCCCTGTATGCAAATTATACTGATAGTCTGTAATACTCTCAATGCATAGCTGGCCAAGGGCCCTTGTAGTCTTGTACTTTCTGATTTTACTAGCATAATGTCATCAGAAATTAGTACTAAGAAATTAGATGTTATATTAGTGAAACATGGAATTTAATTGAGAAAATTTCGTCTCTTGAAACCTCCGCTTATACTACTGAGAAAATCCCCTATGTACCCATGAAAGTTCACCTAATCCCTTCTATACCCCTGAATTTTGCTCAATCCCTTACATACCCCTGAATTTTAGTTTGGATCCCTTCCATACCCTTTCCGCTAGTTGACCGTTAGTTGACCGTTAAATTCTTTTGAAAAAGTCCATTTTGCCCTTTGCTATGAAGAAATATAATAAATTAATGAAGTACATTGTTGGAATGTAAAATTTATTGGAGGAGACTATTATATTTATGAGTTTGTGATGCACCATATTATTTGTGACAAATTTACTTTTACATATGATATAAAAAGTTAATACTTATTTATTAGTTATTAAAAGTTCTTTTATGTAGCATATGTGTTTTCATAGTAATACAACAGATTTGTTTATTACTATCAGAACACATATTCTAAAAAAATGTTTTAATAACTAATAAATAAGTATTAATTTTTTATGTCATATCTAAAAGTATATTTATCGCAAATAATATGGTGCATAACTATCTCATAAACATAATAGTCTCATATAACAAATTTCTATGCTCCAACAATATACTCTATTAATTTATATGCTTCTTTATACCAAAGGGCAAAATGGACTTTTTCATAAGAATTTAACGGTCAACTAACGGAAAGGGCATGAAAGGGATCCAAACTAAAATTCAAGGGTATGTAAGGGATTGAGCAAAATTCAGGGTACAGAAGGGATTAGGTGAACTTTCAGGGGTACACAGGGGATTTTCTCACTACTATTTTAGATTGATCATACTGCCCTCCACCCTCATTTCTATGCCTGAACAATAAATTGGAATGATGTCAGATGGATAATGTGATATCACATGCTCAAGCAACGCTAGGAACTCTCATGTCACAACGATCAACATTTGGTGGCATCACTACAAAGATAAGCAATGTTAGTAGCCGGCTTCCTACGGTATGTATCTGCATATCATATGCCCAAGCTACTCAAGTCTATTTTCTCTTGTGATATACAACTCAACTTTTTTGACTAAATCTGACAGATCAATCATATCCTCGCGTCAATTAGAAGAAAGAAGTCGATGGACACAATCATTCTTTCACTTGTCGCGTCTGTCTGCGCCTTTCTTATTCTCGTCTACTGGTTGTCAAAGTAGGGGCTGTCAACTTGTCATAGCAAAGGCATTAGGGTGTTGTAAGTTTGGATCACACTGTCAGTGCAGATAATCGAGATTGGTGTTTGTACAATATTGATTCAATGTTATCCTGTTTTGATGGTTCTTCAGGCATTGTGCCTCTCACTGCACAGCCGCATGACTTCTAGTATCGACTGGACCCATATACTACATGTACTTGTACATGAATACGTGTGATTTCCTGAATGAAGATTAGTTTGGCATTTCTCCCTGTACGCACGCGGCACGCCTTATCTAAGTTTATGATTTTTGAAGGTTGATGCATTTGTGCCCGTTCTTGTGGCCTGCTAGGTTGCTGGTTGCGGTTTCCAGGTTGAAGCTGTTCAGGAACCAAGCAAAAGCAGGAAACATCTACAAATTATCCCAGGTAAACACAATCATCAACTGCAACGAGGGATACTAGCAAGAGGAGGTAGAAGGAAAAAAAAATTCTTGCAGAGCCCCTGCCGAAACTTTTCTGGCGACGATAAAGAGGATTGAGAAACGGTCTATGGTGGCAATTTTTCTGCCGACGATGATAAGGGGACTTGCTAAGAAACTTTCTATGGTGGCCGGATCCTTATGTACGAGACAGGGGTTTCAAAGCATGGGTTAAGGCTTAAACCATAGAGAATAAGATCGGCAGGTTCATAGCATTACACATGGTTTTGACTGAAGTTTCTTCTTAAGGCTGTGTTTAGTTCACAACAAATTTGAAAGTTTTGTTAAAATTGGAACGATGTAACAGAAAAGTTAGAAGTTTGTGTGTAGAAAAGTTTTGATGTGATGGAAAAGTTGAAAGTTTAAAGTTTGAAAAGTTGTGGGATGGTCTTTTCTTGCCTGTCTGAGTTTTTGTAAGAGATGTGTTCTCCCTCCATTCTATAAGAAATAACTAATACTAGATTTGATACATTCTATTATTACAGATCTGGATAGTAGATCGTTTATATTCATAATACTGCACATCCGGATGTATCAGATTTATTTTATTTCGTCCGACGAAGACAGTAGCCCTACCCTGGGAACACCGAAACAGGCCAAATCGGAGTAAGCAAACGACGAGACGGCACGACGGCCCGCACGGCGCCACCAACCACATGCGTCCGCCCGCCCGCGCATGATTCCGCCCGGCGTACGTGCGTTTTCGGTGACGCACGACGCTCCGTCCGAGAAAAATGAAGCCGTAGCCGTGAAGCGCCCACAACCACAAAGCCCAGGCCAGGCCACAATCGAAGCCGAAGCTGATTTCTCTGTGTCCGTCTGTCCCCATGTCGTCGCCTCGTCGCCAACTGATTCCTGCCAAAAAAACAAGTGCCACAGCGCTACACAGACCACATGATACTACCATATACGTATATGACTCTACTAATAATCTAGTGAATTCCATGTTGCTTCGACGGAGCCGGGGCCAGCCGAGCCGAGCCGCGACGAGACGGGATGAGAGGCCACGGCCCCCCATCCACGTGCTCCTGCCGCGCAATCTGCCCCGTGCGCTTCCCGGTTTCGGTGTTGCACCGTACCGCGCCCGCACACGGTTTCTCTCTCGCGCGCGCGCCCACAGCGAAAATCCGAGAGACCGAGACGGACGGCGGCGGCGCCCTCGCCTCCCGACGGCGTCGCCTCGTATCCTCGCGCAAATGCACGGTGCATCCGCTGATCATTCACAGGCATCACAGCGAACGCGACGTCTTTGCGCGCAAGCCTCTCCCGGTCACGGCTTCGCTTGGTGTCGAATCAGGCGCATGGCCAAAGGATTAACAACACGGCGTCAGATCAGATCCGGGTCAACTATTGTGGGCTAAAAATCCTTTCAGGACAAGCCTTTTGTTTTTTTTTGTTTTTTCTTTCCTCTCTTCCCGTGGCTAGGAATCGCCGCCGTAACAAATGCGTACGGGATCGCCACCACATGATGATGCAGTAATGTGGAAACGAGGGCAAACACAGCTCACGCCAGTTCCGGTCAAGCAGTGCTGCTGCTGCTGCTGCTGCTCATCAGAAAATTTTCTCGACGGAGAGTGATTCGCACGGATATATACGACGCCATACCCATGCTGTTTGGTTTTTGGGTTATCGACTGCAGCAGCAGTCGAGTTTTGATCGAACTCTAGAAATCAATCGAGTTTTGTTCTACCCAGGAGGCCAGGATGTCTGAATTCGATGTATCTTCTGGGTGTGTCAATAGTCAATAATACGTATTGAGACTGAGGGGGCGAGAGCAATATTTTGCTACCATTATATATGCCAATAAAGCTCTCCTTTCACCAAAAGGCTCTTCCAAGACCTTGCGGAGTTGCAGCAACCAATTGAACACAGAAAATGGTCGACATGAACTCATTTTTGAACACACACAACTGAAAGCCGCGGAACTGGGCGAGATTTTTGCTAAAAAGTAGGGCCTCCGATGCAAAACCACTCACTCCAACACGACAACCATCCCAATTTCCAGCGAGACATATACTATATCAGACCAAAAGAAAAATGCACCATCAGTCTTACTATTGTTAATGCTTCTCCTCCTCTTCCATGACAGCATACCAAGAACCGCATAAGATTAGCACACAGTTTCGCTGATGAAACACACTCATTAGCAGGAGCCCCCACTGTACCGTCATTGTTTAGTGAAGTAGTAGCGTCTCAACCACTAGCTCGAACTGATTAGCAAAGAGAGAAACCACTAGCAGCAGCAGCCAGCAACAACAATTCCCAGCGAAGCACCAGCATGTGAATGTCGCCATCTAAACAACCCAGCTTTTTGTCAGACATCACCCCCCATGATTGATGGTTAAATCTGCCGTTGCTGCCAATGATATGTCGTAGCCGATCAAATCCTTCCCCTTTCTGCTAAGTGGCCCAGGAGACAGCGGCAAATCCAGTGTGTTTAGCAGAAGCAGCAGCAGCAATCAGATTATTGTAAGTGAAGGGAGATCTAGTCATGTAACCACTTGGTCTAATCGCTTTACTCTAAATTAACATCTCTGTCAAAAAGTCCACAATTGTGAATACCTAATCAACCAACCAGATGACTTGAGGGAATTAGCCAATTACTAAGCAAATTCGCCACCTAATTTGGAAAAAGGAAGACCATGGATCATAAATACGACTTCTCTAACTCTTCTATCTGTTTGATTTCTTTGGCTTTGAAATTTACTAATGAACAATTTGGTCAGCTGATGAAACAATTTTCAAAAACTGCACAAGAACATTGCTCGGATAACAATTGCAACTTACAACAATCCGAAGAAGATAGAAGAAGAAGAAGAAGAAAAAATCTCACTGAATTACCATCAATCATCATCAATGGAAAGAATGCTTTGCTCGGCGCCAATTGCTAGCATTTCCAGGCGTAGACGAGGAGGGAGAAGCCATGGCCGCGCTGCAGCTCGGCCTCCTCGGGGCTCGCCCAGTCCATCACCGTCGAGCCGCTCGCCCACGACGCGGAGGAGGAAGCCACCGACGCCGATGACGACGAGCTCGCCTTGGCCAGCCTCCGGGCTTGCCCCCTCTTCCTCCGGTTCTCCCCGTTGCTGCTGCTCTCGCTCCAGTCCCCTCGCCCCCACCTCCCGAGGTAGCCTGCCCACGCGCCGCCGCCGCCGCCGCTCCCGGCGTTTTCGAGGAGGTGCTCGTCCTTGACCTCGGCAGAGTCGCGGTCGTCGCCGGCGATGTCGGCGAGCTCGAAGCGGAAGATGAAGACGGCGTGGGCGGGCTGGGGAGGCGGGGTGACCGCGGAGGCGTCGGCGGGGGCCGTGTCGCGGTTGGGGAAGAGCCAGTGGTGGAGGTCCCAGGAGACCTGGACGCCGTCGCCGCCGCCGAGGTCGACCTTCTCGGTGCCGCGGAACTTCCAGCGCAGGCGCCGGATGTGGAGCACGCGCTCGCCGTCGACGGTGACCGACATGCCGACGTCGGCCTTGTCCCTCTCCTTGTCCTTGTCCTTGTCCCTGTCCTTGCCGTGGCCGCGCGACACGAGATCCACCGAGATCTCCCGTTCCTTGCCGCGGACGTTGACGAAGGTCTTGTGGCCGCGGCCGTGCCCCGCGTCGCGCATCGACACGTGCTCCCGCCGGGAGATGAGGACGGCGTCGGGGCCGGGGCCGCGCCGCGCTTTCGTCTTCCTGTACGCCTCCTCCGCCATGTCGCCCGCGACGAGCGCCATCTCGCCGTCGACCACGACGGCGACGAAGTACCCCGACGACGGTTCGGGCGAGCCTGGGCAGGCGAACCGCGCGCGCGTGAGGTCCCACGCCAGGTCGACCCGCCGGTCCCGCACGCGGAACCGCTTCGACCCGCGCCGCCGCCACAGCAGCCACGGCCGGACCCGCACCGCGACGGTCGCCTCCTCCTCCTCCTCCTCCTCCTCCCCCCCGTAGCACTCCGCCCCCTCGTCGTAGCACCCGTAATCCGACGCCGCCGAGGACGACGCCGCGGCCCACGCCCCCGCCCCCGCCCCGCCCGCCACGCGGAGCACGACACGGAGGCTGAGCCCGAGCGCCGCGCGCGACCACGACAGCGCCGCAACCCCGAGCCGCGTCTCGTACACCGACGTCGCCAGGCTAGTCCCCACGCCCCCTGACGACTGCCCCGCCACGCCCACGCCACCGCCACCGCCCCCTCCCGCGCCCCCTCCCGGCGCGCCGCGGAAGCATGCCGGTATCCCCCCCTCGGGCATAATCAACCCCCACCTCGCCTCGCCTCGACACGAGCTCCCCTCGCCGTGACCTTCTCGCCGCCGCGGCGTTCGCGTCTACGGCGAAGGGGGAGAGAGAGAGAGGAGGAAAGCAAGCAGTAGACTTGGGTCGCGGCGGGAGAGGTGGGAGATATAACTCTGGTCTACGGGCGAGGGGTGGGGTTGGGTGGGGCCGAGACACGTTGGACCCAGCTGGGGGGTGGGGCCCACCTCGCTGCGACTACTGGGCGCAGCAGCAAAAGCCACAGGTTGGACCGAGAGCTCTCTCCGGTACGGTCTCTCCTCGGTTTGGGCCCCGTTTGATGTGTTTTCCTCCTATTTTTGACAAAACCACTGCAAATTCGCGTGCGATTTCTAGTTTTTTTTTTCAGACGTACTAAGCTTGTCAACTCCATTTCAGAGACCGTTCCGGTTTTGTCTCTTGAGGAGAAAGTTTCGATACCGGACGATACTGGTGTACCATTTTAGAGTTTAATAAAACAATATATATACTTATCTCTAATATGTCGAATTATAAGGGCATGCTCATTTTGTTTTCGCTTTCAACTCCATAAAATTTAATAATGGCTTATTTTTACTTTTTTCGAATTTCAGTAACGTTTGATGTGTTTGCTCTAAAACTTTGCTAAATTTTAATGGAGTTTTTAAGTAAGATAACAAATGTAAGACATGGTTTTGTTGTTAAAGTTGGAGCTGAGCTAATCGCGGCACAAACATTAATGAATGATTAATTATATATTAGCTATTACAAATATAAAAAATAGATTTATTTATTTTTTTAAAAGAAAAATATTATATTGAAGGTTTTTTCTTTTAAAGTATCATTTAGGAGCATCCCACGAGCCAAAATCAGATGATGCTTAAGAATATGTTTGTCTTGTTATCTTCGCTAAAATATGATAAGGTTAAAAGTAACAACAAAGCAAATAAACCCTAAGTATATAATATTTCAATGGCTCCAAATTTGTGAGTTTGTTTTATATCTCATAATTCAAAAAGCAAGTTTAAGTAATGGGATATTAAATTGGGCATTTCAACCCAATTCACACATGTGATAACTCAATTTTGGATCGTTATACCCTGATGGACAGGACAGAGTGGCCAAAATTGGTCGAAACGGTCGGTATTGACCAGAATGACCGGTATTGTGTGGCTGGGATGATACATCCCTAATCCCTTGGTGTGCATAGGTTTGGGTGGTGGAGCGGTACAATACCAACCAACCCATTCAGCCCGGTGCCCGAACAGAATTGATAAGTTTGCGTGGAACCGTAACAAATTCGCGTTCAACAAGAAGAGTGGATGCGTAAGCCGATACTCCCTCCACCAAAAAAAATAAAACAAAACAGAACTGAATGTAACATATCGTAATAAATGTATCATATCCGATATTAGATTATTGGTTTTTTAACGGGAAGGAAGGAGTAAAGTGTAGCAATGTCAACTGCAGATGGCCAGATGCTACTCACTCGTTCTGTTATTTTAGTCGGGTTGTTTCGAGAAGAGAGGGCAGTTGTTGTTGCTATTCAGCTGGGTGCAGGTCAGATGGTCAGTCTGGTTGATTCCCGTTTTCGGCCTGCAGCTGAATCGAAAATTCCAAACCTTGGTTTGCCACTTGTTAACACGCTATACTTCACATCGTTCATCCTCCGAAGACCCAAACTTGCTGTTAATTAAACGCGTGGTTACGACCAGACGTTTTAGGTTAGAACGGGATCAATGAACCTAAGCTTGATTATTTTTCTCGAACGCACGGGAGATCTACAAATAAAAAAGAATTCAAAAGAACTTACACAAGCCCATTAAAATAGGGTTTAAGTATAAAATGGATTGGCAAAGATATACAAAAGGATTACGACCATATATGATCAAAAACTAGTAGACCTCTGGCTCCCGTTGATTATACACCATAATTTAGTCTCATCTATAATATCTTGCATGATGATATTGTAATTAGGTGAAGTCACTTAAAGGAACAACATATAAATGGATGTCGCTAAGCTTGATTATTAGTGATGTTGGTTCAGGTTGGGTTACTTATCTCCCACCAAAAAAAGAGAGAGCTAATTTGTGTGGATGTCACTTCTTTTGTGTTGTCAAAATGGGAATTGATTGCGGATTAAGATGTCCGGTACTTAGTGTGGAACAGTACTGAACATGATTGATTCTGCTGGTTTAGGGCTGGGAATTATGGATTATGCACTCTGAAACGGAGAGGAAGGTCGGTCATTTAACGAACTACAGTGCCGCAATTACTAACCTGATTGGAAAGTGTTTAATTACATTTTGGCTGTTTGGAATGAGCTGGCGATGCTACGTTTCTATAATATCTTTTGAATCTTTGTGCCTTTCTGTATTAGACTAAGTGTCACATTTAACGTTTTTCAAAAGTAATCCATATCGGCTTCAAAGTTGTTTAATGCAGCGGCTGATCTCCTGAAATTTTCTTGGGTGTGTGCCCATATCACGTCTCAGAGAAAAAACTCTAGAAGTATTCACGCACGCAAATACAAATAAAGTTTTAAACCATTCTATTCAACGTTGATCGACCTTTGATTTTTTTTAAAAAAAGTAAAAGATCCGCAATGCATTCAAAAAATAGGAAATAATATTGTTTGGTAAATGAAACCTCTAAAATAATTTCTTTTCTTTTTTTATCGTTTCTTTTTTAAAACCAATATAAACTACTCCATCCAATCTAAATATAGCAAATTCCGACCTTCAAAATTTGTATCAAAACATAGCACTTCTTCACGTGCTCACTTGTCTTAACCAATAATAACCATTTCTTATATAAAATGTTCACCTGATTTCTCTTAACTATCACAATTCTCCCTTATGTAATTCACCTTTCTCCTTATTCTCTTTGGAAAAAACCGGAGATGCTTATATTGTTTAGATGGATGTATTAGGGTAAATAACTTTATCGATTATTTTTTTTTGTAAATTATCGAAGTATAATATGATTTGCCAGACATGGTACCACATATTATGAAAATAGCTTAAAAAAAACAAGCACCGATCATCACATCTGCTTAACACGGGACCTGATACTATCATCATTCTCCGGATTCTTGTAGCCCTTTTGAAAGACCATGCCTTTGCCTTTTTTCCGCTTACGAGGCCTCCGCCTAATCATTTATCTGCTGGCTAATGATGCAATCATGCAAAGCCGTGCTTCAGCAGGTCATTAAAAATCATCATACATAGAGCCTCGATTCAACCGTGTACATACACTCGTTATATCAGCGACAGTATCAAAACAAGAACCTCTTGATGAACATGCACGCCCAAGCTGAATTAATCCAGGACGACGTCGTACGAAACAAGCGGCCGTTCTTTTTATTTATTTATTTATTTATTTATTAACATACATACATTTTCACTATTACATAAAACATTTTCATGAACAGGGACCCATTTAGATTGCAGACGGATCATAACTGGTCGTGTCTGGGAAAATTGTTTTCCCATTCTTGCGTACGGGTCCTTAAAAAGACCGCACGCGAAAATACGGTCATCTTAAGATCACCGCACGAGAAAATACCCTCCCTCCTTTTTCCCTCTCAACACTTCAAAAAAAAATTCCATCCTCCCTCCAACTATCTCATTTCCTTATCCTTATCTTCACCTCCATCTCTCTCTCTTTCCTCTCACGCTGCGGCAGGCAAACGTGGCTCGGCAGCGCGCGGACGACGTACGGCAGAGGAGCGGGGCCTTTGAAGTGTTTATCTCAATTTTCATTAACGCGTTTTTTAAACTGTTAAACAGTATATTTCATGTGAAAACTTCTTATACAAAAATTGTTTTAAAATATGAGATAAAATTCCTTTTCCAAATTTGTAATAACAAAAACTTAATTAATTAAACAGTAATGATTTTATTTCCTTTTTTACTCTAACATCATCTTCATTAGAAATAAATACTAACCATAAAAAAGAAGCAACTTTGAAAGTGAAGGCAGGTGCAGACAACTTGTAACAGCGGGGCAACGCAGCGCAGGTGCGGAGAACGAATGTTCGCACTGGGATTATCCAGTGGATAGGATTAGATTCTGCTCGTTTTTAGTTAGCACGTTTTTTTAAACTACTAAATGGTATATTTCGTGCGAAAACTTTCTATAAAAAAGTTGTTAAAAAAATCCAACAAATTTATTCATAAAAAAAATTATATATTAATACTTAATTAACCATATGCTAATCATAATTCTCATTTTACTTACGGCTAAACTGTCCACCGAAATGATCGTACCCTTAGAGCAAGTTTAATAGTACAGCCAACTACGGATTTTAATTTATTTATAACTAATCTAATAGTCCATGCATACAATAATTAACTATAAAAATATATTACACCATTAATACCCGGTCCCACATCTCATACACACGTAACGTCTTGTAATCCGTGTTGCAGCCGGCTACAAATCTGTAGCCCACTTTCTCCTCTCTCTTCTCTTTTCTTCTCGATATATGGTTATAACTGGTTTATAGCTTGCTATTGTACCCGCTCTTATTAGCGGCTGGGCACGTGAGCGTAATCCCGCGCTAATCCGGCGTTGATTCTTCGTCTCCGCTGTTCGTCGCCCGTTGGCCGTTGGCCGTTGCCGTTGCCGTGGACCGGATCAAAGGATCGAGCTGCTTTGCCCAACCGCGCAGGCTAAGACCGGAAACGACAGTGGTGGTGGTCAGTGGAAGGTGCGTAGCTAAGCTAGGATGGAAGGGCAGAAGGCGATCGATCGATCACCGGTAAAAGCTCTCGTGCAACCGAACGATCCGGTCGCTTTGGTTGAAAGGACGCTTACTTGTTCGTGACCAACCACGGCCGGTCGTCGGTCTCCCTGGCCGCCGCCGGCCACCGTGACGAGGGTGAGAGACCGGTCTCGTGCTATATCTAGCTTCGGTAAAGCTCCAATTGTTGATCCTCGAATTTAAGTTGGATTTAGGGTTTTCAACCTAAGATAGTTTGTCCATATGTGCTTTTAGTCTAAAATACAGAATTTTAACACACGATATAATAATCCGAATTTTGAGAGGCAGAGATATACTTCATTAGTTGCAATCTTTTTTTTGGATTACATGGCAAATATATACACACCATTACACACGTAACACCACACTCAAACCTCCACGAATACATCCCCTAAAACTATGCTCTAAGAGACGAAAATCGGCGGCACGAGATATATTTCGTTAGTTGCAAAATAATTTTTTTTCAAAGTACACCGAGATGCGTGCGCACACCGCTACACTCATATCCCCGCGAATGCATCCTTAAGACATGCTCTAAGAGACGAAAATCAGCGGTACATCCCTCATTTTGCTAAAATCCTGTTAAAATTTTATTTATATGTGCGTAATATTCGTGGGTATCAAGATTTGAATCCTGATAAGTGAAGTCATATACCCACGACTTCACCACCACGTCACTGATATTTTCATGGTTGCAAAATGTTTTTGAAGTACTCCTTTGATTCCACTATTCTGTAAACTTGACAGTACAACTTTTGTGTAGTTTAAAAGATGGTAGCGGCTTGTAAGCGTGTCAACGCGTGCGTGCGTGAGTACTGTGCGGTTCGGGGACTCCCTCCATCCCCCCTGTGCGGTTAAGGTTCAATGCAGCCGTTTTGTGTTTGATATGGTGGCAGATTGCACGTGCTTCACGAGCTTCCGGCTCCGGGTTGGGAAGTTGGGGTCGTCACTTGTCAGCCCTGGCGATCGACGACTTGGACCGGATTGTTTCTCCGATCGAAACTGCCTACTGCTCGACCGTGGTATTTGCGTTTGCCGGATTAGTTACGAGATTTCAAATTTTATATTCTAAATCGCTTTAACTTTTGTTCTAAGTTTGATTAAATTATTTATAACATAAAGCAAACATATTATCAAAACATATTTAATATCAAATTTAGTGAAACTAATTTGGTATTACAGATGTTATTACATCCCTTTTATAAACTTATCAAAACTTAAATAATTTGACTGAACTAATCAAAATAACTTATACCCCTCCATCCCAAAATATAAGTATTTTTTACTCTAACACGGCTTCCGAGATTCTATTTTGACCAACAATATCTATAAAAATAAGATGTTTTAAATAAAAAAAAGTTATATATTATGATAGATTGTTTAATGATAAATCCAGTAACTTCAATTTTACATGAGTATATATTTTTTATTTTTTTTTGCTATTAATAGTCAAAGTTGAAAATGTTTGATTTGTCATCATACTAAAAATGCTTATATTTTGAGAGGAAGGAAGTAATACAAGGCTCCCATCGGATGGCCTAATAAGCCAAAGAAAAAGCCAAAATTTGAATTTTCAAGCTTAATTTTAAGATTGATTTTGAGATATTTTCAACGTAGTTTCTTTTTCAACATTGATTTTTAAGTCACCAAGAATACATTTATAAAAGTTTTACCTATAAATTTATTTTTATTTTCTAATAAGCTGTTTTGGCTTATTAGAAAATAAGTCAAACGATGGTACGCAAAAGGGATGGGGTAAGTAGTAGTATTTTTTCAACTCTTGAACAAATGGTGTTTTGTGCAGTTAATGGACTGGTCTACATGATCTCGTGACGTTGACATGTCGTACTAATCCTGGCGGCATTGTGCTACTAATAAAAGGGCGTAACATGTTGCAGAGGGAACGAGTCACACTGTGACTATTTATGATTTATTATCCTGATCAGCTGGGATCCATGGGCGTATCATATCGTTTTGGTTTGGGTTATTTCGGTCAAACTCATCTTGCAATTAATATCTGCCTGTAGCTCCACACACATGATACATGCATATACAGCCCTAGCTGCACTGGGCGTGTACAGTCAAAGTAGACATAAATTCGAAGTACTAGTAGAAAAGAAAACGTATGTATACATGCAACTCCAGCGCCAATATGCGGCTGATGGAGTATACGCAACGTGACAGCAATATATACCACCAATCCATCATCAACTTATCCTCCCATAGAATCGACGACCGCTCGCGCGAGCGCCTCACGGAGACAGCAAAGAAAACCACGAGCTGCCATGCATGTGCGAGATGCCATGCCCTGATGCCACAGCGCGCATGCCACCGTTGCGACTCTGTTGCGCGAGGTTTCCCTATTAACGGGGTCCCTTAGCTAATAAGATCATCTCCAACTAGGATATATCATATTTAATTATAAGTTGGTACTCCCTCCGTTTCTAAATATTTAACACCATATTTGACACCGTTAAATTTTTAGCACGTGTTTAACCGTTCGTATTATTCAAAAATATTTATGAAATATATAAAACTATATATATACATAAAAGTATATTTAATAATGAATCAAATAATAGGAAAAGAATTAATAATTACTTTTTTTAAATAAAATGAACGGTCAAACATATTAAAAATGTTAACACGTGAATAAACTTATATATATATATATGTTATTTATTTTGTTGTGACTTATTTTATCATTGAATAAACTTTAACCTTAGCTAGTATTTTTACATATTTACATTAAATTTTTAAATAAAATAAATAGTCAACCGTTATGCAAAAAATTAACGGCATCATATATAAAAAAAATAATAGTATCTCCTCTATTCCAAACAAAAAGCTGAGTCGATTTTACGTGTCAGATAGCACGGTTCGTCGGCTGCAGGGGTATATGGTTCGCCTTTTAATTAAGTTTATGATTTGATTTTTTTTTTAGCACACTACAGCTGGTCGTAGCTTTGCCGGTGCGCGACCGGGCGGCAGTGCAGCACACGGGGCTGAAAACGCCGGAGCTGGCTGGCTGGCTGGCCGGCCACTCGGACGACCACCCGGCGCGCCATGGGCCCAGATGAGTGACGGTGCGTGTGATGCCGGCGATTATACTGGGCGAAGCAGCTAGCTGTAGGGCACACACACATATGGGCCATATGGCGCATATATAGGAACCGATTCATCATATACTACTTAAATTAATTATTCGAAGTAAACATTCGTAATCCATAGAGTCCACCCTTGCAACAGTCGAATTTTCGAATCCCTTTCGTTTTCTCTCTCCCTCAATTGAGGGATATCGATGCAAATGGACCGACTAGCGAGTTTACTTATAGATCAAATAAGTGATAACTCGCAGGTATTTGCGTCATAGTCCAGCTTGCTGCACTTAGGGATATAAGTGGGTCGATCCATAAACTTATTTATAGGTTGAATTAGTAGGTAACGGTGGATCAATCCAGAGATTACCACCTAATTTTATCTATAAACGGGTTCGTGGGTTGACACGCTTGCATCCCAACCTCGATCTCTCGTACACAACGTGCCGTGTCCCTTGACCAGAAATGACGATTGGGATGAATCGATCGATCATCCATGCATGCAAACAGTAGCTTAGCACACACTGTTTCTAAAAGGAAAAACAGTATTCAGCGTGCCGGTGGCTAGACACGCCATGTGACTGAGATGTGTGTAAGAGACGAGTCGATCTCTTCCCATTATTCATACAATGCATGGCCCAGGCCGATCGAGCAGGCAGCAGCTAGCTATAGATAGCTTTTCTGATGAATAGGAGTGGTCATCATCCGCGAATCTTGTCATCTCCTGGTTGGATCGATCAGTCTCACGCCCCCAGATAGATATATCCATCCGATCCCTTAGCTATATTTCAGAATTTCCTAAATTGTCAGAGTCGGGTTGGTGGGTTACTGCACCCCAGCGGCTGTACAATACCATGTAAAATTTATCAAAATTTTAAATTTATTTTAATTTTAGGTGGTTACTGTGGTTCTTTTTTCACGGTACTCCGTAGTAAACGTATTAACCGCGCGATTATTGGCGGTTTTGTAAACCCGGACTATATCCTGCCGTATTCTTGCTGCTGGCTGTGAATCGATGGATCGATCTGTGATCCGATCGACTTGGCGTGAGACGGTGTGTGATGATGATGGCTAAGCTAGGGCAACGTGCTTACGTGCCGGCCGGCGAAACAGACGGCCTGATCATTCGATCTCGGTGCATGCCCTGGCCTTAATTTGAAGTGTCCAGGCCGGTGCATGTGTATGTCGTTGGATTAACTGTCACTAATCAAGAAATTAAAGCTGGGGAGGACGATTTGCAGATTCGTTCGTACGTTAATTTGGAGCTTTGACCATCGCGATCTATCGCATGTTTCGGATGGGGGAGGTGTCCGCGTGGAATGGTGCAAATTGCTCCGAGTGCAACTTCCTCCGCTGCTGTATGCGTGTCTCCTGCATAAGCAAGTGGGTACATATCGGTTACCAGAGGAGAATGTGAATGTGCATGCACCTACCTTTTTTTTTCTTTGAAAATCACTTAAAAAATTTTTTTGAACGGAAAACAGTACAAGATAGTGCCTTTTTATTGAATAGAGCAGGAGAAAATACAACCCTTAAGGGTAAAGTGAAAAAGTGTTCCACGTATATTATACACTATATAGGGTGCGGGACGAACTCACGTAAACGCTGAGCCCCTGCCAGAGCCCAAAGGCTAACCTCCTCTTTGATCTTTGTCAGTAGGGAGCTCGTTGCCATCTCTTTATGGTCAAAGATCCTTCGATTCCTCTCTTTCCAGATCTCCCAGACAACTAACAAGATGAGGGATCTAAGTCCCTTCTTCGGAACGCCAGGCATGTTTACCATGTTCTCCCACTAGTGCTGTACTGAGTGGGCTTCCTCCCAATGGGCCGGTTCCAACTGCTGATGGCCCACCCATGTGGCGATGAGATTCCAAATTCTCTTGGTGTATCTACAAGTGCCTACAAGGTGCAAAGCCGTCTCATTCTCACAGTGGCATAGGAGACAATGTCCGTTGTTCTGCCAACCCCTACTCGCAAGCCGATCTGATGTCCAGACTCTGTTCTGGATAATGAACCAAGCATGGAATTTGCATTTTCCGGGTGCCCAAACTTTCCAAATCAAGCACCGATGTTTGTATTAGGTGCCCCATAGCACTGTGCTTGGTAAGCCGAGGATGACGTGTATTGCCTGTTGATGGTGAATTTCCAAGCAATCTGATCCGGTTCTTCACTGTCTAGATGCACATTCCGGACCGCTTCCCACAGGGCGACTGTGGTCAATGAGGTTGACTGTGATCGGCGAATGCGGTTCAATGATCAGATCTCGTACCTATACGTCACCATCTTTTCCTTGTCACAGGGACTTTCCTCTGTTTTTGGAGATCGCATAGACCAGTGGCATGAGTTCTTTAGGTCGGCGTCCATCTATCCAAGCAGAGCTCCAGAAGCGTGCCATGTTTCCATCACCCATTGTTATTTCTGTTGAGGCGGCGAACAGGTCTCTATCAATTTCGTCACAAGGCATATCCAGGCCAACCCAAAAATCACTAAAATTTTGAACCATCCCATTTGAAATATATACCAAATCAGTCTCTCTCTCTCTCTCTCTCTCACACACACACACACGTCGGTCTTCACATTTTGGCTTATTTTAGAGAAAAGTACACACGTCGGTCTTCATATTTTGGCTTATTTTAGAGAAAAGTATTATCACAAAATCTAGACCAGTGGTGGCCAAATGGGCTGGGCTAAGACATGTCGGCCTGGCACGGTGCCACAGTAGCCGGCCTGAAGTAGGCACTTACACAACATGGCCTATGACACGACACGGCCCGGCCCGGCCAAGTCACAAGGCACAACTAATTTTTTTTCCTTATTTTTACAATACTTTTTTTTCATTTTTCATGTAGTTTCCTCTTTTTCGAATATTTTTCCTACTTTCTCCCATTTTCTCACATTTTTTCTGAGTTCCCTCTCCCATTTATTTACTTTCCCCTTTCCTCCTCTTTTTCCTTTTTCTTTCTACCGATCATGTGTCACATGAGCAGGTTGAGGCTATACATCTCCTTTTTTTCCCCACTCTGTCCAATATGATTTCATGGGCTGGTCGTGCCAATGGCCGCCACCAGTTTGTAGGCCATTTCGTGCCTAGGCTGGCACATCACAGCATGGCATGCCTCCTCCTTAGGTCATTCCTAGATTAGGCCATGCCACGTGGACCAACACGGTATGACCCATTTCATCTGATCATGCCTCAATAGGCCATGGTGGATCACTAGATCGCCTGTTTGTCCACTATGAGAGTGTGTGGAGCGGTGACCTATTTAGTTGATTGCCAAAGATTTTCACGTTAAATCTTGTGCGTGCTACATTTTATTGGCATTGTGTCTGGATGAGTTCCACAATTGTGACATGCAATACTATATTAGTACTTAGGACCACACATTAGATAATCAATTTATTGCCAAACTTTGCCACATTGCCACACTTTAGGCAAACGTGTGGTGTGGCATGTTTAGCCAACAACCAAATAACCCCTTAGAACATTTCTAATAGATGACCGAGCTAAGTCTAGCTCTCTAAATGTCTATATGGCTCTCCATATTTCCTATGCACTCTAACATACTCTTTATATCTCACTCCCTATACTTCATGTCTTTCGGTGGGTCCAAATAGTAGGTAAACATATGTGAAATATTTTGGTTAAAATTGATCAACATTGTCAAAATCCCTAAACCCCCTATTCTCTTGTACTTCCTCCCCCTCTGGCATCCTCAAGCTTGTTGAGTTGCATCCAACGGGCTAGAGAAGCTTAGCGTAGTTGCCGAGCTCTCTGGCTTGCAGTCGACCTCTTTGCCATGATCCTCGCACCCTCACAGTCCGCATCATCCCACGTGAAAGACAGAGATGGATGGCATTGTCAGTGTGCCTGTCAATGCTGATCCCAATGGATGTGTTTGGGCCCTACCCTAGGTTGCCCGCAGTAGTGACCATGGACGTCTCCATGGCACTAGGACAAAGGATGAAAGAAGATACAATGGCGCTAGGGTGGATGTGCCATGATGGATGGAGAGGCATCGCCATAGATAAGGTGGGGGAGTGGAGAAATCCGGCGGATGTAACGGGAGAGTTGTGAGATGCGGTGGGATTCTGTTGATAAGCGCATTGAGGCAGCAAGCACATGGAGGCAACAAGTGACGCTAGTCTAGTAATAGGGGCATGATCAGAAGAAGAGAGAAGCACCGGGGAGGGGGGGAGGAGAGACATACCGTTTAGTTGATTGATAGCCGACCGAGAAGGGTGGGAAAAGATGGCCAATGACATAGCTGGGATAGTGAATTAGATGGGATATAAGGCATGTTTAGGAGAGCTTCTAGTAGCTGCAGATTTACACAGAATCTACAGCTCCCCAAATAGTCTAGGAGCTTATTTGGGAAAGCTTCTAATAGCTGCAGCTTCTCTCAAAATCAAAATCTCCCTCAGATAGTTCAATTTTTCTTCCAGATCTAAGATTCTGTAGTTGTATAATTCAGAAAATGAACTAGGAGAAAGAACCTGGAAAACCCAATTTTTCTAGATCCTCAGAAGCTGGTTACCAATCAACTACTTCTCATAATTTTAAGCTCCTCCGAACAGACCCTAGATTATCATCCTAATTTTGAGAATATGTAATTATAAGATCCAGAAAATGAAGAAACCAAAAGCTGAAAAGCCAACTTCTCTAAATTCTTAGAAGCTGACAACCAACAAATTTTCGGAATTTTAAGCTCCTCCAAACATAATCACATATTAGATGGAGTCTTTTTTTTTGAGAAACACAGTACAAACGCAGACGCTCATAACACACGTACACCCTACCCCTATGAGCATCTCTGAAAGATTGGGCCGACATATCGTTAGAGTCTATTGGAGAGGTATTTCAGGTGCATTTGCTAAATTACATGTACGTATAACCTCACTCCTCACGTATGGCTACACTCAGTTGCAAATATAACCCAATTTCTTCTCATTGTTATAGCAAGTACTCCCTTCGTCTCTAAATATAAGGGATTCTGGTTGAATGTGATACATCCTAGTAATTGATATAGCAAGTCTAGTGGGGAGCCGTAGCCCATAACTTAGCTAGCTACACGCCTACACATTCAATCTTGTCCTATTCAGAGCCATTCTTCTTCCCACGAGCTCACACAGTCACGTACTACGGGGTTGTTTGGTTAGTATACCCACATTTTTGGTTAGGTTATTTTGACCATATTAGATAAGTGCTTGGTTGACTCCTATGGGAGTGGTAAGATATCTCTTTCTGTAATTTAGGTCTCACATGTTAGTTACTATTAAAAGTATTACATGGTTTCTTCAATTTGTTTGCTAAAGTGTGGCTTGGATTTTGATGGTCTCACCTTTAGCAAGTTTGATAAAGAAAACATGGTAAACCTTGGCAATCCTAGTATGTGAACCAAACAGTACGTCCATCATTGTGCACTGTCTGCAACAAACATCTATTAGACAACACACCCCTGTTTGAATCAATGAAGATTAAGTACGGATACATAAAACAAAAAATTAGATAAACTTCCATATAAAATGTTATACACTGTGTAACTTCTATTTGCTCGATGATTTTTAATATATGTTTTCTTCCGTATTATTTAAACCACTTCTTCCAGTTTATTTATTATCCCATAAAAATCCTGCTCCATCCATTTCAAATATATAAGTATTTATAGAAATTCAAAATTTATGCTACAATGTAAACTAAAATGACTAAAAGAAAATGTTTCCCTATGTTAGTTTTTCTAAAAACAGATGTTATATTTTGGAACACCGAGAGAGAGAGAGAGAGAGATTGAGTAGTAGTAGTAGTAGAATGAGCGATAGTCATCTATAGTACTACACATGTAGTACGGCTCACTGACAGATGGATCCCACAAACCCTTAGGCTCACATGTCTGTGATGCATGTGCAGTACTGCACAAGATCTGGATTGGTAGTAGAATACTTTTTCCATTCTTAGGAGGTGCCAGATCACCATCCACCAGCACATTCATTATCGAAGGTACAAAATATCACCTCTTTAGAGCAAGTTTTATGATAGGGGTGATTAGTGATTACCATATCTAATATTATCCACATTATCAACTAATTAATTAGGAGGCAACATATACTACATATTGTCTCTAATATATTAGTCCCAATACAACATAACTATTTATTTTATTCATTCTCATCAAATCAACATCACTCTTTTATCTTTTTTTCTTAAAGTTTACGAAGATGTTATCCCTTTTATGAACGCAAAATCTATTTCGAGAGGCATCTCGATTTAGACTTAACGAGCGACACGGACAATTACGTGAGAAGTACTAGTAGCGTTACAGACATGCATGCAAGTAGTTTTTGCTATTAGGTTGTGCATATTTTTTTTTTCTTCTTATGAAATTTTCTCTTAAATTACTTATCCGATCTATAATCCGATACACCGTTGTGTTCGTAACAATTAAATCTTTACAACAAGATCTCACATGATTATATTTTGATGAAAAATCGTAAATTACTTTTATGATATGTCTAAATTATTTTGAGATTTCACTAAGTTACTTCTTAGACATACAAAAGTAAATTCAGTAAATCCTAAAAGTAATTTACATATATTATAGAAGTAACTTGGAACAAAACAAATGTAACTTTGGCATGTCATTTGAAATAAATCCGTTGTAGAGATAAAAACATGACTCTATCTAGAAATTAAATTAATCAACACAATTATGGAATTAACTAAAAACAATAATAAAAGTAATCACCTCAGAGCATTGTGAATGTATAGGAAGTATTTTAATCAAATCTAAAAAAGTAACTTATATATATGATAATTATATATATGATAATTTGTTCAATGAAAAATGTATTAATTAAAGTTACTTTTTTTATATAAGTTACTTCTATAATATATATGTAAATTACTTTTAAACTTTACTGAATTTACTTTTGTATGTCTAATAAGTAACTTAGTGAAATCTAAAGTAATTTAGACATATCATAAAAGTAATTTGTGATTTTTCATCAAAATATAATCGTGTGAGATCTTGACGTAAAGATTTAATTGTTACGAACATAATTGTGTAATCGGATCGTAGATTAAATGAGTAGTTTAAAAGAAAATTGTATTTGAAGTATAGGTAGATGGTGTCTCTTATAAATAGAGTGGTAGTTGGTTTAGACAAACCAGCTCACTGTTTGACTCACCCTTTCACTCCCCTCTTCTCTTCTTCACCTCACTGTTTAAGTTTACGTGGCACTAATAGGCTCATGCTTTGATACAGGTTAACTTGGTTTTCTTTTATCTATACTAGAACTACTTTTCCACGGTGTCATACTGGTTGAATTAGCCATCGGCTGACGACAAGCTCATATTGTGACCGAGCAGTCGATTGCCACCTGGTCATCCTAGTGCAATGGCGACCAAACACTTGTTTCGTGACATCTTTTTGGAGAAAAATGTAGTGGATATTTGACTTGATCTACCTGCCTACGTGGGACATGTATCTTCTCCAACTACCCTGATCTGTCCTGCGTGGTGTTGTAGAAGATCACACACTTGGTTGGCTGCAGAGTTTTGCTCTTGCAAATTACCAAGACACGGATGAATCAAATATAGGATAGCCTCATTGGACAAAAAGAGTTGGGAGTAAATTTCACAAAACCACATGTATTATGATCCAAGTTACACGGAATCACATGTTTTTGACATGTCAGATGTGACACGTAACTCCCGGTATTACGGTCCAAATGTTTCATAAAATCACACCGATATCCAACTTTAATTTGTTACCATAGAAAAGTAAAAATGCTTAAACCTAGATAGCTACAATTGGTATATGATGAGTTGAAGTTGTAAATTTGATACTATGTAATTGGTCAAATGTGTGGTATTATGGGAATATGGTTTTAAACCATATGCCCATAATACCCGAGGTTATATATGTCAAAAACCTTGTGGTTTTATGTAACTTGAACCATATAATACCTATGACTTTGTGAAATTTACTAAAGAGTTAACTGATTGTATAGAGCATAGTAGAAAGGCCTTTCTGGCTCTGCCCAAGTGGTAAATACGTAGTAGCAGTATATACAAAAAGGGACCCCATGTGGCCATGTACGACATAACATAGAACTCTCCTGGACTAGATAGATGACACCTACGTAGAGCAAGAATTTCGGATATGTACATGGAGCAACTGATCCAACCTTGGATTAAGAAAGAACACTGCCCCTGTAGTGGATGAAATACACGCGAGTGGAAAAGGAACACTGGGTTAGCACTGTGCTACCTGGAAGTCGTTTAAGTTACTACCTGGAGCGTCTGAGATTAATTGGCGTGTCCAAAGATCTTGAGGTACCACAATGCACCTTGAGCAGCATGTTCCTGGGCAGCTTTCTTGGAACGATTAGGTTCACTGATGCACTCCACAATGGTGGTTGTGAATGTATCCACATGGATAGTCACCTTGCAAGTGAACCTGCATAGTTTTCACAGCATTAGCAATGCCCACATTAAGTGTTAAAATTAGTCTAGCCATTGTATTAGCATACGCAAGCGATCAATGGACAAAAATACTTACAAGGGTTAAAGGTAAACGATAATGAAAGAATCCACTTGATTCTGATAGATAACATTCGAGCTCACTGATATATTAGGAAGGGTCATGAATGAATCTCAAAATAGCTAAAAACGTCAAATGGTGGACACTCACCAGATTTCAGTCATCACTGGATTTCAGTCATAGATGGGACAGCAATCCAGAAATAAGATATTCTGGTAATTTGCTATTTTTCATGCTACCAAAATAATATAAAGTGTGTAGGATGTTGAGTATGATGCATAACCCAGCATGAAGCACACCTATCTCTCAGCAAAATATACCATGTTAAAGAGTGAAAATACTATAGCTGGTTGAGCTCTGAAACAGATTGGTGGTTTGACGCTTTCTTTTTTCACATCTAAGGTAAAAACACCAGTTCACCGTTGTGAATTGCAGAGATAAATTGGAAATACTGGAGTACTACTAGGTATGTGCTTAATGCTGCCCCTTGCCAATGGACATGTTCCAGTTTTGACTTGTGGAATTCATCGGTTTCTTAACCAAACCATGAAAAAAAACTTCTATGAAGTACAGTGCCATTATGAACTAATAGACTCGTAATCGTGTTATCATCTTTTACTCGTGTTAACAAGATGGAAGAAAAGATTAATAATGACAAGTACTCAGAGAACTCTATAAGAGACATACAATGGTAAGGTCTAGTTGCTTTACCTAGGATAGGCTGATATGGTTGGCTAATCACACTCACAGTAATGTAATTCACAGTGATGCATAAAATAAAACATTGACAATTCACCAGTTAATAGAAAAACTTACAGTTTAAGATGGGAAGGCCCTTGTTCTTCAAAGTCATATGATGGTTCCTTCCAGTGAGTTGCAGAGCAGATTTTATGCAGTCTCAACCTTGCTGGTTCATTATCTGTAGTCCCTGCAAATTTCAACAAAATTATTAGCTTTTGAAATCAGCGGCTTTCCTTTAAATATTGTATCATGTAAGATACAACAATAATCTATATGATCTACTGATGTCTCCTCATTTTAAATGCCATAACCAATTGTTCTATGCCCTGGTTTATTTATGAAAGATCACATTTTGATCCAGAGTTCAGGATTCTTGATTTCAAGCATGGAGAAAATTGGATTGCCATTTACAATACAGTAGTGTTGATCAGCCAGAAATCCATGTGTTTGGAGTTTGGATGTTATTTCTCAAGAATGTATACTTAGTGGCTTCAATCTAATAAAGTATACCATGTATCAAGGATCTGCAAAAGCAAACTGTTAGATCGATCTCTAAATTAATTGGAGGCTCTCCTAGAAGTCACCCATGCTTTTCCCTAGGAGGTAAAAAGTGTACAAGGATTAATTGCCAGTTTAATCCATTTTAATTGACTTGTTTTAAGGTGCCCAAGAAGTGTACGAGGATTAATTGCATGGATGCATGTATGCAACATTTTTTTTTAAGATAATGGAAAGAAATCCAGCCTCTATATCCACAGACGGATATAGACAGCCAGCATGCATGCAACATAGAAAACACATTCAAAATTAATTATCCAATTATGACATTGATGTTTAAGTTTTATGTAAGTTGATATAATGTTTGAATTTGATCGGTTGGGTCTAAGTTATATTGTTGGAAAGTCAAGTTTGCTTTGCCAAAAATTGATTCTCAACAAGTTTACTTGGTATTTCTGTTTTCTAATATACTGTAAATTATCTGGATCTTTGAAGTAATCAAATTTATATTATACTAAATTTAATTTTCTGGAATATTTCTCGGTTATTATTTGATATAAGGTTATATTGGTTTATGGTGATTAAAATATATATTAAAAATATTAATTTATAGTTTACTTCAAATGATGCGGCTGCAGTCCATGCGTGATGCATCAGCGCCGTTGCCATTGGGCCCATGCATCAGCATTGTCGTCGATGGGAGCCCGTGAGAGAAGTTGGTGGCAGCGTGGGGAGAGGATAGCTAGGATTGTAGAGTTTTAGGGTTATGACTCAAAGATACTCCTAGAGATGGCCAGATGGACTTTGCTGGGATGGTTTGGGCTGCTATGCTGGGGACTGCCACTAGCAGGGCTTTCGTTGCTAGCTTGGCTCGTTTGGTTCGTGAGCTGCTCTGGCTCGAGCGAGCTGGCTCGTTATCTCTAACGAGCTGAAACGTCAGCTCGGCTCATTACAAAAACGCAAAGAGCCAAGTCGAGCGAGCTAACGAACTTTTTGTCCAGCCCTAGATTAGTAAATTTCACATGCCATTGGCATGCTTTGCTCCACCATTGCTCTGCTCCACACGACCATTGGCCCCATGTACAGGCTCCTTGCAATTGCTAGCGGAAACTCCGAGTGAAAGGGCAGCAGCCTCCTCCATCACCTTCTCCATGGCTGCGGCTTCAATCCCATGTTGCTGTCGGACTATGGAATCGGAAAACTTACCCCTTTTCACATTCAAAGTTAAATATCCAATTATGACATTGATGTTTAAGTTTTATGTACGTTGATATAATGTTTGAATTTGATCGGTTGGGTCTAAGTTATATTGTTGGAAACTCAAGTTTGCTTTGCCAAAAATTTATTCTCAACAAGTTTATTCAGTGTCTCTGTTTTCTAATATGCTGTAAATTATCTGGATGTTTGAAGTAATCAAATTTATATTATACTAAATTTAATTTCCTGAAATGTTTCTCGGTTATTATTTGATACAAGGGAATATCATTTTATGGTGATTAAAATATATTTTTAAAAATATGCTGTGATTCTATAGTAAGGGAAATATTAAATGGAATGATTTTAGCATTGCATAACAAACCCTTGCAGAAAGGGGAAGAATTGAGACACTGATTAAATCCTAAGGGGAAAAAAGTGTATGAGGATTGATTGCATGAATGCATGCGTGCAACAATTTTTTGGATAATGGATAGAAATCTGGACTCTATAACCACAGACGGATATACACAGCCAGCATGCATGCAGCATAGTTTTAGCATTTATTTCTTTCTATAATATGTTGCCAAAAGTCTTATTTCCCTTTGTGATAAATAATGACATTAGTACCTCCTATATTGTAATAGTCATAACAACCATAGGATGTTCTAGAATGGATGGGCTAGAATTACTTGGGAGTAATAAAAAAATTCCTAATTACAAACACAACTCATACATAAGGTTAGTAGTTAATGCAGCAACTTGCATATATCTGAATATGGAAAGTTTCAAGCAATGTCACCAAAGTTCTAAGGTCAATGGTTCGTGGAATGGGATCGAGGGACACTACTTTTATTAGGGTTTAACAAGGCAGGGACGAGATTTTTCCCGTGTTCCTGGGATGAAGAACGTGGCATAGTTCCACATTTGACGTGACTTAGGTTTCCGAAAAGTTAGTACAGGGTAACAAACACACCAAAAGAGAAAAAAAAAAGGAGGAGGGGGGTGGGGGGGGGCAGGTGAAGGACAATTTAGCCATGCTATGATGAGTTAGCATCTTGTGACCTTCTGCGTTATCCTTTCTCATAGATCCATGCATATGGCATTTCAGTATTCTAACATGCATGCATATTATATCAAATTCAGAGTAAAATACAGTTTGAACAGGTTCACACTTGTCTAAATTATGTATAGAGGTCATTTAAACTCATATATTACATGAACAAGGATGTCTTTGTGATCTAACAAACTATCCTTAACTGTTTGGATTTGGTTGGTTAATCTGTAGGAGACCATGACTAAGTGACTACATTGTTCTAGTACCATGCTAATCTGTCTTTATGTCAATTCTCAAATCCGTGTCCAGCTTGACTTCTCTAATAAACTAATTCAACAGATCAGATATCTGTAAAGTGTTACATAACAAATAATCAGCATTCATAGACGAGCAAAGGCTATTTCCTGGCGTGTTTCACATCCTACAAGGTGCTATATCCTAATTAAGGGGCTGCAAATATCCTACACCCTAACTTCAAATATTAGCACTATACTGTAAATCACAGTCAGATTAGCGAACTGTTCCGAAAGAATAAATTTCAGATACCATTGGCATGCTTTGCTCCACAATTGCTCTGCTCGACACGACCAGTGGCCACATGCACAGGCTCCTTGCTAGCGGAAACTCCGAGTGAAAGAGCAGCAGCCTCCTCCATCACCATATCCATGGCTGCAGCTTCAATCCCCTGTTGCTGTCGGACAGTGGAATCTGAAAACTTAGCCCTTTTGCGCTTGCATAACAAACCCTTGCAGAAACAGGAAGAATTTAGACACTGATTCGATCCTAATAAGGAAGTAAAAGAAAATAATAAAGAAAACCCAAACAACAATGCCACTCTAAACAACGCCATGGCTGCGGCCTGTGGGGTCACATCTGCTTGCTGTTACCTCCTCTTCTTCCAGCTCCAGTTCATCCTCCTCCCACGTGTTCACCGGAGTGATGCTATCCTGGTTCACGGGAGTCGCCATGACCAGAAAACCCTAACAATGCAGAGCAAAACCACCTGAGCAGTCGGAAGGGGGCCGGGCGATGGAGTGACGGAAGCAGGCGGGTTGAGGCAGATACCTCGTCTGGAGGCGGCAGCAGCGCTCTCCGGCCCGGGCTTGCTCGTCGCCGTCGCCGACTCGCCGGCGCCGCCGCGGCGTGGGCAACTCTTCGGATGGGCGGCGGAGGAAGACGAGCAGCCAAAGCCGGGCCTGGATCGGGACAGCGAGAGAGTAGAGCGAGTTATGGGCCGTAATTTGTGGACCGTGATGGGCCGGGCCTTCATCCGGGCCCACCTCTCCGCCGTCCGAAATCCGAGTCGGGGAAGGTATATTCCGCCTCGAAAAGCTATATATATTTGCCGCCACATCGTCCGCTCAAATCGTCTCCCGCCTTCTCGCGATCGACGCCGAGTTAAACACCGAGTTGATCGCGGCGTCGCCATCGCCATGGCTGCAGTGTTGACGCTCCGGCCCACTGACTGCCTCCGCGGCGGCGGCGGCGGCGTGCAGTGTGCAGCAGCAGCTGCCGCCGCTACGGATCACCCGACGCGTGCGTCCAAGCTGGCGCGGCCGCCGCGCCGCGGTGGACGGGCGAACGGGCGGCAGCCGCGCGGGCGTGGGTCGTCGTCCCACTCTCACCGCGCCGCCGCGCCGCGGCCGTCGCAGTCGCAGTCGCAGATGCGCGCCATGGAGAAAGTCGTGATCCTGAAGCTCGGGGACCGATTCGCGCCGGAGATCGGTGCGGCGGTGGCGGTGGAGGCTCCCGCCGCGGACCAGTGCGGTGCAGCGGCGGCGGCGGCGGAGGAGCACGCCGAGCCTGTTGCGGCGGCTGGGCAGCGCGTCGCGCCGGCGAAGAAGGCTGAGCCTGTAGCAGAAGCAGATCGGTACATCGCGCCGGCGGAGATGGCACCAGTGCAGTGCGTCACGCCGACGAAGATGGACCAGCCTGCGGTGGCGGCGGCGGCAGAGCAGTGCATCTCGCCGGCGAATAGCGCGGAGCCTGCGGTCGCTGCAGAGCAGCGCATCGCCCTCGCCGCGGCGAAGATTCCCCGGCCTGTGGCGGTGGCGGTGGCGGCGGCGGGACAGCGACGAGCCCCGGCGACGAAGCCGAAAACCTCCCGCGTCTTGTACGGGGGGCCATCGTTCGTGATCCCGCCGGATCCCTCCGAGCTGCCCATCCCCGTGCTCCTGCTCGAGTCTCGCGGACGCCGCTCGGCAGCGTGCGCGTGATGACGACCGGTTCGCCGCCGCGCAGCACGCCGGCGCGGCGGCGCCGACGGCTATATGGGTATAGCTTCGAGTTCGAGCAATGAGAGGGACAAGGAGTCAAGCAGAGTAGAGTAGGAACAAACTACGGTGCAAGTGGATCGAACCGTGAACCCATGTATAGAACTGTAGTGTGGTGTACAAGAATACTCCAGTACGGTAGGATCTCCGTTTGTATTGTCTCCGCGACGAACATGTCACCATGGGATTCACAGTTCATATTGTGAAGCTGTATATGGGTCAGGATGACATATCTCAAATTTTACAAAATTATAATGGCATGGTTCCAATTTTCCCTTTAAGTTTTAACCCGTCGAAATGCAAAATTGGCTGTCTTGTTGCCAGATCCGGGAAAAGTCCGGTCCATATGGTCCTCAAAACTCCAATCTACGGTAGTGAGAAAGTCGAACTAAAATTAAAAGGATCATGTTATGTACACAACCTCATCTACAGAGCATGTCGAACTGTCCAGTACTTCAGTGTGAAATAACTGAAAATAATAGTTGAGATTCAGTCTTTGCGTCGTAAAACATGTAGAAACCGACGGTAAAATTGGCATAGGTTCGGAATAGGGAGTGGATTTTGATCCCTCGAGGGAATATCCCTTCGTTGTTTGTATGTCATTCAAATAGTTATAAAAATAATTAAAAAAAATTAAGAAGATATATATTAATATGTGATATATCATCCCACAAACATGCAAATATAAATTCAACTTCTATATCTCACAACGAAAAAAATAAATTAAACTACAGCGAGTTAATTAACGTATATTCACAGTTAAATTTGTTTTTTTCGTTGCGAGATGTAAAGGTTGAATTTGAACTTGCATATTTGTTGAGTGATATATTATATGTCAATGCATCTTTTAATTTTTTTTAAAAAAATTTCATAACTATTTAACTGACATGCAAAGAGCGAAGGGATATCCCCTCGAGGGATAAAAATAGTTTCCGTTCAGACCACCTCTAATACCACTTTTTCTTACCCCTAGTTTACGGTGCTAAAATTAGCTATATTTTAGGACGGAGATAGTAATACATATGCCACAATGTGTGAATGCAAAATATAAACATATAAGGTACTCCCTCCGTCCCAAAAAGAATTAATTTCTGGCTATGAATGTGGACATATACTTGTCCAGATTCATAGCCAGGAATTGGTTCTTTTGGGGATGAAGGAAGTAGGCCCTACAAGAGAAATAAAAGACCAATCCCTAGCCTCTCACACCCTGCACCTATGCCTACTTTTATACCACATTGTGGTTGCTCACAAGAAAGACGAAGGCATTCATGATTTCAAGCGTATCCCCTCTGTCACATCCTAAGTTTGATTCAAACCTAAGATAATCAAACTTATGATTGGATTTTTTATAAAACAGGGGAATACTTTTCATGGCCATGGTGGAATACACTGTAGGGTTACTTCATACTACTAGCAGATACTCCAGTAACTTGTGACGAGTTGAGTTAACTTGACTGTAGATGCAAAGGATCGAGTAAATATTAGGGCATGTATTCCCTCGTCTCATAAAAAAATCTCGTATGAAAAAAAAACAAACCTTGTATAAAACATATTTTAGTATTACGAATTTAAACGAATATTTCGTACTAGATTTGTTTTTTTATATATGTTTGAGGGAGTACACAATGGGTCTATTAAGATTGATGCTATTTTCAATCATATCTTTTTTTTAAGTTACTAAAAAATATATACATTTAGTTTGTTGCCAAACTTTGATAAATACATAAGAAATTTGAACAGACAACTTTTGGTAAATGTTGGTAAATTTTGTTAAAATTTTGGTAATATTGTCAAACTTGCCATGCTAAAATTTGGTAAAGTTTATTTTTGCTACAATCTGAACAACCCCTAATATTTTCACGAGGATTCAGACAATTAATAATCGAGTAGTATAAAATTTTGTGTTTCCAATATTTCTCTTCTCTGCCACGACAAACAGACATCATGATCCATGAACTTCAATTAACATACACACAGAATGCATTACCGCACATGATCAATCTTAATCTCCTCATCCTACATGTCATGTCTCATCTACTGTAACCCCCATATACTATCTCAGAGTACATTTCTTTCACTTGTGATGACTGTCGCCGTCCTCGAGCGGCAGGTCGGGCATGACCTTCTTCCAGAACCAGTGCTTCCTCCATAGGAGCACCATCTCCTCGATGGGCACGCCCTTGGTCTCCGGCAGGAAGACGTGGACGAAGACGGTCATGACGGTGATCCACCCGGCGAAGAAGAGGAAGATGCCGAACTTGAGCGCGCAGAGCAGGGACAGGAACGCCTGCGCGATGACGAAGGTGAAGAAGAGGTTCACCGCCACCGTGATGCTCTGCCCCGCCGACCTCGTCTCCAGCGGGAAGATCTCGCTCGGCACCGTCCACCCCAGCGGCCCCCACGACCACCCGAACGCCAGCACGAACAGGCAGATCACCACCACCACCGCGATCGAGTAGCTCCTCGTCAGCTCCTTGTCCGTCCCGAACTTCACCCCCAAGATCACCGCCACTATCACCTGCAATTGCGTTTTCCAATAAACTCATCAGGATATACAAGACATTTTGACTTTGGTTAAAGTCAAACTATTTTAAATTTGATTAAATTTGTAGAAAAAAATAGTAACATTTTCAACCCAAGACAAATTTATTAAGAAAATATATTTATTTATTAATTTAATAAAACTAATTTGGTATTATAAATTAATACTATATTTGTCTATAAACTTAATTAAATTTAAAGTAGTTTGACTTCTGAAACGGGGAATACCTGGCAGATGATCATTTGGATGCCGCCGCTGATGAGGAGCTTGCGGCGGCCGAGGCGGTCGACGGTGGAGATGGAGATGATGGTGGAGGAGAAGAGGACGGCGCCGGTGAGGACTGAGGAGTAGAGCGACGCGCTGCCGCCGAAGCCCATGCTCTGGAACAGCACGGGCGCGTAGAAGAGGATGGAGTTGATGCCCGTCAGGATCTGGAACGCCGGCATGCACACCGCCATCACCAGCTGCGGCCGGTTGCGCGGCTCCAGGATGTTGCGGAACGGGTGCTCGATGGAGTTGGCGAGCTCGCTCGCCTCCGCCATGTCCGTGAACTCGGCGTCCACGTCGGCGGTGCCCCGGATGCGCTCCAGCACGCGGCGGCCCTCCTCGACGCGCCCGCGCTCGATCAGGCTGTTGGGCGTCTCCGGCAGGAGCAGCCCGCCGACGGTCATCAGCAGCGCCGGCGCCGCCGCGAGCCCCAGCGAGAGCCGCCACCCCCACGGCCTGATGTGCTGCGTCCCGTAGTTGATCATGTTCGCCGTGAAGATGCCCAGCGTCGTCGCCAGCTGGAACATCATGTTCAGCGCGCCGCGGAGGTGCGCCGGCGCCATTTCCGACAGGTACAGCGGCACGGCCTGCGACGCCAAGCACAAACACCATTAGCATCAAAGCAACGCAAGCACAAGAACTCGATTCATTTCATCGATGTCGCATATATCGCACCTGGTTGCCGAAGCCGATGCCGACGCCGAGCAGGATGCGGCCGAGGATGAGCATGACGAGGTTAACGGCGGCGGCGTTGAGCGTGGCGCCGGCGAGGAAGCTGAGGCCGCCGCAGACGATGCTGGCGCGGCGGCCGTAGTTCCTCGTCACCGGCGAGGCGGCAAGGGAGGAGACGAGGCCGGCGAGGTAGAGGGAGGAGGTGAACGCCGAGAGGCCCTGGTTGTCGTACTTGCAGTAGTTGTTCTGGCCGTCGTCGTTCTTCTTCCGGAACACCACCGGGAAGAACTTCTTGAGGAACGGATCCATGGACGTCACTCCCCCTGCAGCAACCGTTTGTCAGATCGCCGGAGCTCAACTGTGATTTCCAGGTGAAACATGATATTTTTTTTTAGCATCTTTGATGGAATGCGATGCTCTAGCTTCAGAACTGACAGTACAAACATAGCTTCTCGAGTAATTTTACCATCCAACGATTGCTACCTCGAGGTAGCATAATTTTTTTTACCTCGAGGTATTTTGTATTGTAAAATTTGGAAGATTTACTTCAGTTTAACAAAAAGTATCTTGAGGTACCGGTATTTCACGGTACTAAATTGTATCCAATCGTTGGATCTAGCTGGACAAGATGGACATTGTTAGATCTAACGATTGGAAACAATTTAATACCGCGTATAGATGGCCATAAGGCCCGAGGCCCGAAGGCTTGGCCCACGGCACGGTATTTTGGCCCGGCCCAAGCACGGCACGCCCCAACTGCCGGGACGTGCTTAGGCCTCCCCACCGGCACGCTGGGCCGGCAGGCCGGGCCCGGCACACAAAGTATAGGGACTAAAAATAGACATATTAATGTCATGGTCCAAAGAATAGAGACCTAAAATAGACTTATTTAGCTATTTATATGTCACAGCCAAAAGAAGATGGAGGGAAAATAGACTTTTTAGCTATATATATGTCGCAGCCCAAGATGGAGGGAAACTAGACTTATTCTGTGGAAAAGCACGATGGGCTGTCGTGCCTTCGAGCCGGCCCGAGTCATGTGCGGCCCGTGGGCTGGCACGGCATGGCCCGGTGTGTAGGTCAGGTCGTACCGGCCCGACTACTCTTGGCCCAGTCACGGCCGGGCCTAGGCCGTGCCGAGGCCCGACTACTACAATACCGTGAGGTACCGGTACCTCGAGATACTTTTTGTTGGACCAGAGTAAATCTCATGTTAGCAAATACAACTATCACAAAACTACAATCTTGTTATCTCTCAACACTATACGTCATGGACCCACCTGCCATACAAATAGAACTTGGCTAGGCGAGACAGGGCAACACATTGGTAGTCCATGTCACCAAAGCTACTGTAGCAAGATACCACATCATACGAGTACGTGGGCGAGAAGATGATAGAACAACTCAACACGTGGGCATCGCCTAGGTCATAACCTTGTCAAAGCACACTACATGACTTTGTTCCCCTCTTCTCAGTTTGCGGGGGAAGGTAATGAAAGGAGGCATCACTTCTCCCAGCCATAGTGAGATGGCGTGATAGGGAATAGGAAGGGGAAGGGAGAAGCTTCGTTGCCTCCTTGCACTATCCACTACGCCGGACCAGGTCATCTCTGACGGGCCTAAACCCTCACCTTTGACGGGTTTGGCTTTGGTCAGTGATTAGTGGTCACTGATGACAAAATCACCTATGACGAGTGAAACACCCGTCACATATAACTCATCTTTGACCGGTATATAAGTCATCTCTGACGGGTTAAAACTTGTCACCCGTCACAGATGAGTCATCAGTGACGTGTCGTAACTACATGACCGTCACTGATGACTAATCTCTGACGGGTTGTAACTTATGACCCGTCACTGATGACAAAGCAAGAAATAAGGGAAAAGAGTCGAGTAGTGTATGTGGAATTCGCTCCTTCCTCCGCTTTGATTAAGTTATGACTTTGGCTAGTTAAAAATGATTGATAGATGATGAACTTGTAACTTTATTAACCAAATCCTTTCTTACTATAAAGTTATAACCCACTAAGTGCAATTAAGATCCTAAAGTTCAAACCTCAATGTGCCACATCATCGTTAATTCTCAGTCGTTGGATCAGTAGATTTGATCTTCTTTGAACCGTTAGATGAAAAAACACAGTCTAACCATCGCACACCACATTCACGATAGGAGGCCCATCTAATTTGATCGTGGCCCAATTCAATAGTGAGGGATTTTTATACAACTTCAATTTACCAAATGCAACCAGCCAACCACCAATCTCAACAAAATATCCCGCTGCAACGCGTGGGGTTTCAACTAGTTATCAAAGTTATCAAGTAACATTAGCAAGCAATTTTATATAGCTACAACGTTAGAGAGTACAATTATCACAATTCACAAAGCTACAATTAATTCCGTTACCTCTCTCAACGTTACTGACATCATGGACCCACTTGTCATGCAAATGTAATTGGCTAGGGCAAGACGAGGTGACACGTTGTCAGTCCACGTCACCAGAGCAACTGTAGCAGGCATGACATCATATCACAAAGGCGTGTGGGCAGGAAGACAAGTTGGTCCGATTGGCTACAACTAACTTGCCCGTTTGAGTGTGTTTTTTTGGGAAAAAAATGAACTGCTCTATCTTTTTTTAAAAAAATAAAAACTGTATTGTGGTAGTTCCCTACCAATGGAAAAACATGAAAAACATATGCTAACATATTAAAATAAACAAGAAGACAAACTAAAAGTCATACCGCTGACAAAAAAAACACAGCTAAATGAAAATATCAAAGACGGCCCATTTCAGCAAATGAGAACACTTGAATAAATTAGCATCATACAAATGATTCTTCCTTCGATTAGCATGAAAAAGATAATTATACACCTAGCTAAAGCGATGTCTTGTGAAGTGGAGGAGATATGGTGTCTCATCTGAATATGTTGACGCTAGAAAACCGGCTGGTCTGGTATCCCCTACTACTTGGGAATAAACAATCACCATTCACAATGCCTAAGGTCTAGTTGATTGTTTGTTAAATATAATAAAGTCATGCAAATATAAAGCAACAAAGCTGTTTTATAACTTTTATTGGTGAAGTCAATGGTCTTCTATGGATGGTGTATTCAGCCTGGTGTTCTCTTTTTTTTCTTAAAAAAAAATAGTTTTGTTCTCACACGAGGAAATGATCGCCTAATTGTTGGATATGATGATGCAATCGCCCTCGTCCACAAGAATCGAACTCCAAGAGCACCACTCATCAGGCCAGTACGGCCGCTAAGGTCTCGCGGTTGTACCAGGCGTAGTACCTTCGACGAAACTGCTGCTAAAATTCAGTGCCTAAGAACGAGTTTAGTTCCAAACTTATTCTTCAAATTTCCAATTATTTTATCACATCAAAATTTTTTATACACACAAACTTTTAACTTTTCCGTTACATCGTTCAAATTTTAATCAAACTTTTAATTTTAACGTGTACTAAACACACCCTAATACTAACCTCCAATTTGCAGCTCTTGCTGGTACGAAGCAAATCTCTCCGACATGATTACAGCTTGACCGAAAACACAACACCGCGATATCTATCACTCTGAACTGAAAGAGGACACAGATACGGTGGGGATTCCGGCCACGTGTGTAGTAGTGTAGTCAAAAGCAGCTTTTGCGTGTGTAAAAGGTTCCCAGTTTTTCTGCTTCCCTGAATTTGTTCCAAATTCTACTGCTACAGGAATGATCACATCAACGGATCATGCAAACCCAAAACCACTGCACAATGCCTGCCTACGCTGCACGAATCGCCCAATCATTCGCCTAGCTAGTCAGTTCAGAAAGGCCACACCATTGAATCTCAACTACTACTCTATGAACCAATCCACCTTTTGATCGGGAGGAGAAAAAAAAGGCTCTCGCAAAGCGAAACTCTAGGTGTTACGCTCCCGTTCCATCCATGTGCGAACAAATAATCGCCGGGAGAAGCAAACAAACTGCGAAAAGGCATGAGAGTATGCGTGTTGGCGAGCGAAAGGGGCCAACACGAGCCGCACTTGGCTCCAAAATCCACGGGGGCCACGGCGTACAGCGCTAGGCCGCTAGCGAGCTAGCAAGATAAGACACGGGACATGTTCGTTGAACAAAGCCACACAGAAGTTGTTGTCTTCTCCAATGACCCCCATGGTGGCTGACGAGCAGCCGATGCGAAAGGAGCTAGGAGGTGATGGGGGGTGGTGTACGTGACGTACCGGAGATGCCGATGTCGTAGCCGAAGATGGCGCCGCCGACGGCGGCGACGAGGCAGGCCATGCCGACGGCGAGCGTCATGCGGCCCTTGTACTCCGCCGCCCGCTCCTTCTTCACCCCCAGCGCCGCCACGCCGCCTCCCGCCATCTCGTCCTCCTCCTCCCCAAGAATTCACCACGCAGCGACGACGACGACGCACAGCGAAGATATGGCTATCTCGCTCGCTCGCTCACACCGAACCAGTGCTGCAACCAACCAACCAGCCACTACTTATACACTGTCACTCTGTCACTCTCCCTTTGACCGACTTTGCCGATCGCTCTCCTTCCCCCTGCTTCGGCTTTCAGTATGCTATGCAGATAGGGTGATTCAAGTTGGAGGCTTGGAGGTGTATAAATTTACAAGGGATTTTTGTTTACAACTATAAATTCACAAGGGATGGGCTGGCATTTGGCAACTGAATAATACAGAAGAAGCAACGGATGCTGTTACGTTGACCCATCCGCGCCCAACTTGGATATCATCAGGATTAGGATATGGACAAGTGCGTGCGTGAGCAATAAATTTGATGGGAGCCAGAAGCAGGGCAGAGAGCGGCGGCCGTGGCGTAGCGCCAACCGAAGGGCGAAGCCTTTATGCGCAATCAACCGGCGATGAACTGTTGATTAGTATCAGCAGCCGCTGCATGTGGGGGTTTCTGTGGCATGCAGTAATGTAAGCTTTGGCCGGTGTTGATCCAGTTTGGCAAGATTTTTTTTAAGGGAGTATCTAAAAACTGCCCCAAGTTTTTTAATGAAAAAAATTCAAATATACGTAGTAAGTATGTAACTACAGTATAATTGAAATATAATTATATTGTGTGTTCAACTATGATTTGGTTAGTTAGCATTGGAATCTTACACGTGACGTGTGTAAAAATTTCTTTCTAGCATTTTGTTCTCTTCATGCACAAATCTCAATGTGATCCGATGGTCACAAATATGAAAGTTTTTAGGGCAAAAACTTGCAAAAGTTTTCTAGCAAATCCCTTTTTTTAATCTACTACTACCTTTATTTCATATTATTAGTCGCTTTGACTTTTTTCTTTGTCAAACTATTTTAAATTTGACCAAATTTATAAAAAAAATTAGCAATATCTAAAACACAAAATTAGTTTCATTAAATCTAACCATGAATATACTTTGGTATTAGGTTTGTTTTATGTTGAAAATTCTACTGTTTTTATCTATAAAATTAGTCCAACTTAAAACAATGTAACTAGAAAAAAATTAAAATAACCTATAATATAAAAAGGAGAGAGTACTTCCGATGATAAAAGAATGCCATTCTAAAATCCATTATGCTAACTTTGGCCGTAATTATTGTTCTGATATAGGAGTTGGATGTTTGAAAATTACATACTTACATACATACATACATACATACATACATACATACATACATACATACATACATACATACATACATACATATATATATATATATATATATATATATATATATATATATATATATATATACACACACACACACACACACACACACACACATATACATATATAATTCGGTTCATACCTATACCTATCAACAAAACAACTCAAATTTAACTTTATTTCACAATCCATGATTACATACCTAACTAATTATATGTATGGATGCTATATAACTAGAATCAAAATCTAACAAAAACAAGTTCAAATTCAGTTCAAACTTACTTTGAACTAGTTAGTAAAGTAGTTAATGTTAATACCTAAGTAATTGAAAAAGTTTCATACTCATTTGAATTGGGTATATACTCAATTTCAACAATGGTGCCTGGGCACCATGGAGCACCAAACAAATTTACTGTGTGTGTGTATATATATATGTATATATATGTGTGTGTGTGTATATATATATAGTACTGCAAATTGTATAACTATTTCTGGACCACAATTTTCATAGTACTTACACTTGGGTAACTATTTTTGGATTTATACAAACTAATTAAGTGCTACATTGACTTTGAAAAGAATAATCTAAATTGACATACTTCTATGACTGGAGGGTGTATTGAACTATTGATCTAGTAGGAGATAAGTAAAACCCAATGCAAATATATAAATATTTTTAGCATGGTATCAAGTCAAATATTTTTAATTTTGACTATTAATAGAAAAATATATATAAAAAAATCAATCATATAAAATTGATGTTACTATATTTATAATTAAACAAATTATCATAATATGTGATTGTTGGTTAAACTATGTCGAAATCTAAAAATATTTATATTTTGGGACGTAGGGATTAGCTAAGAGCTACTAGTTCACCCAAAAAAAAAATTGCTTGCTGGCGGCTATGGGGTCAGCTCTGATCAAAATCTGTTCTAATCTGCCGAATATGTCTGTACATTATACTTTGATTGCTTGTTGATCAGTTGATTTGAAGCTCTATACAGCTCATGTAGCCATACCTGGAGTTAGCATTTAGCAAGTGCTCGGTTTTTGGGCCGACATGGCACGTTTTGGAATCACTAGTTTATGCAAGGTCAAATCCATGCATGTAGCATTGCAAATTGTATCTTTGCCCGGCCTGTTTTTGCGGCCAATTGTCCATTTTATACATTTGAGCATAGCTTGCAACAGTAAGCATGTGGAGTTCTCTCATCTCGGTTATCAACTTAGCATGTGCAGCTTGCTCTTACAAGAAACTGTCATAGAAAACTGTAGTAGTGCAGCATGCAGATGCAATTATGTTTTTGGAGCAAAGCTTCAATCAGTCGGTTATTTCTCACCGAAAGCAAACCATAGCATGCAGTTAAGCTTTGACTAATCAGATATTTTTTTCAGTAGTGCAGTTGCAAATCATGCATGATTGCATCATGCGTGCAACCCCGAGTGGATGATTAGTCGCGGCTGCAAGACTGCTTTGCGACTAAACCTTCCATTCATGTGCTTGGAGTCTCTGGCTCAGATTTGGCGAGCTGAAGATATCTCAGGATATCCCCCTTTATCTTCCGTCAGGATGAGAATCTTGTTGCCTTTAACATGCTTCTAAAAAAGTTGCTTAAAGCAACCTTTAATTATTTATTCATAACAACGTCTAATGGGAAAACGACTTTGTTTTCATATACTCTCTGTTTCAAAATATTTGACACCGTTAACTTTTTAGCACATATTTGACCGCTCGTCTTATTAAAAAAAATATGAAATATGTAAAACTATATGTGTACATGAAAGTATATTTAACAATCAATCAAATGATATGAAAATAATAAATAATTACATAAAATTTTTGAATAAGATGAATGGTCAAACACATACTAAAAAGTCAACGGTGTCAAATATTTTGAAACGGAGGGAGTATAAATTAACCAGAGTGGGACTATCGTGAGCTAGTCCAAGGTTGCTGAAATGTTCCTAAAAACAAGAATGGTCCAAACCTACTTTGTACTGTATGTCATCATAACCGTCGACGATCAAAGGAGATGCAGTTAAATTTGTGCAGATCATCTCAAGTCGTGAGATGTTGGTACAAAGCTAGCTAAACTCCACAGAAGCTTCATGATCTGTACGTGCTAAATTATTGCGAAAGCAACGGAACATCTCCGCGTATTTGCTGAATTTCCATCGAACTGCAGGTGAATTCTACGGTTGGAATTTCTTCCCGAGAGATCAGCCAAGTCGTATCCCCTCTGTTCAAAAACATTTTTGCGCTCATTCAACGATTCCAAAGCCAATCCTTTAACCTAATATCAGTATCCTCCTAGATGCTTAGAAAAAAAATTCAAGACAATCAAAATTCAAAAATCAACAACTGAAATGACTAAAAAAACTTTAATCTATCAATAATATTTGCTAAATGAACTAGAAATTCTTATATTTTGGAACGAAAACTATTTACGGGACATGAGATAAAATTTACGTTTTGAGACTAGCTAGTAGCGTGATTAGATCCTCTGTGATTGTTGATTCACACTTGAAACCGATGCCATGGTACATCCAGCCATATGAAAGCAGAGTCTTACATTCAGATTTCAGAGCACAAACGCTAGTGGTTATATATTACCAGTATATAATATTGTACTCATGTACTGTAAAAAGTTCTCTACGCTAATGCTCTTGTGCCATGTTCGTCATGGTGACGCCGCATGATGCAGAGAAGATCGAGCTAGGCTCGCTCGCTTCATCTCGTCTAACCCCCCACGAAAGCATGTGTCAATATGTCATCTAGAAGACACCAAAGGAAAGCAGGAAACCGAAAAAAACGACATGATTGAATCGATAAATCTATGGCCAAATCGGAGGCCAACCCGACCACGCTGACGCCTTTGCACGGTCGTAATCTAGCTATCACACCAATTAGCCGATGCTAATTATGTTGAATTTTTTTTGAACCTTTTTAATTTTTAATTTTAAAAATAAACGATCCAAAATTTATTTTCAAGATCTCCGTCTTTTTTACCACGACAGCCAAATTGACGTGGCAAAACAATACTTGGCGTGACAGTGTTATTTTGCCACGCCGCTCTCGCTAGCAAATTTGGAAATAATTTTTGTAATGGTCTATTAATAAAACTAGAACATAAAAAGGTCTAAAAAATTTAAAAAATCAATTATGTTTCCTTTTTAGATAATGAAATATAATCCCGACCTTTCCTCAAAGAGTTACAACCAATTATTACACCAACTTAATAAAAACTCACCTAAATAAACAAAAGCACATACGAACTAATAAAAACTCACATAGCATAAAAAAAACACAAAAATTATTGAATTCTATTTGTGAATCTCCGTCCAAAGTTGACGAACAGCTGCATAACCAATGACTCAAGATTACGACATGCAACGCAACTTTCACTCATTTGACTTTATCAATTATGTTTCCTGGTCGAGCATTCCCCATCAGGCCATCATACCCACCATTTTCGCGAATTCGCAAAGCTGAACTGGCTCCATCACGGCGCGTACGGCGCGTCGCGGTCAGGGGCCCCGTAGGTAGTACTAGCAAGCAGCCCACGTCGTCTTGAACCGAGCGAGCGAGAGCTATAGCTTGTCGGAGGAGACGCCGCAGTAGCCCACGTCGTCTCGCCGTACGTGTGCCGTGCCGTACCGTGCGGTGGCCGGTGGCGTACGTGCGGTGCTCGCCGCGCGAAGCGCGCGCGCGAGAGAGAGGTGGGGCCGTGGGGGGAGCTACTGGCTGAGCTCTTGGCCGGCGCATGAGCCACCGATGCCTCGTCAGGGTTTACGATTCCTCTTCAGGATTTACGATTCCGACAGACCCTTCCATTTCGGGCGTTGGCGAATTCAGAATTTCGTGAAATCCGGTGAAAAACCGGTAAATTCCGAACAAATTTCATAAACCAAAATTTAAATACAAATTTCCTAAGTTGCCGACAAGTTCTCGAAAACCGGTCGGTTTTGGCGAAATTCCGATTGAAATCATCGAAATTTCAATCATTAATTTGTAATAGAGGTAATTTGCTGAAATTCTTTTTTTTCATGATGTAAATTTTAGTAAATACACACAATACATCATTTTTTTTCAAAAATTTATATCCGAATAAGTTCTATGAATACCATAGTATTTATAAGATTTTATTTTATTTTTTCTTTTTTATCAATTTAAATTTAGATGAAACTTCTCAAAATCTCAAACGGTTTCTACTTTCGAGCCTCGTCGGAACGTTGAAATTTCGCGAAATCCAACCGGATTTCGTCGGAATCGTAAACCCTGCGCCTCATGCCTCGGGGAGAGAATTGCCGATGGTAACAGCGGCCGGGAGTACGGGACACGGCTCCGACGACGACGAGGAGATTGAGCTGGTCGTCGCGCGCGAGCTAGCTGTGATCGGCGACGTACTTGATAATGACCGGTGAAGTCCGCGCCGACGTACTTGATGATGACCGGTGAAGTCCGCGGCGACGTACTGGCAGTGGCACTGCTCAGTCTACCGTTTAGACGGGAGTTATTGAGTGATGTTAGGTCCTTTTTTTTCTGATTAACACTATGCCCGTGCGTTGCAAGTTGCAACTGGTAAAATAACAACTATTAAGAAATTGTATTATTCTCTTTGGCCTAGCCAAGTGGACCACAGAACCACCTCGCATAGCCCTTTTTATCTCTCAAAATTTGCTGTGGGTTTTTTATCTGCTCGATCCCTTTTTATGTCCATAAAAATCGGGACGGTTGGGGAAGGTGAGGGTTTTTTTATCCGCTCGATCCCCTTTTCTGTTTTTTTTTCCTCAAAATCAAAGTAAATCCATAAAACTCGGGATAAAAATGGTTGGGGAAGGTGACCTGTCGGCTGTCATCGGCGACTGATATTAAATCCGGTGAATTAAAGTCCAATTGAAAGTGAAATTGCAAGGAAAAAAATGAGAAATTTTTTGTAATTAATTGGAGGAGACAAATAAGAGAGAAGTGTGGAATCGATTTCTCCAATTAACTGGAGGAGAAAACTTACAGTGAAACTGATCGATGACAGCGCCAGGTTCGTAAAAAAAATGTGATAAAAAAACAGACGGACTAAAAAAAGGAAAAGGCTATACATACTAACTTTTTCTTACTAAATTCTTACTAACACTGATGTGTCATGCTATGAGTGCATCTAGATTTTTTGTAACTTCCATCTACTTAAATCAAACGTTTGAGATGATTGTTAGTAAAAGTTTAGTAAGAAAATTTTAGTACGTGTAGCATTGCTCCTAAAAAAAGGACGGACAGAAAAAATACAACGATAAAAAAAACCAACTAAAACACGGCGATGAGAAAAACCGGACGAAGCCTGATCGGGAAACTAGCGAAAAAAACGAGACGGAAAAAAAAAGGGAGATGGACAAAAGAATAGCAGAAGTAATATGACCGTGAGTTGCACCGGATGATTACGGAGTGTGTATATTGACCAAAAGTTTTGTTTGGTTTAGCAAAAGTGCCCGTATGTTACAACGGGAAGCGTACAGATCAGAAAAATATGTAATTAATTAAAATACAAATTTGCTAAAATATTTGGTGTTTTTAAGTAGGTATGCGTATAATTAAATAAATTTACAAGTAAAGCAAGTGTGAGAAATAAAATAACATGGTTAAATTTATTTTTTAAAATTCTCCATGATTAGTTACGCTCTTTGAAATTATATAGGAATTTTCAGAGCTTAATTGCTAATTTTATTAATACAAACATCATTTAACAATTATTTAATTAGAAAAAGAAAGAAAATACTTCCTTTTAGGTTTGCTTCGAAATAAACACATTCAATAACTATAATTGTAATTTTCTGAAAAAATAAGCACTAAAAATGAACTTATTCTCTTTTTTTTTCGGCCCGAGGGACCAAAAATAGACTTATTTCCGGCCCTTGCCGGTCGGCCCATGGCCTTTTGTGCACGCGCGGGCTCACTTCCCCTTCCCAAGCCGCAACCTGGGCTTGGGCCGGAAAAGTGGCCTCACTCTTGATCCCTCTTGGGCCGATTTTGGCCCGGACGACACCGATCGTCCGATCTCTAGGGTTTTGATTGGACGACCGAGCGTCGATATCGGGGAAACAAAACCCCCTCCCTCTCCTCAGCCGCCGAAACCCTAGCTCATTTCCCTCCCTCCCATCTCACTTCGCCGCCCTCCCCTCCGCGCCCCCGAGCGGCGGCGGCGGTGGCGCCCTCCCCCCGAGCAGCGGCAGCGGGGGCGCCCCCCAGCAGAAGCGGCGGCGGTGGCGCCCTCCCCCCGCGAGCAGCGATGGCGTCTCCCCCACCACTGGCGGCGTGGCCGCGTCCTCCCCTACCACCGGCAGCGCGGCGGCGTTCTCCCCCACCACCGGCGGCGCCCGAGGAGGCGTCGGCGGCCCGCCGGTGTCCCAGCGGCGGCGGCGCCCCTCCCCTCCGCCGGATCCAGCAGGAGGGGAGCTGCGGCGGCGGCTCAACGGCGACCTCCCCTTTGATTTTTTTTAATATATTTGTATGTATAATGCTTCCTCCGATTTTATTTTATTTGTGTGATTGATTGAATTCCGATTGGGAGTTTTTTTTGGGTGGGGGTGATGGAATTCCGACTGGGATTTGGGGGAGACGAGGGAGACGAAAAAATCACCGCACCTATGAGGTTACGATCGGAAAAATACGAATATTTATATTAGTTATAGATTAGGTATATATAGATCATATGGATTATAAAAAACCAACTAAAAACCGAATTAGTTATGGATGACGTACTAAAATTCCGGTAAAACATTATCAATTTTTATAATATAGATATACATCCATATATATTTTTTTATTTGGGTTTTCAGTAGCACGGTCTTCAAACTTTCTATATAAAATAATATAGAAAGTCTAAATGGTTCATTTCTTATATAAAATAATTTGCTTTAAAGTATTTGATAAATTTATTTTTCAAATTTAGAATAATTAGAACTTCATTAATTATATACTAATGGCTTTCTCGTTTTAGTTGTCCATACTTCCTATTTCTATATTCGAACTGGCTAGCGTTGAGTTAACCATACAAGTCAAAGATACTCAAACTAAAGTTCAAATTTATCTAAGGTTTCATCGGTTTTGCTGAGTAGTTGAACGGTAACTGTGTTTATCGACGAAGAACAGCTTTTATTCCTTTTCAGTGACCAAGGTTTGGTACCCCCTCTATCCCATAATACAAGGTGTGTACGTATTTTAAGATTTAAACTTTAAAACATTTAACCGATAATTAGTATAATATAGATTGAATTATGTTCGCTAAAAATTATATCATTTGATTGGCATTTGAATTTTCTTTCATATAGAGTTACAATTTTGTTGCTATAAACCTTATAGATATAAGAAGATATAAGCTAAAGATTAGTTATGACGACATTTGCCAAGTTTAATCATGCATTGTAATTATACTAGAGGGAGTAATACATGAAAGCTGTAAACTGGAACAAGGAGATTCATTCAACTAAACTCCACAAGTTTTCATCTGGAGCCCACGCGCGTCAAGTCGTCAACACACAACACGGAAGAAAATGAGATAACCTCATCTCAAAATGGAAAAAAAAAATAAAATTACCTGGGCCAATTTGCCAATGAGTTTTGCTTGGACCCAACTCAACTTGAGAAACGGCCCATTCTTTCTTTCTCTCCCGCCCCTCATGTGACTGACAAACCAACCCCCCCTGGTTGGTGGACCCACTCCCGCCACCTGGATTCACGGCTGGGCCCCACCTCCACCTCCTCCGCTTTCCTCTGTTTCTCCGCCGCGCTCGTTCGTCGTCTCGTCAACGAAGCGAAGCGCCGTCGCGACTTGCGTCTCTCTCTCCCCAAAGCTCGGAGCCCCGCCGCAATCCGCCGCCGCGTCTCGCCGGCGCAAGCTCCAGGTGAGATGCTCGTCGCCGGCTCCGTTTGCCACCCCTCTGGCACGTGCTCCTCCGCCGGGATCCCCGGCTTGGCTCGCCCGAAGATCTGGCGCGCATTGCCTCGTAGGCTGCTCGGTCGTCGTGTCGGGGGGAACCGGTGGGTGGGTGGGTGGGTGGAGCGCCATCTCCCCCGGCTCCGGCGCCGGATAAGGGCGATCCTCGTGTGAGCGGTTTGGGTTCAGCAGCGCTCCTGCTGCGCCGGGTTGATCGGGGGATGGGGATGAGGGGTGTTGGTTTGGGGTTTTTGGTTCGTTGGTGCCTTTGGTTGATTGGTGCAGAGTGGAAATGCTACCGATGGAGGATCTGGGGCGATTTGGAGGAAGTGTGATTTGCCTCCGTGGTTTGTGTGTCTGGTTTGCCCTTCTGCCGCGTTAGCTGCTTAGTTGAACGTGTGTGCTTGAATGCGACTCCCTGCATCAGTTTTGCTTCCGAGTCCTCTATGAGCTTGCTTGCATGTTCTGATCTCTGGAATTGCAGCTGGATCTCATTGCCACATTGATGGCAGTTGGTCAGTTGTTCTGTAGGTGTAGAGACTCTTGCAAGTTCCTCGTGTAATACAAGTCAGGCAGATGTAGGTCCCTTTGTTTAGGCTTAAGCTTTTAAGTCAGCTTATTGGCTTATATGATTTATAAGCCGGTGGATTTAATGTCCTAAGTTTAATGGTGGAATCATACCTCTACCTCAAATAAGCCGAAAAAAACCTTCTCCAACGTAGCTTTTAGCTTAATAGTGTTAGAGTGGCTTATGGCTTAAAAAAAGCTAAACGAAAAAGCTGCTAGTTTGTTTAGGCTTAGATTTTTTGGCTTATAAGCCTAAACAAAGAGGGCCAGCCATTTCCTTTTTTTCCCGGTAATGGTGGATTTACATTCTCTCAGTTGTAGGCAGTAACAACTGGATTAGTGATCATTGACGCATTGTTCATTCACTATGTTTTTGTTGTTTCATCATCTAACTGCCGAACACACCTGAAGATATCAGCACATGCAATTATTGGGCTAGTGAACAACCATAGCGACACTCTTGATTTATTTTTAGTCAATTCTGCAAGCTCCAGTGTTTCCATCTCTCTTCAAGTTCTTAAGGTCCTTTTTGCTTTGCTAAAGTAGTAATGAATCATTCGGCCTATTTGAATTTATATGCAAATTAGTGGGTCCGCTGTAATTTTTTATATGGCCGTATCTGAGATGGACATTGCTTTTAAAGCAGCACAAACTCTTCTACTTCCAGCAACACTGGTTGCATTCAACCAAGTACCAATGTCAATATGGTTTCAGTTCCACCCCTCTGGCATGTGCCCCTCCCCCGCCGGAGATCTGGCAGCATTGCCTCGTAGGTTGCTCGGTCGTCGTCTCAGGGGAAACCGGTGGGTGGAGCGCCATCTCCCCCGGCTCCGGCTCCGGCGCTGGATTGGGCGATCCTCGTGTGAGCGGTCTGGTTTCAGCAGCGCCCTGCTGCACCAGGTTGATCGGGGGATGGGGATGAGGGGGTGTTGGTTTTGGAGTTCAGTTTGGGGTTTTGGTTCGTTGTTGCGTTGGTTCAGAGTGGAAATGCTAGCGATGGAGGATTGAGGCGATTTGGAGGAAGTGTGATGTGCCTCCATTGATGTCAGTATCCAAATCCAGCGTGGTTTGTGTATCTTGTTTGCCCTTCTGCCACATTAGCTAATTAGCTGAACGTGTGTGCTTGAATGCGACTCCTTGCATCAGTTTTGCTTCCGAGTCCTCTATGTGCTTTGCACGTTCTGATGTCTGGAATTGCAGGTGGATCCCTTTGCCAGTTTGCCACATCGATGGCAGTTGATCAGTTGTTTCTGTAGGTCTAGAGACTCTTCAAGTTTTAGGGACTGGAAGTATATATGGAGTTCGTGTAATACAATCAGATAAATGTGTTTAGCCATTTCCTTTTTTGCCCGGTAACGTAATGGTGGATTTACATTCTCTCTGTTGTAGCCAGTAATAACTGGATTAGTGATCATTTCCGCGTTGTTCATTCACTCCATTATTGTTGTTTCACCATCTAACTGCCTAATGCATCTGAAGATATCAGCACTTGCAGTTACTGAGCTACGTGAACAACCATAGTGACGTTCTTGATTTGTTTTTAGTCGATTCTTCAAGCTCTCTCTTTTCTACCACTCTTGAAATTCTTAAGATCCTTATTGCTTTGCAAAATAGCGATGAATCATTCAGCTTATCCAAATATATATGCAGATTAGTGGGTCCACATATGACCTTTTCTGGGATGGACATTGCTTTAAAAGCAAGCACACACTCTTCTACATCCCAGCAACACTGGTTGCATTCAACCAGGTACCGGTGTCAATATGGTTTGGGTTCCACTCACTTGAATGGAAGAAAGAGAAGTCCTATGGTACTGTCTGTAAGAGCTGTTTCTGGGAAATCAGACTTAGATTTCAGTGATCCTTCTTGGAAGGAAAAGTATCAAGAAGACTGGAATAGGCGTTTCAGTTTGCCGCATATTACAGATATATATGATTTGAAGCCAAGGCTAACTACATTCTCTCTGAAGAAAAACAGGTTTATCCGTGCTCACCTCTATACTTCTTGAACTTGTTCTTATTCTGAAGAGATGAAACCGTAACAGGTTCCTCATTTTAAAAAGAGTATCTGTTACTATGACAGGACTGATGGTGGTAGTTTATCAGCAGATAAGTGGAATGGCTATGTAAATAAGGATGACCGTGCACTTCTGAAGGTCAATGCTGAGCACATATAATGTAAAGTATTTTTCAGTATTTGTAAATGCATACGTAAAAAAATCACTCTCAAGACCTTTGTGCAAATTATTGTATAAATGACCTATTTGGAGGGAGGCGGCAGTACATTGTACCATTGCTCCAACTTTTAGCTATTCATTTGGCCACCTGATCACTTCTTGGCAGGCATAACCAGATAATCTTGAAGGCAACATATTGGAATTCAATATGCTGGCTTCATGGTGGATTAATTGTTCCTGTTAATTTCTAGGCTTCATAGCGCAGAACATTACTATAGATAGAACCAATAATACAAACACATATCAGTAGATGCTTCAGTAGAACTGTAAATATTCAAGTAAACAATCTTCTTTTTGTAGCTAAATTTTGCACTTAACATATTTTGTTTCTTCAGGTGATAAAGTATGCCTCCCCTACTTCTGCTGGAGCTGAGTGCGTAGATCCTGACTGCAGTTGGGTTGAACATTGGTATGTTCTGATGCAGCACATTAGTTAATTTGCGCTTTTTTATTATGAAAGTTGTTTTCCCTAAGATGCTTGGTGAAACGTTAGCTTATATGAGTATGACCAGTAAATAAACACTTGATAATGTTTACGTTCTCATATTTCAAACGTTTTTATACTTAAGAATGGACAAAGCCACAAAGGGTAGAGCAATCATAATTTCTTTCAATAGGATTCATCGTGCAGGGCCTCGTAAGGAGATATACTATGAGCCTGCAGAAGTAAAAGCTGCTATTGTTACCTGTGGAGGCCTCTGCCCTGGTTTAAATGATGTCATTAGACAGGTAATATGGTTGTTCAAGCCATCTTGTGTCTTCAAAACTGCGCTGTTGTGTTGAAACTCTAAAAATATCATGGCATTCATTTGTTGAGAAGGAACATGTACGAGTTATTTAATGAATATTTAATCAGATGCCACAAAACGCAGAGGCAGATTATAATCTATTGGATCTTATTGTAATGCTTATGTATCAATCTTGTGGACATTCTTTGGTGCTGGTGGCAGCTAATTTCTGAATAAACCTTATATAACATTATAACTTCAAAGCTATACTTTAGGATATTTCATTATCCCGAAGCAGAACTCCCTGCTTCGAAGACCTTTGCAGGTGGAGTTCATTACATGCTTTTATTTAATGTTGACAGATATTCAGTAAATTCTGGCCATCATTTTGCCTGTTGAATAACCAAGCTTTCCTATATTTTCAGATAGTATTTACATTGGAGATCTATGGGGTTAAGAACATTGTTGGAATTCAGTTTGGTTATCGTGGATTTTTTGAGAAAGGCTTAAAAGAAATGCCTGTAAGTATGCTTTTCCATATCCTCAGATGCTCTAGGGTGCTTGATTCAATTGTGGAGTTACAATTTGATGACAACCTTCAGCTTTCACGTAAAGTGGTGGAAAACATAAATCTTTCTGGTGGAAGTTTCCTAGGTGTGTCTCGTGGAGGAGCTAAAACTAGTGAGATCGTCGATAGTATACAAGTAAGTGATCTGAAATGAAAGCCTTTGATGTTAGTCTTGCTGGCTTGCTGCTTTTGTAGCTGGTATTGTTTAACCTGATCAACTTATGCTTGTAGGCCAGAAGAATTGATATGCTTTTTGTAATTGGTGGAAACGGTAGCCATGCAGGAGCTAATGCTATCCATGAGGAGGTTGATATTTCTACATTGCATCTTATTTGTTATTTGTTATTTATGCGTCCAGGCACTTATAGTAATAGAAAACTTTGCGCCTCTTTGGATTCATTCACCACTTTGAGTAAAGGGGCAATTCTGAGTAAAACCTAGTTAGACCCATATTTAACCTGACTGTACACCTGGATAGGGCGTACCGGAATTATAAACCCCCACCCCCAATTTGGCACTAAAAATGCAGGTACCGAGGGAGCTAAAGACATAATATTATCTATTCTCTAATAAAGAGTTCTTGGTCCCAAATATCCAATTAATGTAATTTTTTATGATAAACATTTACCAGAACTAAAAAACTTGCATCTTGTGCATTATTTTGTCTAAGAACTAGGAAGGTCAGATTAAATATCTCTCGTCCAAAAGATCTTCTGGACTCAAAACACACCTTTATGTTTCATGCAATATGATTGTTCATGCTAGTTTATGCTCATGTGTTTTTCTGGTTTGCAGTGTCGTAAGAGAAAACTGAAAGTGTCAGTTGTAGCAGTTCCAAAGACAATTGATAATGATATACTATTCATGGATAAGACTTTTGGTTTTGACACGGCTGTAGAAGAAGCTCAGCGTGCCATCAATTCTGCCTACATAGAGGTGCAGTGGCATTTCTCACCTCTTAGCATGTTTTTTTAGCATGGAAACTTCAATGAAGAGGATTCTTCCTTCGGTTTTCAGGCACGAAGTGCATATCATGGAATTGGGTTGGTCAAATTAATGGGAAGAAGTAGTGGGTTCATTGCCATGCAAGCTTCTCTTTCCAGTGGACAGATTGATGTCTGCCTAATACCCGAGGTGTGTAAACACTATGCTGACAGAGCTTCTTTTTTTCCCCTTTTTTTTGGCTTCCCATCTACTGACAGAAGCGTACTATCTGAATGCAGGTATCTTTTACACTAGATGGAGAACATGGTGTCATGCGACACCTTGAACATTTACTGGAAAAAAAGGGATTTTGCGTGGTTTGTGTTGCTGAAGGTGCAGGGCAGGTAATAGGCAGTGCGTGGTGTCTTAGGGTTTTGCACAGATGAGTGCTACAAATACTCATACAACTCATTGAATTAAATGGATGGAAATTTGATTGGATTCTTGGATTTGTTCTTGCAGGATTTACTGCAAAAATCAAATGCAACTGATGCATCAGGAAATGTAATACTTAGTGACTTTGGTGTCCACATGCAACAGAAGGTATGTTTTCATCTTAAACCCCCTCGGGCAAACAGATTTTGCATTTAGCATCTTCTATTATTATTATTATTATTTTTAGAAACACAATACAAACGCAGGCGCTCACAACGCGCATACACTCACCCCTATTAACGCACACGCACACCTTAGCCCTATGAGCACCTCCGGAAGACTGGGCCGGCATATCTTGAAATTGGCGAAGAACATAAGTGTTTGAAATCATCTGGTAACCAGTCATTTGGTTAGCTAAAACCAGATTATGGATTATCGAGCAAATTATTCATGCCATGCTTCCAAAAATATTATTTCTCCAATAACTTTCTTCATCAACATTGCTTAGATTACTTTTTACAAGCTATGGGTTAGATTTATATTATATAATAATATTTAATTAAACCCTATGAACAATATCCGCTATTTCATCTGTTACAAATTCCTGCTGGACCAACCAACCAAGCACTCGCTAACTGCAAAATTTTGTTGGTTTGAAGGCACATAACAAAAGTCACCTATTTTTAACTGGCAGAGCGATGTGCCAATTTCCCCCTTTCTTTCTTTTGTGGATTTATCTACATTCATTTCGTGTACACTACTATGCTAGTGCTGTGAGCTTAATCGTTAAATACTGTCTTGGGTACAAAGTTTCCTCTGTATTCTGCTCCTACATTGCTATTGCTCTATTCTTTATGATGTTCTTTTGTGAGCTTACTTAGTATTTCTGAATAAATGACACTGATATCGAATTCCAGATTAAGAGTCATTTCAAGGACATCGGTGTTCCAGCTGATGTAAAATACATTGATCCGACATATATGGTCCGGGCCTGTCGTGCGAATGCATCTGATGCTATCTTGTGCACTGTACTTGGACAAAATGCTGTGAGTTCGCGTTTTTCCTGTTTGTCCTTCTATATCCTTCACAGATGTATGAATATCATTTATCGATCTTTTTGAATTTTGAGTGTTTGAAAATCGAATGGTTTTCTGTAGGTTCATGGAGCCTTTGCCGGGTTCAGTGGTATCACATCTGGTATTTGCAACACGCACTACGCTTTCCTCCCGATCACAGAAGTCATCACAAAACCAAAGCGCGTGAACCCCAACAGCAGGATGTGGCACCGCTGCCTCACTTCCACTGGCCAACCGGACTTCCACTGACCTTGTACTATTTGGCATTTACCTCACTTCTTTTATTGGAGTTAATTTAGCATTATTTTTGCTAATCATGAGACTAGTAACAGCTCATGTTACCACAAAGGTGATCAATAAATAATGTTGTAACGCGATGACAAGTAACTCTGGTAGTTTATTTTCAGCACCAATATTTTTGTGTATCTCAATGCTGAAAAGATTCCTTTTTCTTCGAGATCGGCTGCGTGATTTCACCTATGAGACGTTTTATTAATTCTGAAGCAAAATCTTTCATCTATCTTGCTGGCTGCTGCAACAATGCTACTATAAGCAGACTACTCTTAACCTGGACGTTCTCTTCTCTTCTGTAGGCAAACTGATTACATAGCGGCTTACAGAAGACGCGAAACCAAGAAATCACCGTGACAACTGACAAGCAAACCTTGAATTAAGCATCGTAACCAGTTAACACTAGAGAGTGACAAATGAAATTACAAAATTGTTACAACAATATACGCCAGCCGATCATCAGAGCAACCAAGAAAGCCCGGGTTGCTTCTTCATCGCCACTCCGACAAGATCACCTGGCCTCTCACTAAATGACTCCCGTATCTTACCTTTCCTGGAAGTCAGTTCAGGATGGATTGCAGAGTTCTTCCATCTTTTGTGTTAGGATTTACGCCTGCTTCATGCTGCAGCTGCTGCAGTCTGGTTTCCGCCTACCCAGTACTGCTTCACAGCATACAGCACCTTCTCACGCACCATGGGGCCGTCCTCGTGATCGACCAGCCTCGTGTTCCATTTCATGCCGAGGGCGAGCCTGTTCACCTTCGTCAGGATATCGACATCGTCCCTCATTATGACGGCGCCTTCTGGCCTCAGGACGCGGTCCATCTCCAGTAGGATGTCTTCCATGTTGCACCTGATGTCGGTTTTTAACCAGAGAAAATGAGTCATCGTAGGTAATTCGAGCCGTCAAACAGATGTCATAAAGCTTGAGGATCTTACTTGTTTTTGTACAGGGTGAAAAGGCCACTAGCGTGGATAAGATCATACGTTCTTGGGTAAGTAGAGAAAGCTTCGCACCTGGCATATAGTTGTCACAAATGGTTAATTTCACGCTCATATTGAAAGGATGTGCAATGCAAGCAAATAAAAGACATACCAGTCGTGGTATATGCCAATCAATCCTCGCTCGTAAATAGCCCCTAGAGTTGACATCTTTGAAATCGTAGGCACGGCATTCATCACCCAAGATTTTGGGGACTCAATGGCAGCAGCAAATCCTCCAAAACCTGCATTCATGTCCATAATGTTTCTGTATCTTCCAGTGAGGAGGTACTTGTTCACACTGCTATAAGCCTTGACATGCTTCTTCCACATTTTGATGTCTTTCTGGTAGGCCTGAGATGAAACACCTGGAATCAGGCCATTAGCAATCCTTGGAGGAACTGCATTGAGCCTGCTTGGGAAGGGCTTGATTGCACCTCCAGCAACTTCACTTGGATCATTTACATCAGGAATAGGTGTCACACAAGGCTTCATCTTCTTGTACCTAGTATTACAGTGGTAAGAAAAAAAAATAGGATGAGAAAGAGATTATACAATGTTTGAACCAGATCAGTATGTTTGTAATCTATTAGTGGACGTAATTCTACAAATGTTATACTATCATAAATCACCCTCGGTATCCAGTTGAAGGATCTTCAGCAAATATTAGCAATTCTGTTCTAAAGGTTGTTTAACAAAATCACAAAAAAGACATACCAGACATCATCTGCATTTGTTGAGTCACACATCTGCACACTTGATTCATCTTGCCTAGAGGGACAAGACTCAGTGTTTAATCTTTTCCTCCATATTGCCATCTCACCAATCTCTTTGACTTTTTCCCAACAAAGAAGGTCAGCAATTTCCTCTATTTTATTCTGCTCCGCCTCAAGATCTTTCTTTGTACGCTGCCAACCCTTGTAGTTCACTTTCCAATTAATCGGAGGCCCTGAAAGCACCCAGTATCCACCAGGTCTTAGAACCCTATCAACTTCCATCATGTATATTCCACCTGCAAAATGACAAAATAATTATGACTTCCGAAAAGAACTGAATGAGAATGTTACATAAGCAACATTGTAAATGGATTTCTCCAGAAAAATTTAGCTTTGATGCAGAATACGAGAGACTGAAATGCTATACATAGTTACAGACTCACCATTTGCTCCCCATGGAATCAAACACCTGGAACAATGGGCCATGTCAAAGGCTCTTGATGGGTAAGGGAGTTTTATCGTCCCAAGAACACCGATAACAGCTGGGACACCCCTCTCCAGAGCAAACTGCACTTGTGCCTCGTGTGAATCTCTTGGCGCAAATGACATCGCCAAGACATTTCTCTTTAATAAGTAAGCTCCCCAACTAGCCACCTGAAATAGTTCCAGCACCTTCAGACATGATCTAGACCCTGCTACTTAAAAAAAGGTTCAAAGTAACAATAAGCCCTTACCCCACAGCCAGTGTCCAATGCAGTCCTGACAGTTCCATTGGCGATTGGAACAACTGATGCAAGTTGATCGATGTACTTATCAGCTCCTTGAGGGAATTGTGTTCCTCCACCAGGGAATCTGAAGACGTTGCCTTCGAACTGAACCCAATTCTGGATCGCTTTCTCGACTGTCAAGCTCTTATAGGGACAATTCGCGAAAGGAACATAGTCCCGACTTTTCGGCCATGGGAATGGAGCAACATATCCCTTAGGTGGCGGTATCAGGCAGTGCAGCTTCTCTTTCTGCGGTGGGCAATGCCGCTCCCTGTAATTCATATTCTCCCGAGGGAACTTCATCGCTCTGTTCTGATCTTGGCAAGGGGTATAATCCGTGTAGCGATCCGGGCACGGCTTAAACTTCTTCGCCGGCGAAACGAGATCGCGAGGCCTTGCCTGCTTAGCGAGGTGCGTGTCGAAGCTAAGGTTAGGCAAGATTGTGCAGTCCGTTCGCTTCGTGATCTCCAGCGCAATGCTGTCCCCCTTTCCAAATCCGCTCTTCTGCCATGCCCCAAGGATGTAGAAGAAGCAGCACATGCCAATCACTATGCATAGTGACACGGTGCTTCTGGTCCTGTTATCTGCAGAACTCGCCTTCACAGCCATGGCTGCTTATCCTGAGGAATTGTACAGTCAAGAAATCAGTTTTTTTCTTTTCACTCTTTTTACTAACCATGAGGGTGAATGCAATGCAAATCTATACAAACAATTCAGCTAAATCCAAGGCGATTTAGACCTAGTAGCTGACCCCAAAGTGGACAATGGGGAAAACTTTGAGCATGAACTGCCATATTTACCAGCATACTATATACTCTATCTATATAACGCAGCAAAAGAAAGAAAGATTTGGATTTAACTGCTGGCAGCAAAGAATCAAGCAGAAGAAAAGCTCTCCCAGCAAAATCCTAAGGCAAAGTTAAAAGCGCTTCTCACCAGCGAAACAGATCAACCCAAAGCCCGGACAGAAAATGCCACCACGAATGCCTCACAGAAGCAAAGCAGCGGCCTCACCGGATCTTGCCAAAGAACATCAAGAACCCCCCCATCCTTTTAACCAGGACGCTATAAGCAAGCAAGAGAGAGAGAGAGAATTGCTCTCACCGATTGGATTGGATCCAAAAAAGAAACAGCTGCTCCTACGCGGACGCCACAGCTTCCGCGGCGAGGTGTGTGCGTGAGGATTCCGGTGGGGGGGTTTTTCAGTTGGGTTTTTGGCGATTTCAGTGGGGGGCGAGTGAGGAGTGGAGATTCGCCCAACCCGTGAGCTTTACAGTTCGGCAGCCTCCACTCCACCGACGACGGACGAACGGTACGCGCGGCGCCGCGGAAAATATTTCGCCGAGTATTTTTGTTGGTTGGAAGAGAATAAATAAAGCGAAAAGGGGGATTAGGAAATTCATTGGGGGGTTTTAAAGGGAAAACAAATTCGGTGGTCGCTTTCGGAATACTAGATCTGGGATAGCTTCCTTCCGGGTTCGTGGATCTGGGAATGCGGTAAAAGATCCAATGGGCTTGTTTAATGGGACTACTACCTATCCAACATCCGATAGAAATTTCCCTCAAAAATATTTCAAATGTAACAATGATATAGTTAGAGTATAATTGCAATGTAAATAGCATGTAATTACATGTGTAAATAGCAATTGGTTGCTATTTTCAACTTTACCAAAATTTAATTATAGTATTATCAATTTTCAGTAAAGTAATGAACCAAAAATACACTTATCATTGCTATCCTAGCAGGATTTGGGACTTTCCAATGTTTTCTCTCGTAAAAGCCCTACAAAAAATTGATTATGCTACAAATCGAACACGTGGAGTACTTAAAAAAATGTCAATATTTTAGTAAAGTTAATTCTGGACTACAAATTTAACATGCCTAAAAAGGTAACATATATGTATTTTTTGTTGTGGTTTCTCATAGTACAAGCAATCAATTTATAGTTTATATTCCCGTTATATTAGGATGATTGTCTTATCGTTCTAAGGGTACGTTTGACTACCAACCATATTTTTTTGCCACAATTACGTAAGTTGTAAGTTGTGACTGACATAAAATTGTGGTGAATAAATTGCTAGTCATAAAAGTGTATAAAGTTGATAAGAAAGTTGAGTCTATGACATAAAGAACATGCTATTGAAAAGTGTGGCGAGTCATTTGTGGTGGTGAACTAAACATATGTCTACGGTAGCCAAAAGTGTGGTATGATAAAGTGTGGCTAAAATCAAACACCCCCAAAACGACTTCTTGGCTAGCTAGGCTATTTTCTCATTTTGTGTTAGTAAGCTTCTTGAACTGCGCAAAGTATATTTTGTAAAGAAAAAAATCGATACAGAATTGTAAAATAATTTAGCTAAATAATCCATTTTTAATTTTATAATAATAATTAATAGTCAAACAACAATATGGTACTAATAACCTTCTAGTTCCCCGTGCTGCTAAAAATCTAAACCAAAACTCCAAGAAACGCAGCTTTAAGAGCAGTCCCAACCTATAGTGTCTATAAGTAGTGTCTATGATGTCATCTCAATAAGACATCATAATATAAACTACACTCTACAACCCATGGTATCTTAAAGTGGGCCACTAATAAATACATCATCTCTTTTCTCTACCAATCATATTGACAATATTCTCTCCCAATGCAAAACTTGATAGTGTCTAGTGCATAGGTTCTCGTGTTGAAGCTGTGTCTTGCATGAGACCCAGTTTCTTCATCTCTTCACTCTATCTCTTTATTAATATAGTGCCACATAAATTAAAAGTCCTACATGACAATGTAGTTAATGCCATAGACACTATCCTAGATGGAGGTTTGGGACTGCCCAAACAGAGCATTCGTAGCGACGTGGGTCGGGTTTGGCCGAGACGTACTAAAAACCGGTAGAGCCCCGGCACCCGAAAGCGCAGATATTATGTTTTTTGTTTACCAAGGAGGAGAAGGGGACAACGATCCGGCGTCCGTACCAACAATTCCGCGGAGGATACATCTGTCGTCTCTCTTTCTACCCGTAGCGTACGCCCTCCGTTCCGCGCGCGCGCCTCATCGAGGCCCCAACCCGATGAGAGAAAAACCGGCGTACTACGTGGGGGTGAAGTCGCACTGCCGCAGGCAGCAGCAGTAATGAGAGGTCACATGGCGTCGCGAGTGGAGTGGAGTGGAGTGCAGTGGGTTCGGCCGTGCCGCATGGGTGGCGGCGCACGACGACTGCACGGCGCGCGTGGGCGTGGGACGTTTGAATGCGCGAGGACTTGATGGATGGATCCATCCACCGTTGTCGCCGCAGCGTCGGTCCGGCTGATGACCGCGTGTGTGGACTGTGGACCGTGCCACCGTGTGCGGGGGAAGAATTGAGGGTCGTGTTGGGTCCAAGGATGGTGGGATGCACGATGGCGGTGTGTGTGTCAGGCTGTCAGCCGAAGTCAAAAATCTGGTCTACCACCATGACAGGACACGGGTGAAAAACCACAATGCCATTTCACCTACTACTCCCTCTATACCCGTACAATATTTATAAGAGCATCTCCAACAGCCTCTCTAAAACGGACTCTCCAAACACCTATATAGCCAGCTCTCCAATTGATTTGGCAAGCTAAACTCATTCCTCACTCCAACAGCCTCTCCATCTACCCTCTCTATTACGAGCCTATGATAATTAGGACCCACATGTCAGCCTCTACTATCTATTCTTCTTTCTCTTTCTCCCCTTCTTCTCTTCCCCTACTACAACCATCCCGATGATGTCCACGCGATCGCGGTGGCCGGCATTGGTGGCAGCGGAGCGTCTGCTGCAGAGGAGGGAGGTTGGGCGGAGCTTGCAGCAGAGGGAGGGAGAGAGGAGGCGCCGTTGTCGCCGCCGGCAGACTCCGCATCGTCGTCGCCGCGGGCCTCCGCGTCGTCCTCCGCGCCATCGTCGCCGGGGGACTCCGCGTCGTTGTCGCCCCGACCCCACCCTACCGCCATCGCCTCGAGGTCGGCGGCGCGGAGTGCGTCGATGGAGACGGCGTTGTGCAGGCGGAGGGCCGGCTCGTCGTTGTCGTTGCCGCCCCGCTCCAGATCCCAGAGGGTCGGGGGAAGACGATGGGCTGCGCCATCTCGCTGCGGACGACGGTGACGGCGGAGCCGGAAGGACTCCGCGTCGTCGTCGCCGGGAGGACGACGGCGACGGCACTGGGCGGATGAATGTGGCGGGCAGGGAGTGAGCCGGGATGGGATGGGGAAAGGGAGAGAGAGAGAGGAGAGAGAGGGTGGGACTCACACCAGATAGCCAGCCGTCCTGACTGGCCAACTTTGGCTAGTGAGGTAGGGAATTTAGCCAGCCGGATGGCTTGGAGAGCCATTTAGCTAGTCTGTTGGAGTAGATTTTTTTGCCCAAGTTCACTAAATTTTAGTTTGGAGAGCCATTTGGCTAGTCTCTTAGAGATGCTCTAAGATCGGAATGGCTATATGTTTGTTGACAGATTTTTTATAGCAGAATCATTCACTTTTTAGGCCATTAATCTTTCTTTGAGATTGGTGCAATTTTAGATTAGTATCATCTAGTTTGTTTCGTCCGTGGGTTACTGGGCTCCTTTGGGCTTTATGTGGTCTCACCTTTACTATTCAATTTTGTGATACTACTAGCCACTGACAGAGAGTGTTTGGGATTTTCTTGTCCGCAATTGCTATATCTTTGTCGACAGTTTTTTTCCCAAAAATCTGTCACTTTTCTATCCGTTCGATTTGACGCTAAGATTCAGTTTTGTATGTCCTGTGGCTGCATGGAATTGGACTCCAATGTCTGATCTTTAACGTGTTCACACCATAAGACCCTTTTGTTACTTTTTTACCCTTATTTAACGTGAAGTTCGCTCACAGAATATCGTATGATCCCACGCGTACTAATTACATCGTACTTACACTATAATTACATATGTAAGTTTAGTATATTTACGTTGTAAGTATGAAAATTACATATGTAATTTTAGTGTATTTACGATATAAGTCTGAAAATTACATATGTAATTTTAGTGTATTTACGATGTAAGTATGAAATCTAATTTAGCCCATTTGAGCCCACGTGAGTTTCAGATTGTCCACGTGGCCCGTTTGTTTGTTTTTTATATTTTGTTTGTGTATATTAATGTCATCCGTTAGATGTTGATCTAAAGGGTAAGAAATCTGCATGATAGGAGGCTAAAAAATTTGTCACATGATGTATATGCAGTCCCACTTATAAGATACTCTCTCCGCATCAAATTAGTTGTTTTTCTATTCAAACTTTGCCCTAAAATAATTGTCACAATGAAGTATAATTTGTCCCATTAATCACTTCTTATTCAAATTTATCTCTTTTCTACCCTCAACTATCCTTCCATATCCAACCATACATTATTTAATAAAGGGAGCTATAACCGTTTTTCGTAAACCTTAATCCATACTAAACAATCTAAAACGACAACTAATATGGAATAGAGAGAGTACTTAATATAGTATAAATCTAAATATTTTTCAGCCATCAGGTGCTTATACAAGGGAAATCCGAGCAATTTAAGGGCCACTTCTAAAGTGCTATTTAAGTTTTGTTATTCCTCATTTTCTATTAGTACTTTTTTATACTACTAAATGGCATGTTTCGTGTGAAAATTTTTTATATAAAATTATATTTAAAACAAAATAAATTATTTTTTAAATTTTCTAATAATACTCTATTAAATCAAATACTAATCACATTTTTTTGTTGTGCGTGCAGTTAATAAGCTAAATTCATCCTAAGAAAGAACGCGCTCTAAACTCAAAATTTGATCAGTTAGATGATTGAAATATAATCTCTTCTTAAACTTAATACTTAGTACCTGCTAAATGACATCTAAATGCTAATGCACTTTTTTTGGATTAAAAGCTAATTCCGGTCCTACTAAAATGTTGGCAACTTCAATACTATCAAATGAATTTTTGGTTTGCTACTAAATTTTGTCCGCACTATTTTACATTATGTACCACCAAATTTGGTAGTGGTAAAAGGTTTACTAGGAGAAGTATATTATTTTGCGCCAATGGTTCTTCAGTGAAGTGTGCATGTGACATGAGATTTTGGTGTGTGTTTTAGTGTCTCCCAGTTTTACGGAAAAAAAATGAGACATTCATGGCCAGCGGTCCGAGCTAGCCACTGCCCAGTCGATGAGAGCGACTATCTCACGGAGTCACGGCCTCACGGGCCTCCAAGACGACTGGGACCAATGCTCGCGCGGGCTCCCTCCCTGGCTGACGGCCTGCTCGAGCGGAAATTCCGATAAAACCAAAAAAGACCGAATAAGTTCATTTCAGGTCCCTCAATTTATCGTCGAGTCTAAAATTCATGCATGAACCGCAGTATTATACATGGTGTGCCCCTCAACTCCCAAAACAGTAAAAATCCCAAGACGGTTTCAATGGTGGTTTTGGCTGACGTAACGTCTACGTGGTGTTGACGTGACAATCAAAGTCAGAAAAAACCTATGTGGCACTCACGTAGGTCCTATTTCACTTATTTGTTCTTCAAGTAGTTCAATAGTTCTACTATTCACACACTTTCTTAGCTAGTTTTCTCTGAAGGATTCAACTTTCCGAGTTTGTTTAATTTTCAGAGTGTTAAGTGTATATATGTATTGATAGTTTTTTTTTTTTTTAGAGAGAAGGCCCGGTTTTTTTGAAAGCCATACACGGGCACACGGCGGAGTCTTGACATGGGGGTTGCCCATTTTACAGGGAAGCATCAGGCGACACCAAAGGTGATTACAACTAATTGAAACTGACCACCCCACTAGCATCTAAAACCTCTCAGTTTCAGTCAAAAGGACGAACAGGGCTAAAAGCAGGACATACCAGGAACCAACAAAAAACTGAAAAGCTTAAACTATCCAACTCCAGATCTTGATCTCTCACTACGGTAGTAGCCATCTTCAGTTTCTCAGCAATCAGCTTCATCTCATCCTTTTCCTTAACGCGACAGAGGGCCTCCCACTGTAATAAGAAAGAGAATATTTGGAAAGGGAGGGTTAGAGGTGAATACAACAGTTTTGATCTGAAGATCATATTGTTTCTAGTAATCCACAAAGACCAACAAATTGCAACAAGTAAAGCAGATAAAGCTTCTGAACTTAGATGGATATGGTTACTACAAAGCCTAAAGAACTCATCAAAGGATCTAGGTAGAACCCCCCCAACCCAAGGCATCTCTGCAGATGCACCAAATCAGAGAAGCCATGGGACAAGTAAATAAGAATGTGATTGGTAGTCTCAACAGCTCCACATAACTGACAAAACTCTAAACCTCCCCAGCCTTTTTTCTTTAGTTGCCCTGCAGATTGAATTCTGTCCTTCATTGCCAGCCAAATGAAGTGCTTCATTTTCATTGGGGTAGGACCGTAGGACATTTCCAAACTCTTTGCATGTTGATATCTTTGATACCTCTGAAGGATATAGCTTCATATAGAGATTTGGTAGTGAACTGCTTATTAGCCGCCAGACTCCAGGTCAGGATATCAGGGGAGTTTTGTAATTCGATCTCATCAATAATCTCTCACAAATCTTGCCATTGTTGGACCTCAATCTCTCCAAAGGATCTCCTAAAGGTCAGGTAATCAGCTCCTTTTGTAGGAACCTCAGAAACTGTTATGTTTTGTTGATTACAAATCTCAAAGATCTTGGGGAAGATGGTTTTGAGAGGGCAAGTACCATGCCAAATATCATACCAAAACCAGATGTGGCTGCCATCCCCCAAGAGCCATTCTGAACCTAGTTGCATCCATCTCCTTATGTTAAGAAGCCCTTTCCAAAATTGGGACCCCTTATCAGAGTTGCATTGGAAAATCCCCTTTCCATGCAAATACTTTTTTCTTAATAACAACTCAATACACAAACTCTTATCGTCTGATTCAATTTTCATGATCCACTTGGCAAGCAAAGCTGTGTTAAGAGTTCTAGTTTCAATTAGACCAATGCCACCAAACTCTTTTGAGAAGGCTAGGTCAATCCATCTCACAATGTGGTATTTTCTCCCCTGCTTATTGCTAGCCCAATAATATTTTCCTCTAATAGAGTCAAATTTCTGATAAATCCCTTCAGGCAGTTGATAAAACCCCATGGCATAAGAAGGGATGGAGGAAAGACAAGCATTAATGTGAATAGCTCTCCCAGCATAAGAAAGGGGAACCATTGTAAAACAGTAAATAATAGGAATTTAGATAACTTAGAACCATAATGTTTAATTTTCGTATTGTTACGTTTATATGTATGACAGTATGAGGCTATAAGTTGCAATTGATAGGAATTTGCAGAATTTAGAGAGGGTCTTTTCTTCAATGAACTAAACAAGAAGTAAGATGGAGCAACAGTACTTTGAATGACTGTTTAGTTACCTTTATTGAAAGGGATTTCGTCTTGCAAGTTAAGAATGAGGACATCATCATTTATCTTTAAGATATCAAGCATTGAAAAGTTCTAGATTGTAAAATTTCTTAACAATTTTCCATCTTTTTCTATCCTTTTACATGTTTTATATGTTGCTATTTTCATATGTCGAACAATTATTACTTCTATATATTAAAGAATTTGGACTTATGATCAATTCTATATATTTTGTCCTATATGCTACTATCTATATTATACAATTACTAGTGTGCTATATTATACAAGCCAATTATTGAGCTTTTGGGTGTAAAACGATTTTTTTCTCTACCTATTTCGAATTCCCAACCTCTAAATCCTAGATCCTCCCCTAGGCTGGCGCACCAGAACGATGCACGAGACGGGCAACATCGGAGCTCAACATGACAGCCGACGCCGGTTTAGGACTTTAGGGTGGTGGTGGGGTGGAATATAGAGATGGGAGACGGAGAGGAGAAGGCTATCGGCAAGGGATGGGCAGTGCGAGCGTGGTACTTAAGTCTAGGAGCCCATCGATGCCTGCGTTACCACTCAAGCTTGGGCTGCGGATCTAGAACAAGGTCGAGGCAAAGGTGGAGGCTAGTGGAGCTTGTGCTACGGATCTTGCAGTCACGTACATAGCAGGCTCCTCAGTGCTCTCACTGCCTTGAGCACCGCTTTCAGCTGCCACAGCGGATCTTGGTTGAGAGCTTTTGATGCACGTGATCTCCTCTTTCCGTTTATCCTAAAATCGGAGCGAATTATAGCCGAATTGAAAGAGGAAATCGAGAGGAAAATAATAAGAGAAGAGTGAGGAATCGATTTTTGCAATCAATTGGAAAATAAACATATCGACGTGGTGGCTTCGCTAGGGTTTGGGCGGTTTGGCCCGGCGGCGGCGGGAGGCGTGCTCGGCGCACATGCAGCATGCAACATCCCGCCGCCGCTCCGCGCGCGTGCAACATATCGGACGAGATATAGTAAAAGGCAACATGAAAAAAAGGGAAAAAAAACCGAAGCATGTGATAAAAAAAATCAAAAAAGACGGAGAGGAATTTCCGGAAGCTTTACATTTTTTTAATTAAGTATATATACTCCCATGCAATATTTGTTTGTATCAGGGTTTAGAACTGTGAAGTTAATTCTTGCACTCATAGTCTCTCCAACATTATACCACCTGTTATTCTCCATTTTAACATTTGATTTTGCTAATTATTTATTTTTCAATTTCTAGAAACATAGGGCATTAACAGGATTAAATTACTTTGCCTAAATTATCGATGTGACCTAAGATTTCAATCTATTGTAGTGAATCCGCTGTATTGAAAAAAAAAGGGGTCTAAAAATCCGATTTTTGGTTGTGTTTTTCCTCCTTGTATTTTTCTTTACCTTTCGTCTTCTCTCTTTAAAAAAAACGTATCTTTGCCTTAAGGTTTTTTTCCTTTCTAGTGCTTTTTAAAATGTATTTATATTTTCTGTTTTTTTACTTTACTTCCATCCGTGCCCACGTTTAAGCAGGCCAGGCCCAAAGCTCGTGGGTACTTAGGGACTGTTTGCCACAGCTCCAGCTTCAACTCCACCCTTCCTGGAGCTGGAGCTCAGCCAAACAGTTTCAGCTCCACCAAAACTGGGAGTGGAGTTGGGTGGAGCTCTCTCACTTGGGCCTGTTTGGCACAGCTCTCCAGCTCCACCCCTCCTGGAGCTGGAGCTCAGCCAAACAGTTTCAGCTCCACCAAAACTAGGAGTGGAGTTGGGTGGAGCTCTCTCACAAAATATACTAGAGTTGTGGAGCTGGGTTTAGGCAGCTCCACAACTCCACTCCAGACTCAACTTCTGGAGTTATATTTAGGAGTTGGAGCTGTACCAAACAGGCCCTTAGAGCAAGGATAATAATAGAGCTCACTTACTAATATTAGCCAATCTTAAAGCCAACACATATAATAGATTAGCTATAAGATTGACTACAATTTTCTTCTCTTCTCTCTATCTCTCACTTATACATTAATTGTATTTGTCTTAGAGCTTGTGTTAAGCTAGCTCTTGCATGAGAGCCAACACCCTTAATTTTTTGTTATATCTCTTCTTCACATAAGTTTATAGTAGACTTATAGTTTACTAACTGTTATACTTAGTACAGGCGTGCACCCTATGGCCGTCTCGCGCCCACGCAGCTAGCACCGTTTTTTCTTCCTTGCAAGCGTGTCTTTGTACACGTGTCAGCAAAACATAGGCCTACCTAACCAATCGTAAGTTAGGGCTGGTTTGGTTTGTGATCTAAATTGGCCTTACCAATTTTTGTCAATGTCAAATTTTGGCAACTTTTGGCATTGCTAATTTTGGCAAAGGTAAAATTATGTTTGGATTGAAGCCAAAATAGCCTAAATTAACTGTTGAAATGGCCTATTTTCTTAGGCATGCCAAAATTTGGCTTCAAACCAAATAGACAATAAATACTATTGAAATTGATAAATATTGGTAAGGCCAATTTAGGCCTCAAACTAAACCAGCTCTTAGTAACACAGCAAAACCGCCGGCTTGAGTAGTATAGCAGGGATCATAATATGAAGAGAATATGGGATTTGCGGCGTTCGAAAATTTAATAAGATGTGAATACGTGATGTGATAGAAGCACCCAACAAAATTCAAAGCTCACTGTAGATAAAATATAAATTCTCTCTTTTAGCCAAACATTCAAGTTAGTGATTTGATCGAGGGGGAGGCGAAGGAAATCTAAAGTCTTTAACCCAAGTTGACAAGAAACAAACTGACTCCCATTTTGTCTGAACTTATGAAAGTCAATATTACTTTTTTAAATATGGGTTTTTAGATAGTGAATGATGGGAAACAAATATCCATCTTTATATGCTATTATCCGAAGGAAATCTATTATCCGAAGGAAATCGTCTTCTATTGCCACTGTCATGGGATCTGTTCCGCTTAATGTTTCTTTTAGAAGAGCTTTAGTTGGTCAGAATCTTATTCATCGGCATGAATTGTGTGCTTCTATTGTACATATCCAGTTGAATATTTCTTCAGCTAGCTTTAGGTGGAATTATCATCAGAATGGTGGGTTCTCGATAAGGTCAATGTACCTAGCTTTAATTAATAATGGCTATATTGAGAGGAATAAGTGTATTTGGAAGTTTAAGATGCCGCTTAAGATTAAGATCTTTATGTGGTACTTGCTTAAAGGGGTTATGTTAACCAAGGATAACTTGGCGAGGCAAAATTGGAATGGCAGCTTGTGGTGTTGTTTTCGTATGAAGAATGAATCTATTCAACATCTCTTTATGGATTGTCATTATGCCAAGTTCATATGGAGAGCACTTCAGTTCTCTTTTGGTTTTAACCTTCCTACTAATATATCTCATATTTTTTATGGGTGGTTTTGGAGTTGATAAGAAAAAGAGTAAACTGATACTTATTGGAACTTCTGTCATTTGTTGGGTTCTATGGTTGGGTAGAAATGATATGGTTTTTGATAAAACACCATCAATTTCTTATATGCAGGTAATTTTCAGGGCAACCCACTGGCTCCGGTTTTAGGCACAACTACAAATGTGTGATGAAGATGGAGAGTTTCTCAAAGTTGCATGTCGCAAGTTGGAGACCACAGTTATACAATATTTTGCTAATTATGGTTGAAAATTTACAAATAGGTTAAAATAAATGTGTTCTTCTTATCTTGGTTTGGGTCCTTCTTTTTCCTGTTCGGCGTGTTCTACTTGTTTTGAACTATACTCTTTTCTGAAGTAATACTTTGTTGGCTGTATCTCTTATTAAATAAAGACCGTCATATTATAATCCATTATCTAAAAATGGCTCTCTAAACTACGGACCAAATAGAGATATGCACGATAGATATTGGGTATTTAGAAATATGGTATTTACTATATTATAAAAGGATAATAATTTCTATAAGAATACAGTAAAATATGACAACGGTTGGTATAACATTAAAATCGTTTTCGTTTATTTTTTTAAAGTGTCAATTTTCGTTTTCGTCTACTAGTATGGATGACTTCATTAAAAACATTAAAATCATCTTTTAAGAGTACCATTTTTTTCACTTGTGTCGGTCGGTCAGGAATTTCCCATTTTTCATCTCCGTCCGTGGTGATGTGATGTTTGGCGTGTGGCCGGGTGGGCACAGCGCCACAGCTGCACCGGCAGCACTGGTGAGATGGATGGAATGTACAAACTGGCCTGCACCGTACCGTGGTGGGATGTATGGAATGGATTCTTCAAACTGCGAGTGGGTATTTAGGAGAGAGGGACTAAGGGCCGATTGAATCAAATGATTTATATAGGAATTTTATAGGATTCAAATCCTATAAGAAATTTTTCTATTTGGCCCTTTGATTTAAAGGATTGAAGCTTTCCAAATCCTATGAAATTCTTATGGAATGGCACATTGTATGTGGATTTTGGAGGAAATTTAGCAAGAGCTCTAACCTCTTGGAAAATTTCCTTTGAGTCTATCTCTCTCATCCGATTCCTGCGTTTTTCCTACACTCCAATCAGACGACCATTCCTGTGTTTTTCCTGTGTTTTGCAATCCTCTATTTTACACTTCAAATCCTATCAGAATCCTGTGTTTTTCCTATTCCTCCGTTTTTCTACCCTGCGATTCAAAGGGGCCCTAAAGTTTAGTCCCTCTCTCCCAAACACCTCCCAAGTGTGGTCCAACTCTCCACGGAGAGTGCTACGCGTCGGACGTACGGGCGGCGTGAGAAGAAAAATCTGATGCATCTTTGAGCCGTCCAATCCACACGCATGCATCATCCGTCTGACGTCATCAAGCATTCATGAATACAAAACTATTTTAAACTATTTTTTCTCTTAAATTATTTATCCAAATTATGATTCGATTATACCATTAAATTCGTTGTAATTAAATCTTTAAAACAAGACCACACGTAGATATATTCCGATGAAATTTTTTTAAGCTTATTGTTAAATTATTTTTAAATATTGCATGATGTTCCATCAACTTTATAGGAATTATTTCACTAGGTAGATCGAAAATGTTTCAATCGTTTAAATCGAGCGTTGTTTCACCTTATATAAAAACAATATTTCAACAAATAGCAAAAGAATGTTTCAAGTCACTACAACATTTGATCCTTGTAAAGTGAAACATTATAAGTACACTAGGTGAAATAATTTTGGTGGAATAAAAAATAAAACGAATTCTCTTAATAGAGGGTTTCCATCACATCAAAACTTTCCTACACACATAAACTTCCAACTTTTCCATCACATTATTCCAATTTCAACCAAATTTCCAATTTTAGCGTAAACTAAACACACCCAAAGATAAACAGCTAGCTCTTCCTTGATGGTCTTCGTGCACTGGTGCCTGGCGGTTGGCCAACAGCCCAATTAGGACAGCCCCAACCCATAATATCTATAAGCAGTGTCTATGATGCCATGTCAATAAGACATCAAAATAGAAACTACACTCCACAACCCATAATTTCTTAAAGTGGGCCATTAATAAATACATCATCTCTCTTCTCTACCAATCATATTTATTCTTCATTTATTATGAAGACACTATTATCTCCTAATGCAAAACTAGATAGTGTCTATGCATAGGTTCTCGTGTTGAAGCTAGATCTTGCATGAGACCCAGTTTCTTCCTCTCTTCACTCTCTCTTAATTAATATAGTACGAAATAAGTTAAAAATCATACGTAACAATGTACTTAATGACATAAAAACTATCTTAGGTAAAAAGTTGGGGACTGCCCTTATTAATTTTTCCAATTAACTTGTTCCTCGATCTCCCCAACTCCCCATGGCCACTAGCGTGCTAGGGCAGTAGGGCTGCTGCTTGGGCGCTTGGCGTTGGTGGCAACCGGTGAGCTGGTGGCACAAGCGACGCGGGCTGGAGCAAATCGTGGGCGGCTGCAGGTGCAGGCTGCACGCTACCTCTGCGGCTCTGCCTCGATCTACAGCTAGAAGAGGAGCAGCGGTAGCAGCCAGCTTGCCGAACCATGCAGGTGGTTTTTATCAACTAGTACCGAGTACTAAACTACTAATCCATCTACTTTAAGTGTGTTTTGTTTACGTTAAAATTAGAAATTTAGTTGAAATTAGAATGATGTAACGGAAAAGTTGGAAGTTTATATATGTAGGAAAGTTTTGAAATGATAAAAAAGTTGGAAGTTTGAAAAAAAAAAGTTTGTAACTAAACACGGTGTTTGTTCATTTGCAATGTTCTTACTACTCTCTAAATATAAGGGATTTTGATTGGATATGACATATTCTAGTATAACGAATCTGGACAAGAAGTATGTGTAGATTTATTGTACTAGGCTAGGATACCCTGAAACGGCTAGGGAGGAGCGTATCCGTATCGGATACGTAAAGGGATACGGATACGTATCGGATACGCTCCGATACGTATGCCGTACGTATCCTCTATTTTCCTGATTTTCAGAAAAATGAAATAATTAGGGATACTCCCCTGGTCTGAAAAAATGAAATAATTAGGGATACTCCCCTGGTACGCATGGATACAAGGTACGATCTAATCCTAACTTCTCACGGGATACCAATCCTCGCCGCGTCCATCTTTTCCTACCCAACGACGTCGTCGTTCTAGAGCGAGGCAAAGGTAGAGCCGCCGCTCTGCAATGCGGGGCCTACTACTGCTGCCGCACGCCGCCGAGGCGCCGCATCGTCGCCATGCCCCGTGGAGCCGCCGCCGCCGCATGCCGCACCCCCCTAGCTTAGCGCACGCAGCACACACCTCTGCTCGCGGTTAGGGATTGCTTCATTCAAGTGAGGTAAGTATCGTGTATTGATGGTTCAGGGCATCCTGGATCTCGATTTGTTGGGGCCGGGGAAGGACGACATCAGTTTTATGATATTGGACACCGTAAAGTAATACTACAAAGCTATAAGTGACTTTTTGAAGATCCAGTACTACTGCAGTACTATTGGTCTGGTCAAAGCTATACAATTCTAAGCTTTAATGTATCTGTGTATTGCTCTATTAGTTATCTTTCAATTATTGGCAATCAATTCTCCCATTTTCTCTGAGGAGTGTATTGTTTCTTTTTAATTTATTATGTATATATAGACGTATCCACGTATCCATGTTTTTTTGAAAATAGTCATATCCCGGTATCCCCGTATCACATATCCGTATCCGTATCCTCGTATCGGGGTAACATAGGTACTAGGATATGTCACATCCAACCAAAATCTCTTATATCATGGGACGGAGGGAGTAATGTTTTATATTCTATGGATAGTATCAAACTGTGATGTGTACATTTCCAAAGAATTTTTCTTATATGTACTATACTTGTTTATATTTTGTGTGTCTGTATTCCCATAATATATATTGACATAAATCACTCGATTAGTATATATTTGCTTATTTCGTGATATCAACGTGGGCAATTTTTATGTTTTTCCATGGATTAGATTGAAATGCTCCGAGTCAATTCATTTGTCTCCGCCATATAGCTATGCTTTTATCCTAGGTCCACCACTGATTTCGACACTTGCACAATTTCGAAAAATCGTTGTCTTGGCCTTTCCTCTTGTGGCTTTGCATGCAGAAGCTAGCCGGACAGTTGCTGCCTACTGATCCACTCCCACTGTCCTAAAATAAGTGTAACCGTGAGTTTTCATGTCTAACTTTGATCGTCTGTCTTATTTAAATTTTTTATAATTAATATTCTTGTTGTTATTAGATTATAAAATATGAATGGTAATTTATGTGTGACTTATGTTTTTTTAAGTTTTTTTAAAAAATTTGCAAACAAGACAGACGGTTAAAATTAGACACGAAAACTTATGGCCGTGCTTATTTTAAGACGGAGGGAGCATTCGATTTGGAGGTCGTTCACGAGAATTTTAGAGGAATTGACCCATTTCTTATGAAAATCCTATAATATTAATTTCTGCCTATCGAAGAAGCCCTTATTATTTTACTGGTAGAGTAGTACTACTCCCCGAGCTCCTTAAGAGCAAATTTAATAGTATAGCCAACTACTAGCTCCAAATCATCTATAGTCAATGTAATAGCCAATTTCTACAATAGTTGCTTACTATACTATTAATATCTGGTCCTACTTGTCATACACACGTTACGTCTTAAAGTCCATGCTGCAGCTAGCTATAGATCTGTAACTCGCTGCTCTTCTTTCTTCCTTTATCTTTTTAAAATATGCTTATAGTTGGTTTATAGCCTGCTATTGTACATGCTCTAATAATAATAATATAGGTCGCAACTGCACCGATCGGCAATACCAAGAGGCTTTAACTGATTTTCTCGGGGTGACGCATGCGACACTTTCACTCCTCCCGTGTGCAATGGCCTTTGCATGCATGCATGCAACTCTTGGCATTCTTCCCCATGAACTACCTGCTATTTTGGCGCTGAACGACCCCGCGAAAGCATGCACGTAAAAATTTTGGAGGCGCCATCAACCAAATTTTGGAATGCTCCATCAACCAAATTTTGGAATACATCAACGAAAATTTTGGACGCGCCATCAACTAAAATTTTGAATGCACCATGAACGAAAATTTGAATTGAGCTAATCTGATCGCCAGCTTGTTCTATAAATATAGCGAGACTATAATTTTGGAGTACTTCTATGTGTTTGTTGCGCATGCACGCACATATACCGTTGTACGCAATAATGCATGTAGCAGTGGTAAGAGGAGGTACAATAGCAGGCTATAAGCCAACTGCAAATATATTTTAAGAATATAAAGGAAGAGATAGAAGAGTAGCGGGCTACAGATTTATAGCCAGCTATAGCACGGACTCCAAAACATAGTGTGTGTATGACAGATAGGACCAGATATTAATAGTATAGTATGTAACTATTATATAAATTAGCTGTTAGATTGGCTATATATGAATTGAAACTAGTAGTTGGCTATACTATTAAATTTGCTCTAATCCGGTCATGAATTTGTTGACGTTTTGGAGTTGGGCTGTTTGGCTTCAAAAGCTTGACGCTTTGGCCTCCACACACTCACTTTATTTAGAATGGTATGCCCCTGGGCATGCATGCAAACCACATTAATAGATGTTGACGCATCGTAATTAATATGGACAGAACATGAAATAAACACCCTAAGAGCAAGTTTAATAGTATATAGCTCACTACTAACTCTAATTTATCTATAGTCAATCTAATAGCCAATTCATATAATAGTTGCCTACTATACTACTAATATATGGTCCCACCTGTCATACACACATTGCGTCTTGAAGTTCGTGCTGCAGCTGGCTATAGATCTATAGCCCGCTGCTCTTCTCTCTCATCTTTTATCTCATTAAAATATCTTTACAGCTGACTAATAGTCTGCTATTGTACTTGCTCTAACTAATCACTCCTTGGTATATGAAATTATGTTCAAAACATCAACAAATAGAGTATATTGTGTCTGGGATGGGCTAGTGATGCGTGTGTATACCGTCCTCAGTTTCTTATTGTCACTACTAGAAAAAAGATTTTTGCAGGCGGGCCAAATCCATCTTTTCAGGCGGATTGGCGTTCCGCATATAAGCAAACAATTGTGAAAATAGATAATTTTCACAGGCAGGCCCGAGGCCCACCTACGAAAATCAACTTTTACAGGTGGATGACATCTTCACAGGTGGTAGATTCACCCGCCTGCAAAGCACATTTCAGCGAATAAAAAAAAAGACGCCCACCGCCGCTCCCGGTCTCTCCCTCCGGCCGACCACGGCTCTCCTCCGTCCGTTGCTGTCCCCACAGGTTTGGCACCGTCGTCGCGTCGTCATCGAGGAGGAAGTCGGTGGCGCCGTCGTCACGTCATCGAGGAGGAGGAAGCCGGTGGCGGCGGCGTCGCGTCGTCGTTGTCTTCGCGTTGTTGGCGCCGCCATCGTCGTCGTCGTCGTCGAGGAGGAGGAAGCCGGTGGCGGCGGCGTCTCGTCGTTGTTGTCTTCGCGTTGTTGGCGCCGTCGTCGTCGTCGTCGAGGAGGAGGAAGCCGGTGGCGGCGGCGACGCGTCGTCGTTGTCTTCGCGTTGTTGGCGCCGTCGTCGTCGTCATCGTCGAGGAGGAAGCCGGTGGCGGCGGCGTCGCGTCGTCGTTGTCTTCGCGTTGTTGGCGCCGTCGTCGTCGTCGTCGTCGAGGAGGAGGAAGCCGGTGGCGGCGGCGTCGCGTCCTCGTTGTCTTCCCGTTGTTGGCGCTGTCGTCGTCGTCGTCGTCGAGGAGGAAGAGGAAGCCGGTGGCGAGGAGGGAGCCGGCGGCGGAGGTGGGGAGGAGGGGAGCCGGTGGATCCGTCGCTTCACGATGCCGTGAAGGTCGTCGTCATCGCGGCCGAGGGGAGCCCACGGCTCGCGGAGGTGGCGTTGTCGTCGAGGAGGGAGCCGGCGGCGGAGGCGGGGAAGAGGGCAGCCGGCGGTGGAGGCGGGGAGGAGGGGAGCCAGTGGATGCGCCGCTTCACGGCGCCGTGAAGGTCGTCATCTCGTGGCTGAGGGGAGCCGACGGCAAGTGGAGGCAGCGTCGCGGTCGTCGTCGTAGAGGAGGGAGCTGGCGGCAGAGGCGGGGAGGAGGGCAGCCGGTGGAGGATTTTTTTCGTTAAGTGTGTGAGAGAGATGTGCAGAGGGAGGAGGGGGACGGAAATGAGTGGTGGAGAGGAGAGGATAAGGATGATTGATTTTCTTTTGTGGAGGCATGATTTTTCTATGCAAAATATTTAAGAGGCCCGCCTGCTAAAATAAAGGTATTTTAGCAGGCGGGCCTCTTAAGTGGTTCGCCTGGAAAAATTAATTTTCACAGGCGGACGGTGAGCTCCATCCCGATTTACATTTTTCTAGATGGCTATTTAGCTTCAAGGGTTATATCCGCCTGAAAAAAAAAGGCTAACGTTGTTAAAAATTTATAGTAGTGTGTAATTGTCGTCATAGCAGTGTACGTACATTCTCGATGCCATGTTCTAGGGTTGATCGTTGGGAGCATGCACCGAAAAACGAACGTGTGTTTGGAACACTAAACAATTAGCCTCAAAACGGATAGAGCAGCTGGATTAATTAAACAGAGGAGATCCTGATACCGAATCTTTAATTAAACAAAACGACATGCCAATGATTTTCCTCAGTCGGCTGTACGGACTACGGAGTACTCAGCTGAACACGTGTGGTTGGAACACTAAAACAACTGGAGTACTCCGGTTTTATTTTAATTGATGTTTTAAATAATGACACGCTCTACAAAGATATACCTTTGATCTTATTTTTTATTATAATATATACAATAAATAAATGCATGTTTACTTTTATTATAATGTTTTGAAAGACACAATCGTACGGTATCACAATCGTATCTGTCGAGAATACGGAGAGCTCTCGTTACATTGCCGCATTAACTGCGCAATAACTGTAATGCATGTAACGCTTCAACTTTCGTTACTCCGATCTACGAGTACTCCTACTAGCAGTCGGCTGTGTTTGGATCCAAAACTTCAGTTTTTTTTTCATCACATCTATCTGTTATACACATAACTTTTTAATCCCATCATCTCTAATTTTAATCAAAATATAAACTTTGCAGTGAACTAAATACATCCGTAGTCTAAGATTGATTGATTCGAAACGATCCTCCAAAATACTGTACTACTCCCAGTCTCGTGAGTGTATATATTCCACTCGATTAGTTAAAACTGAAAAAGGCCGCACCATACCACAAGCTGATCAACTGCTGAACCTCTAAACATTGACACGTACTGTATATTCCATCTTCGCTCCTGATTTTTTCTTTAGGGCATACGAGTATATATATGAGACAATACATATCCTTAGATTAAAATAATCTCTTAGAATCCATCTAATAACAACGTGTCCTTGTTTCCCATTAATACGTTTTTTAAACCACTAAGCGGTAACTTTGTGTAAAAATTTTTATGTAAAAGTTCCTTTAAAAAATCAAAAAATCTATCTTTTTTATTTTAACATATTTTCGGTTAAAAACTATTTATATAATTATAGTATAGTAGTAATACTACTACTCCTACCCTGACGCGTGACCCGGCCGGTGAAAACACCAACACTTTGGAGTCGAACCGCTGCGTCACTCTGGTCAGGCGGCATGTGATCGAGGCCGGTTTTGGTTTGACCGGAGTCGGCGCCGGTTCCAAGGGCAAAAGCGATCAAGCTTTTAGCTTTTCGACGAGGGGCACGTCTCGAGTCGAGTCGATGAGGTTGATCAATCAACATGGCGAGACCTAGCTCCGGTGCCGTTGCGCCTAGACACAACACAACCCTCTGCACGTTCAAAAAAACGCCATGCTTATTTATCCAAACGATCCACACCATGGCCGCACAGGGGGCACACCGCCACGCCAACTGGTACTAGTATAAATAACCTCACGCACGCCACGCACCGAGGGAGCGGAGGCGACGCGAGGCGAGGCGAGGAAGAAGAGGAGGGGAAAACATAGGGAGAGGGGAGAAGAAGAGGCAAAAACCCTAGCCCTAAATTCTCTTCTCAAAGATGGAACCAGACGTGGGGGCGGAAGACGCGGCGGCGGATGCCTCCACCGGCGGTGGGTCTCGTCGGGGATCCGTTCCCGGCGGTTCGGCCGCAGCAGCCTCTCGCGCCGCGCCTCCTGCTTCGCCGACGTCAGCGGCGGCGGCAACCACCCTCGGCGCGTCACCCGCTGCGGCTCCGCCGACGGGGCCAGCAAGCTCCCCCGCCGCGTCTCCTGCTTTGCAGACGTCAGCGGCGGCGGCAGCCTCCCTCGTCGTCGTCGAGCCTCCTGCTTCGCCGACGTCAGCGGCGGCAACCATCCTCGGCGCTTCACCCGCTCCTGCTCTGCCGACGTCGCCAGAAACCTCCATCCCCGCGCCTCCGCCTCCGCCTTCGCTGTAAGTGCTGCTCCTTCCCTTCCGTCGGCGATTGAAAGATTGATTGAGAATTTGGAATTACACAGGATTTTCTTAGGATTGGCAATTCCTTTGGATTTGTCACTGTTTATGCATTCGTTTCATAGGAACCATGCGCAGGAATTTCGTAGGAATACTGTAGCAACCCTGTGAAAACATAGGAATTTCATAGGATTCTGAACATCCACACACACCTCATTTTTTTCCATTAGCTACCATGGGACAGATGCTAATCACGTTGGAGTGACTAGATGGGAACTAATATTTTATTGCTTAATTATACTATAATACATGAGATTAATATTAATTGGAAAATTCCTGTGGTTTATATATTCCTGTGTTTTGAACACTTCATGGCAGGGTGAAAGTTTTAGATATGGACCGTGCCAAAACTCTGATAAAAGAGCAAGACTGGGATGCGGTTGAAGGATATATATGGAGTATTCTTTGTGATAATCAAGAGCACTGTGTCGATGACTTTGCTAGACTTCATCCTGCGTTATATCTCATGTTTCGTGAAGAGAAACTGTTTCAGCTATTGGCAGAAAACAAGATTGATGAAGCTCATATCTTCTACCAACACTCAATCGTTTCACTTGAGGACAGAGATGGAATTTTCTTACCTGTTGATCTCGGTGTTAGGATAAAAAATTTGGACCCATCTAATTCTTCGTCGGTTCCTATTAGAAGAAGCACGCAAGAAGAGCTCTCGCGCTATGTGAAACTTTACTTTCCAAAATCAATTGGGTAAGCATTGTTTTTTAAATTCAAATTGAAAATAGTATTAATTAATTGTCTTATTTACTGCAATTGAAAAATATGTCATTCTTTGATGAATTGAGATCACCTGCAGTGGTTATAGCCACAGCAACTTAAGCAGTCAAATAGGCACCGTTGGATTGGAAAGTAGTGGTCAAGATTTTCCTAGACGCTATTTGACAAACACTTTAGCTGGATTTCTCCTGTAGCTAACACTGTAGCATCTACTGTTTAGAACCAATGTGGCACAGATTTTAACCGTTGATTGTTTCAATCCAACGGTGAAAAATAATTCGTACTGTAGCTCTTGATGTTTTCAAGTTCACTGAAAGAAAAGAAAAGGTAAATTCAGTTGAACGTAGCTACATGATTGAAAAATATGATCTACCTTATTATCTCACTAATTTGGATGACTTGATACCCACGATATGTGCTGCCTGTTTCAAACTTTGCTTAATCTCATACAAATTTAACTAAAATATGTTCAGGGAGAATCTTTAGAATTCATTTCAGCTTGTTTGTTTGGGATATAGACATTGAGGTGGCTACGTAATATGTGCAGATATAGCAGATTCCACATAAAATGCTAGGCAAATTAGTTCATATAAGACAATAATACTGTTCAATCCTAATAAATATGCTATCTGAAAGGATGTTATCAGCTACTCTTTATCAATATTGCCATGTGCATTTTCCACAGCGGTGAGAGCCCCACTGTCATTTTGTAGAGTCTATTTTATCACATTCAACCAAATATGTAGTTGAAACTTAAAAAAATAATGGTATCTTAAAGTAATTAAATTTAGTAAAACAGCCATACTGTGGAAGTTCCTGTCGAAACAACAGCTAGTCTTCACAATTTTGCTCTTGCCTAATTGAGCGTATTAGCAAAGTAATGAGTTTTTTCCCCAAATCCTGTAATGTACTACTCCAAAGAACATGTGTACATTCTGCTGTAATTCACAACTACACCATTAAGACAGCCGACGTAGTAACTTTAGACCAGCTGTATCAATCACTATATCTTCATTTAAATTGAATGGCAGGACTATAATATATTATAGAGATGCAAGAGGCTTCTTTTATACTACTCTATTTCAGTACACAAAATCAACTTGAGTGTTTTCCTATTATGTTATTATTCTGAGAAACTGTTGAAACTGCCATGAACAATTCATTTTGCATTAAAACTGGTGTAGTACATGTTATCATTCCCATTAGTGAAATTTTGTACTTTTTGAAGATTTTAAACTGGCTGGAAACTAGAATGTCGTCTAGATAAGAATGGATGCAGTTATGCAGTTCAGCACACTCAACCCTAAAAATTGAAATTGATAGAATATATCCCCTTACCTTTATCTATGAACACAAATCAAAACCTGGTGTTCCAACCATATGCACTTCTTCCTCGGTTTCTTTAAGAAACCCTCTTGCATAGTAACCATTTGGATGAGAAGGCAATACCTGCGTCTGAAAGCAACCCTGTTGATGTCGATTAGGAGATGGTTGTGATTTGGATGGGGAGAAGGCAGCGCCGGTGCTTGGGGGCGAGTAGGTGAGGCGGCGGCACCCTTGAGCTCTGTGCAGCTAGGTCCGACGAGGGGCGTGGTTATTTTGTTGATGGCGTGGACGCATATTTTTGCAAAAAAAGTTAACTACTTTCACTACTTTAAGATTTGTTTTTGTTAAAATTTTGTCAACTGTGAGCAATTTGTGGAGAAATATTTTCATGACATATTTTCTTTTGAATTCAGACGGGAGGAATACACTACGTGTGAGCAATTCGTGGAGAAACATCAGCTGCAGAACATTTCATCTGAAAAAGATTGCATGATTTGCCTTGCTTGCGGGTGGGAAGTTTTGGGTATGTGGAAGATGAGACCTCACTTCGTATACGCACACCATGTTAAGCACTGTTCAGGGGTGACTCAAGATCTGTTGAATAGATTGAAAAATATTGATGGTAAGCCTATTCTAGATTTTACTCAGTTGGTTGGCAAGTTTGAAATGACAGCATCTTCTATGTCAAGCAAATATTCATCAGCAACCAAGAAACTCAAAAGGAAGAAAACTGATATGGTTGCATGTAGGTCTGGTTCGAAACGATCTAGGGGAAAGAGAAGTGAAGAAAAATCAGAGTTTTGTGATGAATTTGTTTTGGAGAAAGCTAAGCTAATTCACGGTTTTTGTGTTGATCTTGCCAACTTAATGAAAACATACGTTCCTGGGGAAGTACATGTGTGTTATAAGAAGATTTTGGATATTCAGCTGGTTGCATCTTCATTGGAGTCTAACATAAACCAAATGAAGTTAAAAGATGTTTTTGGGAGTAGTAATGAGGACCTCTTTGGTGATGACTTTGATGATGTTATGCTCAAAAAGCTTTCTGAACTGTACAAGCTCTGTATTGACCTAGGTAAGTTCACGAAGACAAGTGGTGTGAGGGAGGACTTGGCTCATTTTGAGGAGGTACTTTTGAGGATTGAGTCTGAAGTGGGATGTACTTTGAGGGTCGCTGGGTTGAAGAGGGCCATCTGGCTTTGAGGGTCTTGGGGAGCACAACCATCAGGGGGTTGGGAAGTGACCTGGAAGACTTCGTGGTTGTTTTTGTTGGGGAGCTCACCTGGAAGACTGGTTTAGAAGATGTTTTGATTGTATCTTTATGTATTTTGGGGGAGCGCACAAGACTTCGTGGTTATTTCTGTTTTTGGAGAAGATGTTTTGGTTGTATCTTTATGTGGAGTAGATGTTTTGGAGAAGATGGTTCTTTTTGTTTTTGGAGAAGATGTTTTGTTTGTAACTTTTGGTTTTCATCATACCAAGATATGATGAGGGACTATGGGAAAGTTTGTGGTTTCAGCAGGATTTCTGACCATACGATATTTGTGGTTTCGTCATCTGCTCTCCTCTTTTTGGCTTGGCCATCCATGCATGGCTCCATCTCCATGCAAATTAATCTCTCAAGCTCAAGACTCAAGGCTGACCAAATTAAACCAAGGTGTTTACCGTAAATTCTTCTTGTTTTTCCCCCGGTTTGGTATCGCCGTGGAGGTGTGGACTATTTTGTTTTCTTTCTGCGTGAATGCGTCATCGTCGATGGATGCATCGCGAGCTTGACATGTTCCAACCGATCAAATTATCAAAAGAATGTACAGAAGTATAACTACTTCTTCACAAGGTTTAATGGCCCTTTCTGTCGTGGGGCACTAGTAGAGCCGAAATTTTTGAAATTGCAGACATTTTGAAATATTTTGGTCCGAAATATTTCAAAATTTGAATAGATTTTATTATTTTTTTAAAAAAAGCACGTTGAAATTGTTTCTTTTTTTTTTTTGAGGCGGGAGGGAGGACCATCTATCATTTAATCTCTACTATTTTCTGAATGAATCTGACCTTTAATTTCACCTCTCTCGTAATCGATATCCCGTGAAAAATTCCAGAAGTTCTTACATTGATGGAGTAGCTAGCAGCTCAATTTGCTAACTGGTGGCACGTCACTCAGCAAGTCAACTTTCATGCAGCTTGGAGACGGGAGTCATGACCTGATGATGGACTTATATCCGTAAGAAAAATGAGATCGGATCAGACTATAAAGCAACAGACTAAACTTGATTACGATCAGGTTGGTGCAGATCAAACTAGAATTGAACTCGAAGTTCACATCCTGCAGCAGCTAGTCCGATGAGTTGACCCAGATCGATGGCCTAATATTCATGTATGTGATCGATGCTCGTTTAGTCATATATATGGTGTTGTGTTGATCAAGCAAGCAATGATTTTTGGTATCCCTAGTTGCAAAGCATGATTGGTGCTCGAAGAAAGGGCATACAGCTAATTCAGCGAAATGAAAAACACACCTAGGATCGGACGATGACATCAAACAAAGGCAGGATCTTTGATCGTGAACAAAGAAGATTGTAAGAACATATTCCTGCTGAATCAAACCATTTCCATTGTCAATTTCACCATGTCTGAAAAGTCCATGATCCTTGCAATGTAGACGAGCCTAAATTAAACTAGTGTACCAATTTTCATCATCACCTTGCTTGCAACCAAATTTCAAAATTCAAAAAGGAAAAAGAAAGAAACCTTGCTTGCAACCAACGACGATGCACACCGTGAGGAAGCTTGACATCAGAAATGCAAGCTATAATTACGTCTCTCCGACAATGCATGCCAAAACTTGTCTGAAGTTCTGAACAGTATCGTGTTTCATTGACCCGTTGAGACTTGAGAATGGAGATGAGTTGACCACATTTGCAAGAGTAGTCCAATAACTGAAGATGAATGATTTCTTGGTTCTTGTTTCATTAGCTGAACTAAACTCTAAACTATAATTGGTGTGCGCTCGCTGAAAAATGGTGTTCTTGATTTCACATGAACCAAACCCAGACCGTTCAGTGGTCGACAGAAAATTAAATTCGTGGAAAATGGAATAGAGACGAATAACTCAAGACAAAAAAACACTCTGTTACATCCAACAATGACACATTATTATTGAGATGGTTTTCTTGCAAAATACATGGATCGGTTGTAATACAACGGGGACGAAATGCAGGACACATCAACATTACACACACGCACATGTATACGTTCGAACAATTAATCGTCGAAATTAATTAAACAAAGCATTGTTAAGAATCTCAAAATCAATCAACGATCGATCACATCATGACACGCAATAATCACACACACATGACAGACAGTCAAGCACAAGTCTAGCTAGGTCTCTACTTCAATAATTGGCTCGTGTTGTACGCTGCGCATACGTACGCGTACATGTATACGGTCACTGCACACCGTATGCTCAAGGAGAAGAACGCCGTCAGCTTATTCCGATCCTTCGCCCCTTCCTCTACTACTACTTAATTATACGCTTACGCACATGTATTCTGAATTTATATGCCGTATCTACTACTCCCTCCATCCCTAAATGTTTGACGCTGTTAAACTTTTTAAATATATTTGACCGTTCGTCTTATTAAAAAAATTTAAGTAATTACTAATTTTTTTTATTATTTGATTCATTGTTAAATATACTTTTATGTATACATATAGTTTTACATATTTCACAAAAGTTTTTGAATAAGACAAATAGTCAAACATATTTAAAAAAGTCAACGGCGTCAAACATTTAGGGAAGGAGGGAGTACTATGTATTTATATGGTAGTATAGTATAGTGTATTTATATGCAGATACGTCGCCGGCTGACCGGGGTGGAAGGAGACCGTAGATCGACGGCGGTGGTCGGCGATCAGTGCGCCGGCGGCGAGTTAGGGTTGGTCGGGGGGAGCACGCCGCCGCGGGGGTTGGTGTTGGTCTTGGGATCCGAGTAGTCCGCCACCGTCGACACCATCCCGATGCCGGCCTGGAAAACCGAGCGCCACCGCACGTAGCGGCGCACTAGCTTCACCAGCTGCACGTCCCTCGCTTTCGCCACCGTCGCCACCACCACCCCTGCATCGATCGATCGACCGCACACACACCACACCAAAAATCATGAAATTAACCAATTAACACAGCGAGAGATCGATGAGGCGAGAGATGCGAGCGCGTGAGTACCGTGCGAGAAGGAGAGGGCGAGGAGGAGGAGGAGGGCGAGCAGCCTTGGCTTCGCCATTGCTGTGTGGAGATTGGGGGGAGAGAGGGATAGATGGAGAGGAAGAGATAAGAGGGGGGTATGGGATCGATGGTGGTTTTCATGAGGCTTTAAACGAGGGTTTTGGAGGCATCGATGGCGTCGGAGGGAGGTGTAACATCCTCAAATTTTAAGCTAAAATTTGACTGCGTCATACTGACTTTTGACTGGTTTTAATTCTTAATTAGCAAAAATCAAAATCCTCTTTAATTGAACCCTTTTTATTCTTGATTTTGGTTCAAGTGTTGCCCCCTAGGATTCCTTAACTCATTTTCACCCTTAAACCCTAATTTTTCCCCTACCCTAAACTCTAGTGTTTTAGCAATTTTCTTTCAAATTTCAAAACTTCAAAAATTTCCTTAGTTCACCCTTATATTAGTGAGATATTGCTACAGTGCAGAATCTTTGCAAAACCTTTCCAAAAACACTAGATTAAAACCCTTCTCTTTAGGCAAATATTCAAAATTTCCTATTCAAATCCCCTTCAAAATTTCGAAACCAATTCAACTCAAGCTGGGCCGAAACCTTCTTTCTCCTCCAGCCCAAGTCGGCCCAGTCTCCAGCCGAAGACGCCCTCTCCTCTTCTGTGGGCGCACGCGGCGCCCAAACCCGGAAATGCTAGTTAGCGCGCGCGCACCGGCGGCACGCGTTTCAGGCCCAGTAGGCCCAGCGCCGGCGCGCGCGCGTCTTCTTGCGAATTTTTTTCCTTTTTTTTTTACCTTTTTCCCTTTTTTTTCTTTCTTTTTTCTGATATTTTTTATCTTTAGCATGTTTTGAGTTTGAAAGTTTTTAAATTGACTTGAAAATTTTCAAATTTAAACTTGAAAGTTTTCAAATCTCGATTTGAAAGTTTTCGAATCTCGACTTGAAAGTTTTCAAATCTCAAATTGAAAGTTTTCAAAATTTTCAAATCTAAAGTTTTTAAATTGAGTTGAAAATTTTCAAATCTCGACTTGAAAGTTTTCAAATATCGACTTGAAAGTTTTCAAATCTAGATTTGAAAGTTTTCGAATCTCGAGTTGATTGTTTTCAAATCTCAAATTGAAAGTTTTCAAAATTTTCAAATCTGGACTTGAAAGTTTTCGAATCTCGATTCTCGAGTTGAAAGTTTTCAAATCTCAAGTTAAAAATTTTCAAATCTGAGTTGAAAGTTTTTAAAATTTAAAACTTAAATTGAAAGTTTTCAAATCTAACTTAAATTTTTTTCAATCTGTTAGTAAAATCTCCCAAAAAAATCTCCAGAATTTTTTCCTAATTATCATCATTAGTGTTAAGTGTTAAGTATATTAACTAATATAGATATAATATAGATAGTTAACACTAAATTGGAGGGAGTGCTCGCGAGCTATTTCCCTGGCGCGCACGCGCGCCCTAGCAACCCCCGCCCACGGAAACCGCCTTCGTCGCACACGCGCTCACGGTACGCCGCCGCCTCGGTCCTCCCAATGCCGCCCACCGAGTCGCGCCGACGTCATCGCCGTGCCGTGCCTCTCCTCCTCCGCCGCCCAACATCACTGGCGTCGCCGCGTGTGCACTGCCGCCATCACCAGCCAATCACGAACGGAAGCCGGTGCCGTCCCCTTCTCCTTCACGAAGTCGTCGCCGTGCCTTCCTCGTCCTCCTCCGGCGAACCGACCTTCGCAAGCAAACCGACATCTGCCGCCTATAAATAGCCGGCGAGCCCTCCCCTTTTCTCCACACAAAACCGAGCCGAGCTCTGTCTCTGTCTCTCCTGGCCATGTCCGGCCATGGCCGCCACCGATCGATCTCCATCCATAGAGCATCCCAAACCAAATCCATTCGCCACCAGCCACCCCGTACACCGAAGAACCCATTTTACCCACTTCCCCCTTCACTTCCCCTTTGAATCGAGCGTCACCGGAGCTCTCTCTCTCTCTCTCTCTCTCTCTCTCCGGTTCATGCAATTGTGCTCGCCGTTCCGGCCTCCTCTCTCACTCCCTTGTCCAGCCACCGCACTCCCTAGGTGTGCCACACCCGGGAACACAACCCGCCGCCAGTATCGCCGCCCTCCGGCCACTGGAGCACCGACGCCCCTCCTCTCCCTCCTGTCAGTTTGCTCGGCAGAAGAAGGAAGAGGAGGAAGATAACGGGAGGAAGGAGGAAAAGAAAGCCTGACAGGTGGGCCCATGAATACGTCGTGCAGCCGAGTGCCGGGTGGAAGCGCCAAACGATAAGCGACGTTGTTGATGACGGCGAGGACCTGGTACGGTCCATAGAAACGGGGCCTCAACTTGCCCTTGGTTGCATCCGGCAGCGACGCCGGCACTCGGTGGCGAACGCGAAGCCATAGATGCTTGTCATAGTAGCGCTTGGCGTACTGTTGGGCCTGCTCCAGACGGACGCGAACGTCGGCGAGGAATGCGTCCCGTTCCTCCATGGACTGCGCCACAGCCACCACCCGCGTCTCACTGGCGTCGTAGGCGCGGATAGATGGAGGGTCCCTGCCATAGACGAGCTTGAATGGCGTCGTGCGGAGTGCGGCGTGGAAGGAGGTGTTGTAGACGTATTCCGCCCATGGCAACCAGCGAAGCCAGTGGCGCGGACGGTCACCGGTGAGGCAGCGAGGATACATGGAAATGGTCTTGTTGGCCGCCTCCGACTGTCCGTCCGATTGGGGGTGGAACGCTGAGCTCCGGTGCAACTTGGTGCCCGTTGCCGCGAAGAGCGCTGTCCAGAACGCCGAGGGGAACACGGTGTCCCGGTCGGAGACGATGGACGTGGGTACCCCATGGAGACGGACAATGTCGGTGAAGAACGCGCGCACCACCGTCTCCGCCGTGTACAGGTGCGCCAGGGCGATGAAGTGGGCATACTTGGAGATCTTGTCCACCACCGTTAGTATGACGGTCTTGCCTGCAACGCGCGGTAAACCCTCGACGAAGTCCATGGCGATATCGGACCACACCGCCGCCGGCACCGGAAGCGGAAGCAGCAACCCCGCCGGGTGTAAGTGCTCCGTCTTGTTGCGCTGGCAGACAAGGCAGCCACGAACAAAGTCGCTGACGAGGCGGCGGTCATGAGGCGTGTGGAAGTCACGCCGGAGTCGATGCAGAGTCTTTTGATGCCTTCGTGTCCTTCGTCGTGAGCGGCCGCCACGATCGCCGATAGCCACGGTGACTCGGGAGGCACGTAGATGCGGCGCTTGAAGGTGACGAAGCCGTCCACGAGTGCCCACGGCGCACCGCATGTTCCTGCGTTGATTTCATCCCGGAGGGTCACCAGTGCCGGGTCGGAGGCCGAGGAAGAACGCAGCTCGTGGAGGAGGTCGAATGTTGGCATCGACAATGCAAGAAGCTGGCCCTCCGGTGGCGCGCGGCGTGACAGGGCGTCTGCCGCCGCGTTCTGCTTCCCTGGTTTGTATTCCACGGTGAAATCAAATCCCAGTAATTTACTTACCCAATGGTGCTGTGGAATCGTGGAAAGCCGCTGATCAAGCAGGTATTTGAGGCTGTAATGGTCCGTCTTCACGAGAAATTGGCGCCCCCACAAATACGGTCTCCAGTGTCGAACAGCTTGCACTAGTCCGATGAGCTCCCGTTCATATGCCGCCAGTGCTTGGTATCGAGCGGCGACCGGCCGACTGAAGTACGCGATCGGCCCGGCGCCTTGGTGTAGGACCGCGCCAAACCCCGTGCCAGACGCGTCGCACTCCACCGTGAAAGCCGTGGTGAAGTCTGGAAGGGTGAGGACCGGAGCGGTGGTCAGTGCGAGCTTGAGCCGCTGGAACGCATCGTCGGCGGATGGTGACCATGTGAACCCGTCCTTGCGGAGCAATTGCGTCAGCGGTGCGGCCACCGTCCCAAAATCTTGGATGAACTTGCGGTAGTAGCCGGCCAACCCGAGAAACCCGCGAAGATCCTTGGGTGAGTGAGGGCGCGGCCAGTCCACGACGGCTTGAATTTTGGAGGCATCCATGGCGACGCCGTGTCGCGGCACAATGTGGCAAGTAGGCGACGCTGGCGTCCCCGAATGAGCACTTGGAGCGCTTGACGAAGAGTTTGGCCGCGCGGAGCGCCATGAACACGGTACGGACGTGCTGTAGATGTGCTGTCCACGACGGGCTGTAGATGAGAATGTCGTCGAAGAAGACGAGGACGAAACGGCGGAGGAACGGCCGGAGCACATCGTTCATCAGGGATTGGAACGTGGTTGGCGCGTTCGTCAGGCCGAATGGCATCACCAGAAACTCGTAGAGCCCATCGTGCGTCCGGAATGCCGTCTTGTCGATGTCATCCGGGTGCATACGCACTTGATGATACCCAGACCGTAAGTCGAGCTTGGAGAAGATGGTGGCGCCGTGCATCTCGTCTAACAGCTCGTCGACGACCGGTATCGGGTACTTGTCTTTGATCGTGCGCTCGTTCAGCGCTCGGTAGTCGACGCAGAACCGCCACGAGCCGTCGGCCTTCTTGACGAGCAACACCGGAGATGAGAACGCCGACGAGCTCCGGCGAATGAGGCCTTGTTCGACATTGGCACTCGAGCTCGTCTTTGTGGCGAGCAGGGTGGCGGTACGGCCGAACCGCCACGGGCGCCGAGCCTGGCAACAGCTGAATGCGGTGCACGCGGTCGCGTTCCGGCGGCAAACCGGTCGGCTCCGCGAACACGTCGGCGAACTCGTCCAGCAGCGTGTCGAGGAGGGGGGTCGGCGCGCACGCCCACGCGCGAGGTCGCTGGTTGCCGGGCAGCCCATGGAGTGTGACCTGGCGATCAACGTGCCAGAATGACATCGTCCACGCGGAGAAGTCCCAAAGGATCGGGCCCAATGTGGCGAGTCACTGAGTGCCCAATACCAGGTCATAGCCACCCAGCGAGAGAACGTAGATGTCCGTCTTGAATTGCTCGGTGGGGACGCGGAACTCCATGTCGGGGAAGACGCCGGGGGCAGGGTACCTTGTCGCCGTTCGCCACCGTGACGTGGAGACCATTGCGCGGCTGGGGAGGCCGGTCGGCGCGGGATGCCGCATGTTGCGACATGAAGGTGTGCGTGGAGCTCGAGTCGATGAGAGTGTAGAGGTCGGCGTCGCACCATGACATGCATGGCGTCCGACGCGCGGACTCCTGTGGCCGCGTGCAGGGAGATGCGCAGGTTCTCGTGCGGTTCGTCGGGGTTGGCGACCTCATTGGCGTCGGGATCATCCTCGTCCAGCTCGAGGAAGAACAGGCGCCGGCAGGTGCGATTATGGCCCCGTGAGTACGGCTCGTCGCAATTGAAGCAGAGCCCTTGTCGGCGGCGTTCGTCCATCTCTTCTGGCGACAGCCGGCGGACAGCGCGTCCCGGCGCAGGTGGCGCGGCCGCTGGCTTGGCAGCGGTGGCTGCGATGTCCGATGCCGGACCTGGCGGGTGCGCTACTTGTGGTAGGAGAAGGATATGCCGCGGCCCGCAGCCTGTCATGGTGGACGCTGATGGCGCGACGCTCGTATGATCGCGCCAAGCTCATGGCCACCTCCAGTGTGGTCGGATTCTGCATCTGAACATCCAAACTGAGGGGTTCTTGTAAGCCAACCGTGTACAGCTGTACCTGTGGATCCTCGGAGAGATAGCCGGCGCGGGCCAGAAGGTCGAGGAAGCGCTCGGAGTAGTCGTCGACGGTCGTCGTCCGGCGGCAGGCCGCCAGCTCGCCGAGAGGTGCCGACCGTAATGGCGGTCCATAGCTCAGGTTGAGGAGATCGGAGAAACGACGCCAAGAGGGTGCGCCATGATCTTGTTCCAGACGGGTGTACCACTGTTGAGCACCATCGAGGTGATGGTACGAAGCCAGCCACAACTTGTCATCTTCTGGTGTGCGTTGACCCCGGAAGAATTGCTCGCAACGATTAAGGAACGGGAGTGGATCGCCGTGGCCGTCGAACTTGGGGAAGTCCAGCTTGTGGTAGCGGGGCGGCCGATCGCCTACTATGGCGGCGTCGAGGCATGCCAAGACTTCCTCAAAACGCTGGCGCCAGATGTCGTCGCTGTCGCCATTGTTGGCAGCCATGGTGGAGGTGGAAGCGCGACATGACGAAGGATCGCTGGAAGCTGATACCAAGATGTTAGGAGCTACGGCGAGCAGCCCCCGATTGCGCAAGTGGTAGGAATGGGTGACGGTAGGGCGAGGCCGATAACCTCGCCTCCCCGGCGCCGTGTTGTCGAGCCGAACAGAAACAGAGAAGGGCCCAGATTGTATGTGACTACTGAATAAACTAAATAACGAGGCCAGAAGTGAAAAGCAGCTGAAATAAACCTCTACTGGAGCAAATGATGGTTTCTTACAAGAATCCGAATGTTCTTTGACCTCCAACACCCTAGCTAGCACCTAAACCGCACGAGTTTGTCCATCATTGCATGTAGAATTTTCTTAGATAGGGCAGCTGACGACTATGGTTTTCTCAGGGAAAAAAAATCTTTTGCATAATATAATATAGCATACTTGCTGTTTAGAAACATTGATTGCATTGGATGAATTGATGGTCACAACAAATTCTTTCTAGTGTGTCATTAGGTTGTTACAAAAGGTGTTTTTTCTAAAGAATGATAGCAACCGTTACAAAGACACCGTAGCTGTTCTTCTGATAGAGGAGAATGCCATAACTTTACTACTCCCTTCGTTTCACAATGTAAGACTTTCTAGCATTGTCCACATACATATAGATGTTAATGAATCTAAACACATACATATGTCTAGATTCATTAACATCTAAATGAATGTGGGCAATGCTAGAAAGTCTTACATTGTGAAAACGGAGGAAGTAGAAACAAAAAGTGAAGGGCGTAAACTAAATCCAGGTGATACATTTAGCACACCAGCTTATGCATGAACAAGGACAGAAACAAGGCGAATGTTTCACCAATAATGCCTCCAGTAATGCAATCGAAACATATGACCATCAACTAGCGTGCTTATACAATAGTAATACGGTGTTTTAAGAGACAAACCTTGTTTCTTTGGTGAAGGACACCTGCATGAAGGAAAGAGTTAAAAGCTGTGAACTTCCTTAACCAGAGAACAGTCGAACAGAGAGGAGCATCAATTTAGTTCACAGGATATTACCTCTCCTTTGGAAGAAAACAGTGGGCTAGAAGAGATGCCGGCATCCGACCTATGATCTTTCTCTGATGCTTCCGGCAACACCTGAAAATAGCAATATGACGCAAAACATTCAGTTACAAATTGATAGTGAAACTGTAAGTCGGCTACACATCCAGATAGAGTAAAATTGAACTATATCTTCCGCACGGAGCCATATCAGGATGTGGCACTTACCCAAACCAGACGGGCATCATGCATTCCGGATTGACTGGGTACCGTGGCAACCGCAACAGATGACTGAACTCCGGAGTGTTGATGACCAATTCCTTGACGATCAATGCTGCCTGGATCCTAAGGAATTGCCATTCAACGGAATCCCTGTGTAGGAGAAACCAAGAGGGTGAAGCGACATAGTGAAGGATAATTGGACAGATGGAAGGGGCAAAATTAGAGCAGATGGGGGCGAGACCATCTTCCTGGGAAAGAGGAGCGCTTGCGGGAGAATTTCCGGACGAAATCGGCGCAGACCATGGTATTGGAGGAAGTAGCGTCAGCTTCGAACTCCCTCTCGAGATGGTCGCCGGCGAATTCGCTCCCCGGACGTCTGCCCTGGGCGACGTCGTCGACGGCGCTGAGGTAGGCGATGAGTCTGAGGACGGCGCGCGCCTCCACCCCAATCTGGCGGCGCGGCAGGAAGCGGCCGACGTACCGCCGCGCCTCCTCCCACCGGCAGTCCGCCAGCATGGTCTGCAGGGTCCGCGCGTTGAGGAACAGCCGCGTCTCGCCGCCCAGCCTGCATCCGATTCAATCAGCGACTAGTAGTAGTAGTAGAAGTAGTTAGGGAAAAAGGAGAGAAGGATTCGCGTACGCGTCCAAGGTGGCGTAGAGGTGCTCGCGCCGGAGGAAGGCGAGGAGTCGCCGGCGCCGGAACCGCCTCAGGAATCCGTCGGCTCGCTTGCCGGAGCTCGTCATCACGCACGCCGCTGCGATGCCCACCCCCCAAACTTAGAGATCTCAGGTCTCAATCTCTCTTCCCTGTTTATAGGGAAGAATCGCTATCCGAATCGGATGGGGAAAGGGAGCAGAAGCAGCGAAAGCGAGAGCCCTTCTCGGACGGGGTCGTGCGCCGCCGTGGGGCGGTGCCGGACTTGGGACGCGGCGGCGGCGGCGGCCGGCGGTGGAAGTGCAGAGTGTGTGGGCCTCGCTTCGGGCTTTATTTGGCAACCTTGGTTCCTGACCCCATTCTCCCCGGAACACACAGCCCACTGAGGAAAGTTTCATGTTTGGAAGGGGAATAAGTTCACCGGAGGTCCTCAACTTAACAGCGAGATTTTTTGAGGTCCCTTAAACACAAAACTAGAAATACGCACCTCTAAACTTACACAAATCATGCACACAAGGTCCTATGACAGTATATGTAGGTGGTTTCGCTGACGTGGCGTACTAGTCAGCAAAAATAAATAAATAAAGCACGTGGGGCCCACATGTAAGTGAGAGAAAACGATGTGGGCCCCACATCCCTTCTTTCTTCCCCTTTCTTCTCTTTCCTCCTTTATTTTCTTCTCTTCTCTCATCTTCTTCGACGGGCCGAGACAAGCGGGGCGACGGTGGGTGAGCGTGGCGGCGGCAGGCGAAGCAGGCAGGAGAAGCGGGGGTAGGCCACCGCGCTCGCCTACTCCTCGCAGCTCCTGCCTGCCGCCACCGCCGCTCTCCCCGCCGCCGTCCCTCCACCCGTCTCGGCCTGTCGAAGAAGACGAGAGAAGAGAAGAAAATAAAGGAGAAAAGAAAAGAAAGGGGCAGAAAGAAGGGATGTGGGCCCGTATCGTTTTCTCTCACTTACATGTGGGCCCCACGTACTTTATTTATTTATTTTTGCTGACTAGGATGCCACGTCAGTGAAACCACCCATATATACTACCATAGGATCTTGTGTGCATGGTTTGCGTAAGTTTAGGGGTGCACATTTTTTGTTTTATAGGTAAGGGACCTAAAAAAAATCTCACTGTTAAGTTGAGGGACCTCCGGTGAACTTATTCCTTTGGAAGGAAACGGGAAATTTCCGGCCCAACAGGCCCACGCCATCTGTCCCTTCGATGATCGGCTCGCTGTTCCTTCTCCCGGTCCCGGCCTCCCGGGTCGCCGCTGTTCGTTCGCTTCGCTCGCGGCGTTTTTTTTTTCAACAGAAAGTGTCGATGTATTTTTTTTTAAAGAATTACTATATAACGTAGACACACAACACACGCACACTCATCCCTATAAACGCACTCATGTAAAAAATGGAGTCAACTTTCAATTCAAAAATTCAAAACTTTGTTCTCAAATTATATTTTATTTTTTAAACTTTAACTTGATTTTTAAAACTTTCATCTCAATTTTAAAAAAATGATCGACAAAATTTTGTAACCTCCAACTCAAATTTTGAAATTCCCAGTTCATGTTCATACTAATTTCAACAAAAAAAATTGAAAATCCCAACTCAAATTTCAAAGAAATTTAAGCTTCTAACTCAATTATTTATTTATTATTTTATTATAGGAAGTAATTAAATTAAATGGTCGAATTAGAGAGAAAATTAGAGTTACCACATCGTCAGGGGTGCTAAGACCAAGTTTAATAGTATAGCCAACTATTAGCTCCAAATCATTTATAGGTAATTTAATAGCCAATTCATACAATAGTTACCTATAAACATAATATACTACACTTTTAACACCTGGTCCCACCTGTCATACACATATTGCATATTAGAACTCATGCTGCAGCTGGCTATAAATCTGTAGCCCGATGCTCTCCTCTCTCTTCCCTTATCTCTTTAAAATATATTCATAGCTGGCTTATAATGTGCTATTGTAGTTGCTCTAAGTGTGTGCGCAACTGCGGGTATTAGGACTCCCTCTTTGGAACATTGTGACCGATAGTTGACCGGATCGACCATTTGGTTCATCGGTCTACCGGTTCATCCGTGGACTGGGCAGTCGAACCACAATAATGTAGAATTGCTTGGATGGCCAGTTGATCACTGCTGCTCACTTGTAGCCTGGAGACCAGGAATCGGACCCACATGAAAGCATGTTTCCTTGAATTTGTTCCAGCGAAACCTTTGTTTTCGATTTTTCCTTGTTGAACCACTGGCCCAATCCAGCATTGGGAGGATTGGACTAATCGATTGAAACTTGTTAAAAATCAATCAACTGACGTTTAAAATGACCTCAAAGCTAGCCAACTTTGGCTTCCCCTTTCATAAAATCTTTGTACGCTTGGGCTCTTTTAAGCGGATCGTGCGTTAGCCAATGTGGAACAAAGTCAAAGCCCAGCGTCACAGGCAATCCTCTCGCAGGCCGAACGCTCGCGCGACGTGGCACGAGGCCGAGAACGCGAACCTGTTCGAGGGCAAATTTGGCGAGAATTGGCGTCGTCCGTGTCATGTTCTCTTGCAGCCGCGGGGTCGGAAAGGAAAGTAGCTCTACTTTGGCAAATTTCGATCAAATTAATCAAATCGAGTGAATTTCGTGGTAGCGATACAGCTGCATCTGCATGATTTGCATCACCCCTCTGGAACCGTTCAGGCGTACAGCAATGGATAGCCCAGATGTACATTTTTACAACCGTGTGTATGTAATGTATAGGAAGCCACAGCTGCCTCTGCCCCGACGGCCATGCTAGAATCAATCGGCATCGTGCGAGCAGAGTTTGGGTACTGAAATGACCAAAGAATTCGAGCGTCCACTGAAGGTTTTTTCACGGGCACTTGGGGCCGCCGCGCTTGGTCTTCCAGTTGTTGTAGCAGGGGCACTCGCCCTTGTTGCCGTAGAGGCCCGACGGCACGCAGAGGCAGGCGTTGCAGCACTTGTTGCAGAAGAAGAGGCACGGCTTCTTGTACTGCGTCTGGCTGCACCGGTACGCGCACTGCGGCGAGCACTCTGCAGCATCCACCCAACAAATTTACACGTTACAGCATTTTCATTAGCATCTGGCTGCAGCTTAGCCGTGTCTTGGACAAACCATGCAATGCAAACGTTTGCGGCTGGTTACTGCTGCTGCATTTCAGCGTGCAGATCTATCTAGCTTGTTTCAAGTTATCTGAATTTTTGGATCGTCACTGTTTTATCACTAATGAAGTAATGAGTGGATTAATGCTACTGGTCCACTGTACTTTAGCTCTGTATAGGAGATGTACTTGACAAAACACTACCTGTACGTAAGGCTGTAGTGTCACCTAGCTGACCCACAACAATGCAACATAGTGTATACTACTGCTTATTAGCGAATAAAAATAATATATATATATATATATATAGCTACTTATAGAAACCAATGTAATATAAAAAATACCCTAAATTTATTTTAAAATTAAGTTTTAAAATTTAAATTTTAGCAGCAGCAGATTCTTTATTAGATCAGACCATGCGGCCTGAACTAATATGCATATGCACGACGCATGCATGCCACAGAGGACAGGTGAAAGGTGAAGGGGTGAAAAAAATGCAGCTAACTACAGAAAGGTTTGCATGGACAGGATCACAGGAAGTATTTATCACTTACGATAGCTCTTCAGGCTGCCCTGTCCTCCCTGCAATTACGATTTTTACGCAAAGAAAGTAAGTAGAGTGAAATGATTAAATCTGCTGGATCTCAGAAACTGAACTAGGGACCGATTCATCTGTTGTGAGGAAACTAACCTTGCTTACTTGGTAAACGTTATCATCATGCTCACTGGTTGATCCCTTGGCTAGCGCCTAATTGAAAAATGCAAGAACAGCTAGCTAGTTAGCAGATGATTAAGCTTAAGCTTCTTGGAGAAACTTATGAACTACGCACACATATATAGCTAGACTAGATCTCACCTTGTGCTCGGCTATGGAGATGGCAAGGAGAGCAATGGCGAAGAGGACAAGTAGCCTACCAGCCAAAGCCATTTCTCTGAAGCTCCACTAACTGAAGAGAGAGCACCACTGCGTTGGTGTTAACTGTGTTAAGCGACGGAAAGCAGAGAAGCTATAGCTACATATTTATAGGCAAAGCAGTGGGTTCCAAGACGAGTTTGCATTGCCACTGTTCTTTCTCGCCATGGAGAAGCTGGCAAGTTGGGGAAAACAGCGAAGCAGGTACAGGGCGCATCGATGCATCATCTCCCAACATGCGTCAAAAGGAATAACACAGTGACAAGGAGCTGGCTAATTCAGTACTCATGGATACGCATGCATGTAACCATGTTCAGTTCACCCTCACCCCCATCGATCTAACCTTTTCATCATAGCATTCGTGCTGGAAAGATTCGATCTTATGTTCTTTAAGGTTGTCTCGATCTCCATTTACCAATCACTTGGCCATGTCTTGACAGGTAAATTTACTAACTTTATCCTAATTTAATTAAGTCTGCATTGATCGCATCATTTACGGTCGCCGTTGTGCTCAAGCAGAGATCCCAGAATTTTTATTTTTGGGACACTCCACCGCTCAGATCGGCACAGATCTTAGTAGCTAATTGAGCTTAGGACCATGAATGCATATGGGCGGTGGTGGTGAACTGATGCATTTGCGCGGCTAGCTGCTGCCTGCAGGTTGCCAGTTTGCGCGCGTGCACAGCACATGTGATGTGCCGCTTCACGTGGACGCACGCCCAATCCGGGAACACTTGCAAGTGAGCTTAACATAGACACTTCAGTGAATCAGTAAGAGTGTGAGATCTACGATCAGCACTGCATGCTAATATGCTATCTGAAAGGATCTGTTCTCAGCTTGTAGGAGGATGAATAGATCGTAGTATTATACACTGGCCGGAACAATATATAACTTATTTTTTAATTTATGCTAAAGCTTTACTATGAAAATTGTTTTTACGGACAACCAAAACATGTTCTTTTCTTTGAACGGTCACGTTGTTACTGACGTTTTATATAAAGAAGAAAATATCACATTTTAAAGAGAAAATGAGACCAGACCTTACAATATACGTTAATTAGGAAAAATTGAGCGAAAACCACAACAAACTTTCTAACTAGCATAAACAACCACAGCAACGAAAAAGGACAACCATGTACAACACTCAACAAACGCTGCTCAACACAAAAACGACAAGGCCAAGCAGCAAATTAGAAGAAAACAAGACTCCCAGACTGGCAAATATACTTGACATTATCGTCATCACACCATCACCTACGTGATCGGGCGGCTCCGACTTCGCCTAGAAACACCAAGTAAGGACAAAGATCCGACCCACGCTGAAGCACAATTCAAAAGGGCTCATGTCATCGTTGCCGCATGTCACGCCCCGTCGATGCCGCAGCTCCGACTTCACGATCACTAGTCTTACTGGTGCATGGGCGAGCTAGACCTACAAGCCTTGCAAACTAAAAAACTCACCACCTCACACTGGAGCAAAACACGACTGACGCGGGTAAGACTTGGGTCATCGCTGCCAAGCTCGCAATCGCGCAGCAGCTCCGATTTCCCAAAGGACAACGGCCAAACCCCAAATGAAATCAAGCAAAGCTTCGAGTCATTAATTGTTGCCAAGCTTGTCAAAGGCCTCGATGTTGCAGCTCCAACTTCCCAAATGCCATTCTTATGTGTCAATGCAAGGTAAAGCTAGGGACTACCACGAATCAAAACACGGCAAGATGGGGAGACACAAAAGATGCCTCCAAGAAGGGAACGACGCCCACAGGTGTCGCCATCTAGGCTTTCACCTTGGCCTCCACCGAGTTACCAATGTTAAAGCAGTCCCACTGTCAGTTGTGCTCGCTCGCATGTGTGTTTGCAACCGCCCTAGCCCAATGCAACACGTCGAGGTGACCTACTTTCGTGCACCATTGCCACCGGCATTCTCTAATAAAATGGAGCTGCTATCATCACTAACCGAGCCAGGGAGCTACCGGATCTAGGCATGGATGCCCCAGATCCAGCAAGCCTTCACTCCCGAGGTTGCATCTGACGCCGACCAGTTGGGTGGAAAGCACCACTTTCACCATAGGGAAAGGACGAGCTTGCCGCCACCTAGTGGGGAGGGGAGAGGGAGAAAATTGCAATATTGGAACTGCAAACATGGGGGCTTCGCTGTTTTGACACTCTGAGTGGATGACAAATGGACCCATCTGTGTCTATGAAATATGGGTCCAGTGTCATTATAGTAAAGGTTAATATTTGCAGTGTCATAATTGCAAATCCCCGGGGAGGGGGGTGTTCAAAATTAAACAACGTGTCCTTTCAAAAAAAAAATTAAACAACGTGTTTCTCCGACCGGATGAATTTATATCCCAGCTCGAAATACTACCTCCTTTCTTTAATATTTTAAACTAATTAACCAACATCAAACAAACGAAACCGGAGGGTCCGTTCAGCTGTGCGTCCACTTAATTTCCATAAAACACGGAGGTTATAATTAGTTGCGTGTGACCATATGCATTTGCAAAGTTAATCGTTTTATGGCCTTGGTGTCAAAGATAAAATGTGCTAATCATTTAGGAATACTGTGTAAGAATGCTTGGGAGTACTGTGTAAGAATGCTTGGGAGTTGGCATTATTCCAAGCCCCATCTCATAAGCGTGCCACTGCAAATCTCCATTATTGTATACGTTTATGCTAGCTACTGCTCGTCTCTTGAATATCTTGATCGGCGAGTAATGGAGCGTCTTAGATTTGGTTTTTGTTCAGTACTACTGTAGTTATGTTCCCTTAGCTGCTTGTACTTTTCTGAAGGTAATTAAACTGTTTGTACATCTGATTCTATATGCGTACTGATCAACACCCATCCACTGAGTATTAAATTAGACTGCTAATTGATCCGGCCGGAATATTCTTTTTAAGGGTACTCCGGCTGGAATACATACATTCTGTTGCTTTGTACTTACAGTGGATTTATTCCTCTTGCTTAAGTCAGTGTCAGGACACTCACTTTATAAACACTCTTCGTTGTCATTTGTCAAATGGCCAACAAAAGACGTAATTCAAACGCGTATTTATACGGATCAGGTCTGTACAAATAGTGTACCATATTGATGCATGACCTGGAAATTGCGTACATCGATTCAATGATATTAAACCAGAATGGTTAATTAATCAGATCAGATCAGAGCACACACATTTTCTGGTTCCAGATAGTACGTTTCTGTGTTGTTTGTTGGCTTAGCTACTATATAGTTCTGTCAGGAAGTTAATTAGGGTCAGTGTCTCGTTAGCGAGACCTACAGGCTGCAGCCATATATAGCCAGGGAACATGGCCCAGCCAGCTAGCCACAGGACATGAACAGCCCAATTTCAGGTCCAACGTAAGTGCATGCATCCATTCATATATGCATTAGCGTGCTCCATTATTAATTTGATCCTTTTTCCAGCAAGTAAAAGCCAAGAGAGAGAGCCAATCTCTTGTTCCGTGTGGTGTAGTTTGTACACTCATGCATCATATTGAACCTCCAGTTTGGAACGTGGGGAACATGTCAATTTAATTTGACAGAAACCATTCAAAGTTCATGGTACCTCAGGTGCAGAGAGATATTAAAATAGTTCATTTTACCTCTCTCTACTCTTCGCTTTATGTAAAATACACTATTAACTTCTGAACCCGGTAAATTATACCCTCCATCTATCAATACTGAACATTCTTAACAACCCCCTCCCCAAGACCAAATAAAGGGTGCTTTTTTTCCATATGTGGCAGCACAATCATAAAAAAAAATAAATGACCATGTGGGCCATTCATCCCCCTGGCTGCCTTACTTGGTGCGCTCTCTTTCTCTCTCCACCCACTGTCACCGTCCCTAGGCTTCCCGAGGACACCGGTGCTAGTCGGCCTCATCCCACCCAAGTAGCCATTGGGCGTCTCCATTCGGAAGCTTGTGCTCCTCAAGTACATGTGGTTCTAGGCAGATGTAGTCGGATGTCGCCGCGTGTTTCAAGAGTCCATGCGCCTTGCTTGTCGTTCCCAATGGCCGCGTAGAGGAATTCAATAGGGTGGTGAAGCTCGTTGGAGTAACACACACGAGGACCATGACGGCGGCCTCGCCGAGCTTCGACTATAGTTTACCTCCCCGAGTTCAATGAGGACAATGGCAGTGGTTGAGCACAAAGCTCTTGACGATGGTAGAGCTTGGGTATAGGTGGAGACAACCCCGGTGAAGGGGAGGAGCCTGAGTTACACGTATGGCTATGGTGAGGTCTACATCTCCAGCGCGGTTTGTGCCTCAGGCCTCCAAATCTAGACCTGTCGCTGTTGATGCTATGAGGAGGGTTGTTCTGTGTCGCGTGTATCTATCATCGTCCGGAGCTACGTGCCACCACAAACGCGTCGAGCTCATCGCCGCCCTTGTCCTCTCTTAGCTTTGCTGATGGAGTAGACCTGTCAGAGGTGGGAAAGTGGATGGAGGGAGGAGAGGGGCGGCCTAGCAGTGGAAGCCTAGCGGCGCCAAGACAAAAGGGGTCGGAGACAAATCAAAGAGCTCATTGACAGCTTTGGCTCCTCCGCCAAGTTCATCAATGGCTCATCGCTGCCTCATGTGGGAAAGAAGGGAGGAGAGAGAGAGAGTGGGGGACAAATAAGGCACTAGTAGGTAGGGTTTTCTTTCTCCACTACTAACATGGCAACTTGGTACACGTGGCATGCAACGTGACATCCTAGTGTACCAAAACCGACGAATAAATTGCATCGGCTGTAAACAAAAGTAATACTCTTGCATGCATGATTAAACTATTGAACAACTACTTTTTAATTGCCAATTTGATAAATTTCTTTGGAGAGCTATTCTTATTTCTTTATAGCTAAAACCACCAAATAATTTCACATTTGTTCAGTAATTGGCTTGTTAGTGTTGCCAAAAAAACATATTTTAGTATTAGCACCTGCTTTATATTGCGCTCTATGTATTACTAGAAATTATATCTTTTTTTAATAAAGCTTCAAGTTAATCTTATATACAGATACTTTTCAAGATGACACACTGGCTAACCTTAGGACTAGTTACAGAGGTGTGGCGATGATAAGAAGCAAATTCATATTGCATGCCGGAGTTTAAGGAGACAGTAATGCAAATCTTCGCCAACTTTATATAAGATTTAGTAATATGATTACTTCCTAACTAATATGTAGATTTAGCCTCTTGGGTTGGTGTAGTTTAAGTTTGTTTCTCGTTATTTTCATGTATTGTGACAAGGCTAAAAAAATTGTAAGAAGTGATTGTACTACCTTCTAATAAAGTACTCCCTCCGTCCCAAAAAAAAAGGCAAACCTTGAGTTTCCGTATCCAACTTTGACTGTCCATCTTATATGAATTTTTTTTATAATTCGTATTTTCATTGTTGTTAGATGATAAAACATGATTAATATTTTATGCGTGACTTGTCTTTTTAGTTTTTTTCATAATTTTTTCAAATAAAATGGACGGTCAAATGTTGGATACGGAAACCATGGTTTGTCTTTTTTTGGGTCGGAGGGAGTAAGGCAGAATGAATATTCATTATTTAAAAAATTCATCGAGATACAAATGAATACTACTAGAATATAGCAAATAGACTCAGGCCCAAGCCCATGACCAAATAATTAATGGCCCGTACTACAGTTGGGCCCATAATTAGATTTACTCGGCCTGAGATATGGTGCGTACGACGACGAATACACTGTATACCAGAGTAGTAGTACTGTTCTGAAGCCTGACTCTGCGTGGCCCATCGAACATGAAAAAACAGCACATCATCGGACCACAAAGTTACAATTTAAATCACTGACAAAGTTGTTAGGAGTAAATTACTAAAAAACATGACCATAATAAAGATGTAGAGTACTACCAAGTACCACATCCGGTTGTGAAAGATAAAAAAGAAAAACTACTCCCTCCCGGTAAAAAAAGAACAACATCGGTGTTGATCACCTGTGGTCGCCACGGCAATGGCAAAATGCAGTGCAAGATCCAAAGGAAACATCATCAACAGCGAGGAATAGTCCGGCCTGCCCGAACAACGCAGCCCTGACAGCACAGCCCTGCACACTGCCACTGTAACATCCAAGTCATGCATCGACTTGTCCGCACGCAAGGTCGATCGATCTGAATCGTGTCGTACGTGAGCTGAAAAGACCAAAAACCAAACAGCAAATCAACACATTTATTTTTCCATCAATCTCTGAACCAGAACCATTGCGTGAGTAGTAGACGCTGAGCTCGTTTCTGCAAGGAACCCAAGATTCACGATCAGTTAATTTTCTGATCTAAGGTGGTGTTTAGATTCAGGGACTTAACTTTAGTCCCTGTCTTTAGACACTAATTTAGAGTATTAAATATAGACTACTTACAAAACTAATTACATAAATAAAAGCTAATTCACGAGACAAATTTTTTAAGCCTAATTAATCTATAATTAGAGAATGTTTACTGTAGCATCACATAGGCTAATCATGGATTAATTAGGCTCATTAGATTCGTCTCGCAAATTAGTCCAAGATTATGGATGGGTTTTATTAATAGTGTACGATTAATATTTATAATTAATTTTCAAACATCCGATGTGATAGGGACTTAAAAGTTTTAGTCCCATCTAAACAGGGCCTAAGCACTCGAACCAAATTTTAGAGGACATGCAGATGGAGGGGGCAGAGAGAGAGACATAATTAACCCGGGCTCGAAGAGTGCAGTTACGTTCGCCGTGGTTAGTTATAAATTTTTTCTTCAGACTTCTAACTTTTTCATCACATTAATACTTTTCTACACACATAAACTTTCAATTTTTCCATCACATCGTTCAAATTTCAACCAAGCTTTCAATTTTAACGTGAACTAAACACACCTGTCTCGTGCGAGTTTTTTTTTCCTTTGCTTCTTCTCTCCATCCACACACGGGCTACAGGCCGGCGTGCGTTTTGTCAGTGGCGTTAACTCCCCCCCAATTAAATTGCCTCGGCCACCGGCTACTCCATCGCCGTGACAGCTATACTTGACACGGGTTGTCAAGCCAACCAAGCAGAGGCCGTGGGCCGCCATTGCCTGCCTGAGAATTAAACAAGGAAGAGAGAGTGCAATTTGCTAATGGCGGATCAGCGGATCGGTTGTTGTGGTTCGGCCGGCCGGACGGCGCGGGAGGGACCGAGCAGGATATCGGAGATCGCCGTGACTGAGCTGCTCTAACTCCACTTTTCTAGGATCCAGCCAAATAGTTTCAGTTTATCTAAAATAGTTGTGAAGGCTAGATTAAACGCTCTTACAAAATAAAGAGATGGAGCTGAATTCTGACTACTTCACACTTCACTTCAGACTTAATTAATATCTAAAGTTAAATTTAAAAGTTGGAGATCATGCTCAGAGCCTTTTTGCACCAGTGTATCACGTTGCGGACTTGCGGCAGGGCAGTAATGCCGGGTCAGGGAACGCTCCGCTGATCCTGTCTCTCCCATTCGTTTGAGCGAGCTACACGTCGCACCCGCCGTCGAACGCTGCATCTTCTTCACCTTCACCTGCACCTGCACCTGCTCCAGCCCCAGCCCAGGTGACGTCTTGGTTGCGCACCGTGTAGGTGTAGCCAACTCGGTCAGTTTGGAACGGATAGGTTTTTGGATCGACATGAACCGTTGCTTGCTGAGTTCAGGTATCCATGGTTCAAAAGGATGATATACCGTAGATTCAGGCCCGGTTCTTCTCTAATTAACATACAGATTTTTATCAAAGTTTCTGTTAGTATATTTTTCAAAGGAAGAATTACGAGTTAAAACCCCCCAGAACTATTGTGGTCGACTGAATTACCCCATAAACCGGAAAACCAGACATCGCTTACTATGAACTTTTAATACCGGATGAATTACCTCCCCTTGACCCGATCCAAAGCAGTTTTGTTCTACGTGGCATACGTATGGCAATCCATTACCCCCTGTCGCGCCCGCGCTTACCATCGGCCGCATCCACCTAGTCGCACACGCTGCGCTCGCCCAGCCACGCCCGCAGCCACTCGGGGGAGGAGGATGGGAGGAGATGGAGGCAGAGGTCCACCAAGAGGGGAAGATGAGAAAGAGGAGGTGAGAGAGTATATATGGCAAGTGGGCTCCACCATTAAAAAAGGGAAATGCTGACTGGAGTGCCACTCGTATGCCACGTAGGACAAAACCGCTCCGGATTGGGTCGAGGGGGGTAATTCATCTGGTATTGGAAGTTCATGGTGAGCGATGTCTGGTTTTCGGGTTTAGAGGGTAATTCGGTGGACCGCGATAGTTCAGAGGGTAATTCGTACTTTTTCCTTTTCCAAACTGCTAATGGGTATATCTTGTATGAAAACTTTTTATATAAGAAGTTACTTTAAAATATCAAATAAATTTATTTTCCAAGTTCAAAATAACTAAAACTCGATCAATTAATCATGCATCAATGGTTTTCTTATCTTCATATCTTAACTTTATCTTCATCTTCAATATAAATGAACACCACACCTCAATGTGGTTGTGGGCATGTTCGGATGGTTACAAACCGGTAACATTGAAAACCCAAAATCAACCACGACGAAACAAAAACCACGATGACAAAAACCTAAAATCAACTTCGACTCTAATTGCCATGCCCTTGTAAGTAATAGTCTTACCTGGACCACCAAACAAGCTAGGTGATCACATGCCACGGTATATAGCATGTCACAATGCCTTCAAACTATATAATATCCAACATTTTATAAATATGTTTCGTAGGCGAGTATGATCTAACTCTATACCATTTTCAACGTATGAAATAATCCATTCTGCATACATATATATATATCTCCACTAAATTCAAATTCGCTTAAAATTATGGCCTAGTGGTATGACCACTATCCAATAAAATCCAATTGATTTTCATCCATATTCTTAGCCAACTATATTGCCTATCACACCCAACGACTTTCCTATAAACTCACTTCACGTAATCTCTTCCCTCTATCTGTGTCTGTTGTTCACTGTCACCACACTTATCAATCTAGTTTGGCTAGGTTTTTTCTTTAAAAAAAATAGCTTCGCCACAAATTAAGATCCTTATTTTAAGTCATGTGACTTTACGGTCACTGACATGTAAATGTATAGCAAAGAAAGCCCATACTTAATTCAAAAGTTCTCTTAGAACTTGTTTGATGTAAATGTATAGCAAAGAAAGCCCACAATTAATTCAAAGGTTCTTTTACAACTTGTTTGATAAGACTTCAACTTATAAATTTAACTTCAGGAGCTTGATTTAGAGTGGAGTTGTGGAGTAACTAAACCCAGCTCAACCTATCTGGTTTATTTTGTGACTATAAACATTTTGGTTAAACTCTAACTCTAAGAAAGATAAAGTCGGAGCTAAAGTTCCCCTTAATCTATTGGCCACCGGCGCACTCAGACCTCCGGAGTAGAGGTGGAAAAGATGGGCAACGGCTTCACAGTTCACCACCCGACGTATGATGTACTTTCTCCGTCCCAAAATAAGTGCAGCCATGTACTACCCGAGTAATATCCCCAAGCGCAACATGCCAACAAGCACTGTCCACAAGGTAGGAGGCGAGTACAGGAGTTTTTCCTGTAATCTGTAGCAGCCAGGTCAGCCCTGCAAAAAGGGGGCCGTGATAGATTCCTGCCTGTCCCTGCGAACAATGTACTCGAACCAGAATTCAGGAAAAAAAAAAGCAACAACAGCAGCAGGCCAGCAGCAGCAAGACAACACGCGTACGAGCAGTGGATCAGAACCGTGGGAGCTCCAATCGGACGGGCGACGCAGGGCCGAGGTTTTGACTCCGACCACCCACGGCCGGGGCCCAAACGCCGCACAGCTGCCATGTGCAGAGGCCCGCTGCTGCCCCCGCCGAGACAACACGCGCCCGAACCCAACCCCATCATCCATCCGCCGATCGAGTCATCTACTAGCCCCACAGGCCACAGCTGGGACGGCGGCAGCAACAGCGACAAGGCCGCCACCGAGATCGAGCGAAGCGAACGGAGTACGTACCCACACAGGTTGGGCTCGGCACGAGGGAGTTGGCGGCGGCAGCAACGACAGCTCACCCACTGCCTCCCTCCCTCAATATATATGGTTATAATCTGATTAAGAAATTTTCTGTCAACACTTCTACCGATCATGTGCTGCCCTCTACCTGCTTTCATCACTGGAATTATCACTACCTTCATCCCCCATATCTCATACTCGTATGTTCTCTATGGAACATGCCTCCATCATCAAGTGGTCGGTTTTGAAGTACATCTTCTATCAAATGTAAATTATACTAGTGTATAAACCCCTATAGGTGCCGGTTGCCACTCACCATAGACCGACACCTACAAAGCGGTACTCGGTGCTGGTTTTATAAATATGAAGCAAAACCTCCACTTCTCTTACTGGTCGAGTAAAATTAAAGACGCTAGCTGCTCTATTCCACTCATCTAGCTCGAGGAGGTGACGAAATGTACATATGTCACACATATGTGTTGGTTCTTACACATGTCTGACATCTAACTTGCCACATCAGCCCTCTAGGTATCAGTTACTACCTCCGTCCTAAAATATAAACAATTTTAGCTATTAATCTGGATAAAAAATGCTTACATTTTAGGACGGAGATAGTATATAAAAAGAAATCAGCACCTATGTAAATCACCAATATAGATACCGGTTATTCTTTAAATCCGACACCATAGTCTCGCCCACATACGACAGTGGTCAGGTTACCATTGGTAGGCCCATCTTTTATATATGTGCCCATTAACAAGTGTAACCGGCATCTATATGGGAGTTGGGGCAATATAGGTGCTGCTATATTTCAAAACCTTTGCATACGTTCCACTTCAAATATTTGGCCTTCCGATCTCGTGGGGGTGAGAAAAGCCAATATGTGCCGGTTTAGAATGAACCGGGTACAAACGATGGTATTCTCCAATAGGGATATTGTAGTAGTGTTATGACTTACAATAAACCTCGACCGACGAGAAGATCCTCGAAGATATATCAGTTGGCTTACAACCGGAGGTTAGCTAGCAAGAGAAAATTGGGATTTTGCTATCGCAAAAGGATGGTTTCGCTGGAATACTATCCCTTCAAAGTGATTCATTAAAATGCTATCCTAAACTAAGGGGTGTTCACTAAAATGCTATTTTGGGTCTTTTTGTTGCTAGAAATGATTTTGCTCTATTTTCATTTTTGTTCTTACCAAAATACCCTTGCCTCAGATAGGTTTACAAGATGGAATCGATCAAATCGATCTCATCCCGTCGGCATCGGCGCTGACTGAGGAGGAGTGTGGAGCGACATTGGTAGCGGCAACACCGTCGCGCCTCCGCATTGGGTTCGGCTCTGGTGCCGGTGCCGGCCCCCGCCACTCCCTTACCTACTCCTCCCCTCCCTCTTGCCCCAGTCCACTCGCGCCGCCGCCTCCATTCGCGTCCGCCGCCCCTCAGTCAGCGTCTCCATTCGCGCCGGCGGCCCACGCTGTTCCCTCACTGCTCCTCCTCCAGTCCAGTCGCGTCGCTGCCTCCATTCACGTCCGCCGCCCCTCAGTTAGCACCGTCCCACCCCGCCTAGCCCGTCGACCAGTGGCTCTGCCGCCTCCGTCGCATCAAGGTCCACTTCCGCCTCCTGCTCCTCGGTGGCGGTGATGCGGCGGCGGCGGCACGAAGAAGGTAGCGGACGCATGAAGAAGGCGGCGGGGGCGCGAAGAAGGCCGCCCGCAGCGGGGGAGGCGCCGCGACGAACACGCGGATCACCGGCGGCAGTGGCTGCGGCTGGGGGGCGGCGATCCGTGGCACGAACTCTAGTTGAGGCGGCTGGCCAAGCCGCTCCTCTGCAGGTCCCGCTCCGCCACGCCCTCGCCACGGCGCCGCCGGCCACTGCCCGCCTCCTGGCCACCCCGCTCCCGACGTCGTCCTCGAGAGAGAAAGAGGGAAACATGAACAAAAGAGAGGTTAGGGAGTATGATAGGTGGGCCCCGCATAAGGGGTATTTTGGTCCAAGAAAAAGTTAAAATTGAGAAAAACATTTCTATTCACCTAAAAGAGCGAAAATAATATTTTGGTGAATACCTCTCAGTTTAGGATAGCATTTTAGTGAATCAGTTTGAAGCGATAGCATTTCAGTGAAACCACTCTTTTACGATAGTATAATCCCAATTTTCTCAGCTAGGAAGATCGGAAGACGGAAAGGGGAAATAATTAAGAAAACCGGTGGCCAAATTTCACAAAATTTTCTCTACAGCCCTCCAGGCCCACACTATTAACAACTTGACATACTACTCTTGTAGTGTCTCTAGTGTTTAATTTCCACCCATACATACCGCGTGCTTGGTTTAGTTTGTACCAACGGCACATGCTGCACCCACACTGAATATCTTCAGAGTTTAGAGGGAAACACATCTTACACTCTATCCCCTTGAGGCCTTGACACCGCCCTCCCATCTCTGTACCATTGCACGTACCACTTAGCACTAGTCACCGGTATTTACTCGCATCACGCATACAACTGCTAGTGCTGTACATCACTAATTAACTCCACATTCCCATCTCTGATCAGCTAGCTCGACCGGAGCCAAAAAAACGAATCAACCATCAACGATTTTTTTTCCAGGACGATGTGTTGCGAGCCCCTCCAATCTCTCCATTTACTGCTCCATGCAGCAGCAAACCTTTTAGTTTTTACCGCATCATGCAAGTGCATCACGTAGCTTAGAACGTGTGGATCCGACGGCCAGGATGGCTGTCAACAGCTGATCGATCGGTGGTTCGGCCGTATCCCACCCCTGCCAACTACCTCGCCATCAGTGAGTAATGGCCAAATTTATGGCCTCTCTCTACTCTCCCTCCATTTACACTCACACTATCTCGTTTCATGTCATCACCTCTGACCTTTTGTGCTAGATGCCCTGCCTCTAGCTAATACTCCCTCCTTCCCTAAATATTTAACGCCGTTAAATTTTTTAAACATGTTTGACCGTTCGTCTTATTCAAAAAAAACTTTTGTGAAATGTGTAAAACTATGTATATACATAAGAGTATATTTAACAATAAATCAAATGATAGAAAAAGAATTAATAATTACTTAAATTTTTTGAATAAGACAAACAGTCAAATATTTTTTAAAAAGTCAACGGCATCAAACATTTTGGGATGGAGGGAGTATCTCTCTCTACTCTATCAGTCTATCAATCTAGTATCTATCTATCTCTAACTCCAAAGGCTCCAAAAGTCCAAACCCTGAAAGGATGCAGCCCTAAGCAAAGGTTATGGTGTAGGCCGTGTTTAATTCAGTCCCAACAACCCTCATCTTTCAACTTTCCATCACATCACATCCAAAACTTTTCTACACATATAAGAGCAGGTACAATAGCAGGCTATAAGCCAGCTATAAACATATTTTAAAGAGATAAAGGAAGAGAGAGAAGAGCAGCGGGCTACAGATCTGTAGCCAGCTGCAGCACGGACTTTAAGACGTAAGGTGTGTATGACAGATGGAACCATGTACTAATTGTGTAGTAAGCAATTATTGTATGAATTGGCTATTACATTGGCTATATATGATTTGAAGCTAGTAGTGGGCTATACTATTAAACTTGCTCTAAACTTTCAACTTTTTTTTTCTAAACTTCTAACCTTTTTTCAGGAAATAAACACGGCCGTAGTAAAGCTGCAAGAGGAGGACCAGGACGTAGCTTGGGGGATGGTGTACAATTGTACACCCTGTGCTGCCCATCTATCAGTATAACCCAGCCTTACATCACCCATAGCTTGAGGGTTGAATCTGTTAGAGCTGATGCATGCCAGATTTATTGTGTCTAGTTGATAAAATTTGTTAGTATGTTGATCACACATAGGACAATTGTTGATGTTATGGTGAAGAAATGTCTAACGTGTGCATGGTAGTTCAGGTTGAAGGTCAGATTTAACTAAGAAAAACAATTATAGAGATGGCTTCCCTTTTTTTTCTAATTAACATACAAATTTTAACCCGATTTTTGTAACATGTTTTTCAAACTGTTAAACGATACATTTTATGTAAAAACTTTTTATATATAAGTTGCTTTACAATATTAGATAAATACAATTTCTAAATACAAATAATTAAAGCTTAATTAATTATACATTAATGATTTTCTCGTTTTGCATTCCGTACTTAATCTTCACCCAAACGGGGCCTAACCATGTTGATGTTTAATGTAAGAGCCATATATGTTTGTAGTTGCCGAATTAACCTTGGAGTTCATATCTTCGTTTCTTTTAAAAAATAATATACATAACAATTGTTTACTTAATTTCTCTTTTTACCATGATAGTATATGTTAGGATTCAATGTAGTTGGTTCAGTGTCCCTCTTATTTTGATCCTTATCCAACGGTCCATATATACATCTACTTCAAGTACAATAACATATGAGCATGTGTAACAAGTCATTCAAATCTTCATTTTTCTTAGCTAAGAATGTATTGTCAAATAATGATTGAGATTTTCCATATAGTGGTAAAAACGGTTACATGTTCTGACCATCTGATGATGTCAATGACATCTCATATGGAGGGTCAAATTAAAACCATCCTCTCCTCTGTTCCTGTGGTCACACGGCATTGATTCACAATTCAAGTCATACACATATCTAGTTGTAATACAACTGCAAGATATGCAAGACTATGGTGTTATAAATCATGGTCTATCTTGAAAAAAACACTAAAATGTTCTTTTTCTTAGTCAGTGATATATGATTGAACAGTTTTATCTATCTAAATATAATAATGTAAATGTCACAAAAATTGAAGAAAAGACTATTTGTTGCCTCTCTGAGATTTTCGTTAGTGTTAATTATAAATACAACGATTTCATATGTAAATCTCGTGATATAAATACATATTAAATAATATGCACTGTCATAGCCTGTCTCCAGCAAAACGTTAAAAATATACTATAACTACACAAAAATACACGTGCAATAAATTTTATCGATATTCGTTATACACGATGACAACTGTACAAGGAACACATAATTTACACGTGTACATAGCTCCAGGTTATGTGGTGATGTCAATGACAGCTCAATTTAAGGGTCAAACAAAAAACCGATGTCGTTTGCGGCGTCACCGTATATCCGTATCGCCGTCAACTTTCGATCTAACGGTCCGTATTTATCCGGTCACGACACATCCATATCATACTCAATTCAATATATGGAGTGCACTCATGGTATATCTCCAAGAAAAAAATATAATAATTTCCAATCAAACTTTTATTGGTGTCACTAATTACATGATTAATGAGTTTTTTTTCCCTCTATTCCCCTTGTGTCTCACTCTCTCACCTCTCTCTCTCTCTCTTTCCTTGGCCTTTTTATTCTTATCTCCTCGCCTTCGCTTCACCTCCTTACCTGTTGTTTTCCTCACTCCCTTGACCCGTCGTCCCATGCTAAAGCCAAAGCTTAGGCAGCAGCAGTAGGCTTAAGCTTGGTTGGTCAAGGGCGAGTGGCCATGGAGGCCATGGACGTCAAGTACAAGCCGCTCGTGTTCCCCAACGGCGCCATCAAGAAGGCGGCGAAGCCGGCGGCGGTGGCGCCTGCGGTGGGCGGCGGCGGAGGGGGAGAGACGGTGTACCGGGAGTGCCTCAAGAACCACGCGGCGAGCCTGGGCGGGCACGCGCTGGACGGGTGCGGGGAGTTCATGCCGTCGCCGGCGGCGAACCCCGCCGACCCGACGTCGCTCAGGTGCGCCGCGTGCGGCTGCCACCGCAACTTCCACCGCCGGCTGCCGGAGGGGTCCCCCCCGCCGCCGCCGCCGCCGGCGCTGCTGCCCGCGCCGCCCATGCCGCCGCACCGCGGGGAGGAGACGCCCGAGGTCCGCCTCCCCGGGGTGGATGGCGACGAGTCCGACTCCGACTCGGACGGGTCGGAGTACGACGACGAGCGGTCCGTGTCCCCGCCGCCGCCGCCGCTGGCGGCGGCGGTGGCGCACCAGGTGTACTACCCTTCGGCGCCGCACATGCTGCTGTCGCTGGGGTCGAGCGGGCAGGCGCAGAGGCTCCCGCCGCAGGTGATGTCGCCGGCGGCGGCGGCCGCGCCTCCCCCCGGCGGCGGCGGCGGCGGGATGCCGAGGAAGCGGTTCCGCACCAAGTTCACCGCCGAGCAGAAGCAGCGGATGCAGGAGCTCTCGGAGCGGCTCGGGTGGCGCCTCCAGAAGCGCGACGAGGCCATCGTCGACGAGTGGTGCCGCGACATCGGCGTCGGCAAGGGCGTCTTCAAGGTCTGGATGCACAACAACAAGCACAACTACCTCGGCGGCCACAGCGCCCGCCGCAGCGCCTCCTCCTCCTCCGCCGCCGCCGCCGCCGCCCCGCCATTCAACCCTCCCACCTCACCTCCTCCTCCTCCTCCTCCTCCTCCACACGCCACCGACTTCAACATCAACGGAACAGCCACCGCCGCCACCGCCGCCGCCGCCGCCACCATCGCCGCCGGCAACCACCAAGAGAACGGAGCATCGTCGCCGCAATCAGCATAAAAACTAGAGAGAAAAAGAGACAGCAAGTAGCCTTCAGTGATCATTCCATTTTCCTTTTTTTTTGCTTCTTAGATCGCTCATCCAAGAAATTAACCCCAAGAAAGGACGCCGCGGCTGCAGATCAGTTCTTGATGCCTAGTTACAGCAAAAGAAAAAAAAAGAGGAGAAAGAAGTCCAATCTTTCCTTATCCCTGTATGTTCTTGGGATCCGATGATGATGGAGAATTAGGGATTTTAATTAGATTATCTCATCTCAAAAGTGGCACCTCTCTTGGCTGTTCTTGTCCTCCCTTTGAAGCAGAGGTAGGAGGAGAGGGTTCTTCCTTCTAGAATTCTAGGATCTCTCTTCTCTTTGAGAAAAAATGTATACAAAAATGGAAGCAGCCTCACCTCTTGCACTCTGCTCACTTAATTAGTGTTATTATTATTATTATTATTATTATTATTATTTTTACTACTGTTCTTTCATTAATCAATTGACTTGCTTGTACTTTCGCTTTGCTCTTTGCGATTAAAATAATAACAACAACCGCGCGCCACCCTTAACTTTTTACGCGGTTAAACCTACATCATTAGCAGCGCATATTATAAGATGCTTTGCATAGGTATTTGCATGAATCTCTACGACAAACATGTGTTCCAGTTAACTAACGTGCGTATAAGCTAAAGCTAAACCATCACTTTCATATTGTCATATTTTACCCAATTCCAAATCTTTTCTGCTACTACTTTCCTCCCAAGAACCAACAAGAAGTTCTAGAACTCTGATCACTAATAGCATCTGTTGGAAACATTCAGAATTGTCACTAGTGTATTAGTGGATCGATTTTCTTATGAAACAGACGATTAGGTAACAATGGAATGAATTGATGGGAGCGTCCACTGTCTGCTACTGTACACTGGGGGTACAGTCTCTCTGGCATGCTTGCCATCACTTAGCCACAGTCTTAAGCAGGAGTTCCTCCTCCATTGAAGCTCTCTCTCTCTCTCTCTCTCTCTCTCTCTTTCTCTCTCTCCAGCCTCCAGGCATTTACGCCATGAATTAAAAAGGCAGAGCTTTGAGCTGCAAATCCAAGAGCTAACCAAAGGAGGAAGGAAGAAGATCTCCCAACTCCCAAAAGTGCAGCAGAGGGGCTCTCTTGTTTGGTACAGTAGACAGTTCGCAAGAGAGAGAGGATATGGGTTTTGCTTTGCGCTAAGAATGTCTTAGCATCTGGCTTAAAAAGGGAGTTTAGCTTGCTATGCTGCTGCTGCTGCTGCTGTGTAGGAGGAGGAGGTGGTGATCGATGGGATGGAATATGAGGAAGGGGATGCTTTTTGTCGTGCTGGCTGGGGTTTGGCTTCTTGAAAAGCTGATGGCGGCATTGACACTGAAAAGGGCCAAAAGGCCGAGAAGAGAGAGAGAGTGAGCTAGCTAGCTCGTGTCACTCTCTCTCTCTCACTCACTCACTCAGTTACTATGGCTGACAAGCCAAATCATGCAGCTACGCTCGTGATGGCATTAGCGTTGGCATGGCACTCCTGACAGAGCAGGCTCCAAAGAAAAAACAAGGCTCTTTTCTCTTTTCTTTTCTTTGTTTTATAGATTTTTTGTTTTACTGTTTTGGTCCCTCTGATCTTTCTTTTGCTGCTCAATTCCCAAAGGGTGCAAGCAATCGATGGAACCACCTGCTGCTCCTAAACCCCAGCGCATGATTTGCTCTCAATCCATCCCCATAATTATTATTATGATTATGGCGTTTGTGCAGGGGGGTGTTGCCCCCATCTCTCCATTTTCTTTTTGGTTCTTTCTATCAGCAAAACCATTATTAGTAGCTCATTGTATTGTGTACATTGTTATGCAAACAGATCTGTATTGTTCCTGCCAGAGCAATATCTGGGCTCTGGAGTAGTCCATGCTTGGATTTCACAGGGCTGTAGGTTGTCTCATTTGTAAATGTATGGTCTGCTGATCTGGTCCTTGCATCTGCCATTGTTGACTTGCATATAGGACATTTGGACATCTCGTTCTATTATGTTTTTCGCCATATAATCCTTCCTTTCAAAAAGGAAAATTAACTTTTGCATGCTGGATATAGCTTCTGTCTAGATTCGTATACAAAAGTTATTTTTTATAGGACATAGATAGTACACAGCTAATTAACTTGGTTCAATTGATTAACATGTTTTAGATGTTTTAGCGCAGAATTCGCTAAATGGTAAAGGATGGGAGACCCAGTAGTAGTACTTCATTTGGACATTTGTGCTTGCTAAAGGGTTAATATAGAAGTGCTATTGTTGGACTAGAAATGCTATAAGTTACATGCTTGTTATAACCGAGAGAAAATTCTCTCTCTTTTTTTTGTCATTGCAACATTGTTCTTTTTTTTTGTTTCAATCCAAAAGCCACTCTTCTGCTATTGGTTTTCTTTCCTCTTCGGCATTGCCATACGGTCAATATTGGTTGACCATAAAAAAGTTTGAAAGAAAACCATCGAAGGGGAAGACATGTGCCCTTGGTGATGTTACAAATAAAGAAATTAGAAAATAAAATATAAGATGCATGGTCATGAAAGGGACATGGAGTTATAGAAAAACATGCACAACAAAAAAAAAATAAGTTTTGTCATTTTCGGAAAAGAATACACCCATGTTGCTCTTAATATTTTTAGAACAAGCACCATATAAGATAGCAACAGTGAGACTGATCAATATTGGTGATCATGTCATTTTCTACAAAGATAGCAAATCTATGAGATATGAAAAAAAAATCTATGAGATAGCAAATCTCTAGTTCCTTAGTGTTTGTGACCATAAAAAAATATCACAACAAACAATGTTTCACATAGACAGTACATACTTGATATATTAGGCCTTGTTTAGTTTCCAAAACAAAAACTTTTCACTCATCACATCGAATATTTGAACACATGTATAAAATATTAAATGTAGATAAAAAAGAAAACCAATTACACAGTTTGCGTGTAAATTGCTAGATGAATCTTTTAAGCCTAATTGCGCCATGATTTGACAATGTGGTATTACAGTGAACATTTGCTAATGACGGATTAATTAGGCTTAATAAATTCGTCTCGCAGTTTCCTGGTAGAATTTGTAATTTGTTTTATTATTAGACTACATTTAATACTTCAAATGTGTGTCCGTATAGATGTGACAACCAAACACAAATTTTTTTCCCAACTAAATAAGGCCTTAGTCATACTATACAAAACTTTGATTATAATCTATATAGCCAGATGGTTAGACAATGGAGTTGTACATTTCATTCAATCCACGCGAGGGTTCAAATCATATTTTTAACATTGTCATTCATTAATATAGAAATACATACGTATACACAACCAGTTAACATGTTTACACCCTTGCTTCCAGAGGTGTTTGGTGCCTATATATATCTCATCCTCTTGAGTTGATTTGCATTATTGTTTTACATGATTCCGTGATGCCTCTTTAAGGGGAACTCATCATACGGATGCCCCTGATGATCATGCTTTATCCTGTTCTAGTGATGGGCTTGCAAGGTCTTGATAGATTTCTTTGCTGGGTTGGTGGGGATCATGTGATGGCAAAACCCTAACAAATAATACCACCCCCTGCCATTGCTGCATGATGCATTGCCTCCTTAGATTCTTCTACCCCCTATGCTGATCTTCCTTTGGCTAGGTTCCCGAAATGTACAACTGTTAATTTAATCCAAAGGTAGATGTCTTCCTAGGTAAAGGGATGCTAGCTAGCCAGATAAGATAAAATACCTAAGATTATTATATTGATGGAGTTTTTGGTAGAACCATGATGGCAGCAGGAGGCATGAGTTAACATGTTATATTATTAAATTGATGGAATTCGCTGACATGTTACGAGTACTAAATGGAAGTTGGATCCTGAGTTTTGTTTAATGGATCAATGCAGGATGACAACATCCCGGGTGCTACCTTAAAGCATAACATTTGACAATGTGCTGCGATAAAAAAAAATTCAATTCAAAATTCAGTCACAGACAAATGTTAAAAATGGACAAATTCATGCCCTATGGAGCCTTAAAACATTGTGGAGTGTTTGGTTGTTGGTCACACTTTATCATAGTCTGTCACGTCTAATATTAGATAAGTTGATAGCTATTTAGTTGGTGCCACAATTATGGTAAATATTCTTTTTCAATTAACTAGGTCTCACAAATCAGTGATTTAGAAATGTATGATAAGATCGATAGCTGAGATGTGTCAATGAATTTGATCACCTCACAAGTGTGGTAGCTTTCGTTGGTTCATGGTTGCTAAGTATGGTTGACAACTAAAAACAACCGTACGTAGACACGGAATGTGTTGCATCTTCTTCTTCTTTTTTTCACTTACTATATCCGTTATATAAAAAAATCAAATTCTAGCTACAAACCTAAAAGGAGTAAATCTTTAGATGCCCGATTTCGGATATATATTTAGTCAACGCCATTCTAATGGAATGATTGGATAAATTATGGTCAAAGGAAAATTGCTCATATGGATGACTTAAAAATTACATACCAGCTAACAAATATCATAGAAAAGTTATGTGATACAGAATTTTTTTGAGAAATTATACGTTTGTAAAAAAAAACAATTTAGCTCGAATGATCCATATATCCATAAGCTGTTTGGAACATGCCCAGATTAGATATCAAATTATTCTTCCTAATTATACTGCACAAACATGCTGCAAATGCCAGCGGAATCGATGGCAACGTGCACTTCAGTCCTAATCTTTTTTTAAATCTTTTTTTCACCCCATCCTGATCCTGTCCTAATCTGTTCCAGCTCCGAGATAAGCACAGAAGTGATTCTTCCTTTCCCAATTTGATCACCTTAAGACGACAAGCACGCGCATGATTAGGGACCACTTGACTACCGCAAAGCTTCCGCCGTCAGCGCTTAATCCTATTTTTTTTCCAATCACTTTGCAGGTGTGTGACAAATCATGCCATGTCGCATCACAATGGATCGTGAAATCTCTATCTCCATACGAGCTGCCATTTGCTGCCGAATCTTAAAATCAGACAAACAACTAGGATAGGATATATATGACTACAGAGCTCCTTCTAAAAAGAAAACCATCTTATTGATAGCCAGCTTATAAGAATATGAAGAAACTGGAAAATCCATAGCTTTTAATTTATTTTTCAAATTCTATAACTACAGCTTCCTAAAATTTGTTTATTGGATTTTCTAATTTTTGAAGTAGTTGCAGCTGTTTGCATCCCCTTTTCCTAACCCCTCCCTCGTTTTTTATACGCACGTTTTTCAAACTACTAAACGGTACGTTTTTTGCAAAAAGTTTCTATACGAAAGTTGTTTAAAAAAAATCATATTAATCCATTTTTGAAAAAACAAATAGCTAATACTTAATTAATCACGCGCTAACGGACTGCTCCGTTTTCCGTGCTAGGGGGGGGGGAGTGTTTCCATCTAGGAGGAGAAACTTTCCAAACAAGCACATACTACTAGTAGATAAAAATTTAAATTGAGCAGCATAATGATCCATTTATATGTACTCTCTCCGTTTTAAAATATATCTACTTCCAATGCTCAAATTTCATCTTAATTTATTTATATCTACCTCTAGAGTAGTATAGTTTTTTTTACCTCTATTTAGTTTTTGTACACTATTTACATCTCTGTCCCATAAAAAACCAACCTAGTGCCGGATGTGACGTATCCTAGTACTATGAATCTGGATATATATATATATATATATATATATGCCGAGATTCGTAGTACTAGAATATGTCACATTCGATTCTAGATTCGTTTTTTATAAGATAGAGGGAGTATGTCTAAACAGAATTACCACTGCTATGATGATGGGTAGTTTAAATTTTAAATGTAACCAAGAGTAGACAGCAAACTCATGAGCTAAATCAGCAGCAGGGAGTACTCAAGCCAAGCTTCCCAACGGCTGTGAAGTTTGGTTAAAATTGATGGCGCTTTTGTCCGTTGTGTTATCCCCAATTGGACACTTGCCGTCAGTGAGCTGTCATGGCTCAAACCCAAGCGGTTTTTTTGGGCTCTAGCGGATGCATGCGTACTGCTCTACTCACTATAGCCGCATGGTGCGCTGCAGAGCCTACGACTACGATCAGCTCAGCAGCAGCAGCATCAGTAGTGCCTTCCAAGTAACAACTTCCGTGCAATGCGTATGCTCCGCTCAGTTCACTGTTCAGATTCAGATTATCATCATATGGTCCTTCAGGTTAACCATCCTTCTGATTACTGCTCTTATTACATACTGATCAATGTCATTGTTTCGGTCGGTGGCGGATCCAGAAAATCAATTCGTTGATGTCATAACATATTTATCGGTGTTATAATATGCTAATTATACTTAGATCATGGTGTTGTAACATATGGATAAACAATTTCATTATAGGTTTTACTGAAAGTCGTCGGTGTAATATCACCTGATACCGGCCCTTCAACTGTAGATCCGCCCCTAGTTTCGATTATAGCTAATTATATACCGTTATGTAGGTGAAAAAATAACATGGATAAAACTTTTACATATTCTTAAAGATTTAAAAGCCAATATAAAAAATAAACTATGATAGAATTGTTTCTTAAAAATCAAAATCAACTATAGAATGTTTTAAAATTTAGATTATGGTTACGGTTAATAAGCTGGAGAACAAACGATGATATAGCTAACTTTTGTTCACATGTTTGGATGCCAACATTTATTATAAGCAGCGACAGATCAAGAAGTTTTCTAAAACCAAAGTCACATACACATTCTAGGGAGAAAATAATGTTGCAGTGAATACGACTTTGAATGCTTTTGTTCGAGCCAATACTCGTCAAAACTGATCCTGGACCGTGTCAGTGCAGCTAAGCTGGATGGGTTGATTTGATTAATTACCTCTCCTGCAGCAGCTAGCATAGCAGGGCCGTTGCACAAGCTTGACCAGTGAGCCGTTGCTGATGACAATGCCTTTCAATGGAGTTTGTTGGGCTCCTTAATGCGGCGCGTCAGTGCAAACAAACAAACAAAAAAAAAACCCGGTTTTCTCGACGACGACGACGCGTAGTACCTTCTCACGCGGAGCAGTCGCTGACATGTGGGCCCGTGCGGGTCGGGCCGGGAGGTGGGGCCCACATGGCGGCGGGGTGGTCAACGTGTGGTACGGATTACGGAATTGGGAAGCCTCTGGTTTGGTTTCGGGCGATCGAAACGGATCTGAGATGATCTGATGTGAGTGTGTAGTAGAGAAACGAAATGCCGTTTTGACTTTAAGATGGTTATGTCAATAAAGGCTCTCTCTCGAGACCACCATGATCACCTCATCAGGGAGTAAATGGATGCTGCATGCCGTGAAAGCACCATCCGCTTTCAGATTTTAAAGCCCCTGTATCGTATCCACTGCCGCTGGCATTTTACTCCCTCCGTATTTTCATATACGACGCCGTTGACTTTTCGACACCACTCGTTTTATTTAAAATTTTTATGCAAATATGAAAATATTTATGTCACGCTTAAAGAACATTTGATGATGAATCAAGTCACGATAAAATAAATGATAATTATATAAATTTTTTTTGAATAAAACGAATGGTTAAACGTTAGATAAAAAGTCAACAGCGTCATATATTAAAATATGGATGTAGTACTAGCTAGTCCCCTTTTGTTGAAGACATTGTGTTTGCACACAAAGAGTAATAAAAATTAATTTCTTACAAACTTCTTGCTCGTAAAAATCTCAATCGTTTGATCGAGTTAATTAGAAGTTATAAAAAATCAAGGTTCAACCACAGCGAAACACATTAGTGTTTATAAAAAAGTTTATAAAAAATTAGTACGTGTATCATTTTCCTTTCCACAAAACAATAGACGACGTACAGTGACATGTGTTAGCTTTGAAGAGATTAAATTACAGTCTGAAATACAATGATTCAAATATATGAACACAATGAATGCACAATATATAATACTCCCTTGTCCCATCATACCAGAGATTTTGGGTGAATGTGACACACACAATAAATCTAAACAGACCGTTTGTCCAGATTCATTGTCCTATAAATCCCTTATATATGGTATGGAGAGAGTAATAAAGTTAGACCCCCATTGCCGCTTTTGGGGGCTTGTTGGAAGTGTAATGTGGCTTGGCCCCTTCCCGCGGTTTGGAGTTTGTGTTTAGCCGCCGTAGTTCTCTAAGCTTCAGTTTTCATTTTTTTTATTTTGCCTTTTCTCCCCTCCTCTGGCATAAGCCGATCTGGCTGATTGCGTTGAATATCAAAACTCTTTTCTTCTAATATATTGACGTATAATCTTTTCGTGTGTTCGTGAAAAAAAAATGTTAGACACCAGAAACCGCTCATAGCGCTGATTGGCTCAGACGACACCGTTTGTGCATGCTTAGCATTTTACTCGGTAGGCAAGCACGCATGCTCACCTATATTTCATTTATATTTTAACCAACACAAGTTTCTCCTTAGTATCCAAAATTTTCTTCTTTCAAAATAATGTTACACAGAATAACTTGCTCAAATATGCTTAACAAAACTTATAGTTGTCAAAGTTGTATTTTGTACTGGATAGTCTCTGAAACGACGTCACTCGGTTCGTCACAAAGTTGAATGGCTCAGATCGATCGCTATAATCCGTTACATTGTGGGTTTTAGCTAATAGTTGGGATAGTCAACGGCATAGCATGCTCAGAGTCTTAATTAGCCCCCGGACCATCAGTGAGCTAGCCCTTTCAGTGGCCATAACAACTACTCTAAGGGTGTGTTTAGTTGGAAAAAAGAAAATTTTTGGGTGTCACATCGGACGTTTAACTGGATGTCGGAAGGGGTTTTCAGACACGAATGAAAAAAACTAATTTCAGAACTCGCCTGGAAACCGCGAGACGAATCTTTTGAGACTAATTAAGCCGTCATTAGCACATGTGGGTTACTGTAGCACTTATGGCTAATCACAGATTAATTAGGCTTAAAAGATTCGTCTCGCGATTTCCCCCATAACTGTGCAATTAGTTTTTCTTTTTATCTATATTTAATGCTTTATACATATGTTCAAAGATTCAATGTGATGTTTTTGGAAAAAAATTTTGGGGAAGTAAACGGGCCCTAAGCTTCAAACCCTAAAGTGCATCTAATCTAAGTGATGGTGATGGATGCTATCACACACCAAGATGATTAGGCTCTGGGACCAATCGATGTGCCCTTAACCCTAATCCTAAACCCATAAGAAGCATGCATCTCAACCTAGAGCCACCATTAGCTTTACTTAGCTAGTGACCTCTCCATGAGCCGTATCAGAAAGTGCTTCTTCTCACAAAAGTTCTTTCTTTAATTTTAATTTTCTTTTCTGTTCTTTTCTGTGGTATTGAATCGTCTTACATCGGCTGTTCAGCTGCCTTCTTGGATGAGTGGTGTAAAAAAAAGTTTGAGCAGAAAATGCTGTGGGCCGGACCATATGAGAAAGGGAAAAAAACAGGGACCTTTTTGAGAAAAGGAAGGTGTACTCTTTCAGAATTATTCATCACAATGAGGTTATGTGATGGTTGGAGCTCACCTGTCAGCCTGTTTAAGGCTAGAAAACCTAGTACAAACAGGAGTGATTTTGCTTGAGAACATCATCGAGAAAAGGGCTTGATTTCTGTGTCACTACTGGCTGTACCAATCACAGCTTTTCTGTGGCATGTAATATTCAGTGAATAAAATGTGTGTTTATCTTAGAACTTTTTTTTTGAAACCTATGTTTATCTTAGATCTGTTTGTTAATAATAATGATATCGATAGGAGCCCGATTGATTGGTGCCAATGTCTAACCATCTTCTGCCTTGTTTTTTTAAAGAATTGTCTAATCATCTTGGAAATTAGCTCAGGTTGTTTAATGCAGTAGCTGAGTCCTGAAACTGTTTTAAAAACATAATGGTATGAATGTGAGTCAGTTGATTCATTTTGACCTAATAACTAAGGCTAAATTAACAAAGTAAAACATGTTTCTTTCAAGAGATATTTTATGGCACTTAATAAAATATCTTGAGGTACCTAAATTTTACAATAGAAATTTTCGTACCTCGAGTTATCTAGTACCCTGAGATATAAGTTTCACAATAGAAAATGTGGTATCTTCCAGTACCTTATCAAGAATAGTAAAATTATCATTCTTTAAAAGAACTAGTAGGATATAATTCTGAAGAATATAATTCTTTGAAGAACTAGTAGGATATATAGTAAAATTATCCAGTGGCAGTTCTCAACTACTAGATTAGTTAAAAAAAAAAACAATCGGACTGATAAACACTCCAGTACTACTAGTTGGTTTAGCTTGCATCTTTTTATAGTAATAATAGTACTAATTATGTCATTCTCACAGAAATCTCAATAGGAGTATATGTGGACACATGCTAATTGTCTAAGGTGATTACTGGTCAAAACTGGAGACCACCCAATAATTCACTCATTTTTCACACTCAACCACCACTGATTTATCTGTTTATCAGGTTGATGCTAACATCCAGACACTTGGACCAAAGCTCAAGCAATGGAGATAAGCCTAACTTTTCCTTCCTTTTCATCAAAGCATGCACAGGCCGAAATGCCGCTCTCATTGAGGTAATTGTCCTAATCCCTTTTTATCGAAGGATTAACGTGTATGGTCCCATTTTAACAAAATGGAATCTTTGGAAGAATTCATAAGCAGTTAACAAAGACTTTTAGAGTTCATGTTTTCTTTGATGCTTTTCTTAGAAGCATTTTTTTGCCTAACAAATCAGTCAATGTTTCCTACATTCTTGTGTTATCGACATCGCCCTGTCCTCTGGTAACATCCAAGATGCACTAGTGACCTCTATTTTTATGACATAAAGCAGATCATGTTAGGTACAAAGAGGATAAACATGACACAATTCCTTAAGAGAAATATCTTCTAGTGCAATTCCCATACCAACAATTTTAATCACTTCTATATATATAGTGAAGAAGGTGAAAACCTTAAAACAATATTATACTACATATATACACACTGTTTTAGATAATGAAAAAAATCATTAAGCAATTAAACTACACATATATATGCACTATATATGCCATAGTAAAAGAGAGAATATTCTGAATGTAGGGAGCACAAACCATGTAGGCATGTACTAGCTCACATGAGAGTGTCTTGTGTGTCAAAGATCCAATAACTCCTAAAAAACCAGTACACACCCACTAATTTCCAGTTGGTTAATGCCCCCTGCTGTAACCACATGCACCATCAGGCTCCCCATTTGATGCAAGGGGAGGAAATTCTGCTGCCCCTGGGGTATCTCTCTCTCTCTCTCTCTCTAGCTGGCAATGGCACAAACTCAGCATGATTCCATTTATTGAGTGCATCTGCCATGGCAATAATAATGCAAATGGAGTAAAAGTGGTGAGGAGGAGTCTGGTGAAAGTTGGGAGTGGAGGGAGAATTATGCTGCCCTGGGGGGCAGCTAATCATGTGCATAAACACCCTTGCAAGATTAGAGATTTACATGAAGCTATGGTAATAGGAGTACTCCCACATATACATTGCTCCCACTGAGGGGCAGGCACAGCCTCAAGTAGAGAGGAGCAAAGCCCATCATTGATGCCTCTGTGTGCAATTGACTGCATTGCATGGGTGGCACTCATATCATATCTGTGTTCTACTGGGGGCTTTGATGTCCTCCACAAAGATTCCCTGTGGATAATATGGAGATGGGGGCATAATTGTGAGCCTCAGGTGTTGATGGACCATGTCCACTTGATAATTATTTTTATTATTTTTACTTTGCTTTGCTAGCTCTGAATGCATAAAATCTTTTTATTATCTTCAGCTTCTCTGATGGTGCAGGAAATTCATGTGCTGCTGTAAATTCTAGATTTTTTAGGGTCACTGTGACAGTAACACTTGATGCACTGGGTCCACAAGAAGGTGTTGTATTGTATTGCATCCCATATAATTGAAAAAGAAGCTCAGAGTAGTGTCAAGAGGATGGGGATCTTATCTCTGAAACCCCATCAAAGTTAGCCGAAAGTTTCAAGCCTTTCCCATCATTTTCCATCTTTATTCCATTGATGATAATAAGCTATTGTTAACATTCTAGCAGTAGGCTCATCAGGAACAGTAGTGGCCAGGACAGGTTACTCCTGCAATTATCATCTTTCCAGTACAAGGCAGACAAAATTCAGTTGGGCTGGCATTTGTTACCTTCAATCTGTCACATTTTGGCCATCTTTTGTATACAGTGAGAGACCTAACATCACTATGTGCACTCCTAATTTATTTGCCCCTTTATTTTAGCCCTTATTTTTTGCTTGCCGAAAAATGCATGCATGATTAATCCCTTTCAGGGTTGACATGATAATCGCAAATTTGCAATGATGCATGCCTTATTTGCTCTGTACTGTTTGCAAGTCACGAATTAGTGGTGTCATTTGCAGGTGATCATTACAAACTGAAGGCTGAATGGGTGGATCGTGGAATGTAAAATTATATTGATTAATTAATTCCCTGCGTATCCTAATTTGACACGTTTATGATGTGATATTATTAGAAGCTGATAGAAGTGACAATTGGAGTTGGAAAAGACACCTTTCGCTGTTTGGAAGTCTTCAGAAATAAAGGAGGTCTCTGCTAATAAAATGTTAGCACTGGAGTAACTACTTTGGAAGTCATTATCGAAAAAAAAAACTACTTTGGAAGTGCAAAGAGTAGTGTCATCTTATATATTCTTATTGACTTCTGTAAAACGGAAGCACCGACCTAAGTAAGTAGAGTTTGAATTACGTCAACCATTTCTTTCAGAAAAAAAATTAGAATACCAAATTTCAACTGGTTAGCAGTTATAAAATTTTGGTAGTTTGGAGATATGGGCTTACGAGTGAACGGTCCCATTAACCATTATGGGCCTAAAACCAGCTCTCCGTTGGGCTTCCATGCATCCACATCGATGGTTGCACAACTCTTATTAGGCTTTTGTTATTAGCGGCCCATTTCCTAGATCTGCCAATGTTCAATGGGCCTCATCTCTCTTACATTTGCCCCATCTTTGTGTTTTTTCTTCTCCAATAATGAGAGGTTATCAGCATTCTTTCTCCTAAAAAAATGAGCGAATAAATTGTATACATTGTATCGAGTGGATTATACCTTCTTTCATTTTACACCAGGTTTAGTATATATTTTCACTTTGCACCAATATATATTAAAATAAGTTTTATTTTGCACCGGGTTTGTGTAGTAGAAATGAAAATGAATCTTTTAAAATAAAAGTAGAACTTATTGAACTTGTTAATTTTATACCACGTTTTGTAAAAATGTTCATTCTTATTTTGTAAAAGATCATGAAATTTCCTTAGTTAAATGATGTGAAATGTATTTCAATACAACCTGGTGCAAAGTAAAATTATGGGCCTGTTCGGCGGCTTGTTATAGCAGCTGCTAGACAGCCGAAGCAGCTAGTCGCTAATTATTTCGCTGCATCTACAAGCAGCAGCTTGGCTGTGAAGAAGGGTTGTAACCTGCAGCCGAACAGACCCTGTGTGGTGCAAAGTAAAACACGGCTCATTAATTATTCTGTGCAAATTAAAGCGCACTTTATAAAAAAAAAACACCAGAGGAACATGCAACATGGGGCCTCTAATACGCGGCCGTCCACGCACACCTAAGGCCCGCGAACGTGTTACATGTTTGCACGGTTTTGATTTTGGCCTAGCCAACTTGTGCTTGCTTTTTGCTTCCACTCGATAGAGTTCTATGGTCTTCTAATCAACAACGCAGAGCTCTAGGACAACCTACCATCTAGCGAGCTCGTCTTGGCCCTCTTGGTGACCAAGTTAATAGGATCTTTGTATGAAATCGAAGTATTTATTATTATTATTTCATGATAAATAATTGGCATGATAAATAATTGATTTTAATATTTGATGATTATTGGTGAAGTAGTGCTCTTTGTGTGGAATCGGTTAGACAAAATAGGGTAGAACGGTCAAATCGGCGAGTGTGCTGTGCGATTAGACCAATTATCCCGACGGTGTATCCTCTCTTCCCTCACCACCTCCCCTATATCTTTGGTGGCCAATGGCACCATATATAGCCCGCGTCGTCACACCACCCCTTCCCCCACTATTATTGTCTACCTCTCGTAGCCTAACTGATTGGCGTGACTTTTCCTTACCACACTTTCTTGACCTGATAACAATGGTGCCATTATCACCCACAACTAGTTGGCCACCTGGAATCAACTTACAAAGCCTTGTCCTTCTAACCATATCATTTCTAGGTCAACCCTTTTACATTAAGTAAAGACAAAGCATCAGTGGGGTGCTATGTGTAAGTGGGTCCATCCGTTGAATGGGCTAACTTTGTGCGGCTCTAGAGGGCGGGAAGCACATGCACATGCGCACACGCACACACATCTTCACCTTAATCGGATGGGGCGTGCGGCTCTAAGCTCCCCCCTCTGCACACTCATGCACGCACATGCGCGCACACACAACCCCACCCTAATTTGATAGGGTGCGCGCATGCCTCAGCAACATGTCAGAACCTGTTCGTGCGTTAACATTTTTGCACGCACCACACACCGCATGTCACATGTATATACCCACGAGCGATACTTCATCTTATAAAACACAAATATGTAAATCTCACAATATTGGTAACAAAATGCACCACGTGACATTGAACTCTAGTCGATGGAATCATATATATACCCATAAGCTACTCTCAACTCCATTGTCGCATGCCAAATTGCCAATTAGGAGTATCTAATAAGTTTTCACTCATGGTTTTAAATCTCCCGCTAAACTGCCGCTATCTCCCGCTATAGCTGTTTGAGAAGGGTTCTAGCTATTTGCTCTCATGTATAATTTAACCGCTATAGCTCCATTTAGCCCGCTATAGCTGTTTGAGAAGCTAACCGCTAAATGCCTTAGCCCGCTATTTAAAACATTGCTTTCACTATATATCAATATATGCTACTTCCTCCGTCTCAAAATGCAGATATTTTTTTAGGTTGGCACGGGTATTAAGAAAGTAGGTGAGAATGATTGTAGGAAGTGTGTGATGGGTTGAAAAAAGAAAGTAGGTGAAAAAAGTGATTGTGATTGGTTGAGATGAGGAGGTAGATGGAAAAATAGTTTTATTTTGGGACAAGACTACACTGTGCTAGAAATAAATATATTTTGAGACGGAGGTAGTAGAAGAGAAAAGTCTCGGCGATCGATCACCCGTGCCATATCACGACATAACCTTATATTATTCGTCGTTTCGATCCCTTCCAAAGCCTCTCTCGCTCGCCGCATCGATCGATCATAATCCAATGCCTGCCTTGTGCACGCTGGCAAACGCAATACGGTTGGTATTCGCTAGCTAGCTGCTCTCGCTCTCTGTACTATGCCGTGTACACAAGATTCTTCTTCAGGACGGTGTGGCTAGCTAGCTTTTATCAGAGCCAGCCACTCGCCAGCGTTCATATTCGATCGAGACTCCGATCCCTGCAAGCAAATCCTCGCAGAATAATGCTGCAGTACACCCAGCTTGTTCGTATACCCTGGCGTTGGCACGTTGAATTGTGCCTGATCAGTTGAGATCTCGATCGATTGGTGGTCTCGGCGCCGGAGGCGTATTCAGGTAGATTTGGGACACCATCAAACATCTGATTTGTCAGAAAACGGCATGGATCAATCCAAACAAGAATAGATTATGCATGCAGGAAACACACAATTTGTTGATATATATCAGATGTAACTACGCGTGTGTTTTTTAGAGTCAAACTAATTGTAACTAGGGGAAGGAAAGAGGAGACGAGAGAAAAGAAAAACGTGTTATAGATTTATAGCCAGCTACAATATAAGCTCTAAAACGTTATGAGCCAAGTATTTACATATGTAACTATTTTTTATGGGTAAACTATTAGATTGGCCGTAAATAACATGTCAATTAATATTTGGAAAGCTATACAGTAAAACTTAGTCTAATGTTTCCTTAAGGATAGCATATATGTTGTTGGAATATTGCAAATATGCTTAATAATTAAACTCCTAAATGGTACAATTTTTTTTAATAAAACACATTATTTCTTGTAAAAACATTTTTAAAGAATAGGTTTTAAGTGACACTATTTGCTATGATTTCTTTTATTATACGCAAGAAGCACACGTTCCACTATACAACAACGTGGTTGGGTGGTGTATCTACATCCTGTATAGTATTAGAACTTTCTCTTCCTGCGGTACAACCATGGAATAGATTGGACCTCCTGCATATACATACATGTACTGATGTACAGTGTGCAACTTGGAGATTTCCAATTTTCCTTTCTGATTGGATTAATTGATTAATTTACAAGCGGGTCGTCGCCGGCTTTAAATGGATATGAGCCAGCAGCTAGCTGGGCAGCACTAGCTAGCAATATATGCATGGCAGCTCTAATTAGTAGCGAATTAAGCCATCCAAGTTTAATGGAGCTAATTAACTCCCATTTATAATGCGGCGAGCTGTCGTGCCCCTGCAGCTCATAAACACCCATCGAACAGGGGATGTCTGCCTGTGCCTGATCGATCGATCGCCCTACTTCCCCTTGCACTGTTACATGGACAACCGTTCCTGTTCCTCCCTGCTTCCCCTTGTCCTTGTATGCACGCCAAACCAGATAAAATTCAGTAGCTCAGAGCCTCTTTATTAGATCCACTACTAAAATTTTTTACACTGTCACGTCGAATGTTTGGACACATGTATAAAGTATGCGTGTAAATTGCGAGACGAATCTTTTTAGCCTAATTGCTCCATGATCTGATAATGTGGTGCTACAGTAAACATTTGTTAATGACGGATTAATTAGGCTTAATAAATTCATCTTGCGGTTTACAAGTGGAATCTGTAATTTGTTTTGTTATTAGTCTACGCTTAATACTTCAAATGTGTGTCCGTATATCCGATATGATATGCCAAAACTTTTCACCCCTGAATCTAAACACAGTCAAACGAACTTATCTGACATTCAGAAGCCAAATTAATGGAAATGCTCACATATTCGAGTTTTGTCTCGCGTGTTCTGGAAAGAAATTTCATTTTGTTATTAAAAAACAATATAAATGAACCCCTATGAACAAATCCGAGAGATTAGATTGAACCTTTCCGAGAAACTAGTTTGATATATCCTAAAATTGATAAAATCATCATAGGTATCTTGTTATCGATGCCTACCACAGAAAACTTACAAAGAGAGTGGGTTGGCAGATTAACGGAAATCGGCATAGGTTTCTCGCTACCACTTAAAAAAATAATTAGTCGTAAATACGAGCATTCGTAACCTTCAAACTAACCAGCTGACCTCAGTTTGTGAAACTTTATGGAAATTTGATAGAGGAATAGAACAGTTAAATGATGTGTTGTAGCCGGACAAAGGGAAGAAAGAAAGGGGAGGGAAAAAAATGAAAAGGTGTGAGGAGATAGAAAAGGAGAACGGGCTATTCATAGTCATAGATGTGTCTGAAATTACTGTTATAATTGTTGTCGTGCTGCCCTTTTTATGCTGCTGTCGAGAGAGAGAGAGAGAGCTATAGCCAAGGGACTCAAGCCAGGTCCAAGGAATGAAAGGAATGCAGCTACTTTTCCTTCCACATAAATGTCAAAATTACACTCGTGTCGACTGCTGCTCTGCTAGTGTTCCTCTTGCTCCCAACTTTCTATCACATCATACCACATTAAAAACTATTTTTAATTTTTTTTTAAACTCCCAACTTTCTTTAAACTTTTAACTTTTTTCAGGAACTAAACACACCCTCAATTCATTAACTCCAAGAGAAAAAAAAAGAAAAAAATGGAAGTAGAATTTCTTCGATGTACGTACATTTTGTGGTATACAATGCCACATGTATGGAGTATATATCGTCGCCTGTACTTTGCACGCTTGCAGCTCCAGTTTCCGTACGTACAAGGACACGGTATGCGTACAGTATAAATGTATAATACAAAGTGCCAGCTCTGTATATATAATTGTACGTGCATACAATACAATACACTGATGAGTACAGCAGCGTCACATTCAGAGCTTCAGTTTCAGTTCATGAGCATGCAGAGTGTGATGTGAAGCAAAGAATACCAGCTAATCAACACGCAGCAACAAAGATGTCAAGATCGTCTGATGCAGTGCAGACAATGCAATAATCAAGCCGGCTTGTTGAAGATCAGATATGGATTGGATCAGAGATTCAGGGGAAAAAAGTTAAAATAAGGCATTAATTAATTGATTAATTAGAGATGAGAGCAAATAATCACTTGGGGGGAATAGGGTCAATCAATCCATGGGTATACAGATTACACAAGCTAATAATTAATTAATTAATTAATTAATTAACAATCGCGAGGTCTGATCATATCCTAGGCATGCAGCATGACGATGCACCGGCCGGAGACGGCAGCTGCGGCGGCGGCGCGCCGCCGCCATTGCCGCAGCTGGTCTACTCGCTGCTCAACGAGGACGACGACGACGGCGAGGAGGAGGAGGTGTCGCCGGAGGCGCAGTCGTCGTCCCAGGCCACCTCGTACACCTGCACCCTGCGGTGGAAGCTGCGGTGGCAGCCGCAGGCGGCGCACTTGAGCGCCGCCGCGGCGACGCCCACGGCGCTTGTGCTGTTGCCGCCGCCGCCGTCCTCGGCGGCGATGAACTCGCGGCAGCCGTCGACGGCGTGGCCGCCGGTGCTGGCCGCGTGGTTGCGGCGGCACTCGCCGTACCTGACGCCGCAGCAGCTGAACCTCACCGCCGGCTCCCGCCTCCTCAGGACCACCAGCCTCTTCATCATGGCGCGACACGCCCACGCACGCACACTCTCGCTTTGCTGCTCTCTCACTCGGCACCAAGCTTTGCAGCAATGAACCCACCCTGCTGCACAGCGCTGCGTATTTATAGCGGCCGCCGTCTCTCCTTCCATTTCTTCACCTGGGGTGTGTCTAGTTCACGCTAAAATCGAAAGTTTGATTGAAATTGAAATAATGTGAAGGAAAAGTTGGAAGTTTGGAAAGTTTTGATGTGATAAAAAAGTTAAAAGTTTGAAGAAAAAATTAGGAACTAAACCAGACCCTAATGGCATTGGGAATGCTAGCTACCTTAGCTCTCCTCTCATGCATGGATGGACCTAGTAGCGTGACTAGTGTCTAGTGATAAACTCTCACACACATGGCCCCCGTTTAAAACAGATTATTTACTGGATTATTCCGAAGGATTATCTACTTAAGACCTTGTTCGGTTAATCCCTCTGAGAGAGGGGAGGGATTGGAGGGGATTTATTCCACGCCAATCCTCTTCAATCCCCTTTAAACCAAACAAGTCCTAATTGTTCTTTACATTTAAGGGACCGGTTATCTATTACGATGGTATTTCGACGGTTGGATCATGTGGCACGGAAGTGTTTTGCCCAGCATGGTGGGTGGGGATCTAGTATATACAGATTGATATCCACTAATTTTTATGTTACTGTTTTATGTTTGTGATTGGGATGAGTGTTTTGGTTCTTTGACTGTGTGCATTACATACATAGACCGGGAGTAGGCTCAGTTTGGTTTTATCATCTTAGTTTAATTGATTGAGTTTCAATAAAGCTTCCATTATAAAAAGAAATAAGGATCTGACTATAAAGTGGGACATATGTATGTCTAAATTCATAGCCATAATCCCTTACATTTAGAGACTATGGGTGTAGGTATAAATTAAATACTTTTTTTTTTTAGAAATGAACTCCACAACAGCTTAAAACATGTTGTTTAAGCAATGCAGTATAAGAAAGTTCTTTTTCTTAAAAGGTATTTTTAGAAGTGTAGAGCAAATAATCTATAACAGTGGTCCAGTGAAATAGCTGAAAAGAATAGGCCATGATCGTCCATGCATTCACCTGCTCTCATGGGGGATTAAGCATCAAGCACAATACCTAATTGGGCATTTGGGCTGGCTGGTCCAGCAAATTCCACCTCACAACACCAGAGAGAGCTAAACAATTCTTGGGCCACTATGGGAACCTAAGATAGATTGGAGCCCTTCCTTTAAATTTGTGCCCTACCTCATCCTCCAGTGGCCTGCTTTCTCTGAAAGTCTGAATGAATGTGAGTATGTTTTTCTTCACCACCCCCTTTTCCTCTCATGCATATATAATTGGAGTGGTCAGTTAGATGGATACTTGAATCCTAAGAATCCCAAAGGAGTAGGGTCACTTTGAAACTTTGATGTAAAAGGGTATCATATCAAAGCATTTGCATGGATGCCAGCCTAGATGTCCAAGAAGGCAGGGTGTTTTGGCCTTTGCCCTGCAATTCTCTCTGCCAGGTTGCACATCATCCAAATGCAGGTACCTGTTCCTCCCTTCCCTTCATGTGCAATGGATTTCAATTCAGTGACTGTTTCAGCATGTGAGATAATGTTTGCACATGGATTTATAAATCGATGTAGACTCCTAAACCACATTTTTTTTTCATGAGTATGACAGGAGAAAAGGCTAGACCCAATCAAATACAGAAAAAGAAGAGAGGATCGCAATCATGCGAACGGCGCAAAAGCGAAAACATTGCCATAATCAAGCACAAATATAGGGCTGATTGGAACCAATATAGGCTTAATTAAACAGTGATGATACAGTTTCTACTTTGTCGAATACCAAACATACCAGCAAAACCATTCAGACAAATTCAGTAGCGCAGAACAAAATGCTATTATGTCAGTTGTGGAAGACCCTGATCTGAGTGGGGTCTAAGGTCATCATACTTTCATCTTTTTCTTAGGTGATTCATCTACTTGAAAAGCAGGGAGTTCTTACACCTGGCAGATTGACAATAGAACCATTCAATTCAATTTCAATGGTATTGAGTAATATTGCCAAGGATGCATATTTTAATCACAGAACATATGCAGAAAGCACACCTTGATCCAAGGGCAAAACAATATCTTGGAAAAAAATTGAAAGAAGTATTGTTGCAATGGTGCATAGATTCATAATCATTTTAAATTAGTGAACAGCATAGGTACTTCATCTTCATAAGCTAAATGTAGGAGATTATCAAGCAAGAGAAGATAAAAGACCAGGGGAAGAGTGAAAGAACCAAGGCAACTTGCCAAATCCAAGTCCAAAATTCAGGTTATTCAATAATTAAACCAACTTGCCATCATTCAGATTCCTAGTTGAGTATACAAGATTCACCCATCTGAAAACTCAAGAGAGCATTGCAAATCAATAGCACTCTCGTGCTCAAGATTCAATGCAACTAGAGATTTGTTTTCTCGGTGGAGTGAAAGGACAGCAAGGAATGAAATGAGACAACGAAAGCTTTTGCCTTTTCTTCTTAACCACCCAACCGTGGGAGAACATCGACACTGCATCCATCATTTTCACTGGTCTGTAGGTACTACCAGATGCTATCAAGATAAGATTGCTCTCAGAGTGTAGTCGATCGAGCCAGTGTGTGTACTTGCTTAACAAATCATTTCTGGGATTAATCCAAAATTTTCCTTTGTAGCAGATGTTTTTTTTTCGGAGACGCAAAAAAATTGCACGTAAATATATTAGAAGAAAACAGAGTTTTAATTACACAACGCAAGTGATCCGAAAGATCATTGCCAGGGACAGGGAAAAATAAAAGGAAAGAAAAGACTGTAATTAATACCTTAGCGTGAATGAACTTAATTTGCATTCGATCAACATCTGTGGTGGCCACTGGTCAGAACAGTGTGAAGAGTAGATCGAAATCATCACGCAAATCAGCTACCATCCAGCTGGAAATATAAAAACGAATTGAAAGAGGAGCAAAGGATGGAATTATCAGCTGCTGTAGCAGCATGATCTTAGGCCGTAGATCACTGTTCATCTTCACTTAGGCTTTCTTTTCTGTCGGATCAACATTTGACCGAGAGAAGAAAGAATCGCAGTTCACGACAAATGAAATGAAGGAGCAGATAAGCTAAGAAACGACGACGAAAACAGCGATATCCACCGATTTTTTTTCCTCACAATTATTACTATCCTCAATAGGGTAGCTTTTTAGATTTATGCCGGCTGATATTGACCCTGGATGAGACAGGCAGACAACAAATCTATCATATATAAAATTATATAGCTTAGTTGACTGTAACTATTCAGTAATCAGAATCACTGAATCAGTTTCAGTTAAAGCGCCCATAACAGGAAACAAAGACTAAAATTCAAGGAAGTTGATGATTGCAGGATCATGAAACCTTGCTTTAATTTTTTTTTAAAAATTCAGAAGTTCTTAGAGTATCCTCATTTTTTGTGATAATGGCTCAAAACATCCTTATCCTATGACACAGTTGAACAGCAGGTTTGCTGTACTGATGCATGGGCATCGTTAGTTCATGAGTACACGCATAATCAGTCCAATCATTGCTAGAACAACACGACAATTTCTGCAGCTCCTCGAATCAGTAATCACTCGGAGATTTCGTGGATGGGCTCTGACTAGATGATAACTGAATCACGGCAAAAAAGATCGCTGATTTCTCTCATCGACTACAAAAAAGAAAAATGATTTGCTGAATTCGGAAACATAGATCCTATCAAGATTCCAAACAGATATTTCAGTGAACACCAGAAAGCTGAAATTTCAGGTGCATTTTTTGGAGATGAGATCGAACACTGCAAACTGCATCTTGTTCTAAAGCAACCACAGGAACAACGAACCACCGGAACCAATATTTTATTCCCCGATCACACTTATAACTTATCCCTATTTATATTAGCATGGTCTGTTATAATGCAAGAGCATTGGTAGGGCCCGTTTGACACAACTCCTGCTCCAGGAGATCAGCCAAACAGTTTCAGCTCCACCTAAACTAGGAGCGGAGTTGGATCGAGTGCTCTCACAGAATAAACTAGATATGGGAGCTAAGTTTAGACGGCTTCACAACTCTATTCCGGGTCCTAGAATGTAATGGCAGAGATGAGATTTGTGTTGACATGGGTGAAAATAAGAGGCGTCGTGGAGGGTAGGCGGGCTGAGCTGCAAAGGTATTCATGGGCCTCCTACGCGTTTGGGTTTCGGCCTTTGTGTTTTTCCAGATGGGCCTGATATATGGACGAAATAGATTTAATTGGGCCAATATTTTGTTTTGATGGGGGTGTTGTCTATATTGGTGTGTAAAGAATTCTTCGATTTGGTTTTCTTCTGGTTTGCCTCTTCTTTCTTTGAAAGAGTATTGCTCTCCTTTTCCCCATTAATGGCACTTTTTTTAGAAACATTTTTTTTTGAAGAGATAGCACATGTTTCATTAAATTTTAAGTTTATCCACTTTTCTTTATATTGTAAATATATGGGTAAGGTATTAAATTAAAAAAATTGAGGAATACCAAGTGGTATTGATTTAATTAAAAAGAAATAGACACACAATTCGGGTTGAAGGTCTTAATGATTTAGGCATATATCCAGATATAATAATATTAAATGGCATATGAGATTTATACAAATAATGTTGGTTTTCTTGCAACTTCAATACATGTGAATGTGTGGCTTGAGGCACATGGATGCCACATTTTCCCCTTACCGATCGACAAGATTGATAATGACCTAGAATTGGCCATCATTTGGCTACTTAATTTTGCCAAATCATGGGCAACCAAAGTTTTGATAGGGAAATTTTGGTCACCAACCAATACACGCGCCCATGCTAATTAACGTTCAAAGCGCGCACTATCTTTTAGGGAGACATTATTTTCTTTCCCATTTGATATATAGATGGATTCATGTCACATGTAAAACAAGAGGAGAGACATGTTTTTGGCAACACAACCACGTGCATATGATCAAATATTTGGTTAATTTTAGCCTGTTTACTATTATAGTTCTTTTTTAAAAAAAGAAAACCAAACCAATATTTGGTTAATTTTAGCCTGTTTACTATTATAGTTCTTTTTTAAAAAAAGAAAACCAAACCAGTGCCACAGTTTGGCCAGCTGAAGTTACAAAATTCACAGGAGTTGATAAATATATATTTGGCAACTACCATTTGCTCAATGGAAATCCTGCCAAATTCAACTTTGAAATTGATTTTCCACTCATCCAAACTATCATTGTGGCCTACAGAAATATGGTACGAGTGACTGACACGTGGGTTTTAATACCTTCTCTTTTTTTCTAAAGTATAAAACACCGAGGGTGAGTCATATGGCGGCCATATAAGAAAAGTAACTATGTGTACATTTGTCAATAAATTTTCTTCCAAAAATTTATAAAATACAAATATAGTATAATATATTGTAACTTTCATGTATATAAAATAACTTACATGTAAATGTAACTATAGTATAACTTACATGCAACTTTCAAAACTTCCCCCGTAACACACTATTTTTGCGAAGCGAAGGTTGCGGGACCTGCATGTGCTGTGATTTTTTCTTTTCCGCTTGGAAGAATCCTTTAATAAATCTTATAATAAATATTACGGTTAAAAATTATATGGAAGTTACAAACAAGTTACATTATAATTACATGTAAATGTAAATTATAATATAGTTACACTACGTATTTACATTTGATTTTATCGATGAACGTGTAGCAAACTGTAAGAAAAAACCTCTTTAGTTGGGTACTTGGGTTTATGGGGCATAGCCGCATGGAGCGAAATAATCCTGTCTTTACAGTAAACTCTATGGCCAACTTTTTGTTCGTACTGTAGTCCACAAGGACGAAGAGTACTTTTTTCCCCCCAAAACCTTTTAATTACATTCAAAAAACAAACCTCAGATAGCTATTAGCTAATTATGATATTAAGAATTTAAAATTTATCCTACACCATCACTAAGGACCTAATGTACTGAGATTGAACTTTGAACAGTAACAATATCAAGAATCACGGTGTGTCAGTCTCACTAGTTTCTATCAAAAGTACTAAAGACTATATATTATTTAAAATGTAAGAATACTTATGTGTGGTTGCTATAGTGTATGAGTGAATTACCTGTCCCACCTGTTTAAGATTTTAGGTTAACTGTCAGCTGCATGTAACTTAATATAGTGTTAGAGTCAAAGTTTCTCAAATTAATTCTATCAACTCCAAGCTAGCACAATTAAATAAGAGCATGCTTGAAGAGGTTCTAACAACTGTAGTTTCTCTTATAATTAAAAACTCCCCAAACAATCCCGCATATTATCCATATTTTGAGATATTGGAGTTACAAAATCTAGAAAATAAATTAGAAGCCAGATTATGGATTTCTTATAGCATATCCAAATTCTCAGAAGTTAGCTACCAACCAGCTGTTTCTTACTCCATCCGTCCCATTTTAAGTGCAGCTATGGTTTTCCGCGTCTAACTTTGACCGTCCGTCTTATTTGATTTTTTTTTGAAAAAATTTAAAAACATAAGTCACGAGTAAAGTAATATCCATGTTTTATTATCTCATAACAACAAAAATACTAATTATAAAAAAAATTTAAAATAAGACGGACGATCAAAGTTGGGCATGGAAACTTATGGTTGCACTTAAAATGGGACGGAGGGAGTACAATATTAAGCTTCCTCAAACTGGGTTTAAGAAAGAGATATTCTTCCATTGTTAGAGAGGTTACTTCCCTACCATTTGAAAGGTAACGAATTTAAATCATTTGAACTGATTAAAACAAACTATTGATAATATAATGTTAATACTTTTCTGGTTCTTGTGATGATGTATAAAATGTTATATATACATCGTAGTATTAGACAGGAGCTAGATATATACCCATAACTAAAAATATTTTACTGTCTTCGAGAAAACATCTGCATGTACCAAAATTTTGTACCGATATCTCGAGATACCCAATATATGTAGGTACCACGTTTTACATTATCAAATCCGATATATCTCGGTACAATTTTTAAGGATGGTAAAATTACCTCCTAACTATATCTAAGTTGAACTAATTTGGGGCTGCAACGATCAATAAGTATATACATATATATTCTTATAGAATTGATTTCAGACTTGAATTGAGTTAATGCCTCCGTAACTCCGTTTGACATTTCCTTTATATTTTTGTGGCAATTCGTGTGCTCACGTGTAGCATCAACTGACCTATATATATATCTTAACAGTTTGGCTGAAAAATGTAACTTGTAACAACTTGGTACGCAACTGGATCAATAAGTACATATTTTCATAAACTCGATTTCAACGACCTTGGATAATTGATCAACTTAATGTCTCAGCTTAATTAGAATTTTGTTCGTATTTTTATGGTGATATATATATGCATGCTCACGCGTAGTATCAATTGACCTAGATCTGTTGCAGTACAGTGTATTGATCATAATTAACACATCAGTACTGCAACGCAGCAATCGCAAATGCACGCACTGTGGCAGAAAGAAAATTCCAACTTAATTCATAATTGTCCCTGCACGAGATTGATCAACTTCTGAAACTTAGGATTAATTGCACGGGCTGTTTTAATCAAGTCGATTGATCTCTGGGTGTCACTGGTTTGTTTCTGAGTCGATTCGCATTTGCACCTAATTATTATTATTTCGATCGCGTCAGCTTCAGCAAGTTTAATACATGTCCTGAGTGACTCGATAGCGTTGCTTTCGGGGTCAGCGTCTAGAATAAATTGGCCATTAAACTCGGTTTCGCTGAACTGAAACAAGAAGAAGAAGAAGAAGAAGAAGAAGAAGAAGAAGAAGAAGAAGAAGAAGAAGAAGAAGAAGAAGAAACTGTAGCTAGCTCGATGTGTGAGTAGCTCTCTCTGCTACGTACGCGTGTACAACTACATATATATACTGACATACACATCGTCTGACGGATTCAATTCGATCATCGATCCATCGATTTCTCCCCCTTAATGTCACGCCGCAGTTTACTCCTCGATCGACAGTGTGCGGCTTTAAATTTTGTTTGTGTGCATCGTATCGATCCATATCTCCTACGATCTTGGACGACAAATTCGTCCCATCTAGTGGCGAAGGCAGGAAATTTCCTGAGGCAGGACGCCTTCTTCGTAGCTTAATTATGGATTATGCATTATCATTAGCAACTAACCCCTTCTAGCTATGAACCTAAACACATGCATGTCCAGATTCTTTATATCTAGAGTTTCTTTCTTTTGAGACAAAGTAGTAATTCTAACTCCAACTAGCATTTTTCTAAAAATAAACACAGTATAATCACAAACATTCACGTACACGTACGCACGCACTCACATCTAACAACATACACATGCATCCTAGTCCTATAAACATCTCCAAGAAACTTAGCCGCATATCTTCATATTGGTAAAGTCATCTCGATATGGATGATTGGGAATCGGCATGTTTTATCCCAGAAAACCTAACCAGTTAATCTACGCTCACTTCGTAACTGATATAAGCATCGCATTAGCATGTGAACTCATCACACCCTAATCTTATTCTAGCTAGTGAAAGTTAACAGGGGTTTTGACTGTATGCGTATATATAAGCATGAGTAATAATTGAGCTTAATTTGAGTTTTGGGTTCAGTTAATTAATCAAGGTAGGCATGCAACCTGACAGTAGTGATCATAATCTGCGACGAAATTCCCCCACATGATGCCAATTACTCCAATCACTAATCTGCCAGTGTCCGGCCGGTGCATGCAACGGGATAACAATGGCGCTAGCAATGTTGCAGCAAAAATTAGCTGTACGCATGTGATGGTGTGTGTGGCCGAATAGTTCTAGCGTACACATGTACACTCTTATATTGTCCAATATATATATTCTGGTGCCACACAGAGGAGCTAGGCAGCTGTTTCCAATGGAAAATTAAATGGAATATGACGACACAATCGATCCATGCATGAATGCCGGACATTTGAGATGCATATATTTCTCCATATATGGGTCCTGAATCTGCAATTAACACCACTGCAGGAGTTACTCGATGCATTGTAATTGCATCCAGTACTATACTATACTAACTCAAGTTATTATATATGGCAGGCAAAGTCAGCAGCATAAAATCTAGAGGTTGGGTTGCCAATACTTATACCAGCTAGTACTAGTCAGTACTCAGTACATATACTGCTACACTGCTTCTTACACATATTTTCCTGCAGTAACATTGCACCATGGGTATACATATCATCTCTCATCAATAATGTATACTCCCTATGTTACCTCCGTTCCATTTTAAGTTCAGTTGTAATTTCTGTCCAATGCTTGACCATTCGTTATATTTGAATTTTGTTATGATTAGTGTTTTTTTTATTAAATGATAAAACATGAATATTATTTTATGTGTGATTTTTTTAATTTTTTTATTTTTTTTAAATAAGATGGACGGTTAAACATACACACAGAAACTGATAACTGCACTCAAAATAAAACAGAGGGAATAGATGTGATTTGTTCTCACTCTCTTGCAGCCTCGCAGTGCTGCAATTTAGTAGTAGTACCATGTCAGATGGCTCTTCTACTATCCATATGGCAAATAATAATTTATTGTGAGCAACTTAATTAATTATTTATATATGATGATGATCCATCTCTGGATAGTAGGTAGTACTATGACCATGTTTAGATCCCAACTTTTTTTCTTCAAACTTTCAACTTTTTCATCACATCAAATTTTTCTACATACAAACTTTTAACTTTTTTGTCACATCGTTTCAATTTCTTCGAACTTCTAATTTTATCGTGGAACTAAACACAACCTATATATAGATACCCTTGATGCATGCATGGGCATAATTTCTCCTTAGATTATTGAAGAAAAGATATGTAATTAAGCTATAGTTAGTACAGCAACTTTGCATCGATGCTTCAGTGCAAAACACACATCATCCATGCATCCTGTGCTCTCTCCTCCATATATTGATCTTTAGTTCTTTACAGCTAAGCTAGCAGGAGAGGCAAGCGGCATATGCATGCAGTGAAGTACTTGTATGGATGATCTCTCTATCTAGCCAGAGCATACTAATAAGTCATCTCACATGTGCAGTGGTGGAGGTGTGCATTTATGAATTTGTTTTCTCTTTTGCTCAGCATTCAATTCCCACACTCTTTGAGTCTGAGTTTTCTCTGCCACTTTGTTTATCACCATGTCTCTGGCTCCATCAGCACCACCGTAGCTGTTTAGATCGAGGGGTGTAAAGTTTTAACGTGTTACATTGGATAGTATTATATAGGGTGTTGTATAGGGTGTTCGGGCACTAATAAAAAAACTAATTACAAAATTCGCTAGTAAACCGCGAGACGAATTTATTAAGCCTTATTAATCCGACATTAGCAAATGTTTACTGTAGCACCACATTATCAAATCATAGAGCAATTAGGCTTAAAAGATTTGTCTCGTAAATTAGTCGCAATCTATGCAATTAGTTATTTTTAAACCTATATTTAATACTTTATGCATGTGTTCAAACGTTAGATGTGATGGGGTGTAAATTTTTTGTGCGGGAACTAAACATGGCCCATGTCTCTCTCTAGTCTATATCTTTTCTTTGACTGCTATATATTTCATACTCCTACTCCTACTATACTCAGTAATTAAGAGGGTGTTTGGATCCAGGGGTGCAAAGTTTTGGCGTGTCACATCAGATATTATATAGGGTGTCGCATGGGGTGTTTGGGCACTAATAAAAAATAATTACAGAATCCGTCAGTAAACCGCGAGACGAATTTATTAAACCTAATTAATTCGTCATTAGCAAATGTTTATTGTAGCACCGCATTGTCAAATCATGGAGCAATTAGGTTTAAAAGATTCGTCTCACAAATTAGTCACAATCTGTGTAATTAGTTATTTTTTAACCTATATTTAATACTTCACATAGATGTTCAAACGTTCGATGTGGTAGGGTGAAAAATTTTGAGGCGAGATTTAGACAGGGCCTAAATTACTGCCAATGTTCAACCATGCATGTGCTCTTTCTCCATGCAACTGCACTGAAATTTTTGATGGAGCAGTAGTGCCCAAATTCTTTAGGATTATGAATGGGGGTAACATTAAGTTTTCCCTGCATATATATATTCACATGTCTCTTCAGCATGCTTGCATGAAATCTTTTTTAACTTTTGGCCATGAGGTCATGGCTTGCATATGAGAGCCAGGCCATATTTGAAAAGTTTTTTCTAAAAAAAAAATTAAGTAAGGGTGTGATGCATGAAGGACATCATGAACAGGACAGTGCAGTGCCTTGGCTACCTGAACATGCAGGAGAAAGGAAAGGTCGATGGCACTCTATAAAATCTCTGCAAGCGAGAGTGAGCTATAGTGGCATTTAAGCGACTCTTTGTACGTTTCCAAGAACTACTCAAGTCATGACATTGCACTCTAGCTCTTGTTTCCTTGTACTTAAATTCAGCAGTAGTATATCTACAAGCATATGTACATGTGCATATGTACTATCCCTGTAATGCGATATACTACTTGCATATACATTTGTTTTTAACTCTCCCAACATTTTTGACAGTATGGGTAAAATCTGACTGCATGTAAAAAAAAAAGAAAAGAAAAGGGAGAAATCTCACTACTGAACCAACCATATACTCTACCCGTTCCAAATTATAATTATTTCTAGGATTTAAAATTTCTACCTTTTCATCTTAACCAATCCTAATTCTTTTTTACCTCAACTTTATTAATTTCCGCTAAAACTTCCGGAAATACTTATAGTTTACAGAATCAGTAAAATATCACTGCATCTCAAAAAAGAGAAATCTCTGACGTTCTGAACCAACTAGATTCTACACGCTGTACAATCAAACATGCATGTCGGTAAATTTATTAGCATAGGCTTGAATTTTTATCCCATTATTAAAAAAATGTCGGTAAAGTTATTCAATAACTATTCCCGTTTGATATATTTGCCTATTTCTATCTCATCACCCTGGTAAGTCATTTATTCAAGATAATACCAATTTATAGTTTTCTACTTCCCGGGCTCCTTATGATGAGTTGATGACAATCAACATTGGCATGTAAAATAGTCTTTATTAGCGGTCTCTCTTTATCGTCATGTAAGTATATTTGGTGACGTGGAAGAGAGAGGAAGAAGGAAAGAGAAAGATGGTTGCTACGCATGACAACGGCATATAGTCGACTCTTAGCATTTATTAGAAATTTTTTGTTGCATTGAGTCTAATAAAGGAAAGATGACTAGTAAGAAAGTATTTTGGTACATTAATGGTTAGAGACCGTACTATCTTAACTATTGTAACGTGATAGCCTCTAATTAATGTAGAGACCACACCGGTCTCTACCTTTGTACTTGCCCTCAGTCCCTCACTTACTTGTGGTTTTCCGAAAAATCATGCATAAATTAAGCTAGCATCCAACGGATTTGCTAACTGGTATGCGACAGAAATTTAGGGATAAAATCTTACATGTTTTGGATCGTCAAATTCGCACCAAGATTTGTGCCTGAGCTCCTTCTCCTATAACTCCGGCGCCGGTGACGCCCAGCCCAACTCGATCCAGCTGATTAATACACAGTTCTTCACAACCAAACGGAAGAAATTCGCCACCATCTGCTCTTCCCAAGTTTCTTTGGAGCTCTCGCGTCGTCCTCCCCTAGGGGCGGCACGGGAGGCGGCGACCCGGCCGCCCCTCTCCCTCCCCTCCTCCCCCTCTGCTTCGCCGCCGCCCGAGCGGCCGCCGGCAAAGCCGGCCGGCCGCAAGGACGGCGGCGGCGGGGCCTCTCGCGTCCTCTCTTCCGGGCGGGCAGGGGGCCGTCCTAGGCGGAGCGGCGGTGACCACCAGATCCAGCCCGCTCCGGCCGGATCTGGCGGGGTAGCGACTAGCGGCGGCGAGGGTGGGGGCAACGGCGGCGGGGAGGGCGACGGCGATGTCAAGGGCGCGTGACGCTGGGCGGTGGTGGCTGAAGGCGGCGGGGATGGCGATGGCGGCGGGGATGGAGTTGGCCGATGGCACGGAGGCGGCGGCCTGGTGCTCTCGTGGCGGCGACGGCACGTTACTTGGTGGCGACGGCGGCGGTACCCCCCAGATCCGCGCCTCTCGGCCGGAGCTGCAGGGTGGCGGCAGTTGGCGACGGCGGCGGCAGTTTGGCCAGCGGCAGTTTGGTCGGCGGCAGTGGGCGACGACGACGACGACGGCCGGCGGCAGTTGGCGACGACGATGACGACGGCCGGCGGTAGTTGGCGACGACAAGGACGACGGCCGGCGGTAGTTGGCGACGGTCTCGGCCGGATCTAGATACCGGCGGTAGTTGGTGACGACGGCGGCTGTGTGGTGTCGGCGGCGGCGGCGGCAGTGGGCAGGCGGAAACGTGGTGGCTGCCGTGTCAACTGGCAACGGTGGTGGAAGCCATGGCGTTGAGCTGTTAGCTGCTCGGTGGTGGAGGGCGACGGTGCAGCAAAGGTTTTGCGGAGGCGGTGGTGATGTCGGCGGCGGGGAAGGAGTCGGGTGCGAGGTGGGGATGATGACGGCGAGGTGGTTGGGTGTTCGGCAGCAGCGGCTGTGGTGGTGGTGACCGTGTTCGCGGTCACCGGAGGCATAGCGGCCTCGGTTGACTAGCCGAGGGCGTGGGAGACGGCCGCATCTGGTCGGCGCGGCACCGTTCGGTGGAGGGGTCGGAGACCGGCTTGGCACAGAGAAGTGCAGCCGATGGCAGTGGAGGCCGGCTCGGCGCGAGAGGCACGGGCGGCGGAGATGGAGGCCGGCTTGGCGCGGGAGGCGCGGCCGATGGAGGGAGGCCGGATTGGCGCGAGAGGCGCGTCCAGTAGAGGAGGCCGGCTTAGCGCAGAGAGGCGCGGCCGGCGGTGGAGGAGGCGACCTAGGTGTGAGGAGGAGCTGCCGGTGGGTGTGGCGCGGTCTTCGGCGCACGAAGGCTGGCCGGCGGGGGACGCCGGTGCAAGGGTCCCACATGTCGGCAAAGCTTGTGTGGTGGTGGAGCATCGGTGCATCAGTCGTGGTTTCGCAAGGGCGATCTCGTCTGTGCCCTTTGTTGATCTAGTGGCGGTCGGTCACGCTTAGCGGCGGCCAATCCGGTGCTAGCCTTCTCCTGGTCGTGTGTGTTGGCGATGTCGGCGTGTGGGTGGTGGTATATTTTTTCCTTTTCCTAGTTACGACTCTCTCCAGGGTTGTAATCTTATAATTTTTTCCTGCTCTATCAATAGAACTTCGCACCGTCTCGTGCGAGTCGTTCAAAAAAAACAACCAAACGGAAAGAAGGATTTCGACAAATTTGCTAATTAAGGCTGTTGAGCCTTAATTAGCTGTTAGAACATTCAGGGATTCATCGTTAGGCATATTTTGGTGTTGATCTTTATATAGAAATACATATAAATGTGATTAAAAAGACACACTACAAGTTGTTATAAATGTGATATTTATATAGAAATACATATAAATTCCTTAGACTCTGTTTGGAATTAGTGCTGGCTTTTTTTTTCTGAAAGTAGTGCTCGGTTGTCATTGGTTGGATAATCCCCCGTCCAAAAATATAACAACTTTTAGCACTCAGGTTTTATCCTAAAATATAACAACTTCTCCACTAACATTCTCTTACCAACCAATCTCAATCCTCCCACCATTCACTTTTCACACCAACCAAATTCAAAAAATGCATATTGAATTTTAATTTTTTTTGACAAAATTTGATCGGAATTTACCAGGAGGCAGTGGTCGTTTTTGGCTCGGAACCGGTTAATTTGATGAACCCTGAACATAACTCTAGTAAGATACAGTATATACTTGCCAAAGGAGCTAGCTGAGCCACAGGGTCGCCATCTCAAAGGAAGAAAAATTAGGTCAAATGTCTAAGTAGTTATAAGAGCTAACAAAAATGTGATGCTGTCGAATTAATCTAATGACGTACAAATGGTCTTCTAGGTACACATTTGGCGGTGACGGAGAGGCTGTAGGAGAGCTAGCACTCCACAAAGGCACAATGCCAATTTATTTCCCATCCCTTTCCTTGTGTCGATGCCTATCTTTACTCAATTTAATTCGCATTAATTGGAATTGTCATGTAAAATCATGTATTGCAAGTGCTTTTAAGAGCTTCCGCTCTTTTCTATAATTTCTAAGATATCGACTTAGACTTTGATACATATATATGTTTGATCGATCATTGTCTTTTCTTATCATATATCCATAAAAATAAAAAATATATAACTACCTAAAAGTATTGTTATGTCCAAATTTGCTTATTTTCACATATGAAATCTTAATTTTTTTTTCTCTGAGCTGGTTTTGTTAGACTTGGCCACAATAACGTGGGGATAACATATCTTAAATTAATTTACATAGACTATGATGACCCAGTTGGCACATTTGAGGAAAGGCAATCAATGATATTCACTAAATGAGATGCAAGATTTATTGGGCATGCATTATTTGTCTTGCTAGTACATAGTAGCAGAGGCCCTATTTACATGTATATATAAATAAATAGGAGAAAATCAGAAAAGGATTATGTGTTGAAAATTTGAAGATTTTTCTTAAGACATTAAGTCCATTTCAAAGTAGAATTAAGTTGCTTTTGGGAAATCAGCACCATCTATAATCTATTTTTTTATTGGTGTGGGGAATGGTAGGTGTATGACTCCACCTATCAAGTACCAAGTTTTAGATCCATGTGTTCAGAAATATGGTTGTGTACACTTTTTGACGTAGGAGTCACAAGTTATACTTCCATTGTAAAAAAAAAAATGTTTGTTCCACATATCAATAGGAGGAAAAAAGTTACAGTATATTTTTATGGAATTGGGCTGTGATGTTTGTTATTAGAGATGTAGTTATATATACTCTATCGAAGTGCATCAAATAGTTGATGTTTTGTTATTATCCAGGCCAAACAAATATATATTGTTCAACCTCTTTTAAACAAAGAAATACTAGCAAGTCAATGGAAGTGATACACTATGCAAATTTTAACGTTTCATATACAGCTCCATGAAAGTATTTGGATAATGAATTATAGTAATTAATTGGCATTTCATCCTACAAAAAAATATGTTTTTTTTTAAAAAATACAAATGGAAATTATTAAAGATTGTTATTAGCCCACACAACCTCGAATTTGGTGCTAAGTATAGTTGCTAACAAGACAAAGTTTAATAAAATCGATGTACATATATTATATAAGTAGAGAAATTAAATACTACCTACAGCATGCATGTGATTTTCATTATTAAATCGAATCAAATAAATGCATGATAGCTCTATTTTTATTCTAATTGAATAAAAAGATCATTTGATTTTCATTATTTATGCTTTGTCTGATAATATAATTTAGGTTAAATTAAAAGGTGCCACAAACACACAAGCATTCATAGAAAAATTAACCGGCCGGTGCAACATGATGCCCGGATCTCAAGATTTAAATACACGTAATTTAAACGAGTATGATTTCTTATGAATATTAACTAGCTCTCAAACGAGTTTAAACTAAATTTGAGCTTAAAAATGCCTTTTTTTAAAAAAATCTTATGTGATAATGGAATAATTAAAATAAAGTTGAGTTTAAGTTTGTTTTGTTGTTATGTATATTTATACCGATTCACTTAAAAAACATTGGTTAAAAGCCTTAAGGCATAGTATTTAAAAAAATGCAGGAATTTCATTGGAAATATGTCATTTCCAACAGAATTCGGGAAGAACTCACTTTCCAAGCTACTACTCATCAGAGCGGCAACACTCGCTAGATTTTTCTCAGAAAATTAATTAGGGGAAACAAGACACGATGTATAGTAAAATTAATAAACTGTAACATCTATACACATATATATCTTTTAAAAAGATGTACATTTATGTCTTTATTTATCCACTCAGGACTAACTAATCACAAGTCACAGGCCTACCATTAGTATAAATTAACTTACATATGATCAGTTCCAAACCCTAGCATCATCAGAGAGACTAATTAACTAAAAACCTACAAAAGAAAGGATTAATTAACCAAGCTAGATCAACACCTGCAAACTCGATTTAAATCACCGAGAATTAACTCGAAGCCCTTTTAATTAGCTTTGATTAGTTGCATCTTGATTAATTAACTCGGCAACTTTCCATTATTTTTTTTTGTTCTTGCTGTCTACTTGATTAATTTAATTTTGGTTGTACTACACTTAAAAGAACTCACTGGGGTCCCCCAATGGCACCACGTCCATGAGCCCCATGCCGCCGTCGTCGAGCAGCCAGCTCTCCAGCATCGAGAACGCCGGCGCGGGGCCGCCGGCGCCGCCGCCGGTGGCCATCTTGCTCGTCTCCGTCGAGCACTCCGGCGTCTGGGCAGTCGCCGCGGCGGCGGCGCCGCTCTGGCTCGCCGACGCGGACGCGGATGCCGCGCCCTCGCCGGAGCACTGCGGCTGCTGCTGCGTCGTCGCCGTCGTGGAGGTCGACCCCGACGCCTCGGGGCCCTTGCCGTTGCCGCCGCCGCCGCCGCCCGGGCGCATCCAGCCCTGCAGCAGCCGCGCGATGTTGTCCGCGCTCGACGCGTACGCCGCCGACGACCCCGCTGGCGTCGCCGCCGCCGCCGCCGTCGCCGGCGACGGGTCGGGGTGGTCGAGCGAGAGCGCGTCGCGCAGCGCCTGCCGCGCCGTGTGGATGTCCGTCTGCAGCCGCCGCTCCCACTGCCCCTTAGGTGCGGCGGCCTTCACGCTTTTCCCGCCGCCGTCGCCGTCGCCGCGGCCGCCGCCACCCTCCGAGGCGGCGCCGCTGTCTTCCCCACCTCCGGCGGCCTGCATCTTCTTGAGCTTCTTCTTGAGGTGCGTGTTCCAGTAGTTCTTGATGTCGTTGTCCGTCCTCTCCGGCAAGTACGACGCTATCGCTGCCCACCTACACAGCCAGCAACCCACTCATCAGCCATGGACGCCATGGACAAATCAATCAAAGCAAACCATGAAAAACCAAGAAGAAATCACCGGTTGCCGAGGAGAGCCTGGAGGTGGACGATGAGCTTCTCCTCCTGCTCGGTGAAGTTCCCCCGCTTGATCCCCGGCCTGAGGTAGTTCGTCCACCGGAGCCGGCAGCTCTTGCTGCAACGCATCAGCCCTGCACACGCGACGCGCACAGATGAAAACAAAAATCTCGGATCTCTCGCCGATCGATCGATCAAGAACGCAAGAACACGCACCGGTGTTCGTCGGCACGGCGCGCCAGTTGCCGGCGCCGTGCTCCTGGATGTAGGAGACCAGCATCAGGTCCTCCTCCGGCGTCCATGGCCCCTTCTTCACCCCGACCTTGTCGCAGCACGGCGGCCTCCCCATCCTGCAGCTCGCCGGCGGCGGGCGGCGGTGGTTGGTGGTGTATGCGTGTCACTACTACTCGATCTCGATCAGGGAGGAGACGAGGGGAGACCGGGGTCCAAGAAGAAGAAGAAGAAGATGGGGGTAAAAGGGGAGGGGGCGAGGTATATATATAAAGCTAGCTAGTAGCTAGCTCGCCATGGCCGATAGATGGCAAGCTCGAGCTACAGCTGCTGCTGTTGCTGTGAACTGTGAAGTGTCACTGCTAGCTGCAGTTTGTGCTCGGGTTTGACCTAGGTAGAAAGCTGAGCTAATAACATATAACGATGGATGAACTGCGGCGAAATGACATGTTACATGTACACATGGTGACAAGAACGCAGATATATACTAGTATGGCGTAATAAGGCGAAAACGAAATATTGTTTTTTTATTAAGGCCCTTTTTAGTTTCAAAGTTTTTTTTTCTAAACTTCTAACTTTCCATCACATCAAACATTTCATACACACAACTTTTCTATAACATCGTACCAATTTCAATCAAACTTTCAAACTTCAGTGTGAACTAAACACAACCCTGTTTATTTTATTTTGTTTTGCTTGCTGGCGCAAGATAGATATGCTTTTTTAAAAAAAACAAAGTACAAACACATACACTTGTATTGCGCACGCATCCGCGCACCTATCTCAATGAGCATCTCCGAAAGACAAAACTAGTATATCTTGAGACTGGCGAAGTTATCATGAGCGTCTCGCTGTCAACGGGTACGTGACCTATTACTGAAGGAACAATTAGCCGTAAATGCAAACATTCATATCAAGTTTAGAACTTAAATCCAAGCGGTTAGTTTCACCACAAGGATCATAATTAGTTGAGTTACGCTCATTTCGTGTGTGTCGTCATTTTAGTTTGCTCTTAAATATTAATGAATTCATTTAAAGTGGTATAGTAGATTTGATTTAGTTGTGTGGGGCTGTTGAATTTTATAAGCAGAAAAATGCAAAAATAAATAAATAAATCTTCTCATATGTAATTTTCCTACCTAGACATTTTGGCCACGCCATTGGTGACGTGTCTAAACAGGACAATGCTGCCACACTGGAAAGAAAAACAAACTTTGGGGTTGGCAGCCTCTCGTTGCCATGCCGTTGCTAATGGCATGACAAAAGGTTGAACTATTGGGAATTAAGATGCAAGAAAGCTTGTATGTATTCTTTTAGGAAAATATTTAAATATTTTTAATATCATCTGTCTGTTGTGATTGAATTTTAAAATAATAACCGTATGCATCATTTCTCATGAAATCGTATATATATTTAATTTGTGGTGTCTTGTCGTCACACAAATAATAATTATGGCTTTCCGGTGAACATAAAGATAGTAAATATGCTATCTTGCTTTCAAGTATTTGTTTTTAGGGTTAATTGGTCCATGCCATTACAAATATGCCAAATTAGAAAAATATTATTACTATTCGTGATATCAGCTAAGTGCCACTGAAATTTTATAAAATTAAAATCATATCATCGCCGTTAAATTTACTGTCAACTCCATCGATTTTAATCTCGTTCTCCTCCCTCTCTCTCTCTTACTGCCGCTCTCTCTTCTCCACTCTCTGTGCGAGGCTGAGGCCGAAGAGGTGGTCACCGCAACGCTGGCTCTGGTCGAGGTAGAGCTCATCAAGGGGAAGCCAACGGTGGTGGCCATAGGATCTAGGGATGCCCTGAACGACACATACCAGCGTCCGAAGCTCATGGCAAAAATGGAGAGAGAACTCGGAGGAACTATGAGGTGCAGGACCTTGGAAATGACCAGTGGAAGGGAGGGGAGGAGGTTGATGCCACTTTATTGGTAGGAGGAAGGAGGGGAATGACCGTGGGGAGCTCGGCCGGCCATGGAGGAGGCGAAATGGCCGAAGTTCAATGGAGATAGAAACCGGTGATTTAGGTGGTATTTGAATCCAGGGACTAAACTTTAGTTCCTATTACATCGGATATTTGGACACTAATTTGAAGTATTAAATATAGACTACTTACAAAACTAATTACATAAATGAGAGCTAATTCGTGAGACAAATTTTTTAAGCCTAATTAATCCATAATTAGAGAATACTTACTGTAGCATCACATAGGCTAATCATGGATTAATTAGGCTCAATAGATTCGTCTCATGAATTAGTCCAAGGTTATGAAAAAATGGGTTTGTCAGTAGTCTACGTTTATTACTTCTAATTAATGCCCAAACATCCGATGTGAAAGGAACTAAAATTTTTTATAGCTCCATCCAAACACCCCCTTAGTGCGGTATTGAATGGAGATTCATGGGGGAAATAAAAAGAAGGGAATGGGGAATCGATTTTTGTAATTACTAGGAAATGAAATTGTGTGGGGAGGTGGATTAACTTGTTGGTGGGGCTATGGTTTTGGCCGGGAGAGATGAATGGCTGAGCTGAGGTGAAAGACGACGACGTGTCACCTCCCTAGGTTGGAACTTATGGTGGGTCCCACATGTAAGGGTATTTTGGTCAATATGATGATAGAAAATGTGACGGCGATGGTATGGTTTTAATTTTACAAAATTTTAGTGGCACCCAACCAATATCGCTAATAGTAATGTTATTTTTCTAATTTTGCACATTTATAATGGTATGGATCAAATTTAATCTACTCTTGTTTTTACCTTGTCTTGTGGATGTCATGGTTGAAATCCAACCAAACCTTGTCCTCTGCCAAAATCTTGTGTCCCTCTTATTTCTCTCAAGGGAAAAATGGAAGAAAAAAACGAATGCGTGGGAGACGGCAGTGTGAAAATGGCTAAAACATAAAACAAATTTAATTTTAACTTACTTTTCTTCCTTACCTTTCTTAAATCATGTGGTTTAGATTTATTGTTCCCCCGAGAGCCTGAGACATGCATGTATTTGTTCTTTCTTCTCGTTTGATCTCCTTTACATCTGTAAAAGTTCAGGGTTTCTTCAAGAACATAAGAATCTTAATTATAACACGAATTTTGTAGGAATTAGTTCAATTCCTACAAATTTTCTTCAACATGTCCTTCATCCAAAAGAAGCCCTTGAGGCCACACTAGCACACCAATGGACAACATATTGACCGTGTATTTGTATCTCCAATAAGATTAGGTGGTGTTTGGATGCAGGGACGAAACTTTAGTCCCTGTCACATCGGATGCTTGGACACTAATTTGGAGTATTAAACATAGACTACTTACAAAACTAATTGCATAAATGAGAGCTAATTCGCGAGACAAATTTTTTAAACCTAATTAATCCATAATTACCATATGTTACTGTAGCATCACATAGGCTAATCATGTATTAATTAGGCTCAATAGATTCGTCTCGCAAATTAGTCCAGAGTTATGGAATGGATTTTATCATTAGTCTATATTTAATACTTGTAATTAGTATCCCAACATCCGATACTGGATCCAAATTTAGTGTAGGTGTTTCTTACACCCCAAACTCAAGTCTTTTCAGTTTTTTTAGCAAGGGCTTGGCAGCCCCTATTTCTATTGCCAGAAATGTGACAAGCTACAGAGTTCCAACTCAAATCTTTTCATGTCATCTCATCTTACATGGCAGAAAATTAAGAGGTGCACTCACACTAGGATTTAATTTAGTTAACCCACAACAACCTAGCTTACTATCCTAATTAACACGATGTTGACGACCCAAACATTGTTTAGCATAACTCATAGTACAAGGTTCCAGAAATAGATTTTCTGGGCAAATAGCTAGTACAACAGTGAACAGAGATTGTCAAACAATTAACAAGAATTGTCAACAAGCCATGTTTTCACAAGAATACACAACAGTAAAATCTTGTGTGCAGATGCGCCAAACACGTGGTACTATTATCTTTTTGGCAGTGAGTAGGGAGTTCTTCAAAGGAGGACAGCAAGGGTGCATTTAATCGGATGGGGGCTCGCTAAAGTCAGCTTGATTGGAGTGAACTGATCTGCGTGCATTTATTTCCTGAGCCCCCCTCATCATCATCGTCCCCGGCCCACACACCTTTTTTTTTCCCTCCTTAAACTCACTTTTTCTGCACCATCTTATTAGAGCAGGTATAATAGTGGGCTATAAGCCAGCTGCAAATATATTTTAAGAAGATAAATGATGAGAGAGAAGGGCAGCGGGCTACAGATTTGTAGCCAGCTATAGCACGGACTCTAAGACGCTGTGTGTGTATGACTGGTGGGACCAGATATTAATAGTATAGTATGTAACTATTGTATGAATGAGCTATTAGATTGTCTATAGATAAATTGGAGCTAGTAGTTGGCTATACTATTGAACTTGCTCTTAGTAGTATTAAGGTTTTTAAACGGGTCAAATGTGAATTCAATAGTTTCAAAATGAATGCAGCATCCGAACATGGCATGTTTGGTTGCTGCTACAATTTACCATCATTTGTTAGCAAAATTGTCAACTTGTCTAAGGGTATATTTGGGGGAGCTACTCCCCCAAAGAGTTTAAATTTCACTCACATTCTAAGAATCTAGTTGTAGAATCTAAAAAATGAACTAGAACCCAGAAACTGAAAAACCCCTTCTTCAGATTCTCAGAAGCTGGTTACTAACCAGCAGATTCTTAAAATCTTAAACTCACCCAAACAGAACCAAAGGTTATGTGCGTAAATTCTTTGCCAAACTTAATTAGCAAGGCTAAAAGAATATCTCCACATTTTTTTAAGTCATTCACAAATGGAACCTAATTTGTTGGTTGGAAATATTATCGTAATTGTGGCTACAACGGAACAATTATCTGAGTTAAACAATCTTAAACGTGATAAATTATGGTAAGTGTGTTGTGTCTGACAACTAAAACATGTCAATAGCGTGGACATGATCTTTGAAACTATTCATACAGCTCGGATGTCATACTAAGCAAACAGATAAAAATTACCAGCTCGCCATCACTTTAGAATAGTGACAATGATCTAAATGTTTAATCTATGACTGATAAGTCATGGAAAAATAAACTAAGTAACCAAAATAATTTATGGACAAATCTTCCATTGTATACGGACTACTTTGCAATACATGATTCTAAAAATATACGAAAGTAGAAAAATACGGAAATATGATGTCATGTTTTACACAATGATCTTAGGCAACCATGTTTCAGTAGCAAATAATAAAACAATAAATGGACTTTTAGGGGAATTTCATACCTTTCACTCCTCCTCTTTCTTCTTTAGCTAGAAAATAATAAAATAATGAACGTGGTGTCTAATAGCAAATAACCATGTTTTGATGGTGTCTTTTTTTTTCTAAATATTGACTTCTATCGTATCCACCAACAAAATTTACCTTAATCTTATAGGGTTAAAACACATGAATATAAATTTGGTGTGTTTGGATGCTTCACGGGAAATAAATGTAGGAATTTTAAAGAAATTGTGTGTGCCAGAGATAGGGTAGAGGAAGGAAGAGAGTGCATCGGACAAAAGAGGTATGAGCTCATGTTTATTTTCCTATGAAACAGGGGCAAACCCAAACCATCGGAATTTTGGCATCTCTATGCCTTTGATCCGAAGGGTCTATAGAAATTTTTTTTTGAGGATTTCAGTTCTCCACAAATCCTTTGAAAATTCTTCGATCCAAAATAGCCCTACATGTGTTCTTAGCGATATAAAAACTAATAATGGAAACTAAACTGCAAAAAAACTTCAAAATAGGTTTCAAATAGGTTGCGAAAAACCAATGAACTAAATTATGTTTTAAAATCTAAATTTTAGCTACGGTAGATATAAGACAACAAGCAATCGAGGAGAGGCACGTCTCATTTTTATAGTTAGGGGCTGATCGGAACTGTTGGCTGCTACAGCCGTCACGGCTGTGGCCGTTTTCAGCTGCTGCTGCTGCTTTTTAGCTCTCGTAGCCGCAGCGGTTGCAGCAGGAAGCGCTACCGATCACACTCTTAGACTCAAATAGGGAACGGTTTCCTATTCAAAGTACAGTGCCGGTTTGAAGAACCTCGTTTCCTATGTATTTTTACAGGGGTTTACTTGCAGTAAACTTTGCTTGAGTGCTCTTACCTTTAGAAAGGCAGGAAAGATCAAGTATGTGTGGTATAGAACACTAGTTCTTGTTGTATCCTAGGACATAACCCTTCGAAGGGGGTTAAATCTCACTCAAAAGTCGCTCACCTTCAAATTGTTTTGATATCACATATGTGAAGCCTTGGATCATCAGGTTATATATAAGCAATTTTACCATCCAACATTTGGTACCTCGAGGTACCACATTTCACACACAATTTTCATACCTCAAGGTATTACTCCCTCCGTTCCATAATATAAGGGATTTTGACTTTTTTGCTTGCACTATTTGACCACTCATCTTATTCAAAAAATTTATGCAAATATAAAAAAAGTAAGTAGTTTGGATAATAAAGTAAGTCACAAATAAAATAAATAATAATTTTATTTTTTTAATAAGACGAGTGGTCAAACAATACAAGCAAAAAGCCTAAATCCCTTATATTATAGGACGGAGGGAGTACTAACTACCACTAATTAAGTACCTCAAGGTACCACATTTCACACACAATTTTGGTACCTCAAAGGTACTACTAAGTACCTCGAGCTACCAAATTTTACACTAGAAAGTATGTGGAGGTACCAAAAATTCGTAGTATCTCGAGGTATTAAATGTTGGATGATAAGATTGCTCAGCTATATAAGCTATATATAGTTAGGCTCATCCCTTTGAGTATGCCAATTGATATCAGGGAAAGGCATGACTCAAGTATTATTGACAACATTTTTTTGAGGGATTATTGACAACAATTTATATGCTCTAAAATTTACTGCATGTGGCCGGCCTTCAAAAAATGATCAAAAAATTTATAGAAACACGTCTTGTTTAATTGTCCTGCCCATCATGTACTGAACATATGTACGTAGAATACGATGAAATTAAGCCAGCATGGTCCCTTCTTGAGTGTCTACTTCATGTATTAATTAACGCATAAGTAATTATTGATTAAGTAAAGCCGGAATTGCATGCGCTGCTATATTATTTTGAGTGAATCTTCTATGTTGTACAGAATCAAACCAGCTCTCATGTATGTTCTGTACGTGCATATATACGCGCGTGTACATATATACGTACTGTGTACACGCGTATATACAGTATGTGCATTAGCGTGCAAATTTTAAGGCCCATTTGAATAGCAGGATTGAGAAAACAGAGGAAAAGAATATCATACTTATTGGATTCCTATGGGATTTTAAAACACAAGAAAGTCTCCAAACTATCGTTTGATTAGCACATGAAAAAAACGCAGGAATTTTAGATACATGAAGATGAAACCATGAGGTGAGACCTTATATTTATTTTCCTCTAAAATTGCTCTAGTAAGATCTATTCCATAGGAATTTTAAAGAAATTGATAGGAAACAATCCTCTGTTTCAAAGGATTCTATAGGATTATTTTTCATAGGATAAAATCCTGTAGAATTCCTATGGTTTTTTCCTTTTGAATCAAAAGGGGCGTTAGTATATATATACGGAGTAGATCAGTAGGATCGATGCACGTTAAATAATATATATACTTATATTTGCGTTCTCGATTGGTCCACAACAATACTTGCTACTCGTGCATTTACACACACACACACACACACACACACACACACATATATATATATATATATATATATATATATATATATATATATATATATATATATATATATATATATATATATATATATATATATATATATATATATATATATATATATATATATATATATATATATATATATATATATTGATTGATTCTGACTCGTTAAATTGAGATATAAAACGCACTACTTTCATCGTAAAATATAAGTTTTTGGTTAATAACGGATCCTAAAAACATAAACCTCACTTTAGTGGAATTAAATAGGGAATGTTGTGTAGTGGAATTAAATAGGGAATGTTGTAATTGGTTGAGAAGATGAAGTGGATATGGAATTTTAATGATGGAAGATTCTGATTGGTTGAAAAGATAACGTAGGTGAAAAAGTTGTTATATTTTGGATCAAATTTAAAAGGCTAGATGCTATTACATATATTTTGTGATAGATGAAGTAAAAGGTCAAAATGTTTTATAATATAAAATGGAGATAGTACCTGTGTACACTATATATACCATTATATATTCGTCATTTTCACTGTATAACAAGATGTGTGGATTTAATTGTGCGAAGTAAAAGTAGCTCAACTGATTTGGTTCCTTGTGGTGGAATCAACCCATCCGGATTCAAGTCTAGACTTGAAGTGAAGCGCTCGTGATGATTTCATCAATCTCAATATATGCTGGTCCAGTCTTCCGGAAGTGATCATAGGGGTAGGGTGTGCATGTGTGCGTTAATAGGGATGAGTATGCGCACGTTACAAGTGTCTATGATTGTACTGTGTTTTTTTTAAAAAAAATGTGTGGATTTTGTCGACGGGTGGTACCCGTAGACCGGATATAGAGGGTATTGGGGTACGTTGGTACAAGGATCTACGTAGTACGACATCAAGCAAACAAAAGACAAGAATTATACTGGTTCAGGCCCCTTGATAGGTAATAGCCCTAATCCAGTTGATGTGGGATTATATGGTAGAAAACACAGGTTACAAAGAGAACAAGGGAATTTGTTGGATCCGGCGAGATTGTAGTCGAGTTGATTCGACTAGCTCTCGATGACTTGGCTCCTCGTAAGCTCCGGCTTCGTAGGCTGTGGAGGTTGTGTTGGCTCTGAGATTCGATGCCTAAACCCTCCCCGGGGGGCCCCTTTTATATCGCAGATGTGGAGGTCTCCTCATAGAACTCGGAGGTATCAGACCCTATACGATACGCCAACGACCCGGTTCTGCCCGAGTAGGATTCTTCCCATCTGTAGATTCCGTGAAAGGTTTCCTTAGAATATACAGGAAATATCCGCATGCGCGTGGGTATGCCATATCAATATGTAACGTATATCGAAGGGTAAAGGGTATGCCTAACCCGTAACCTTGACAGTAGCCCCGACTTCTGCTTAAAATGAACTCGTGCAACCATTTGCGACTTCGGGTGTCGAGACTGTTGTCATTCCCGGTGCGAGGACCGCGGAGATAGACCGTAGTCGAGCACGCCATTTGAAGCCCAACGGTCACGAGCGAATTTTAAACTGAAGTCCAAAAAACCGCCGCGCGTAACGGGACCAGAAATTTCCGGCGGGCATCTCTCTCTGTTCAGTGGAATTCGCACCGTCGGTAGTGCGCCTATTTAAAGGAATTTTGGGAGTCCATTTTGAAGTCCACCGAACCTGTTAAACACACACCACCTCCAAGCACTCTTTGCCTTCTCTGCCGCCGCAAGAAACCCTAGTTCATCAACCTAGTCTCGTTTTCCGGCGACCTTCGATCAGCAATGGACCTCGGCAAATCAGCTTCCACCAGTGCAATGTTGAAGAAACTCCAGGAGGATGGCGCTCTTCCTGGCCGTGGAACCATGGAGAGGGAAGCAGGAGGTACTAATCCTCAGCCCATCTTGGGTCGCATGGTTGCGATCGAAGATTATGTTCTCTGCGGTTTTCTCCCTCCACCTTCCGAATTTCTTTTCCTGGTTTTAAATTTCTATGGTCTTTCTCTTTTCCATTTGAACCCCAATTCCATCGCCTTCCTTAGCATCTTTGTGCATCTTTGCGAGGCCTACATCGGGGTAGAGCCTTTCCTTAATCTTTTTCGCTTTTACTACGAACTGCGTTGGATGGAATCCAACAGGGTATCTGGTTGCGTCGGGTTCCGACTTCGGGATGGCCTGAAGTCGCGTTATATTCCCTTCCACTGCCCTTCTTCTCGCAGCAAGTGGAGGAATAGGTGGTTTTATCTTGAGATCAAGGAATCGAACCCTGTCTTCGTGGTTCCCGAAGATCAACCGGACAAGATTCCGTCTTGGACCGCAAAGCCCCCCTTGACCCCCTCTCTTCAGTCGTTTATCGACATCATCGACGATCTCCGAGTACGGGGTTTGTCAGGATATGAAGTCGTTGCAGACTTCGTTGGTAGGCGGATCCAGCCGCTTCAGGCTCGAGCCCATCCAGCTTATAACTATTCCGGGCCAGAGGACGCGACCCGGGTTTCTCCTCAGGGTATCTTTCTCGCATTTATCTTGACATACTTGTGCTCACATTCCTCTTGACTTATCAAAGGTTGGTTCTCGATTAACAGGTCTGAGCGGTGAAACCGTGGAGCGCCGCGTCGGCCAAGTGATGATCAGTGGCCCGACCACGGCGAGTGACATCCCTGTGCCCCTTTGTGAAAAGGGGGCGGCGGAACGTGATGAAGCCATCAACGTAAGTATATTCGATGAACATCCCGCATTCTCCTTTCGAAATCAATTTATGACTTGATTGAGCGTAGGCCCTTCCTTTGACTGATATCATCGGACCGCTCGCGGACCATCAGGTGGCGTCATCTCTGAAAGTTAAGGTCGTCAAGGAGGTGTCTGATGCTGCCACCACTAGCGGTGGCAATGTTCCGACAAAGCCGAGGAAATTCTCGTCTGTAAGCAGACAACGTCGCAAGCCGTCGACCCCCTCGGTAATTTATTTTGTCGTTAAATCATGCAGCAAGAAGGATTTTTCCTTACTTTGCGTTCATTGTCTTCCAGGCCTCAGATGCGTCTCCCCCACCTCCACGACGACAATGCATTGTGACAATCGGCGAGAAGTAAGTAGATGATTTCTTCAATCCCCGCGCTTATTATTCGATTGTTGTCTGACTCGTGGTCGTCCTGTAGGGAGGCGCAGGCAAAGGCTGCGCGAGCCAAGTCCGGAGGAGCTTCCAGTGCGTCGCCTGTCGTGGCCTCGACGGATGTCGTGCCCGCAACCGGGAGCCGGGAGGCGACGCCTAGTGTCCCAGTCAGCGACCCCGCGGCAGGTCGTGATCTGCCAGCTGCAGTCCTCACCTGGGAGGAGCTCCAAGTCGAGATGGGGCGCCTCCTCGAAGCCGGTGCTCACGGCATCGGCCGCGAGATTGCGGAGGCGAGGTTGGAAGCGGCGACAGCGAACGTGCGTGCTGACAGACTGGTGCGCGAGTTGGCTGAAGCCCGTGAAGACCTCACGAAGATGAGGGAGTTGGCGGCCGGCAACGAGCGACAACGGAAGGGGCTCGAGGACCGAATGTCGGAACTCGGGAACAACCTATCTGAGATCCGGGGCTCGTTGAGGGTCACCTACACTGGCCTTCACCAGCTCGCCGGGGAATGCGGCGTCACGTCCACGATCCCGGCGAATCCCGATGAGTTTTCGCTGACCTCCTCTCTCGCGGAACTGGCGACAGCGATGGGGGAAATCCCCTCCAAGCATGCGGCCAGGATTGCGGAGGAGACGTCAAACGGAATCTACACCGGGGCGTGTCATGTCCTCGTGTGTGTAAGGCTGTTGCGTCCTGAACTCATCTGCGCGAGATCTTGGACTAGGGGGCGGCCAGCAACACGCGTAAGGAGGTGATGGAAGAAGTCGGTGATCTGGGGGAGTCTGTTCTCCCCCTTTTTGAAGAGTAGGACTTCTTGTATTTCCTAGATAATGTGTAAAACTCGAACTCTGACCGCCTTCGTGCGTGCGATTACTATCCCGGCTTACTTTGGTATGCTGACCTCGGGAACTTTTGTCCTCTGTAGAGATGTTGATGACGAGGATGTCCAGCAGCGCGGGCAGCCCGAGTCACTGGCAGTAATTTCGGTACTCGAGTTTGAACCACACGTCTCGCCTGACCATGTGGATCAACCCCTTGATATAGAGGGAAGGATGGCGACGACTTCCTCAGGTTAGTAGTCCCTTCACCCCTTAATGCCCACCTGACTAGGTCAGCCATGTTCCCGAAAGAGATGTATAGCTTGACTTAGTGGTTATCACGTTTAGCAGATCTCGAGGGTGCCCTTGCTAGCCAAGATCGTCGTATCCAATACTGGAAGACGAAGTTTGAAGTGGCGGAGCTCGAGAGAACCATGCTGGCCGTGAAGAAAGAGCAGGCTGTGGAAACGCTCCGAGGCCGTGAGGTATGGTTTAACTCGTACTTGAAGAGTTGCTGCACATCCATGGCCAGAGTATGCAGGGAGCTTCGAGTAGTCCGCGGAGATCCCGAGGAGTCGGTGGCCGGGTACATCTCGTGGCTTAATAGGGCCTATGCCCAACTCGATGGAATCGGCAAGCGTATCGACGAGGCCTTGAAGCAGGAGTGTCGTCGATCGAGCCGATATGCCGGGGGGCACGTGTTGGCTTGCCTACAAGATCATCGCCCACACTTGGACCTCGAATATCTTCGTGAGGGTTTTGCTCGTTCTCGGAGGACTCCGGCGGAGATAGACTATCTGGCAAGGTCAATGTCGCCGCTGGCCAAGAAGATCTTCCAGTCTATGGACTGACGTTGGCCTTCTTGGTAGTACTCGTACCCTATAACAAATATCTTAGGAAAAGATGTAATGTAGCGAAATATTTGTGAAAAAACTGTAAGGAGTATTTTGTGAATAAAGAAATCTATCTTTGACAAATGTCTCTTACTCTGGATGTCATGTGTAAGAGTGCGTTCTCAGTTAACGACTTTAGTCAGCCGTTTGAGTCGTACACTCTCCCTAGCCCCCAGCCTTGTCGTCGGAGGAATTTTCTCAGAGGATAAAGCTCTTGGACCTTTGGCCTGCCTTGGTTGAATAAGCTCTGATCCTAGCCCCCAGCCGTGAAGTTGGAAAGTTGATTTCCGATTTCACGGCTTAGTTAATACGCATGGCGAGAACTCTTACACGACCAGATCTTACATGGTCTTTCGTCTCTACAGGATCTGACAAGGCCTTATCGGCTCTGGGCGTCCCTAGCCGAAGATCCCTTAGGTTCCTCGGAGGCCTTGTCGAGACGGCGTAAAGGGACATAAGGACAGGTTTCAACGCTAGGTGTCATCACAGTGAGGGATCATCGGGCGAAACACGTTGATTGTGATATGGGCCTAGAAATAGCCTTTATTGATACTGTAAGGGTGCTTACAGGTATGGATGATATTGACTCATACATAGAATTTACGTATTTGGTCAATGTTCCAAGAATTTGCTAATTCGCGACCGTCGCCGTCTGCGATTTTGAATGCGCCTGGCCGCAAGACTTGTGTGATCGTGTAAGGTCCTTCCCATTTAGGTGAGAGTTTGTTTCGCCCTGCTTGGCTTTGAACTCGTCGGAGGACATAGTCGCCGATCGAAAGTATGCGTGCACGGATGCGCTTCTCGTGATAACGGCGGAGGGTCTGTTGATAGCTGGCTGCTCGGACGGCAACTCGTTCCCGATGCTCCTCGAGAAGATTTACATCGATATCTCACTGCTCCTCCTGGTTCTCGTCGGAGTACTTCTGTACTCGTGTACTCTGATGTTGTAGCTCGCTTGGGAGCATGGCCTCAGAGCCGTACACGAGGATGAAGGGTGTTTCCTTATAAGACGTTGTCGGTGTGGTGCGTACGGCCCATAGTACTGATGGGAGTTCTTCAACCCACCTTTTGTCGTGTGACATGAGCCTGTCATAGACGCGGGTTTTCATCCCTTGTAGTACTATGCCGTTTGCCCTCTCGACTTGTCCGTTGCTTTGAGGGTGAGAGACCGAGGCGAAGCATATTTTGACCCCCTGCCCGATGCAGTAGTCCTGGAAATCGGCGCTGATGAACTGGGAGCCGTTATCAGTTATGATGTAGTGTGGTAGTCCGTATCTGCAAAATATCCCTTTGATGAATTTGATGGCGTTGTCGGCCTTGATTTCCCCCGTGGGTACTGCTTCGATCCATTTGGTGAATTTGTCGATCGCCACGAATAGGAATCTGTAGCCACCCTGTCCTCGTGGGAATGGCCCAAGTATATCTAGCCCCCAGCACGAGAATGGCCAAGTCAGAGGGATAGTCTGGAGCGCTTGCGCGGGTAGCTTTGTGTGTTTACTGTGGAATTGACAGGCTTCACATCGCTGGACCATGTCGCATGCATCTTTAAGGGCGGTTGGCCAGAAAAAGCCTTGTCGAAAAGCTTTGCTGACCAATGTCCGACCGGCGGCGTGTGACCCACATATGCCTTCATGTATGTCGAGGAGGAGGTGTGTAGACCCCCGATTTTGGAAATCAGAAATCTTCTGTGTTTATCCGTACCAATCCCTGTGTCGGTGACATGGGGCCGGGGGTATCGTGACTAGAGGCTTGGGTAGCCGTGGTCACCTACGTGGCCTGACCCCCTCGGTGGGGGGGGGGGGGTCGGGCCCGACGGTGACGTGGCCACCCCTCCCTCTGTCTCCCCGAGGGGTCGGGCCGCTCCCGTTTCGGCCCCGAGGGCTGGGGCGCCCCGACCCCCTGTGGTTTTGGCGCCACGTGTGTGGGTTAGGTGAGCACAGCGGGCTCACCTAACCGCATTTATAGCAGGTTGGACGAGCGCGCCACGCCGCATTTAATGCGGCGCAGCGCACGCTTATCCGGACCGTGACCAGTCGCGGTGTGTGACCGGTCACAGACCGGTAAGATCGCGGGTTAGGTGGCAACAGGCGGCCTGTCACACGCCTCGCCCCATCCCGTCAGAATGATGAGAGCTTCCTGGCTCTCGTCCCTAGCCGGAGCCGGCGTGCTAACTCCTGGAGTTGGTATGTCAGTCCCGGTCAGATCCATTCCAGGCTTCAGCGCAAGGATGGCAAGGAAGTCGCTGGCCATTAAATGAAGGTTGAAGTGGGCGTCCCCGGGAAAAGCGGGCGAGCGGGGCAGGAGGCGTGTGCTCCGCTTGTCATATGTCCTTTCCGGCTGTAGATTAGCCCTCATTGTAAAAGCGTGTTTCCTTTCTTAGGTAGCGGGAGGCCCATGTGGTGACCCCTGACCAGATAAAAAGGAGGCCCAGGCCTGAGAGAGAAAGGAGGAGAAAAAGAAAAAGAGGAGAAGAGGGGGGCGAACGGGGCTAGAGCCTGAACGCTCTCTCGCTCTCCGGCTCTGGATATTCCTTCACTCACAGATCCACCAGAACACAGGAGTAGGGTGTTACGCTTCTCAGCGGCCCGAACCTGTCTACGTCGCCCGTGTCTTGCGCATTTCTTCTCTCGCTGACGTTCCTCAGATCGAGGGCGAAGAACCTCACTTAGCGCCCCCGGTCGAACCGGCAAAGGGGGGCCTGCGCGGTCTCCCGGTGAGGAGCCCCACGCTCCGTCATCTGGCGCGCCAGGTAGGGGGCGCGCGGGTCTTTCTAAGCCCTCGTCCTCTCTCGTGTGCGCCAAGCTTCGCCCGCTCAGCCGAATGGCCGAACGGGCAGTGGCGCACAGCCTCTCTCCGAACGCTAGCGGTGACGATGGGGAGCAGAACCCGCGCCGTCGGGCTCGCACCCCACCGTCCCCCTCTCGCCGAAATCCTGGGCGGGGGGAGGCGCTCGGGGAGGTCGGAGGATCCGCGACTTCGCCGCCCGCGGGCAACGGGGGAGGACGGCGAGACGGGGCGCGTCGCCGCCTCGTCTACGGCGATGGCAGCACGCCCCAGGGCGCGCTCCAGGCTGCGGGCGCGCTCCTGCGTCACCCGCCCGTCGTCCCCGATCCAGAGACTCCAGCCCGACGTTAGCTGGATGACGTGGCCGACTTGGTCATGACGGCGCAGCAGCGACTAGGCGCCGGCGGGCGGTCCTCCGCCATCGAGGCTTCTGGCGCTGCCGCCGCCGGCTCCAAGTCGTCGAGGCGGAGGGCGCGGCGAGCGGCGGCCGTTACCCGCCGTTCGTCCGCCATTCCCTCGTCAACGCCCCCAACCCAAGAAGATGTGCGTGGGGGGCCGGATGCCCGCCTCGATATCGAGCGCCGGCGCGACGCTCGTCACGCCGCCCACGCAACGGAGGGCGCTTCCTCGTCCGGAGCGCCACTTCGGTCCGGGCACGGGAGCCGGCCCCCCGTGTCCCCGGTTGGCGGTGCCGGCTGTCGAGCCTTTGTGGCGAGCCTTCGGAACGTCCGTTGGCCCCCAAGGTTCCGGCCCACCATCACCGAAAAATATGACGGAAGCGTCAATCCCGCCGAGTTTCTCCAGATCTACACGACCGGGATCGAGGCCGCCGGGGGTGACGACAGGGTCATGGCGAATTTTTTCCCCATGGCCCTGAAGGGTCAGGCGCGGGGTTGGCTAATGAACTTGCCACCCGCGTCGGTCCACTCTTGGGAGGATTTGTGCCAGCAGTTCACCACGAACTTCCAGGGCACATATCCGCGCCCAGGCGAAGAAGCGGACTTGCATGCGGTACAGCGAAGGAACGATGAGTCTCTTCGCTCGTACATTCAGCGGTTCTGTCAAGTCCGCAACACCATACCGTGCATCCCCGCACACGCGGTGATCTACGCGTTCAGGGGGGGCGTGCGGCACAACCGCATGCTCGAGAAGATCGCCTTCAAGGAGCCCCAGACCACAGCGCAGCTTTTTGAGCTCGCGGACCGTGTGGCTCGCAAGGAGGAGGCCTGGACCTGGAACTCCTCCGTTTCTGGTGTGGCAGCTCCGGCCGCCCCCGGGTCCGCCGCTCGGTTAGGGCGGCGGGACAGGAGGAGGAAGAAGGGGTCGGCCCGTTCCGACGACGAAGGTCACGTCCTCGCCGTCGAGGGCGCTTCGCGGGACCCCCGAAAGGGGAGGCCTGCGAGCGACAAAAAGAAGGAGGCCGGCGCTCCCAGCAGGGAGCGCCCGACCGGCAAGTGGTGTACCGTGCACAACACCTCCCTCCACGACCTCGCGGATTGCCGCGCGGTCAAAAGTTTGGCTGAGCGGACGAGGAAGTGGGAGGAGGAGAAGAGGCAGGAGCGCCGTGAGGGCAAGACCCCGGCGGCTCCCGCCGGCAACCGGCGAGGTGAGGCCAAGCAGAAGGCCACCGCCGAGGACATCGACGATGGCGACGATGACCTGGGGTTCCAGGAGCCTGAGGACACCGTCGCCACCGTCGATGGGGGAGCGTGCGCTCACGCTTCTCGCCGGAGCCTCAAGGCCATGAAGCGAGAGCTTCTGGCCGCGGCCCCTACCCATGAGGCGACGCGGCGGGCGCGGTGGTCGGAGGTTGCCCTCACCTTCGACCAGACCGACCACCCGCCGTGCGTTGCCCGGGGAGGACAGATCGCGATGGTGGTTTCCCCCACCGTTTGCAATGTGAAGTTGGGGCGTGTCCTCATAGACAGGGGTGCAGCCCTCAACATCCTTTCCCCCGCAGCCTTTGACGCCATCAAGGCCCCGGGGATGGTGCTCCGGCCGTCCCAGCCGATCATCGGTGTGACGCCGGGGCACACCTGGCCGCTGGGTCATATCGACCTCCCGGTCACCTTCGGTGGTTCCGACAACTTCCGCACGGAGCGGGTGGACTTCGATGTGGCGGACCTCAGTCTGCCCTACAACGCGGTCCTGGGGAGGCCCGCGTTGGTGAAGTTCATGGCGGCGGTCCACTACGCCTATCTCCAGATGAAGATGCCGGGCCCCGGTGGCCCCATCACCGTCCATGGCGACCTCAAAGTCGCGCTTGCTTGTATGGAGCAGCGCGCGGACCACCTTGCCGCGGCGTCCAAGCCTGCGGGTGGCGACGAGAGGCTCAGCACCTCCGTCCCGGCCGCCCCAAGGCGGCGGATGGTCACGTGCGACGAGGTCCCGGTCAAGGAGGTTTCCCTGGGCGACGGCCCGTCCAAGACCACACGAATCGGTGGTCTTCTGGACGACAAATAGGAAGACGCGCTCGTCTCCTTCCTGCGGGCAAACGCCGATGTCTTCGCCTAGAGACCGGCGGACATGCCCGGGGTCCCCAGGGAGGTGATTGAGCACCGTCTCGCCGTGCGGCCGGGCGCAAGGCCGGTCCGGCAGAAAGTGCGGCGGCAGGCCCCGAAACGTCAAGCCTTCATCCGCGAAGAGGTGGCGCGACTTCTGGAGGCCGGATTCATCCGTGAGGTCATCCATCCGGAGTGGCTGGCGAACCCGGTCGTCGTTCCCAAGGCGAACGGCAAGCTTCGGATGTGCATCGACTACACCGACCTTAACAAGGCATGTCCTAAGGACCCTTACCCCCTGCCACGCATAAACCAGATTGTCGACTCCACCGCGGGGTGCGACCTTTTGTGTTTTCTAGATGCATACTCTGGTTATCATCAGATTCGCATGGCTAGGGAGGATGAGGAAAAAACTGCATTCATTACCCCCATAGGAACTTATTGTTATACGACAATGCCTTTCGGGTTAAAGAATGCAGGTCCTACTTTTCAACGTACTACTCGAATTTCTTTGGGTAGCCAGATAGGACGCAATGTTGAGGCCTATGTTGATGACTTGGTTGTGAAGACGCGCAACCAAGAGACCTTACTCTCGGATCTAGCGGAAACTTTCGAAAGTCTCCGCTCCGCCTGCATAAAGCTGAACCCCGATAAGTGCGTGTTCGGCGTGCCTGCGGGCAAGCTTCTCGGGTTCTTGGTCTCTGCCCGAGGCATTGAGGCCAACCCCGAGAAGATATGAGCTATAGAGCGGATGCGCCCCCCCACCAAGCTTAGGGATGTGCAGTGCGTCACCGGCTGCATGGCCGCCCTAAGTCGGTTCATATCGAGGCTGGGAGAGAAGGCGCTACCCCTATTTAAGCTTCTCAAACGCTCCGGGCCGTTTACCTGGACGGAGGAGGCTGAGCGGGCCTTCACTCAGTTGAAAGCGTACCTCAGTTCTCCTCCAGTCCTGGTCGCCCCGGAGCCAGATGAGCCGTTGCTACTCTACCTAGCGGCAACCCCGCAGGTGGTCAGCGCGGCGTTGGTCGTGGAGCGCGACGAGGACAACCCTCGCTCCACGCATCCCTACCCTGTGTCGACTCGACCCGGGAGAGAGCAGGGAGGAGAGGCCCCCGAGCCGAACGGCGGCCCGAGGCCCCCGACGGCCGGAGCTGGCCCTCCGCCTGCTTGTCCGACGGTGCCAGGCGCCCCCGACCCCCAGGATGGCCCCGGGGCCACTGCGGGAAGGCCGCGCCTGTCGCCCTCTGACCCCGAGGTCGTCGGCACAGAAGCCGAGTGCACCCCGCGTGGCCTCTCGGACGAAGAGCACCCTGGAGATGCGGCCCCTGGCGCAGAGGATCGGCCCCGCCGAAAGGTGCAGCGGCCCATCTACTTCGTTAGCGAGGCCCTCCGGGACGCCAAGACCCGATACCCTCAGGCCCAGAAGATGCTTTACGCTATTCTAATGGCTTCGAGGAAGTTGCGCCATTACTTCCAGGCGCATCAGGTCACGGTGGTTACGTCTTACCCCCTCGGCCAAATCTTGCATAACCGAGAGGGTACTGGACGGGTGGTGAGATGGGCAATCGAACTCTCTGAATTCGATTTGCGCTTTGAACCACGCCACGCGATCAAGAGCCAGGCCCTCACCGACTTTGTGGCGGAGTGGACCCCAGCTCCCGAGCCCGTCTCCGCCCCCGAGGCCAGCTCGGGCCCCTCGCATCTGCCTCACACCGCCTACTGGGTGATGCAGTTCGACGGCTCCCTGTCTCTTCAGGGCGCCGGTGCGGGGGTCACGTTGACCTCGCCGAGCGGAGATGTCCTCAGATACCTGGTCCGCCTCGACTTTCGGGCGACCAACAATATGGCGGAGTACGAGGGACTCCTTACGGGACTCAGAGTGGCAGCTGGACTGGGGATCCGCCGCCTCCTGGTGTTAGGCGACTCCCAGGTGGTCGTTAACCAGGTCTGTAAGGAGTACCAGTGTTCTGACCCGCAGATGGACGCTTACGTGCGCCAGGTGCGGCGTATGGAGCGCCATTTTGACGGCATAGAGCTTCGGCACGTGCCCAGACGGGATAACGCGGTCGCCGACGAACTCTCAAGGCTCGCTTCCTCGCGAGCCCAGACTCCACCGGGCGCCTTTGAAGAAAGGCTTGCCCAGCCGTCGGCGCGACCCGACCCCCTAGGGGAGACGGACGCGCCTGAACGGCCCCCGAGGCCCGTCGGAGTCCAGGCCTCGGGACCCGAGGGGAGCGCTCCCAGCTCCCCTAGATTGATTGCTTGGATCACTGAGATCCAGGCGTACCTCGCAGATAAGACTCTACCTGAGGACCGCGAAGGGACTGAACGCGTCCGGCGCATCTCCAAGCGCTACGTGTTGGTGGAAGGGACCCTTTACCGGCGCGCGGCTAACGAAGTCCTCCTGAAGTGCATTCCTCGGGAACAAGGCGTCAAGCTTCTCGCCGATGTCCATGAAGGCGAGTGCGGAGCCCACTCCGCCTCACGTACCTTGGTTGGCAAGGCCTTTCGCCAGGGTTTCTATTGGCCGACGGCTCTCAACGATGCGGTCGACCTGGTCCGGCGGTGCAGGGCGTGCTAGTTCCACGCCAGGCAAACCCATCAGCCGGCCCAGGCCCTGCAGACCATACCTCTTTCATGGCCGTTTGCTGTCTGGGGGCTCGATATCCTGGGTCCGTTCAGGCGGGCCCCGGGCGGGTTCGAGTATCTGTATGTCGCTGTCGACAAGTTCACTAAGTGGCCCGAGGCTTATCCGGTCATCAAGATCGATAAGCACTCCGCGCTTAAATTCATCAGGGGCATCACTGCTCGGTTTGGGGTGCCTAACCGTATCATTACGGATAACGGCACCCAGTTCACTAGTGAGCTCTTCGGTGACTACTGCGAAGACATGGGCATCAAGCTCTGCTTCGCCTCCCCCGCCCACCCCAGAAGCAATGGCCAAGTGGAGCGCGCCAACGCGGAAATCCTCAAGGGCCTCAAAACCAAGACCTTCAACATCCTCAAGAAGCACGGCGACTCGTGGATCGAGGAGCTGCCAGCGGTGCTCTGGGCGAACCGAACCACGCCAAGCCGAGCCACCGGGGAAACGCCTTTCTTCCTCGTCTACGGCGCGGAGGCGGTCCTCCCATCTGAGCTCACCCTGAGGTCCCCTCGGGTCACCATGTATTGCGAGGCTGATCAAGATTAGCTTCGCCGAGACGACCTCGACTATTTGAAAGAACGAAGGCGGCGCGCGGCCCTCCGAGCCGCGTGCTACCAGCAGAGCCTGCGGCGCTACCATCAGCGCCACGTCCGGGCCCGATCACTCTGCGTCGACGACCTCATCCTACGCCGCGTCCAAACGCGTGCTGGACTGAGCAAGCTCTCACCAATGTGGGAGGGTCCGTATCGAGTGATCGACGTCCCCCGGCCGGGCTCCGTTCGGCTGGCCACGGGCGACGGCACAGAGCTGCCTAACCCGTGGAACATCGAACACCTTCGTCGCTTCTACCCCTAGTGGGGATCGGGCATCATGTCTCGGGCTCGGGCCAACCCCGCACCCCCCCCGGGCGTGCAGGATTGGCCGGGGGCTACCACATGCATATACTTACCTTTTTTCTCTTCCGTATTTCAATAAAAGCATTTTTGATTTCCTGAGGACTGTGTCTGTGCCATCATTTCCTTTTGAAGAATCTTGGCTTGAATTAGCACGCTCGTGCTCGACCTTGCCCTCGGCGGCCCGGGCCGGCTAAAATCGCCAAACGGGGCCCAGAACCGAGCCGTGCCCTGGGGCATGGTGAACTCCGAGGGGGAATCGGCAAAGGCCCACAATCGGGTCATCCATAACCCTCGGTCACCGCGCTCCCGGCCTGGCCAGTCTCGACACGAGGATCTCCCCAGGCACTAGCCTCGACCCGCGCCGTTTGAGGCTGGGACCTGGGCACGAGCCCTTGTTCAAGCCAAGACACAGAAGGACCGCGGCACAAACCATTCTCGTCTCATACACACAACAAACAGAACTGACGCGGAAATTTCCTCTTTACTTGATTACAGATTAAATCAGTCTATACAAGAAGGGGGCCCGAAGGCCACGGAAGAAGAAGCAAAAGTTATTAAGATTGGCGGGGGCCTGGGGGCTCACTCCGACGCGCCCGGGACGTCGGCCTCGTCGTCGCTGTCGTCCGCACCGTCGTCACCGCCCTCCTCGTCGGAGTCGAGCGCGAACGCGAGCCGAGGGGCCGTACCCTCGAAGCTGTGGACGATATGGTCGGTGGCGTCCCGGACCTTCGCGCGCGCGCCGTCCTCGGTTCCGGGAGGAAACTCTTCCAGCGCTGCCCACGGGGAGAAGTCAGGGTCCCTGGCCTGGTAGCTTGCCAGTACGAGCTCCACCGCCCCCCGGGCGAGGTCCCTCGAGGATGACTTGATCGTCTCCTCGAGCTCCTCGGGGAGCCGCTCGAGGGCCCCGGTCATCTCTGAGAGGCGCTGGGCGAGGCCCGCCTGGTTGGCGGCGTACTTCGCGTGCCGCCCGCCCCAGAGGCCCGCTTGCCGCCCGGCGCGGTCTAGACGGGAGACGGCGTCCCGAAGCATGCCGGGCCCTACTTCGCTCGCCAAACGGAGGGCCTCGACCTCCCCGGCGGACGAGTCCAGCGCGCCCTGCAGCTCGGCGATGGTGTGTTCGGCGGCTGCGAGGCGGGCGGCTAGGTCGCCTTGGCCCGCAGCCGCTCCGCCGCTGTGCGCTCTCGCGTCCAGCTCCTTCGCCCGCGCTTCGAGCTCAGCGGCCCGCTGATCCAGTGCGGCCCTCTCGGCGCGGGCGCCTTCCAGATTGCGGCGCGCCTGCTCCTCCTGCGCTGCCTCGCGGAGGAACAGACTGTCCGCCAGCCGCTGCGCCGCGGCCTCGGCCTCCTCGAGAGCTCGCCCCCGCTCGGTGAGCGCGTCCTCGCGGAAGCGGAGTGCGGACTCCTCTTCGGCGCAGGCGGCCTCGTGCGCCGCCAGTGTTGCCTCCCGGGTGGCGACGGCGGCCTCGCGGTCCGCCAGGTCTCTCTCCTTCGCGTCAAGGGCGCGGGCGTGCTCCTCCAGCGCCGTGGCGCGAGCCTCAAGGGCCTCTTCGCGCTGCCGGGACGCCGCCTCGTTCTCCGCCGCCCGCCGTTCCCGGGCAGCGGCGGCGTCAAGGACTCCCCGGGCGGCGTCGAGCTTCTCCTCTAGCTCCGCCGCCCGGCTCCCGTATTGGAGGCGGAGGTCGTTCCGCGCCTCGTCGAGCACGGCGGTGGTGATGAGGGCAGTCTCCCGCTCCTCCTCCACCTCCCTGGCGATCTCCGCCAGGTCCCTACGACGGGCTTCGAGCTGTGAGGTGTGCCGGCGGTGCGCCTTGCGGCCCGCCTCCACCATGGCCTCCACCGAGCGCCGCCCCTCCTCGACGCGCGCCCACGCCGCGTCGAGCTCCGCCCGCTCCGCCTGCAGGGCCTCCATCTGGGCACTTAACCCATCCAGCACCGTGCTGTTCGCGGCGGCCAAGGCCTGCAGGAAGGGCTCCGCGCTCAGTGGGGCAGCAGAAGACAGAGGGGAGAGCCGCCTCGGTGTGGGTGCCGTGCGGCTCGGCCCGCCGATCAACGTGCCGGACTCGGGGGCGTCCCCCGAAGCTGGCTCGTCCTAAGCGTCACCCGAAGGGTCGGGCCCGAGCGGCGCGCCCGCGGCCTCGTCGTGGGTGGCCTCGGAAGTCGTCGTCGCCTCGGGCGGAGTCGGGTCGGGGGTTTGGCAGGCCGCCTGGCGTGCGCGCGCCGCCTCTGCCTCCCGGACGGACTCCCCGGCCCGGCGGAGTCTGGCCTCCTCCCGAGCGGCCTCCTCAACCTGGCGAACCCGGACGGCCTCCTGGGCAGCCTCCTCGGCTTCCTGGAGGCGGTCCGCGGCTTCTCGCCGGTCAGCTTCCCGCCTCCGGGCCTCCGCGGTCGCCGTCTCCTCGGCCTCAGACCGGCCGGGCTTGGAAGGGCGGGGGGGGGGGGGGGACGCAACGGGATCTCGCTGAGGCAGAAGAAAAACCAGAAGACAAAAAGAAATAGGTGAGTGAAAACTCGCCTTGGGAGATGGGAGAATGAATACGGCCGCGGTGGGCGCGGGGACGAACCTGCGAGGAGGTCGGCTAAACGACCACCTCAGGGGCGAGATGAGGTTCCCCCGACATGGCACGATCCCCCCCATCTTGCGGAGCCGTTTCTTCTTTCGCTCCCCCTCGGGCTGCGGCATCGGCACGGCACCCTCCGGGCGCCTGCTGCTGGCACGCACCGCCCCGCCCCCTCGGGGAGGAGATGGGGGAGGGGTTCCCTCCTGCTTCCTCTTCCCCCGGGCGTCGGCAGGGCGGCTGCCCCCCAGGCCCCCGTCGCGGGGCCCAGAAGCACGACCCCCTCCCGGGGTAGATTGTTCCCCCCTGCGGCTCCCGCCCGCGCCATCGTGGCCTCGGGGGGCCCGCTCCCCTGACGCCCCGACCACCTGCATGATGGTCAGGATCTTGGCGCGCTCTGGATCGCAGCAGAGGGGGAGGACCCCTTGGGGGATGAGGGATGCCTCCACGTAGCTGAGATTCAGCACCCGTTGGACCACCATCCTGAAGTCCTCAGGGTCCCAGTCCCATTTGCGCCCTTGGTGGGTCCTCATGTAGTCGTCGGGCCCGGTGTACTCCCAGGCGCCCCGGGCGCGCCGCTGGAGCGGCGCGATCCGGCGACGAAGGTAGTCGCCGAACACCATGGCCCCCGTGAGCCCCTGGGATCGCAGACCCGCCAGGCGGTCAAGAACGGCGTCGTAGCCGTCTCCCAGATCTACTGTCGCTCGCCAGCTGGAGGCCTGCGCCGGGGGCTGGCTCGGAAGTCGGAGGCGCGCTTCGTCGGCGAGGGGGGTGTAGAACCAATCGCTTTTCCAGTCGTCCCACTTTTTGCGGAGGACGCAGGGAATGTAGCGGTTCAACACCTGCCCCCGCGGCTGGAAGTAGCAGCCACCGACTACCGTCGGCGGCGACACCGGCTGTACGGTGAAGAACCACCGGAACAGCTGGAGAGATGGGCGCACCCCGATAAACATCTCGCACAGGTGCGCGAAGATGGCCAACGTCATTATCGCGTTGGGGGTGAGGTGCGCCATCTGGAGATCATAAAACTCCAGAATATCCATGAAAAAAATAGAGAATGGCAGGACCAGCCCCGCCATTGCGAAAGAGAGGAAGAAGATGGACCGCCCCGGGTAGTGTGGCGCCGGGCGTCCCTCGGCCAGCGCGACCACCTCCCGGCCGGTGGCGGATTCCGGCATGAATCGGCGCGGCAGCCCGGCCTGCCTCTCGCTCACGATGCGGGAAGGCGGCAGCACGCTACCATCGAGCGGTGCGGAGCCCCGTGCCATGACGCCGGCGGAGGAGGAGCTTGAGAGCGAGCGAGTGCGGCAAGGGTAGGGCACAGGAAACGGAGAGTTAGAGCACAAGTGGCAAAGGCAAGGGGAAGAGTGGCGAGAGGAAGGAAACAAATCCCTTCCTTGGCGTCTTTGTACCCTTGCCAACGCTATGCCCGGCTCCTCGCTTCCCGCGCCCACTACCTCGCCCCCTCGTTTCTCGCGCCCACGCCTCCACTAACCCCACTCGCCCGTTTGCGGCGCACGCGGAAGATGTGCGGCCGTGGCGTTTGAGATGGGGCAGATCGTGCGCGCATTAACTGCGCTCGCCAACCGCGAAAAACGCCATCATCGTGTCCCCGGGCGAAACAAACCTGCTCGAGTAATGTAGCGGTCTTGAAGAGGCCGCTCATTATTGTCGATCGGTTTTTCCCTTGCCAATGCGCGCGATTTGCGACCGTTGGGTTTTCGCCCGCCTGTGGGGACCGGCCCCACCTGTCACCGGGCCTAAGGAGTGGCATCACGCCCGAGCGCCTCCCTCGGGGGGGTGGTCGCCCTAGCGTAACGCTGGGGGCTACTGTCGGTGACATGGGGCCGGGGGTATCGTGACTAGAGGCTTGGGTAGCCGTGGTCACCTACGTGGCCTGACCCCCTCGGGGGGGGGGGGTCGGGCCCGACAGTGATGTGGCCACCCCTCCCTCTGTCTCCCCGAGGGGTCGGGCCGCTCCCATTTCGGCCCCGAGGGCTGGGGCGCCCCGACCCCCTGTGGTTTTGGCGCCACGTGTGTGGGTTAGGTGAGCACAGCGGGCTCACCTAACCGCATTTATAGCAGGTTGGACGAGCGCGCCACGCCGCATTTACTGCGGCGCAGCGCACGCTTATCCGGACCGTGACCAGTCGCGGTGTGTGACCGGTCACAGACCGGTCAGATCTCGGGTTAGGTGGCAACAGGCGGCCTGTCACACGCCTCGCCCCATCCCGTCAGAATGATGAGAGCTTCCTGGCTCTCGTCCCTAGCTGGAGCCGGCGTGCTAACTCCTGGAGTTGGTATGTCAGTCCCGGACAGATCCATTCCAGGCTTCAGCGCAAGGATGGCAAGGAAGTCGCTGGCCATTAAATGAAGGTTGAAGTGGGAGTCCCCGGGAAAAGCGGGCGAGCGGGGCAGGAGGCGTGTGCTCCGCTTGTCATATGTCCTTTCCGGCTGTAGACTAGCCCTCATTGTAAAAGTGTGTTTCCTTTCTTAGGTAGCGGGAGGCCCATGTGGTGACCCCTGACCAGATAAAAAGGAGGCCCAGGCCTGAGAGAGAAAGGAGGAGAAAAAGAAAAAGAGGAGAAGAGGGGGGCGAACGGGGCTAGAGCCTGAACGCTCTCTCGCTCTCCGGCTCTGGATATTCCTTCACTCACAGATCCACCAGAACACAGGAGTAGGGTGTTACGCTTCTTAGCGGCCCGAACCTGTCTACGTCGCCCGTGTCTTGCGCATTTCTTCTCTCGCTGACGTTCCTCAGATCGAGGGCGAAGAACCTCACTTAGCGCCCCCGGCCGAACCGGCAAAGGGGGGCCTGCGCGGTCTCCCGGTGAGGAGCCCCACGCTCCGTCACCCTGGATCAGTAGTTGGTATACACATACATAGTTGGATCACAACATATCACGAATGAATTCAGGCTAAAAGAGTTAAATACTTACATTAGGGCTAGGTAGGCCAACAACTATCAGAGAACAACAGCGGAAGACAAAATAATATAAGGGCCCGGTTAACATGCCACAGGCAGTCGACTGGGGAACGAGACCTAGAACAAGACCGCACTCCGATCATCTTGTGGGATACGCAAGCGTACCGACAAGGGCTTCTCTTCAACACTCTCCTAAAAGATATATAAATAGCAAGGGTGAGTACCAACCGTACCCAGCAAGCCACCACAACAACAATGCATATGATAGAGGGTTTTTCAAGGAATGGCTTCAGGTTCTTTTGCATAAAGCTAGTTTTGTAATTCTTTTCACAAGCCTAAGACCTAGCATAGACTGATCAAATTTTAATACCAGTTTTCACATTAAACAACGACGGTTCTGTCCACCATCCATTATGATCCCAAGGATAGCTTTCCGCCATTGAATCGTCATGGTTTTCTGAGGACTTCCACTTTCCCGCCTCTCAGGAAGTGGCTCCAACAGCATAAAATCATCATGCAATATCCCATCCCACACAAGTTAAAGAATTTAGAGTCTAGCCAAGTGTAATACATGTCCCGGTGCTCAATAACCGCGAGCACGGCTATTCGAATAGATTTGGTTTACTCACACTGCAGTGGATATACACTTTACCCGCACTCCGCGACTGCCCAACACATGAGCCTCGTCCCAACACATGAGACGCGTCACGGCAAAGCTTTTCGATAACCTCGCATTGGCAGTATCCGCTCCATGGACTTAAATCCTCATGCACTCTAGGCGTCCATGTTTCTAGTAGTGTGAGGAGTTTTGGCGCTCCCGGGAAAGAGAAGTCTCACACATATTAAATTATGGTTCAAGTTAAGTTCTCTCTCTCACACACTCATGGCAGTCCTACCAATGGCGACACCGATGTAGGGCACGCCTCTCGGCCCTACCTCAACGGCTGTCCCATCGTAGCGCACCTGCCTCACTCAGGGGTGAACCATCTATGCAGGGATACTGCCTCCGCTCGGCTATCTAATCCGCTAGGTCTATACCCATTCGAGAAGTACGGTTGTACGGGGGTCGTTTCATGCTTAACTTCATGGCTCGGTCCTTAATTGACCGGGGACGGTACTAGCCTTTCCCAGATACCACCCAAATCCTCCGTCCGCCCAAGTCGAAAACAATTGTTTAATTTTATTTCTCCTTTCACAAATTATGTCATCAACATCATGGCAATGTGGCGCTCATGTCTCCACATGCCGCATCTCAATTACCTTCCCAAAAGTAATTGCCCAAGCATCATTTGATAAATATGAGTATGCATGATTCTAGAATAGCATTTCTAAGCAATTGTCATAATTGACTAGGGACTCATACGTAAACATGGTTACGAAGGAATAAGGGGCAAACAATAATCAAGGCATGGCATAATCACAAGTAGGATGTTCATCATTGCATGCAATTTTATTTGTAAACAAAACAATTTCACAATTGGGATCAACATGTTCAAGGAATAGTGATGACTTGCCTGCTCAGGATAGTCCTTATTCTCGATATAATCTCGATCAACCTTCACCTCCTGGAAGTTGCAGACATTGCCTCACGACTAACCGATACACAAAGTCTATGATACGCGAGAAAAACCAATATTCAAACAACAATCAAATATGCACAACAAAATGTACTTGTTAGGGTCGTACCTAGGGTTGCTCATACTATTATTGCTTGCTAGGGGATTCCAATCATGCTAAGGGCTAAAGTTTCTTAATCTTTCTGTTGTCACGGTGGTTTATTTGGAGCTAGCCATCGTAGTATAAATGAGATACACATCTTGCTAATATGGGGTTTAGTCTAGCTAGTGGTTATGGAAGGATTATGGCTATATATGCATCTATCTAAATAGAACGGTTATATACTAGAGGTTCTTTTGTCGGATGGATTTAGGATCAATCAAATAATTACAGTGAATCATTTGTATTATTATGAACATATTTTATTTGTCACAATAAATTATGAAAGGTTAATAATTATCCATGCTCTATATGTTACACTTGTGAGGCTAATAATATTACAGATTATCCCATCACATAATTTTACAATGAATAATCCTAATTTACAATTGAACTTAGATCATATTAGATCAAGGTCTATAATTAGTATTTATCCACCATACATGTTGATCATATATTCTCTTAAATTTTAATACATGCAATCAAGCAATTTAATACTACAGCGTATAGCTATAATGGGTTGTACAGTATATGTGTATGTGTGCAACAACGTATAAGGTTTTGGTCGCCTACTGTACATGAGCTTATTTAGAAAATGTACTACCCAATGCTCCAAGTGATTCCTGAATATATTGTAGTTTAATTATACATTAGCTAGTTTCTATGAGTGATATTGTATATGTGATGTGACAAGTTTAAGCACTGGTTCTATTGGGTTACTAATAAGTGGTAATCAATTTAGGCATATATATGCTATTCTATATGGTATTGCATCGATTAATTTACTTAGTGATTCCTCCACATCTAGCTCTGTTATTATTCTCCTAAACAGGTTAAAGATTCATCTATGTGTGTTTATATTTTAGTTACATAATCATAAGGCTATACTTGATTTAAATAACCTATAAGCCATGGATTTAATTATATGGCCATCGAATATTAAATAAGTACTAGTATTTTCCTATACATCCATTCATTTGAGACATCACATAAAATTAGTTTGTGTGGTTGTTACAGTGGCAAGACATGTTAGAGACAAATATTATTACATCCACTCTACTGTACAATACTAATTTTATTTATTAGCATATTTTTAAGTTGACTATTATGCATCATCTTGATATTAATTATTTAATATTTATAAATATATTTTATCAAATAGTGAATTATATATCATTGGAAAGCTTATGAATTTAGGTTCAAGTTTCACTCAAATCGGAGCTGAAATGAATAAGTTATGCTAGTGTAAAGATTCAAATTTGAATTAATTCTAATAATTGCGAAATGGTACTGTTCCTAATTCATTTATTTATAATACAACCTTATCCACAAGCTATAGTGACTGACAGGTGGGGTCAAGGTCTTGATTTTCTTTTCTACAGAATTAGTTTTCTAAGGGAAATTGGATGGAATTAATGACAGGTGGGGCCACTCTAACCTCTCTCCTCCATTCTCTTTTCTCTCTCTCTTCTCTGTTTTCTCCTCTCTCTCTCTCACGGCCTCGGCTAGAACAGGCGGGCGGCACGGCGCGATGGCAAGCGGTGGGGGAGGGGGAGGCTCACCGGTTCGGCGGCGGGGTCGACGGAGACGCGGCGGCGAGGTCGACGGCGGAGCACGGCGCGGCGACGAGGCACATCGCGGCGGCGGGGCGCGTCGGCTCAGCGGCGGCGGCGGCGGCTTCCAACGAGGCGGCAACGCCGGGGATGGGAAAGAGAGGGAAAAGGGAGGGGAGGTGGTGGGGGTAGTGTGGGGAGCAATGGGCAGCCGGGGAGGGGCTTATATAGGCGCGGGGAGGGGTGGCCGGCTTTAAACGACGACGGGACGGCGCGGCGGCGTGGGGCTCGGGGCGACGGCGACGCGCGGCGGCGGGACGGCGCGGCGCAACGGCGACAGTGCGCGGCGCGGGCGGGGCTTGAGGCGCTGATGGCGACGGCGGTGACGCGAAGGCGTGGTAGCGGCACAGGGCTCGGGGCGCGGCAGCGGCTCAGGGCGACGGCGACGGGACGGCCGCGCGGCGGGGCGCAGGCGCGAGGCAGCGAGAGGACGGGAGTGCGGCGGCTCGGGTGCAAGGCCGACGGCGACGGCTCGCGGCGCATGGCGATGGCGACGCGACGGGCGACGCGACGGCGGCGACGGGAGTGGCGCGGGGCTCGGCGCGGCGCAGCCGACGGTGACAGGCGATCATGACGATGTGACGGCGATGACGACGGCGCGCGGCGCGGTAATGATGGCGACGTGACGGCGACGGCGACGGCGCACGGGGCGCGAGGCGGCGCGACGGCGCGCGGCGGCAGCGGCGGAGCGAGGCGACGGCGACGGCGACGGCGGCGCGGGGCGCGAGGCGGCGCGCAGCAGTGGGCGGCAGCGGCGCGGCGCGGCGCGTGCAGGGGCACGGGGCGCGAGGGGGAGCGCGGCAGTGGAGGGGGGGAAGGGCTAGGGAACTACATCAAACACCTAGGCCATAATGAACAGTGACTTTTTCCTAATTATCCACTTTTGAGGCCTATTTCCTATTAAAACTTGTCCCATAATTTCTAGATTTCACACAATTAGAGTTTTACCCAATATATGTTTTATTTTAGATGAAAGTTGACCAAAATTTAATATTACCCATATTTTATATATTTTCCTATTGTATTATTTAAATGAGGTTTAAATCTAAAATTAACCTAGATAATTTTGGAGGCTTTGAGGGTTCTAAAATTAATTTAAAATATCCTAATGTGGCCATTATTATTACAATAGCACATTGAATGAACTTATTTGTATAACAATGCATTTTACGTGGGTCTACTCATTCTATAAATATAAATTGAGACTTAGTACAACATTAATCTAATTGTTTAATTAAACACTCACATATTCTTATTTATGTATAAAGCCTAATTTATTTATATGACCATTATTTTATATGAGTGATTTTCATGCTATGAGGAGCTTGATAAGGTGTTTCAAATATTAATTATATATTCTAGTGAGATACTCTATTATAGATGGGGCCATTGATGTGATCATCATTTCATGTGTACTTATATTTCATGTGAGATTGGATTCAAGTGAATTATATTCAACTATGTTGTTTCCTTTTGTTAAATATGAAATCAGGCTATCAACATGGTTTGATTATTTAATATTTGATTTGTGATTTATACCACAGGGTTTAATAATTGACTTGTACTTTATTTGGCCTGGCTTTCATGTGCATAAATATTTATGGGATTGATAATAAATATCGTATCGTTGTAAATCGTAACTATTGCTCGGGTGTAAATCTTTAGATTGATTTTTTTCCATTGCGTCGATTTATGGTTTGGCAAGCAATAACAACCATAACTTCCAGCATGATGCAAAAAGTTTTAAAAAGTTCGAAATTTTAGTGATTTTTAATGTCAGGAATTTTCAGGATGTTACAAGGTGTCTACCGTCGTCGGTCGAGATGCATTTGAGAAGTACCCCGTTTGGCGCTTTCTTGTATAGATCGTTGCCGACCATACAGTAGATCTTTGCTTTACGGGTTATTTTCTCGGCCTCTGTATCGTCCTCGGGCAACTCCTCGCTGCTGATGAATTTGATTAGTGGGGTGCGCCAGTCGTCTGTGGTTTCGATGTCGGCAACGGCGCGTTCTGCCTCGGTGACCTCCGAGCTAATGTCGGGGGTGTTCGGGCTGACTTCGCCGCTAACCTCTTTCACTGATGGCTTTGTCAGGATATCGAGAAAAGTGCCGGGCTCGAGCGATTCTCATCTGGACGCATGTCGTGCTATGTCGTCTGGCTCGATGTTGTCCTTTCGGTAGACGTGTCGGACCTTGATCCCATCGAACTTTTTCTCTAGCTTCCTGACTTCTGCGAGATACTTGGATAACTCGGAGTTAGAGCATTTATAATCTTTGTGTACCTGGTTCGCGACTAGTTCGGAGTCCCCTTTGACAATTAGTCGCTTGGCCCCAAGTGTAGCTGCAACTCATATCCCGGCGAGTAGTCCTTCGTATTCTGCAGTGTTATTGGTCGCCCTGAAGTTGAGGTGGATTACGTGATTGAATTGATCTCCGGAGGGAGACGTCAAGATAAATCCTGCCCCGGCTCCTTGGCTGTTGAGTGTGCCATCGAACGCCATTGTCCATGTTGCATTGTCGCCTTGGTTGTCTGATTTGTTATCTGGCATAGTCCAATCGGCAACGAAGTCGGCGAGTACCTGGGACTTGATGGCTGTTCGTGGCACAAAGTGGGCATCAAACTGGCTCAGCTCGACTACCCATTTCGCAATGCGGCCAACAACGTCTTTGTTTCTCACAACTTCACCAAGAGGAAAAGAGGAGACAACTGTGACTCTGTGGGCTTGAAAATAGTGGCGTAGCTTCCTTGATGTCATGATGACTGCGTAAAGCAGCTTTTGGATCTGTGGGTATCTTGTCTTTGCGTCGTGGAGAGCTTCGCTGACGTAATAAACTGGTCGCTGTACTTTCTCTCTCTCGACAACAATGACAGTGCTAACGGAGTGTGGCGTGGCGGCGATATAGAGGAATAATTCTTCATTAGTTTAGGGAGCAACAAGTACAAGGGGGTTTGATAGGTAGCGCTTGAGTGCAATGAATGCCTCTTCGGCTTCCTGTGTCCATACAAATTTGTCTTGTTTCTTCAACAGAGCGAAGAAAGGTTGTCCTCGTTCTCCCATCCTAGCGACGAATCTGCTTAGTGCTGCCATGCATCCGGTTAGCTTTTGTACCTCCTTGAGTCCTGTAGGCGACTTCATGTTCTCGATTGCCTTGATCTTCTCGGGGTTTGCTTCTATCCCTCTGCCAGAGACAAGGAATCCGAGCAACTTGCCCGACGGTACTCCGAACGTGCACTTCTCAGGATTGAGCATGAGGCGATATTGTCGGAGGTTGTCGAATGTTTCCTGCAGATCGTCAATCAATGAGTCGTCTGTCTTGGTTTTGACAACGATGTTGTTGACGTAAGCCTCGACATTGTTGCCAAGCTGGTTGCTAAGTGCGCCCTGGACCGTGCGCTGGAAAGTATTCCCAGCTGTAATCAGTCCGAACGGCATCTTAACATAGCAAAATACCCCGAACGGCGTGATGAATGCTGTCTTCTCTTTGTCCTCTTTTGCCATGCTGATTTGGTGGTAGCCAGAGTAAGCGTCGAGGAAGCTCAATAACTCGCAACCGGCTGTTGAATCCACCAGTTGGTCTATTCGAGGAAGTGGAAAGTGATCCTTGGGGCACGCCTTGTTGAGGTCGGTGAAGTCGACACACATTCTCCATTTTCCGTTGGCCTTCCACACCATGACTGGATTGGCTAGCCACTCTAGATAAAGTACTTCTCTGATGAAGCCAGCTTTGAGAAGTTTGTCGAGCTCTTCTCGTATGGCTTGTTTTCGGTCTGGTGCAAATCTCCACAGTCTTTGCTTTACTGGCTTGGCATCGGGTCGCACCATGAGTTTGTGCTCAATCACCTCCCTAGGGACCCCCGGCATGTCGGACGGCTGCCAAGCGAACACGTCGGCATTGTCGCGGAGGAAGGTGATGAGCGCGAGTTCCTATTTCTCGTTTAGTGTCGCCCCGATCTTGACGGTCTTGTCGGGGTTGGCACTGGAGAGTGGAACAATCTTGATGGCACCGTCTGGTTTCGGCGTCTTGTTTGTCTTGGTCACTTTCTTGGGTGGCTCAGTCGTGGCGGGTGGGCTGGGCGTTTGCTCGACCATGTCGAGGCTCCGCTTGTCGCATTGCACCGCCAGCTTTGCGTTCCCCTGAATAGTGATTGTTCCCTTCGGTCCCGGCATCTTAAGCACTTGATATGCGTAGTGAGATGCGGCCATGAACTTCGCAAGTGCAGTTCTCCCGATGATGGCGTTGTAAGCTGTATCGAATTCAGCAACATCAAAGGTGATCTGTTCTGTTAGGAAGTTGTTGGCTTGGCCGAAAGTCACGGGCAACGTAATCTTGCCCAAAGGTCTGGACGATGATTGGGGAGTAATTCCATGGAAGGGTTGATCAGTTGGTGTCAACTCGTTTTGCGAAATTCCCATCGCGTCCAAAGTGCTGGCAAAAAGAAGATTGATTGAGCTGCCACCATCAATGAGAACTCGCGCTACCTTGATGTTCCGAATGGTGGGTTCGACCACGATCGGATATCGTCTGGGATAACGGCGATCTTAGGGTGGTCTTCTTCTGAGAACTCTATCTTCTGCTCAGACCACTTCATCTTGGGTGCAGCCCCCTGCCATGTCGAGCAGACTTCACGTTCCACTTTCTTGTATTCTCGCTTGGACGAGTACGTTGTGGAACCACCGAAGATGTGTGAGACGTGGAGGTCGGAGTCTGGATACGCTGAGTCCGGTTCGTGAGGAACCGTCTCTTCGTTCGTCTCGACAACGCGTACTCGCTTGCCTTTTTCAAATGCCATGTGCTTCTCGAGCGACTTTTTGAAAACAAGGCAATCTTCCAGAGAATGTCTGTCCGTCTTGTGTATGGGGCACCATGATTTCTTTGTGTCGCTACTTTGTGGGTATGGGCGTTTGGGAGGGTTCGCGTATTCTGCTGCGAGGACTTCTGCTTGAGCTTTCCTTTTCCCGTTTTTGTGATTTTTCTTCTTGCTTGACTCAGATGTGTCCGTGGCTGGTTTCTTCTCTCCCCCGGTCTTCGGCCTATTGTTCTTGCGTCTTAGCACATCATCAGCGTGGGCGCATCGCTCAACGATCTCGAATAATCTCCGAGTGGTTCTGATGCATCTTGTCGCCAACTCCTGGGTAGTGTAGCGATCTCTGACACCAGATTTGAAGGCGTGAATTACAGAAGCGTCGGTGATTTCAGGAATTGTGTTTCTGCACTCGTTGAAACGTCGAACATATTCCCTCAATGATTCACCCGAGTTCTGTGTCAACGCGTGTAGGTCGTCTTCGATCGCGTGGCACTTGTATGTTCCTTGGAAATTGGCGATGAATTGTTGCCACAGGTCTGCCCACGAAGAGATTGAGTAGGGAGGAAGATGCATCACCATGAACGTGCAGAACCCTTCAACGCGGTTGGTAAATAGTTCGCTAACGCGTTGTCGTCTGCTCTGGCATCATAGAGTACTGTGGAGTAGACTTGAAGGAACTCCTCTTGGTCGATGCTCCCATCATACTTTTTTATTGCTCCGGGTCAGAATCTCTCAGGCCATCGGACATCACGTAGGGAACGCCCGAAAGCCCTACACCCAGCGTTGGGGGCGGTGGGTTGCCGGCGGTCGTGTGTCCTTCGTGGATGTTTGTCTGACGATGAGGAGGACGTGGATGATGACGATGACGATGGGTCGCTTGGTTCCGGCGTACGATTACGAGGATGACGGCCTGGATCTCGGGAATCTTGTCGTCGTCTTCCGCTGTTGTCTCGGCGCCGATCTCCATCGTCGTCGTCGATACGGCGGCGGCCATGACCAGTATTGTCTGGCACCCGTTGTTCACGATCGTTGTGATCGTGGTGGTTGTCGTGGTCCCGGTCCTCGTTTGAGCGATCTCCTCGATTTCCGTTATCATGGCGCCGTGAAGAGACATGACGCCGAGAGCGATTCACGTTGTCTCATGTGCGTCGTGCTTCCCGGCGGCCGTTGATTTGATCTCGAAGATCGCCAGTGCCGTGAGGTGGAGGGGTAGCTTGTTGAGGTGATTCCCTCCGTTCTGAATCTTCACCACTGGCCTCGCCAGTTGGTGGCTGCTCCTGGTGTGCTGCGGTAGCGGCTTCTTCAAACGCGTTGCTGAGGTTAGTCACCAATTCCCATAGTCGTTCTGTCCAACGCTCGAGGTCAACGTTCAGAACGGGATCATAAGGAGTTTCCCTCAGTATCGCTTGAACGGCCCTGATGTGCTAGGCTGGAGTAGTCGATTGATTCCCCGCTTCTGTGTTGGCGTGCGCTGACGTACCAACGTCATCGATAGCCAATACCTCCCGCGGCGCGCTCGTTGTCGATAACCCATAGTCCTCGAGGAGATGTAAGACCGATGGTTCGTGAGGATCGATATCGATTACCCCAACGAATCGATCTGAAGTTGGAGTCGCTCCTTGTTCCTTGCCGTTATCCCTTATGGGGATATATGACTTAGGAGACTGAGCTTTCATGGCGCCGAGAAAGACTTTGTAGCTCGAGAGGTCGTGATTCTTTGTCTTGTGAATAGGACAATAGACATCCCGAGTTGGAGAAGTACGCTGAATTCCACGTTCTTTGCAGGCGCGAATTTCAGCACGAACGTTGAGGAAAACCCAGCAATCTTGCAGGGTGTGTTTCTTGGTTTTGTGGATAGGACACCAAGACCTTGTGGCTTCGGAAGTCATCTTTGTCGGCTCGTGGTTCATGTCGGAAGGACAAGGTTTGGCCGTATCAGAATCCTTCTTGAGCTTGGATGTCGTCGATATTCCGTTCTCCGTCTCGATGGGAGGATTTTTCGACATGGAATCGCCTTGGTTCGTAACCACTGCGTTCTCGTCTCCGGTCATTGGAGAACCGGTTGAGATCGGCGTCGTGGTGTAAACCGGGAAGACGATTTCACCGACTTGAGTCCATATCAGCATTGTTGAAGCAGGGAGTACTTGGTTGAGGCTGGTGCTGACGTTGTTGTCGACGAAGCTGGATGACATAGTAGTAGAACCTTGAGTACCAAGATCCCCTACCTGGCGCGCCACTGTCGATGGGTGATATCCGTAGACCGGATATAGAGGGTATTAGGGTACGTTAGTACAAGGATCTACGTAGTACGACATCAAGCAAACAAAAGACAAGAATTATACTGGTTCAGGCCTCTTGATAGGTAATAGCCCTAATCCAGTTGATGTGGGATTATATGGTAGAAAACATAGATTACAAAGAGAACAAGGGAACTTGTCGGATCCGGCGAGATTGTAGTCGAGTTGATTCGACTAGCTCTCGATGACTTGGCTCCTCGTAAGCTCCGGCTTCGTAGGCTGTGGAGGTTATGTTGGCTCTGAGATTCGATGCCTAAACCCTCCCCGGGAGGCCCCTTTTATATCGCAGATGTGGATGTCTCCTCGTAGAACTCGGAGGTATCAGACCCTATACGATACGCCAACGACCCGGTTTTGCCCGAGTAGGATTCTTCCCATATGTAGATTCCGTGAAAAGTTTCCTTAGAATATACAGGAAATATCCGCATGCGCGTGGGTATGCCATATCAATATGTAACGTATATCGAAGGGTAAAGAGTATGCCTAACCCGTAATCCTGACAGATTTATTTTCCAGCAGAGGAAAAAACCATAATAGAGAAAAAAAAATGTTGGCAATTGCTGCTGGTACAGTAGACGAGGTGGGTGGCGATGCAATAATTTCCACGTTTTCGAGCTAGTGATGCACAAATGCATCAATTTATCCAACACATATCATTAAGTTATTGCATACTTTAATTAAGTACTCTCTCCGTTTCAATATTTGACACCGTTGACTTTTTAGCACATGTTTGACCGTTCGTCTTGTTCAAAAAAAATTATGAAATATGTAAAATTATATGCCTACATAAAAATATATTTAACAATGAATCAAATGATAGGAAAACAATTAATAATTACTTAAATTTTTTGAATAAGACGAACGGTCAAACATATGCTAAAAAGTCAATGGCGTCAAACATTTTGAAACGGAGGGAGTACCATATAATATATGTTGCTGCTTCAAATCGTGACTTTGGCACGAAAAGGTATTTTTTGTGTGTTTTCTTTGAATCTGATCACACAAAGAAAAAGGGTTGCTTAATTACATATGTGTGGATATGCATATGATCCACATGAAAGATCGAATTAATTAAGCACCAAATTTATTGCAAGCCACCAAGAACAGCCTGTTAAAGAGAGGAATACGTATGAGTGTCACATGTACGTGACTGAAGTATATATTTTCCTTGTTTTCGTACGTCACAGTTATAAAACAGCTACAGTGATGTATAATTATTCCAGGCTTCCAGCAGCTAAGCTAGATGGCCGTATATCCGTATAGCATCTAGTAGAAATTAATTTAAATTAGGAGTACTAATAAGGAAGAAAGTACTCTTGTCATGTACATATGTCTATTTGATCCTAAACATAAGAGCAATTTTACGGTACTTAAGGAGGTACCATGAGGTACCACTTTTCTTATTGTAAATTTGGTACCTCTTATTGTAAATTTGGTACCTCTTAGTATCTAGGTACTATGAGGTACCATGAGGTACTCAAAATTAGTGTAAAATTTGGTACCTCATGGTATCTCCTCAATGTCACGCCCCGAACTAGTCCCGACCGGAACTAGCCCGTGACGCTCCAAATTAACCTGCTAATCGATACCAGTCCCAGGAAACAGTGCTGGTATCACAGGGAGACAGAGTATCACAGCAACAGAGGTCTCTTTATTATAGAGTAGAAGTACAGTCATGTTGGGCTGCGGACAGATCCCGAGCTCACAACTGCATTACAAAAGGAAAGCGGAAGCCAGGACTTGGACCAATCATCACAGGCGCGACTTGGGAACTAGGCCGAAACCCTAAAACTCATCGTAGCCGACTTGCTCCTGGAAGAACTCCTCGTCAGCAGGATCCACTTCATCTTCTTCAGCAACTGGGGGGGGATCATTTATATAGAGCAAGGGTGAGTACGGAAGTACTCAGCAAAGCCAGGGAAATAAGTGTTTAATGCAGGCTTCAAGGAGAGGCTGTTGTTTTCGCAATTTATTTTATTTGAACTCTTTTCTAAAAAGTCTAAGTGAGTGCTTCTCAAACGACACGGATGAGACAGTGCGCCTCGTCCGGTCGGAGTATGTGCAATGTATCAGTCTTTAGATCTTGAAACAGGGTTGGCACCCGGCCAACAGCTTTTCAAACGGCCACCCGGGCCTAGCTGATCCCGTCAGCTGCTGATTTTTTTTTCAAATATCGAACCCAGATTCACAACAGCAATTTCACAAGCAGTAGTCAAACAAAACTACGCTAGGAATCACCTCACATCCGCCCATGACCGTGGGCACGGCTGTTCGAACAGTTTGTTAACCTCTGCAGAGGGGGTACACTTTACCCACACGACATTACTAACCCAGATCACCCAGCCCGTGGGGATCAGCCACGTCGGGAGACCTCCAAGCTTTCACGACAAGGCATTTCGAAAGCCGATACAGGTTTACCATATGCCGACGAGAGGGGTCCCAGACCAACAACAGGTTAGGTCCCAGACCATACTGTGCCAGGAAGCCCAGGGGTCCTCCCCGACACCACCCCGGCGAATCCACATGTCTCTCGGCATCAAGGCTCCCCTGATAAGCTAGTTACTCAGCCAGGGGTGTCCCATTCCACCCATGTGGTCGTACTTGTCTTATGTTTGGATGAAATTCCAAGGAAATCGGTCCTTAAGTGCGAGAGCGGGAAACCGTACACCCGGTACGTTCCCCGGTCCGCGGTTTTGGAAATTCGTTTAGTTCGCAAGCACCGACCCAGGTGTCGGGTTTTCCAAGTCTTTTGTAAAACTCCAGTTTTACCCAAGCTGTTACTCAGATTATAAGTTTGAAGGCGTCCGTCGATACTCGCACAGGATGCACGAATATCAGGACGCAACTAGGTGGTTACAAGGGGACATGTTGTAACAATTAACAAGGAAAGGATCAAATGCAACAATTTAGGTAGGTCTGCCAATCTGCCTTGCAGACGGGACAACAGATTTAGTGTGATCCTATCAATGCATAGTATTTCGCAAGCAATATAATTAAATTTCAAATATAGGCTCGAGATGTTCAAGGGTGGCTTGCCTTGCTCGAGATCTGGAGCTTGATCCTCGAAATCCTCGCACTGCAGGTCCTCGGGCTCCGGAACTACACGCGAAACGGAACAACTCAACAAACGGTGAAAATAAAGCCCTATTAATGACCTCTAAGCATGCCATTAGATAGATCTCGAGATTTGAGGAATTTTGGAAGTTGAACGGAGTCAAACGGACTTACGGTTGGGAAGATATTGAATTTCTAAGATTATTGGATTTTTGGTCTAACGGAAAAAGGATTTAATTAAATCCTTTTTGGAAAAGAAAAAGAAAAGAAAGGAGGGAGGGAATATAGACTTTTCTCGGGTGGCTAGGGTGCGGCCCAAGAGATTTGGGGCGGCTCGGCCGATCTTAACGGGCCGGCCGGCCCAAGAAGGCGGCCCAAGACGGTCGCGCGCGCGGGAGGGAGGAGAGAGAGGGAGCCGGTGGACCGGGCTCACCACGCGCGGTCCTGGGTGGGACCCGCTTGTCAGCGGCTCGGCTCACCGTGCGGAGGGAGTATGCGGCGTACGCGCGCGGGCAGGGCTGGGACGCGGTGCACGCGCGTGGTTCGCGGAGGAACGGATGCGGCGGGCCCACGCGCAGCCTCACGGCTCACCGCGGACCACACGCACGGGGAGAAACGGAGGGAGCGGCTGGCCGGGTCGGCTTATCCGGTCGCGGCCGAGGTGGCGCCGAGGTGGCGCCTACGTGGCAGCCTCACGGGCCGGCGGGAGGTAGACGACGACCCGGCCGCGAATGGACGGCGGTGCGACAGCGGCGAGCGGCGGAGCGTGCCACGGCGATACCGGCGAAAGCGCGCACACCGGGCGGTTGCATGTGACAAGGGGAGACGAGCAAACGGCTCGGATTCGCCGGAGGTAGCTCGACGGCGGCGGATTGCGGCGGCGGCAACCAGCGGCGGGAGAAGAGGGAAACGGCGACGAGGTCACGAGAGGTCGATTCCCGGCGGTGAGAGCATCTACGCGACCACGGGAATCCGATGCTAGCGTCGGATTGGACGGAGCTACGCCGAGCGAGGCTGGCGACGAGCGGGTGCTACGGAGCTCGGGCGGCGACGGCGGCGAGCACATGGCGAACGACGGCAACGGTCGGGGCGGCGCCGGCTAGCTACGGGGAGTCTACTCGAGCTACTACCGAAAGCTAGGGGGAGGAGATGGAGCGAGGAGGAAGAACGGAGAGAGACACTACCGTGCGGGACGGGGCGCAGTGACGAGAGGCCGACGGCGCGGGAGTGATCTCTCCGGCCTCGGGCTGAGGAAGAGGAAGAAGAGGGCGCGCCCGGAGTCCCCTTCCGCGTCCACGAACGCACCGGCTCACCCGGCGCTTGGCGATGGACGGCAGAGGCGAGGCAGAGCACGGGAGCGGCGGCAACGGTGAGGAGGCGAATGGGAGAGGAAAGGAAGGGAGGGGGAAGACGGGTTTAAATGGGCGGCAATGTCGGTTTGAGAGAGGGGAACCGACATGGGCGGTCAAGCCGGCGAGCTGGCGCTCCGGCTAGCGTCCAAAGCGGCGACAGGAGGTGACGCCGGCGAGAGGGGAAAAAGGAAGGAAAGGGGAAAAGGAGGGAGAGAAAGGGGCTTGCCCCTTTGCCGAATCGGGAAAAGGAGGAGGGAGCGGGGCGACGCGGCAGAGGGAAGGGAGAGCTCGGCCTCCGCCTCTTGGCGGCTTGCGCGCGGAGTGGCGGGGGCCGGGGGATGACGACGGCGATGACGGTGGGATGGTTTGGAGCGGCGCGACGACACGGGCGACAGGCGCGGGCTGGCGCGGCAGAGGGTGACGGCGGCGGCGACCAGGCGGTCGGCCACTCGGCACGCGCGCGCGGGAAGCAACGGGCGGCGCGGCTGGGCAGCGGGACCGGGCGACGCGGACGGCGCAGACGACGCGGCTCGGGCGGGAAACCACGCGGCGCGCGCGAGCAACGGCGCGCGGGGCCGGCTTTGCGAGCGGGGGGGGCTCGCGCGAGAGGAGGGGGCGCTCGGCGCGGGCGACTCCCGCGCACGCGCGCGCGGCGCGCGGGCGGAGCGGAGGGGAGCGGAGAGAGAGGCGCTCGGCGCGGCTCTCACACGCGCGAGCAGCGAGGGGGGGAAAACGCGCCGGGGGGGCAAACGAGAGAGAGAGAGAGAGAGAGAGAGAGAGAGAGAGGGAGACGCCCGGGAGAGAGAGGGCCGGGGAAGAGATCATGAGATGGCACGGGCACTAGACAACAATCAAAGAAACAACTTTCGCAATTAGGGTTTTTAGGAGATAATTTTCCCGCTAGGCGCCACGACGGAACGGGCGCTACACTCAAGGACCGTAAAATTGTTTTAAACGTAACACTAGACAACAATCAAAGAAACAACTTTCGCAATTAGGGTTTTTAGGAGATAATTTTCCCGCTAGGCGCCACGACGGAACGGGCGCTACACTCAAGGACCGTAAAATTGTTTTAAACGTAATTAAACTGGATCGAAAGCCACCATGGAATATAATTCAGGGGGAAAAGAGGCATTTTCAAAGTTTTTATATGGATTATCCTAGAACCGAGTTGATGGTTCATTCATCACAGGACTTCAGTTAGCGTGAATTTTAGGTTGGACTCTATTTTATTTCCAACGCTTCAAATTGGAACCTTTTCTAACATGTTGTGTTTTGCTTTGGATCTTTTTCATAATATTTCCTTTATTTTCCAGGTAAAAACGAGAGCTTAAATGTAGTGGTGGAGACATGTGTCCATGGAGAATATCGTGAGTAAAAGGGTTGAATGTAAAACTAAAAGTTAAAAAAGAGAGGATTAAAGTGAAAATTAATTATCAGTGTACTAAATATAGGATTTGTACCCGTGTACGCGCGCGCATATACCTCAGTAAGAATACTACCTACATACCTATTATTGGACAAGAAACAAATTCCCAAATCTAAGATAAACTCGTGGACATGAAATGTGATCTCAGAAAGAGGATAAAGCTCATAGTCTGACATAAGAATGACTAGGACTGCTCGAATTGTGTCTTAGCTTTTGCCTTTCGAGTTCTGCTTGGATAAGGAGGTGTCCAGGCAAGTGATATAAACACAAGGCATTGAAAGGGAGGACATTCTAATCTCTATAGATAACACAATACATATATAAATACAATGTATTGCTGAAGGGGCCTCTACTTGTTCTTTGCCTCCACTAGATTTTGCATTGGCAAGTGAAGGTATTGGAGGCAGAAAGTTGCTACATCGAGATCAATTGGATCTGGTCGACAAAAGGAGGAATGTGACAAAGGAACTAGTTAGAGGTGGAAGGAACACATATGAGAAGTGTAGGTTGCCATTATACCTTCAAAATTTTCTTAATGGAGAGATTGAATGTGATCCACGTCTTCATCCAAGCAGCGGATACGTCTTGAAATTAGTTGCCAGCCCTTAGGCACCACCAAAGTACAGCATGGTTTCCTTTGTAAGGAGGTCTTGCTGCTCGGGGGAGGCAAAGATAACTAAGTCATTGGCATATATTAACCTTTATATGTAAGTATTAAATTTGTGCAACAAAAACAACTACTTCCTCCATCCAAAAAAAACTGGATGTTGTAACATCCTAACAATTTTCCAGAAAAAAAAGGTCATTTTAGCAATATGTAATTAAAGAAATGGGGTCAGTCTATTTCTATCGACTCATTCCAGACCACTCGTGATTTGCTTTGCCCTATGTAATGTTTGTGTCCATGGCGCCAATGTGTATTGTAACTCCTGTGGCACGTGGCAATAAGTTATGGAAGGCTTAATTAATTACAATCAGGAAATATTCTCTCGAACCTTCCACTACGCCAGAACCCTACATCTGTGACGGTACACCAGTGACGGGTTTATAAATTGGTCACAGATGACCGTCACCTTTGACGGGTCGTTAGGTTTACCATCATCGGTGAGGCATCTGGCCTCGGCCCGTCACAGGTATCACCTCACCTGTGACGGGCCAGAATTTTAAGCCGTCACAGGTAAGATAGTGACGAGTTTGACTTCCAACCCGTCACTGGTATGACCTCATTTCTGACGGGCCAGGGAGTTATAACCCGTCACAGGTGATGGGCCGTCACTTGTGACGGATATGACTTCTGGCCCATCACTGATTTTAAGTTTGCACCCATCAAAGGTGATCAATTTTGACATATAAAAAAGGAACCCCCACCCCCCACCCATGGGGCCCCACCGCCACCTGCTCAGTCTCTCTCCTTCTCCTCTCAGTCTCTCTTCTCTCCTCCCACCAACCACCGGCCTCCTTCGCCCACCTCCAAAGGTCGCCGCCTCCTTCGCCCTCCGCCCCATGGTCGCCGCCGCCGTCTCTCCGCCGCCCCGTCATCGGCTCCTTCTCCCACCGCCTCCGGGTCGCTGCCTCCTTCACCCACCGCCCACGGTCGCCGCCTCCTTCACCCACCGCCCACGGTCGCCGCCATGCCTCCAAAACTCCAAATCCGGGTCACCGCCTCCTTCCCACCTCCACCACGCCAGATCCGGGTCGTATCGAGCCAAAGACGAAGACAACGCCGGTGCCAGGACCATCGGCGAATGGGGCACCACGCCGCTGCCCAACGCCATCGACAAGCCCCTCCGTCCATCGCCGCTTATCTCCGGTCGACGACAAGCTTCTACATCCCCCACCCTCCCCCTGACGGTCCCAGCAACCATGAACTCGGGGGCTCCAGATCTGGACACCATGAACTCAGAGGTCGCGGATCCAACCATCCCGAGTTTGGGTGCTCCAGATCCTGCGGTCCTAGCTTCAGCGACGCCAGATCCGTTCGTGAGGTAAGCGATCCGCCGTCCACACCACCCCACGTCATCGAGGTCAACCTGCCGTGGGGAGAGCAGGCGTCGGCTGTCCCCTTCCACCCCATCCTCAGTAGTCACTGCCGCCTCATCTATTTTACTTAGTTTAGTGCTAAGCAGAAGTCACCCTTTCCTTCTCTTGTATCCAGATCTGAGCTTGCAGTCAACCGATTCCGGCGTCTCCTGTGGTTCCTGTGGCTAAATCCTTGTCCAAGGATGCATCTAGCTTTAACCCCATCAAAAATCATGAGCTATTGGATCATTAGTTAGATGCTCTTTGTGTACTAGTATTTTGTTTGGATAGTGGGCATGCATGTTGTTTCGCTTTGTTTTCTTGTTCTATTTAAGTTGATGCATCAGTAAATCTGTTTTTATTTTCCTTGTTAGACCTCTTACCAGAAGTTTTTTTTGGTGTGTTCTTGGATACTCTACAAATCCCCCAATTTCTATGCTAGCTGAACAAATTAGATGCTAGTTCTTTCTACAAATGGTGAGCTTCCTTTGCCAGTTGATCTATTTCCGTTTCTTTCAGATAATATTTAACTACTGACATGCATATGGATGACTATCAAGGATGGTTGAAAGGCTAGCTAATGAATACTAATCTGAGGTAAACTTATTTTTGCCTTCTCAGACAGAGTGACCCCATTTTAATTTGTTGTTTTGGAGCAACTTATGCTGATTATCTGGCTGTTAGGCTATTCTTGCATAGTTATATGCATTTGTAACATATCGAAGCTGTTCCTGCTACTGTCATCCCATCTGTAACATATATCTGGTTGTTAGGCTGTTAGGATATTGTTGCATTAAACTTCTCTGAATGATGTCATTGCAGGCACTGGGGGCTGTACTTATGCTGATCTAATTGTAAGTTTGTATGTCATACCATATTCGTCAGGCTCAGAAACCAAAGATGGAAATGCTATGTTCAAGTTTGTGGCACTTAGGCTATATTTCTCATTTTTCAGTATGTTGGCATCGAAGTATGTTCTCTTTTTTCTGGATTTATTTCTGGTGCTTTGAAGCATCGGCTTGGCTCAATTTGAGAACTTGCAATGCATGTGTGTGAATGTCTATGGATTTTCGGTGACAACTTGGAATGCATGTGATGTTAGTTTGAAACTTTTAATGCAATGGGCTGAAACTGGAGACATATATATTGCATGTGTATGTTCTGTTTTTCCAGAGGCATGGCTAGCAAATCCTAGGGGAAATTATTATTTTTCTGGATGTAAGCTCACCACTGACGGTTCATATTGCAAAAGCCGTCACAGGTGACCATACCAGTGACGGCTTTGCACATACATGTCGTCACAAGTGACACACCTGTGACGTTTTTTACTCTCTGAGCCGTCACAGGTGAGTCATCTGTGACGGGTTGCAAAATGGCATGGGTTAGCGCAGACACTTATCTCTGACGGGCCGTAGAGTTCTAGCCCGTCAGAGGTGACTGTCATCAGTGACGGTCTTCCACCCGTCAAAGGTGACCGAACTCACCAGTGACCACTGATCACTGACCAAGCCTAAAGCCGTCAAAGGTGAGGGTTTGGGCCCGTCACTGGTGACCTTGTCCAGTGTAGTGTTCTGAATTGCATGTACTCTTATCGAAATGATAATTGAATCAAATAAATAGGCTGAGAAATCTTAAAACATCGAGGTTTTTTTAGAGAGAGGAACTATATTTTTTTCAAATATAAATGCTACATATTCATAATTTTGTCCCATTTCACCAATCATATGCAAATTCGGTTGGGTTGTGTCCATATTGAAATGATAACTGAATCAAATAAATAGGCTGAGAAATCTTAAAACATCGAGTTTTTATTTGAGAGAGAGGAACTATATTTTTTTCAAATATAAATGCTGCATATTCCTAATTTTGTCCCCATTTCACCAACCATATGCAAATTCGGTTGGGTTGTGTCCGTATCGGCGAGAGTGAAAGATTAATTAACCAAGAGGATCAAATGGTCATTGTCAAATATATCCTCCCAAGTAATTAATCCTCTCACAATCCAATCGATCAAAGTGGACAAGGAAGTTATTTTGGTTTGAAAACTGTCTATACCAATTAGCAAACTGTTTCTCTTAAGAGTTAAAGTGGATCGTTTTCACGTTTACTAGCTACTTCCTATGTCCTAAAATATAACAATTTTTAACACTAAAAATTTGTCCTAAAATATAACAAATTTTGTACCTACATTCCTTTTTAACTAATCACAACCTTCCACCATTCAAATTCTTCACCTACTTTCCCTTCTTAACCAATCACATTTTTTTCCTATTTAATTCCACATGTTTTCTTAATACCTGTTCTTAAGCCTAAAACACCTCATGTATTGGGACAAAGGTAGTATTTGTTAACTCAGAACATATCCTATACATACAAGTTTCGCGAGTACACTCACCCTGTACATCAACTAATAAACATCATCAAAAATCCAGAAAAATTATACGAGTATTTCTAATAGTATTATACTTGTATATATATGAACTCTCAACTCCAAAATTATTATATTTTAGCCATAATTAAAAAAACAAAAATCTGATAGCTTTAATAGTATAAATTTGTCAATCTTTTGTTTATTTCTGCTCTATATATATGATGAATTTTAGGTTGAGATTTTATGCGTATGTATAATACTATAGAAGTATATGTATGACTTCTGTTAAAAAAATTATGATAACGTTTTGTTTGTGTGCTTGACAGTATACTCCAATCTTAACGTTATCTTGCGTGCTGCAGTGGGAACTACAAATCAGATATACTGAGAAAGGAAGGATGAGGGAAAAAATACATGTATGTTTTGTACTCGTTTCGTCCCAAAAAATTAAATCCTAGCTATGAAACTGGATATGCAATTGTCCAGTATATAGCTAGGATTTGCTTTTTTTTAGACGGAAGGTGTATCTGGGAGGTGCCAAATATAATAGACCAAATAATTTGGCATTAATTAGGCATGCTTGACTAAAAAAATACTAGGATATTAGGGAAGCCCCTACTAACCATGTTTAGTAATGTATATGCGGTTGGAGAAACTCCATATAAAAGAGAGATCAAGTCCATGGAGAGTGCCATTTATATACTAGATTGCCAGGGCATTTATAACAAATACTGATCCAGCAATACGGTGCGGTCTTCATCTGCACAGCAAGGCGCGTAGTAGTTGATTTTTAGTGGAATAAATTTAAAGCTTACAATCAAGTGGTTCTCGACCAATATAGCTAGCTCCATATCACTTCAAGTGGCAGATTTAGCTCAAATTTTAATTATATAGAAATCTAGATTTCTCATATCCAAAAAATATATACACTAATATGTAAAAAATAAAATAACTTCACAAAAAATTAGAAGAGAAAAGGGTGAAATCGAAACTCACCCCAGTGAAGCAACTCTCAACTGGCCAATGGTTCTAGAAACTGGGATAATCAATGATAAGTAAACAGCTTTAACAATTTATGGGGTTAGCAATGGCCCATTGCCACACCTGGACACGTGGTAAGAGCATGAGCAGATACCGACGCAAAGAGTATAAGAGTTTAATAGTAGAGTCCACTACTAGCTCCAATTAATCTATAGCCGATCTAATAGCCAATTTATACAATAGTTGTTTACTATACTGTTAATATATGGTCCACTTGTCATACACACATTGTGTCTTGAAGTTCATGCTACAGCTAGCTACAGATCTGTAGCCCGCTGCTCTTCTCTCTCATCTTTTATCTCATTAAAATATGTTTATAGCTAGCTAATAGTCTGCTATTGTACCTTCTCTAATGTGTGGTATAAGAGCAAGTATAATAGCAGACTATAAGCCAGCTATAAACACATATCGAGGAGACTAAAGAAGAGAAAAATGAGCAGCGAGCTATAGATTTGTAGCCAGCTGCAGCATGAACTCCAATACGTAATGTGTGTATGATAGGTGGGACCAGATATTAGTAATGTAGTATATATTTATAGGTAACTATTGTATGAATTGACTATTAAATCGACTATAGATTATTTGGAGCTAGTAGTTAGTTATACTATTAAATTTGCTCTAACTCCGTATGCAAGTTTTCCAGAGCTGGATATTCTAACTCCATAAACCTATGGATTTAGATATGTAACTATCTATGTTAATGATATTTGAATGAATCTTTTTTAAATCATTTTAAATTTTAAATCACTCTAATTTAGCACACAAACTCAATCCAGCATGTATATATGAGATCTAGAGTAAGACTTAGCAGGGCTTACTTATAAGTCTACTTATTTACAACCCAATGTGGACATCATCTACAGTACTGGCAAAGTGGCAAGAGGCAACATTAATTTGTTTGGATTAATTTCCGCGTGTTGTCTTCTTAAGGAAAAAGATTATGCAAATAATCGAAATCAACCGTACCTTTTATAACCTTACTGCTTCATCATACTCCTTCTCAACAGGATACCTATATGTCTAGTTGTCTACTTTGGACTAAAGCATATGTTACTCTTGTGCTAGAGTACCTGACAATAAAGGTCGATACTAGGAGGGAGGCCATACTATGGACGCACTATAACGAAACCTATTACATCATGGTCGATCGGTGATAAAGAACCTCCTTTCCTAAAACGAATCCATCTCGATCTAGAGATGAATCTAGACACACATGCATGAGTCTTTTAGGATAGCGGGATCGGAGTAAATAGGAAAGACGGCGGGAAAATGTCAGCATGCAGCTTGAACGGACTATCATTGTTGAAATTAGAGAGGGCACCTAAGGTGGCTACACAAAGATGACAATATTAGCCCTTCCTGTAACGATTTCCTCCTTTTTTAAAAAAAAAAAACCTTCTCGAAGAAATTGATGCATATTAGGCTACTTTGAAAAAAAAAATCTCCTCATATACATATATAAAATCTCGCATATATAGACCCCTTCCACCACTTGGCGTTTAGTTGTGTGTTTTCTTTTAAAAGAATGCCTAATATTTTAAAGAAATATAATATGAAAAATAGAAAAGTTCTAAGTGCGTAAGAAACCCAAACTTATTAGACAATAGGTTGAAACTCAAAAGAACAATATATGTTTATTCCTCTTATATTAACACAGGTTACCATTTTGAAGAGTCTATGATACTCTACCATGAAACACTTTTGAAATTTTTCATAACTATTTTATATATTCAAAAGATGGAAGCACATATATTCCATCGTGTTTCAAATTTTTATACGCGTGAACACTGAAAACGAAATAACAAAATCAAAAACAGATAATTGTAATTAATTGTCCATGATGAATCGTCATCTGTGTGTGCTGTATGCACCCGTTCATCAAAAGTGAATTTATGTGCGTTGCAACAAAAAGGATATGATCAATATCGTCCCAGCTGCACTGCCAGCAAAACGAAATGGTTTTTGCAAACGTGTGATTTGTCATGTTGGGCTTGACGTGTCCAAAATAGTAGAAGTACGCAGAAAGCGCCAGCGTCACTTGAGTTTCTGTACTCAACACTCAACAGGTTTTTGCTAGCCGACATGAGATGATGGGGCACCGTTTAATAGGTTTTTCCCGATGAGAAGGCTATGAATCTAAAGGACGAACCACTGTATGTGTTGTCTCTTGTGTGCATGTATCAATTTAGGTTAATTTTATTATCTTTAAAAGATACCCCAAGTTACTACATTTGTAATAAGGTGGAAAACTTGGAGATAAAATTTAGTTATCTCGAGATATATTTTGTCAAGCATTGCAATTTTTTTTATGATTTACTACATAACTACTTATATCCTTTTAACACGTATGTTAATGTTTCTTTCTAATGCTCATAATATAGTATCATAGGATTATATAAGACATCACCTGATACAATGTATCTGGATAAAGGGCATATTCAGATAAATTGTACTGGGTGATGTCATATCCAATCTTAAGTTATTACTCCCTCCATCAACTTTTGATAGTCATATTTCATCTTGACACACAGACCAACGATAAGTGATTCTACCTATCATCCATTTAAATATGCTACTAGTCATTTCTCGTAAACAAGTGATTCATTAATATTTATATTTCTCGATGCCCATGTAACCAATCTTATGTAGAAGAATGGAGAGTCGCGCATTAAATCCAAGAAAGCTATTAAGATGATAAGTTGTTGGATTGAAATATGCCTATCAAAAATAATTTTTTTAGATTTGGAAATATGACTATCAAAAGTAGATGAAGGGAGTATATTATAGGACGAAGGGAGTACTACTTTTGCACCTAAAGATTAATAGGCTGTGTTCGTTGGTGGGTGTTGGGAACCCATCTCCCACGCACGGATAATTAGTGGTCAATTAGAGCATGATTAATTAAGTATTACTAGTTATTTTTTTCAAAAATGAAACAATATGATTTTTTAAGTAACTTTCGTATATAAAACTTTTTATAAAGTACACACTATTTAACAGTTTGGGAAGCGTGCGTGTGAAAAACGAGACGGAGAGAGTTGGGAACCAACTGCAACGAACGCAGCCTAAATGGCTCTCCGTCATCCCCATTACCCTTCACCAAACCTATCTCACAGTCACCACTGTTACACGTCAGTTACCCAAAGATTTTTCATCCTAATGTTCGGTTTGTGAAACATATTATGCCATGGCATATTGCACCTTTTAGCAATCATTTTCATCAATAAATATATTTATTGACTTTTTGGTCAGCCTTTCGAAAAATGAGACCATCTTTATCACCTTTGTTTAAGCAATGCAGCCGCAAAATTCAACTAATGAAAAATAAGATTTTAAGGAATTGATAATTCTATATAGATTTTATAGAAAAGTTAGCAATAATTCAAATCTTATGAAAAAATTCTTTAATTTGAGTCTATCTCTCATCCAATTCATGTATTTTTTTTTCTACGATCTCAAATTATTATTTCTGTATTTTTCCTATAACTTACATTTCTCTATTTTGCACTTGCTTTTTAATCACGTGTAAAAAAGCCCTTGGTTGTTCGTTCAACGTATATACAGTTATACACACATGTATGTACTCTAAATAAATAAGGCATACCATGTTCGTCCTATTAAAGCTATGCTTGGCTCTACTTTCAGATCATAATCAAAAGTTTGTTTTTTTCAAGAATAATTTTATTTTACTTGTGTTCTTAGCCATCATAAAAAGAAAGCAATTAGCCATGCATGCAGTAAAGGAAAACCCCTAAAATCAAATCAGGCAAATTAACAATTCAACTTTAGCTTCATATATATTAATTATAATCCAAAGTAGAGACGAGATTCGTCGGCAACTCGGCGTCGGCGCGTGTGGGACAGTGGGACGTTGCAATCGCAAGGCCGCTCTCCCGGTAGACTGGTGTGCGTCATGGAGTCAATTGGTGAATGCTCTAGTTAATTTACTCCTGATTACAGCAGTCCACGTCCTAATTAATCTCTACATGCTACATCCATCACCCCTAGGCTGAGTTTGGATGTTGATAAGCTCTCATTTTCTGTAAACACGCTTTTAATTGGTGTTTTTTTTTTTACAAATATTTTTTATATATTTTTTAACATCTAATTATTTTTTAAAAAAATTATAATTAATACTAAATTAATCATACACACATAACTTGTCTTTTTTTTTCGTGACACCAAAAATCTAACACAAATTTTACTTTCAAATTCAGCCTTACTGATTGCTCACTTTTAAACTCAGCCTTGCTCATTGCTGTTCTTAATAGCCTTCCCTTTTAATGTTGTTCGACCTACCATCTATATGCCAAAAAAAAAGGGAAGAAAGCAGTTGTGTCAATCCGGTGAATATGTAAATTGAAATGAAAACCATCCATTCTCACATGAAATGAACAAAAAAATATGTAAAAAAAATCCATCCAAACCTATGAAAATCTGACGTTGAGAACGGGACAAGAAACTACCTATATGTACCGAGATGATGGGAGCTAACCAAAAAGGCCATTGAGATCACGAAGCAGCCCTGCATTTGTTACAGTTGGTGGGACTTAGCAGGGAATAGAGGACACTGACGTAGCAATTCAGTTACCGTGGACTCCCTTCCATCCCAAAAAAATATCTTAGTACAATTAATCTGTTAATTTTAGTATAATCAATCTGGTAAGGGTTATATCCTCTTTTAGGTTAAGCTTTTTTAAACAGGACGAGTCACATTTATTTCTAGGTTAAGTTTTTTTTAAGAGCAGGAGGGGTCGTAGCAACAAAGGCCCCCAAAACAGCGCGTTGTTATCCACGTCCACGAGAAAGCATAGGACAAAGGGTATTTAAGACTGTTGCTATTTGTGATACGGAGCGGATTGCGAGTGGATATTGTTCTGTATCCAGAGCTAGACTTTTCAGAGAAACGCTGCTTACCAAACTAAACCTTTGTCACGGCTATACGTGTGGCGAAAGCCGGAATTTGGCCCCCATGACCTCCCTTTTCCATTCGGTTTGGAATGATACAACCAACAAAAGGAAAAGTTGCAAGGCGGGCACTCATAGCTCACGTTACAATTCCAGCAACCCCACAGAATTTTGGAGTGCAAATTACAACAATGGAATTTCTTAAGCCCCTTTTGATTTAGATTATTAAGTGGATTGTTGTCGTGGATTATCTACCTGATTAAAGGGATAAACTATATTTTCTAAAATAAAGTTAACAGATAGTTTAAAATAAGTGGTCCAAACAGTGCAGCAGAAAAAAAGGATTTCGAGAAAACGTATTTTTCGAAGCGTGAGTTCAATAATCCCGTGGATGAGCTAAAAAGAACAGAGATCATACGGCTTAGGTTAGTTTGGGTATTGACAGTGGAGGTCTTAGAGTACCACGGGCTGCGGCCAGCTCCTTTGGAACGCATGATTCTTAAAACAGGAATTACAAGAAAAAATGTAGAATTAAAGTGCCCTTACACCTCAAATCCCATGGATTGAAAAAAAAAAGACATAAAAACTATATGAATGACGTGAGAAAAATGCTAGAACCAGAAAAGAGATATTCACAAAGGGTTTTTATTCCAAGAGGTTGAAGCTTATGTTATTCCTCCAAAATTTCTATGTTTTGAGGTTTTGAGCCAATCGAAAGGAATTGCCCAGGATTTTTGCATAGCTATTCCATTTATACAAATGACCATATAGGAAAATTTTTCAAAGGATTGGATTCCTCCCAAAATCCTTTGTTCCAAAGCAGGGTTTTCAATTTCGAAATTGGATTTTATGCCAGGGGTGACCGTAATTTCGGGAATTTCTGGCTGAAATTATTTGAAAATTTGACTGAATTTGAATAAAATTTGACCAAATTCGTAAAAAATTACAAAAAAACAAACATTTCGGGCGAGATTTGAACATGCCGGTAGGGGCGAAATTATTGAAATTTCAGAAATTTCGAACCGGGATTTCAAACCCTGTTCCAAAGTGGTTTTAAAATGTCTGCTCCTAAGGGCATCACCAATGTATATGACAAAGTGATCCATATAGATGGGACCCACATAAATAGTTTTTCCCTATAGCAATCTCAACAGTGTATATAGATACAAGGTATCAATAGGAGAAGAGAGATGAGTAGAGATAGATAATATAATTTATTCCATATGGGTAGTCCATATGCATATGGGTATCTTTTGTTATTTTTTCTATATGGACTAGTTACACAATGGTTATAGATGGCTTAATGGAATATTCTATTGCTTATGGACTACTTTTACACCACATTGTGGATGCCCTAACATCTTCAATTTCAATCCTCATTAAATTTCACGCTATATGCTATAAAATCTAGAAACTAGCATAAAATCACTCCTCTATCTCCCTCCCCTTCCACTCTCTGTCGATCCCCTATCCTTTGACCCCTCACTCTTTGGCACTGCCTTTTCCCTCTCCCCTCTCCCATCTCCCCTATCCTTTGACCCCTCACTCTTTGGCACTGCCTTTTCCCTCTCCCCTCTCCCATCTCCAATGACAGGTAGACCTCTCCCTTCTCCCCTGCCTACTCACCCTTCTTGGTGACGCAAACGGAGACGAGGCGAGCCAACAAGCTCTCGGCAGCACAGAATGAAGTGGGGTGCACCGATGAGCTCCCAGTGGAGTGGATTAGGCGATGAGGATGAACTCGGCAGTGGCAAATCGAACGAAGAGCTGAGCGACTGTGAGACTGGACGAAGAAGTCGACGTTAGCATCTCCTCGCAAACTTCATAGGCAAAGTCGATATGTCACTCGTAGTTATTGCCTCTCCATTGTCCACCTCCCTCCAAATTAGGCACAGCATGGGGCTCCGTGCTTTTCCTGGTGAGGCCACCGTAACTTGCGGAAAGCACAAGCACACCCACAAGACCACTCACTCCACCCCCTTTCTCCTCCACGGTGGTTTGTCTCCGACATGGTCAACTAGAGCCGCTGGCTAGCTCACCGTGTTGTGAATAGCCTTAGGGCACTCACAATGCAGGACATGGGTATGAGGGACCTTAGAGAGCCACATAAGTCACAAATCTATTTATCTCATGGTGCAAAGTGGTTCTAGGAGTGGATTTAATTTATCATGTTAGTGGCTAACTTCTTCACTTCTATCCTGACATTTTCTAAAGGAAATTACAAAGCAGTCCAATATTTTACACGGAACACTCTAAAAATTAAAAAAAATCATCTCCCTACATTTTCCCCACACCCACCTGTCACTTTTCACTCCACTCGCATTTTTGTCTCTCCCTTGCTCACCGGCGTCGCCGCCTTTACCCTCACCTTGGCAATGCCTCAAACCAGGCAAGCATCGAGCAGATCAACGCAGCGATGAGCAGAAGCATCGAGGAGGCCAAGGCACCGTAGCAAGGAAGCTACTGCTGTAGACGGGTCGAGGCGGCCATCATCGAGCTGGTGTTGCGGACGGGTTGGGGTGGCTTGGAGTGGGGGACGATAACAAGCTCGACAACGCAGAACAGGGAACAACAATAAGGTCCTAGGCACCAAATCTGCCACCGCCATCTTCCTTTTTTCTTACCTGCATCTCTCCCCAAGCTGTCATCATTGTCCTGTCGAGCTCGCTAGATCTAGCATCAGGCTCGTTTGCTAGCACCACTGCTTTAGGGATGACGAAGCAACTCAGGGTAGTGCCCTCGCCAACGACAACCATGCAAGGAGCAGCAGGACGACTGCGCCACATCACACGGGTCTAGGGGCATCGCATGTGATAACAATCCGGCCCAGGTGGGGTTGCCCGAGGCCCAATAACTTAAGGTTGCCCGGACCCCAACAGTTCATAGGCACACCCACTCGGGGAAAGGCCCAATCTCCCTAAAAGACTAGTCTGATAGGGGAAAGGGTGGCTCTCCCTTTTAAGGTGGCTTCCTCCTCCCAAGCTAAGCAAAGCAAGGTGGGATTATTCAGAGGCTCACATGGTCGTCGCCCGACTTTTGCGTCTTTGCCTGCGGTTAATAATGGAGGATGTCCTCATCATTCCCACCCCCTTAACAAGGGCCCAGCTCTGATACCAAAGGATAACAATCCGGCCCAGGTGGGGTTTGCCGAGGCCCAATAACTTAAGGTTGCCCGGACCCCAACAGTTCATAGGCACACCCACTCGGGGAAAGGTCCAATCTCCCTAAAAGACTAGTCCGATAGGGGAAAGGGTGGCTCTCCCTTTTAAGGTGGCTTCCTCCTCCCAAGCTAAACAAAGCAAGGTGGGATTATTCAGAGGCTCACACGGTCGCCGCCCGATTTTTGCGTCTTTGCCAGCGGGTAATAGTGGAGGATGTCCTCATCAGCATAGGGCAACGCCCTCTTCTAATGCAACGTGCGAGCCATGCCCTGTCTTGTTGCGACAAACCTAACGAGGAACGTGCCTCAAGGGATCCGTGGATCTTCATTTGGTAACGGAGAGGCAGACTAGAATCTCCGACGTGAGAAATCGGGGCAAACGCCACCTAGGCATACTGCGAAAGCCCTTAGAGCAGCTCCATTGTGTGTTTGACTACTGCAGTACCAAGATAGCGAACACACTTTGATTCGATGACTTCAGCGTGCGCACCGATTTATGGGACCCGCATAAAAAAAGTTTGGAGGAAATTTTAAATTATGTGACTGAGGTTGGATGGGTTCAACCCCATCTGCAACAAATACTATTTTAATTATCTAAGAGCGACTTATATTTTGAGCTCGATTTAGTTCACTGACACACAACAATCGACTCCCGATAGTTCAATTTCTCCACACACCATAGGGTTGTTTAGCACAGCTCCAGCTCTAGCTTCACCTCTCATAGAATTAAAATTCAGCCAAACAGTTTTAGTTCCACCTAAATAACAGCGGAGCTGGGTGAAACGCTCTCATAAAATAAACTAGTTAGAGTTTACTCCCAAACAAGCCCTATAGGCTATAGCTGCTCTTATGAAATCCGGTTCTGATCGTTTTTGTTTGTCCTTTTCATGTGCGAGGTTTTAGGCAGCAGCTGCAGCTCAGCTCTACAACCGGAGCTCCTGCAATGCAGGCACTCCACGCAACCGCAACCTTGAACAGTTCACTAGTACTAGTACTGGCTCTGTTCGGGAGGGCACTCTATTATTGTATTCTATTATTGCATAATTAATTAAGTATTTACTATTTATTTTAAAAAATAGATTAATATAATTTTCTAAAATAACTTTTGTATATAAACTTTTTGTAAAAACATACCGTTTAGCAATTTCAAAAACTTTCGCGTGAAAAACAAGAGAGAGGATGGTGGGAACTGCTACTGCAGAACGCAGCCAGAGCGGAGCAGAGAAAAGGAAGCGCGATCGACGCCACACGCCAACACGTGCATCCTATCCTACCAGTCCACTCAGGCAAATCAAAGGCAACCCCCCATCACTCCGCATTTATAACCCCACCCGATGCAAATGCGGTGGCGCCTCTAACCGCGTTCTTTTCTCCAAACCGGCTACCTTCACCCGTGTGGAGTCCAAGCGTCCAAAACTCCAAACCCCCGCGAGCTGGGACACCTCACTTGCCACACCGAACTTCGCTTTCCAAGCCCTTCAACGCGGCGCCCACACGGCCATCCTCCGGCATCCCTGACCCTGTGCCGCGCGCCACGGCTCAGACGACGACGACGGCGACGGCGCCCGCCCTGACGCGGCCGACAGCCGACGAGGTGGTCGACGGCGATGGCCAGGCCAGACCAGGCTGAGCCGAATGCCGCGTTGATGGTAGCTGCGGCACGGCGCGGCAATAGGATGCGTTTGGGTTCTTCTCTCAGTTTTCCCAACTCACATCTCTCATTTTTCACGCGCACGCTTTTTAAAATGTTAAACGGTATACTTTTTAAAAAAATTTCTATACGAAATTTATTTTTTAAAAAATCATATTAATCCATTTTTTAAAAAATATTAATTAATACTTTATTAATTCATGTAATAATACCGCCGTGTCTAGTTCCAAAATAATTCTTCAAACTTCCAACTTTTTCATCACATCAAAACTTTCCTACTTCCAACTTTTCCATCACATCGTTCTAATTTCAACCAAACTTCCAATTTTAGTGTGAACTAAACACAGCCGGGTGCTGTTTTGCGTGCCGGGGAAGGTCCAATTATTGAGCGGATCTGCACGTACAGCGCCCTGTACTGTACTTTACCAACTTGTTCAGGTTGTAGCAGCAGGAGATAGCGCGTTTTCAGCCTTCAAAAGCATGGATGATTTGATTCCCCAGGGGATAATAACAGAAACAAGAATGCATCGATCGGCATATCGCTATGGTCAAAAAAGTAGAGTTTTGTTTACCTGTGGAGACCAATTGTCATGGATGTGTGGGCTTGTACTTCCTTTCCATGGATGAGAGGGGATCAGGGAATTAGAACAGAGATTCGGGCAACCGCTGCAATCATGTGCGATGAATAAATGCCACCAGATCAAAAGGGTTAGGCATCGATTCGATCATACCGGAACCACCATAAGCTGAGGAGCATGATGGTGAGCTGCAATTATTGATCAGGGCAATATGCTTTGCACACACTCTCTGTATATATGGAATTGTGGTTGGTTTGCCAAGCTTGGAAATGTGGCACCCAGACAGGAATTGATGCTGCTGCTTCTGTTACTACAAGCTCTAGTACAGTATGAGTATAGGATGTTGTTGAATTTGACCCTGCCGTAGTTGTCGTAACTGCACATTCATCTACCTGACGAGAATGATTCCTTCAGAAAGCTGTAGAGTTCCTCCGCGACTGGTGATGGGAATTCCTCCTGCGGCAGAAGGGCACCTGGAACCTCCACGAATTTTGTCACGCCTTTGGCGCCTCTGAGAGCTTCCATCTCAGCCTTCGACCTCTTCGGGGCATTCACGGTCGATGCAACCAGAACTGGAGCGTCACCGTCCAACTTGGCAAACAGCTGAAGGAATTCTTCCCTTGTTTGGACAGGGTCAAGAAGGCCTGTCAAGAATGCAGCCGGGACAAACCGTGCACCTTTCCTTTTGGTTAACTCGTAGCGACTTTCCACGATATTTGGAGTCACGTTCTCAGGGTTGGCATAAACGTGAGACTTGTACTGGGACTGGATGGACTTCTCGTTGCTCACCAGAACATTGTACATCATCCAGCCAATAGCCGGGGCCCTGAGGGTCCCTCGTAGAAGCCCATACCTGTTGATAATGGTTAGGGAAACAATTTTCAGCATGATCAATTTTGTATCTAAAGAAACAAAAGGCTGAGATGTCTGTAAAAAGGCTCAACGGGAACATGTTATCACATAATTATCTACATCAGTCAGTTTTCAAAAATGTAAAAATATATATATACACCATTAATTGTTATTTTGTTACATGTACTTTACTACATCTCACTGATTAGTTACACAAATATATCATTAGTTAAATGAATTGTACTAATAAACGTAAAAGGAATGAAAACGACTAATGGAAAATCAAATCAGTAGCTTTCTTAACCAATTTGGAAAATAAAGTGCCAGCAGAAACATGGCACTGGCACTTTCTGTATGCAACGACAGTATAACACACAGATATGTATTTATCAACATGGAAAACGAAATGCCTGCATAAACATGCTAGTTGCTACTGGCACTTCATCTATGCAATACCATAAACATATTCAAACCATAAATGGCATCCAAGACTATATTACTAGTGGCTTGACTGCATAAACACAACCATATTTTCTCAGTTGCAATGCATCATAACCTCACTGCAATACTTACTTACCCATCACCCATCTACCAAATGTGCCTCTTGATTTAATGAGATAGGTCAGTAAGTATACACAATTCAACGGATGACAACATGAAAGATGGCTCTATTGCAAGAGCCCAAGGATTACTATATAGAATACAAGACAAAAAATCTAGAAATTACTCATCTATACACATGAGACTGCACTATTACCCATTTACCCTTGACAGATTACAATTACCATTCACAATTCACACATATCACAAAATATATTTACATCTTATATTTGTATTTATGAAGGGATAGGTAATACATACTACAGGATTACAACCTGCAGGACGAGATCTTAAATAGTGTGTGTGGTATCAACAAGGAGCATCGAAAATGCAAACTGTTGCTGAAAATGTAGTGGTGAAGATAATATTTCATATTAGCATCAAGTGTTCGGGCCTCATCATTTGCCCCATGGCTTATAAGCTGCTGCTGAAATTTAAATTTCTAAACTTGATTTCGAAATTGATTTTGATGTTTTTTCAACATAGTTTCTTTTTCAGCATTGGCTTTTAAGTCGCTAAGGACACATATAAAAAAGTTTTACCCATAAATTAATTTTTGGTTGTTAATAAGCTGTTACAGTTTATAATAAGCTGTAAGCAACTGATGAGGACCTTCCTTTTTTATAGTAGTACTGATGTTGTCTTTGAAATTATCTTACCAAAAAAACCACTCCGCATAATGCTGAGCATAAATCAAAGAGCAAAGGTGATAGGAGGACCTTTCCTAGCATTCTCTGACAAATATTTGTAATATCAAAGCTATACACTTAGTCTATACCTTGTCTCCATATCAGAACCTCGGCCAAATACAATGGGAAGGGGTCCAGCCCAAGTAGGTGCAACTGCAGCAATGCCAGATGGCCTTATAAGGCCCTTCCCAGCCGCACGGACTGCAATTGTTGCTGCATGACCTCCTCCAACTACTACCACTTCACCATCTGATCATGATAAAGAATTACAATGGCACCATCAGTTGAGTAATGATATTCAAGAAAATGTGTTGTTACAGAAGTATTAACTGGAATATTTTTGTAAAATATGTTTTCTGCACTGTTTTAGTTGCATTGGGTAATAGTACTGCTAACCTTGGCTATGAGTAATCCTGATTTCTAGTTGAATCATTGACTATTACAGTAACAATATGCAGATAAAGTAGTCATCTATAATATAAGAACCAGAAGAAAGAAATGTATTGTTCATTACAGAATATGCCCAAGTGAAGTAGAGTGTATTGAATCAGGTAAAAAATACAGTGGAAATGCTTACAGTATCAGACTATCAGTGCGCTTTAAGATGAAAATGTTGTATACCTGTATTTGCCACAGGACTATTTGGTGAATTAATTAACTGAACCAGAAAATTCTCCATCACATCAGCATTGTAGTTCAGTGATGGCCTGTCTGAATAACCCAGACCAGGCCAATCAACAATTGTAGCACGGTAACCTAATTCTCCTTTTCGTGCCACAATATCTTTGGCTACCACCCTCCATTCCTCCACTGTGCTAACATCAGAAATTGTAGGAATCATAAGAATGTTCTTCACGTTCTCAGCAGTCTCATGCTCATGTTCCTCATAGTAAATGTTTATTGGCTTATCCTCAAATGTCCACTGCCATTTCCCAGTCTAGAAACACATGTATGTAATGTTATAGCTTAGTGTCACAGTCAAACAACAAAGAAAAGCAGAACAAAATTTTCCATACAACTACATCCAAAACATTTCATTCAAAATCTAGTGTTTCAGTACTTGCCACTGTGGTGACTGAAATCCATTCTGAACATTAACAATTGAGACAAGGACAATTGATCATTTGCCACTCTAAAGAGTGCTGTTTCATTAAAAAAAATGCCATTATAAACAATGTAAATCTTTTTTCTTTTGCTGCTCTAACAATGGAATTATTCATATTTGCCCCTATGGGCAATTTAACCCCTCTCCCCCTCTGTAATAATTGGTTGTAGCTCTCTTGAGTAAAGGCCGGGATGTTATATTCCATTATCTAAAAAAAAAACCCTCTCCCCCTCTCATCCTTCTTCCTAGTCTTGCCATGCCCACTGGTGAGGCGCTCTACCACAGGCAAACAAAAATATAGAAAAAGGCATACCACTAGAACTTCTGATCTCTTGCCATATCTATTCTTCTATGCTCCCAAAAGAACACAAAAATAATATATCCACCCATTATTTGACCGAACCCCCACAAGCATTCTTGTATGATCTGGCAGTTGAGAGTCACCTTTCTTGAAATTGTGAATTTCTCACCCTTCAACAATCAAAACCATTCATGACTAGCTTCCTTCCAATGGCATTCATATCATTGGTTTTAGGGTTAAAAAAATGGCATCAATTATAAACAGGAGTAACATGGACCCAACAGAGCAGGAGGCATCATGTTTATAAGGTAGGGCCCAAGATAAAAGCATGCAAATGACAGGAAGAAAATAAAACCTGCATATCTCAAAAATGTAAGGCTGGGTCCCATTTTTGTAAATCTACCAGGTGATGGATCATTAACCTATCTTCTTTTAGGAAAAAATTTTCAAAAGATATCCCAGGAAGGAAATGAAGAGAACAGGGTGATAAATTCCCCTTGCCTCTGTCCCTCCATATGGTTGAATCGCATTCCTCGTTTTAACCATAGGAGCAATTTGCCAACAATTCCCTCTCATGGAGAACTGGAGATCATGCACACTATGCAATCAGCCAAGCGCATGCATGTGTGTCAACAGCTAAGTAATAAAATTCCAATTTTCCCTGAAATTGTCTACTCCATAATCACTTCAGTAGAGGCCAAGTAGGATTGATCTAATGATGGGAAGATATAGCACTGATTATGAAAAGAAACTAACGAGACAAAACTAGATATTCCAAACTGTTAACCTAGCACTCTGAAACTAAACGGACAATTACTAGACTAACACAAGAACACGTACGTAAAAACTAGATCTTATAATTTAACAAAAGAACAGCTCGTCGTAATTGGGAGTTCAAGGATTCGCTAGATGTATTCTGTAACAGAAATGCATGTTAACAAAACTGCGTTGTTTCAGGTCAAAATAAGCAGCAGTTTGCGCCAAAAGTTAAGCAACTAGATCCCAAATGTTCTATTCTGTTCACGATCAGAGCAAAGTTTTGCAAACATCAATGGGATTTTATTCGAACCTGCATAACTACGCATTTCAGAACACATTTAGCATTACCAATTCTGCTTGTTCATACTTTAGACTCACAAGTCGACACGGGAACTTTACTAATTACTACTACCCACCAATTTGAGATCTACAAAACCGCACAGAAGCAGTTAGTGCCGTGTGGATTGCATGGCTTCAACGCATTCACTGACCACCCAAATTGGCGATCCGTCCGGTGAGCTCGATCCACCACCAGGCGCACCAATGTAACAAATAGTACATGACTACCGGCCGCGGCCAACTCGGCGAGCAAGTGAGTACCAGGCGATCTCATCTCACCTTGGAGGGGGGAGCCGCGGGCTTGGGGACCGTTGGAGGGGAGGCGACGGAGCGGACAGCGAAGCGCCTCGCGCGGCGGAGGCGGCGGCGGGCGGCGAGCGGGGCCGCGCGACTGGGAACCGCGACGACCGGTGAGGCGAAGGCGGCGGTGGCGGCCGCGGCGGTGGGGCGCATGGTTGGTGAGGAAGGAGTGGGAGGTTTGGTGGGAGCAACGGTGGAGTTGGAGTGGAGAGGAACCGAACGACGTGTGCTGCCGTCGACTCGGGACTCCAACGTTCGCTGCCGTCGTTTTGTCGCGTCCATTTCCTCTCCTCTGGTGCAGGTTTCACCTCGTTTTTTCGTCTCTTTCGAATTTTTTTTCTCAAACCACTATGGTTCCTTTTTTTTCTCTTGATTAAGATACATGTTTTATCTGGTGTTAACACGTTTTTCCAAACCATTAAATTGTATATTTTATACGAAAACTTTATATTGTATATAAAAATTACTTTAATAATTAAAACTTAATTGATTATGATCTAATGATTTTCTTATTTTATATGTCAGTACTCAATCTCATCTAAACGCAAATGGCTGATAGGCCACGTATATGTACTTGTATCCGTATCACTATAGTACGTATCCATATCTGATACGGATACGTGGCCTATCAGTCATATCCGGGTACTTAAGAAAAACACAACTCTATAGCAATAATAAATTTAGATCAGCTACTAGCTCAATATATATATATGTGTAGGAGAAGTAATAATGGTGTAGTGGTGGAGTAGTGGGTGGATGATCCATTCACCAAGGTTTAAATTTTAATGTTCACGAATATTACGTACATATAGGTGGATTTTCAATAGTATTGTAGTAAGATTAGGGATGTGCCTGATTTTTGGCTTTCAACAGAATTTTAGGAAGAGTAAAGATATGATGCTAGTTTTTAGCTTTTCACAGATTTTAGCAAAATTAAAGATATGCTGGTTTTTATCTTTTTAGAACGTGTGAAAGAGAGTGTATATGTGGGAGTGTACGTGTGATATTATCTGTGTAGTAGTGTGTGCGCGTGTACACTACTAGTACGTAATAAAAAAAAGATAATACTATTGTACGAAACAGAATGGTCTGCGACCAAAACCAGTTTTTCGTGGGAGCCATACGAAAACGTGGACGCTCCAAAGTCCAAAAGGATCACCAATCGACGAAAATGAAGTCCGTATGGTGAAGTGAACACGCAGCCAACCAAACTACTGTTGGGCCTCTATCCCGTAAAGCAGAAGCTCTCTGCTCCGTGCCACTTGATGGGCTACAACTTCTGTAGACGACGAACGGATGCCTCACAGCAACTCAAACCCGGCCTCGGATACATCACACTCCTCGACCGGAAAGGCTAATGGGCGGGTGATCCCTCCCCCACCCGCCCAGCGATCACCCGTCCACCCTCTCCCCTATACTATTAGATGCCTCCCTCTTCTCTCCCTTTCTCCATTCCTTCTCCTCTTTCTACTACAGTAGACCACACAAATTTTTTTGAAAAACAAAAGTTAGAAAAATTTATATATAGAAATACTATATATAAAAAGTTTGAATTCAAATTCAAATTTGAATCGGGTATGTAAACTTTTGACTTATAAACTTTGGGTCTATAAACTTTAGATGTATAAACTTTAGATGTATAGAAATACTATATATAGAAAATATTTGAATTCAAATTCAAATTTGAACCAGATATAATTTAAATTCAAATTTGAATCGGGTATATAAACTTTAGGTCTATAAACTTTAGATGTATAGAAATACTATATATGAAAAATATTTCAATTCAAATTCAAATTTAAAACGGGTATATAAACTTTTGACTTATAAACTTTAGGTCTATAAACTTTAGATGTATAAACTTTAGATGTACAGAAATACTATATATAAAAAAAATATTTGAATTCAAATTCAAATTTGAAACGGATATATAAACTTTTGACTTATAAACTTTTGGTCTCTAAACTTTAGGTGTATAAATTTACTAAAATAGGAAAGTAATGCGGTGCCAAAAAAGGAAACCAGGTGGAGGGATGAAGGGGGGAGGTGGGGAGCGAATCTGATCGCTACCCCCATCCCCACGGTGATCGATCGCCCATTAGGCGTACCCCTCCTCGACGGCCCTTTCATTTTTAATTTTTTTTCTTTTAATATTTACAGAAATAATCTATTGGCGTAAAAAATTACAAAAATAGACTCTGCCGCTCTAGTGGAGGGCGGCAAGCTGACGTGGCAGACGGCGGCTCGACGGCGCCGTCTGCAAAAATTGCATTTAGCCCCTTGCCGCCCTCGGCAAGGGGCTAAATGCAACTTTCGCAGCCCTAAAGAGCATTTGGCTAGTACTTTTTGCATCTGAGCCCCTTGCCGCCCAAGGGGCCTAGATGCAAAAAGTACCAGCCAAAAAGTACTAGGCCCGGGCTGGCTTTTTTGCATGGGGGTAGAGGGCGGCAAGGGTTTTCGTGCAAAAAAAACCCTCCCTCTCCCGTCTGCCGTCACCGCCCGTCCCTCCTCCGTTTGCCACGTCAGCTTGCCACCTTAGTGGAGGGCGGCAGGGTCTATTTTTGTAATTTTTTGCGCCGATGGGTTATTTCTGTAAATATTAAAAGAAAAAAAATTAAAAATGAAAAAAATTCGGCAAGTGCATGCCGCCCGAGAGACAGGCCTAATGCCCAAACCCACGGTTACCCACCTACCGCGACAGCACGATTCACTCTCGCGCCACGTAAACGCCACGCAAAGAAATAAGTTCACTTTTGGTCCCTTAATTTTGTCGCCCAGTGTAAGTTTCATCCTCAGTCCGGAAAACCCGGATACGATGGAACCTCCAACTTACAAAACGAGTGCAAACGAGCCATGTAGGATGAAGATATGTGGGACGAAGACCAGTAAAAGAAGCCACGTCAACTAAAATCGGGGATCTCGTTTGTCTGGTCTAGTAAGTTTGGGGATGCGTTGTATTCGTTTTTACGGTTAAGAGACGAATCTCAGATTCAACAATTTGATGCATCCAGTGTGAACTTATTGCCCACGCAAATCACACCGAGCGGGCCGCAGAAACCGGAGAGAACACGCGCACCGCATGCGCGCGCGCCGGTTGCGCGTCGCCCCCGACGCCGAGTCGCCGACGGCCGCGAGCACACCTGCCTCGTCTCGTCTCGCTCTCGCTCTCGCGGGCGACGCGACCAAGCGCACAAACCAAAAGCAGGCGAGCATAACAAAAGGAAACGGACGACCTCACGCACACCGTACGAGTCGTCGTCGTCCGCCGTTTCGATCGATCGATCGGCTCTCGGGCCAGCCGCATTTTCCAGATTCGCGCTAGCCGGAAAGAAAATAAAACATTATCATCGTCGTCGTCTACGTCGTAACCTCTTCTTTTCTCCAATAAAAATTAGAATATTCGTGACACGCTTTTCAAACTGATAAACAGTGTGTTTCGTGTGAAAACTTTCTATATAAAAGTTATTCTAAAATATCAGATTAATTTGTTTTTTTAAGTTTGTAATAATTAAAACTCAATTAATCATATGTTATTATTACTCCGTTTTACGTGAAACACTTAATCTTTAATCTTTACCTTGACTACTTTTTTCGCCGGCCCATCGACGTCGTAATCGTCGTCGGCGACTCGATCGATCGGGCCGTGGAGTTCACGTCATGGGAAGAACGGCCGGACGGACCGGCCTGAGCTTTACTCATCTTTTTTGCCTTTTTGGCCTCGGCTGGCCTCCCCGTCCTTTTCATCCGCTTAGCTAAGCTAGCGAGCGCCAGCATGTGTGTGATGTGTTCACAAAACTTTGTATATTGTTACTTTATGGATAGATTGGATCATCGATCGATTAATTGGCGAGTGTACTTGCATCATCGGACCTTGATTAGCATCTACGAAAACGGTGAGATTGTGCTTATAAGATATACATATATAATACTCCAATTAAGTAATCTTTCATGTCGCTCTCCGGGAAGACGAGTGCTCCAGAGTCTAGACCGACACACACGGCAGGCACAGGCAGGTCCTTCCCCGTTAGCTACACGCGCCGGGGCTCATCGTCAAGGAGATACTATGTATGTTAGGTATGTCGTATGTGCAACTCTTCCATAGGTATGGGTTCACCTTTTCGATTGAGTGCTGGATTCCTACCCACCTATAGGTTCCCCTTTTTGATTGAGTGTTGGATTCCGACCTCCAATGATATTATATTTTTTTCCTCAATTTTGGATTAAATTTTGATTGAATTTTACTATCTTAAATTTGAATTTTTAAGAACCTCGACAGTGTCTTGACCTCCATACTGGCTCTACTGCGTGCAGTCCGATTTGTAAGAAGACCACCTTCTGGATAGATGCGGGGGCGCAACAGCTCGGGATCTTGCTGGCCACCCTCGTTACTTCATGATTTAGCCTCTTCTGCCCAATCTCCTCGGCTGGAGCTTGTTTGCTAATCTGTGTGAAATCAATGTGTGTTTTGATTATTTAGTTTGTGATGAACAATTAATTTTACAAATAATTTATTCGATAAATTGGTTTGAGAAAATGTGTGAATATTGGTGTGTGGGTAGACTAAAATCATTGTAAATTCTAAGTTTTGAGGTTCTGGCTGCTAGTAGGTAGACTTATGCAACTTGTTTGAATTTCGTCTAATATATTGATGCGCAAGTCTCTTGCGTGTTTCAAAAGTAAATCTCGTAAACCATTCAAAATTGTACTCAGAACCTACTTTTTGTCTTGCGTCGAAACATCGAAATTTTGTCGAAAACGTGAACTCTGTTTACCATGAGTTGTTGGATAAAAAACAATCATGCTCGTACGACAGTGTTGAACTTTTTTTATTTTTTTCAGTTTTGCCGAGTTTTTCATCATTCATCTTTGTTCTTTCATCTCCATTGTTAATTTACCCTTCAGCTTATTAGCCGCGTCTAAAATTTAAATTTTAAAACTTAATCAAATGGTTGATTATGAGTTTCTTCATCATAATTTTTTTAGCATTTACTTTTAAATTTTAAAAACACACATATAATATGTTTTATTAAAAAAATACTTTTATGTCGTTAACCTGTTACGTATACGGGGAGCCTAATAGGCGATCGTCCAGTGATAAGATCTGCCCTGCCTCCTCTCCTCCCTCTTCTCCCCCTTCCTCCTCCCCTTCTTCTCTTCCTACTACAATACATCACACATTTTTTTAAAAAAACAAAAGGTTAGAAAAATTTATGTATAGAAATACTATATATAAAAATTTGAATTCAAATTTAAATTTGAATCGGCTATGTAAACTTTTGGCTTATAAACTTTGGGTCTATAAACTTTAGATGTAAAGAAATACTATATATAGAAAATATTTGAATTCAAAATCAAATTTGAATCAGATATAATTCAAATTCAAATTTGAATCTGGTATGTAAACTTTTGCCTTATAAACTTTAGGTCTATAAACTTTAGGTGTATAAACTTTAGATGCATAAAAATACTATATATAGAAAATATTTGAATTCAAATTCAAATTTGAATCGGATATATAAACTTTTGACTTATAAACTTTGGGTCTCTAAACTTTAGATGTGTAAACTTGAGATGTATAAATTTTAGGTGCATAAATTTACTAAAATAGAAAAGTAATGCGGTGCCAGAAAAGGAAACTAGGTGGAGGGAGGGAGGGGATCTGATCGCTACTCGATGGGTCGGGCGATCGATCGCCCATTAGAAGTTTCGTACGTATACGGCCATAATAATCTGTATAAGCGAAACGATGATTGTGTTCAGATGTTAGCTCTGCCATCTAGCATCTTCTCCAGGAACACGCTCTTTCCGTGTCTCGACAACCACAGCTGCGGTGCTTCCGTGTGTTCCTTTGCAGAACTTTTTTGATGCTTGAAAACCCTGATCTCACCACCCAAATCTGATACTGTATTGTCGACCTGATCGAGCCAACAACAACTGGGTCCAACAGAAAATCTAGGCCAATTCCTCCTCTCTCTCTCTCTCTCTCTCTCTCTCTCTGTTGCTCTCGAGCTGATCGTAGTTGGGTTTTAGGTAGGTGAGGATGTACGCGCCACCATATTCCACAACATAATCAACATGAGGCACAAATGGCACCAAAAAAGAATTCCTGGAGGTTGTAGTTGTACTAGCCGTGCATGCACCATCAAAAAAAATACTTTAATCTAAATTGATATGATATGCAAATCACCATGAAAGAATCTTGGCCTGATTTTAAGTGGGATGCAATTTGCAAACATTCTTTTTTTTTCTGGGACCAGCATGAATGGACGTCTCTGAATCGATCAGTTGCTATAACCATAATCTGAGTATGAATGTGCATGATGATCATGTACGAAATGATTAGTGGCTCTCCCGGAATCTTCTGCAGGTATTGAATACTGATCACTCTTTTTTTAGAAGGATGGTTAGTAGGTAGAGGTACTGTATTAAGTACGTTGATGTAAAGGTGGAGGCTTCAATTTAATTGTGAGATTTTGCGGAAGAACAATTAGGATACGGCTCTTCAGTCTTGAATGCTAAATAGTCGTTGAAGTTGTTGACTCCCCCTCAAGTTTAAATTCAGAGTATATACAAAGATGAGAAAAGATTGTTGAGTTGAACCTAATGTATGAACTGTTGAAAATTGCGAAGAACCGTGAACGTTTCTGCTGGTTTTACTTGGACAGAAACTGGGAAATTTCAGCGGTCTGAAACTAACAAAACCTTCTGAGCATCATGTCGCTTAATAGATGTCGCATCTGAAACTGTTACTGATTTTTTATTTTTTTTTCTTTGTAGAACATCTTGTCGCTTTGACTTTTTACTTACTATTCGTTTTATTTAAAAATTAGTATAAATATAAAAAATAAATCATACTTGAATTACTTTTGATAATAAAGCAAGTCATAAATAAAATAAATAATAATTTTAAATTTTTTTAATGAGACGAATGATAAAAATATAAACAAAAACTCAAAGCGACAACTAATATGAGATGAAAGTAGTAGTATTTTTTTTCCAGAAAGAAGAACATCTCATGTAGTTTATTGTTGGAGTGGACTATTGAAGGCAAACTAATTAAGTTCGTTGCTTCTCTTATTTTATTTTTGTTGATTGATGTATATATTATTTCTTCTTCTCCTCTAACTGTTGCAACGAATAATTTCTGTCGCTCTCACCGGTCTCCCTCAATCCCATATGGAAAATTTGTCGGTTTTTAACTCTATGACAGGAACCCGTCTTTCTCCCACTGAAAGCGATTTTTTTACTGTTATTGCGAATATTTGAAGCAAAGACAATCAACCATTGCCAGGCAGGCATGCAGATTATCAAAGCTGGACACAACAAATTGAGCCTAATTAACACTATCAACTTCCTGTGCTTATTCCTGCAAAGAACGCAGACAAGGCCCAGTCCTGATCAAGAACAGAGCTTTCTCAAAAAATAATACTAACAATAATCAAGATCAGAGCGAGTTGATTAAAACAGAGTGGAATGCACACAAAGGCAACTGATTCGATCACCCAAATGGCTCCATTCAAGTGGTGACCCATCAAACTGGGTAAAAGTGTTTAATGAACCTGCCCTCACGCCACCCAAAATCCTCTAGAGTTTGTACTCCCTCTATACTCGTAAAGGAAGTCGTTTAGGGCAATGTTTAAGTCGAACCTTAGGAATATAAATCATAAATAACTCTCAAGTTATTGAGTTTGAAAAGGTAAAAATTATACGAATAGATTTATCTTGAAAAATACTTTCATAAAAGTATACATATATCATTTTTAAATAAATAGTTTTATAGAAACAAGAAATTAAAGTTATGTTTTGAAGACCGTGTCGCTGTCATAAACGACTTCCTTTGCCAGTACGTTCCAAACCACCAAGAACCCCGCTTTGGTTTCATGGACAAAAAAAAAAAGTTGAGATTTTGAGGGCGACTTGGAGGCCATCTCCACTGGTTTTTTTTCCTCCTCTGGTCGCCATCTGAATGCCTCTCGTCTCGTCATGGTTTGGGTTTAACCCAAGCAACCTCGACATGAAAGGTGAGATTTTCCTTTCGCCGGTGTTGGTGTCAAGGACATCATTTTTCCCAACAAGGACAAATTTGCTGTGGATTTATTTGGTGCAGATATATTCGATATCGAACTGTCATGGCTAATAGTTCCTTGAAGGCTCAACTGTGATATGGTACGAACTCGGTTCATACAAGTTTCTCCTTGACAAAACAGATTTGTGTGTAATAATCAAAATGCCATCACCATGAGCTGTTTCGTGGAGCCCATGCGAAAACGTGTACTGCATTCGCATTTCTATATGCATTGTGCAGATATTCTGCATTTATCCGTACTCATATGGAGTGCTTCTCCTCTAAGATTAGGCGAGCTGAATTAATCCATTTATTATTTATTACTTGGTTTTCCGTACTGCTGCCGAAGAAGGGGACCAAATAAACTTGAACACTAATCGATTCCTTTTCATTTTTTATGTGTTCCCTTGTTCTATTTGAAGAAATGGAAGAATGGATTAATGGCACGCTTCTTAAGCACCAAAATTGTTAAAAAAAAAATCAAAAAGAAATTCCATATAATAATTTCTTAAGAAACTATTTAAATTCCAATTTTTAAACTTTATAATAATCAATTTATTTGTTTTTCTCTCGAATAGTAATCATAAAATCATTCAGCTATTCTACCATATTGGTAAAAAAAGAAAAAAAAAACATAGCCACTTAGCTAAATTGTCCGAATAATTTTTTTTTACAACACGGTACAAACGTGAACATCCACGAAAGCGTGGACACTCACAGAACACATATATGCACACCATATCCTTATGAGCATCTTTAAAAGACTGGGTCTATATATCTTGTTTGACGAAGTCACTGTAAGCATCTTGTTGTTGATGGGTATATCACCTACTACTGAAAAAAAATAATTAGTCATAATTGCGACCATTCGTGTGTGTATGACATTGAACTTGGGTGGACAGGTTTACCCAATCAGTTGAATTATGCTTACTTTGCAATTTGTTTGAAGAAGTTTATAGCTTCTTTAAAACACATGATTAAAAAGAAGGTAAGAATAGGAAAAACACAGGATTTGGATAGGATGCAAATGGCAAAATATAGGATTACTTAATACATAAAAAACACATGAATGATCGTCTGATTAGATCGAAAAAAAGGAATCAAATGAGAGAGATTTAAAGGAATTTTTTTAACTGGTTGGAGCTATCACTAACTTTTCTTCAAAATTTTTATAGTGTTGTTCATTGCATAGGAATTTCAAATAGTTTCATAGAATTCAATTCTTGTTTCAAATGTCTTTGCAGAAAATTTTTCTTTAGGACTAAAATTCTCTAAATTTTCTATGTAATTGTTTTTTTTTCACAAACAAGGGGCTTGACAGAATGGTAAGAGTATACAAATCCTGGGAAAATGCAGAGCGCGGCGCTGCGCACGGTGGCCACTGTGCCCCCGATTCATTTGGACTCATACGCAAGCTGCCTCGCCGGCGACGCGACAGGGCGGGCCACCGTGGTGCTCCGGGCCTTAATCTCTGGAGCTCCGGGCCCACTGTTTAAGAGCAAGTTTAACAGTATACTCCAATTTTTTTTTCACTACTCGTACGCACAAGACGGTGCGAAGTTCTATTGATAGAGCAGGAAAAAATTACAAGATTATAACCCCGAAGGGTCGTAACCAGGAAAAAGAAAAAAAATACCACCACCCACACACCGACATCACCAACACACAAGCCCAGAAGAAGGCTAGCACCGACCGACCACCGCTAAGCGTGAGCGGCCGCCACTAGACCTACTAGCTCCAATTCATCCTTAGCCAATCTAATAGCCAATTCATACAATAGTTGCTTACTATAATATTAATATATTGTCTCATCTGTCATACACACATTGTGTATTAGAGTCCGTAATGCGGCTGGCTACGGGTCTGTAGCCCGCTGCTCTTCTCTCTTATCTTTTTATCTCATTAAAATATGTTTGCAGCTAGCTAATAGTCTGCTATTGTATATGCTCTAAGCAATTTTAATTAGTGCACTTTTGGTTTGGATATGAGCCGCTCGTGATCTGCACCACCCGGTAGATGTCCTGTTTCTGTTTTTCTGCTAGATTTTGTTGGAATCATGTGAATGATTTTGCTTTTTGCTCCCCTTCTGGTGTAAAGCGCGGTTTTGGGTTGCCACGTCTCTTTCGTGCGTGGCTGACTGGTGATCGATCTTGAACGGTTCAGGTGTGACGAACTGGACTCGTGTGGTTAGAAGGTTGTGCATGAGCATCATCTAAAATCTGCCCAAAAGATAATCTCACTCAGTCTCATAAATGGTATCTGCATGTGTATATTTATAGGAATAATTGTGCGTGCGCATGTGAGCATATGCTTGTTTTTTTTTTAAAAAAAAACGATGCACTCACGACACGACATGCTATATCAATTTTTGTAAAAACTAAGATAAAAAAAATTGTAAAAACTTTATAAGGATTTTTTATGTGTATCATTTTCCCTAACGGCCATTTCCCAACTAAACGGGCAAAATTAATGGAGATCTGAATCACGCAATTTGTGGCACGTATTCCTGGTTGCCGGCGACTAATCGAGTGGAGCAGCGCGATTACAGTATCATCATCATCAGCTTTGCGCCTTGTGGCTGCGCATTGACTCGGATCGAACTCCGGCTTTATGCCAAATTGCCAAGGCCACCACCCCTTGCACAAGTGTCTCCGCATTAAGCCTTTTCCATATCCGCACGGATGCATCATAAAAAGGAGCGAATCTCAGATGCACACGCATTTGATGCCGTGGTTAATTACTACGAGGCACAAAGCACAGTATAGCATATAATCTCTCTCTTAGCGACAAGGAATAAGGGCATGTACAAAGTTAGAGTCAGGTATGAGCTCTATGCTATATAGAGACTAGCATTCTATAATAGTTGGAGACAATATGGTCTTTAATCATTAATGTATCAAAATATTTTTTTTCTTACTATTGTTTCCTTTCTTTCACCACCATGCAACAAAATATGCTCTAATAAATGCTAAGAGTCGACTCTAAGCCGTTGTTATGTATAACAACCATATTTCTCTTTCCTCCTTTCTCTTTCTTCCATATTATCAAATTTACTTGCATGGCAATAGAAAGACCACTAATAAATACCGTTGCACATGCCTAAAAGGCAGATCATATATATACTCTTAAAAACCTTCATTATGGAAGGCTACCAACCAACGATTGATTACACGCTGCAAAAACCGAAAGGTGTATCCTTGCATCGTATCCTACTCTCATCTGAGCAGTTCACTCCACCAACATTGGAAAGATGAGTGCAAGCTGCGGTATATAGAAGGGAAAAAATCCAGATTATTCTATACCATATAGCGTTAAGGTTTTATTTGGTACAATTCTCGTTCTCAGATCATGCTGAAATTAGAATTTGTAAGTTAAATTATAGTGGTTTAAAATTTTATATTGTTCTATGAAACAAAAACAAAGCAATACATTCAAATATTATCACTGTAATCGCATATCCAAATTCGTGGATTTCTAGAGTTAAAAACGCCTAGCTCATACAAATCTTCGATATGAAGCTGCTAGCCCTAAATTAATCGTTGAGGCATGCACCTGGCACTTTGGCAGCCGAGTTGGACTCCACTAAAAATTAGAGAAGAAATCTTCCCAATGGCTGCCGAACAAGTACCACAATCTTTGTGATTTAGCTTTCCCCCGTGCACATTTGGTACACGAGCACCATCAATCAATCGAGCCAGCCGAGTCGGTTTCTCTTTCTCCCCCGTGCCAAGCTACCAAAGCGGCTTCACGCAAGAAAGGAATAACCTGATGTGGTGTGGCTCCGATCACGGCGCCGGCGCCGCCCCAGTCACCGGTGGTTGTTAAACCTGTTTTTTTAAGCACTACCACACCTACTAAATTTTTTTTACTAAATTTATACTAACAATCATCTCAACCGTTTAATTTAGATAGATAAAAGTTATAAAAACTCTAAAGACACTCATAGCATGCCAATGTCAGTATTAGTAAGAACTAAGCTCTGTCTTAAATTATAAGTCTTATATTTTTTAACACGGTCTTCAATACCATATAACAGATATAAAATTAGTATAACATGAAAGTACTTCAAAATATGATATAGTGATATAACATGCATAAGTAAACTTAGTATAGACATAGTTTATATGGTTATTAGCCAAAAGTTATTAAGTTTGATATTTTTTAGAAATGGGACGCCCTATAATTTAGAAATGGGACGCCCTATAATTTGGAATGCAGACTTTTCTCCTTTTTCCTTTTTTTTTCTTTTTTTGCCGAGTCATCAGCCAGCCAGCCTCCCCCTCCGCGTGAGACCCCCAACCTCAGCGACGCGACCGGCGGTCTCACGCGAAAGCGGACTCGCCACCACCCGATCCGATCCCCCGCGCGCACCGCGAGAGCCGCTCGTGCGTGGCGTTCGTCGGTTGGTTGGGTTCCTTTCTTTTTGTTGGTTTTTTCGCGGTGTTTTCACTGCGTTTTTCGCCCCGTGGCGCACGTCTTTGCTGCAACGGCGAAGGGCGTGTGTTTTGTTTTTGTTTTTGTTTAGTTTTGCCGCGTTCGTCAGAGGAGAGGTTTAGGTGCGACCAACCAGACCTGAGGCTGCGGCTGCGCGCTACGATACACGACGGACGCGGTCTTTCTTTGAAGCCCTGCCCAGAGGGGAGTACAGAGACTCTAGTAGCAGTCGCTCTCGTCGTCGTCGTCTCTTCCGTTTTTCTCCCGTCCTACCTTCATCCACACCTCGGATCGGTGGATCGACCGATCGATCGACGGGTGGTGGCACGTTGTTTTCTTCTCCATCCATCCATCCATCCACTCGGTGGCTATGGCGTAGGGAGGAAAATCACGAAAAAGAGGATCACTCGGACGGATTCTTTTCTCTCTCTCTCTCTTTTCTTCTTCTTGTTCTACTTCTTTGATCTTCTTCTTCTCTGCTGCTCTGCCGTCCATGGTGGTATGGTGGTGATGTGGTGGCGTGCAAGGTGAGGTAAAGGGGGTGTGGTGGTGGTCGGCTCGGCTGTTTATCCATCCATCCATGGATGCCGGTGAGGGTGGCGGCGCGCCCGCCGCCGCCGCCGCCGTGTCGAATGGGTTTGTTCACGCCGTCGTGCGGTGGTGCTTCTCTCCGCTCTTCTTCTGGCTGTTCACCGTCGCTCTCGTCGCCGCCATCCACCTCGCCTCCACCTACATCTCTCCCTCCAGGTATGAATCGATGATAAGCGATTTCACCAGAATCATCGATGATAATTTTGCGGGAATTCTGAATTTCTTGATGTTTTTGTTTTAAATTTTGTCAGAGACGAAGAGGACAAGGAGAAGAAGGCGCGGCGCGGCGGCGATTTCGCCGGAGCCGGGGAGGAGAGGGAGGAGGAGGAGGTGGGAAGGAACGACGACAAGATTCTGGAGATGATGCGGAGCTTCAGCTTCATGCATGCGAGCGAGGAGGATTTCATGGAGGGGATGGCTACGTACGACCACGTCGTCGCCAGGATGGCGCCGGAGCCGCTGCCGCTGACGCCGCCGGCCGCGCCGCCGCCGTCGACGTTCAGCTTCAGGTTCCAGCACCAGTTGCCCGAGATTCTCCGGGAGACGGCCGTGGTCTCGGGTGAAATACCTGTGCAAGTATTGGAAGAACACGAGCCGGAGAAGAAGCCGGCGATTGCGATGGAATCGAAGCAAGAACGCGAGCGCGATGCAGAGGAGAGAGAGGTGGTCATGGAGGAGGAGGAAGAAGAGGAGCAGAGTAGAGAGGTCGTGGAGGCGGCGGCGGCGGCGCCGATGATCGTGTCGACCACGCACAACTACCGGTTCTTGACGGAGCGTGACTTCCGAGGGTTCGTCAAGGAGCCGGAGGCCATCACGGTGCGCGTCCAGGAATCCTTCGTGCCATCGCCGGAGCTGGAGGCGGTGGCGGTGGCGGCAGCGGCGCAGCCGGAGGAGCGGCGAGTGGTCGACGGGGCGCCACGGCGCGGCTTCCTCACGACCAACGACTTCCGCCCGGCGAACGAGCCGGATAGCGCGCGCCAGAGCGTGGCGTCGCAGCTGGGGCGGAAGCCGGCGGCGAGCTCCCCGTCCGCCGCGTCGAGGGGCAGCGCCGCCGCCGCCGTGAGCGGGAGGACGAGCTTCGCGTCGGAGTTCTCCGGCTTCGGCGGCGACTCCGACTCGGAGTCAACCGCCAGCGACGGGTACTCGGTGAAGGACCTCGTCGTCGACTCCGACAGCGACTGGTTCCTCTCGGAGAAGGACTTCCCGGCGGCGGCGGTGGCCGGGCACGACGCCGGCAGCCTCAGGGGCTATTACAAGGCCAAGGTGCTCAAGGCCCTGGAAGCCCTCGACGCGTCGGCCTCCAACCTGGAACGTTCGTTCCAGGACTCGGCGACGACGGTGTCGCCGGGCTCGGTCGTCGGCCAGGCCTCGCCGGACATCATCGGCGCCGCCGACGACCCCGCCAAGTACCCCGAGGACATGTGGTCCCGGAGCCCCTCGCCGGACGTCGAGTACAACGAAGACGAGCACAAGGGAAACGAGGCGACGAACATGGCGGAGGAGGTGAGCTTCGACATGAGCGACGACGAGCGGCCGCCCGCCTCCGGCGGCAAGAAGACGACGGCGATGGCAGCATCATCATCATCATCATCACCGGTGCACGACGCCGAATCTGAAGATGAGAACAGCTTGGATCATTCGGAGAAGGAAACCATCACGATACATGATCATTCGTACGAATCTGTCTCCGATGTCAAGAGGAGGAGCCCAGAAGCAATCTCTGACGCAGAATTGGATGATGCCTCGTCTCGCCATGCTGCTGTTCTTGATGCCAAGGTAAGAAGCCCGGACGTTCATTCATCTGAACCCATCTTTGACAATTACGAAGAACATGAGGTCTCAAATGATCAATCACAAGCGGCAGTTTCTGATGAGAAGAGAAGCACACCGCATTCGGAGAGAGAATTTGCTGGTACAGACGATCGCTCACACGAACTCATTTCTGATGTTTGGAAAGATATTGTCGGTGCAAATGATCAGTCATTAGCATCAGCTCACGATGAAGAAAGAAGTCCTGATCAATCGGTTGCGATTATTTCTGATGATCACAAAGCAATTGTCAGTGCTACGAATGATTCCTCAAATGGAGAAGTTTCTGATCATAAGAGCACCCCAGAGACTGCAGAGCAGGAATTCAGTGGAAATGATGATCCATATGAACTAGTTGCCGATGCAAGGATCATTTCAGAGCGTGCAGAAGAAGATGATATCCCAAATGAGCGTCCAGGGAACGCCACTCGGCATGTCACCTTCTCCGTCGCCGAGAAGGGGAAGGTGTTGGACGTGGTGGAGGAGGATCAAGAGGACAAGTGGAAGGATTTGACGGAAGAGGAGGAGGACGAGCTGGAGTCACTGTGGGAGCACCAGGATCTGATCGAGCAGCTGAAGCTGGAGCTGAAGAAGGTGCGGTCGATCGGGCTACCGACGATCTTGGAGGAGTCGGAGACGCCGAAGGCACCGATGGAGGATCTCAAGCCATGGAGGATCGACGCCAAGTTCCTTCGCGAGGACCCAATGGACGAGCTGAATAAGTTCTTCAAGAGTTATAGGGAGAGAATGAGGAAGTTTGACATATTGTGCTATCAGAAGATGTATGCAATAGGTATGCACATTTTTACCATTACCAGTTTACCCTTATTTATCTCAGATTCTAGTACTAATATTTAGCACTAGAGTACAGTTGCTACTTTTGTAACTATCAAGCATAGCATCCACTAGCTTTTTAAAGCTAGTTAAGGACAAGATGCAGCTTTATGATGCTTTCCCTAGCAAATTTTTTGTTCAACTCAATGTCCTAAAAGATATATTTTTTTGGTTGCTTGAAATTCTGTTGTGCTAATATGGTACCGCAATTGGATTTGCCGCAGATTTTCTTCAGTTCAGAGGGCCTCAACAATCGGCAAATTCTCTAAAATCCTTATCACCAACGGTGACATCCATCCTGTCTCACAATTTCCGGTCGTCACGTCGAAAATCACCCGAGGACCCGTCAGAAAGGTTTCTCAAGGAGCTCCGGTATGACTTGGAGACAGTTTACGTCGGCCAAATGTGCCTATCATGGGAGTTCCTTCGGTGGCAGTATGAGCAGGCCCATGACCTGCCGGAATCCGATCCTTACCACAGCCATCAGTACAACCAGGTGGCAGGGGAATTCCAACAATTTCAGGTAGTTGTGCAGAGGTTTGTGGAGGATGAGTCCTTCAAGGGCCCTAGGTTGCCAAACTACATCAATAACCGATGTGTTCTTCGAAATCTCTTGCAAGTACCAGTAATAAAAGGTTATAATCAGATTTCAGAACCAAATAATCAGATAGTTCATCCATTGTATTTCTTTATATCATGTGCTAGATGATTTATTTGAATGTGAATGTTGGATTGCAGAGGACAGCTTGAAGGACAGGATGGAGGATCAGCGTAAGGGGAACTATGTCATAACGAGCGAGGAGCTGGAGGAGATCATGGAGGAATGCATGCGCGTCTTTTGGGAGTTCATCAGGTCCGACAGAGTCGAGACGACGTCGGTGCTCAAGGGCTTGTCGAGCACTCATGTTGAGCTCCAGGACCCTTTAGACCATGATCTTATGATGCACATCGACTCCACGTTACAGAAGGTAAATCACCAAATTTTCGCCAGTACCGACAAAATTGTGGATTTGCTACAGTAAGTACTAGTAGTGAAAATACTTGCTGCAGTACATGACACTGATAAGTGATTAACTCTGAAATGGATGCAGAAAGAGAAGAGGCTGAAGGATCTCCTGAGGACCGGCAACTGCATAGTGAAGAAGTTCAAGAAGCCCAAGGAGGACACCTTGAACCAGAGCCTCTTCTTCTCGCAGGTCGACATGCGGCTCGTGGCACGGGTCCTGCGGATGCCGAGGATCACCAGCGAGCAGCTGCAGTGGTGCAAGGCGAAGCTGGACAAGATCGCACTTGTAGATAGGAGGATCCACAGGGAGGCTTCATTTTTGTTGTTCCCCTGTTGAGAATACATATATAAATACACATGCTTCTTTTGTTCATTTTTCCCCCCTCCATAAATCATCTCCACCATGTAATCCACGGCTTGTAGATTTTTCTTAACCTTTTAGTAATCCAGGTCTCTTTACACATGTCCAGTAAATTACAAATTGTAACATGGTAAAACAGCTCATAAACCACAGAGTCCACACGGTACAGTACTTACAGTACCCTAGCTAGAAAATCAGAGTGTAATAAATCAGCATTTCCTCTCAAGAGGAAACATCTACCTCAGAATGCACAGATTTCTACTACATCTGAAGATGAACTGTGTTCATGTAACTTTGCCTCTGTCTGTCACCACATGGATGCAACTGCTGAAGTTGTAGTACTACGGTATGCGAATAAAGAAGCAATAAGGGCTTTGCCCGAGCAAAGATGAGCTGAATGCATCATCCTCAGTTCTTGCTGGATTGTTTGTGTGTGTATGTACCAGATGGTCCATCCACTGCACTGAGATCCACAGTTATTGATCACTTGTGTCCTCTTGGTGAAGATGAACAGTGTGCCCTGTGCTCCTCTTTTTTCTGATTGCCACATGAGGCAAACTAATGGCGGCCATAACCGGTCCTAACAACCAAAGTACTGACTGCAAACGCTGCATTCTGCTGCTGCGTACTATACCACAGCTGAGAGAGAGAGAGAGAGACAAATCATAACTCGCAAAGCGATAAGAAGGAAACTGCTGCTGGGGACCTGGGTGTTTGCTGGCCGCCGCCATTATCAGCAGGAAATGCGAGAGTGAGGCTCAGCATCGCAGCAGACAAAGGTGGATGCAGATGGAACAAGATGCAAACAGGCTGTGCGGGGTATGCGAGTTTAGAGCTCAACAGCGAAAGCTTGGATGTATTATCGCTTACACCATATGTCTCAAAATATAGCAATCTAGTATGAAATATGACACATCCTACTATTGCCAATATGTGTACATGTCTCGTATCCGGATTCGTAGGACTGGGATGATCTAGTACAAGATTACTACATTTTAGGATGGATGTAGTATCATTTTATCAACTTTTTGTGAGCGGTGAGTTGAGTAAGATGATGATAACAAACCGTGTCAATCTTGTTTCCGGAGAAAATCGATTCGAGAAATCCAAAAACTGGTTGGATGGCAAACAACTTGTCACCGATCAGTCCAACTTAACGATGTTGACAACGAAATTTCTATCCAGGTTACTACTATACTATACGTCTATACCATGCCCGATTTTACACGGAAATATCACTTAACTAAAAGCGATCACGATATTCACATAAAGAAGAAGCCAAATTTCCCGTCCAACTTTGCATTGGACAAAATTATTCAGATCAGGTTTCAGTGCAAGTGTTCAACTGGACGTGACATTTGCCATCTTTTTTCAAAAAAAATAAATTAATTTGACTTCTTGTTCAGCAGCCTAGATGAAATTTGCGACACTTGACATTTGCAGTGGGATTTGAAGTGACACGACAGCAGCCAGACGGCCCACGTAGATCCTGGGCCATCCCGATCCGGCCCATTACCGCATCAAGCGAATCTTAGCCGTCCGTGCTAGGTCAAGCCTCCCCCGGAGGCAGCCATTTATACCCCCATCCGCGCCGCCACGCGCTCTCTACCATTTCCTCCTCCTCCTCCTCCTCCTCCTCTAGGGTTTATCCATCGGCGACTACGCGGCGGCGGCGGCGGCGGCGACGGCGAGATGGTGCAGCGCCTGACGTACCGCAAAAGGCACAGCTATGCCACGAAGTCTAATCAGACGCGGGTCGTCAAGACTCCAGGTCTGGATCTTCTCTCTTCTTGGGGCACTTTTTCTTTTGGGGTTGGGTTCTTGATCTGTTGAGGTGGAAGATTTTTCGCCTGGTTGAGCGAGCTTTTGTGGCGTTGTGGTTGCAGGTGGCAAGCTCGTGTACCAGTACACCAAGAAGAGGGCGAGCGGGCCCAAGTGCCCCGTGACCGGGAAGAAGATCCAGGGAGTGAGTGCCTGCTTTATCTTGTCTACAATGCATCTTTTTTTGTTTGTTTATTTGTTTTGGTAGGATGATTTCTTGAGTGGTTTGGTGCAGTGGCTTGGTAGAAATTTGGGATAGGCCGATGAGTATTTCTGTTAAATGTAGATGAATTAGTAGCATTTGTTGCTCGATCTTAGCGTATCACCGTGTTGGAGTGCTGATTTATGATGCTTAACTATTTATTTAGCCTAGGACCTGATAATGATCGGACGTTCTTGTGTATTGTGCATTTAGTCTTTTTGGCACCTAGAAATGATTCCTTCTGGTGGATTTGATTACCTGGCGATTGGTCAACCATTTCTGAAATTTTCTGGAGAAATCTACGCACTGCATGATTTTCAGCTTGGCATATAAATGTAGAACAGCTGACCTGTGTTTTGTAAACTGATTGAATTGCATTATCACCATTGTTGTTTACTCATGTTTCTTTTGCTTTGTTTCTGTGCTCTTAAATATTGAACACACACACACACACACCCCTAATGCAGTCTAATTATTTTTTGCTGATTTGCTTTCTGCCACAAGTATAGTTTGTAACTATATCAATTATATTTCTGTAATTTCTGTGGGGATAACAGTTTTTATGATAGAACATTAAGATATTATTCTACTAATCAGAGTTTGAACATTGAACTAAGGGTGGTATATCAATTTTATCCCTTGTGAACTAATTCCAATAAAATGTGCAATGAAATCATCCTATCTAAATGCGTATGTTCAGCTTTAGGCTGTGGCAATCACTCATAGGCCTCATTGCTGGGTCTATGAACAGCTTTCTCATTCATACTCTTCGTCATGGTTTGTAACATGTACTGTGCTGGAAAACATATATAGTTCCTACACAAATCTAATCACTGAACTTTGTGTACTATGTATGAAACTGTTGGACTTTTGATTGTTGAATGTTTGTCACGATTAGCATTAGATAACACTTGTGTTGTGCCATTTTTATCGTATTATTTTACTGTATGAGGTGCATTATTTTGACTCAATACTGTCGCTTCCATTTTCAGATTCCCCATCTCAGGCCTGCTGAGTACAAGAGATCCAGGTTGTCTAGGAACCGCAGAACTGTGAACCGTCCCTATGGTGGAGTGCTCTCTGGAACTGCAGTTAGGGAAAGGTCAGCATAACATGCTCCAACATATCCACATTTGATTATAACATGTATCTTCTGTCACCTCACATGATTCATATTGCCTCGCAGGATCATTCGTGCTTTCTTGGTTGAAGAGCAGAAGATTGTGAAGAAAGTCTTGAAAATACAGAAAACCAAGGACAAGTCAGCCTCAAAGTAGACAACTCTTGGAAGTGGAAGCAAGGCGATGTGCTATAAACAAGGAAAACATTTTTGTTGATGGTGATGATCAATGGTCTAGCCTCTTCTAGCTGAATGTTTTAGTATAACTGTCTGAGTTTGGAGTACTTGAAATCCGTCTACCATTGTGATGCACTTGATGTCAAATGTTGCTGAGACATATTTGATCCGCTCTTTTGTTCACTTCTCTGAATTGCGAATGAATTTTACTTACTTGAGCTGGTGTTTTGTTTCTACTCTGTCTGTCTGATTGTTTGTGCTTCTGTTTCCCCTGAGGACAATGAACGTATGGTACGATATGATCCATGCATTTGGATAGGCAAATCTGCAGTCGTAAGCCCTCATATTACGTTTATCAGCCTTCTGTCCTTGGTCAGACTTAAGACGTATACAGTACTATATGGTGTATTTTATAGTTGATTAAACTGATGTATTGTTGTTGTCACAGAAGCGTCGATTATTTGATTATTTTACGACTTGGGCCGAGTTTAGTTACAAACTTTTTCTTTAAACTTCTAATTTTTTCATCGCATTAAAATTTTTCTACACACACAAACTTTTAACTTTTTCGTCACATCGTTCCAATTTCAATCAAACTTCTAATTTTTGCGTGAACTAAACACACGTCAAAATTAAGTTTGACTAAAATTGAAAGTTTGAAGAAAAAGTTGAAAGTTTATGTGTAGGAAAGTTTTGATGTGATGGAAAAGTTGAAGTTTGAAGAAAAAGTTGGGAACTAAACCAGCCTTGAAAGTGAACATCTACACTAAATTAATCAAAATTTAACCTTGTATTTCCAAAAAAAAATATTTCATTCACTATAATAATTCAACCCTGTAAAAAAATATTTCATTCACTATATTAACAAACTATAATAATTCAACCCTGTAAAAAAAATATTTCATTCACTATATTCAAAAAAAATATTTATGTCAAGAATGGGATTCGAACCCATGCCCTTTCGGACCAGTACCTGAAACTGGCGCCTTAGACCAACTCGGCCATCTTGACTTTGCATTTATGGCGTCATTTAAATCTTATGTAATTCGTTAAACTTGAATCCTTAATCCGACGGACCTCCCCCATGATTTACGGAGTAGTGCTACCTTCGTTTCCGAACCGGGAGTTGATTCATTCGCCAGCCATGGCGGATCGCCGCGCTCTCCAGTAGGTTACCCTCCTCCCTCTCCGATCCCTTCTCCTCCCCCCCTCGCGCCATCTACATGCCGCCTCGCCTCCTCCGGTCCTCCACCCCTCTCGCCGCCGCCCACCTTCGCGCGCTCTCCGCGTTCGCCCCGCGCGCTGGGGAGGGCGCGCCCCACCTGTTCGGCGGAATGCGGCCGCGGGCACCCGACCTCCTCGCGCGCCTCCCCGCCGAGCTCGCGTCATTCGCCCGCGCGCGCGCCGCGGGGCGCGCCGCGCCGAGCCAGTTCGCCTACGGCAACGCGCTCGCCGCGTGCGCCCGCGCCCCCGCCCCCGCGCTTGCCGAGCAGGTCTACTGCGCCGCATGGAAGGACGGGCTCTCCGGGAACGCGTACGTCTGCACCGGCATGGTCGACCTGCTCGCCAAGAGCGGCCGCCTCCGGGACGCGCTCAGGGTGTTCGCGGACGGGGACCCGAGCAGCGCCGTGTGCTGGAACGCGGCCGTCTCCGGGGCGGTGCGGAACGGCGAGGGCGGGCTCGCCGTCGAGATGTTCCGTGATATGGTGTGGGGCTCGTGCGAGCCCAACTCGTTCACTTACTCCGGGGCTCTCAGCGCGTGCGCGGCGGGTGAAGAGCTGAGCGTTGGGCGGGCGGTGCATGGTCTGGTGCTTCGGCGTGATCCTGAGTACGATGTGTTCGTTGGAACGTCGCTTGTTAACATGTATGCGAAATGTGGTGATATGGGTGCTGCCATGAGGGAGTTCTGGAGAATGCCAGTCCGGAATGTGGTTTCGTGGACCACCGCGATAGCCGGTTTCGTTCAGGATGATGAGCCAGTCAGTGCAATGCTGCTACTTAGGGAAATGGTGCGGAATGGCGTGGCGATCAACAAATACACAGCCACAAGTATCTTGCTTGCTTGCGCTCAGATGTCTATGGTAAGAGAGGCTAGCCAGATACATGGTATGGTTTTGAAGACAGAGATGTACTTGGATTGCGTTGTCAAGGAGGCATTGATTTCGACGTACACTAACTTTGGGTTTATTGAGTTGTCGGAGAAAGTGTTTGAAGAAGCTGGCACAGTAAGCAATAGAAGTATTTGGTCAGCCTTCATATCTGGGGTCAGTAACCATAGCCTTCTGAGATCAGTTCAGTTGTTAAGGAGGATGTTTCATCAAGGTCTAAGACCGAATGACAAATGCTATGCTTCTGTTTTCAGCTCTGTAAATTCAATTGAATTTGGTGGACAACTTCATTCATCAGCCATAAAAGAGGGGTTCATTCATGGTATTCTTGTTGGCAGTGCACTCTCCACCATGTACTCTAGATGTGATAATGTTCAGGATAGCTACAAGGTTTTTGAAGAGATGCAGGAACGAGATGGAGTCTCATGGACAGCAATGGTTGCTGGTTTTGCTACACATGGTCATTCAGTTGAGGCATTCCTAACATTCAGGAATATGATTCTTGATGGATTTAAGCCAGATCATGTGTCGTTAACTGCCATTCTTTCAGCTTGTAATAGACCAGAGTGTTTACTCAAAGGGAAGGAAGTTCATGGTCACACACTTCGTGTCTATGGAGAAACCACATTCATAAACGATTGTTTTATTTCCATGTATTCAAAATGTCAAGGGGTACAAACAGCTAGAAGAATTTTTGATGCAACTCCACGCAAAGATCAGGTCATGTGGTCCTCAATGATATCTGGATATGCTACAAATGGTTGCGGTGAGGAAGCAATCTCATTATTTCAGCTTATGGTGGCAGCAAGCATTCGAATAGATAGTTATATATGCTCGTCTATTCTTAGCCTATGTGCTGATATAGCAAGACCATTCTATTGTAAACCATTACATGGATATGCAATTAAAGCAGGCATATTGTCTGATCAGTCAGTAAGCAGTTCACTTGTGAAGGTGTACTCCAGAAGTGGCAATATGGATGATTCTCGTAAAGTTTTTGATGAAATAAGTGTCCCAGACTTAGTTGCATGGACCACTATAATTGATGGGTATGCTCAGCATGGAAGTAGTCAGAATGCATTGGCAATGTTTGATTTGATGGTTCAGCTTGGGGTAAGACCAGATACTGTTGTATTAGTGAGTGTTTTGTCTGCATGCAGCCGTAATGGTTTAGTTGAGCAAGGTTTTAACTATTTTAATTCAATGAGAACTGCATATGGGGTTGAGCCAGAGTTACAGCACTACTGTTGCATGGTTGATTTACTTGGTCGATCTGGGAGGCTTGCAGAGGCAAAATATTTTGTTGATAGCATGCCTATGAAACCAGACTTGATGGTATGGAGCACCCTACTTGCTGCTTGCAGAGTTCATGATGACACTGTACTTGGACGGTTTGTAGAAAATAAGATCCGTGAAGGAAATTATGATTCAGGTTCCTTTGCAACTCTGTCGAACATTCTTGCGAATTCTGGAGATTGGGAGGAAGTAGCTAGAATCAGAAAAACAATGAAGGGTGTAAATAAAGAACCTGGATGGAGTATGGTGTAAAAACCGAAATGCTTGAGGAGATCAGTTATAAACATATATTTCATGAGCAGAGATCGGCTATAAAGAGAGAAGCACCTTTGCCAAATATTTCTATTTTATGACCAAGACATTGCAGAGTATGTTCATGATTAAAACTTCTACAAAAATTCTTTTTTGAATGTCCCTAAGCTATTCTTTATTAGCACATGTGCTAAATTTTGATTGAGTTGGAGTGATAATATTGGGGAAATTGGAAATGAACACCCGTTGGTTTTATGTGGTCCTGCTCATGGAAAGGACGTTACAGTTATCAAAAGTTCCCACTGTTGGGAGAACTGGGTTTGTGATTCCTCTTGCTGTACTTTATCAACTATTCACTTTATGAGAATTTTCATATAATCATACTCGGCATATAGAGCACACCCCTAATTCTCAGAGTAAGCATAAGATCTTTATAGTACAGTGGAACTCAATTTATATAACTAAGCTATTCTTTCCTCAGTTAATCTTCCTTTAATATGAGTAACTTTCAGGTATAAATCTGACTTGATATATATAGCATGGTAGTTCTTTTGCTAACAACTGAAGGCTTCTCTTGGTCTTAGTGTCTATATGACTATGTAACATTTTCCTATAAAATGCTATTGCACATGACTGTAGGAGTTGGGAGTTAAGGGGAATTCACATGGCATATTGATATTGCTTGTCCAGTTATCTGAAGGATCACCCAATAAATCAAATGGAAACTTTATTTTCTGCCGGATTCCACATTCACTGCCTGTACTGTATTCAGTACCAGTTCTTGTATATGGATCCTCATCACTATTTTCAATGCCTCCATTTGTGCCTATAACCCAATCAACTTCATATCCATTGCATGGTTCAGTCTGTCCAAACCGTATGTTTGGCGAGGCTTCATATATGCTATTGATTATTCCAGGGGTTATGCTGAGAAGCAGCGATGTGGCACCTGACATATGCTGCAGGGTTTGTGTTTTGAATGGTAAGGTGACTGGACAATTATGGTTGTCTTTGTCTGATTGATGAGTTAAAGATGGACTGCACTTGAAGTTTATGACTTTACTAGAAGAGCCATCTTGTCTATTGTTGGGCTTCTGCTGCCTCCCCTGCAGGCACTGCTGACTGTTCAACTGAGTTATCGGTATTGCAACTTCTTCTGAGCAAGAGGAACTCTCTGAAGCAAATTGCGAGCTTGTTGTTGCAGTTGATTGAGGACCCCAGGGGTGAGATAACGCTCTTTGTGCCATAGAGTTAGGCTTTTTAAATATCTTACAAATAGCCCAGATATCCTGTTTGGTGCAGAAAAATATTAGAATGATATTATATAGTTATTTTATTTTATTTTTTTGCTATAACTATATAGTAATTCCAGTAAAATACTCACTTTGGCTGGTTTTTTATCTATTGGTATTTTAGAAAGTGAAGGCTCCGTGAGTGAAGGAAGTCTGAACTCATGCATCATCCAATCAGTCTTGAACCCTTTTGCTGCTCTCCCTTTGTAAAAGACAAGAGACTTCTTCAGGCTTATGCATTTGGTTCCCTCGGAAGAGTAGATGGGCCTCTAATACAAGAAGTTAAAAGAGGAAGAGAGGATGAACTGTATCCGAGCTTCATGAAACTTCCCTAAATCGTCATGCTTTATGCCGATACATGAGAAAGGGAGTTTAATATATGCTTTAAAATGAAATTACAACTGCTTGAACATGACAATGCGACCCACAGGTATGCATTTACCTCCTTGTATTGAGTAGTTCTTTATTCCTTCTCTTTCTGAACGCACTTGACTTGTTTGACAAGAGACTTTAGTCCCTTTCAATTTGCACCTAGATAAATGATCTAGGAGTCTAGAACACCATGAGCGAACATTCGATAATACTCACGCATATTATTTTTCCACTGTCATCTCAGTATCCAAATGAAATACTAGTAATTTATGTTAGTATATAGTGCAAGTTAAGCACTCATCAACAATTGTACTAGGCACCAATATTTACAACCTCAAGATTCTTAAATTCTAGATCCAGTGGCAATGCACTGATATAAGATGGGGAAAATCAGCGGGGGCCTCCCCTGCTGTGTTCCTTTCAAAAAAAAAAAGATGGGGAAAATTGTTGACGGTGTAAAAAAGTACTCCTTCCGTTTTTTAATAGATGACGCCGTTGACTTTTTTTACATGTTTGACCATTCGTCTTATTCAAAAATTTTATGCAAATGCATAAGATATAAATCACACTTAAAGTACTATGAGTGATAAAACAACTTATAACAAAATAAATTATAATTACGTAAATTTTTTGAATAAGACGAATGGTCAAACATGTGAGAAAAAGTCAACGGCGTCATCTATTAAAAAACGGATGTAGTATAAGACAGGGAAAAGTGTCAAGGGTGTAATAAATGTTTTGTTTGCATTACTGAAGTGGATAATAACTATGGACCATGATTTACATTCACATGTGTATAATACAGACATTCAATTAGCTAATATGTTTCATACTTTGGCATCACTTCTTTATCCATACACACTAACAGACTTTACACTCCCCCAAATCTTACAGGCATGACTGCATCTAATGACTGTTACAACGATGTGAATGGACCCAGAAAGCAAACGTTTAGCATCTCAGTAATATAATGGAGTCATCAACATCATTTGTTTGATTGTTTCTCATTGAATTTACCAGAGAAGTCAGTAAGGCAGACAGCAGATCAATCATATCGAAAGGAAAGGACAATCAGCGAATCAGTATCATCTGTTGACACAGATGATGTATGAACAGCCACTGATAGGGAAAAAAAATCATTGAGCCGACCTGAAAGCTACTCGCAACGATTCAGGAAAGTACAAATGCATTTGTTATGGCAATTATTGTTCTGTTAGTAACAATAGATCTATAGCAATTTGCATTTGTGTAGCCGCCATTTAGTCTGTGAGGTACAATAGAAATTTGAGAACTACAATACCTTCTAGAGACAAAGAAATATAGCAATACGGCAATGAAGAGAGAAGTTTCAGACCATATTATCTGAAGCGTGTTTCCATTAGATTTCATAGGTAGAAACAAATGACACAAGTCTTGTAAACTCCATTTTCACTAGCTCTAGAAGTTTCCAAACTACTATCTGAAGAACTTACAGATAGAGCTGTGGATGTTTTTTTTATATTTCTACAGAATTGAGGACCAAATTCAACTTAATTGGACAGATACAAGAAAGGCAAAGTCAGATAGAAAGCTGTTTGTGCTTCCTTTTGTAGATTAAAGTTAGATCATTGCAGATGAGTACAAACACAATATATTTCGCTCGTAATTTACTTCTGGGAGTTACGGGAAACATGAAATTACAGAGAACAGTAAAATAAAGGAGAACCCATTGTTCTTTTCAAGTATCTTTGATCAAGTTACTAAAGCATATGCACAAAGCCGTAGGCTGATCAGTCAAAGCCTTCAAGATGCTCCCAAAAGCTCCTTGATATCATACCCTTGCAGCTGAAGCAATTGAAAGTTATACATGTCAGTTACATCTCATAGTTACTACTGCATGAAATTAATATGCCAGTACATGCCATCTAAATTCTGAAATAACCAAGTAACATAAATAGACAATCATCAGATAACTACCCTATTCATATGCAATTCTCTGCAAGTTATACAACTCAACCCTATCTTGATCAAGAATGAATATGCTGACAAATTGGAGTATAAGACATACCTGAAGAAAGGTTAACAGTAATATTACTCCCGAGTTCCAAAATGCATGTATTGTGATAGGAGTTAGAAGATTATGGGTTTGAGCATATGAAAAACCCAACGCAACACCTGCATACCAATCAGAAATGTTATGGAAATGGAATAATAATCTCACAATGTAATAAATACTTCGATAGTTTCCAAAAGAAAATCACTGGTCATAAATTGATCATAGTATCACACTGAGGGTTTGCATCTATCATCTTTCTAACAAGAGGTCACAAATGCAAGACACCACGAGGCAGCTACACTTTAGTGTGATCAACTTTGTTGATAACCAAATGCATTCATGCACTTCGCCAAAACACGGAATTCACAGGGTTTTTATATCTTATTTCTAAATTGACATATAAAATTACCAAGTATAAACAACTGTGGGAATTGTCCAGGTGTCAGATGAGCAAAGGCAAATAGAGCAGCACTGACAAGTATGCAAACTGGAGTAGGAAACCTGTATACAAAGCAAACTGTTAAAAACAAGCAAAACTGCAAACTGTACATACCAATTTGCTATATGCAAGCATGTGAAAGGAAGCTACTAAAAAGAGCTAAATAGTATATGTTTGTTTACCACTTAGTCAAGGACACCATTAAAAATCCTCGAAACACAGTCTCCTCCAGAATTGGTGCTAGAACTCCAGTAATGCCCACCAGAAAAGCAGTGCTAATAATATATTAAAAAGTTGAAGACAAAGTCAGGTTATGACTGCCAGGTATAAAGGCATAAACCCACTGAAAACTGGATGGATGATACCTGGCACTTGATGAGCCGATTAATGGCAATAAAAGAACTAACGAGTCAGTCTGAAAAAAAAAGTCCAGAGAAATAGATCAGCAATCAGGACTCAAGAAACAGCACACTGAAAAAAGGTAATCAGTATAACAGGAGGTAAGTACACAAAACATGTTGAGATTCAATTTGGAAAAGCGTAAGCCCCTATCAATGTAAAGTGAGGCCTTACCACATAAGCTTGTCAGTCAAAGCATTGAATAAACCTTGTGTATGAAGCTTCACTTTATCAAAGGGTGCATTCCATCTTAATTATGCCGCAAACTGTTCCTAATTATGCTGTCTCATCTCAAACCAAAGAGAATAGGCATATTTGCTAATTCCTATGCTACTCATGGAAAACCTATCTTTCTGGCTTCCCTACCATCTGAATCTTGCACAAGTGACCATATGATAGCCTTGAGTTGTCATTGTTTAATCACAATCAGCTTAATCCAGTCCATACATGAGAAGATTGTGATTAGATAAGACCTAGGGTCATGCAAGGCAAGCCAAAAGGGTTGGGTAATCAAAGACAATGGTCTAATACAAATTGCATGAATTGCTCCATTTGGCATATTGTTATAGGTTATTGTTTAATGAATATTAAGCGGTCCAAGATGTGTTTTTTTTCTTGCTGAACAAATTGAATTAGAGGTTAATGATGAATGGGATTAAAACAATGTGAGTTAAAAACTAAAGATTGAGAGGTAATAATTAATTAAATGGGAATAAAATTGTATGGCCTGAGAAAAATCTATATAGTACAGTATGTAAAAGGCCTGACCTCTCTTTCTGGAGGTTCACCATTCAGATAAGTCATAGCAACCCCAACTAAAGCAATAGAAATTATAGCGCCAAAGAGACCAACTCCAGCCCACAGAAGCCAGCCATTTTGAAGCTTGAATGGTTCTTTAATATCTGCAAATTCAGCAAAAGTTGCTAGTTAGATATGCTTATTTCTTATTCAGAAAAAGCAGAAGTTGTAAAACAAAATTATCCATCATGACTTAAGCATGAAAGGCAGTGCCGAATGAAAATGAGGCTATGCCACGCACTTAGTTATAGGGTGAATCCAATTGCACTAAAGAATTGTAGAAAATTTTCCACAGTAGAGAAAATATTTTCTGAAAAAGAATGCACGATGTACTCTTCGCACAAGATCAAATCTATTGTAAGTAACATGGAAAGAATATCATGTC